>NC_083102.1:7833041-9281318 GCF_949774975.1 Lagenorhynchus albirostris
TACAGTCAGTGAACATTCATGTATTTCCATCACAGAATCACCAAGGTAGAAATTTCTGGAAGAATACAGGAAGTCAAAGATTTAGCTACAGAAGATGTCAAAGAGACACAGAAATGGGGAATAAACACATGAGAAGATGCTTAATATTATTAGTCATTAGAGACATGCAATTAAAGATCTACTGAGACGCCACCTTACTCTTATCAGAATAATAGAAAAGACAGATAATAAGTGTTGACGAGGATTTGGAGAAACTGGAATCATCATACATCGCTCATGGGATTGCAAAGTGGTGCAATCACTTTTGAAAGTAGTTTGGTAGTTTCTAAAAAGTTAAACATAGATTTACCATATGACCCAAAATTCCATTCCTGGATATCTACCCAAGAGAAAGCGTATGTCCACACAAAGACTTCTAGGTAGATGATTACAGAAGCTTTATTCACAACAGCCCCAAAGTGGAAACAACCCAAATGTCCATCAACTAGTAAAAGGATAATCAAAATGTAGTATATCCACACAATAGAACATTGTTCATCAGCAAAAGAAATAAAATGTGGATACATACAACACAGAATGAATAAACCTCAACAACACGATGCTAAGTGAAAGAAGTCAGACACAGAAGACCACATATGCCATAACTCCATTTATACGAAATGTCCAGAAAAGGCAAATATATAAAGATAGAAAGCAGATTAGTAGGTGCCGGGGTCTGGGGATGGGAATAAGGATCAATGGCAAATTCCCAAACTACCTTTATAATAGAAACTGTATCTCATTCAGCAAAAACCAAATATCTATGGTTTACCAGGACATGCCTAAAAGTAAAATTCTATTCAATTGTCACCATTTGCCGCTGTAATCTCCTGGAAATGCCAATACTTTATAGCATTAAATTTTCATCTCAAGGACCATTTCTAAACTTTTTAGGATATTTTGTGTAATTTTGGTTCAAACAATATGTTCAAATTTCCTATAAATTTTTGTATCTTTCCTCTGGATCCTTTCTGTCTCCTAATGGCCATCCCCAGACATTATGCTACTTTGGAAGAAACTAGACTGTACTTTTTCCATAGCGAGTACTTAGAAAGAGTAGGCCAGATGGGTGTAGCCGAGATGACAGATAGGAAGGTCCTGAACTCACCTCCTCCCTCAGGTACACCAAAATTACAACTATTTACAGAGAAACTATCTATGAGAACAACCTGAAGACCAGCAGAAAAAATTTTCCACAAGTAAAGATGCAAAGAAGGAACCGCAAGACAGGTAGAAGGAGTGGAAACAGTGTATAGTCAAGACCACACTCCTGGGAAGACAACCCGCAAATGGGAGAGAATCACAATTGCAGAGGTTCTCCCCAAGGAGCACGGAGGCCAGGCCCCACACTGGGCTCCCCAAGCTGGGGGTCCTGCACTGGGAAGATGAGCTCCCAGAGCGTCTGGCTCTGAAGGTCAGTGTGGCTTGTGTACAAGAGAGCTGGAGGGCTGCAGGAAACAGAGACTCTGCTCTTAAAGGATACACGCAAAATCTCACACCCTCTCAATCCAGAGCGGAGGGAGTATTTTGACAGAAGCCTAGGTCAGACCTACCTGCTGATTTTGGAGAGCCTTTTAGAAAGGTAAGGAGCAACTGGGACTCCTTCTGGGGACGCAGAGGCTGGCAGCAGCCATTTCGGAGAGCTTGTTCTGCCATGAGGACATTAGTGCTCGCAAGAGCCATTCTGGAGTCTTCCCTCTAGCCTATTAGTGCTGGGGCTTACCTTCCCACCAGTGGGCTGGCACCAGCCCCAGGCCCTCCCAGACCCAGCAGCCAGCTGCCCTGGACATGGACCTCTCTAGCAAAAAGCCAACACCAGTCTGGGGTCCCCCCAGGCCCTTCACGCAGCCACCCGGGACTCAGCCTTGCCCATTAGTGGGCCGGCACTGGCCCTGGGAGCCCCTGGACTGCACAGCCAACTGCCCTGGGACTCAGCCCTAACCACCAGCAGGCAAGAAGGCACCACACAAAGCAGGACCTGGCAGCCAACTGGGCTGAGGGCCAGCTCTGCATGCCAGCATGCCCACAATAGTCAGCTCCTCCACAACGGAAGGTCCCATGCAGCTCACACAGAGGGCATCCACAGAGCATATAGCTATGGTGACCAAAGGGGAGTTTGCTGCTGGGACCCACAGGATGTCTCCTATAGAAGGCCACTTCTCCAAGATAGGGAAATGTAACTGACCTATCTTATACACAGAAATAAACACAGAGAATTAGGCAAAATGAGGAGACAGAGGAATACGTTCTAAACAAACAAGACAAAATCCCAGAAGAACTAAATGAAGTGGAGATGAGCCACGTACCTGATAAAGAGTTCAAGGTAATGATTACAAAGATGCCAAATGAACTTGGGAGAAGAATGGATGAGCACAGTGAGAAGTTTAACTAAGAGTCAGAAAACATAAAGAAGCAAAGAGGTGACACATACAATAACTAAAATTAAAAATACACTAGATGGAATCAACAGTAGATTAGATGATACAGAGGAACAGATCAGTAAACTGGAAGATGGAGTAGTGAGAATCACCCAAGCTGAACAGAAAAAAGAAATTTAAAAAATGAGAATAATTTAAAAGACCACTGAGACAACATCAAGTGTACGAAAATTGGCATTATAGGGATCCCAGAAGGAGAGGAGAGAGAGAAAGGGAGAGAACTTATTTGGATAAATAACAGCTGAAAAGTTTCCTAACCTGGGAAAGGAAATAGGCATCCAGGTCCAGGAAGCACAGAGAGTCCCAAAGAAGATGAACCCAAAGAAGTCCACACCAAAATACATTATAATAATTTCATAATAAATGGCAAAATTAAAGATAAAGAGAGTCTTAAAAGCAAAAAGAGAAAATCAACTAGTTACCTATAAGGGAACTCCCATAAGACTCTCAGCTGACTTTTCAGCAGAAACTTTGCAGTCCAGAAGGAGTGGCACAATATATTTAAAGTGATGAAAGGAAAAAACCTACAACCAAGAACACTCTACCTGGCAAGGCTAACATTCATATTTGAAGGAGAGGTAATCAATAAGGACATTGCATGATGATAAAGGGAACAGTCCAAGAAGAGGATATAATAATTGTAAATATATATTCACCCAACATAGGAGCACCTAAATACATAAAGCTGATATTAATAAACATAAGGGGAGAAACTGACAGTAACACAATAGTAGGGGACTTTAACACCTCATTTACATCAATGGACAGATCAACCAGACAGGTAATCAATAAGGAAACACAGGCCTTAAAGGAACCCTCCTACACTGCTGGCTGGAATGTAAATCGGTACCACCACTATGGAAAACAGTATGCAAATAATGTCAAAAATTGAAAATAGAACTATCATATGATCCAGCAATTCCACTTCTGGGTATTTTTCTGAAGAAAACAAAAACACTAATTCAAAAAGATATAAGCACCCCTATATTCACTGCAGCATTATTTATAATAGCCAACATATGGAAGCAACTAGTGTCCAACAACAGAAGAATAGATAAAGAAGATGTGATATATACATATATATAAATAATGGAATATTACTCAGCCATAAAAAAGAATGAAATCTTGCCATTTGCGAAACATGTATGGACACCTGGAGGGTATTATGCTAAGTGGAATAAGTCAGACAGAAAAAGACAAATATTGTATGATTTCACTTATATACAGAATCTATAAAATATAACTCTCAAACAAATATAACAAAACAGAAACAGAGTCATACATACATAAAACAAACTGGTGGTTGCCAGAGGGGATGGGTTGCGGGGATGAGTGAAATAGGTGAGGGAGAATAAGAAGTACGAACTTCCAGTTACAAAATAAATGAGTCAGGGGATATGACGTACAGCATAGGGAATGTGGTAAATATTTCCCTATGGTAAATTTCCCTATGGTAAATATTTAGTAACTTTGTATGGTGACAGATGGCAACTAGACTTATTGTGGTAATCATTCTGTAATGTATAAAAATATTGAATCACTATGTTAAATATAATATTCTAAGACAATTATACTTCAGTAGAAAAAGGTAACTGTGAGATAATAGATGTGTTAATAAGCTTGATTATTTCACAATGTATACATACATCAAATCATCAAGTTGTACACCTTAAATACATACAATAAAAAAAAGTAGGTCAAAAGGTAAAAACCTGTAAGAATTTTCCTGAGTTTTTCTGGATAGTTACTATTCTACTATTAACTTGCACTAAAGATATCAGATTCAGTAGTATTATTTTTATTAAAGGACTTTGCATTGTTCTTATTCTTTCCATCTCTTAAATAAAAAACACATAAATAACTCAGAGTTGTATAGAGTTTAAAAATACTCAGTGCTTTCCCTTGGATGATCTCATTTGCTCCCTGTAACTTTGGAGGTACAAGGAAATAAGGATATACAATTGAACCTGACAAATTTTGATTCCCAAATAACCGTTCAGAAACATATCCATTATGCAAAGTGAGACAGACTCCACCAAGGAATGAGATGTGTCTTCAAGGTATAATACCAAATACTACCTAATTATTTACTAGTTCATACCTAATATACATAAGAAAGGCAGGAAACATACAGACTCAAGTCAAGGATAGTTTTAGTTAAAACATTTGTTTTCAAGTAAGTGAGAATTTTTATTTGCTTTTTTAATTTATTTTTTATTTTTTTGGTCCTCAACTCCATCTTTCTATATCTTCTCTGCCTGGGGATGCACTCCTCGGCCTTTCCTTTAACAGGAAATTAACACTCTCATTCTTCCTCTGTCCTTGCCCCTATTAAAAGCCACTTTCAGAGGAAAATGTGACATACCATTCCATCCATGTTTAAGAAAAGCAATGCCTTAATGAGACAAAAGACTTCTCTTAGAAATCATATCTCTATGAATGGTGGAGGCTGGATTGGGGAGAGGGAGGAATATTGCTAGCACCACTGAAACAACTACATGGAGATGATTACATGTTCTTAAAAAGGCAGCCCTACCATCACCACAGAGCAGGTTGGCCCGTTCCTCTATGTTCATTTACGAAAATCATGATCAGAAGTCAATGCCTTTGTTCAGAGAGCACATGGGGGCTATCTAAGCATGGCTGGATCATGAGAAGTTGAAATAAACAACAGAGCTGTCTAATACACAATAAAGTAGAACTTTTAAAATACTTCTCATGGCGTCCTCAGTCACCATTGACTACTGAGCTTTCCTCAATACAGTACTGTTTTCTACAAAACAATTAGAGTAATTAAGAAAACAACCGTCACAATTAGATCTTTAGAATCCCTGAGTATGTCCCCTAAGAAATGGAAGTAATTACAGATTCAATTACTCCTTTTCAGTGGGAATAGCTTAGGCCTTTTGTAAATGCACAGCAATTATCTGTTCAGTTTAGAATCTCTTAGAAAGCCTTTGTAACCATTTCAGGATTCTACGCAAATTGTTCTTTGATTTTCCTTATGGAATGCAAGTTCCCTGAGGCCAGATAGGTGGTCTCATGCAACTTTATAAACCGAATACTAGTAAGCTCCTAAGAGTGGCTCATTCCGTATGTTTCATGATTGAACACATGAATAAAAATAGAAGCCATCTAGGCACAATCCTAAAATAGTAACCAGTATGTGCTTACTATCAATGGTGAGAAATGAGAAAGAGACCTTCCCTATAACTGGAGTTCCTTGAATGCTCTTTAAACAGTTTCATTATTTCTTTTCTGTAATTGAGGTTTTATTTTTTCTTTAGAAAATCATATTCAATTAGAAGTTTCATATATAATTAATATAATGGAAAGAATTAGATCTTAAAGACAGGAGTCCTATTTCAACTCTGCATCTATGTAAACGTAAGTTACTGAATTTATCTGGGCCATGGTTTCTCTACATAGATAAGCTATATATTTTGGTTCTGAAGGGTATCAGAATATGGAACTTCAAAGTATGCCTCTTTGGCATATAGAGTATTTTGAGCTAAAGGCCATTGAGGTCGACAAGACACAGGAAAAGTTCTAAAAACAGGGCACAAGTTTTCTTTTTGTAAAGGAAATCTGCATAAGAAATCTTACTAAACAACTCTTCTTTACCATGCTTCTCCTGGTCACTTTCTCATAACTTGCCTCCCTCACACAGAAGTCCCAAACCCCTTGTCTTTTGGCTTAAGATGGTATATGAGCCCAAGTTCTAACCATCCCTTTGGGTTATTCATCACTGGGTACTTCCATAGGTACTACCATAGGTACATATTAACAAACATATTCTGTTTGTTTTTCTCTTGCTAATTTAGAGGACCCCAACTGAAGAGCCTATGATAGGTAGAGGAAAATATATATTTTTTCCTCCCCTGTAGTTCTTTGATTCTACTTATGTTTGTTTACTTTGTTATTACAGAAAACAAATAGTAACCATTTGAATAAATTTGGCAAACTTAAATGTGTGGCTTAAAACATAAATATTTCGTCTGTTTCTCAATGGCATAGGGTCATTGGTAGCCCTTTGAGGATAGGACTTTGTGGTTCTATGTAGTTTCTCCAGAAAATATTAATACAGTATCCAACATATGGTTTGGAAGATTAGTTTTCACCCTTATTTTTCAGGTGAGATAACAGATTTGGAATAAAACTATGCCTGGTCTAATAAGGTATTCAACTAATTAGTGGCTGAACTAGGAAAAACAGACCAATCTCTACCACTCTAGAATTTAAGAAGAGAAAATGCATGTTTACATTTCTCAAATTCTGCTTAAATAATTTCAATTATTTTCCTATAAATGATATGAAAATCTATTTTTTTTATCATATAGGAAAATTGTTTCACTGAATTGAACTATTTACACCCATATTTTCCCTAAACAAGGGTTCCTTGTGTTTTTGAAAACTGTGCCTCATATATTATATGATCGGCAAGGACAGAGTACTTGATGTGTGGCCTCCTTGACATTTCCATGTATTTTCGTCACCAGCAATTAATGGCCAACTCCTGGCATCTCAAAAGTAGTCAACGGGAAATTCTTTGCTTATACTGGCCCTGTGTATCTTTTAAAATTAAGGTGAACGTTCTGGGTTCTCTCAGTGTTCCTAAAGCTTTATTTCTAACCAACAGACAAATGCAGACAAATCTCGCCACTTCTGACTCCCCTCTGTTTTGTCATGGCTGCTCTTCAGTCTCGCTCCTGGCTCGATGGCCCTTCCTCTCTAGGTAGCTTGTGACTGGCCTCATCCCACAGGTTCTACATTTGGCCCACAGGGCACATGATGCATTCTTGTCTCACTGAACTCCGAAAGGGGGGTGTTGACTACATGCTGGAGTCCCTTCACTTTGAAGCTAGTCAGGGAGACTCCAGGCTGCTGTGAATTGGTCCTGTCCTCTCTAGCTCCAGCAGTCATGGGTCAAGCTCTCTGATTCATTCTCGTCAAGTTCTCCCGTCCCTCTCCCATAATGGTGGGATGGTTAGAGGTAGATAGAATATGCTAACAACTCCACAAATAAATCTTTCCCATTGGTCTCTTAAACTTCTCCAGGAATTTTTAGGCTTCTCTTACGTCACCCAATGTAGGTAACTGAGCCAGAGCTGCACCTGGCTTTAGAACGTGGGGGTACTTGACCCCTTAGTCAAATTCACAGCCTTGGAGCCAGTGCTAAAAACTCCAAGACAACAGAAGTCACCTAACTTATGATCCTTTCCCTGAACATGAAAAAAATCCTAATAACATCAGGATTTAACATAAATATTAACATCAGATTTTCATCTGATTTATTCTCTGTGTAAAGTATTACTTCACTGTCCTCACAGGTTTTCACATCATGAAAGAGAATAATCAGACTCTCCACCCCCTAAATTTTTTCTTAACTAGATTACTCACAAGAACACTGGTTCTGATGAATTTGGCCTCAGAAGAAAATTTAATACACCTTGAATTTTTATTTTGTGGATCTGACCATCCTAAAAGGTACTGTTTTTCAATGATACAAGCATTCTTCTTTTAACTAAGGAGCATTGCTTTTTCCCTCTATTGCCATTTCTAAAGCCCCCTCCAAGTAACACAAATCCATAGAAATGATTCTTATATTGATGATTACCACACTCTTTTCTTTATAATCATCACATCATCCTTGACATATTTTGTCATTCCCACTTCATCTCAGCAGCTCATTTTTCTCCCCTAGTGCACAGAAAAGACTTGTTTGAAGGTGGGAGTGGTTTCCTTTACCCGTTTCTGAACTCTGTAGGGCCCTTAAGAGGATAGATATTTGTTTATTTTTTTTTAATTAATTAATTTATTTTTTTGCGGTATATGGGCCTCTCACTGTTGTGGCCTCTCCCGCTGCGGAGCACAGCCGCTCCCCGGCATGTGGGATCCTCCCGGACCGGGGCACGAACCCGTGTCCCCTGCATCGGCAGGCGGACTCTCAACCACTGCGCCACCAGGGAAGCCCAGATATTTGTTTTTAAGTTATCAATATCTTGAAGATGCTGTGGGATGTAAACATGTGAAAAAGGCCTCAGCTAAAATAAGAAAAAGCACTTACTCTTTAGGATGAGATGGTCCAAATAAAAATCAAGTTTCAAATTATCTCTTGGTAACTGAGACTAATGCGAGGCAGAAGGCAGCCATGGAAAGAGGCTTAAGATTGCTGTCAGTCTCAAGCATGAAGGAAGACAGATGACCCAAGGAAACAGAAAATAAATGATCTGAAATTTGGGAAGGAGAAAGCCAAAATAATTATGTGTAATATAAGCCTGAAGGGAGCTTCAGGGAGAAAAAAAAGTAGTCAATTATATTAAACATTGCAAAGATGTCTAGTATCTAAACAATCAGAGTGCCCATTGGATATATTAATATGGAGATCATTGGTGGACCTATCTCAAAGACTTCCCGTAGAGTAATAAAGAAAATTTTCAATGACTGATAATCAAATGGGAAACAAGAGGGTAGAGACCAACCCTAAACTGTTATTTTGAAGTTGGAATGAGAAATGAGAAATGGAAGAAGCAATAGGATAGAAGCTGGAGGAATCTGCAGCATCAGGAGATTTTGTTTATACACTGGGAGCTGAATCAATTATGTTTTATCACGTATGTCTGTAATCAATTTGCCGACATTATTTTACAAGCTTTTGGAAGCAAAACTCATGAATGTCCTATGTATACAAGTAGTGTATAGATGGCATATAACCCTGTCCAGAGGGTGACTTGAAGTGGCATATAATTAGCACATTCTGACCATTGCTGGGCAATACAAATAACAAGTGCAGCTTCCTTTTGTTTCTAATCCAGGGAATAAAGAGCACCTGATCTCTTTCTTCAAATCAAAACTAATCAAGTGAGGAACACCTGGCCTTTCTAAAATGTGATAGCCGACATATTCTGGGAAAAGATTCTTGGACCTGCACTCTCGGAGAAAAGGACTGAAAGAAGAACTAACTAGATAATTTCACAGTGAGGTTTGGAGTTTCATGGTTAACTCTAGCCAGCTGGGGCTTTGATGTTTATTAGGTTTGGAGAAAGACAGAAATTCAGTAACTCACTCAGGGACATTCTAAAATTTCAGTTAATTAGATTTTAATAAACAAGGTCATCTCTTTGGCAAGTTTACTTTGGAATTTAGAGGGTAAATCATTTACAATGTAGTCCAACTTACACAAATTAAGAGGCATATAAATCCTCCCCACAGAAGAAAGGCAATAAAAATCCTTCACTGTTAATTGAGCGATAGCAAATACTGTCAAAGAAAAGAGTGAGAGGCCTGAACTTGTAGGGCTATGCAAGCCTTGAACAGTGCAAAACTCAACTTAGCGGCAGTTTTATAGAGAGAATAAAGCATATGAGTGTCTTGTTCGTGTGGATTTATTTTGCTCTAAGAGGATCCAGGAGGGGAAATCGCCACATTCTTCTGAGAGGGAGAGTACCCAGTTTGCAAATAATCTGAAGATGGAAAAGTGATGAAAACGACTCTGTGGAGGATTAGCCACTTTATTTCCTTGGAGTGCACGTGATTTTGATGACGGATTTTAACCTTACTTAGAGGTTCCATCAGTCTGCTTAACTGCCATAACAAGGCATCACAGATTGGGTAGCCTAAACATTTATTTATTTTCTCACAGTCCTGGAGGCTGGAAGTCTAAGATCACAGTGCCAGAAGGGTTGTCTGGTGAGGCCTCTCTCCTTGGCTTGCAGACAGCCATCTACTCACTATGTCCCCACATGGCCTTTTGTTACACACAGAGACAGTGAGCTAGCTCTGGTGTCTCTTCCTCTTCTCACAAGGACACTCATCCTATTGGACTAGGGCTCCACCATTATGACCCCAGTTAACCTTCATTACCTCCTTAAAGACCTTATCTCCGACAACAGCCACGTTGGGGGTTAGGGCATTAACATATGAATATTGGGAGGAGGTGCCATAGTTCACGGTTAAGTCTATACAGTTGTATACAATTTTCCATGTTGAGTTTTGGAAACGTTAATTCTGGGAGATGATTATGGGTTTTCTGGAAAGAAAAAAGATATCTGGTCTCTCAAGTGTGGGAAATGCTGTGTATGTTCTATATTTCACTCTTGGAGATGCAAAATACCAATTAGTAAAATAAAGACCATGACATTCCCTACATTGAGTAAAACCTATTTAACTTTGCTTAACCCAGAATCCTGGAAAATGGACTTTTTCCCTAGCACACGTATCAGTATCCTGAGAAAAAACACTCTGCATTGTACTAGTCTGTGAAGCATGGTTTTTGGCATCCTGTGGCTTCTCAAATACAGCTTAAATGGCAAATCATTTACAGAGCTTTCAGATGAGATTGAGATAGAAAAGTAGAGAGCACTGGTGTGTACTTAACATCTTAATTATAGATGCTATGTTCGCCCTTGTGTGTACTTGTTCCCACCATACAAAGATAATGTGTCTTGATCAATTAATATAGAACAACTCCTGGGCTTCAGTAATAAAGCCCACTAAATTAGTATTCCTTCCATGGGAAAAAAATAAGAAGCTACTCGACCCAGATGTCCATCAACAGAGGAAAGAAATAAATTGTGATACTCACATAATGGAATAAGGCACAGTGATGAAATAAAATGAACCATAGCTCCACACAAAAACCTTGTCAATATTAAAAAATCACTGATGGGAAAAATCAAACATAAAAGAGTACATGCTGAACAATTCCATTTATATGATGGTCAAGAACAGGCAAAAATACCCTAGGAGAATAGAAGTCAGAATAGGAGTTACCCTTGTGGAGACTGTTGAGGAGGGGGCTAAGAAGCCAACCACGTTCTACTGAATAAATCCTGATCTGTTTAATTATTTTATGAGTACACCACCATATGAAATGATTGAGCTGTACATTTAATATTTGTACACTTCACTCTATAAAAGTTACAGCTCAAGAGGGAAAAGCATTGTGGCTCATTATTGCTTTCTAGGACAAAGATGAAATTCCCAATCCTGGCCCTTTCGCAATATGACCCTAAGTTACCATTCCAACATGCCATGTGCTCCAGGGGTCCAGGCATATAGAATATAATGTAATATCCACTCCCTGCTTCCCGGACATCTGAACCATTTATTATTCAATGTTGCTGTTGACTTTCACACTTTCCTCTGTTTGTACAGGCTGTCCTGTTTTCTGAGATGTCCTTCCTCTTCTTCCTGCCTATTGATATTCCACTCATTCTTGCCCAGTTGTTTCTTCTGTAAAGCCTCCCCTGAGGTCTCCAAAATGAATTCTTGTTCTTCATCTGGGTTCCCACAGCCAGCCATCCCTAGTGACAATGTACTTACAGCTGACATAGATTAGGAGTTTTCTGGGACTTGCCTGCCTTCAAATATTTATCTCTTTGACTCCATAGTACATTGTTACTATGTATTCTCACTTTTGTCTTATTTTTCTCACTTTCGTTTTGGAGCATGTGGCCAACAAAAATATAATTCTAGTGATACAGTAAGTTTTATAATTCCTTATCCTCCTCCTTAGCCAGTGTGACCTTATTTTCTTGAGTAAAGATTCTCTCTTACTCATTTTTGTAGCCACAAGACTTGACCTTGATAATGAAGTGGCAATCATCTCTGTATTATAAGTAAATTTCACCTTTCTAGAAGCAGACAATTTGCATTGTGAATTAAACGCGGTATATTTTACTGTCACATTTTTGTTGCTGTAATTAAGTGACCAGAAGGCAAGATTTTTGATTATATCATTTACAATAGTCATCTTTTTCCTGGGCAGGTCGGGATTCTGTTTGGGGGCTGGTGTCAAACTGCGCTCAATTTCTAGGTCTTCCTTCCACAATGGGCAGCTTGTCTGTCTCAACTTCCTCATCTGTTAAAAATTTTTCTGGGTGAAAGTTAAATGAGTTAACTGACTGTAAAGTACTTAGCACTGTGCCTAGCACAAAGTAAGCATTCAATAAATATTAGTTTATACCATATGAAATTGCCAATATTCAACTGTTTCACATAAAAATGGCAGTTTCATATGATATAATGTAAACTATTATCAAAATCACCATTATCACTTCCCTTTACAATGCTGTCCATCAAAGGGCTCATAATTAGTTTCTTTTTAATATTCAGTATGATTGGTACACAAATTCAACATGTGTATACAGTAGGCTAGGCTCATGTGTATAAAGTAGGCTAGCATGTATAAAGCGTGCTGTAGGCTCATGCTTTTTCTCCCAGGTGGTGAAGGATGCCCTGCTATAGACAGAAAGGGAACCAAACAGTCTCCAACTCTTCCTCTGAGAAGAGTTACCTCCTGTACAGTTTCATCAGCTTCAAACTTAACGACCAGAGCTCGTAAACTAACATTCTCACTCAAGTGCACACATTCTAATTAGATCCAAATATAAATTTCTTTAAACACTGTATCTACAAAATGACTTGAAAAAGGACTCATGAAGTTACTTAAAACTTTCAAGGAGAATTTGCTTCCTTATTCATACAACAAATATTAATTGAGAGTCCACCAGGTTCCCGCCATGGGTCTGGTGGGAATGCAAAAATTAACGAGTCCTAACTCCAATCTTCAAGGAGCATGTGGCTTACCAGGTTATTCATGTCTTATTTATTTTCCCATAATTAAATAATTAAATTAATACAATATTCCCCCACACTGGCACATCAGGGATCTGTCTCTTTTGTTTCTGTTTCTTTTTACCCATTTTCTGTTGCCTTCCTCTATTTTTTCTTTCTTAGCATTCCATTCTACAGTTTTTTAAGAACAAACTTTACCCCTTTTGAATAATTTTAATCTCCTAATTTAATTCTTTTAATTAAGTCCATATTCATTTAAATAGTTATAAGCATTCTTAAGGGAATCACATTACTTAATTATAATTAGATAATGAGTATTCGATTACTGAGCTTCTAAAATAAAATTTATAATGCCAGGGACTGAAAAGCACGATACCTAGAATCTTTTATTATGGAATTACCAATGAGAATAATCTATTGGGAATAACTAACTTGTTCAAGCTGGTTAAAGCAAGTGCATGTGAAAGTAAATGTTTTAATATTACCTGATAGAAATAGCCTCCCCTTTATTTAATGTCTTTTTTCTGGAAGACTGTAGAACGCATTACTCATAATGCCATTCCTGGACACAAAGACCCTCTGAGACGGTAGACAATGGTACAGTTCACAGACTCCAATGTTTAAAATGTAAACCAGCAGCGTGGGATGGAGAACTCCCTTCTCTATGAGAATCTTTTCATCATCTTGTGCATTGATGCTTTGTGTATTCGTTAAATGACCACACCAGCTCATTTCAAATGGGTAAACAAGAGGTACCACTCACTGTGACTTCTCCAGGAAATATCAAATATTCTTGGTCTAGAAAGTAAAATAGATCTAAAAGAAGTACAACTATTTAGAAGGAAGCAGAAGAGAGATTAAGAAATGGATTTTTCATTTCCGTATTCTGGGGATAAAAGAGAGACAAAATGTTGAGGTTAGCTGGAAAGAGAAGTGCAGCACAGGGAATATAAATCATTGCTAGACAGGAAATATAATCTTTCAAGGAGCCAAGTAGGAGATATCTGATGTAAATAAGTTAGGTCTGAGAAGGAGACCGAAGTGTATAGAATCGAAAGATACTTGATTCATAAGGCTTTCTACAAAAGGGGGATACAATGGACTTCTATAATCTATGTGCAGTTACCTCCTTGCATATAATTTGTATCTTCAGTTAACATCACCAACTATGTTTTTGTTGCACTAAAGAAATCATCTATAAGAAAGAACGGAAAGGCTTATTTCTAGGGCTTCAAAAAGAAAGAAAGAAAGATCCTAAGATACTTGGATATGGCATCTTTGGCAGAGATAGTGCCCCTGAGCATCCCGGCGGGGAGAGTCTAACCCACCACTGCCCACTCTCTTCTGACCCCAGCATGCTGGGCTCATCCTGGTTTTAACATTCTTGGAGTAGGAAATAATATTCCAGTTGATGCCGGTCAAGCATTGCTACATATTATCATCACTACTATACAATCTTCTTTTTCCTTGTCCATCTGGAATATTCTTATATTTGGCAGGCTAATTTCTGGCAATCCAAGTTTAGATATCTATTTTAATCGAATACAGCTTTAATAACATCAGTGCTGGGAGCCAGGCCCACCTTAGTGGCTAATCATTGCTATGCGTCGCGTTTCTTTGCCACTTGCTGCTTTAGATCCTGCCTGTAGTGTGCCAGTGGTGGCATAAAGCCCCTTTGTATACCCCGGGCTTGTCCTACTCATTCATCAGTTCTAGATGCTGACTTACGCAGTCTAGCCGGTAATTCATCTGCTTCCCCCAGCCCTCAATAAACACTGGTTATTATTTCTCCTTGTACATGCAGGAAGTATAGTGTCCAAAAGGATCTCAATTAAGAGCCTAAACTATAATCACTTCATGATCCCAATGGTTTTGCTGGGCTTGTGGGAATGGTGGCCAAGGGGTGGCTTGTTAAGCCGGTATTTGCATGAAGTGGTCAGCAGCCTTCTGAGTCTAAAGGAAGAAGAGAGCTGAAGGGCTAAAGCTGGGCCCTAAATAGTGGACCAGGCTTGGGGCAAAAAAGGAATTTTGAATAGAATGAGATGACACTCAGATGGTGCAAGTTACTGCTAAGAAGGATGCAATAAAAACTGATATAGGTGACCTTCCTCAGTTGGAGTGATGGTAAGTGCCTGGGCTGGACGCTGTGGCCTGAGCGTTGGACACCCCACAACTGTCTTAGGAAAGTCGAAGAGACATTCAAGCAGCAGCTGGAACAAGAGCAAAGGGCCCTGGCAAATGCCACAAGGCAGGTGGAAAGCATATGTTTGCCGTCCTGCTTGAGCCAAGCATTGGGAACTCTGAAACAGCTGAAGGGAATCCGATTGTGGCTTAAGGTTCCGAGATCGTTAATTCAGAGGTAACTGGAGAAATGCAATTTGTTATATCATCATCCCTGGTGGTGCAGTGGTTGAGAGTCTGCCTGCTGATGCAGGGGACGCGGGTTCGTGCCCTGGTCCGGGAAGATCCCACATGCCGTAGAGCGGCTTGGCCCGTGAGCCATGGCTGCTGAGCCTGCGCGTGGGCGCGCGTACCAGAAAAAAAAAAACAAAACCCTGTCATTATATCATTATTAAGCTGATGCGTCATGGGGAAATAAAAGCCCAATGGCCAAAGAGCAGAATGACAGGTCTTTAAACACTTGATTTCCACCTAAGTTTTCAGAATCCAGTTTAATAAAAACTAGTGTTTTTGTACAGTTATGTTCAGTGTGGAATTTCGACATGATATGATAGCATTGTCTGGGACCTTGTTAGAAATGCAGATTTGCAGGCTCCACCCAAACCTACTGCAAAAAAACCCCTGCATTTGGCAATAGTCCCAGGTGATTCGTATGCACAGGACTTTAGGGAACAGGAGACAAACTGATGGCTTCAGAGTTAATCTGGCCAACAGACAAAAATAGCAATTTCACCTTCTCTATTTACAATATATGCCTGACTCCTGCAAGCAACTGAGCTTTAGTTATGGCAGTATAATTTAGTTCACAACATTTGGAATTTGTATGATGATATTTTAATGAAATTATGTAATATTTTATATCTGTAAGAGTCTAGTAAGATTTTTGGCCCTAGGTCTGTCAATCAACCTATAAAAGGAATTCCACCCCCATGAAGAAAGAAGGGCCTACTACGAAGTCAATGTACCCGTTCTCCTCTTAGTTATTTTCAATCAAAAGGAAATGAATGGGTCATAAGCATCTGGAGACCTTGATGGTGCCTGATGACCTAAAGATCTGCGAATAGGTGTGAGATATTTGAAGTCTCTGATTTCAGATCCCAGTGATTCTGATACCACGCCTCCTCTCCAATCTTTAAAAAAATACATAAATAAAACCAAAATAGCATCTCCAGAGAAAGTAATTTGTATTTCCCAAATTAAGCAATACTTGCTGCCTAATATCTACATAGACACCCATTTCTTTGGGTTATTATCATCAGTTATACTAGATAATGAAAACAACACATTTCAGACACAGGAATGAACTTCCAGATAATCTAGTTCAAACCACTCATTATACAGATAAGGAAACTAAGACCAGAAAGGTGAAGAAACTTTGCTTAAGATCATAGCATTTATTGATATTTCTTCTTTTTATCTCTTTATATATCAATTTTATTTCTGTTTAATATGTACACAACCCAATGTTTATGGCATTTTAAACTTTGATTTTAGTAAAACAACTCTACTGATAATTCCAGAATTGCCGAAGCTTAACTTCTCAGGTACCTGAAACTGTACACATAATAATCATTGCAATTTTGGACAATGACCTAGGAACATCGTATTTCTTTGACCATCTCACTTCTCTCTTTCTTTCTTTGACCATCATCTTTCTCAGGACTGCCTTGGCTATGTGGGGTCTTCTGTGCTTCCATATGCGTTTTAGGGTTATTTTGTCTATTTCTGTGAAAAATGCCAATGACTTTCTTGGCATCAGCTTATTCAGAGAGATTCAAACCAGGATTAAGTATGAATAGGACTTACTAGTAGGGGACAGTATAAGGAGTGGTGTCTTCACAGGGTATAGGGGCTACTCTCCGGTCTCTAAGTAGTCAATTCAAGTACGATAACACAAGCAACATTGGATGGGTGTCGGTGCCACTCTGGCTTAGAAGCCCCATGATGCACAGGAGCGAGTATCTCTTATCACAGACCCACAGGCACAGCTCTCATGGGTCTGAGCAGGGGGTGTGCAATTACAAGAATGCTGCAGACTCAGGGAAGTCTCCAAACTATTTCACTCACAGTCCTCCCAAACCAGATGCAGCTTACCCATCAGGGCCATTTTTTTTAGCATATAGAATGTGTCTAGAAACCCAGCTGACATTCTACCTTTCTCAGATTTCCAAGAGACTTGAGTTAGAGAGTTAACCACAAATCATTTTTCCATAGAGAAGGAAAAAGAAGTTTTTTTGGTTTTTGTTTTTTTAAACCATTACATGTCTACACTGGTATGTAAATCTGCAGACACACTTGAAGAAGAAGGATGCGGTGGGATGACTAATTCCACTGGATATCAAGACTTGACAAAGCTGAAGTAATTAGTAATAATGTTCTAGGAAAAGAAAATAATTAGAATGATGGAACAGTATAAAAAAAGAGAGCTTGGAAACAGACCTACACATTTCTGGATTGTTTGTGTTTCCCCCAAATACATATATTGAACTTCTAATCTCCAGTGTGATGGTATTAGGAGGTGGAGCCTTTGGAGATGATTAGGTCCCGAGGGTGGAGCCCTCATGAGTGGGATTAATACTCTTATAAAAGATACCCCCATGGGACTCCCTTGTCTTTTATGCCCTGTGAAGATATAGCAAAAAGACCGCTGTCTATTAATCAGGCAGCGGATCCTCACCAGACACGGAATCTGTCAGCAACTTGATCTAGGACTTCAAAGTCTCCAGAACTGTGAAAAATAAATTTCTACTGCTATAAACCACCCAGTCTATGGTATTCTGTTAAAGCAACCTGAACAGACTAAGACAGACACTAAGTACAACAAAAAATATAGGGCTCTATTAAAATCAAGAATTACAAGATGCTATTAAAAGATACCATGAAAAGAGTAAAAAGAAAGCCACAAAGTGAGAGAAGAAATTTGCAACACACATAACTGAAAAAGGGTGCATACCTAATATATACAAACAATTCCTACAGATTAACAGAGAAGAAAGACAAACAATTCACTGGAAAAATGAGAAAGAGACTGTATCGCTTTTGGAAATCCAAAAGACCCATAAACCCATGAAAAGTTGCTCAATCTCATTAGCATCAGGGAAATGAACATTAAAACCTTGATTAGAGGGGCTTCCCTGGTGGCACAGTGGTTGAGAATCTGCCTGCCAATGCAGGGGACACGGGTTCGATCCCTGGTCCAGGAAGACCCCACATGCTGCAGAGCCACTAAGCTGGTGCACCACAACTACTGAGCCTGCACTCTAGAGCCTGTGAGCCACAACTATTGAGCTCACCTGTCACAACTACTGAAGCCCGTGCACCTAGAGCCCATGCTCGACAACAAAGAGAAGCCACCGCAATGAGAAGCCCGCGCACTGCAACGAAGAGTAGCCCCCGCTCACCGCAATGAGAGAAAGCCCGCGCGCAGCAACGAAGACCCAACACAGCCAACAACAAACCTCGATTAGATGCCATTACACAACTACCAGAATTGCTAAAAATATTTTTAAAAATTGACATTACCCTGTGACGGTATGTGGAACAGCAAACTTTAAGTCACTCGTGCAGACATGTAGATGGATAAAATTGCTTTAAAAAAGGCTTTTGTATCGTCTACTGAAGCTGAGGATTTACACAGTCTTTGATGCAGCAATTCTACTTTTAGATAGAATAGATCCAAGAAAAAACATGCTCGTGTGCATCTGCAGATATGAACAAGAATGTTCATGGCATTATCTGACCACCTCAAAATTGGAAACAACCCTAGTACCCATCAACAGTTTAAATTGTGGCATATTTATACCATGGAACATTATGACAATGAAATCAACTATGGCTATGTACCATGACATGAATGAATCTGACAAATTTAACAGTGAGCAAAAGCAATACAGGCAGAAAATTCAGGCAGGATTTCACTTCTATAAAGTAAAGAAATTGCAAACCAAATTTATGGTATTAGAAGTCAGAATAGCAGATACTTTAAGGAAGGAGGCAGCAGTAGTGGTTCAGAAGAAACCTGAGGGGGACTTCCAGGCTGCCGGTAATATTCCATTTTGTGTTTCCATTTGTGTGATGGTTTCATGAGGAAGTGCTGTCGGATAAATCATTGAGCTATGCCATGTTTGATCTTGTGTACTTTTCTAGATGTCTTACATATTATAATGGAAAGGCTTTGCAGAAATACATTAATAACAGATAGTATGGGACAGATGGAGGTCAGGGGTGAGAGAAAAGCTTTCACTGTATGTGGTTGTATATTTTTTTGGTTCTTGAAACAAGTAAATATGCTAATTATTTTTAAAAATAAATCTGATTTTTGACAAAGATGAAAAAATAGAAGATAAACTAAAATCTCACAGGAGGGCCCTGTGGTCCATGGTCATTACAGGGCCTTGGTATAAGAAAGTGTATTAGTTTGCTAGGGCATCCATAACAAAAGACCACTGATGGGGTGGCTTTAACAATAGAAACTTATTTTTCCACAATTCTGGAGGTTAAAAGTCCAAGATAAAAGTGTTAGCAGATTTGGTTTCCTCTGAGGTCTCTCTCCTTGACTTGCAGAAGACCACCTTCTCACTGTGTCCTTACGTGGTCTTTCCTCTGTGTCCTAAGGTCCTCTTCTTATAAAGGCACCAGTCAGATTGTGTAAGGACCCACCCTAACAGCCTCATTTTAACTTAATCACCTCTTTAAAGATCCTATCTCCAAGTACAGTCACACCTGGAGGTACTGAGGGGTTAGGCCTTCAAGGCATGAATCAGTGGTGGGGGGCAGGGGGTGCAATTCAGCTCATCACAAGAAAGGATGTCTGCATGTGCTTCAGCTTGGGCACATTAGCCTTTGGGCAGGCAAAGGCTCAGCACCATTTGGTTCTCCTAATGGGCTTCTTAAACTAGCAAGATTTCATTCTAGTCTCTGCTGCCAACTCTATCCAGATTTAGGAAAAATCTGAGGAGACGTACTTTCCTTTGGATGTTTCCAGAATTTCTATTATGTGTCATAGCCCATTTAAACACAACTCAAAAGGCAGATTCTCTGATGTGTTCTGCTTATCTCACTGAGGGCTATTCTTTTTCCCCCCTGCCAGAGAAATAATCCTCTTGAGATACTCTCCAAGAGTCTTTTGGAAAATGTTATAGAACAATATACACATGAATACTCATGTATTTTGTGCTTTTTAAAACATGGAAAGTAACCAAATTCTATGCCATAAAATTCAGATTTAATAATGCATATTTACTGACTTATTCAAATATAATTATTATTTTATGGTAGTTGAAAGAACTGGTATATATAAGCAAAGCAATAGCTAAATAGCCTTAGTGGGCTATAAATCCTGAATTGTTTTCAATATCTGCAATGTGCAAACCATGATTTCATTTTGCTGTGGAATTCTTTCTTGAGGAAAACGATTTCACTACGAATACTCCTATGTTAAATCATGGTTTGATTACAATTGGCGATTCTTAGGTCAAGTGTGGTCACCAGCCATCTTTGGGGACTTGCTGTGCTGAGGTCAAATCTGTGTATGGATCCTTTGCTCTTTCATTTGTATCTCAGCTTGTGGGTCCCGGGGTACCAAACTATTTCCATAATAATACTAAGACATTATTTTCTTTTCATTCTCTCATTAGTGTATAATGGAATTTTCTAGAGGCTATACGGCATGTGATTATAACAGATTAAATATGAGGACCCAGTTGCTTCTATTAAGCCGGACGCTAGAGATTTGCAAACTCATGAAACAATGCCACTCTTCTCATTAATCGTTTTTTGTTTTGGAAAAATACAGTTCTTTTTTTTTTTTCATAAACATAGTGATTTTTAATTGTTAGTTTAAAATAAATTAATCAATATTTTAAAACGTTTCAGCTTTAATTTCTAATACATTATTGATATAAAAAACCATATAAATAAAAGCTTTTTGGGGCCTCAATGTTTACAATTGTAATGAGGTCCTGAGATAAAAAAAAAAAAAAGTTTGCTAACAATTGCTCCAGAGGAACTAATCTTAATCCATATACTTGGGTATGCAAGAAATGTCAAATGACATTCATTGTCCCTAAACTGAACTTTGAGAAGCCATTCTGCCATTTCATTAGTGGTGGGAAATTCAGTACCAGTGGCACAACTCTGTTACCCTCTTTGGATCCACCAAACCAGATGAATAAAATGGGTGTAGCTGTTTTTACAGAGAACCTGGAGGCTGGGTGCAAAGCAAGAAGGATGTGAGAGATCTCTGCTCAGTGGAGGCGTTCTAGAAATCCTCCTTCTACAAGTGTTGAGAGTTTTCAATGACCAACAATGCTGGAAAAGGCATGTTTTCCCCTTACAGTCACTCTAAAATGTATCAGTAAGAAGAAGCAGAACTTCTCCTGATTCTACCAGAGCTTCTACCTACAGATCAGAAGCTCTCATGAGCAAGGGGAAACAGTAACAAATACGAAATACGAAATCTAAACTAGGAAAGTCCACACTGCTGAGCTACTCCAGTGCTTTCTGCTACCATATCCTCCTAGCCCCTTATTACTTCTGCGTTTCAGGTATATGAGTCCATTGTCTGAATAAGGGACACATATGGTGATGCCTGTCGTGGGAAGTTATATTTTAGTTGAGTACGGTGCCTATTTTGAACTCTCCCCAAACAGATGGATTACAAACTGCTATGAAATAAATTCTGTGCCCAAATTATCTGTGATCATCTGATATGCCGCTGCTGTTCCATGTAAATATTCAAAGGTGGGTTATAGTATGCAGCTTTTTTCAAACTTTTTTTGATCAAAAAATCATTTTTTCCTGGATCAATTATTAACATCTCCCAGAACTACTCTATGTAGAACAGACTTAACCTAATAAAGAAATTTTAATAGGATTTCAGTTATCAGAAACCAAGTAGTGAGTGAGAAATTCTTGCTTTTCTAGATCAGTTTTTCAAACCTTTTTACTGTGATTAACAGTAAGAAGTATATTGTTTCATTAGGACTATGCATGCACACAAAACTGAAATGTAACTGAAACATAACTGGAACAAAATTTTATAAAATATTTACCCTTAAAGAATTTGGTATACTCTGAATTTTATGTTCTAATTCATACTACTTTTTAAAGTATTGGTTACTGGCTATTAAAATGATTTCACAGCCCATAACTCTGAAAAACAATGTCTTAGATGACTCCATCAATGGGTAAAACTAGGCCACTTTAAATCACTCATCATTTAGTAGCATGATTTTGAACAAAATGGGGAAAAACATACTTGCTCTGTCTACTTTTAATAGGTGCTTGATAGAATTAAAGAAAAGAAATTGTACGAAAGCACTTTAAAAAGTGTGAAGCACTGCACATATAAGCTATTATTATCAATTAAAACAGTCATTTCATCTGTGATGCATTTCCAAAAATGAGGACTCTATATAAATAGTCAGATTTAAGATGGGCCTGAAGAAACTAGAAGAAAAACGTAGTGTGAAATTATCTCATCTTCTTTCATTGAAATCACCTCTTCACGTTGAGTCAACCATTTGGTCTTAAACGTTTCACTCTGATGCAGCAATGAGGGAGTTTTCAGCGTATGGATTTTTCCCTCCCCCATCAGTGCTGACCTGAGTGCTGAATGATCTTAGGTTTGCTGATCCACCTCCAACCCCCAAGGATGCTTCTTCAGGTCTTTGCATCTCTTTGTGTGCAGGACTATCTATTATGATCAGTTTCCTGTACACAGCAATACAAAATTACAAAAAAAAGAAGCTTTTAAAAGCACATATTGTCTAGGGACTTCCCTGGTGGCGCAGTGGATAAGACTCCACACTCCCAATGCAGGGGGCCTGGGTTCGATCCCTGGTCAGAGAACTAGATCCCACATGCATGCTGCAACTAAGAGCTCGCATGCCACAACTAAGGAGCCTGTGTGCAGCAACTAAGGAGGCGGCAAGCCACAACTAAGGAGCCCACGAGTTGCAACTAAGGAGTCCACCTGCCGCAACTAAGAAGCTGACGAGACGCAACTAAGGACCCCTGGAGCCGTAACTAAGGAGCCCGCCTGCTGCAACTAAGACCTGTGCAACCAAATAAATAAGTATTAAAAAAAAGTACATATTATCTATAAAAATAATAACCACAAGGTTCATTTTCCACTATGCTGGATGAGCTATATGATCCTCTTTCTATGTGGATTGTCTATTTTTAAACAATAAGTATGCTTTTTTATTAATTAAAATTCATCTTAAAATACAATCTTTCCTAAAGCAAGGTCTCTGTAATGAAAATGATCAATTACTTGCTGTTACCCAATGACACTTCAAAATTAGAAATGAGCTTGTTATTTCACTATTTACAACTACAAACAGGCTCAGAGATTTCACATTGTAGACTAAATTAGATAAATAATAGGGAGAGTGAAAGATAGAAGTAATTAAAAGGAATTTCACATAACTAATTTCAAATATTTAAAACATAAAAAAATGTTCCATGTGCTAATACCTGCTTTTCTGTTTCCCGGGAAACTTACTTTTTTGTTTTTTTTAAAATCATGTTTAAGAAAACTTTCCCTACCCCTAAGTTCATATTTTTTTCTTTTAGTTCATTAATTTTTTTTGTTTGCCTTTACATTTGGGTTTTTAATCTACCTGGAATTAATTTTTATGGTGTGAGGTGAGGACATTTCATTTTTCCCCTATGGACACCTGAATGTCCCACCACAATTTATTTGAAAGATGATCTTTTCATCCTTTTTTCATTGATTTGTCAGGTCAATAGTGTCATAAATTAAGTATTACATATGTAATATGTATTACATATTGTCATAAATTAAGTATTACATATGTAATATGTAACATGTAATACATATACATGTAATATGTATGGGTCTATTTCTGGACTCATAGTGTGTGTGTGTGTGTGTGTGTGTGTGTGTGTAAAACATTTTACCAAATGAATCAGAGCTACTTATAATGTGATAAGGATGTAAATACTATGATTTTAAAAAGCAATAAAGTGTTCTGAAAACTCTAAAACATAGATGAAATTGAAGAAGACACAAATAAATGGAAAGATATTTTGTGTTCTTGGATTGGAAAAATTAATATTATTAAAATGTCCATACTACTCAAAGCAATATACAGATTCAGTGGAATCCCTATCAAAATATTAATGATATTTTTCACAAAAATAGAAAAAACAATCCTAAAATTTGTATGGAACCACAAAAGACCTCAAATAGTTCAAGCAATATTGAGTAAGAAAAACAAGGCTGGAGTTGTCAAGTTTCCTGATTTCAAACTATATTACAATGCTACAGAAATCAAAACAGTATGGTACTGGCATAAAAACAGACATATAGCTCAATGTAACAGAATAGACAGCCCAGAAATAAACTCATGCATACATAGTCAATTAATTTTCAACAAAGGAGTCGATAATATGCAATGGGGAAAGGATAGGCTCTTCAATGAATGAAGTTGGTAAAACACCCAACTGATACATGTGGGTAGCCACATGTAAAAGAATAAAACTGGACCCCTATCTTACATTATACACAAAAATCAACTAAAAATGGATTAAAGACTTGAACGTAAGACCTGAAATCACAAAATTCCTGGAAAAAACACAGAGGGTAAACTTTTGAAATGGGTCTTGGCAATGACTTTTTGCTTTTGACAATGAACTTAAGTTTTACATTGAGGGGGAGAAGAACATGCCTCCCAAGAATGTACCACTTTGGCATGTGGGTTATTTCAAGTGCAGATAATTGGGGCACAGTAGACTCAGGAAGAGCTTTTTACCTCCCCCTTAATTGCCTAAAAAACTTTATAATTTATAAATATAAAAGCAATTCATAATTCATATATTTCTGTGCCAGAAAGTGAGCTATTACCAGAGATAACTTTTTACATCAGAAAGACTTATCTGTGCGGCCTGGCAAACATCTGTTTACCAAGCATTTACTCTTCTCAACTTCCTGTGAATTGTTTTCCTCCCATTTGAAGCCTCAGACTCCTCACCCCTTCTCCTTAGCTCAGGATGGTATGTAAGCCTCAATTACCTGACTGCCAGAAAGTGCCATATTTTTATGGGATTTCTGCACATATGAAATTTGTTTTTCTCCTGTAAATCTGTTTATATCAATGTAATTGTTAGACCAGCCAAATAACCTAGAAGGAAGGAAAGGAAAAGTTTTCTGCCCATACAACATCAACATTACATTTTAGGTCTCCATCTAAATCTTATCCACCTACCTGGATTAAACCCAGTTTCAAAAATGGAAACTATACCACCTTAAGTTCTCATAACGACATTTCTTTTGAAGGTACATATTGCTCTAAATTTCTGAATTGCTCTTTGATTTAATATTTTCTATTAGAGTTTTTATTTTGAATTCAGCTGCTTATACATATATTTCCAAACCATGACTACTCATCCCTGACTATTCTTAACCTGTTGGTTCCAGATTTCGTACCTGCTCTTCACCAGCACCACCCTTTCCTAATTTAGTCTAGGACATATATTCCAAGAAGCATAATGTTTCTTTTATTATACAGAGGTTTGGACAATTCTCTCTCCACTAAAACCTGTTGATGAATCTTCTTTCTCCTCTTTCCTTATTACAGAAAAAATATCCTGATTTACTCTCCAGAACATATTTTAAATGTACCTTTCTGTACTTTTCCCTACTACTGTCCTTTGAATCTCTTATAAGTTCTCACATTCTCCTGAGGGACATATACAAACATTTCCCCCCCACCCATTCCCTATTTACAGAGCCCAATAGTTCACTTTTTGGGCTGCAGAGTGGGGCGGTTTGGGTAGAGCAGAGCTCACCCAGTCTTGGGGACTAGGATACGGGTGTGTGCAAGTTACCTCAGCGTCCCCAGGGATGCCTAGAGGCTGCCTATTTTCCTAGGGAGAACTGACTTTGCCCAAGGGTGTTACAATGTTACAGCACATTAAAGATCAGCTGAACTATCAAACTTTGAAGCAGGACTATTAGCAATGCAGATGTCAGCTTCCTGCATCTGTGATAAGCACAATAAACAAAACTGTAAGGACTTGTTTTTTTTTTTCCCTTTAGCTTTTCTAGGGGAACAGCTCAAACAATGATGTAAAAGCCAGTTCTCGTGAGACTGAAGCTGGTTCATTTTACCTGTCTGATGTGTTAGCCAGCTGGATGGATTGCATTAATTATAATGACACAGTCACAGCTGAGAACAGTCTTCAGTTTGCAGAGTTAGTGCATGATAAGTTATTATTTCTTCACAACTGTACTTGGCAGTTCATCAGCTTTCCACAACCCACCCTGGGCTCTGGCTTGAAATACCTCAGGATCCTGCCGAGCAGAAGCCTCCAAAGAGCCAGCTGATTGCAATCCACGTCCTTTTTCCTCAAGCTCCTGATGGGTGGGAATTAGGACCTGACAGGAAAATGTCACTTGCATTTGGCTTCTGAGAGAAATCTAGCTAACCGTGTGCCCACAGAAAATGACTGTTTTTCTTCTTGGTTATTGTTTCCAATTCAAATCACAGTTCCCTCTTTTTTCATATAGGCACTGACAAGGTACTATTTATTTTATATGAACCTCCACTCAACCCACAGTCCTACGTGGAAGCCATTCTTCTTGAAGCTTCTTGTGAAGAAGTTCCCTGAATCCTGCTTGGGTTCCTTGACTTGCAGCCCAGGGTCAAGCTTCTACGGAGTCCCCCCCAGCTTTTCTGGATTCTGTCTGACCTGGCGGAGTTGCACCAAACCTCCCTGATCTTTCCATCATTAGAATGTCACCGAGGTCACTAATTCTGTTTCCTGATAAAAACCAATTTTCTTTCAAATTCCTTCTTTCTGGGAGAACAACAAGTTACCCTGAGCTGTAAATTCATTCACATTTGTGTTCCTAGGTATAAGTTTCTTCTTAAGGATATCTTGAGCCAGACAGGATCACTCTCGTTAAATCCATGGCTTTGGAGAGATTTTTTTTTTTTTCCTGCAATAGACCTAAATCTTCACGTGTATTTTCCTGTTCTGTGTGGTTCTCATCATCTCGCCGGCAAATTGTGGTTTTTTAAAATTTTTTTCTGGAATGGGAAGAATGAAATCCTAAATGCATCATGGAGGATAATTAGGATGAAAGAAAGTTTACAATGAGCTTTGAATAAACCGTGACAAAACCTGCATAAACATGGGTTTGAGAAGAAGAGTTAATTTTTAAGTTATGTTGCTATTTTCCCCTTTCTTCCTAGACTGCGAGGCAAATTAAAAACTTTTGTATAGAAATGGTATTTAATTTGATCACTGGTCATTAAGCCAATAGAAACCATGTTTCCATCTGAAACCTTAACCATCTCCAGGGATTATGAAGACCAAATAAATCCAAGCTTATTTTTAAAATTAATAATTTCAAAAACAGAAAGCCATTTCCAACTTACAGTCATAGAGCTCCTGTTATGGGCAGGGCACTCATTTTGCATTGTGTGAAGGTTCAATATTTCCCTTTGTAATGTGAGAGACCCAGTATGGCTGAGAACACCCCACGTGGCTTTGGCATGTCCTGGTCTCTCAGAGCTATTTCTCCCCACCCACTCTTACACAGGACTTGAGCCTCTATCTCTCTCTAATAAAACCCAATTGCCCAGGCAACGCTACTGATCAACAAGAACAATTCCTCCCTCTTTGCAATAGGGACAGAGTAAAGGGACAAAGTAGGTGATTGAATAGTTAATCCCACTAGGGGACTGTAAGTAAGGAAAAAGTATGGGAGCCCCCTGCAAGTTAATGATCACTCAAGAAAACAGGTTTGCTCAACCAGAAAACCAAGCAGGCTTGCTTAGCAATAAAACCATGCAACAGAAGCATGAGACATGCCCCCAAACAATAAAACAATGGGGACGGACATGAGACCCACATTCTGCCCAGTGAGCTCAGTAAATTAATGATTCCTAGGACATGTTCCTCTGCACACACTAAAAATAAAAATATAAGGAAAGGCTGACATTATATTAAAACCTGAAATGATCTACCATATTTTAGTATATGTTACTGCCCTTTTGCTCATTTCCAGGGCTCCATGACAGTCCCGGCTTGACCACAGAGGGACAAGAGAACTCCCCCGCCCAACGTGGAGGCGGAGCTGATGATGGAAGCCTGTGTCTACTCAAGAATGAGGAAGAAGGTGGTCTTCTCCCTCTTCCCACTTTTCCTTTGATTACAAAATGAAGTCCACTAAGTTCTTGGGGCACAGCACCCTCTTGCCCACCTGCTTGTATGCCTCACAAGTGTCCTATTCTAGTAAATCACTTCTTATCTATCAGTTTGCCTCTTGCTAAATTCTTTCTGTGCTGAGACATAAAGAACCGGAGCTCCTCAGAGTCCCCCAAGAAGCATTTCTGAGGTTTCATTTGGAGAGCCACACTTGACCATTGAAGGAGTATAGAACATGCCACCCTGAAATATGTCGCTTTGATATATTGATTATTTTGAGCTGAAGGCACTTGAAAAACAGCCAGTGCCTGGAAGAAGCTTCCCCTGAACTCCCCTTAGCTGCATAAAGACAGATCCAATTGTCATCGATCCCCTCCCTTGGAGTTTCATCAACCAGGGTGGATGAAACCTGGTCTCCTTCCCTGTGATGAGGGCAGAGCAGAGACCTCCAAAGAGCCAGCTGATTGCAATCAGGGAAGGAGACTAAAAGGTGACACCACACTCAGACAAACCTTGTCAAAAACGATCACATCTCCCACCTATTCTTTTAAGGGCACAGCCATCTTTCCTAAAGATCATTTACTCTCTCCTAAGAGGCCTCCATAACTCCTCCCTTTCCCCCACTAAGAAGGTATATAAGCTCATAGCTCACCATATTTTGGGGTATTCACTTTTTTCTCCTGTGATGGCCCCATGTGTGTAATATGAAAAATTAATAAATATGTATACCTTTTCTCCCTGAATGTGCCTTTGGTCAGATTATCTCACAGACCCAGCTATTGAGCCCAGGAAGGTGGAGGGAAAGTTTTTCCTTCTCTATACCAACTATTCCTAAAACCAACTGAAATGTGGACCCTCTCCTGCTAAAGCCGCATAGAAACCCCCCTACCATGGCTCATGTTCACGGTGTTCTTGTTATTTTCTACCACATAAACAAAGTTATCTGGTTTACTTGGAGGAATACCTTGGTACTTAACTTTTTACTTCTTCCTGGTCTGTAACCTCCGCATGTTATTGATTCTTGAGTTTTCATTCACGCTTTTGGATTTTTGTGCATGACTTAAGTAAAGCAAAAGGGCAATGTGGCAGCACAAGGTTAGGTGGGTGTTTCACCTTCCCTCCTTCCCAACCGAACCCTTGGCGGAGTGAGAGCCTTTTCACACTGAAAGCAGGTTAGAAGCTAGATTTGTTTACCTTTCTGGTGCTCCATCCTGAAGAAAGTGGCCTGCCTGAGGAACAGTCAAGGACAAGGTTTGCAGACCTCAACTGCTGTGTATTTGTGCTGTGTGTTTGGAGGATGAGTAAGAAAAATATGGAGAATGGAGAAAGGACTGCTGGAACTATGTCCAAAGTACCCAGGTGGGAAGAGTAAAGAAAATAATTTAAAAATCATCTTTCAGAATCTGAGCATGTTCGTGATTGGCTATAGGGAAGACTTTTGTTTGTGTGAGTTTCTTTTGTGATCATAAATTGTGCCTGAATACTCTTCCAGATGTTGCAGGCATGATGGCAGGCTTACATAAGTAATTTGTGGCTTACATAAGTAATTCGTGGCTTACATAAGTAATTCGTGGCTTACATAAGTAATTCGTGGCTCTTTTTCTTATTCTCATGGCAGTCAGCACGTTTCCTTCCACTGTCCCGAGAGAAAAGCATTTTCTGAATCCTCAGAATTATACTTGACCCCTTTACACCACAAGTTCACTCTGCTTTACAGCCTTCCTGCTTTGTACCGTAAATGCTGAGTGATTTAGACACAAATACACACAAAAAAATTAACTTGTTTCAGAGTTGAAAAGATCCAGGAAACTTAACTCTCTTCTTTCCTTCCTTCTTAGTTATTTAAAATCGATTGAAAAAAATCACATCTTGCTCTGTTTCCTAGAAATTTAAAATTTATGTTAAAATTTTATCTATACTTACACCCATCGTATTTTTATAGATCCAAATCAGTCAGTGGCAAACAACATGAATCTTTAAAAAAATATTTGCCATGATCCTACCAAAAGAAAGAAGAGTAAAACCATTATAAAACAGCTCTAAGAGGAAAGAATTTTTTCCATCTATTTTTTCAAAAGAAACTTGGATAAAATTCTATGCAATCTATTGAAGCTGTGCAATGCAGAGAAGATATTATGCATTCCACCTTAACATATTCCTTTTGTGCATTTCAAGAACTATGCTTGGAAGCATGAAGCCTTAAATTATTCTGTAATTGGCAGGCAGCAAATAGGAATTTCAAGCTCCAAGCAGTGCCAAGGCCAAATAGAAGACATTTATAATGGCCATGCCTAAAAAAGAAGCTTAGCTTGAAGGATTATCCACAAATTGAGCTATAAACACAGTATTGCCAACACTGGGGAGAAACGAGGGGAAAAGAATTTGTTATCATCGAAGTATTTCACTTTGCAAAATAGGTGAGTATCTGTCCTACAACCCTTTAAATGTTCTGGCCTATCGTAAGTATTTATTTGGAATGGACGTTTAAGAAATTTGAAGCACATTTAAAGTAAGGGCAGACCAGAAAGGTAATTAATGATTTTAATTTTCCCCATTATGTGTAACAGTTGCCTGTAAAAGTACTGGCAAAACACAGACACTTGTCAATTTCCCTCAGCTTGTAAACATGGGCATATGTCTCTTAACATTATTTTCTTTTCAATTAGGATTTTAAAAAACTCTTGCCCATAGGCAGATGGTCTTGTTAGAAACATGAAATGCTGTTTCTTTCATGTGTTGACATTTTCATGCCCTTTTAACTGTTTTTAAGTAATAACACCCCTACTTTATGTATCACAAACATCTTGGAAAATCAGTAGTCAATGTAGAATAATCATACTACTTACTCATATTCCTAAACGTGGTATTTACTTCATGTGAGTGCCCACGGCTTGCACATAACAGACTATGGGCAACACTTTACATTTTTATATTAAATAGTTCTGGAGAATATGGGTATTATGCTGTTTTGATTTTCAAAATGGTGCAAAGAATAAAAAATGAGAATGAGAAGCTGGTATGCTAGATCTTCCATTAAATAGAAGATCCATTAGCATTTAGAATTGCAAGGTAGGACTTCTAGAAGTTATTCTTCATGGAGATGGAGAGACCAGGAAAGTCCCACAGTGAGTATGTGTTCATTCCAGAAAAGCATTTGATTTAGCCAATCATACAGTCTTTGTTGATCCGTGGGGACATGGCTGAATGATGGAGATGCTGGGTGCATTCACCACTTAGGAGCTTCTGGAGAGACGCTGCCATTGGAGTATGTGTCACATGTCTGTTCTTGGACTTGTTCTGCTTAATACTATGAGCAACAACTTGGAAGAGAAAGCATAATGTGAAATCTGTGGGTGAGCCAAACGTGGACATTTCCATACAGCTTTCAGAGCAAGAGGAATATGATCTAAATAGACCGGAAAAGTAAAATAACAATATCTAATCCAAGAGGATTAAGTGGAAATTTTTCTGGTTAAATTCAAAGTACAGAATAAAGATATATGACTGGACATCACTTCATGCAAAAATGATTAGAAGACTTTACACAAAAATGTCATCTGTGCCAGTAGTGAAATAAATGAAGTTGTATAAAAAGTTTAGTAAACTCTTGGCATGTATTGAAGGATCTGGTGTCCAAATCAAAGGAAGATATGTATAGTCCAACTGTATTCAGCCTTAATCAGGACATACGTGAATGTCTGCATTTATTTCTGGTTGCCATAATCAGAAGGACATTGAAAAATTTGATGGTATCAGCGGACAGTAAGATTCCAGAACTACTAAGGAAACTGGGGATTTTCAGTCTGTAGACGTTTTAAAGACTTGACAGTAGTTTTCACAAACTTGAAGGACTGGGAAATAAGAAGTGCATGTTTCTGTATTTCTCCCTGCACTGGGCAGAGCTGGGATCACTGAATTTAAGCTATAGGAAGACAACTGTGACTCCAAGGAAATATGAAGCCTCCAAAACATTGATCATGCTCTAAACTGCTGCAGGAGATACTGATATATCCAAATAGGCTTCCAGAGTAACTGGTTGGAATATGTCATGGGTGGGTTTCCTATAAAGGGTAGAAATTCAGGTGGGATGATCTCAAATTACATATGATTTAATGATTTCTTAGGCAACCTGTCTTAAGAGTTATCAGAAAACATTTACACATGATTTTTTGTTTTTGATTTGCTAGGGAATGAAAGGTTTAATTCTACAATGAACTTAATTATTTCAATATTATTTGAAATTCCACTATCACTGGGAAATCCATCAGTGTTGGTCCCTACTAACCTGTTGCTGACTCAGCCCAGGAAACAGGTGGGTTAAAAGATCAGACTACTGTATGAGGCAGGTGCTTCATTTAGTGCTGCTACTCTTGAACTGGACCTTGAACCTCGAGGACCAGTTTTCTAGACCTGCTTTAAGCCCTGCTGAGACTTAAGGACATACAGAACCCCAGAAATAGCCGTGAGGTCCTGTGTCAGACTGAAGAGAAAAAGTGATGCCACATGAACCAAATTTGTCTTAAAAGCAGATGAATTACAATGGTGAGCTAAGCTGGGCAGCCAACAGTCACAGAAGTGTGGCCCAAAAAAAAAAAAAAGTCAGGCCTCGGATTCTTAAGTAGACATGATCACATTATCAAAGAACTGACACACTTTAAAAATATCAGGATAGTTGGCTCCAACTGTAATACAATAATCCTGCATAATCACTTAAATCCTAAAGCTATATATTCATGGGTGGAAGGGCAATGGTTTTAAATGAAGCAATGACCCAGCAATAAATGGCACTCCCTTTAAATGTCCCTTGTTTGTGGGGACATTCAATCACAATTCATTATTTTATAGTAATTACTGAATCTTCATGTGTCACATTTGGACCCTTTAAAAATAGACTAATTACATTTTAATTCTGTAATCAAAATAGACGCAAACCTGGCATCTGAGCAAGGAAGAACTCAGATAGAGAACTGACATGTTTGTGCATCCACTGTCATTCACCCGAGAACTTTGTTTATGAAGACACACAGCTATTTTCTGTCTGCTTAACTCTCTGGGGAGAGACAGCCCCTTGGCCATGACAACTTCTGCTGTGAGTGTTGTCTAGAGAGTTGTATGTGCTATGAATAACATTTTAAGTGCTGGCAGGAGAGAAGCGAGGGCTCACTATTTCAGAGGAGCTACTGAGAATCCTGGTGTGAGACAGTTTTTTCACCTTCTACCACCATTTTGTTTGCCTTGTAAAGTCTACACATGCAACTCCTAATTGACAAATAAGCCCATGGTCCCTAGAATGCCGTCCAGGGTTTCTCTCTTCCACTCAGGAGATGCCTCACCACAAAGCCTTCCTCAAATCCCCCGCCCTATCCCTTGGTACACTGGTTCCCTTGGGAACTACTTCTGTTCTGGTCCCTCACATTTTGGCCACTCTCTGGACCAGGTTGCGGGTGGACGTGAGTGTCTATCAGGCAGTGCACGCGCAGAAAAAGTACTGGGGTAGTTCCAGCTAATACCTCAAAACAACTCTGGCAATGATAAATTACTCTTTGACAACAGAAGTGTAAGATAAATTATGTTTCTCTTTTTATGCTGATTGCTTCTAGTATCATAACTAAGACCATTATTGGGGCTTATAGTGAAATGGTATGATAATTTACTTGTTTTATGGATTTACCTAAAAGATTTTCTCTTATGTTCGGAAACTTTGGCTCAGGGAAGTTGGTTTTCGAGATCATATCGTCCCATCATTGTTCCCTGAGCTTTACTGTGCCTTTTGTTTTCTCCCATCAGAGGCAAAAAAGTCTGCACCACTATATATATTGGTAAATTTGGTTGTTAAGTTCTTCAAGAATCATTTTGAAGGCTCTGATCTTCTTTGTTTTAAAGAAATTGTGTGGAAAAGCAAAAGAATTATAGCTTTGAAGGCCACTAAGGGTGACTCAGGTTAAACCAAATAACTCTCAGACCCAAGTGGGAAAAGAAAGAAAACCTTTTGAATGGGGTATTTATTTACTCTTCCTTGCAAATCCACTGTGTGTGTGTGTGTGTGTGTGTGTGTGATTGGAAACAGACAGCTACCTTTACTTTTGATTATGATATGATGATATTTCCCAAAGCTCCTTCATTATTCATCTCAATGCATTTAAGATCTCCTCTTTATTTATTTTTTATCTCCTTGCTTGAACTACAGGCATGTGGCCACAAAATTCTATATGAGTAGGTGCTAGAGGATTCAGATAGATTTCACGATTGTTTTTATCTCACAGTCTTAAAATATATGGCTTTTTAGTTAAATGCAAGTAAAATATTACCTGATTCCCCCCTCCCCTTTTTATGGTTCTTGATACATATTTAATTATATTTTATGTTAACATCTTTTTTTTTTTTTTTTTTTTTTTTTGCGGTACACGGGCCTCTCACTGTTGTGGCCTCTCCCGTTGCGGAGCACAGGCTCCGGACGCGCAGGCTCAGCGGCCATGGCTCACGGGCCCAGCCGCTCCGCAGCATGCGGGATCCTCCCGGACCAGGGCACGAACCCGTGTCCCCTGCATCGGCAGGCGGACTCTCAATCACTGTGCCACCAGGGAAGCCCTAACGTCTTTTTATTGATTTTAAAATTTGTCTGTCATGTGTGATGAGGAGTGGATTATAATACGTGTATTTATAGCCAATTAATATTAAAGACAAACGAGCCCTTGGGCTAGGGAAATGCGAATGTGAAATCATAAAATCTAATATTGAAAAGTAGAATGAAAGTTGTGAATCAAAATTGGGATTTTTCAGGTATTACTTTTGGCTCCAGAAGGGTGCTCTATGAGCAGGCGTTAACCTCCAGTTGAGTTCAGCATGAGATCAGGCAAGATCCCAGACAGAAGAGTTGGTGCTCTCATGTTTCCTTTTCACAGGAAAACTAGAGAAACATAATGGCCTCAGGCTATTAGTGTTTGGCGAAAAGTGAATACAGTCCTGGAGTCTGACCAGATTCACATGAGACCTACTTTTGGAAAGGAGCATGTGTACTTTATAAATTGTACAAAATTTAGAGTAGTCACAAAAAAAAGCCCCAAACAAACAAGCAAAACCCCTCTACATTACCTTTTCTTACCAGTTAAAACTAGCCACACATAAAGTTAGAAGGTCTGTTTTAAAATTCCCATTCTCTGGGTCTGTTCTTCTATTAGAAACCTCTGTCTAAAACATCTGTGCTCACCTCTGTGGCTCAGAATTGGGGTTTCTCTAGCATTTTGGGTATTTTCATCTAAATACAATGTAGATAAACCAAGTATATTACTTTCTAGCAATTATTCTCACAGGGTTTGAAAGAACACTAAAAACAGTAAGATGTTTAATACAAAACAGTTAGATGATAAGAGTATAAATATGGTGGCTATTAAATAAAAATCTTATTTAAAACTGAATAATTTTGGCCAATTTCTCTCAGATTTTGAGTGCTGCCTCACCCCTTTTGTCATTTGTAGGAGTTTGTTACAACAGTCTGAATACTAATCCTTTCTAATATAATTATCCTTTTCTAGTCTGTTACTTATGTTTTAGATTTACCTATGGTGATTTTTTTATCTGAATATTATAAATTTTTGATGAGGGCCAGTTAATTAATATTTTCTTTGTGATTTTCTCCTTTCCTACCCAGATGTCATAGAGATATTACTTACATTTTCCTTTAATATTTTTAAAGTTTTATCTTTTAATATATTTACATTTCCATTTTTTTACATTGAGGTCTATAATCTCTGAATATTTTTTGTTCATTTGAGGAGGGAGAATTTATTTTATTTTTTCAAATACTGAAATCCAATGATTATAATATCATTTGTTTTCCCTTCTCCATTAATTATTCATGTTTCCTCTTAATACACCAAGTTCTTTTATGTACGGATCAGTTTCTAGATTTTGTATCCTGTTTAGTAATCGATTTGTCTCATTGGTCCTACATGCTTAAATTCTACAGTTCAGTGTATAGAGTGGTATCTGGTAGTGAAACACTCCACTCCATTTCTTTCTCTTTCCTATATGCCTATTTTTATGAGTGGTGAAAGTCAGCCCTAATTTTAGAAAAGGATTTTTGATGCAGAAAAAGAAAACAATGGTAACAGCCTGTAGTTGCCGTCTCTACCCAGGAATCAGTGTTGTAGAAATAAAATGAGTTTGGAGTCAGCCATGGGGTCAAAACCTAGCTGCCAATTTGAAGCTGCAAAATGAATAGAAAAAGAGTTGCCGCTGCCGAAACTCACCTTCCTCACCTGAGAAATGGGAACAATACCCCTGCTTGTGGGGACAGTCATGAGGATTAACCGTGGTAAAGATATAAGGCACCTGGTGCATAGTGGGTACTTGTTAATGGTAACTACTTTTATTATTGTCATTCTCATTACACAGTATGACTTAAAGGACAGTTAGAGTCTGTAGTCCAAAATCCCTCTTATCTCATGATTACTGCTGAAATGTCAATCTCCAAGTCACGGACAAAGAGTGGAGAAATCATTAATACCTCAGTGGGGTTTAGGAAATGAGACTTTGGTGCTGCTTTTTTAGTATCACCCAGGGAATTAGGATACACACCCATGAGTTGTTGCTTTTATCCAGTGGACTCAGACATGATCTGAAACATAGGGGTCTGCTCCAGAAAGTAAGGTGTAGGTGGTAGAGAGAGGGTGCCCATGGGAAGAGAATAAGCCCACAGGATGCCTGCAAGAAGGGCACCAGGAGATAAGAGTAAGGTTCCAGGATGGCTAGTCTAATAGCCTCAGGAAACATCCGCCCTCCAGCTATGCCTCATTGACCACATTGCTTGTGCCCCATACATATATCGGCCACTAACTGGGATCTGAGTATCTGTTGCTCAGTGTTGGTCAAGCCATGGACAACTCCTGTCCTTTGGAAGGTGATGTCAGGTGAATATATGTCGGTGGGAAGCTAGGGAAGGCAGTTTAAAGATCTCTGTGAGAGAGCATAAAGGGCATGGAGACCTGAATAGAAACAAATTCTAAAGCTGGCCACAAGAGTCACAATCCAACCGATCTAGTTCTGTCTCTGACTTTTCCCACAATCCAGGCGAGACTGACTGGCCCGCTACCTCCTCCTCTTAAGTCAAGCAGTGAGGGATCTAAGAATAAAGTTCTGGAGCAGAATCAGATAGGTGGTGATCACTGTGGTCGAGGTGGTGGGGGTGAGAGTGGGGGTGGTGTCTCTTGACAACACAGAAAACACCGGCAGAGACTGAGGCAAGCTTGCTCCGTAGTTTGATGCCTCCCCTTCCCTACAGCAATGGGCTCACGTTATCCATGGGTGCAAAGCTTGCTCTAACTCATTCACTCTCTTGTTTTGTTTTCTGTGTCAAAGGAGCACAGAAACCTGCAGACCTCCATTTAGGAGATCCAGGGCATAGAGGGAAGGAAACAGGAAGCTGATCACTGTGTTTCCTTTTTGAGTACTGTGTCCCCAATATCAATGTTGGAGTGTCAAGAATGCTTACTGTAACAGACCCACACCGATTACCAAGGGGTGTGGGAGTGCTGCATTGTTTTTCTTTGTTTCTTTTGTTTCAGAAAGATAGATTTGAAGAAAGAGGAGAAAAAGGAGAAACATATTTATCATACCCTCAAAATGAGGGAGGGGAGAGTAAATGAATACATGTAGTCATTTCAGAGTTGAATGAAGCAAAACTGGTCCAGGTGACCCTCTCAACAGACCCTTTATCATTCCATGTTGAACTGTTTTTTCTCTTTTGTATTCATATCCCAGGATGCTGCAAACAAACAAAACCCCTTCCCTTTCTAACATCTGACCCTGTTTTACAACCAGTCCCTCTCTGTCTTTCAGATTAAGCCATGCTTGAGTGACCAGCAACCCTGACTCACCCTTGGGTCAAGATCCACTGGCCCATAGTAGGTGAGTATAAAAGAACACCATGTGCAAAAATGCAGCCCTGGAAAAGAGACTGGGTCTGAGTACCCAGATTGGTGATTTAAAATCACATCTTTTTGTTTTACTTGCTTTTCCTAAAAAAACTTGAATTTAAATAAATTTATTATCAAGACCTAATGTGCTAAGATAGAAGTCCTTATGTTTAGCTATTTTAGTGCCACTATAAAAAAAATTAATATATGTCTTAAAGAGTACAAGACTAGTTACTTAATCCATTTGAGAATTTTTTCTTATCCTCTCAACAAGCACACATTCATTTGAGCTTTTACTAGATTCAAATTAAAAGAAGAGTTTTATGAAGCTAAGAGAGGAATGAAAATAAGGGTTTTTTAGCAGGTGTTACATTGCATCTCTCCTAATAAGCTGATGTCCTGCATGCTACAATGTGTGCATGATTTCCAGGTAAACACATACACAAGGAGAAAGATAAAGTGGAGGAGGCAAATGTATAGATGGTTTTTTAACAATTTTGAACAAAAAGGTATCTAAGATTTTTTCCCTAGCATATTAAATGAAAGATAATACTGTTCGAAAATGAAGCTCTTTAAAAAATCATAAATTATCTGACTAGAACAAAAGGGCAAGAACATAAAAACATTCACTGGCTGCTTAGAATAGTTCACAAAGTAGCTCAAAATATATAAGGACACAAATTAATCACTAACCTTGAATCATGCTTCAAAATATATTCTCCCTCAACCCCGATTTAACATAAACTTGTAAATAATGTGTTACACAATTTCAACTCGCAATTTGCCAAAAGGTGGCATAAAATGCAATCGTGAGCCGATGCAAATAAATACAGACTACTAAATTCAGCCTGAGCAGTTTTGAAAGACAGATTTATCCAAATCTTTTAAATAAAAAGAATGACTTTGCTTCAGATTTCTGGTCAATGTGAATTTCTAAACGGTATGGCCAAAGACATACCTAATGTTCTACCACCGTCAGCTCTAAAATTCATTAAATAAAATAAGTCATTCCAAATGTCTCTGTATTTGTCTTGCAAATTTATACGCAACAAGAAGGTGCGGGGCGGGGGAGGCTTTCGGTAAATGAACAACAATAGAACTGGATAAATTACAAATCTATATGTATTTCTAGCAGTCAAGTGTTTGGGGGAAGGGTACCCAGCATATTGGGAATAGGATGTTACACAAGCTTTTCACTTCTGGGCTTCATTTACAAGCTGCAAGAACCTGTCATATTCATAGACTCTGAGACATACATCCTTTCCATTTTGTGGTAATGTGTGGTGATTTAGACCCAAGTTCATGACTCTAGACCTGGAGATTATATTTGTATCTATAATTTCCTGTGCCCTCTTAGGTAAAAAAACCTTGAACTAGATGCTTCAGATGCTTTCTGTGCTTGAAAGTGTAACTTTTATGGTTTAATTCACTTACTAATCATCACTGCATGCTGGCTTTCCATCATGTGGTGATTTTCAAACCTCAGAGCTTGGTAAATTTTGATAACTAAGGCCAGGTACCTCCGAGAAGCAATGAACCAATTAATTTCATGCTTTGGAGGAATGAGTAAGTTCTAACTATGTGCCACTATACAAGGTGAAGAAACAGAGGCTCTGAAAGACTAAGAAACAGCTTTCAGGCCACACAACCAGGAGGGGGCAAACTTCAGCACTTTTTCAATTTTATGCTAAAACTACTCCATATAAAGAAGTGAAAGTTAACCATCTAGAACAATATTCTTTTGCATAAATACAGATTATACAAAACAGGCACACCGGCTGAAAAACCACTGTTAGACTGGTGCAGGAAATTCCTTAAGAGACAAATAGTGTGGTGGCCAAGAGCTTGCCTCTGGGGTCTGCTTCCTGTGTGCTGAAGAGAAAACTCTGCAGGCAGCATCAGTAGTTATTTCTGAGTTGGGAAAGAGCTCTTCTGCATTTAGTTTAACATCTCAAAGTTCATTGCTGAAACACAGCTTATTTTCCTCCATGAAATTCTGAAGATATTGCATGTGTGCAAAGGAATGACTTGGATTTAGAAATTTATTTTGAAAGAATGATGGTATTGGCCAATTTACTAGCCTATGCCTGCCAATTGTTTTGAACAAAGCTATTTGATTTATTCCACAATATTTGGAATCATATTTATTCCACTTTTCTAAGCCTTAGAGTAAATCAAACTTCTTTTTAAACTTTATTTAGCTACTAATGTCCACAGCTATTTCAACCATTCTAACCACACCTTCAGAGGTTTTCTTAGAATTGCATAGGTTGCCATGGCCACCCACCATGGCTAGATATGATTAAGACAGAGGTCCAGTGGATGGCACAATAACTGTTTGGGGGAAAAGGATGCTGTCCATTTCCTCGCTTTAAAATGTTATTTTTGAGAAGCGGGAGTCTTAAAAAATTTTTTTCTTTATGAATCTAAAACTAAATATAATAAATATATATACATTATATTTATCTTCCAAGGAGTTTCTTCTACCCTTTCTAATATATTGAGTTGTTCTGGTGCCTTATTAGAGTAAATATTAAACCTTGAAAAATCTGCTGTGATTATATAAAAGCTGACTTTGGAGATGAATGACAATTTAAATTGGTTTCACTGGCATTTATTAGTAAATCAATTTTACTCTGTGTAATTAATTATAGGATTATAAATAATTAAAATTAGAAGGGAAATATAGTCTTCAGACATCTCCAAACCATCCAAACTACTTTTAAATATGTCAACCTGTCTTAAGAGTCAAAAACTCCATTGTCTATTACATAAACATGAGTCAAGAAAGTATCTTAAAAACACTATTTTCTTCATGTAGATTTCCCCTATGTCCTCAGTTTTCCTTCATAAAATCTTTCTTTTCTCCTTTGTCTTTTTTTTTTTTGACATTTATCCTAAATGTTCAGAAGACAAACTCCGGTACAAAGATTATATAGAGACTTCTCGGGGACTACAATCTGTATATTAATCAATCAATCAAATTTTAATTTTAATTTGGAAAGGATGCAATTATATGTAGATCATAATGATATGATGCATTTCAACATGTAAAAAGATGTTGACTTTAATTTTCTTTGAATTTTAGTAAGATCTTTGGCCTACAAATACCAGCTTGAACAATCTCCAGGAAGTATATGACAAGGGATTTAAACGCATAAATCAAAGAGATCAGGCTGACAATTTTACAGCCTGCTTTTCACATTTTGTTATGGAAGTAAAAAGCATTTTTGTTCTATTCTTATTATGAACTCACTAAATACTTTAAGTCCTAATCTCTGAAGTCTGTGGTTTTGATGCTGTGCTTCGTGACGCACTGGAGGTTTCATTCTTTAACATCCACCGTTGAGGGTTCGGGGAAGGCAATGCATGTAGCAGGTGGAGCTCTTAACTGCTCCCTCCCTTTGCCCCCAAATGCTCCATTTTAATCTCTTTTCATATTAGACTTTCAACTAGGATTTCACTTGAAGAAGGTATACCCCGCTCATAGGACATTTGCATCTGATTTAAATTTCAAGTTGAGGATAATTAAATTTATTTGTTCTCACAATTTCACCACCCCTAAATACTTCCATGTGCTATTTAACATTTTTTTCATCATTAAAATTTGCTCAATCTTAAAAGGCTACCTACTGTATAATTCCAACATTCTGGAAAAGGCAAAACTATGGAGGCAGCAAAAGGATCAGTGGTTGACAGGAGTTGGGGGGAAGGAAGGATGAATTGGCAGAGCACAGATGATTTTTAGGGCGGTGAAAATGTTCTGTATGATACTATGATGGTGGATACATGTCATTATACATTTATCCACACTCACTGGATGTACAAAATTAAGACTGAACCTAATACAGACTCTGAACTTTGGGTGATAATGATGTGTCAGTGTAGGTTCATCAAACATACTGCTCCGGTGGGGAAGCTGATGGTGGTGGGAGGCTCTGTGGGGTGGGTGGGGTATATAGGAATGCCTGTACTTTCTACTCGATTTGCTGTGAACCCAGAACTACTCTAAAAACTGTTAAAAAATGAAATTAGCTTATTTGTAGTATTATATTAAGTATATATCTGCACAATTAACTTCTTAGAATTTCTTATATTTCCAAAAGGGTGCAGAGAAAGTGGTTTCCTAAGACAGAATCTACTCCTGGTGAAGACGCTGTGAAGACTGCTGAAACAAGAACAAAGGATTTAGAATATGACATAAACTTAGTTGATAAAGCAGTGGCAGGGTCTGAGAGGACTGACTCCAATTTTGAAAGGAGTTTTACTGTGGGTAAAATGTTATCAAACAGCATTGCATGCTACAGAGAAATCGTTCTTGAAAGGAAGAGTCAATTGATGTGGCAGACCTCACCGGTGTCTTATTTTAAGAAATTGTCACGGCCACCCCAGCCCTGAGCAACCACCACCCTGATCAGTCAGCAGCTGTCCACATGGAGGCAAGACCCTCCACCAGCAATAAGGTTACAACTCACTGAAGGCTCAGATGATGGCTACAATTTTTTAGCAATAAAGTAATCTTAATTAAGGTATGTAATTTAAAAAAAATACCATGCTATTGCACACTTAATGGACTACAGTATAGTGTAAACATAATTTTTGCAGGCACTGGGAAACCAAAAAAATTGTGTGACTTGCTTTATTGTGATATTCGCTTGATTGCGGTGGTCTGGAACTGAACCCTCCGTATCTCTGAGGTCTGTCTGTACTCATAACTAGGGGCTGCAGGAAAGAACTATGGCAGGAGCTGAAGCTGTATTGTTCAAAACAGCAGCATCGTATATATTTTACACTCACTAAAATAATAATGTTGGCACATTGAGGATAAAACATTAATGCAATTTTGTGTACCTCAAGGTAGTTTAATAATAGTTTGGAATTGAATGGTGCATTTTGATTTACTTTGCCTATCCTTTCTAGAAACTTCTTTGGACCTTCCTTATCAGTCCCAGGTTCCACACATATTGTTGTTTTCTGATCTGAGAGGCTTGGACAATTCTTCCTCTGCGACCTTCGTTGGCCACATTACGCACAGCTCAGTTCCCATACGCGGCACACAAGTGTCCCTTAGCGCACGAGACCCCAGTCTCAGGCTGCGGTTACTTCGTTCATCTTTCTCAAAGATCTACTGCTGCACCTGGATTTCCTCTCTACTAAATCTTCTCTATTTTCAGCTCTCTGACCCATTGCTCTAGTTCCCCTTTCTCTCCAGAGGAAGTCTGCATAATGGTTCAGATCTTGGGTTCCAGCATTAGACTACCTCTGTTTATCCCATCCACTGCTTATTAATTGTCTTGGGCAAGTTAATCAACCTCTCAAAGCCTTGGTTTCCTTACTTACAAACTTGACCTAAAAGTGGTAACTGCTTTATAGGATTACGTGAAGAAATGCAGATTAAGTATTTAGACTGGGCCCTCAGCATTTGGGAAGCCCTCAGTAACTGCCCAGAGCTGTCCAACACGGCAGACATGCACTGGCTTGGGAGCCAGCCTTGCTGGAGGGATTAGTTTCCTGCGGCCGCTGTAACCAAGTACCATTAACTGGGTGGTAAAACCACAGAAATCTCTGCCTTTGTTCTCTTCTCTGTGCGTGTCTGCCTCTGTGTCTCTTCTCCTCTTACAAGGACACCAGTCATATTTAATCAGGGTCAACCCTAACGACCTGATCTCAACCTGATTACATCTGCAAAGACCCTATGTCCAAATAAGATCACATTCACAAGTACCGGGGTTAGGACTTTAACACATCTTTTTAGGACACACAATTCAACCCCTAACACTAGGGAAGGGACTCCTGCACTCGACAGTGGCCACCTTCTCTCCCTCTTTCCCTCCTTCCTAACTGTCCTTCCTCTTATCCTCAATTGTTTCTCATTTAGAACACCTGTCAAATCCCATGACCTCATTTCCCACATTTTAGTTGTCCAGTATCAGATATACTACTTCAGGTGTGGTCCACTGATGCTTGCTGTAGAGTCTTGGAATTTGGACACCTGACTGAGGTGATATTAGGAGTATTTTGTTTTGCTGTGTATTTCCGTAGCCACATCATACTGATGCCTCAGGTTGAGCTTGAATAAATTATACCAAGCTGATTTTTTTAACCTCTTCTTTACTAACCACTCATAACCATCTCTCATGATGCTTCAGCCTATTTTCCTTTTTCTGAATTCAGTCTTGAGAGAGTTAATACTGATGAACATGGCCTGAACTGATCCTAGAATTGGAATGGATGGGCAGTCACAGGAAATGCTATGTGTAGTTTGAGTGGCTTCTAGACTTTGCAGCCTGGACCAAGCATCCTGGGGCAAGCCAATGGCAGGATGGACCTGCTGTGGAACATAATCCAGCACTAGAAAAAAATCCAAGCTGCCATTTGCATGTTATCATATTCCCTGCAGAATTCCTTCCCTACAGTGTTCTTGAGAGTCCCTGAAAAGCCATCAGCACCTTTCTGGAAGACTAAGAGGCAGTCTGAACCTTTCAAAAGAAGCGGGAGGGAAGCCTGGGCGGTGGTCTCCAGACCTGGGCTTGACCCTTCAGAAGACTGCCACGTTGGTATCAGTGATGGATTTCTCTCAGTATTGACTTTGAATTACAAGCAGGGCTGGGGCACAGTCAACACAAATCCAACACATTCCTTTAGAAATGGGAAGGCTGCTCTTGTCAAGAAAGACTGGCTGTTTTATATCATTGTTTTCCTTCCCCTCACTATATTCCTTCATTTATTTTCCTCTTGTCTTCATTTTCTTTTCATATTTATAATTTGTATTGGCATGCATATTGTAAAATGTAACAAGGATTAAATGTGATTATTTTAATGCTTTCTATACCAGAAATATATACAATGGATACTCTACAATGGGGATAATTTGTATGTGGCTAATTGGGACCTGACAGGATCATTCTTAACAATTTCCTCCAGAGGGTTTTCTTTCTCTAGAAGAGTTTACAAGTCCTCTTTGATTTGCAAAATGCACACTTTAGAGGTCCACCCCTGTGTCTTAGACTTATTCTGTATTCTCATCAATGAACTCCCCTCCCATATTTGTGTACTACGTCTGTACAGAGTGGGCACTCAATAAATCTGTGTTGAATAAATCCACCTCAATCTTCTTTATTTGGCCCATTGCTCCCCCTTGATTAGGCTTACAAGTTTCTGAAATTCAGAAGCCTAAGAAAATAATTACAAATATTGCATAAAAATATGAATCTTCACAAAACTCTACGTGGAGGTGATAATACTATTCTCATTTTATGGACGAGAAAACAGAGGTGAGAAAAGTTAAGTACACAAGTTTCCAAAGTCATACAGCTAAGAAGCAGCAGAGGTGGCATCATCTTTTATTGTCACTGGTACTAGCAGAGTGCATGGTGGAGACTCACTGAATAATTGGTTAAACGAATGAATGAAATAAATCACTCTCGAAAAATCTATTTTATATTGACGATTGCATCCAGGCCCTTAGGAAATAGGATAGTTTCCATGCAATGCAATAAGCTGGCCAAAATATCCCCAAATAATAATAACAGAAAATAATAGTGCTTATCATTTCCAGGCATTGTCGTAGCTATGGAACCTTACTGCTAATAGGGCTGAGGCCGTCTGGATCACGAGGAGTTTAACAGGCTGCAAATAACAGACTGAGGCCAGATTACGAATGGCCTGCAATGAACACTAATGGCCTCTGCCATAAAATGGGGCTATTACAATTGGAAATCCCATAAGGCCCATAATATCCCTCTTTAATTCATTAGTTATTATAAAAATAAGAAAACGGATGAAGCCTTCATTATCTAATCATTTCTCTGCCTGTCAATTAAAATTAACAAAGGATGGGAGCAGGATCAGGTCTGTGGAACTGTAATGCTGAAGGGATCAAGAAGATATTGTCTTCAAGAGGGAGGAGAGGGGCTTCCCTGGTGGCGCAGTGGTTGAGAGTCCGCCTGCCGATGCAGGGGATGCGGGTTCGTGCCCCGGCCTGGGAAGATCCCACATGCCGCGGAGCGGCTGGTCCCGTGAGCCATGGCCGCTGAGCCTGCGCGTCCGGAGACTGTGCTCCGCAACGGGAGAGGCCACAGCAGTGAGAGGCCCGCGTACCGCAAAAAAAAAAAAAAAAAAAAAAAGAGGGAGGAGATACGGGGATGTATGTATACGTATAGCTGATTCACTTTATTATACAGCAGAAACTAACACACCATTGTAAAGCAATTATACTCCAATAAAGATGTTAAAAAAAGAAAAAAGACATTGTCTTAAATCTAACTTTCAGCAGGAGGCACAAGCACTAAAGCTACCTGCCTGCCCAGTGTTTCCTGAGGACCACAGGCCAGATGCATAACAGGGACTCAGACACAGGCTGAATGCTTGGATATGTAAATGGATATTTGTGAGTTTTCAAAATTACTATCATCAGTGTTATAATCACTCACTTGAAGGAGATCTGATCACAGGTAAGAACAGGCAACCACTCCTCGCTGGTCCAGAGGGCCATACATGGAAGGAAGGCCCTGCATGTCCTCTGCACAGGCTTGAAGCTCCTGCATCAGCAAGCAGTGGACAGGCAGGGGAGTGTGTGCTGGCCACGAGAGTACCTTTATGGGCATCCTTTTCAGCTATTATCTGCAAGGCTATTTTATCAGTCAACCTTGACTCTACACCACTATGAGAGAGAGAAAAAAAGTTTTGCAGAGTTTTTTTAATGACACCAGCGCAGTAGAAAGTAGACCTATTAGTATTCTGTTGCTGCCACAGCAAATTACTGCAAAGTGAGTGGTTTAAAACAACACAGAGTCATCATCTTACACTTCTGTAGATTAAAATTCCCACATGCGTCTGACTGGACTAGAATCAAAAGGTTATCGGGGCCAAGCTTCCTTCTGGAGCTTCTATGAAAGAATCCATTTTCTTTCCCTTTCCAGCTTTTAAAAGATACCTACATTTCTTGGTTCATGGACCCACTCTTTCTTCTTAAAATATAGCAATAAACCATATCTCTGTTCTTTTTTCTGTCATTACATACCAGATTTCTTTCTGAACACAGCTGGGAAAGTTTCTCTATTTTTAATGTTTTTTAATTAATTAAGAAATCCGGTTCCTGCAATTCTGCCTTGTTTTCTTTTCTTTTTTTAAATTGGGGTATAGCTGTTTTACAATGCTGTGTTAGTTTCTACCATACAGCAAAGTGAAGTAGAGTCCCCTGTGCTATATATAGCAGGTTCTTATTAGTTATCTATTTTATACATATTAGTGTATATTTGTCAATCCCAATCTCCCAACTTACTCCACTCCCCCCATACCCGCTTTTTCCCCACTTGGTGTCCGTATGTTTGTTCTCTACATTTGTGTCTCTGTTTCTGCCTTGCAAACCAGTTCATCTGTACCATTTTTCTAGATTCCACATATATGCGTTAATATATGATATTTGTTTTTCTCTTTCTGACTTACTTCACTCTGTATGACAGTCTCTAGGTCCAGCCACATCTCTACAAATGACCCAATTTTGCCCCTTTTTATGGCTGAGTAATATTCCATTGTATATATGTACCACATCTTCTTTAGCCATTCATCTGTTGATGGACATTTAGGTTGCCTCCATGACCAGGCTATTGTAAACAGTGCTGCAGTGAACACTGGGGTGCATGTGTCTTTTTGAATTATGGTCTTCTCTGGGTATATGCCGGGGTGTGGGATTAGTGGGTCATATGGTGACTCCATTTTTAGTTTATTAAGGAACCTCCACACTGTTCTCCACAGTAGCTGTATCAATTTACATTCCCACCAACAGTGCAAGAGGGTTCCCTTTTCTCCACAGCATTTATTGTTTGTAGATTTTCTTTTTTTTTAATTTAATTTATTATTTATTTATTATAAATTCACTTATTTATTTATTTTTGGCTGTGTTGGGTGTTCATTGCTGTGCGTGGGCTTTCTCTAGTTGCAGCAAGTGGGGGCTTCTCTTCTTGCGGAGCTCGGGCTGTAGGTGTGCAGGCTTCAGTAGTTGTGGCGTGTGGGCTCAGTAGTTGTGGCACACAGGCTTAGTTGCTCCGTGGCATGTGGGATCTTCTCGGACCAGGGATCAAACCTGTGTTTGATCCCTGCAGTGGCAGGCAGATTCTTAACCGCTGTGCCCCCAGGGAAGTCAATGTTTGTAGATTTTCTGATGATGCTCAATTCTAACCGGTGTGAGGTGATACCTCATGGTAGTTTTGATTTGCATTTCTCTAATGATTAGTGATGTTGAGCATCCTTTCATGGGTTTGCTGGCCATCTGTATGACTTCTCTGGAGAAATGTCTATTTAGGTCTTCCAGCCATTTTTGGATTGGGTTGTTTGTTTTTTTGATATTGAGCTGCATGAGCTGTTTATATATTTTGGAGATTAATCATTTGTCTGTTGATATGTTTGCAAATATTTTCTCCCATTCTGAGAGTTGTCTTTTCGTCTTGTTTATGGTTTCCTTTGCTGTGCAAAAGCTTTCAAGTTTCATTAGGTCCCATTTTTTTTTGTTTTGTTTTTATTTCCATTTCTCTAGGAGGTGGGTCAAGAGGGATCTTGCTGTGATTTATGTCATAGAGTGTTCTGCCTATGTTTTCCTCTAAGAGTTTGATAGTTTCTGGCCTTACATTTAGGTCTTTAATCCATTTTGAGTTTATTTTTGTGTATGTGTTAGGGAGTGTTCTAGTGTCAGTCTTTTACATGTACCTGTCCAGTTTTCCAAGCACCACTTATTGAAGAGGCTGTCTTTTCTCCACTATATATTCTTGCCTCCTTTATCAAAGATAAGGTGACCATATGTGCGTGGGTTTATCTCTGGGCTTTCTATCCTGTTCCATTGATCTATATTTCTGTTTTTGTGCCAGTACCATATTGTCTTGATGACTGTAGCTTTGTAGTATAGTCTGAAGTCAGGGAGTCTGATTCCTCCAGCTCCGTTTTTTTTTCTCTCAAGATTGCTTTGGCTATTCGGTGTCTTTTGTGTCTCCATACAAATTTTAAGATTTTTTTGTTCTAGTTCTGCAAATATACCATTGGTAATCTGACGGGGCTTGCATTGAATCTGTAGATTGCTTTGGGTAGTATAGTCATTTTCACAATATTGATTCTTCCAATCCAAGAACATGGTGTATCTCTCCATCTGTTGTTATCATCTTTGATTTCTTTCATCAGTGTCTTATAGTTTTCTGAGTACAGGTCTTTTACCTCCTTAGGTAGGTTTATACCTAGGTACTTTATTCTTTTTGTTGCAATGGTGAATGGTATTGTTTCCTTAATTTCTTTTTCTGATCTTTCATTGTTAGTGTATAGGAATGTAAGAGATTTCTGTGCATTAATTTTGTACCCTGCAACTTTACCAGATTCATTGATTAGCTCTAGTAGTTTCCTGGTGGCATCTTTAGGATTCTCTATGTATAGTATCATGTCATCTGCAAACAGTGACAGTTTTATTTCTTTTTTTCCAATTTGTATTCCTTTTGTTTTTCTTCTCTGATTGCCGTGGCTAGGACTTCCAAAACTACATTGAATAATACTGGCGAGAGTGGACATCCTTGTCTTGTTCCTGATCTTAGAGGAAATGCTTTCAGTTTTTCACCTGTGGGGTTGTTGTATATGGCCTTTATTATGCTGACATAGGTTCCCTCTATGCCCACTTTCTGGAGAGTTTTTATGATAAATGGGTGTTTGATTCTGTCAAAAGCTTTTTCTGCATCTACTGAGATGATCATATGGTTTTTATCCTTCAGTTTGTTAATATGGTGTATTGGATTGATTGCTTTCCGTATACAGAAGAAGTCTTGCATCTCTGGGAGAAATCCCACTTGACCATGGTGTATGATCCTTTTAATGTGTTGTTGGATTCTTTTTGCTAGTATTTTGTGGAGGATCTTTGTATCTATATTCATCAGTGACACTGGTCTGTAATTTTCTTTTTTTATAGTATCTTTGTCTGGTTTTGGTATCAGGGTGATGGTGACCTCATAGAATGAGTTTGGGAGTGTTCCTTCCTCTGCAGATTTTTGGAAGAGTTTGAGAAGGATGGGTGTTAGCTCTTCTGTAAATGTTTGATAGAATTCACCGGTGAAGCCATCTGGTTCTGGACTTTTGCTTGTTGGAAGATTTTTAGTCACAGTTTCAATTTCATTACTTGTGATTGTTCTACTCGTAATTTCTATTTCTTCCTGGTTTAATCTTGGAAGGTTATAGCTTTCTAAGAGTTTGTCCATTTCTTCCAGGTTGTCCATTTTATTGGCATTGAGTTGCTTGTAGTAGTCTCTTAGGATGGTTTGTATTTCTGTGGTGTCTCTTGTAATTTCTCCGTTTTTGTTTCTAATTTTGTTGATGTGAGTCCTCTCCCTCTTTTTCTTGATGAGTCTGGCTAATGGTTTATCAATTTTGTTTATCTTCTCAAAGAACCAGCTTTTAGTTTTATTGATCTTTGCTATTGTTTTCTTTGTTTCTGCTCTGATCTTTATGATTTCTTTCCTTCTGCTAACTTTGGGTTTTGTTTGTTCTTCTTTCTCTAGTTCCTTTAGGTGTAAGGTTAAATTGTTTATTTGAGATTTTTCTTGTTTCCTGAGGTAGGACTGCATTGCTATAAACTTCCCTCTTAGAACTGCTTTTGCTGCATCCTATAGGCTCTGGATCATCGTGTTTTCATTGTCATTTGTCTCTAGGTAATTTCTGATTTCCTCTTTGATTTCTTCAGTGACCTCTAGGTTATTTAGGAACTTATTGTTTAGCCTCCATGTGTCTGTGTTTTTTACTTTTTTTTTCCTGTAATTTATTTCTAATCTCATAGCATTGTCATCAGAGAAGAAGCTTAATATGATTTCAATTTTCTTAAACTTACCAAGGCTTGATTTGTGACCCAAGATGTGATCTACGCTGGAGAATATTCAGTGTGCACTTGAGAAGAAAGTGTCATCTGCTGTTTTTGGATGGAATGTCCTATAAATATCAATTAAATCTATCTGGTCTATTGTATCATTTAAAGCTTGTGTTTCTTTATTAATTTTCTGTCTTGATGATCTGTCCATTGGTGTAACTGAGGCGTTAAAGTCCCCCACTATTATTGTGTTTACTGTTGATTTCCTCCTTTATAGCTGTTAACATTTGCCGTATGTATTGAGGTGCTCCTATTTTGGGTGCATAAATGTTTATAATTGTTATATTTTCTTCTTGGATTGATCCCTTGATCATTATGTAGTGTCCTTCCTTGCCTCTTATAACATTCTTTACTTCAAAGTCTATTTTATCTGATATGAGTATTGCTACTCCAGCTTTCTTTTGATTTCCATTTGCATGGAATATCTTTTTCCATCCCCTTACTTTCAGTCTGTATATGTCCCTAGGTTTGAATTGGGTCTCTTGTAGACGGCATATATACGGGTCTTCTTATATCCATTCAGCCTGTCTGTGTCTTTTGGTTGGAGCGTTTAATCCATTCACATTTACGGTAATTATTGATATGTATGTTCCTATTACCATTTTCTTAATTGTTTTGGGTTTGTTTTTGTAGGTCCTTTTCTTCTCTTGCGTTTCCCTCTTAGAGAAGTTCCTTTAGCATTTGTCGTAAAGCTCGTTTGGTGGTGCTGAATTCTCTTAGCTTTTGCTTCTTTATAAAATTTTTGATTTTTCTGTCGAATCTGAATGAGATCCTTGCTAGGTAGAGTAATATTGGTTGTAGCTTCTTCCCTTTCATCACTTTAAATACATGGTGACACTCCCTTCTGGCCTGTAGAGTTTCTGCTGAGATATCAGCTATTAACCTTATGGGAGTTCCCTTGTATGTTGTCATTTTTCCCCTGTTGTTTTCAATAATTTTTCTTTGTCTTTAATTTTTGTCAATTTGATTACTATTTGTCTTGGTGTGTTTCTCCTTGGGTTTATCCTGCCTGGGACTCTCTGCGCTTCCTGGACTTGGGTGACTATTTTCTTTCCCGTGTTAGGGAGGTTTTTGACTATAATCTCTTCAAATATATTCTCAGGTTGTTTCTCTCTCTCTTCTCCTTCTGGTACCCCTATAATGTGAATGTTGGTGTGTTTAATGTTGTCCCAGAGGTCTCTTAGGCTGTCTACATTTCTTTTCATTCTTTGTTCTTTATTCTGTTCCGCAGCAGTGAATTCCATCATTCTGTCTTCCAGGTCACTTATCCGTTCTTCTGCCTCAGTTATTCTGCTGTTGATTCCTTCTAGTGTAGTTTTTATTTCAGTTATTGTATTGTTCATCTCTGTTTGTTTGTTCTTTAATTCTTCTAGGTGTTTGTTAAACAGTTCTTGCATCTTCTCGATCTTTGCCTCCATTCTTTTTCCGAGGCCCTGGATCATCTTCACTATCATTATTCTGAATTCTTTTTCTGAAAGGTTGCCTATCTCCACTTCATTTAGTTGTTTTTCTAGGGTTTTATCTTGTTCCTTCATCTGGGACATAGTCTTCTGCCTTTTTGTCTATCTTTACATTTTGTCTATCTTTCTGTGATTGTGGTTTTTGTTCCATAAGCTGCAGGACTGTAGTTCTTCTTGCTTCTGCTGTCTGCCCTCTGGTGGATGAGGCTATCGACAGTTTCTCTATTTTTAAAGACTCGTGATTAGATTGGGCTCACCTTGATAATCCAGGATAATCTCCCATCTCAGGCTTCTACCATTAATCACATTCTGCAAAGTCCCTTCTGCCACATAGGGTAACATTTTCACAGGATCTAGGGATTAGGATGTGAACATCTTTGAGGACCATTATCCTGCCTACCCCACTAGTCTACGGTAAAGGTACACCCTTCTCGGTGCTGACAAAGATATAGGAGGCAAAGTATTATCATCCATGCTCATTTTCTCAAATTTTGCAAACATCCTCTATTTCCATCTTCATCATTTATCTCCCTGTATATAGAGTAACTTATTTTGTGTTAATGTCAGACATTAAACTAGCCTAACACAATTAGCATGCTTCCCAAAAAATTAATGCAGTACCATACATCACATATAGTAAGGTAGTATGTACACTTAACATATATATGTGTGTACATGTGTTTGCAAGTATAGATAAACATATTAGTAGACACATATGATTAGCATTTTCAAAACTCTCTTGGCCGAATCACCTTACCATTTAGTACAAAATAACTTGCCAATTTTTGCTGTGCATAGTAAAAAATATCTACAAGGACAAAAGTACTGGTGTGTGTCTCTGTGTGTGTTTATGGCTCATGACAAAAAGATAGTTTTCAAACACTAAAGAAACCCCCTAAATCTCTAAAGCAGGAGTCCCCAACCCGCAAGGCATGTACTGGTACCAGTCTGCAGCCTGTTAGGAACCGGGCCACACAGCAGCAGGTGTGTGGCAGGCGAGCGAGCAAAGCTTCATCTGCCGCTCCCCATTGCTTGCATTACTGCCTGAACCATCCCCCCACCCTCGTCCATGGAAAAATTATCTTCCACAAAACTGGCCCCTGGTGCCAAAAAAGTTGGGGACCGCTGCTCTAAAGGGCTACAAATTTAATTCAAATTGCAAATAGTTACTGAGTAGCTGCTAAGTGGTAGGTATGAAGGTTTTATAAACACAAATGAGGCATGGTGTTTGGCATCATGAATCTTACCGTTTGAGAGAGAAGACAGATATAGAGGCAAAGAATTACAGTTAAGGTACAATATAACTTTATAATAAACGTAATTTGCTTTGGGAATGTGGGGAGGCAAGTTTTTAATTCAGGAGCTGTTGCTAGACATTGGGGGTGTGGGCCAAGTGAGGGAGACTTCCTCGAGCTGGTCTTCACTGCAGAATGACGTTTAACTGGCAGGAGTGTGATGGGATAGTTCAGGTGCAGACAGAAGGGCCAGAAATGATAAAGTAAACATATTTTCAGAATGTCCATGATGTAGAGTGAGGAAAAGCTGAGAAGGTAAAAGGAGGAGAGACTTCGGAACTCTAAATAGTAACTGAAGGAGTGTGGATTTAACCATGAAGCTAACGGGGAGCCCTTGAAGGTGTGTGAACAGGATATTAGCAGGGCTCTTTTGAAGAATTAACAGTTGGAACAGAAACTGTTAGTTGCCTCCTAATGCTCATTTCCCCCTTCTTCTTTGGTAACAGAACCCTCATATTTAGGGAGGCACATTCATGCCCAGTTAAAGGCTACATAACTCAGCCATCTTTGCAGCTAGGTGTGGTCATAAAGCTAAGTGTGGTCATGCAGCTAACGATATGTACATAAAAGTATGTATGGAAAGGCATTTTCAGAGAGAGAAGTCATGCTCTTTTTCCCCTTCTCTACCTTCCACCTGCAATGTGAATGTGATGGCTGCAGCTCTAGAAGCCTTACTGGATCCTGAGGATGTGGTCAAACCCTAAGAATGCCAGAGAAGATTGTTGGGAGGAGCATGGGCTTCTCTCACACAAAAAGGAAATTGAAATAGGCTTTCGTCTTGTTTAAGCCACCCTTCAATCCTCCCTCCCTCCCTCCTTCCTTCTTTCTTTATTTAGTACAGCTCAACCTAACCCGAAATCAGTGGTTCTCAACCCTGGTGACACACTTGAAACCCCAAGAGTTTGCAGAAAATCCAGGGTAACCAGACCTGATCCCCAAAGATACTGATTTAATTATTCTGAGGCAGGGCCTGACGATCAGCATTTTTAATGGTTCCTGGGTGATTCTAATTTATGTGAAGCCACACAGTGATAATGACAGTTATGAAGTTGTAGGATGGGGGGAGGAGAGTCGAGGTTGGAAGTTATTTTGGAAGGTTGTCGCGATACTGCTCCGAACTTAGATTTAGAACAAAGAGAAACGCTGTAGTAACAGAGGGTCAGGTATCTGTGAAAGACCCAGGAGAGGTGGTTGGCATGATAAGGAAAAGTGTGATGATGACTTTCGGGTGTAATGGATTTGATCTTTCAGTGGGATACAGAGCAAAGAAACAAATAGGCTTCAGCATGTGTGGATTCCCCATGACCCACACTGATAATATGCCTCATAATAGCTTCGTCGGCACTTTGCTTTCAGCTTAGTGACACGCCTTTTAATTTGACCTTTTTCTCATGACTGATTTTTAGGAAGAATGCAATTTTTTCCCCAGAAAATATAATAATAGATCTCCCTCTTTTTAAAGCATTTTGGAGAGAGGCATGCTGATGGAAAATGAACTTTCTTATAAATCTCTCTTGGATCTTAGCTCTGCTTTTCTCAAGATCACTAAATAAGCTATTCTGTTCAAGTCCATTTAGCATTCTTTTGTTAGTTGTGCCTATTTCGGGAACCCACCGCACGCTCTGAACATTTGACAGGTTCACACCTGATTAATCTCTCTCCCTTTCCTGTCATCAATATTATTTAGGGGCACTGGTCAAACCATATTGACACTTTGCTGACATCGTCTCTGGAGCCCAATTACCTATCTGTCATGATACAATCCACGAGGTGACAGGAGAATACTATGCTATGCCAAGCAAGTTGGCACCAAAGTGTCCCTGAGACAGAACATAATAGATCATTTTTATGCTTTTTCTGCAAACTAAAAGAGACATTTCCCTGTCCCTATTGCCAGGGGGTCTTTTAAGTCACAGGCTGCTTTGTGTCTTGAGCCATCCAGCACGTGCTGGATGAGCCGGGCAGATATCTCCTATTTCACATCCCGAGGTGGATTCCAAATGAAAGAGCAGAAGCCCTTGCCTTGGGCTCTTAGCCCTGACCCACATACTGAAAAGTAGTTAGGCTTCTAAATGAGTTTACCTGCTAGATCTTTGAGGAATATCCTATTTAGATGCAACTTTATGGTAGAGGAAATCTGGCCACTGAACTTCAGAAGAGTAAGTATAAGGAATAAAATACCCAGGGTGTAGAACCTTTCTTAAATTCATTCTGGCAATGCTCTGATACTGAAACACATGCTTTGGGGCTAAACAGCATTAAAATAAAGTTTGCTTTTTCTTTCTTCTTCTAAAAAAATTTTTTTTAACAAAGTTTAACTTAATGAAGATGGCCTTCATTACATCAAAAGGGCATCTCCATTATGTATCTAAAAAGGAAATATATCGATAGTTACCCATTTTAATAGTTTATTTTATATGCGTATACACATTTATTTGAATATCAACTACTGTTTTGGTCTGTTTAGCAACCAGAAGAGTGTTACTCATAAGTGATATCAGTGCTCCTCATAAAATCACATTCCTACAATATCCATAAAGAAGACTACTGAGTATCGGGATGTAAGCAATTATTATCAAAAGCAGGATCCCAGAGATTAAAAGCACAAATAGCTGTTTCACAGAATTCAGATCAATGAGAAAAAACATACTTTGCAGTAAGGCTAATGGCATGGATGGTCTTGCTTTCACCGTGCTAAATAGAAAAGGGGAATCTTCCAATTTGCCTAGACACTCATTCGAGTATTGGGGCTGGTGGAATCAAGAGCAGGGATGCCATCTTGTTGTTGTTGAAAATTATTCTTCTATCTGTTTTTTAAAAAGAAAACAATTTACTATTGCTTCATTATGAAACAGGGTGCCTGTACGGTCCCTACTTTTTAATTTTAGTTTTTTAAACTACTTTAAAACATTTTAATTGAACAGGTTAAATACGATCATGGCAAAAAAAAATCAAAGAGTAAATTTAAGATGTAGTATGGCTAAAGACAAGTCTTCTATAAGTCCCCACAACCATAGTCTACAATAGTTTTTATTGTATAGTTTCCAGAAATTGTCTATGTATGTATAAGGGTTATGGATCTCTATGCATTTTTTAAAACACAGACTCATCTCATACATGGTGCTCTTCAACTTGTTTTCTGCCCTTTCATCTGGGCATCTTTCTATGCAAGTGTCTGTGTATCTATCGCCTTCCTTTAACAACCTAAATACAGTGTAATTCTCTAAGACTCTGTTAATAGACATTTCTATTAGGGTTTGTTTTGTTTGGGCTGCTACAAAAAAGTGGAAAATAAAATCTCAGTATTTATATTTGTTCGTATTCATACAAGAAGGTAAATGCCAGATAGTGAAAAGCTCAGTCAAAGAACTGATACATGAAAGTTTTGACAGCAATTCCCAAATTTCCCTTAAAGGTGGCTTCCTTGACTTCTCTTCCTTCATGAAGAGATCATGAAATGAAACTGGACTGATGTTGTCATTGCACATTGTGGGTCAGACTACTGTCCCAGAGGTGGTATCACCTAGGACTGAAATGTAGATTTGGGAAAATATACCCACCACGATGGCCTGTTCCAGGTCAGTGATAGACTCAGCTTTTTGTTGTAAACTGTTTGAAGCTGCGAATTTTCTCCTGAAAGGGAATTAATGTTTGTACCATCGATCAGCCTGAGAAACAAATGTTCCTCCTCTAGGAACTGAGGTAGGGCTTGGGGTGGGGAGGAAGGACTTCCCTCCTCCTGTGGGTTCTCAAGGAGGCTCCAGCCTAGCTCCTAATGCTCAGGGCTGCCCAGGAAGATCATTAGTGAGAGCAGGGTGGAGTGGAGATCCAGGGGAAGGATCGCTGGGAGCCAGGCAGGGCCTCAGGGATTAGAGTGCTGCTTGTGGTCTCTGACAGCGGTCACTTCAGGCAGAAGCGGTACATTTCTCTCGGCGTCAGATTTCTCTAAGTCCCAGCCCCTCAGTAAGGTCTCGCTGAAAGACACAGTGGGGTTTCCACATCTGTCTCCTGTAATAGTATTAGTGATAGTCACAGACTGAGACAGCCGTCACCAGCAGCACAAGAATCTCACGAGGCGGCACCAGGGCACTCAGGCAAATGGCCAGAGCGGAAGGCAGGGAGAAGTTTTTGGTGAACACCAATGGGCTGTACCTCGCGACAATCACGACCTAACTCAGTGTGTATTTACTGGATGTAGTCAAAACAATTACAATAAATGTTAGGGGAGCATTTGCTAGTGAAATACAGATGAGCATTCTCACTTAGGAGTATCCTCTCATTTAAACTTCACATTTATCACACAAGGTAGGTATTATTACTGTTTCAATTTTTTTTCTAAGGAAATAGTCACAGAGCACTTTTGTAACTTGCTCAATGTCGCTGAGCTAGCAAGGAACAGAAGTAGGATTCAAAACCAGGTTACATTTAGAAAATAATGTGAACCGAAAAACCAAGTAAGGAATACCACAGAGGTGAGTAAAAGTAGGTAATAAAATTGAAATCCTACACTCATGTTCATAGCAGCATTATTCATAATTGCTGAGAGGTAGAAGCAACCCAAGTGTCTACTGACAGATGAATGGATAAAATGTGGTGCACACACACCATGAAATATTATGCAGCCTTAAAGAGGAAGGAGATTCTGACACATGCTACAACACAGAAGAACTTTGAGGACATTATGCTAAGTGAAATAAGCCAACCACAAAAAGACTGTATGATTCCATTCATATGAGGCACCAGAGCAGTCAAATTCAGAGAGACAGTAAGTAGAATGGTAGTTACCAGGCACTTGGGGGAGGGAGAGGTTGTTTAACGAGTAGAGCGCTTCAGTTTTGCAAGGTGAAAAGAGTTCCAGAGATGGACTGTGGTGATGGCTGCACAACAAAATGAATACTTCATACCACTGAACTACATATACTTAAAAACTGGTAAGACAGTAAATTTTTTATGTGTATTTTATAACAATTTTAAAAATTGGAAAAAATGAAATCATACTGTATATAGTACATGTGTTGAAACTTTTACAGAGTAATATTTGAGCTTGAATCTGGAGTTTGCCTGTCCTGGGCTTGAATCTCAGCTCTATGGCTTGTTAGCTGTGTGACCTTGGGGAAGTAACTTAACCTCTCTGGGGCTTCATTTCCTCATCTGCAAAATGAGGAGAGACAGCACCTTCATTATTGGGTCAATGTGATGTTTAAATGACATGATACATTTAAGCTCTTGAACAATATGTGGCACATAATTAACACTCAAAATGTTCACTATTATTATTATTTGAACAACATGATGGGTGAGAATGCACATATAAATATTTCACTTTGAGTAAAACTGAACATGTTTCACAGAAAAATGTTACTGATTAGATGAAATTAAAATAATGAAAAAATATAGGATGATTACTTTTAAAAATATTCCAAATATTTTGCTGTTAGTAGTTGGACAGTAATCTGAGCCAACCAAAAGTTAAGATTCTGGGTTTGAAGCAGTGAAGATGTTCTGCTGCCTGTAAACATTGTCATGGATTATTTCTGGCCCAGGAAGAGAAGCTCCACAGACACGCCAATTCCTGGTCTATGGAATAGGGCACTACCGGTTAGTATGTGCCTTTCTACTATTGAGGTGGGAACTGATTACTAATTATAACACAAAGACTGTGCTAATGGATTTTCACCTCACTTATTTCCTCCCATGTACGTGCCCATCTGGGCCAGGACACAACTACCTAGAATTTCTACAACTACACGCAAGAAGGTACTGAAGCAATGAACGGCACACCTTCACTGGTGATTCCATTTTGGAATTGCTAATTTCAGATGTGATGATTTAGCTCATTGAGTCGGGCTGTCAGAGACCAGGAATTACCCAGTGGTGGGCACTTAGCTGAGACCAAGGCTCACTTAAGTAGGCTTCTGGCACTGTAGGTGGGAATATTTACTACTGCTGTGAATAGTAAATCATAAATGTTAAATTACATTCAATCTCAGAAATAACTGTGCAGAATTTCTCATGGCATAGAAAATCGGGCAATTATTGAGGTGCTTATACTTCTCACGGCCCATTGCCACTTTGCTGTGAGACACAACCACACTTGGAGCTACAATCTAATTTATCTCAGCTCCATTTCTGTGTATTTTACTCTAGTAAATATGAAAAAATGCTTAATCTAAGTTTTAGAGTTCTTTAAAAAAAGAACATATAATACGTTGTCTATTGTTTAAGCTTTAAATTTAAAACTTACATATAACTAGTGAAAACATTAAATTCATAAATCATTAAAAAGATAAAAACAAGAGTAGTCTTCCTAGATCATGATATTGTAGAAAAACACTGGACTAGAAGTTTGGAAATCTGGGTCTTAGTCTTATCTCCACTTCTCATTTCCAATGTAAGTTTAGAAAGTAATTAAAAATTTCCCGGGCCCCAATTTATGTATCTGAACTTTAAGAAATTTTTAATGATTCTAGCAATCCCACTCCTGGGCAAATACCCAGACAAAACTATAATTTGAAAAGATACATGCACCCCTTTGTTCATAGCAGCACTATTTACAATAGCTAAGACATGGAAATAAACTAAATATCCACAGATAGATGAATGGATAAAGAAAATGTGGTACATATATACAATGGAATATTACTCAGCCATAAAAAGAATGAAATAATGCCATTTGCAGCAACATGGATGGACCTGGAGATTATCATACTAAGTAAGTCAGAAAGAGAAAGACAAATACCATATGATATCATTCATGTGTGGAATCTAAAGTACGACACAAATCAACATATCTAAGAAACAAATAGACTCACAGACATAGAGAACAGACTTGTGGTTGCCAAGGGGGAGGTGGGGTGGGGGAGGGATGCACTGGGAGTTCGGGGTTAGCAGAGGCAAACTATTATATACAGGATGGATAAACAACAAGGTCCTACTGTATAGCACAGGAAACTATATTCAATATCCTGTGACAAAACAATGGAAAAGCATATGAAAAAATAATATATATGTATATGTATAACTGAGTCACTTTGCTGTATGGAAGAAATTAACACAACATTGTAAATCAACTATACTTCAATAAAATAAAGAAAATAAAATTTTTAAGATTTTAGCTGCGCTTCCATTCAACATTCAAGTAATAAAAATAATATACCCTACTGCAATTTTAAACACTCATTTATGACAGCGCTTTACCAGACCTTTACATGAATTGGGAAGCACTATCTACATTTTGCTGGTATGAAATCTTAGAGAGGCGAAATGCCCAGCTTAGGTCACATAAAGAGGAAATGGCGTAGGAGGAAACTTTGCACCCATTCGTCTCAGCCCAGTTTAACCAAATGATTCTCTGTGATTGAGGTAAGATGATTGGAAGAAGTAACTTTCTTAGCTGGAGTCTGGAAGCATGAGATTCAGCAGAACCTCTATTTTTACTTTTACATCACAACAAATGTGGTTTCACATATGCAAATTTCTCTTGGGTGTATGCACTAGAATTTCCTTTTTCTGGGTCTCTCAGCCGTCCTCTGTGGTAGGACGAAAAGAACTGGAGACCAGTGACCATGGAGCACACCCTTCGGGTAGCCTGGACAATGAACCTGCTGGAAGTGCTCCCCAGTTCTCTCCGTCAGGGAGGCTGCACTCAAGTCAGCTTCCTGCAGGGGCCCTGGCTTCCTTCCTGCTCCTGCGGGACTACCAGACAATGCAGTAAAGAGCTGGCCCTATGCCCAGCTGGCCTGGTGCCCTCAGAATCTGATTCCTCCACTGACAAAATTGCTCTCATTCTTGCCCTATGAGAAGAGAGAGAAGCCAGGGGTTCTTTGGAACACTGTGCTCAGCACAAGAGCCTGGGCCCAGCATCTCTCTGTGAGGGTTGATAGGGTTGGTGGACCTGGACCTTCTCTCCTCTTGATGGTCTCTGATTTGTAAGTTTCTCTGATAAAGGCTGCTCCGTATCACTGCCACGTGGTATTCTACAATTCGACTTGAGCCCTGTGGCACAGCAGGTCGAGAATGCAAAGGCACCTCTTTCCACAGTCTGCTTTCATTTCTTAAGATTCATTTGGAGCCATTAAGAATTGCAATGAGAATTACATAATTAAGAATTGCAAATAGGTATGTATCCGCACTGTACAATTCACAGAATATTTTCCTATTCCACATTCTATTTAACTCTCACAAAAATCTACCAGTCCAGATTTATTTTTATCATACAGACGACAAATCTAAGTCTCAGACTGGTTAGAAACCTGCCCCCAAAGTGGCAAATCTTGGCCTGGACGTAAAGTCTTCTGTCTCCAAGTCCAGGTCTCGCTCTACGGCTCCTGGGAACTTTGGAACACACCTCCAGAAACGAAACAATCATTCTAAAATATTGAAAGCATCCACAGAACAGGTCTTTGCCAGGTGCTGGTGAATTCAAAGCCCCGTAAGACATCACCAAAAACTTCTTTTCTTGTGCCAAATAGGGAAGATCATTTTAATAGCTATTTATTGTAAACATAGTTATTATACTTTTCAGCTTGCTCAAAATATAGTGCCCCTATCATGAGACATTACACAGACTTCACAGAAGCGAAGGTGTGAGGATGTCTCGGCTGCTACTCAGCTGGAAGGGAACAAGACAGCAGCACTGTCCCAGTCCCCAGGGAACTGTGAAAAGCTATAATCCTGTCAAGAGCTTGCTAGACGGGTGCGTCTGGGAGTGAGGCCGAACAGACCTGTCTACACCGTCTTCCCATCTCTGATGTGAATTCAGGTGTGTTCTTGGAAATACACTGCTCTGAAGCCTGTATGTTTAATCAGTAATCCCATTAATGGTGCCCCTCTGGGTTTAGACATGGTGTTATGCTGGAGCCTCAAATTTAATATTTTCAAAGCTGAACTCATCACCTACCCCCTCAGATTGTTATTTCCTAGCCTGATAAGGAATTTAACCATTTCTAGATGCCCAGTGGGGAACCTACCCAGATTCCTCTCTTTCTTCTCACATAGTCATAACTATCAAGTGCTGTAGGTACCACTTCCCAAATACCTTACATATATTCCCTTTTCCACGGTCTTGCCCTTGACGCCTTTCTTTATATATATATATACATATATATGTATGTGTATATGTGTGTGTGTATATATATATAGCTACGCCGGGTGGCACATGGGATCTTTGTTGCAGCATGTGGGATCTTTTAGTTGTGGCATGAAGACTTCTTATTTGCAGCATGCAGACTTCTTAGTTGTGCCATGTGAATTCTTAGTTGTGGCATGCATGCGGGATCTAGTTCCCTGACCAGAGATTGAACCCAGGCCCCTGCACTGGGAGCGTGAAGTCTTACTCACTGGACCACCAGCGATGCCTTTCAAGGACTATGTTGACATCCTTTGCTGACTGTTTTCCTCCCCTCCCGCCGCCGTCCCTATCAAGGTTTCCTCCACGGGGCTCGCTGCCAATAAATGCAAACTCCTACCACTCCCTGCAAAGAATGGCAGCTCTAATGTTATCCTGCCCAGGTGCTCAGCCTTACTGTGCTCTCTCCCTTCTTCTCCACATCACATTCCAGATCTACTGCACTGACAGTTCCCCAAACTGACTGTCCTTACTCATGCTTCTCCTCCAAGTCAATCATGCAAGGAAGAGTGTGCCTGACAAACTCTTCCTTCTCTCTCAAGCATCCCTGTCTTGTAAGGATTTTCCTAACTCCCCCCAGCTCTCCCTCAGTTGGACTTTAAATTTTCTTGCACTGGCTTTGTTGTGTCCTGCAATGTCTTCTCCAGAGCACTGCTTGTTTTACGGCATCTAGTTGTGTGTGTGTTTTCTTCCTAACTAGTTTTTGAGTAACTTGAGGACAAAGAGCATGCTCTATTTGTCACTGTATCCCTAGCACTTGGAATGATGCCTGACAAAAATGAATTCTACTTGGATGCACACACAAGATTTCCCTTTTCCTTCTGAACATGTCAACTCTCTTCTGTGGTAGTACAAAAAGAATTGAACAGTCTGGGTTCCCTGGACAATGAACCATCTGGGACAGTGCTCTCATTTCTGGTCAGAGAGGCTGCACTCAAAGTCTGCTTCCCGAAGGGGGTGTGAGTCAAAGCTGAACAGAGAAATGAATCTGAGAGAGCCCACGGAACTTGCTTAAGGACCCACAACTAGTAAGAAGTGACAGGAACATAAGTCAGGGCAGGGGTTCTTGTTATTGCCATTCTCTGTTTTATTCGCAGTACCTACAAGACTCCCTGGCACATTAGAGCTCCATCGATATTTGCTGAGTAAATGACTGACAGAATGAAGGACCGACTGACTGACTGAGTGAAAAGTTATCTTCAAAGCCCAGGTCCTTCTGATTTCATTCTCCTGACTTTTAGTTTGTATACTGGGTATGAATGTGTGTGTGTGCGTGCGTGTAGATACACCTTTCAAACAAAATTAAAAAGTGAGATCATGATTTCCTCTTTACGATAAAACATAATTAAAGAATAATGATAACTATTTATACACACACACACACACACAAATTCTAGGCCACTGAAACGTTCAGCCTTGGTAATTCATTTCATTTACTAAAAGAAAAATGGCTTTTGGAAATTAAGCATCCAACCTGACAATCATATAACTTTACACTCAGAATTAGTTTTCAGTAAACTGGTAGGATGACCTTGTCTTGTAAATTATCCCAAATGGTGTAAAACAGAGGCGACAAGAGTAAATTGTGGTTGGTCACGTGAGGAAATGTAGGACTTTGCTCTCTGCTGCCGCCCAGAGGCGGGAATGTAGCACAGCCGGCCTCTCCACGTGTCAGAAAACCAGAAGCAGGTGCAGGATGTGTGCGTCTGGGAAGAACCGCACTCAAGTTTATATTCTTCCTCTCCAACTTCTGGGGCGTTTTTCTTATGCAACGACAGCTGATTTATGTTTATCTATTACTGACACAGAACCAGCCATTCACCGTGAAGCAGGACAAAAGCCAGCAGAGGGATGAAAGAAACCCAAAATAGATCTTCCTTGAACTGATTTGTATCAGAGTTATAAACAGTTCAAGGCATAACAGAAAAGTAGACCGGTAAGCACTGCTGCTGAAACCGAGAGCAAAGCACAATTTTTTCCCTTTCTTTTTCCCCTTCATTTTTTTTTTTTCCTCATCCAGCTACTCAAAGCAAACATTGCAGGAGGTGGAAGCACTCGCCATAGGAGGCTGTTTGCAGAGAACGCTCTCACACGCCTGCACATGGGCTCCCTGCCCGCGGCCACCCCCTCTATTGTCACAAAGCACATTTTATAATGCAAATCACTGTCTACTACATGGCTCATTATTTCCCTCTCTGAATAAAATATGAACACATCAATTATGTGTTCTTCTATTCTAAATGCCTACCCTTGTAGCACTGACCTCTTTCCACTCTTACATTTTTCAGAACGTCCCTGACATTTGCCAACTGGGTTAGCTCTAAACCTTTCTAACCTATTATCTTATTACTTCAGCACTTTTCACACTTTCTCTTCCATCTAATTAGCGTGACCTACAGGCATGCCAGGAGGGCGAGCTCGCACGCTAGCCCCCCGCACTCACCACTGCTTGTAATCCGCGTCACAGTTGCAGTAGTATTTGGGGTCCGTGCAGTTGCGCTCGATGCCGCAGGCGCATTTCTGAATTCCGGGCCCGGAGCCGCCCCAGTAGTAGTGCTTCTCGTTGGCTTTGCCCACCCACCAGGTGTAAGGGCTTCCATCTACAAGAAAGGGGAAAGGCACACTGAAGTAGGACCAGGACCCAGTCGCTATCGTGTCACACTTACATCCCCCCAACCCAGGAGCAGCATCTCTCTCTGATAGACTGAACATCATTCAACCCTCTTAGAAGTCAATGAAATTCAATAACAGGAATATTTAATAAAAAAGTATCAGAGGGATTGGTAAGCTCGAGTTTTCCCACCGGGGTATGCACCTCTTCCTTTGAAAGACACGTTTACGTGCAAGCTGCAGGAATTTAGGAGCCTGTTCTGTAAACTGGCTGCCCAGATGGGGCACATCCACAATGAAGGTGCGTAGGCCATGCACCAATTCTTTAATATACAACTCAGTTCATGGCTAGTTGTGTTTTTTCTGTGAAATGACAGTCATGGAGATGACAGAATATTAGAGCTAAACATGGACTATGCCTTGGTATGATCTCTCCTTATTTTACAGGTAAGCAACTGAGGTCCAGAAAGGTTACACAATCCTTTCAATTACACAGCAGATTGGCTCCCAAACCAGAAGTTTGACACTGTATCTCACAAGACATTGCACAATGCTCTTTATACAATATTACTTTGCTTTATTATTTGGCCTAATATTCACCCATTCATTCATTCACTCATCTAATCATCAAACATCCACTGTGTTTCCATTATGTGTCAAACATTACAAGAAACTCAGCAGAATAATGGAGAGAAAAGATACAGATTGAGAGTTCAGTTCAATTATTATTATGAACACACAGGAGAGTGGGTAAGGGAAAGAAGGTCCGGAAGGAGGGTTTCCTAGAAGAGGTAACATATTTGAGCTATGTCTTGAAGTTTAAGTTACTCAGGTGAATAAGGAGGTAAGAGAGATAAGGACTCCTACGTAAAGGAAGCAGATGGTAAAGTTCTATATGGAACACTCAAGTAGGAGTGTACCCATCGATGGTACAATAGGGCTGAAGAGATAAGTTTGAGAGGGTAGCAGGAGTAGGTCACAATAGACAGTGGGTAAGGGCCATAGCACAACAAACTTTGTCCAAATAAGAAGTTATTTTGCCTTGGTTTATTCTTGCTTTTCTGCGTTTACTTCTTCCTATTTAAGAAGGTTGAACTTCATTCTGAAACTAATGGGAAACCATTCAAGTATTTTAAGCAGGAGATTTTCAAGATCAAATTTGTGTTTTAAAGGAACTACAGTGAGATGAAAGACAGATTTCAGGGGGATGGAGGCCAGATGTGATGCTCCTATGTTAATACAAAAGAGAAATAATAAGAGAGTAGTGGAAATGGAGACGAAGAGAAAGTGGAAGGAGAGTTAGGAGGTATAACCAGCTTGGGAATGTTGGGATTTAGGTGGGAAGATGGTGTGGAGATTAATCCTGGGTTTCTGGCTCAGGTGACTAAGAGGATGGTGATGTGCTTCAGCAAGATAGATCACAGGGAGGAAGATGAGAAATTTAGGGAATGTCAAAGAAAGGATGGTGAACCTGGTACACGAGGTGGGCAAATGGCTATCGAAGTCTGGATCTCAGGAGCATTCTCTGGGCTGAAAGTCCCATTTTAGGAACCATCAGGTAAATGATTGGTAGCAGGAGAGACATCACTGGAATCTTTTGGATTCCAACTGCATTTAGAGAACAGAAAGAGAGGGAGCTGGCCATTGTGGAGGTCAAGAAAGAAAATGGACAGAGAGGGTGGAGGAGAAACAAGCAAAGGATTTCCAGAAAAGCAGTGTGGTCGGCATTGTCAGATTTCATAGCAAAGTCCATGAAGATGAAGGTCTGGACTTTTAATTTGACAGCTAGACGGTCTTTGTTGAGAGGAGTTTCAGGCCCCAAGAACAGCTTCCCATGCAGGAAGCTGGGGAATGAATGGAATCTCATGGAGGCTGCGCGGCCAGTAAACCTGCACTTCACAATTAAAGTCTCCAGGCACGTGACTAAAATTCCATTCGAATAAGTCACCAGCCCTTTCAGGATGTTAGGTGTACACTTGTCCCAGTATCTGTGCATGTGCTTGTGCTTAGCAATAAAAGGAGGAAAGAGTCTTGCACTCAGTGAGCTGTTGTGTGAACAGTCACAACATCTAAGCAAATAACACAATAAAGTAAGTGAGGGCCATACTGGAATTGTGTAAAAACTGCTGCTGTGCCTTCTCACATATGCCAATAGCTTTTGTTTTTGTTTTATGTAGAGAGAGGCAATTTAAAGGTAGGCAACTGTACTGTGAGTTCAGGCTTGACATAATAAATGAGCAAATGCTCTGAACTTAGAAAGGAGTTATTCAGGTATTGTAATTCATACAAATTTCCAGATTTTCCAGTTGTGTTGACTTAATTTGGAAAAGTCACTATTTTTCCCTTCACAAGATGATTTATGGCACCTGAATGTTAAGAAATACATTAGAGCTGACCTGGCAAGCGGTACAGAGGGAGATGTCAGCACCCTGCTCCGAAGGGAGGAAGATGCCAGCTCTCTGAGATAAGGGTCCATTCTGAAACCTTGTCTCCCGCGTCTCTGGGGCCTGTCCCAGCAGATAGGGGGCTGTTTGCTTTCTACATTCAAGCTAATTTGCTTCTCGCTTCTCTTTCCATCAGGGTAAAGAGTAACACATCCAACTTCTGATGCTTTTTCCAATGTTGGAACCATGACCAATAATAAATTCTTGTTTCCTTTTGATGCAGTCAAGAGTTAAAAAAAAAAAAGGCTTAAAATATTCCATTTACGGAAACTATAAAATCTGAACCAGGTCATTTGGTTAGTAAGCTGCACTAGGTCTCTGTGGATTCCATCTCTGGCCATGTTACAGGAAGAGGACAAAGGTGGATGGCGCCGTGCTTACCTTGCAAAGGCCCCTGGGGCCTTCCAGAAAATGACCAAGACTGGTTATCACATCTATTCACCACACTGCATCTTTTCAAGCTGACCTAATGCTAAATTCTTTCTCTCAAAAGAAATTTCAGTTACTATCACTGTTTTCGGAAATTAGGGGATACTAACACACCCGGTGGAGGGTAAGAAACAACCAGACACCCGCAGAACAGGAGTCAATGGGCTGCCTGGCAGGAAATGCCCTTGTTCTGCCCGTACGTCAAAAAGCCCATGAAAGAGTATGTATCTCAGAACCTCAGCTCAATTTCCGATTCTTTCTTCCAGCGGCCAGTAGAAACAACCTAACACTGTTATATTTTTGTCATAGAGAGTGATGATACATTGCATGAACCAGAGAAGCTGTATGGCTCAGTATTCTTGATAAAAATCAGGACGATGTCAGTCAAGGGAGCAAGGTCATCAGCAGCAGCTCCCTCAGCAGGAGACTGAGAAATGCGCTGCAGTGGAGGAAGAGCCAGCTGATTCCCAACCACGCCTACAGGAGTACCAGGAAGCCCAGGAGAGGAAGACTCATTGTCAGGTTGTTTGGGCCGTGGGTGTTCCAGTAGAAGCCCTAAGCTCTGCATGGGGCCCAGGCTCTGAACTAACCTCACATGGTAGACCTCAGTTCCTAGAGGGAAGGACTCCTGTTAGACATCAGGATGGGATCTAAGAAGGTGATCTGCAGTGTTGTTTCTTGTATTCAGTGCAAGAAGGAGACACACTACTGACCAGGTGAGGGTAGCTCAATTTCCCAATTCTTCCCCCATCCCCACCTTTTTCTCAAGTCACTTCTAGTCTTATATAACTAACGTTCCCAGTTAGGGTGAGGCAAAATCAATGTTATTTTGTTCTCCTTCCTAGGAAAATAAGTTAAGTTCAGTACAAAATGTTTTACTTAGTTGTTTCCTCATCTGCCAGGAACAGAAAAATGCCAATAAGAACAACACATTCCAGGGGAAAAGCAAGTTGTACCCTTTGCTATTAGTGTTGGCTCATTTAGTTAAATCAAATCATCATAATTTACTAATTTGGCATATATTTTATATTCAGCGAGAAGAGAATGGTTCAATCTGTATTGAGCAAAGAATTGCTTTTTTTCAGTGCTGTGCTAGCGAAGTGTTACTTTTTGCTTTACAAATCATTACTTACCTATTAATTGGCTTTGGGGAAAAGAAGTTAAAGGAGATAAAAATGGGAAGACTTTTTAAAAGACAAGATAAGGAGTGGTGAGAAAAGAAACAATTTAATTATCCAGTGCTAAGAGTTCAAGAATTTCTCTGATCTCAGAATATGAAGATTTTTGTTAACTATATTGAGTAGGTGTAATCACTGCAACGAGATTATGAAATGATAAACCACATTCTAGGTTAACTAGAAGCTGAATTATCAAAGTAAGTCATATTGTATTAAAACAGCCAAATATGGATTGAATTGAATGTAACCATGGCAGTTTGTACTCACTTAAGAGCAAATTTTATTATGCTGAGGATTTATTATGGTTTGGATGACTAAACTGAAATACGGAGAAAGAAAAGAGGCAACTTGTTCCTCCAAATTTAAAGAAACCAACAGATCTCTTGTTTTCTCCAATAACAAGTTGTTTCAGAAACACAAGGTCAAATGCATGGGGACTTCTTGATGAAAATGTGGCACATACCTGTGACTTTCAAACTATGTTCTTTAGAACTTCTGGGCTACACAAAGTAACCTAACAGTCTGCTTACATAAATATTATCCTGGCACATCTACGGTAAGACCCAGTATGGTCACTGGGACATTTAATTAGTTTCATTTCATCCACTTTTGCAGATAATAAAAAGCGTCATACCTAACATAAATACTGCAAAGGCTTATCGTCTCCAAAATGTAAACTTAAAAGTATATTTTTAGCTTGATGAAACCTAGTCTTATTATATCTACCACTAGCTCCTTATCTACAAATTGTGTTAAAGAATCACAGGTGGCTTTTTAGCAGAGGAACTAACTAGAGCAGGTACAATTGCAGCAGGAACTTGCCTTTCAGGGCTCTGCTTAGCGCCCCCTGCTGACAGCTCCCATACAGCACTCTCCAGAATGCCATCTGGCCCATTCTGGCTGTTTGAAGGCCCCTACAGCGCAGGATCCTCTTTCTAGAGAAAGACTCATACTCTGAAAAATCTCCCAGTACCCTTCCATCTTTACCGTGGCACCACCCAATCTTTTTTCCTCCAATTCATCACTAAATTTCAGCTGACCACCCTGATCTGATTACAATTATCCATGGTGACAATATACTTATTATAAGTAAAGGTATGTTTAATTCTAGACTGTAGATGCAAAACATTTTTGTACTGGTGAGAACCTTCCTCCCAATGCAAATGACATAGAGAAGAAGGAAGGTAAAAGAACCTTTATAATAGGTTCTAGGTTGGGCTGGAGCAGAGAGGAAATTTGGAGGTGCTGTAGCTACCATAGAGCTCTCCAGATAATCTGATAGTTATAATTGGAAAGATCAAGCAGGCCAGAATCCCCTTTTCCTTCAGTAAGAGATGGGCGCAGTCCAAGGGTTGCAGAGCCCTAAAGATAATGCTGACAGCTGCCCTTGCCCCCAGCACTGGAAGAATTAATCCAAAAAAGTCCTGTGGAGTTCATACTGCAGACAGTGATGTAAAATTGGGAAAACTTATAATTTTGAAGTTATAATATAAACATTCAATTTGGTATTAAAGGTGAACATTTTCTCTCTCTATGATTGAACATCATTAAACTCATTTGATTAGGGCTGAATAGAAATGAGTGAAGCTGATTAGCTTCATGTTGCATCTTTCAGAGTTACATCAGATTTTACTATATTTTATTAATTTGAATAGGGACCAAATTTAGAAATGGAGAACTGAAGTTCAGATCAAAATGGACCTGAACGGAAATGTTAATTCATTAAAAATTAATTTCATTGCATAATATTTAAATTTATTTTATTGAATTGAACTTAACAGATTTCAATCAAGGACTGATTCCACTGAGCAGAAGTTGACTGAGTTGAATCAAATCACTTTGAATCCTATTCAAATGAATTAGATTTTATTAATCTGAATGGAATTGAAATGACAGAGTAGATGGGAGTTCATAATTCTGAGCAGAATTAAGAGAACAGAATAAGCCAACCCACTCTAAGTTAACTTGGCTTCAGTTTCTATAGAGGTCATGGGCATTCATGGTCTCCTAACTCTGGTTAATTCCTTTGTACCATGGCCCCACGAACAAATGTGATTAATAGTACCAAAGTGATCGAATAGAACCACATGCTGTTTGTAGGATATAGTGAAGCACTTTTTGAGTCTTTTTCACTGGAAAAGCCCTGGGCAATTATATTAAATATTTCTTTTCTTCTTTATAGAACAAATGAAGAAGGAATTAACTGAATCCCAGGGACAATGATTTGTGTGAGTACTGGTTGCTCCCCTTATTTTTATTCTCCATTAAATACTGTAGTTATTTGAAAAAACATGCCTTCCCTCAGCCTATTATTTATACTGAATGTCTCAATATCCTGTGCCCTGATTTTATTAATTTTTATTTTATCTTTTAAATATAAAACAAGCACCTCAGCTTGTTTTGTATTTAAAAGATGGCTATAACTTTTCAAATTAGTAGCAAAATATTGTTTTGCAACTGAAATGACATGCTACATAAGCACTTTCTTAGGGCTGGAGAGACAATTTTGGGGGCAAAAGTGAAAACTTGATTCCTGCCCTTCTAAGGTTCTGAGTTAGTGGAGACCAAGTTATGTTTAGTAGTTTACAATTATGAAAGCTTTATGCCTGGATATCTGATAGGGCACACACACGGTAAGATGAAAAAATACACACTGAATGTCACAGGAGCAGTTCAGGCAATGGGTCCTATGGGATTTTGGAGAAGGGAGTGATTACCAAGGACCAAGGTGGACTGGAGAGCCTCCATGAAGAGACAGATCTGACTGCAGTTTTGATGGATGGGTAGGATCTAGACAACCAGAATGAGGATATGAGCATTTCAGAATCTCCTGAATGGCTGGGCCAAGGTGTGAAGAAAACATCCCACTCATTTCAGGAACTATGGGGTAATCACTTAGGCTGGTGGGGACAGTGTTGAGAAGTAGAATTTGTGGTGGGAGAAATGGTTATGGGTATTTTCATGATATTTGCACTTTACTTTTGTAGTAATGGAAAGTCAACCTTAAATTTTTTAAATGTTAAAGCAGTTTACACATACAAATATTATGTTTATATAAAGTACAGGGAATAATGGTAAAATATATAGCCTTGTACTTAGTTTATCCATTATCATTGGTATATGGTATATTGTTCTTTGACTTCTAATTTTAATATTAATAAACATGGGACTGTGTCTAGTTTTTTGCTATTTCAACATGCTCTGTGAAAATGTGTAAGAGTCTTTTGAGCATATCCCTCTAGTGGAATTTTTAGGTCATATGGTTTGTGCATCTTCAAATTTCCCCAAATCACTTGTATGAATGTAGAATCCCACCGGCAGTATATAAAACTTTCAGTTGATCAAATCCTTGACAACCTCTGGTCTTAAGCTGTTAATTTTGACAACTGGCGAATGACAAATAGTATCTCTTTTTGGTTTTAGTTATACTTCCCTGATTGTTTGCCTTTCCATGTTAAGTTTTCATTTATACTTCCTTATTTAAAAAAATATCTGTTCATTTTTGGCTTATTCTTATTGGATTTTTTGAGTTTTATTGATTAGTAGAAAATGCTCAGGAAAATGATACTTTAATAATTATAATAATGCAAATTTCACTTTTTTTAGTCCTTTTTCTTTTTTCTTCTTCCAGAACTCTAATTAGATATGTATTAGATGTTATTGATCTAATTTCTTGCTTTTAATCTCTCCTTCATATTTAACAACTCTTTGTCTTACTAACCAGATTTCTGGGAACCTTTTTCAGAATCTGTTTTCCATTTAACTAGTCTCACTTCAGCTGGGTAGAAACTGCTATTTAAGTCTATTAAGCTTTTAGTTTTATCCATTACATTTTGATTTCTATAATGTTTATTTGGCTCTTTTTCAAATGCTACTAATGACTTTTGATAGTGTCTTCCGTCACCATCTCTTCAATTTCTCCTTAAAAATAAATCTGATCCAATAATTCCAATATTTAAGTCTTTGCAGGACTGAAAATGCTATTAGTTATTTCTGTTGACTCACAATTGTGGTATCTCGGTTCACTACACATTGCTTGAATATTTTCTCCTTTGAGATCATATTCCTTGGAAATGCATCTCTGGGAATTCCTTGAGGTCCAGTTGAACCTCTCAGATAGTTTATATTTGCTTTTATCAGATACCTGGGGGGTATTACCAAGCTGAGACCTCTTTAGAATATATTTTCAGCTTGAATTTTTTTTTCCAACCGTGCAAACAGTGTGAAATTGACCTGTAACCAGGTATCAGAACTGGCTTTTTGTTGCACAGCTTCGAGGGATAATTTCTTTCTTTTTCTCTTTACCTCCATCCAAGGTCCAGACTGTCAAAAGTCCTGTGCTGTCTTCCTTTGCAGAGTGGGTTTTTAGGGTTTTTTTTCACTGAGAATCTAGACTCTTGGATTCTGTTTTCCATAAAGGGATATTTGATTCAACTCATCACTTGGTATGACCCTTCTTCCCCACACAGTCATGGAAACTGAAAATGAAGGCTGCAGGGAACTGGCAGAAGCCTTCAGGCCAGTTATGGCTTTAGCGGCCATTATGCTGCTGGTCCATGGTTTTGCTACTAAGGATCTTCCTCACTTTCATTCAAGCTCAATTACACATTTCAAAGGATTTAAAAAATATTTTTTGCATGCAATTTTAAATGTTTATAGGGGAGGGCTTTCATGGTACCTATCTGGTGTAATCCTGTAGTAGAAGTCTGTTCCTGTGGGTTTTAAAGCAAGTGAGAAGCATGTCGATGTGATGCTCTGGGATGTGCCATGAGGGAAAGGAGACTAGAAACAGAGGAACCGTTCTAGGAATGATGTGATAGAGACTTGGAGGATCATGAACACGCCCCACTACAGAGGCAGGGGTCAAATATACCATAAAAGGGAATCAGTGGGATTTGAGAACCAGATGGAACAGCTGGTGGGGACTCCTTGGTTTTAAGGTTAAGCAAATTTGAACATTTTGAAAGAATTTTCTATTTCAGAGGAGGGTGCTGGTTTGCAGAAAAGAAGTTCGGTTTGATTTTACATAGGATGAATTTGAGGTGTTAATGGGTCTCAATTGGGGCTGGTTCTACCTCCTCAGGTGTGATTTAGAAACAGCTGTAAGGTGCTACCGGCATTTAGTGCCCTGGGTCCAGGGATGCTAAATGTCTGGCAATGTGTGAGATAGTCTTGTACAACAAGAGCTCGCCCACTGCAAATGCCAACAGTACCCTGGTGAAGAAGCCCTCTTATATAGCAACGGTCAGATGCGGATACACAGGAGACAAGATTTCTGACTTCAAGTGAGAGATCAGAGCCAAAGCTGTGAATCTGTAAGTCATCCATAGTAATGACAGAAACTGAGAGGGGACATAGTACTTGGAATGGGATCGGGGCCAGGTGAGTGCTTGCCTCAAGGTATGCCCACAACAGAGGAGAAGAAGAAAGACTTTAAAAAAAAGAGGCAGCTACAAAGAGGAAAGATAATCAAGGCAATGTAGTCTGAAGAAAGGTTACTTCTCTGAAGTCTGCTCTCATTCTCATTCCCGAAGGCAACTTATATTGCTCCCATCTTTGTGTTAAGCCACCGTCTATACAGACATATGCATTCATCATATTGTGTTGCAACTGTTTCATGTGGTCACTTGATCAACAAAGCATGATCAACATCAGTGGATTTGAGGCTTAGGGGGTCACTGATGAAACTGAAGGGCAGTTTCACGTTTCAAGTAATCAAACTTCAAAGGGTCAAGGTAAGGAGGATGTAAGGAGGCAAATATGAATAATCAAAAGAGGGAAGCCCCATGAGTATAAGGAGAGAGAGACCAGCCAAGGGGTGATCAGGGAGCAAGTGCAGATTCTACAAGACAGGGGGGTTGCAAAGAGAAAAACATGAAAGCTGTGATGATTGGGCCAATGTCGATCAATAACTATTGGGCTGGACAAAAAGTTCGTTCGGGCTTTGCCATTAAAAACCCGAGTGAACTTTTTGGCCAACCAAATACAATTGCTATAATGATTCTTACTGCATCTTCCCAGCATGCAGGAGCCTGAATCAGCCCCACATAAACACTGCCTTGGAGAAGATCTCAGGCCAGCTTCCTTATCTTCAACCCACTCTGATGAAGATGCTACTGGGGGCGTCATGAAAAGTACAAGAGGGAAGGATAAGCCTTAATGCCAAGGCATTTTGAACTAATCCCATCTTCTCTACTACAACTTAAAAAAGAAAATAAAAACTGATGACATTAAAATAATTAGCCTTGACCTTTAACCCTGTCATACTACTCTCAAGATGGTAATTTGTTACTATCTGAAAAATGTGATCTTTGAAGATGGTGGAGTAGAAGGACATGCTCTCACTCCCTCTTGCGAGAACAACAGAATCACAACTAACTGCTGAACAATCATCGACAGGAAGACACTGGAAATCGCCAGAAAAGATACCCCATCCAAAGACAAGGGAGAAGCCACAATGAGATGGTAGGAAGGGCGCAATCACAATAAAATCAAATCCCATAACTGCTGAGTTGGGTGACTCAAAAACTGAAGAACAATTATACCACAGAAGTCCACCCATTGGAGTGAAGGTTCTGAGTCCCACGTGAGGCTTCCAAACCTGGGGGTCTGGCAGCGGGAGGAGGAATTCCTAGAAAATCAGACTTTGAAGGCTAGTGGGATTTGATTGCAGGACTTCGACAGGACTGGGGGAAACAGAGACTCCACTCTTGGAGGGCACACACAAAGTAGTGAGCGCATTGGGACCCAGGGGAAGGAGAAGTGACCCCAGGGGAGACTGAACCAGACCTACCTGTTAGTGTTGGGGGGTCTCCTGCAGAGGCGGGGGGTGGCTCTGTCTCACCATGAGGACAAGGACACTGGCAGCAGAAGTTCTGGGAAGTACTCCTTGGCGTGAGCCCTCCCAGAGTCCACCATTAGCTCCACCAAAGAGTCGACATAGGCTCCACTGTTGGGTTGCCTTGGGCCAAACAACCAACAGGGAGGAAACCCAGCCCTACCCATCAGTAGCCAAGCGGATTAAAGCTTTACTGAGCTCTGCCCACCAGAGCAACAGCCAGCTCTACCCAACACCAGTCCCTCCCATCAAGCCTCTTAGATAGCCTCATCCACCAGAGGGCAGACAGCAGAAGCAAGAAGAACTATAATCCTGCAGCCTGTGGAACAAAAACCACATTCACAGAAAGATAGACAAGATGAAAAGGCAGAGGACTATGTTCCTTCATCACAAGATGAAGGAACAAGATAACACCACAGAAAAACAATGAAATGAAGTGGAGATAGGCAACCTTCCAGAAAAAGAATTCAGAATAATGATAGTGAAGATGATCCAGGACCTCGGAAAAAGACTGGAGGCAAAGATTGAAAAGATGCAAGAAATGTTTAACAATGACCTAGAAGAATTAAAGAACAAACAAACAGAGATGAACAATATAATAACTGAAATGAAAACTACACTAGAAGGAATCAGTAGCAGAATAAATGAGGCAGAACAACGGATAAGTGACCTGGAAGACAGAATGGTGGAATTCATTGCTATGGAACACAATAAAGAAAAAAGAATGAATAGAAATGAAGACAGCCTAGGAGACCTCTGGGACAACATTAAATGCAACAACATTTGCATTATAGGGGTCCCAGAAGGAGAAGAGAGAGAGAAAGGACCCAAGAAAATATTTGAAGAGATTATAGTCAAAAACTTCCCTAACATGGGAAAGGAAATAACTACCCAAGTCCAGGAAGTGCAGAGAATCCCATACAGGATAAACCCAAGGAGAAACATGCCAAGACACACAGTAATCAAACTGACAAAAATTAAAGACAAAGAAAAATTACTGAATGCAAAAAGGGAAGAACAATAAATAACATACAAGGGAACACCCATAAGGTTAACAGCGGATATCTCAGCAGAAACTCTACAAGCCAGAAGGGAGTAGCATGATATACTTAAAGTGATGAAAGGGAAGAACCTACAACCAAGATTACTCTACCAGGCAAGGATCTCATTCAGATTCGATGGAGAAATCAAAAGCTTGACAGACAAGCAAAAGCTAAGAGAATCCAGCACCACCAAACCAGCTCTACAACAAATGCTAAAGGAACTTCTCTAAGTAGGAAACAAAAAAGAAATGACCTACAAAAACAAAGCCGAAACAATTAAGAAAATGGTAATAGGAACATACATTTCGAAAATTACCTTAAACGTGAATGGATTAAATGCTCCAACCAAAAGACACAGACTGGCTGAATGGATACAAAAACAAGACCCATATATATGCTGTCTACAATAGACCCATTTCAGACCTAGGGACACATACAGGCTGAACGTGAGGGGATGGAAAAAGATACTCCATGCAAATGGAAATCAAAAGAAAGCTGGAGTAGCAATAATCATATCAGATAAAACAGACTTTAAAATAAAGAATGTTACAAGAGACAAGGAAGGACACTACATAATGATCAAGGGATCAATCCAAGAAAAAGATATAACAATTATAAATGTATATGCACCCAACATAGGAGCACTGCAATACATAAGGCAACTGCTAAGGGCTGTAAAAGATGAAATCAACAGTAACACAATAATAGGGGGGACTTTAACTACTCACTTACACCAATCGACAAATCATCCAAACAGAAAATTAATAAGGAAACACAAGCTTTAAGTTACACAACAGACCAGATAGATTTAATTGATATTTATAGGACATTCCATCCAAAAACCTCAGAATACACTTTCTTCTCAAGTGTGCACGGAACATTCCCCAGGATAGATCACATCTTGGGTTACAAATCAAGCCTCAGTAAATTTGAGAAAATTGAAATCATATCAAGCATCTTTTCTGACCACAATGCTATGAGATTAGAAATCAATTGCGGGGAAAAAAACGTAAAAAACACAAACACATGGAGACGAAACAATACGTTACTAAATAACCAAGAGATCACTGAAGAAATCAAAGAGGAAATCAAAAAATACCTAGAGACAAATGACAATGAAAACACGACCATCCAAAACCTATGGAAGGCAGCAAAATCAGTTCTAAGAGGGAAGTTTATAGCTACACAAGCTTACCTCAAGAAACAAACAAATTTGAAACAAATAAATAAACAAACCTCAAATAAACAATCTAACCTTACACCTAAAGGAACTAGAGAAAGAAGAACAAACAAAACCCAAAGTTAGCAGAAGGAAAGAAATCATAAAGATCAGAGCAGAAATAAATGAAATAGAAACAAAGAAAACAATAGCAATGATCAATAAAACTAAAAGCTGGTTCTTTGAGAAGATAAACAAAATTGATAACCATTAGCCAGACTCATCAAGAAAAAGAGGGAGAGGACTCAAATCAATAAAATTAGAAGTGAAAAAGGAGAAGTTACAACAGACACCACAGAAATACAAAGCATTCTAAGAGACTACGACAAGCAACTCAATGCCAATAAAATGGACAACCTGGAAGAAATGGACAAACTCTTAGAAAGCTATAACCTTCCAAGATTGAACCAGGAAGAAATAGAAAATATGAACAGACCAATCACAGGTAATGAAATTGAAACTGTGATCAAATATCTTCTAAGAAACAAAAGTCCAGGACCAGATGGCTTCACAGGTGAATTCTATCAAACATTTACAGAAGAGCTAACACCCATCTTTCTCAAACTCTTCCAAAAATTTGCAGAGGAAGGAACACTCCCAAACACATTCTATGAGGACACCATCACCCTGATACCAAAACCAGACAAAGATACTACAAAAAAAGAAAATTACAGACCAATATCACTTATGAATATAGATGCAAAAATCCTCAACAAAATACTAGCAAACAGAATCCAGCAGCACATTAAAAGGATCATACACCATGATCAAGTGGGACTTATCCCAGGGATGCAAGGATTCTTCAATGAATGCAAATCAATCAATGTGATACAACATATTCACAAATTGAAGAATAAAAACCATATGATCATCTCAATAGATGCAGAAAAAGCTTTTGACAAAATTCAACACCTATTTATGATAAAAACTCTCCAGAAAGTGGGCACAGAGGGAACCTATGTCAACATAATAAAGGCCATATACAACAAACCCACAGCAAACATCATTCTCAATGGTGAAAAACTGAAAGCATTTCCTCTAAGATCAGGAACAAGACAAGGATGTCCACTCTCACCACTATTATTCAACAAACTTTTGGAAGTCCTAGCCACAGCAATCAGAGAAGAAAAAGAAATAAAAGGAATACAAATTGGAAAAGAAGAAGTAAAACTCTCACTGCTTGCAGATGATGTGATACTATATATAGAGAATCCTAAAGATGCCACCAGAAAACTACTAGAGCTAATCAATGTATTTGGTAAAGCTGCAGGGTACAAAATTAATGCACAGAAATCTCTTGCATTCCTATACACTAATGATGAAAAATCTGAAAGAGAAATTAAGGAAACACTCCCATTTACCACTGCAACAAAAAGAATAAAATACCTAGGAATAAACCTACTGAGGGAGAGAAAAGACCTGTATGCAGAAAACTATAACACATTGATGAAAGAAATTAAAGATGATACCAACAGATGCAGAGATATACCATGTTCTTGGATTGGAAGAATCAATATTGTGAAAATGACTATACTACCCAAAGCAATCTACAGATTCAATGCAATCCCTATCAAATTACCAATGCCACTTTTTACAGAACTAGAACAAAAAATCTTAAAAGTTTGTATGGAGACACAAAAGACCCTGAATAGCCAAAGCAGTCTTGAGAGAAAAAAGCACAGCTGGAGGAATCAGACTCCCTGACTTCAGACTATACTACAAAGCTACAGTCATCAAGACAATATGGTACTGGCACAAAAACAGAAATATAGATCAATGGAACAGGATAGAAAGCCCAGAGATAAACCCACACACATATGGTCAACTAATCTATGACAAAGGAGGCAAGGGTATACAATGGAGAAAAGACAGCCTCTTCAGTAAGTGGTGCTGGGAAAACTGGACAGCTACATGTAAAAGAATGAAATTAGAACACTCCCTAATACCATACACAAGAATAAACTCAAAATGGATTAGAGACCTAAATGTAAGACCAGACACTATAAAACTCTTAGAGGAAAACATAGGAAGAACACTCTGACATAAATCACAGCAAAATCTTTTTTGATCCACCTTCTAGAGTAATGGAAATAAAAACAAAAATAAACAAATGGGACCTAATGAAACTTAAAAGCTTTTGCAGAAAAGGAAACTAAACAAGACGAAAAGACACCCCTCAGCATGGAAGAAGATATTTGCAAACGAATCAATGGACAAAGGATTAATCTCCAAAATATATAAACAGATCATGCAGCTCAATATTAAAAAAAGAAACAACCTAATCCAAAAATGGGCAGAAGAACTAAATAGACATTTCTCCAAAGAAGACATACAGATGGCCAAGAAGCACATGAAAAGTTGCTCAACATCACTAATTATTAGAGAAATGTAAATCAAAACTACAATGAGGCATCACCTCACACCAGTCAGAATGGCCATCATCAGAAAATCTACAAACAACAAATGCTGGAGAGGGTGTGGAGAAAAGGGAACCCTCTTGCACTGTTGGTGGGAATGTAAGTTGATACAGCCACTATGGAGAACAGTTAGAGGTTCCTTAAAAAGCTAAAAATAGAATTACCATATAACCCAGCAATCCCACTACTGGGCATATACCCTAAGAAAACCATAATTCAAAAAGACACATGCACCCCAATGTTCACTGCAGCACTATTTACAATATCCAGGCCATGGAAGCAACCTAAATGCCCATCGACAGACGAATGGATAAAGAAGATGTGATACATATATACAATGGAATATTACTCAGCCATGAAAAGGAAGGAAATTGGGTCATCTGTAGAGACGTGGATGGATCTAGAGACTGTCATACAGAGTGAAGTAAGTCAGAAAGAGAAAAACAAATATCATATATTAACGCATATATGTGGAACCTAGAAAAACGGTACAGATGAACTGGTTTGCAGGGCAGAAATTGAGATACAGATGTAGAGAACAAACATATGGACACCAAGGGGGGCAAGTGGCGGGGGGTGTTGGCGGTGGGGATGATTTGGGAGATTGGGAATGACATGTATACACTGATGTGTATAAAATGGATGACTAATAGGAATAAAAAAAAATAAATAAATCAAATCATCTTCACCAACAGCAAAAAAAAAAGAGCAGCAAAATGTGGGCATCCTTTAACAGCAGAGTAAGACACTGCTTATGTAACAGGCAACCTGAGGTCATGAATCACACCTGCCACTCAGTGGAGGTAGAACCCCTTTCTGGTTCACAGGACACCAAGCCCTCAGTCATTCATTATCCATCCGTTATCAGGCCCTTTTCCCAGGGAACTAAGATGCTAAAGCCTTTCTCAATGGCATAGCAATTAATAAAAGTGGCGCAAGTTCAAAGTCCTCCAATCTCACAGAAGAGCAGTGAGATGACAAAAACTTCATAACAAGCGTCATATTTTTCAAGTGGGTAAAAGGGATACTTTTTAAACAGTGAAACCTCTAAAATTTGCCCTTATGTTTTTTTCCCCCTTACAACAAAAGAATTGAACACCAAAGCACAGGAGCAATGTTTCCTTGTAAGTATTTAACTAAAACTTGTTTTATTAGCCTGCTGATTAACCTGCTGATATTAAATGAGATTCTTCAAAGACCTTCACATCGTGTCAGTCACTTTTTTTCCAGCAAGGCAACTGATTTCAGTTTGACTGTAATGAATGTAACAAATTATATAACATTCAGATACACTCTTTGGTTACTGTTGCCTTGGAGCTCTGGATGAATAATTTTATTAAGATGCCTATTAGGAAGTAATCTCCAAAACTTAGCGAAGCCACGTGCCTCTCTCATTTTAAGTGTTAATTTTCTTTATAGCCTGCCTGGACACACTGTCCCACTTTTTATTAAGAATAACACACTTCCCTATTTCTCTATTGCTAACCTCTCACTTGTTGCAGGGCTTTTGTCCTCCTGTTGTTATCTCCACCTGGAGTTCGTCACCTCTTCCCTGGCTGTCCTTGGCTTTCTTCAGGCTTCAACTTAAATGTCACATCCTCGGAGATGATGTCCGGGATAAGCCATCAAAAGTTGAGGCTTCTCTTATTCTCTCTCAGAGCACATGGTTTTATTTAATTATGCTGTTCATCACTATCTGCAATTACATTATTTCCCTGTTTGTTCAGTGTTTGCTGAATGTAAGCCCCCTGAGAGCAGTGACACTGTTGTTCCCATCTCTACTGCACTGCCTGCTCTTGGCTTGACACAATGAATATTTGCTGAACTTAAAAATGATAATTATTTTTGCCTATTGATATTACACAGATCTCCAAAGTAGCCACAAGCCTATCACTGACTCTTCTTTTTTTTTTTAACATCTTTATTGGAGTATAATTGCTTTACAATGGTGTGTTACTTTCTGCTTTATAACAAAGTGAATCGGCTATACATATACATATATCCTCATATCTCCTCCCTCTTGTGTCTCCCTCCCTCCCACTCTTCCTATCCCACCCCTCTAGGTGGTCACAAAGCACCGAGCTGATCTCCCTGTGCTATGCGGCTGCTTCCCACTAGCTATCTATTTTACGTTTGGTAGTGTATATATGTCCATGCCACTCTCTCACTTTGTCACAGCTTACCCTTCCTCCTCCCCATGTCCTCAAGTCCATTCTCTAGTAGGTCTGCATCTTTATTCCCATCTTGCTCCTAGGTTCTTCACGACCTTTTTTTTTTTAGATTCCATATATATGTGTTAGCATACGGTATTTGTTTTTATGTTTCTGATTTACTTCACTCTGTATGACAGACTCTAGGTCCATCCACCTCACTACAAAAAATTCAATTTCGTTTCTTTTTATGGCTGAGTGATATTCCATTGTATATGTGTGCCACATCTTCTTTATCCATTCATCTGTTGATGGACACTTAGGTTGCTTCCATGTCCTAGCTATTGTAAATAGAGCTGCAATGAACATTGTGGTACATGACTCTTTTTGAATTATGGTTTTCTCAGGGTATATGCCCAGTAGTAGGATTGCTGGGTCATATGGTAGTTCTATTTTTAGTTTTTTAAGGAACATCCATACTGTTCTACATAGTGGCTGTATCAATCTACATTCCCACCAACAGTGCAAGAGGGTTCCCTTTCTCCACACCCTCTCCAGCATTTATTGTTTGTAGATTTTTTGATGATGGTCATTCTGACTGGTGTGAGATGATATCTCATCGTAGTTTTGATTTGCATTTCTCTAATGATTATTGATGTTGAGCTTTCTTTCATGTGTTTGTAAGTTTTAGCCACAGCAATCAGAGAAGAAAAAGAAATAAAAGGAATCCAAATCGGAAAAGAAGAAGTAAAGCTGTCACTGTTTGCAGATGACATGATACTATACATAGAGAATCCTAAAGATGCTACCAGAAAACTACTAGAGCTAATCAATGAATCTGGTAAAGTAGCAGGATACAAAATTAATTCACAGAAATCTCTTGCATTCCTATACACTAATGATGAAAAATCTGAACGTGAAATTAAGAGAACACTCCACCTCCTAAAGAAATGGAAATAAAAACAAAAATAAACAAATGGCATGATTTGTTTTAATGAAACTTAAAAGCTTTTGCACAGCAAAGGATACATAAAAAGATGAAAAGACAACCCTCAGAATGGGAGAAAATAGTTGCAAATGAAGCAATTGACAAAGGAGATTTAAAAAATTTACAAGCAGCTCATGCAGCTCAATATCAAAAAGACAAACAACCCAATCCAAAAATGGGCAGAAGACCTAAATAGACATTTCTCCAAAGAAGATACACAGATGGCCAACTATCAGTGGCTCTAATGCAAGTCCGCACTCTGTGCCCAGTGGAACACGTGCTCTTCCCTCCACATGCACTCCACCTCCCACTCCCCATCTCTGCAGAAGGTGCAGCATGATTCCATATCTTAGGATGGAAGTCAGAGTCCCTGCACTTTCCCCTGGTCGGTCACTTACTCCATCACTCCTCCTCTTCCATACCTCTCAAGTCCCTGCCTGTTTCTGCCCCCTCCCCCCTCCGTCTCTTCCCTCTAATATGGAGCACCACCTTAGACTCCTCTGCATCTCCTTATTCCAGATGTGCTCACTTTGAACACATCCTCTCACTCTCCCGAGGGGAGTTTTCACAAAACCACTTTCAGTAGCTCTTTGCTGCCTCAATATCAAATCTCATCACCAAACTCTTTATAATAAGGGTTCTTCCCATTACATGCAGTCTTCCTCCTGCTGACATACATTACCACCCCCAGACACAGAGAACCGGCCCCAGTCCCTGAATATATCATGCTTCCCCATATCTCTGTGTCTTGCTCATGCTGTTCTCATAGCCACACCTCTGTGGGGACCTGGGGTTGCCTTCTCTGGGAGTCTTTCCAATGCCTGATCTACTCTCCCTTCCCCACCCACGTCAGATTAAGTGACATGACCCTTACTTCAAGAAACAACAAAAATGCATTGATGGCTTATCATGTGCTAGGGGTAGGGGACACACAGTGATAAACTACGTTCTTAGCTGCTTGCAGCCCAGTGCAGGCTGGCGCAGACAGGGCCCAGAGGAATTACTTATCACAAAGGGCTATGCTGTGATGGATGCCTTTCGCAGGACCCCTTTTCACCCTCTGCTTACCCCTCCCCCGGCACTTCTCAGTGGGTCTGAACTTGCCCATGGACGGGTCTTCCAGTCTGGACTGTGTGCCCTCTGGGAGCAGGGGCAGCTTACTCTTCTCTGTTTTTCCCTCTCTCTGTCCTGTGTCTGGGGTGCTCTGAGCCTCCACGGCTGTTGGTGGACAGAAAGGATGGCTGGGCAGCTGCTGGAGGAAGCCGACAGCGGAGCAAGCAGGGCTGCACTCAATGGTTCCCTTGTTTCCATGTCTGTACCTCTAGACTGGAGGGATTGCCAGCCTTAGTCAAATGGTGTCAAGCCTCTTCTCACCCTCATCTCACTATGAGTGGAAGCTGGAGTCCTTGCCATGTTGCCTGTGATTTGCATCCCTGCCCATTCGCACCCCCTGCTCTAATTTCATCTGCTTCCTTTTCCCCTCCTCAAGCTGCTCCAGCCATGCTACCCACTGTCGTTCCTCAAACACCCAAGCACACTCCCACCTCAGGACCTTTGCAGGTGCCATTATTTCCACTTGGAATCCTTTACCCCTAATGTTCACCAGATCTCATACTCTCCCCGCTCAGATGTTGCTCAATGACACCTTATTAGGGTGGCTTTCTCTTAATAACCTGCCTAAAATAGCATCATTCCTTCCCTTCCTATCCCCTACCCTGACCTGTTTACTCCTTAGCATTTATTATTGCCAGATACATGATGTACTGTTTTGTTTACTGTTTACTTTGTCTCCCCCTCCCCCCACTAGAGCTTAAGATCCATTAGAGCCCAGCTTCTATTTCTAGTCTCTGAAAAATACTGCCTGTCCATAGTGGGTGTTCAACAAATATTTTTCAGATACATGAATGCAAGTTCTTATTTCTATTTCCTTTTTTTCCTATCCAAGCAAATAAGAAAAAAAAATCATACGCACATTCTGGTGTTTGGGAATTTAAAATTTGTTTTTGTTTGTTTTGTTTTTACTTTCAGTATTCTTTGTCCTATTGGCTGATAGTTGATTTCACCTGAGGCAACTTTATCCTACCTATTCAGTTTCTCCTGGCCTCTGGTGATTTCAGAAATACTGCAATTTGCCTCTGAAAAGTGACAGCAATTACACCACCTATGTAGCCAACCATCTCTGACCACAGATTCAGTCAGTACTGGTGTTCACAACTACGTCTGCCCTTCAGTCAGCCTTCATCCATTAGCAACAATCATATTTGCGAACCTTGTGTCATATCTTGATTTTGTATTATATCCCTATTCTCTTCTTAGCAGCACTAAAATCAAACCTTAATTCTGAATCTAGCTTTTCAGGAAGCTTAATAATCTACTTGTATCTTACACTGACTTTAAAAAAAATGTTAAGTCAGGGACTTGTTTTGACAGTTTGTCATAAGCTACGGTTGTGCAGGTTGATTTGACGGGGTAACGCTGGAGGTCCAGTCCGGCCTGCAGTCCGCTCCCTAGGCTGGGTGAGACTAATTGGTCTGCAGAGATGCAGAGTCCGTATTCTAAGTAGCACCAGGCTTCCTCTATTCTGGAAGACCCTGGTATAGACAGCAGTCAATGGCAATTTGGCACAATTTTCTACACCTGCTATATCTGTTATGCTGTATAGTTATTATCAATGTTCAGAATCATGACCTGAGGACAGTTTTACCAAAACAAGAAGTAAATTTAAGTTGTATGCAGCCTATTACGTTTGCAAAGGTAGGCAAACCTTAGTTTAAACAAACAAGCAAACAAAACACTGCTGCATGTATTTGTTGAAACAGTTTTCTATTAAACTTTGCAGTCATTCGCGGGGCCTTTGGAGTTCCTGGGTCCCATCCTCTATTTTCTGCACCGTTATGGGTTAGTGGAGTGTATACTTAAGGCTGATACCTGGATAGATTCCTAGGAGATTCTGGAGACACACGGCATAACCCACATGAAGTGGGGGGAAGCAATGTTCTGTCGAAGCTTAGCTCATCACCAGAGGCTTTGTGGACAGACTTCCCCAGCCTGCACTCCAGTCCCAGTGGGGTAGCAGTTACACCTCCAGCGTAACGTAAATCCTACAGATCCGCAAGGAAGATGTGAAACCCTAGAGACTCACGCAGTGACGGTCTTCTAACTGTGGACATAAAGCATCAACTAGTCTAGAAGCAGCTGATCCGGGCACCTTCTGCTTGGGAGTGGAGCTCAGAAAACGCTGCCCCTTCCAGGCAGACTTCCAGACCGTGAGTATTCCAGCCAGTGGAGCTGACAGTGAGGCAGAGATCACTGCACGGCAAACACCGAAGTGGAGGTCTGTGTTCCAGTTCCTCTTCCATTGTTATCTTCACGTCCCATTTTTTTTTTGTGGTACGCAGGCCTCTCACTGTTGTGGCCTCTCCTGTTGCGGAGCACAGGCTCCGGACGCGCAGGCTCAGCGGCCATGACTCACGGGCCCAGCCGCTCCGCAGCATGTGGGATCTTCCCGGACCGGGGCACGAACCCATGTCCCCTGCATCAGCAGGGGGACTCTCAACCACTGCGCCATCAGGGAAGCCCTTCACGTCCCATTTCATCCTCCCTTGCACCCTCTTCTGCTCTGTAACATGGGGTCATTGACTTTGATGATCTTTGCTTCTGGCTTTGTTCTTGCTAGGGCGCTCTGATTTTTCTCTCTGTTTACTCATAAGTGAACTAATTGGTTTATGTTGCAGCATCCCTCTTTTCTAAACATTTCACGTGTTGTAGCAACACTATGCACACTTGTTCCCACCACCAGAAATATGTTCCCTTTCTTCACCAGGTTTGTTAATATGTATTCATCTCCTCTAAACACAAACTTTGTTTTCTCATCCAGGCTTTCTCTGAGTCTCGCTAACAGAGGGAGGTGCATTTTCACATGACATTTATAAAGCCTGTCCTGCCTATGAGAGCCCTTATCATGCTGCAAGATTATCACCTGGTAAATGTCTGCCTCCCTCAGACCTTGACTATTCGGAGTTTGGGAGCCAAGTCGTTTATCTTCATGTTCTCTGCAGCTACTAAAGTTCATAATTATCATTCAGTATTTACTTATTAAATAGCTGCATGAATACAATCTTATGGCTACACCACACACCTGAGGTAATGTTAATGCCACATATGTCTGGCCCCACCCTCCTGCCTGAGCTTCAGACTTGCATTTCTAACAACTTGATAGATTTCTGCATTTGGTGGTGCTACAGGTACCTGTATCTCAACCTATCTCCAACAGAACTCACTGTCTGCCTTCACCAAAACACATGCATCCACTTGTGTTTGTGATCTAAGGAACTTCCTGATCACTCTTCAACTGAGCTCACCTTTTATTTCACAGAGAAATTATATGATCATCTCAATAGATGCAGAAAAAGCATTTGACAAAATTCAACATCTATTCATGATAAAAACTCTCAACAAAGTGAGTATACAGGGAGTGTACCTCAACATAACAAAGGCCATATATGACAAGGCCATAGTTAACATCAGTTTCAGTGGTGAAAAGCTGAAGCACTTTTCCTTTAAGATCAGGAACAAAACAAGCATACTCACTCTTGCCATTCTTATTCAACATAATATTGGAAGTCCTAGCCACAGAAATTTGGCAAGAAAAATAAATAAAAGGCATCCAAATTGGAAAGGAAGAAGTAAAACTATCACTATTTGAAGATGACATAATATTATATATAGAAAACCCTGAAGACTCCATCAAAAAACTGTCAGAACTAATGAACAAATTCAGTAAAGGCTGCAGGATACAAAATCATTAGACAAAAATCTGTTGTGTTTGTATTTACTAATAATGAACTACCAGAAAGAGAAATTAAGAAAACAATTCCATTCACAAATTGCATCAAAAAGAATAAAATACTTAGGAATAAATTTAACCAAGGAGGTGGAAGATCTGTAGATTGAAAAGTACAATACATAAATAAAGGAAATTGAAGAAGACACAAATAAATGGAAAGTATTCCATGCTCACAAATAAGAACTAATACTGTTAAAATGTCCATACTAAGCAATTTACAGATTCAATGCAATCTCTATCAAAATTGCAATGGCAATTTTTCACAGATATAGAATAATCCTAAAATTTGTATGGAACCATAAAAACCCTGGCTAGGCAAAACAATTTTGAGAAAGAAGAACAGAGCTGGAGGCATGACACTTCCTGATTTCAAACTATATTACAAAGATATAGTAATTAAAACATTATGATATTGGCATAAAAACAGTCACATAGATCAATGGAACAGAACAGAGAGACCAGAAAATAAAATCCAGACATATATGATCAATTAATTTATGACAAAGGAGCCAAGAATATACAATGGGGAAAGGATAGTCTTTTCAATAATTGGTGTTGGGAAAACTGGACAGACAGACAGACACACACACACACACAAATGAAACTGGACCACTGTGTATTACACAATACACAAAAATTAATTCAAAATGGATTAAACATAAAACCTGAAACCATAAAAGTCCTAGAAGAAAACACAGGCAGTAATCTCCTTGACACAGGTCTTGGCAATGATTTTTTGAATCTGACACCAAAAGCAAAAGCAAAAGCAACAATAAACAAGTGGGACATTAAACTATAAACAAGTGGGACATTAAACATTAAACATTAAACTAAAAAGCTTTTAAACAGCAAAGGAAATCATCAACAAAACAAAAAGGCAACCTACTGAATGGGAGAAAATATTTGCAAATCATATATCTGCTAAGCGACTGAAATCTAAAATATATAAAGAACTCATATGACTCAACAGCAAAATAACAGAAAGATAATGATTAAAAAATGGGCAGAAGATATGAATGGACTTTTTCTAAAGAAGATATACAGATGGCCAACAGGTGCATGAAGAGATGCTCAACATCACTAACTGTCAGGAAACTGCAAATCAAAACAACAATGAGATATCACCTCACACCTGTTAGAATGGCTGTTTTCAAAAAGACAAGAAATAACAAGTGCTGGGAAGAATGTGGAGAAAAGGGGACCCTTGTTCAGTGTTGGTGGGAATGTAAATTTGTGCAGTCACTTTGATAAACAGCATGCAGTTTCCTCAAAAAATTAAAGCTAGAACTATCGTATGATCCAGCAATTTCGTTTCTGGAAATTTATCTGAACAAAACAAAAACACTAAGTTGAAAAGATATGTGCACCCTTATGTTCACCTCAACATTATTCACAATATCCAAGATACGGAAACAACCTAAGTGTCCAACGATGGAAGAATGCATAAAGAAATTGTGGCATATACACACAATGGAATATTATCAAGCCATCAAAAAGAATGAAATCTTGCCATTTGCGACAACTTGGATGGACCCTGAGGGTATTATGCTAAGTGAAATAAGTCAGACAGAGAAAGAAAAACAGGGTATGGACTCTCTTATATGTGGAATCTAAAAATAAATGAATAAATAAATAAGACCCAAGCTTGTAGATACAGAGAACAGATTGGTAGTTTATAGAGGCGGGGGGTTAGGGAGGTGGGAGAAATAGGTGAACTGTTTCTGTTTTTAGTCTAAATAACTTGAACAGTTATAATAAAAGTCTTAGAAGAAGCTTAAAAAAATTTTTTTAATTAAAAATAGAATTTTTCCTCTTACCTTTGGCCACTCTCTGGTCTTATGCTGGGCTTCCACCCCTGCCCTACCTTCTCAGGAGCTGTACACTATCATTTACTCTTTTGAACTCTTAAGAGTAAAGCTCTGAGATTCCTCCCACTGGCATTTAAACCTGAAAATTCATTATATTTGGAAAAACAAACATAACTCAACTCCTTCAATGCCTCATCCCCTTCCAGCCATCACGCTACTTCCTCCCCAAGAAGCAAATGTTCTTGAGTTTCCTGTACTTGATGCTTTTATTTCCTCACTTTCTGCTCTCTCCTTATCACTCCTATGTGGATTCTCCTCCAATTATTCTATTAAAATGGCTATTGTAAGGCCACCCCTCCCTTACTCTTATTACATCCAATGGAGACTTTGCATCCTGCATTTTACAAGACTCCTCAGCAGCAGCATTTTATGCTCAACCCTCTGTCTTGAAACAATCTTTATACTTAAAATATATCATGGGACCTGGTCCTGATTTCTCCTACTTCTCTAGTTGCTATTTTTGTCTCTGGGTAGTCTTAACAATTTTTACTCCAACAATGAAAGTGTGGTGCCCTCCAAGCCTCTCTTCTTTGCTTCCTCTTTTCATGCTCTCTGTTCACCCTTATCTCTACCCAAGCCTTTGACAGGCACTTGACTCACTCTTGTTTACATTTAAACCAGCTCTCCCCTCTGAGATTCAACCTATATATTGAGCTGTTTATTTCACGCCTCCACTTGAGTATCTGGAACCCAATTTAAGTGTACGTAATAGTCATGATCCTCTCAGGTAAATCTGGTCTTTTTTTTTTTTAATTAAAAAACATTCTTTTTTGGCTGCGTTGGGCCTTTGTTGCTGCACGTGGGCTTTCTCTAGTTGCGGCGAGTGGGGGCTACTCTTCGTTGCGGTGCGCAGGCTTCTCCTTGCAGTGGCTTCTCTTGTTGCGGAGCATGAGCTCTAGGTGCTCGGGCTTCAGTAGTTGCAGCATGCGGGCTCAGTAGTTGTGGCACATGGGCTTAGCTGCTCCGCAGCATGTGGGATATTCCTGGATCAGGGCTCGAACCCATGTCCCTGCATTGGCAGGTGGATTCTTAACTACTGTGCCATTAGCTGAAATTTTGGATTTCAGCTAATGACCCATCCCATCCATCTTGCTACATGAGCCATGGTGGGGTGGGGACGGTGATCACGCATAAACCCCGCCTGTTGTTTCTCTTGCCCGTGAGCAGCCACCCTGTGTACATGGGTCTGGGGGCAGCCGTGGGTCTGTGCAGTAATGCGTGAGGCCCTGGGAAGAGGGAGCTCCAATCCCTGTACCGAGGAAACACAGACCACTGCCCAAAGAACCTACTCTTGTTTGGAGCTGAGAGGGCCAGAGTGAGCCCTAAAGCTGCAGGAAGGAAGTTTTTATTCAATCTGTGAGAGAAATACCAGAGAACTGGATCTCCTCACCACTGTTTTTTATACTTTTAAACTTCACTTTTCATGCTGTATTTGAACAGCAGGCACTGGCTTTTCCTCTGACGGGCATGACCCACCTAAGGAGAACTGCAGCTAAGGGAAGATACAAGTGCCTGAGTGGAATGGGGAAAACTGCCCCCTCCAAACATCCCTCCACACCTCTCGCACTCGGCACCTCCTATTCAACGACCAACACAGAGGCTGTAAAAGTGGGCAAAACATTCTATTACGCTGCTCTAGTTTTCTGTTTACTTCAGAGCATATGTTTCTCTCCGGTATCACTCATTTCAATAATATATGGCTTCAAAGACACAATTTCATGCAGATGCGGGAGAAACAGAACAACAAATTCGAAGCTCATTGCGCCATCCGTCTTTTGATTAAAGTGCCCTTTCCAGAGAGGTAAACATAACACTTCTCCCAGCCCCTGCACAGATGTACTGCACAACTAGATTGCTGCATTTTTATTGCAGGACCGTGCCTGCCCTTGTTTAAATTGTTTTGACCTTTGGATGAGTATGTATTAAAAGAAAAAAAGTTCTATCTTTCTCCAGAATTAGGAATCCGTAATAAAAATAGAAGGCAAGTTTGGCGCCTTCTTGGCGCAGAAATGGCACCTGGCAGAGTCGCAGCAAGTATGCTCCTGACAACTTCATTTTGCTCCTGGAAAGAGCTGCTTTGTGACCCTGAGTCTGAGTGCCAGCCCAGAGTAGACGACACCTTCCTCAGAATTCAGGGTCCAGATGGCAGGTTCTCCAGCCAGCACTGGAGACCTTGTCTTCTCACAGGGAAGCAGAGTCGTAGGAGTGTCATTCACTTCAGGAAAGGAGCTGTCAAAAGTTCCCTGAGTATATCAATTTGCTACCTTGCAAGTTGAAAGCACCTAAAAATTACCGAGCTCAGAAACATACGAGACATTGCATTAAGGTGAACTTCTACATATTGTGAAATTACTGCTTCCCAGATCACTGAGAACAAAAGAGAGGGTCTCCTCAGTAAGAACTAAGGTTAGTAATAAACCGGTACAAGCATGTGCTACTGTGGAAACCTTAACAGAGTACATGCCAAGGATAGTAAACCCAACCAGGATGCAATTTGCAAGGATATTAACCAACATCTTGATTGAGTCCTGTCAGAAGAAAGCAGGTAGGAATAATATTAAATAAAACATTGAAAGTGAGCCCAGAAGCTTCTGTTTGGTAAGAATTTACTTAGTAATATTGTGCCCTGTCATCGTCAGACTTAAAAGAAAACTAGCTAATGTGTATGTTCTCAAAATGATTTGACACATGTTGCCTTATTCTTTCTAGGATGAAATCAGAGTGATTTACAAAGGATCTAAAATGATCTTTTTTCCCCACAAGAAACAAAGCAATATTACACAGGGACAATAACGGGCTGTTTAATTCATTAAACGTGCATGACTTTAAATCTATAGAAGTCTCTGCTAAAAAAAATAAATACATAAAGGTGCGGTTTTTTTGGAGAAAAAAAAAAGACTGCTTAAATTTGGACAAATAGAAACAGTAACTTTCTTTCAAGGAATACAGAGACATTTAAAAAAGTTGCTACCAAATGACTGAAACATACATGATTAGCAAGGGCTACTGGCTTGTGGGAAGGTTGAGTCAGATACCTACTGTGTAAGGTGCTGGAAGACAAGAATTAACTTGACATTGTGCTTGATTTGAAGAAAAAATCATTATCATTTTCTTCCTCCTCAGCATCAGTATTTATTGAACCATTACTGTGTACCCAGCTCTGTTGTAAGCACTATGAATACATTATCTCACGTATCTTTAACAAACAGCCTGGGAGACATATGTTATCATCTCCATTTTACAGATGAGGACACCAAGGCCCCAAAAGACTCAATAAATGGCAAAGCTGGGATTTGACTGATTCCTGAGTCTAACCTCTTAAACCCCAGATAAGAATGTTTCACAGCTAGTGGAACACAGATAGAGTCACAAAGGATTACTACACAGTGTGATATGTGTTATAAAGAGGCATGCATAAAACTTATGCTTGGGATGAGAGGTAGCTTTTACAGTGTCAAGAAGAAAGACAGGGATGATAATTTTCCAATGAGAAAAATTATTAAAATATTATTTCATATAGACCTTGGGATGGACAGAAACTTTCTAAGCAGCATTAAAAAAGGAACTGGATTGTGGTGGTGGTTATGCAGGTCTATAAATTTATTGATTTATAAATTTTCCTTTAAGAATAAAATAACAAAAATTGATGAATTTCCTCAAAATTAAGAATTTCTATCAAACATAACCATTAAAAAAATGAAAATGCAAGCCACAGACTAAGAAAAGATATTTGAAATACATGTATTTGGCAAAGGACTCCTACCTAGAATATATTAAAGACTCCCATACATGAATAAGAGAAAGACAACAACCCAATTTAAAAACAGGCAAAATGCTTAAATAGCCACTTCACTAGAGATAATATCCAAATGGCCAGTAAGCATATTAGAAAGTACTGAACTTCAATATCCACTTGGTAAACACAAATTATAAGCACAAGTAAATACTATTATACTTTCACTAGAACGGGTAATATTAAAAATGTTAACAGTCCTGAGTGTTGGTGAGGATGTAAAGGAGATGAAATGCTCATTCATCGCTGATAGGAGTGTAAATTGATCCACCCACTCTGGAAAACTGTTGGCTGTATCTATAGAAACGAAACGTATCTCTACTCTGTACTCTAAATATTCCACTCTTGGACATATACCCAAGAGAAATGAATGTCTAGGTCCACAAAAAGATATGTACAAATATTTTCATAGTACCTTTATTCATAACAACCCTAAAGTAGAAACCATTTTAATGTCCATCTGTAAGAAAATGAGGCCATTAATAAAACGGAATCTGACAAATCAGTAAAGAATATTTGACGCATGAATGGATCTCATGGGCATCACGCTGAGTGAAAAAGGACAGACACAAAACAATATACATTGAGTGATTCCATTTTTGTGCATTTTGAGAACAGGAAAAAATTAATAGTGGTTACCTCCGGGGGTACTGACTGGCAGAGGCCACGAGGGAACCCACGGTATGCTGCAAGATTTCACTGCTTGGCCTGGGTAGTGGGTACATACATATGTGTGTGAGAAAATTCACTGGGCTCTGCTCTTAAGATTAATGTACTTAATGCAATGTACTGTACAAGGTATGTACAAATATATATATATATATGTATACACACATATCTTATATTCTAATAGAATGTAAAAACATAAAATATAAAAAGAGAACTGAGGCACAAAAGTATGTATTATGTATATACTCAGATGCCACGACTTTTAAAAAAATTGAAGTATAAGTTATTGAAATATAATATGCAGATCCCAAAGTTAACCCACTTTAAGTATACATTTCAATGATCTATAGTAAATTTATGGAGTTGTGTAACCATCATGGCAATCCAGTTTTTGAACATTTCCATCAGCCCTCAAATTCCTTTTGGTGCATTTGCAGTCAATTCTTGCTGCCATGCCCCCAGCCCCAGGCAAACACTAATCTGCTTTCTATTTCTATAGATTGGCCTTTTTTGGACATTTTATATAAAATGAATTATATGTGCGACCTTTTGTGTTTGGCTTCTTTCACTCAGCATAATGCTTTGATGTTCATCCACGTTGTAACATGTATCATGTTCATTTCTCTTATATTATTGAGTAATATTCCACTGCATGTATATACCACGGTTTGCTTATTCATTCATCAGTTTTTTGCTAGGATTTTTAAACCTAAAGGTAATTCACTTTTCTCAAAACAAAACAAAATATATCTTTCTTAGATACTCTATTCTTTAAAAGAGAACATCTCTACATGTCACCCTACTAAAACAAAAAGAACAAGAAAACCTCTAAACTTTCCATTGAAAAAGATACTTAAATGATAACCAGAAAATGTTACCATCAAAGCTGCAAGGAGCTTCAGTTTGCCCTGTCTTAGGTGGGACACACACATACACACACACACACACACACACACAAGTAAATTGAAGTTCACATACAAATAAAAATTATTTTCACTTTGAGAAATATAGATATAAATATAAATGTTCTAATCGGCTTTTGAAATTAAGGAAAGGAAACAAAGCTTTGCACAATGGCAATGACAATGAAAAGCAATGAGAAGGAAGACAAGAAGTAAGGAAAAAAACAATAAACTTCAGTGGTAAATTAGACAAAGTGGACACCAAAGGAGAGTGAAAGAAAGATGGAAAAAGAAACTGAGAGGAGAAAATGGCACCAGAGAGCAGAACAGAAAAGACAGGAGGGGTATTAAGGAGACCTAGAGATGATCACACTGAGTGAAGTGAGCCAGACAGAGAAAGACTCATATCATATGGTATCACTTAGATGTGGAATCTAAAAAAGTGATACAGATGAACTTATTTACAAAACAGAAATAGACTAAAAGGTTAGAAAACATATAGTTTTTATAGTTACCAAAAGGGAAGTGTTGGGGGGATAAATTAGGAGTTTGGGATTAACTAATACACAATACTATATATAAAATAAATGACCAGGACCTACTGTATAGCACAGGAAACACTACTCGATATTTCTGAATAACCTATAAGGGAGAAGAAACTGAAAAAGAATATATATATATGTATATGTATTACTGAATCACTTTACTGTACACCTGAAACGAACGCAATATTGTAAATCAACTATACTTCAATAAAAAAAAAACAGTAAATATTAGTTGATACTATCACGGGCCTTCTATTATACTTTGGATCTGTGAAATGAAGAGTATAATACAATTATCAAGCGTGGAGAATAAACTGGAGCAAACGAAGCACAGACTGTTAAACACAAAACTAGTCTATAGCACAGCAGTCAAGAGAACAGGTTCTAGAATCAGATTAAAATACAGCACTACCGCTTAGAAGCCATACAACTTTATTAATCTCTTTATGTTTTATGTCGCTCATGAATCCATATTCCTCATAAAGTTGTTAAAAGACTAAATGAGATAAAGCAAGCAGACCTTCGTGGGGGTCCTTGGCACACTGCGGCGCCGGGCAACCAGTAGCTGTTAGCATTACTAACCACATTCAGGCTAATAAAGAATTCACTGTATTCCCATTAAAAAAAAAAGATATAAAGAATGGAAAACACAGGGCAAAGGGATCTCTTCCAGTAGGTGGCTGGAATTTTCTTTTCATTTATGTATGTAAGGTGGAATCTAGTTTGGTCTCAGTATAAGTAAGTGGAAAAATTCTCTGTTCTGCAGTGCTATGAACAAGTGATACACTATGATTTTTACTGTGGTGAATCCAGCCCCAGCTGGGACCCTGGAGCTTTATTCCTCACCTCCATCCTTTACTCTCACATAATTTTTTCACTGGCAAGTAATTCCTACTTGTGTTGTTACCACTTCTGTCTGCTTCAGAAGGTAGGGTCACTAGAGGAGTCTGATGCCCAAACATCCAAAATGTATATTCACTACTGCAGCTGAAGCAGAAGAGATTATGTAAAGCATTTTGGTTTGTATATTCACTTACTTTGTTTTGTTCTTTCCCTGAGTCTATTAACCTGAAACTCCCAGTAGAGAGAATTTTGAAGAAAAGGGGACCTTTATATTTTACATTTTTCCTAGCTAACTCCTAAGGCATGCTAACAATACTCCTCACTCTTTTATTTAAATGAAGGTTTGTGCTTCGGTCCCTTAGTTGTAAGAAGAACCATCAGTGTCACTACTTTTAATAATAACAAACACATAAAAACAGACACATAGGTCAATGGAATATAACCGACAGCCGAGAAATAAAACCACCCATATATGGTCAATTAATTTATGACAAAGGAGCCAAGAATATACAATGGGGAAAGAATAGTCTCTTCAGTAAATAGTGTTGAGAAAACTGGATAGCATCATGTGAAAAAAGAAACTAGATCACTATTTCATACCAAATACAAAAATTAACTCAAAATGGATTAAAGACATGTGAACCTAAGACCTGAAACCATAAAACTCCTAGAAGAACGCGCAGGCAGTAAGCTTCTTAACATCAGTCTTGGTGATGATTTTTGAATTTGGTACCAAAAGCAAAGGTAAAAAACAAGCAAAAATAAACAAGTGAGACTACATCAAACTAAAAAGCTCTTTCGCAGTAAAGGAAACCATCAACAAAATGTAAAGGCAACCACTGAATGGGAGAAAATATTTGCAAATCATATATCTGATAAAGGGTTAATATCCAAAACACATAAAGAACTCATGAAATTCAATAGCAAAAAAATGAATAATCCAATTAAAAAATGAACAGAGGATCTGACTGACATTTTTCCAAAGAAGACATACAGACAACCACAGATGCATGAAAAGATGCTCAGCGTCACTAATCATCAGGGAAACGCAAATCAAAACCACAATAACATCACATCACACCTGCCAGCATGGCCATCATCAAAAAACAAGAAATAACAAGTGTTGGTGAGTATGTGGAGAAAAGGGAGCCCTTGTGCACTGTTGGTGAGAATGTAAATTGGTGCAACACTGTAAAAAAACAGTATGAAGTTGCCTCAAAAAATGAAAAATAGAACTACCATGTGATTAAGCAATCTCACATCTAGGAATTTATCTGAAGAAAATGAAAACACTAACTCAAAAAGATATCATCACCCCCATGTTCACTGCAGCACTGGAAACAATACATGCATCCCCATGTTCACAGCAGCATAATTTACAATGACCAAGACATGGAAACAACCCACCTGCCCATACAGATAGTTGGCTTAAAAAGATATGATATAGGGGGCCTCCCTGCCAATGCAGGTGACACGGGTTCGTGCCCCAGTCCGGGAGGATCCCACATGCCGCAGAGTGGCTGGGCCCGTGAACCATGGCCGTTGAGCCTGTGCGTCCGGAGCCTGTGCTCCGCAAAGGGAGAGGCCACAACAGTGAGAGGCCCGCGTACCGCAAAAAAAAAAAAAAAAAAAAAAAGATATAGGAGTTGAGGAAGACGGCATAACAGTAAGACGCGGAGATCACCTTCCTCCCCATGTATACATCAGAAATACATCTACACGTGGAACAACTCCTACAGAACACCCATTGAACGCCGGCAGAAGACCTCAGACCTCCCAAAAGGCAAGAAACTCCCCACGTACCTGGGTAGGGCAAAAGAAAAAACAGAGATTAAAGAATAGGGACGGAGGCTTCCCTGGTGGCGCAGTGGTTGGGAGTCCGCCTGCCGATGCAGGGCACGCGGGTTCGTGCCCCGGTCCGGGAAGATCCCACGTGCCGTGGAGCGGCTGGGCCCGTGGGCCATGGCAGCTGAGCCTGCGCGTCCAGAGCCTGTGCTCCGCGGCGGGAGAGGCCACAGCAGTGAGAGGCCTGCGTACCGCAAAAAAAAAAAAAAAAAAGAATAGGGACGGGACCTGCACCAGTGGGAGGGAGCTGTGAAGGAGGAACGGTTTCCACACACTAGGAAGCCCCTTCGCGGGCGGAGACTGCGGGTGGCGGAGGGGGAAACTTCGAAGCCGCAGAGGAGAGCGCAGCCACAGGGGTGCGGAGGCCGGCACTCACCAGACCGAGAGGCTTGTCTGCTCACCCGCCGTGTCGGCGGGGCTGGGAGCTGAGGCTCGGGCTTCGGCCAGAGCGCAGGGAGAGGCCTGGCGGCGTGAACACAGCCTGAAGGGGTTAGTGCGCCACGGCTGGCCGGGAGGGATTTCGGGAAAACGTCTGGAGCTGCCGCAGAGGTAGGAGGCTTTTTCTTGCCTCTTTGTTTCCTGGTGCGCGAGGGGCGGGGACTCAGAGCGCCGCTTAAAAGAGCTCCAGAGACGGGCGTGAGCCGCGGCTAAAAGGGCGGACCCCAGAGACGGGCATGAGACGCTAAGGCTGCTGCTGCCGCCACCAAGAAGCCTGTGTGCGAGCACAGGTCACTCTCCACACCTCCCCTCCCGGAAGCCTGTGCAGCCAGGGACAGCTTACCCGGAAGAACGCACGGCGCGCCTCACGCTGGTGCAACGGCACGCCGGCCTCTGCCACCGCAGGCTCGCCCAGCACTCCATGCCCCTCCCTATCCCCGGCCTGAGTGAGCCAGAGCCCCCAAATCAGCGGCTCCTTTAACCCCATCCGGTCTGAGCGAAGAACAGACGCCCTCAGGCGACCTACACGCAGAGGCGGGGCCCAATCCAAAGCTGAGCCCCGGGAGCTGTGAGAACAAAGAAGAGAAAGGGAAATCTATCCCAGCTGCTTCAGGAGCAGCAGATTAAAGCTTCGCTATCAACTTGACGTACCCTGCATCTGTGGAATACATGAATAGACAACGAATCATCCCAAATTGAGGAGGTGGACTTTGGGAGCAAGATATATTAGTTTTTCCCATTTTCCTCTTTTTGTGAGTGTATGCGCATCCTTCTGTGTGAAATTTTGTCTGTATAGCTTTGCTTTCACCATTTGTCCTAGGGTTCTGTCCGTCCGTTTTTTTTTTTTCTTTGGTTTTTTACTTAAAAACAATTTTTTTCTTAATATTTTTTATTTTAATAACTTTTTTCTTTTATCTTTATTTTATTTTATCCTCTTTCTTTCTATTTTTTCTCCCTTTTATTCTGAGCCGTGTGGATGAAAGGCTCTTGGTGCTCCAGCCAGGAGTCAGGGCTGTGCCTCTGAGGTGGGAGAGCCAACTTCAGGACACCGGTCCACAAGAGACCTCACAGCTCTACATAATATCAAACGGCAAAAATCTCCCGGAGATCTCCATCTCAACACCAAGACCCAGCTTCACTCAACGACCAGCAAGCTACAGTGCCAGACACCCTATGCCAAACAACTAGCAAGACAGGAACACAGCCCCATCCATTAGCAGAGAGGCTGCCTAAAATCAAAATAAGCCCACAGACACCCCAAAACACACCACCAGACGTGGAACTGCCCATCAGAAAGACAACATCCAACCTCATCCACCAGAATATAGGCACTAGTCCCCTCCGCCAGGAAGCCTACAAAACCCACTGAACCAACCTTAGCCACTGGGGACAGACACCAAAAACAACGGGAACTAAGAACCTGCAGCCTACAAAGAGGTGACCCCAAACACAGTAAGATAAGCAAAATGAGAAGGCAGAAAAATGCACAGCAGATGAAGGAGCAAGGTAAAAACCCACCAGACCTAACAAATGAAGAGGAAATAGGCAGTCTACCTGAAAAAGAATTCAGAATAATGATAGTAAAGATGACCCAAAATCTTGGAAATAGAATAGACAAAATGCAAGAAACATTTAACAAGGACCTTGAAGAACTAAAGAGGAAACAAGCAATGATGAACACCACAATAAATGAAATTAAGAATACTCTAGAAGGGACCAATAGCAGAATAACTGAGGCAGAAGAACAGATAAGTGAGCTGGAAGATAAAATAGTGGAAATAACTACTGCAGAGCAGAATAAAGAAAAAAGAATGAAAATAACTGAGGACAGTCTCAGAGACCTCTGGAACAACATTAAACGCACCAACATTTGAATTGTAGGGGTCCCAGAAGAAGGAGAGGAAAAGAAAGGGACTGAGAAAATACTTGAAGAGATTATAGTTGAAAACTTCCCTAATATGGGAAAGGAAATAGTTAATCAAGCCCAGGAAGCACAGAGAGTCCCATACAAGATAAATCCAAGGAGAAACATGCCAAGACACATATTAATCAAACTGTCAAAAATTAAATACAAAGAAAACATATTAAAAGCAGCAAAGGAAAAACAACAAATAACACACAAGGGAATCCCCATAAGGTTAACAGCTGATCTTGTAGCAGAAACTCTGCAAGGCAGAAGGGAGTGACAGGACATATTTAAAGTGATGAAGGGGAAAAACCTGCAACCAAGATTACTCTACCCAGCAAGGATCTCATTCAGATTTGATGGAGAAATTAAAACTTTTACAGAAAAGCAAAAGCTGAGAGAGTTCAGCACCACCAAACCAGCTTTACAACAAATGCTAAAGGATCTTCTCTAGGCAAGAAACACAAGAGAAGGAAAAGACCTACAATAACAAACCCAAAACAATTAAGAAAATGGGAATAGGAACATACATATCGATAATTACCTTTAATGTAAATGGAGTAAATGCTCCCACCAAAAGACACAGACAGGCTGAATGGATACAATAACAAGACCCATATATATGCTGTCTACAAGAGACCCAGTTCATACCTAAGGACACATACAGACTGAAAGTGAGGGGATGGAAAAAAATATTCCATGCAAATGGAAATCAAAAGAAAGCTGGAGTAGCAATTCTCATATCAGACAAAGTAGACTTTAAAATAAAGGCTATTACAAGAGACAAAGAAAGACACTACATAATGATCAAGGGATCGATCCAAGAAGAAAATATAACAATTGTAAATATTTATGCACCCAACATAGGAGCACCTCAATACATAAGGTAAATACTAACAGTCATAAAAGGGGAAATTGACAGTAACACAATCATAGTAGGGGGCTTTAACACCCCATTTTCAACAATGGACAGATCATCCAACAAGATGGACTTAATTGATATTTATAGGACACTCCATCCAAAAACAACAGAATACATATTTTTCTCAAGTGCTCATGGAACGTTCTCCAGGATAGATCATATCTTGTGTCACAAATCAAGCCTTGGTAAATTTCAGAAAACTGAAATTGTATCAAGTGTCTTTTCCGACCACAACTCTTTGAGACTAGATATCAATTACAGGAAAAGATCTGTAAAAAATACAAACACATGGAGGCTAAACAATACACTACTTAATAACCAAATAATCACTGAAGAAATCAAAGAGGAAATCAAAAAATACCTAGAAACAAATGACAATGGAGACACAACGACCCAAAACCTATGGGATGCAGCGAAAGCAGTTCTAAGAGGGAAGTTTATAGCAATACAATCCTACCTTAAGAAACAGGAAACATCTCGAATAAACAACCTAACCTTGCACCTAAAGCAACTAGAGAAAGAAGAACAAAAAAACCCCAAAGTTAGCAGAAGGAAACAAATCATAAAGATCAGATCAGAAATAAATGAAAAAGAAATGAAGGAAATGATAGCAAAGATCAATAAAACTAAAAGCTGGTTCTTTGAGAAGATAAACAAAATTGATAAACCATTAGCCAGACTCATCAAGAAAAAAAGGGAGAAGACTCAAATCAATAGAATTAGAAATGAAAAAGGAGAAGTAACAACTGACACTGCAGAAATACAAAGGATCATGAGAGATTACTACAAGCAACTCTATGCCAATAAAATGGACAACCTGGAAGAAATGGACAAATTCTTAGAAATGCACAACCTTCCGAGACTGAACCAGGAAGAAATAGAAAATATGAACAGACCAATCACAAGCACTGAAATTGAAACTGTGATTAAAACTCTTCCAACAAACAAAAGCCCAGGACCAGATGGCTTCACAGGCAAATTCTATCAAACATTTAGAGAAGAGCTAACACCTACCCTTCTCAAACTCTTCCAAAATACAGCAGAGGGAGGAACTTCCACTCCCAAACTCATTCTACGAGGCCACCATCACCCTGATACCAAAACCAGACAAAGATGTCACGAAGAAAGAAAACTACAGACCAATATCACTGATGAACATAGATACAAAAATCCTCAACAAAATACTAGCAAACAGAATCCAACAGCACATTAAAAGGATCATACACCACGATCAAGTGGGGTTTATTCCAGGAATGCAAGGATTCTTCAATATTTGCAAATCAATCATTGTGATACACCATATTAACAAATTGAAGGAGAAAAATCATATGACCATCTCAATAGATGCAGAGAAAGCTTCTGACAAAATTCAACACCCATTTATGATAAAAAACCCTCCAGAAAGTAGGCATAGAGGGAACTTTCCTCAACATAATAGAGGCCATATATGACAAACCCACAGCCAACATCGTCCTCAATGGTAAAAAACTGAAACCATTTCCACTAAGATCAGGAACAAGACAAGGTTGCCCACTCTCACCACTATTATTCAACATAGTTTTGGAAGTTTTAGCCACAGCAATCAGAGAAGAAAAAGAAATGAAAGGAATCCAAATTGGAACAGAAGAAGTAAAGCTGTCCTTGTTTGCAGATGACGTGGTACTCTACATAGAGAATCCTAAAAATGCTACCAGAAAACTACTAGAGCTAATCAATGAATTTGGTAAAGTAGCAAGATACAAAATTAATGCACAGAAATCTCTGGCATTCCTATACACTAATGATGAAAAATCTGAAAGTGAAATTAAGAAAACACTCCCATTTACCATTGCAACAAAAAGAATAAAATACCTAGAAATAAACCTACCTAAGGAGACAAAAGACCTGTACGCAGAAAATTATAAGACACTGATGAAAGCAATTAAAGATGATACGAATAGGTGGAGATATATACCATGTTCTTGGATTGGAAGAATCAACATTGTGAAAATGACTTTAGTACCCAAAGCAATCTACAGATTCAATGCAATCCCTATCAAACTATCACTGGCATTTTTCACAGAACTAGAACAAAAAATTTCTCAATTTGTATGGAAACACAAAAGACCCCGAATAGCCAAAGCCATCTTGAGAACGAGAAATGGAGCTGGAGGTTTCAGGCTCCCTGACTTCAGACTATACTACAAAGCTACAGTAATCAAGGCAGTATGGTGCTGGCACAAAAACAGAAATAGAGATCAATGGAACAGGATAGAAAGCCCAGAGATAAACCCACGCACGTATGGTCACCTTATCTTTGATAAAGGAGGCAAGAATATACAGTGGAGAAAAGACAGCCTCTTCAATAAGTGGTCGTGGGAAAACTGGACAGGTACATGTAAAAGTATGAGATCAGAACACTCCCTAACACCAAACACAAAAATAAACTCAAAATGGATTAAAGACCTAAATGTAAGGCCAGACACTATCAAACTCTTAGAGGAAAACATAGGCAGAACACTCTATGACATCAATCACAGCAAGATCCTTTTTGACCCCCTTCCTAGAGAAATGGAAATAAAAACAAAAATAAACAAATGGGACCTAATGAAACTTCAAAGCTTTTGCACAGCAAAGGAAACCATAAACAAGGCCAAAAGACAACCCTCAGAATGGGAGAAAATATTTGTAAATGAAGCAACTGACAAAGGATTAGTCTCCAAGATTTACAAGCAGCTAATGCAGCTCAATAACAAAAAAAACAAACAACCCAATCCAAAAATGGGCAGAAGACCTAAATAGATATTTCCCCAAAGAAGATATACAGATTGCCAACACACACATGAAAGAATGCTCAACATCATTAATCATTAGAGAAATGCAAATCAAAACTACAATGAGATATCATCTCACACCGGTCAGAATGGCCATCATCAAAAAATCTAGAAACAATAAATGCTAGAGAGGGTGTGGAGAAAAGGGAACAGTCTTGCACTGTTGGTGGGAATGTAAATTGATACAACCATGGAGAACAGTATGGAGGTTCCTTAAAAAACTAAAAATAGAACTACCATATGACCCAGCAATCCCACTACTGGGCATATAACCTGAGAAAACCATAATTCAAAAAGAGTCATGTACCAAAATGTTCATTGCAGCTCTATTTACGATAGCCCGGACATGGAAGCAAGCTAAGTGCCCATCATCGGATGAATGGATAAAGAAGATGTGGCACATATATACAATGGAATATTACTCAGCCATAAAAGCATATGATATTGAGATATTTGTAGTGAGGTGAATGGACCTAGAGTCTGTGCTACAGTGTGAAGCAAGTCAGAAAGAGAAAAACAAATACCGTATGCTAACACATATACATGGAACCTAAGAAAAAAAAAAAAGTCATGAAGAACCTAGGGGTAAGATGGGAATAAAGAAAGAGACCTACTAGAGAATGGACTTGAGGATATGGGGAGGGGGAAGGGTAAACTGTGACAAAGTGAGAGAGTGGCATGGACATATATATACTACCAAATGTAAAATAGACAGCTAGTGGGAAGCAGCCGCATAGTACAGGGAGATCAGCTCGGTGGTTTGTGACCACCTAGGGGGGTGGGATAGGGAGGGTTGGAGGGAGGGAGACGCAAGAGGGAAGAGATATAAGAACATATGTATATGTATAACTGATTCACTTTGTTTTAAAGCAGAAACTAACACACTGTTGTAAAGCAATTATACTCCAATAAAGATGTTTAAAAAAAACAAACAAAAAAACCACTTGCCCAAATTAATGACGTTCTCCACTGTCAACCCTAGCAGGTGCATGGAATTAAACAATTACAGTGATTTTTGACAAGTTAAAAAAATTTTTTTTCCTCCTCAATGAAACTTCCTTCTTTCCTTTCTTCTTCCACAAGGTCAGACCTGCTTCATGCTCTGAGTCTCTCCCAGCATCCTCCTGTAAGCAGCTTTTGGCAGGAAACAGCTCTTTGCAGGAGGCCCCTTTCATCTTGTCATTTTAGCAAAGCTATACTGCAACTAACCTTAAACCAGGCACCCCCATGCTCTACTCACGTCCAGCCCAAGCACACCTTTCAAATCTTTTGATCACGTAATACCTTGCCTAACCTGTTGGTTCTTTCCATCGATCAAAGAAGTAGAAATGAAGAATAAGTAATTAACAGGTCACCAGATCTCTTCCCTTGCTTCCGCACCAATAATCATGTGAACAAACTTTGAACAAACTGTGTGAACAAGATGGAATCTAAAGAAAGATCACAGGATGTCGACAAGCTTGCAAGCAGTGGCAGGTGGCGATGACTCTGACCCCCTATCTCAATGATTAACTGAGAGTACTTCCTTTCTCCCTTTAAAAACTTTCATGGCTGAGGAGAATCTTCAGAATTGGATCTGGGACATGAGTCCACATTCTCCCCAGAATGCCGGCTTTCTGATTAAAAGCAATCTTTGGGTTCTACCAACACTTGCTTCTTGAACATTGATTTTTGAGCAGTGGGCAGCTGGACCTGAGTTTGGTTAACAGTCCAACTCCTTCACCCTCTTTTCACTCCCAGTTAAACGTCATAAATATCTTGCATGTTGAATCCTGTCTTAGCATGTGCTTCTTGGAGGACGTGAGCTAACACACCAGTTCTACCGTTTACTAGCTATGTGACCTTGGGCATCTAACATGCCTTTGCCTCAGTCTCCCCATCTGTTAAATAGGTGTAATAATAATGCCTATCTCAAAGGATTGTTGTGAATTATTTTTTATGCTTCCCCTAGCAACAAGTGAGATGCTGAATAAATATTTACTGGATGACTTAAAAATAAAAGAAGTTCATAACAATCAATTTAAATGGTAAACTGATGAGATGTAAAAAAAAACTCTAGGCTAAATTGTAAGCTGATATGAAACTGGGTCAGACCAGTCTATCCTTGACACAAAGTTATTACCCTCAACCTATATTCTCCATCACTCTGCAGTGTGTCCTCAAGCAAGGAGACCAGAAAGCCAAAACCATAATGAAAATCATTATTCAGGGAGACTTTTATGTCCCTCTGGATCAAAAGTCAGTCTTCACACTGTAGTTTATTTTTTTACTTCCTTTCCTCAGTTATTTTGAAATTATCACTTTCTTGCAAGCTGCAATTAATATCGCTTTATTATTGTACTTACTTTCCTTGTCTGTGATGTGCTGATTCCCTCCCACCCCACAGAGGAGATTCATTTCTTTTTAGCTTTCTCTGCATAAATTTAGCTCTTTCAACAGTTCAATTTGAAATTCTCACTCTCTTAACACATTGTTGTCAACCTAGAGTTTTTACCTTTCATTGTATTCTCAAACCTTTTTTTCTTTCAAATTTACATTGTTTTGGGCCTAATCTGAAAGCAAGACCCCATGATCAAACCATACATTCTCATCCTACTTTATACAATTGATGTATTTGTTTTCATTTTGAAAATGACATGCTGATGCAGCAACAAAGCAATAACACACTGTGTACGTGATACACAGTAAATGACTCCAAGATTGCAGTAGTAGGGAGAGTTGTTGAAAGGGTCTAGCTTTTCTGGTCAATTTTTAGCTTTCAAGAGAACCGGTAAAGTGGCTGCATTGAAAGAAAAAGATACTTGGCTTTACTTGTAAATGACAAATTTCTTAGATAATACCTTTAGAAATCAGTTCCTATCATTGGGCCATTTAGTGCCATGAATGCCTTGAGCATGAATTCCTAGAGGTAAACTATACCATACACAATCAATGATTTGAGACAGAGTCTAAATGATGGAATAGTATGTATATTTTTAAAAGTTCACTTACTTATCATTAGTGGCAAGTATTTTTTTATAATATTAAAACATTAAAAAATATTTTTTCTCTCATTAAAGAGTGGTCCCAGAGACACTTAACAATTTTTTACTGAACCATGGTCCCAGCTGAGTGCTAACGTGAAGGGGGTCCCAGTTATAAAGATTTGAATCTAACATACTCCATTCCCAAGAAGTTCTCATGTAAGACTATCTCTCAACTTCCTTCTTTAGTAATACAGAATCAATAAAGAACTATATCACAGGAAATTATAACAAATCATAAATTGTCAGACTGTATTATTATGGACACAAAAGATGCATGTTATGGCACATTTATTTTGTGATTTCAGAAGGTTGCCCTTAAGTAATCTTGGATATAGTACAAAGCCAAATAGATGGGAATGCTGGGAGTATGGTTGAAATTGACACAAATGACTTGTGATTCTACTGCTGGAATTGGTACTCATATTGAAAATACTTCAAAGGAGGGTGAGGCATGGTAGGATACGTGTTATGTCAAAAGTAACTTCTTTTTTATGGGAAGCTTTGACAGAGATTCCATTGTGATTTCATGAAATTCATCCAAGTTCTTGATTCAGGTAAATTTCTTACTTTCACATTTCCCTAGTTTCATTTTCAGTAATCACAATTATGTAGCAGGCATTTTAAATCCATGGTTTGCCAGGTAGTATCTTTTCTGACCGTGGGCAGGCCAAAAGGATGATGCCAATTTCTAAGGCTGCCTTGAAGTGGTTTGCTGAAGACAGTTTCACTAGTGATCAGATTATATCTGCATCACCACAAAATTTCATGCTGGCTAACTCCTATCCTTCATGTCTTAACTAATATGCTACTTCTATGAAATTTCTCTGGACTCTTTGGATTGGGCTGAGACCCAGCTATGGCCTCCCTTAATATTTGAGAATTCATCTCTCATTGCACTTATGATTTTATAATATAGTTAGTAGTTTAAGTGTCTTATTCTCCCAGTTGGGTTGCAAACTCTGTGAGGTTGGTGGCTGTCTAAATCTTGTCCATTTTGTATCATCAGTCTTCAGGGCAAAGTTGGCACGTAGTAGAAATTCAATGGATTTACTGAATGCCTAAGTAAATGAGCAATCATGGAGACTTAGATATAATCTTATTTTGTATTCATTTACGCACAATTTCTCTGTCCTTTTATGCTATGAGCCATTTATTGGTACGGCCTGGACCTCATTTATCTCTGCTTCCTTTATAACATATATAATATAATGCTTCATACAAAGTAGATGCATAAATATCTGCTGAAAGAATGGGTTGATGACTCGATGATCAACATTGTATTGGAAAGGTACTGGATTAAGTTCCAAGGGGCCCTGTTTGTGGTTTCTGCTGTAACAGAAACTATTTGTCCTTTGGGATTAAAAACTTAATTCTTTCTTGCAGTAGAGTGCTCTTTTGATTAGACAAGGTACGAATCTTTATCACAAATAGAAAAAGCCTAGTTGACATAGAAGGAAACAACTATAAGGCTAGCACGTGGGGTGACATTAAGGAAAAGTTTAGATTAATAGGCTAATGGAAACAAGTTGTGATCAGTCTTCTCTGCTTTAGAGAAATCTACAAGAAAGAAACAATGGGTCACCACCTCTCACCTGGACTTGTGACTTGTCATCCTCTGTCATCATGGTAAAGACAGTTTGATTCTAGAGCTAATATATATAGGGTTTTAATTCAGGCTGAGCAATAAATGGACTCTATATCTTTCTGGAAAATTTTCAAATATTAAATTACAATAATTTAAAATAGAGCTAGTTTGTAATCTATGTCTAAAAATACATATTTTAATATGTATATATTTTGTATATTCCAATGACAGTTTATAACTTACACTGTTTATATATGGGTATGAGTGAGATCCATAAGGCCTTTATCATCTAATGTATAAAACACATTTCTTAATAAATAATAACATTGTAATCAATATTACAGGCAATGTTTGCTATCTACTTTGTTTTACTTTTCGTGAATTTTAATTGAAGTTACTTTATTCTTGAAAAGAAGCCCCACTGTATTAACACATTCTGTGAAACCAGTCATCAAGCCAAGGGATGAGACTGAGAAAGTTTAGACTTTACCACGATATCAAGAATGACAGCAAGCTAGGGATATCTGAACTCTAGCAATATTTTTTTTTAATTGGCATTGAGAAAAATCGTCTTAGGATATCTTACCCTCGGTTTTAGAATAGCTCCCTGGAGAAAATAAACATTACCTTCTTTTGAGAAACCCTCCAAACTTGTGTTGTTGGCTGCACTGCAGAAATTATGACTGTACTTTTAAAAATCTTGTCTTGATCTTGTCAACACATCATTAATTTGCTATTAAACTACCTGCTTTACAAAGCTGATTTTGTAGCATGGCATGGTTCTTTCTCTCCTTAGTGATCTCATGAGATGACAAATTACAATGTAAGCTAACAAATGACTAGAACTTGGCAGATATAATATTTCTGTTATTTTCCCTGCTTCCATTGAGATGCTGTCAATCCCTAACAGTGTTATAAACAGACGGCTAATTGTTACAAAACTATGTATTGTTAATGCAGAAACTTGCCTAATTCTTGGGAACATATGGTTGAAAAAGTAATTTTACAGCATTTATAAGGATAATGCAAACCCAGGACTAGTTCCAAAAAGTGGGAGGGCATTCTGAGTAATTTGTGAATTTACATTTTATCTTATACTCTCTTAAGGATGCAAATTTGGTTTTTGAAGAGGTAAGAAGTTTGGATATAACCTGGTATTGTAGTTTGCCAGGGCTGCTGTAACAAAGTACCACAAACTGGGTGGTTTAAAACAATAGAAATTGATTGTCTCTCAGTTCTGGAGTCTAGAAGTCTGAGATCAAGGTGTCAGCAGGGCCACGCTCTCCCTTGGGAAGCTCCAGGGGAGGATCTTCCCTTGCCTCCTCCAGCCTCCGGTGGCTGCCAGCAGTCCTAGGTACGCTGCGTCTTGTGGATACATCACTCCAGTCTCTGCCTTTGTACTCACATAGTGAGAACACTCCCTGAGTGCTTGTGCCCAAATTCCCCTCTTCTTGTAAGAACAGCAGTCACTGGATTAGGGCTCACCCTACTCCAATATGACCTTAACTTGATTACTGCACTTTCCAAACAAGAACATATCCACAGGTTCCAGGGGAAAGGAATTCAACATGCCTTGTAGGGGGATGCAATTTAACCTATAGGGTGTATACACCCAAGAACTTGTTAAAATACATTTCAGTAACACCCAGTTTTCTTCTTAGCAGAGTTCTTCTACTCTAACAAAACAGAAACATCAGCACTGGGAAGCCCTCATTTCCTTGTGGGAAGTATTTTTGTTTTAATTAATGTCTATTCTTTGTTCTTGAAGGCAATACTTCATCCAGTTCAATGTACCTGGGTCAGAAACGAGCAGAAAGTTGATTTTTTAAAATATCATATTGTGTAGTTGGAGCTGGAAGGGTTTCTCAGAGTACAGTCTCTGCAGGACATCAATATTGTGCATGTTCTTGCTGTGACTCACATGACTTAAATGTTACTAACAGGTAAAATAACTGTCTGCACTGGATGCAAATCACTGCTGCTGGAGTGTAAGCTGTATGAGCGATGTAGATTTGGATTAGAGATTCACTGATTTTTCTAGTGTTCTGTCTGGTTTTACTCTTTTCAAGTTTAACTGCATTGTGTCAGAGTTTTATTTCTGAACTTTAGCCTCTAAATGATAGGTGGGCTTTACTTCTTAGAGGCAAATGTCCAGGTCAATCCTTAGGATCCCTGCTCTCAATTAATAACAAGCATCAACAAGAGCAGAACTTCTTCCCATGAAGTCAAGTTCTTGGTCATTTGCTTTCTGACAAATTCAGGATCTTACAAAACCAGCTCTTCTCAATAATCTAGTTCTCATAGCTATGAGGTTCCTTTCGATAATATAATCTATGAAAATTTCAAGTCACATTCATACTAACTTTATAAAAATGCAGAAGATTTTCAAATTAAGTGTACAGCATTTGAAAACTTTTGCAATAAGTAATGCGTTATCTACACAATGTGATACCTGAATATTTTAACCTTAAAGAAGACTAGACAGAATCCATTTTAAGACTGAATTTCAAACTTAGTAAAACAATAACATAACATGGATATCACACAGAAACAAGTGTAATAATCCCATATATTAGAAAAACAATTGCTTAATTTAGTTTATGTCAAAATACAGGAAACATCCGTCGTTATCTTTACATAATTTTATTTTAGCTGCAGACTTCAAGTAAATTAACCAAGATAAAGAGAGATGACAAATATACGGAAAAATTTAGTGAGTCCTCTGATTGGCCAACCTTTTCTCAGGTCCCTCCCTTAGCAGCTGAGATGTTCCTGGAGTTGATTTGGCCTAAGCCCTGGGCTTTGTTTGCTTTCTCTTCTTTTTTAACATCTTTATTGGAGTATAATTGCTTTACAATGGTGTGTTAGTTTCTGCTTTATAACAAAGTGAATCAGCTATACATATACATATATCCCCATATTTCCTTCCTCTTGGGTCTCCCTCCCACCCTCCCTATCCCACCCCTCTCGCTGGTCACAAAGCACCGAGCTGATCTCCCTGTGCCATGCGACTGCTTCCCACTAGCTATCTATTTTACACTTGGTAGTGTATATATGTCCACGCCACTGTTTCTTTTTAAAGGTTATTCAGGTGATTCCCATATGCAGTCAAGGTCAGGAACCACGACGGAGCAGGAGGCAGCAGGAACTCACCCTGGCTGAGCTCAGTTGAGCCACGTACCAGGTCATGCCTTGATTTAGCAAAACAAAGCATTTATCTTAGTGATCCAGATGGTTTTTTGGACCTCAGACTATCAAGCAGAGCTTGGACACAGGACAGAGAAAGCAATTCTTTATTTAGGGCAGGAGAGCTTCTCCCAGGGAATCTGGACTAGAGAGGCAGCATCACTTCTGTGGGGGTTTCAGAGTCCAGGTAGGAAGGTCAGGATCTTTGTTAGAAAAGGAGCATGCTCAAATCCGCATGTGCAGAACTTTTCAAATATCAGAAACCCAGTTTTCTGTGTTGTCTCCACCAGACTGTGAGTGTAAGATTTTTGGAGGTCTGGGCATTGGTAGGAGTTTCATCTTTTACACTTTTCTTTCCAGGGAAAGCAAAGTCATGCTTCAGTAGGCAAATAGATGGCAAAAGGGGATTTGTATACAGCAATTTGAATAGTTAATGTTAACGAGAGCCTAGAGGAAGTATATGCAGGTTTCAGGGAGAAGCAAGAAAGCAAGAAGAAAGCAAGAAAGCAAGTTTCAGGGAGAAGCATCAAGCAAAGATGCCAATCAGAGCTTTGAAAGCTTTGGTTTTGGAAGGAACAAACACCTGGCAACAGAAGTAATCCCTTGATGGAAGATTTCTTCCACTTAAGTTCAGGTTCATAAGCTATGTAGGGACACAGAGTAGCCTAGACCAGTCAGCCTCCAGGGAAGCCACAAGCCAGATTTTCTCTTCCTCCCTACTCTTTTCAGTCTGTTCTTCTTCCCTCAGACACAATTAAGTCTCCACCATGACTCCTACCTGCCAACTACAGTGTGTCTAATAGAAATAAGATGGGAGACACATTTGTAATTGAAAATTCTCTAGCAGTCACATTGAAAAATTATTTTTAAATGAATTAAAAAAATAATTTTAATATTTTATTCAACCCCATGTACCTAAAATAATTATTTCAACATAGTCAATGTAAATAATTATTAATGAACTGTTCAACATGCCGTTTTGTACTCTGAAGTCTTGTGTATGTTTTATGTTTACAACATATATTAATTTGGCCCCTTCTTTTTAAGGGGAAATATTGATGAATACGCAGATTTCATACAGCTTATAATTAAAAAGGTAGATTCACCTAACCACACTGTTTCAATTAGATTTAAAAGTCTTCCATATGCGAATTGAGTATCAATTTTTAAAATTTAAATTTATTAATCAAAATAAAATTTTTATTTTACAATAAAAATATGTCACAGAAATTAGTTGCATTTCTTTATACTAACAATGAAATATCAGAAAGGGAATGTAAAAAAACAATAACTTTTAAAATCACATTAAAAAAATAAAATACTTATTAATAAACCTGACCAAGGAGGTGAAAGACTTATATGCTGAGAACTATAAAACATTAATAAAGGAAATTAAAGATGAGTCAAAGAAATGGAAAGATATCCCATATGCTCTTGGATTGGAAGAATCAATATCATTAATATGGCCATACTACCCACTAACCAAAGCAATCTACACATTTAATGTGATCCCCATCAAATTACCTATGACATTTTTCACAGAACTAGAACAAATAATCTTAAAATTTATATGAAACCATAAAGCATATGGTTTAGCATATGGTTTGCTAAAGCAATCCTGAGGAAAAAGAGCAAAGCAGGAGCCATAACCCTCCCAGATTTCATACAATACTACAAAGCTACAGTAATCAAAACGGGGTGGCACTGGCACAAAAACAGACATATGGATCAGTGGAACAGGACAGAGAGCCCAGAAATAAACCCACACACCTATGGTCAATTAATCTTCGACAAAGGAGGCACGAATATAGAATGGGGAAAAGACAGTCTCTTCAGCAAGTGGTGCTGGGAAAGCCAGGCAGCCGTATGTAAATCAATGAAGCTAGAACACTCCCTCACACCATACTCAAAAATAAACTCAAAATGGCTTAAAGACTTAAATGTAAGACATGACACCATAAAACTCCTAGAAGAGAGCATAGGCAAAACATTCTCTGATATAAATTGTACCAATATTTTCTTAGGTCAGTCTCCCAAGGCAATGGAAATAAAAGCAAAAATAGACAAATGGGACCTAATCGAGCTTACAAGCTTTTGCACAGCAAAGGAAACCATCAACAAAATGAAAAGACAACCGATGAAATGGGAGAAAATATTTGCAAATGATGCAACTGACAAGGGCTTAATTTCCAAAATATATTAATACAAACAGTTCATAAATGTCGCCCAAAAAAACAAATAACCCAATCGAAAAATGGGCAAAACACCTAAATAGACATTTCTCCCAAGAAGACATACAGATGGCCAACAGGCACATGAAAAGATACTCAACATCGCTACTTATTAGAGAAACACAAATCAAAACTACAATGAGATACCACCTCACACTGGTCAGGACGGCCATAATTAAAAAGTTAACAAATGCTGGAGAGAAAAGGGAAGCCTCCTACACTGTTGGTGGGAATGTAAGTTGGTGCAGCCACTATGGAAAACAGTATGGAGTTTCCTCAAAAAACTAAAAATAGAGTTGCCATATGATCCAGCAATCCCACTCCTGGGCGTTTACCCAGACAAAACGATAATTCAAAAAGATACATGCACCCCTATGTTCACAGCAGCACTATTCACAATAGCCAAGACATGGAAGCAACCTAAATGTCCATAGACAGATGAATGGATAAAGATGTGGTACCTATATACAATGGAATAAATACTTCCAGCCACAAAGAAGAACGAAATAATGCCATTTGCAGCAACATGGTTGGACCTAGAGATTATCATACTAAGTGAACTAAGTCAGAAAGACAAAGACAAATACCATATGTTATCACTTACACGTAGAATCTAAAATATGGCACAAACGAACCTATCTATAAAACAGAAACAGACTCACAGACCTAGGAAGCAGACTTGTGGTTGCCAAGGGGGAGGGAGATGAGGGAGGAAAGGACTGGGAGTGTGGGATTAGCAGATGTAAACTATTATATATAGGATGAATAAACAACAAGGTCCTACTGTATACCACAAGGAACTATATTCAATATCCTGTGATAAACCATAGTGGAAGGAATAAATATAAAAAAAGAAGGTCTGTATGTGTATAACTGAGCCCCTTTGCTGTACAGCAGAGACTGGCGCAACGTTGTAAATCAACTCTACTCCAATAAAAAAAATTAAAAAAAAAGAATTAGTAAAACGGCCAAAGTGATCTGGGGATAGGGATACAAGCTATCAACACATAAACATCTTGCGCAATGTGTGTAATTGACAGAAACTATTGAATATCTCTGATTTTCCATTTGCTCCAAGCTTAAATTGTCCTCTGAATTTCAAATGCCATTTGTAAAACAGTGAGCCAATTCTTCTACAAGACTGTCTTAGGTTCTCTTAAAGTAGCTTCCAAGTCTTATAACTTTACAACTCTCAGTCACGTTTAGGCATAAACATGTTCAACGATATTATGTTAAAATGTGTAGAGTACAGTGTTTTGAGTCTTTGTTATCAAGAAGCACTTTGTACAACCAGATGCGTAATCAATGAAAGTCAAAATTAACTATAAAAAAGAAAAAGAAATAAATATTCCAAGAGCTAAGGCACAGTATTTACAGATCATAAACTCAAACCAGCAGGTAATACAGACTGTTACATTTCATGGCAAATGACTCACCCAGAAAATAGTCATAGTAGATTTCAGATCATGGAGCAATTGTGCCAAGCCAGTCTAGGGCTTATGGTACAAAGCAGCTTAATTAATGCTCTTTAAATGGAAACATCACATATATCCAAGCTTCCAATTTGGATTCCACAACTTCAGAATTTGTGAAAATTCAGAGAAGGGTTTTGTTGAAATTTATTTGAGCTTTGCTAGCAGAATAAATAAACAGAGTTTTAAAAGCAGTGGTTAATCTACTCAAGAAAACAAGCTATTTTTAAGGATTTAAAGCACATTACTTTCTGCTAATGTACAAATGGGTCAGCTCTCTGCTTTAAAACAGGCCCTCTAAGACTTTTCCTTAGTTCTGGCCGTGTTTTTGAATTAAGCTTACAATTGAAGTCAATAAACCTGCATTTCTTTCAAAATAGTACTTTGGTGATTCCTAAATTCAGACTCGCATTCTCCCCAATTAATCTTCACTAGTGAATTATGGTTGCATATTATTGGAGAATGACAGTCTGGAAACTGGTGGAGCTGCTTTGGTACTTCAGAAAATAGGTGACATTGGGAGACAATGAATGGAAGGAAAGGGGGGTGGATCTCAGCCTCACTACTGCTGTGACTCAGAAAGGCACTTTAACGACAAGTCCCTTCTCCTTGGAGAATTAAAATGTGACACATGCTCTATCTGTGAGCCAACTTTTAAATTTCCTCTAGTCCTACTTGAGCTTCAGTTTAAAGGGGTGGGGGCAGGAGGAAAAGAAAAATAAAAGCACAGGAAAGATGACATCAGCAAATCCATAGTCTCATAATTACCAAAATGTCTACATTTCAGTAAAAAATGGCTCATCATACCATGAACTAAGAAGATCTCAAACTGAAGAAAAAAAAGAATATCAATAGATGCCAAAGCTGAGATGACAGAAATGGTAAGAGTCATCTGGTAAAGATTTTAAAGCGGCTGTTCTAAAGATGCTTCAATGAGCAATTACAAACATGCTTGAAATCAATGAAAAATAGAAAGTCTCAGCCAAAAAAAAAAAAAAAAAAAAAGGATCCATAAGAAAGCCACTATATAGGCTACTCAAGCTCAACATTAGCAGATTAAAAATTTAATTTTAAAGTCTCTGAAACTTTGTTAAGAGTCAACATTAAGAAGCAGCTTAGAGAAAGAAGTGTAACTATGTTTTTTTTCCACCTAGTGATGGTGCTATATCACTCATAGATTGAGTCGTAACTTTTCAAAACATCCTAACAAATTTTTGAAGTGATACAGAGAATTTCTCATTCACACCTCCTCCATAATTTTAGTTTGCAAATGGGAAGAGTGGACAGATCCTGATAAGAAGATTCCAGTTGCTAGTGTGATGGATAACAGTTTAGGTCTTGGGGACAGAATTCAGACAACTGATGGCAAGTGTGGAGATGCTCCTGTGGAGAGCTCCACCCTGTTATATTAATTAATTAATTAATTAACCAATTAATGCAACAGAAAGTTCAGCTGTGTGATACTAACCTAAAGACCACGGGCTTGTGTGTATATCTCTTCACACTGGAGTTCATGGAATTAGCAAAAAGGCGAACTGAAAAGATGAAAAGACTAAAAATTATGATCATGATGTGGACTATTTCAAGAAACTATATTTGGGGGCCCACGCCAGGATAAGTAGTTCTCATACTATCTACATTTGCAGCTATGCTACAACCAAGGAATACAGTGACTGATCATTCTAATGTTAAAGATATGTTTTCAGGAAAAGCTTAATCTGTTCTCAGCACAGTCTCTTAAAAAAGTCAGAGAAATCTATTATTTTTGAAGTATTTTTGTGAAAAAGTGAAAATAGAAACATTTCTTTGTGCTTATATAAGGGTTAATTTTGAACAGTTTAAAATGCTGCCTCTTTCCAGCAAAATCTCTTCCGCAGTGGTACGTAATCATTAAGTTATTATTGCAGGCTGAAGCAGCCTGTCAGTTTGATTCTGAAAGCTGTATTACAGTTGACTCTTCTGTTTTTTGTTTGTGTCCATGTCACCTGCACACCCATTCCAATGCCAAGTGCGTGCCTAGAGCTAAAAGGGACTCGAGTGAAAGTGACGGCACACATCTCACTTGCCTTCTTGACAGTGAATATGACCTCATGGTAGAAGTGGGGGGGATGAGGGTCTAAAGAGTGCAGGTGTGCGAGGGTGGAGAGCAGCTCGCTCAGGGATGGCCCACGTTGCTGGCACAGGCAGGAGGAGCAGATTTCCTTGGAGGTTTCTGTTGTGCAACTAGGCACCTGTGGATCCTTTTCGAAACAAAGATTACGATTCACTTCCAATTCTCTGGCCCTATGGTGGTAACGCTGCTGCCTGGGCTATTTACTTAATCTCACGATGATCTCAGAAGGGGACAGTCAGAAAACACAATCTTTTGTTTTTTCTTTTTATTGGAAAACAGCCATACTCATTCCTTTATGTGTTATCTGTGGCTACTCGCACCTACAGTGACGGAGTTTAGCAGATACCACAGAGGGTTATGGCTGGCAAAGCCTAGGCACTACTATCTGACCCTTTTAGAAAAAGTTTGCCAATCCCTATCCCAAAGGAACACAGAAACACGATCTTGATTCCAGTTTAGCAAAGAACAGTTGGGGTGAAACAGATTACGTCCTTTAAAAGTTTAAATTCCTAAGTGTTACCTCAAAGATGATTAATTTGTTTCCCCTTATAAACACCCATGCTCAAAAATCAAGTCACTCAATCTGTTGGTATATTAACATTCCTAATTGTGTTTACTGAAACCCATGGTCATTTACTTGATGAAAATGTAAGACTGGCTTTGAGATATTTCATTTGTGCGGACTGTCGTACTGATGTGACTGTATCATGTTAATGGTCACTTTACAAAAATGCAAGTTATAAAATAGCAACAGAATGTTGCTGTTTCATGCCATTCTTCCAGTAGAGTCTCAGTGATATATTAATCATATTTACTATACTTCGAGGAGAAATTTTACTGAACCATTATCATCCTGATTTAACATACTTTTCAGAAGATTTAGCTGGAGTCTGACATGACTGATGTGACTCACAATCTCTAACATGGAGATAAGGCCTCTTTGACTCTGATCGCATTATTTTTAAATATAAAAAAAATTAAAACTTCCTCCAAACTGGCAACAACACAGTTATTCACTTAAAGGGTTAGGGTTTTATGTATGAATCATGAATCTTTAAAATCTGTGAATTTTTGTTCCCTGGTACTTAAGCTTTCTCTCTGTTTCTATAATTTGGAACCATTCCATGAAATTACTCAGTTGTTTTCTTACCATTAAACACAGTTTGAAGCCCAAATGCCTTTTAGAATCCAGACAGGCCAAATTTTCAGCAGAAAAAGATATCTGACATGGAATTGAAATATTTAAGTATAAATTTATCTTAAAGTTGCTATAACTATTCTCTTCCCCTTGCTCTCAGAGCTGAGTGTACTTAATGCCGCTATTAAATTAAAAGTAACACTATTATTAATAATAGATATGTAGAAATAAATACAGCATTCTTTGTTATCATCCAGATTGCCCTCCTTCCATATGAAAACTGGCTGTACTATCTTATGTATCTATAAAAAGTTGTCTATCAAAACTGTCTTTATCAAAATTTTATTCGAAATCCATTAGTGACTAATTGCTTATGTTTCTTTTGTTCTTCATGAATTATAGGGAAAATGCTCTCCCCTAATTACAGGATTGCCACTTTCTAGCTGTATGACCTTTGGTAAATTATTTCACCTGGATGTTAACATCCTTATCAGTAAAATGGGAATAATCATATATCTACCTCTGTGGTTGTAAAGAGCAAATGAGTTATGCATTTAAAACACCAAGCACAGTGTGTGGCATATGTGAAGTGAAAAAAAGTCTGTGTGTGTATGGTTTTTTTTAGTAATAATAAAGAATTAATGGTAAGTTTGATCCATGTGAGCTATGTTTTATAGTCTGTAATTTCTGAATTACGGTTTGATTTATGAATTAAGCTGTTTTGTTAAATGTGTGATGTTTTAATGATATTAACATTGATGATTTTTAAAAGAGAGCCTACACCATTACCTGGATTCGTAAGGATTTCTATCTTTTATATGTCATTGAAGCCAAATACTTGAAAATGCATAATTTATCAACACACAAAAAATCCACTTATACCTCCTATTTGTGTATGAATTCCTTTTTTTGTATTCTTCAAAATTTCAGATGATTTCAACCATTCTTTTTTTTTTATTTCACTTTTTTCTTTTTAACATCTTTATTGGAGTATAACTGCTTTACAATGGTGTATTAGTTTCTGCTTTATAACAAGATTTCAAACGTTCCTGCTGCAATTTGAAGGACTCCCATTTGGAAGTTGCTCAGACAATCTCCTAGTCAAAACCTGGATCCTGGCATATGGTTACATACAGGGAATATTTCTAGTTAAGCTTTTTCAGTTGCATAATGATTTTTAGCTAAAGCAACTGCCTTGAACTCTGCCCACATTTTCTAGGACCACCATTCAAATCCTTGAGCAGTGCCTGAATATCCTGTGTTCCTCATGTTGAAAAGCAAGGAACATTCATAGCTTTGTGAAATAGGGAGCAAAGAACTTTTCTGCCAAACAGTTTATGAAAGGTATCATGCTTTGCCCTGGACTGTTAACTGCCTTTGTATATTGTACAGCACTAGCCAGCCGGGAAGCCTCTTTAGGACTGAGATCTCAGTCCTGTTCTCCTTCCTCTAGAGTAGGTGCTCACGAAATTCTATCTGGTCAATTCTCACATAAAGAACATGCCTTATATACCACCGAATGGCTGAATGAAAATAGAAGTTCTACCAAATGCTAAGATTTTCTGTTGACAATTACGTATCTCAGTGTTGTCAAAGATCCAGCTATTTAAAAATATCCAAACATACCATTTTTCCTGTTATCATTATATAGACTCAGAAAGTAAAGCAAAGAAATGGGACAATTTTATGGACAATTAGGAAAGGGAAATGGCTTCAATTCTTCAATCTGCCTCTTTGCCTCCCTTGTCTAAGGTACTGCTTGAGGGCGGTGGTGGTGGAAATTTATGAAGGTTTTCTGCTATATTGATTACTTTTGAAACTGATAATTTTTTTTTGACAATTTGCTCAAGAAATCTTTGCTGAAGGCCTAATTGAATTTGAGCCCTTAGGTAGTGCTATTTGTATTTCTTATACCATGAGTTCACCTAGACTACACTTAAACTTTCCAAGTAATTTTTCTGTGTTCAAGCCTCAGAGAGCTTCTCTCACAGAGTCATGCGGCTTAATTTCCAACTGCTACTGGAGAACATTTATGTTACTACCTCCTGATCACCCAAGCCAAGCATCTAGACACCCTCCTAGAGATCTGATCTGAATGCCTCTCCTACCTTCACTCTCCTTTCCATCAGCACTCATCCCTTCTCTCCTGGATTACAGACTTGATCTGACCCCCGTTCAGTTCATCCTTTCCACTGTGACCAGAGTGATTTTTCTTAAACACAAATTGGCCCATATCCCTCCCCTACTTAAAATCCTTCAATTCCTCACAAGAGCTTTCAGGATAAAGTTCCAAACGCCTCAGCTTAATACACGAAACCTCTGTGTAAGTAAGACCCCTGTGTTACCTTTTCCCTCCATCCCCCTCCATAGCCCTCTAAGCACTCTTCGCAAGAGCTCTGTGAAAATGTCTGTAGCAACTCAGACCTTCCCTGCCCCTGAGGAGGGCTCTCAAACGGGGGGGAATGTGTCATTCCAGGGGATATCTGGCAGTATTGGGAGGATTCCGATTGTCACACTGGCATCTCATGGGCAGAGACCAGGGATGTTGATAACATCCTAAAACTCATAGCATAGCCCTTCATAACAAAGAATTGTCCTGTCCAAAATGCCAAGGATGAGAAACGCTGACCTAGACCAACCTTTATGTCTTTATCCACTTTCTCCTACTCTTCGTTTAAGACTCAGCTCCAGAGTTACTGCCTCTGGAAATATTCCTGTAATACCCACAGCCTGGTCTCCTTTCCATTCACCTCTTCAGTCCTTTACCCTGTAGACCCCACTGCCACAACTCCTACCATAGTTACTGTTATCTTCTTTTCTCCCCTATAGATTTTAGAATACTTTGGAATGTAATCTTTGGAATCTACTAGATGGCCCACAAATGCTTATTGATTACACAAATGAATAAAGATAATCAGGGCAAGCTGGTGTTTCCAAGAAAATCAACATCAAGGCGAAATGATTATAACTGCTTTGAGCCCCTAGAGTTATGTTTACTTATTTATAAAATGGCTTTGGGACAGAGCAGACTTCACCTACGTAGAAATTCACAGGGGAAAAATTAAGACATCATTAGAATATATTAATTTGGGGGTTAGGACTATGTACTCATTTTCCTACAGTTTCAATTTTATATTTTAAGAATAGGATAGCTTTAAGTGTGAAAATGAACAGCTTGAAGTGTAAATAATGGACCACAGCTTCATCCAAGGCTAAACATTACCACTGATTTATTTACCAAATATTTACAGTGGCCTGTTATATGTCATCCACCACACTGGTGCCGGAATATAATATTAAGCAAAAAGCCCTGCGCCTGCCCTCATGGAGCTGTGGGCTGGTGAGAAAGACACACGAAGTAGCATTGCTGCCATCAGTGGGGAATCGCAAACAGTGATGATTACTACGGCAGGGAAAGGTGTCAGGAGACCTTGTAACGTGCAGGGGAGAGTATGGCTGATCTATTTTGAAGAGTCAGTAGAGGTTTCCAGACAGTGACACTTCTGGAGCTGATTTCAGACTGGGGAAGGAGGTGCGGGCTGGGGAAGGGGTGTGACCGCCAGGAGAGCAGCACACAGCAAAGCCTGAGATGGGAGCAGACCCCGCATGTGTGAGGACTGAGAGAAGACCATATTCCTGAAACACCAGGAGAAGGGAAGGTGGGAGGGAATGGGGCTGGGGAGCTGGGCAGGGCCTTTTAGGTCAATGTTCAATATTTAGGACTTCAGGCTGGAAACATTTAGGGGAGCCCTTGTGTGTATAGGCACTCTTAATACAAAAGTTAAAAGTAATGTCATTTGAGGTCTACTTTATTAAAATTAACAAAAAATAAATATTGGAAATACTAAACCTTCTTCCTAGATCGTTTTTCAGATTGGAAACATTCATAATTCTATCACTTTCCTTGGGCTACTGTAACAAATGACCGCAAACCTGGTGGCTTACAGCAGAAATGCATGCGTTCTCTCACAGCTCTGGAGGCCAGGAATCAGAAGCCAAAGGTGGTAGGAGGGCAGTGCTCCCCCTGCAGGCTGTAGGGGAAAATGTTCCTTGCCTCTTCCAACTTCTAATGGCTCCTGACATTCCTTGGCCCATGGCAGCGTAACCTCAATCTCTGCCTCCCTCTGCTCCTGGGTCTTCCTGTGGCCTTCTTCTCTGTGTCTCTGTCAAATCCCCCTCTCCTTTCTCCTATAAGGACACCAGTCATTGGACTTAGGGAAGACTATAAATCCAGGAGGATCTCAGCCCAAGATCCTGAACTTCATTACATCTGCAAAGACCCTATTTCCAAATAAGGTCACATTCATAGGAACTGGGATTTAGGACTTGGACATATCTTTTTGGTGGGGACACAGTTCAAGCTACTAAAATAGTGTTTATTTTAAACCAGTTACTGGACTTGTGAGCTGCTGCTGTTTTACTTCTTAGAGTCTTCATGACAACAGCTGCTACAGAGGCAAGCACTAGACTGTACTGGATGTGGGTCTCATCCTGGTTGGGCCACCATCTGCTGTGTGACACTTATATATATATATATATATATATATACACACACACACACACACACACACACACACACACACACACACCCCTCTATACACTTCTCCTATGGATCTATAACTTCATGACTCTATTCACGGTTCTGCTCCCTTTTTCTTGCCCTGCTGACTTTCTGGCCTCTAGTCGTCCTGCTTTAAAATATGTGCATCTTTCTTCCCTTGGTCAATAGGGAGGTTGGTGGGGTCCTCCCGGACCTATGCATCAATAGCTGGAGCCCTGCTCCATGTCCCAGCTGGTCAGCTCCAGCCTGTGGCTCACCAAATCCTTGCACAGAGACTAACATTTTTATAGGGGAGCATTTCATTGGATAATGAAGCAGTGATACTTTGGAAGCTGAGGCAAGTCTCTTCTCGTTTATAGTAGGGAATCAGTCCCTAGGCGAAGTTAGTTTGGCACTGCAGTTCAGAAGTTAGAAGAAGGTGTGAGCAAGCAGAGAGAAAAGTTTCTGATTCAGCTGAATTATAAAGAAAAGAAGCACCTTTGTACGGCTTAAAATACACATAACAACACTGAAATGCTGAGATAAGCTAAATCGACAGCATTTACTAAATCAACAGCAGCATTTTTGTCAGCGGAGGTCTGCCATAACATAACTTAAGTACAGACCAAAAATTGGCTATAAGGGATGCTTCCAACTACTGGTAATGTTAGGTTTCCTATTGAAAGTGATTCTCTCTCCCTGTATCTGGGGTTTGAGTTCTTACAGTCAGAAAACTCTGCTGGGGTGTAATGAGGATTTTAAAGGTGGGAGATGGATCCCTTCAGTCATTGTAGGTGTCTATGAAAAACCCAGAAACATTAATCTGGCAGTGTACCCAAGGGAAAGAAATAATTGAAAAAGAGACATAAAGGGGGAAGAAAGACAACTATTAAAAGGTTGAATTCTGGTAGAGTTAAGAGGCTATTTTTACAACACTCAATGCATTTTTAGATAGCTTCCTCCATAGACTCCAACAGAAAATGCATCACAGAACAGTACGAAAGAGCAATATTCCTTTTTATGAGACTGTTCATAGAAAAAGAAAAAGAAGATTTAGCTGGCAGCAGGAATTTGTTCCACCTAGCTGTAAACGGAAATCACTTTCAAAGCAGTTATGGGAAAATTTAGCTGGGTTCCCAAACATTATAACATGTTCAGTGCAAGGCTGATTCATGGAGCTTCTGCCAGCAAATGATTATTCTTGCGCTATGAGGGGGCAGGCATACTGTTCCAGTTACAGGAAAGTCAGAGAAAAAGAACATGATAGTCAGTAGAAGAGCCAAAGGAACCTGATTTATAGATTATGTTGACTTGCTAGAGTGAAGGAAAAAAATCCATATCTAATCTTTCACTCCTTCCTTTGAAGCGTCTTTCGGACACAGACCTTCCCATCTATGACTGCTGAATGCGCCCTCATGCCTTCTCTTACTTCTCGATCAACTGCATTGCCATCGCACCCCCTTAGTTCTGTAGCCAGGGTGTCAGATATGTGTCTGTGGCACTCAGCACCTTCCCCCCTTCTTCAGTGCTCTCCCCACAGCACTAGGACTGGCAGCCTGGGAACACGTTTTCCAAAACCCCGTCAACAGAGTGCCCTTTCAGAGTCTACCAGTGAGAAGCCCCTGTTTGAGATTTGGACCGGGGCACGAACCCGTGTCCCCTGCATCGGCAGGCGGACTCTCAACCACTGCGCCACCAGGGAAGCCCTAGACTCCTTTTTTTACTCTTGCTTCCATTATGTTGTTCAACACATTAACCTAAGGATAATAAGTGCACCATTATGGTCTCTGGAATTTTCTTGCAAGATGCTGACATGCATTCTGCAAGTTCTGATGTTCACAAGTGTGTAAGCAATGCTACTATAATACACCAGGACTGACATCTGGCTGAGAGTGAGTGTAAGATGTCATTGAATTTAAGATGCATAACAATTTCAGAAGTAATACAATATGAAAAATTATGTGTCCCAAAATTCATTAAATTCTGTCTTACTTTCTATTTCTTCGATGTGTGTATTTTCAAGGGCTAGTTCATGGCATATAATTGGTTTTAGTGTCCCAGAATTCAAACATAGTGATAGATTGTTGAAATATCATCTTACGCCTTGTTTGAAAGCAATCAGGTTAATTACTGATAATTACTAATTTAATGTCTATAAGGCATAACACCTACAGCTTAATTCATGTTTATACCCCCAAAACATTTATTGTCCTTATACTATAGGCATAGTTGCATCTGAAAAGATTATTCACTCTCTTACTTAGTAAGAATTCCTCTACCTTCTTGAAGGCTCAAAGATTTCTGTGATCTCTGTGCATGAAAAACAAGGCTATGGTAATAGAAATGACAAAATCTTGTTTTGTTTGAGGAAAATAAGTCAGAGAAAGAGATTTAGTTCCTTAAGAGGATATACTTGCCCTTTCTGCTATTTTTCTCAGAGAAGGGGTTATGTTCTGCTTAGTCATAACCAGTACCTACCTCTTGAATACTCGGCTGAGCAGAAAACATAGCTTAGAAGTCAGCAGGAACTTGGTGATATGAACACTTAATCGAGACGATTTCTAAAGTGTGAGCCCATATTAATTTCCCAGAAACTCAACTGTCTACTTCAGTTCATTTTTTTTAACCGAACTGAAACTAACTCCCGTGGCATGACTGATTTCGCCAGAGGGATTTCTGCATATATACTAAACAGGATCTTTCCTTCTGTTGCTCAACCCCATCTGTTCTTGCCTCCACCTGGTCCAATTTCATATCCAGTTGGTAGAGCGCCACCTGAAAAAAATCCCCATTATATTCTGATGTCCTGAAGAAACCTTGAGAAAAATTCAACATAGAGAGTTTGGTCACTTGAACACACAAAAGCCTCAATAAATTTTTAGGGAAAATGGGGAACTTGCCATATGGTGCTATTGGTAGTGATGAAATTAAATCATATTGAAGTCATATTAGAAAAAAATAATAAACTTGTGCCTAGCAGAGTGCTGAGCACATCATGACCTGACTTTATTTTTTTACATTAGAAAATTATGACATTTTAGATGATTAGAGAAACTAGGGCCTTTGAGACTTTAATTACTCTTTCACAAAATGTGTTCTGAATGCATTAATGTGAGCTGGAGCATCTGTGAAGTGAGCATCTACGAGGAGGGGAATGTCTGCTCTGCGTGGTGTAGCAAGGTATAGCGACAGCAGCATTGAGCATCACCCCCAAAACCATTTGCTCTTTGCTTATTACATTGCAGACGTTATGATAAGCACTTTGCCTTTATGACCTTCATGTGTTTCATCAAATTAAGATTCCAATTATCGCATCATGCCCATTATTTTTTATATCACTCTACCCCCACCTATGGACATAGCATTGATTTTAAGAATCATCTGAATTAAAGTGGGAACTGTGCATGTCATAGAATGGAAGAATACAGTAATCCATGGTTCCTTACATCCCCTCTATGAGGCTCATTTTACAAATAAGGAAATTGAAGCTCAGAGATATTAAATGAAATGCCTCAGCGCACTGTGCTAGGAAACACGGTAACCTGGATTTCAGTCCAATTTCGTCTGCTCCCTAAAACCTGTATTAACCTGAGCATCAGTGGCCTGGCCCTGAGATGAGTGTGATTCTGCAGGAAATGAGAACCAGTGAGCAAGGCTCTAGAATGCACCTGTGCTTCCAGGGCCTCATCCAAAATCACAGCTTCAGATCTTAAACAGGTATACTGCTCTCACCCATTTCTCTTCTTTCTTTCAACTCTCTCCTCATTCATCAGTGACCTAAGTCTAGAAATATTGTTTTTCCTCAAATGCATCCATTCTCCTCCCCTGTATGGATCACTTGTTTTGAAAGCATAGGTCACATCAGAAAATGTAAGAATAGTAGAACGGGTGCTTTTTTTAAGGAAATCTTCTCCACCCCTTTCATTCTCCAGTAATAGAAATATGCTTTATCTTCAATTAAACAAATGATGGGTTTAAGTCAAGGAGGCATTTGGTTACTTGTCTTAGGCAGGGGACAACTGGTCAGCAATCTCCCCAGCAACTTTCCCTCCTTCTTTCTTATTCATTTTCTTTTCACCTTCTTGGGCCCGGTGAGAATATAGCTAGCAATACAGAAGCTATCTATTTTTTTAAGATCCCCAAACTCCCAACCCAAAGCCTGGGGAGAAAAAATTTCCAAATGTAAATAGCATATTTAATCATTTTACAAATCTCTCTCCTCTTTCCTCCAATAAATATAAAGAAGTGAACACTTGAGAAGTTTTACAATCAAATTTGTTTAGTAAATCTAGTGGCTCATTCTTTAGAGTGGAAATATTCATTTATTTAACAAATATTTACTGAGTACCTACTGTGTGCCAGGCTCTGTGCTAAACATGCTATGTTTATTATGTGCAATTTACACAACCACTTGGTAAGATTTTTTCATAGGGGTTAAGTGGATTGCCCAAATGGAGGGCTTGGCAGCATTCAGAGAGAAGTCAGGTTGACTCGGAAGCCCTTGCTCCATCTATTTCCCCACCAAGGATGGGGAAAATGAACAAAGCATTTGGCACCAGGATATTTTTCAATAGTAAGTAGTTACTGAAGTTATTACTGACAAGGACTTTAGCCCTTAAAATTTATTCAGTATTTACTTAAAGGACATATCCATTTAATGATATTCTTTCTTACTTCTTGATAAGACTATTATGATGGTTGGAAGAACTAACTGGATTCATTAAACTTCACTGTAACAGGAAGTTCTGTTTACTTTTACTTTTGCCATGTGGATATTATAAACATATTTCCTATACTGTTTTTTAACTTCAGAGAAAATTCCAAGCAATTTCTATTCACCCCATTGATTTCCATCTGTTGAAGAAGGCTGCTGGTTATATCAGTCAGTGACTTGGGTTTGAAGTCTCACTGATATCTCTAATAAAACATTAGAAGAAAACCTTAAAGTATAGACACGAAATGGTTGTTTTAGAGTCATAAAATTTGAACTTGAAAGGTTTATGGATCAAATGCAGAGCATGGGCTATGGCTTTTTAGTTTCTATCCTCTGGCGAATAGTAAACTACAAATTAAGAGTTAATTCATAATTACACACAAATTGACTGATGGAGATATAAGGGAATCTTTTAAGTTAAACTAATGTCAAATTATTCCAATTACAGAATCAGAATAATGGATTTCTAACAACTGGATAAATTACAGGATTACAGCGTCACTTACAAATTTTAAAACTTTGTTGAACTAGAGCTTATAGTCTCCTTTTGTATTCCTTTTATTATTTTTTTTAGAAATCTCAGGCAAAAAGTCCAATTAGTTCTTTTCAATTACTATTAAAACATTTTCTTTGTTTTTTTGGCTTTGGTCTTTCTCTGAATCCATCCTGCATATGACTGCCATACTCTTCTTGGTGGAATTCATTATAATATATTCCAGCTTGTAAGCCTTCCATGGCTTTCCGCTGCCTGGCTTAAAGGTAGAATGCCTACAACTCACTGGCCCGCGATGAACTGTTCCCTGTAATCTGGTCTCAAGGTTCTGCTACCACTCTTCTGCAAAAACCAGGAACTGGAGTCAAAAACTCAGTTTTACTGAGCAAAAACTCTGCCTTTTAAGACCTTTTCTCATAGTTACACCACACCTCAGTACCTCCCTCAGTATCATCTCTCGAGAAAACCTGTCTTGCCTCTCCAGTTCGGAGCGATCTCTGCTGCCCACAGGCTCTCAGAGCACCGCTTATCCCTAGCGCTTGCTGAGTAGCTGATCTCATCTCCTGCTTTTCTGCATATACATTTTCTCCTTGCAGCTGATGGTAAACCTTGTTTAAGATAATATGCCTGTGGCTGCACACACTAAGCACACAATTTTTATTGCTTTCTGTGTCCCAGCGAAAATCTTATATCCCTTCAGGATGTTTATTTTAAATTTTATGAAAGATTATTACTACCACACTTCAGAATTTTTTTCCCTGAGTAACAATAACCTGATTTTCTCCTCTCAGAACTCACCCTTACAATACCTAATAACCCTATCTGTTAGCCTTATTATAAACTTTCTTAAAGTTCTACCCAACTATACTAATTTCAGTTGTGAATTAAAGTGTTAGATGCAATTGTAACATGAAACATGTCAACTGAGGGAAGCACAAGGACTTATCTCGATAAGTTGTTGGGTCAATACTCCATTACCAACCGACCTCACGCTACAGAGAACACTCATCAAAGGCACTGCTGAGTATATCTATAAACTGCATAAACCCACAGAGACAAAGATATATACTGTTTGCCTCTTTCGATTTTCTTTCAACAACTGAACATTAATGGGAATGAGAGTTATTTTTGTTTCAAAGGATAAAAGTAAATATTTGAGTCCCAATAGTTTTAATGCTTTTTTAAAAAATTAAAAATTAGCTGAATATTAGGTTGAGAAAATATTAGACTCTTGCAGCAGCGTTTCACCTTCAGTACGATCTGCAGCAAGTGAATTGACCAGCGCTTAGTACATCCTGTAAAATTACTTCAATTCCCCAAACCTAATCTAATTAAAAACACTTCCTGAGCTCACCTGAAGGAAACTTCCTTCTCCCTGACTGCCTTCCCTTAATGAAAAGTGTGGGGTGGCCACCACGAGATCTGTGACACACTTCCTTTGTTTCTGTTCTCCCCTGAGCAATTATCAAGAGCTCTTATTTTCAGGCACCGTGTGGCCAGCCATTTACTTCTCTTATTTCCTACATATTAATTAGAGGCGCTGCAATTAAAAACAGAAGGAAGCTAGTAAGAAGGGGCTTTTTTTCTGTTTTGAGACAAATCTTCCAAGTGTTAAGATCACACCACTGTATGCCTAGGGAGGACAAAAGTGAAGTCCAGGAAAAAAGTAGTTCAGGGGGATCTATAGTTACTTTTTGTGGTATTCATACTGGTGATACAGACATACCTACTTTTCCCTCTCACATGAGACTTAATAATAGGCACCATCTCCATATCACCTCCTTTGTGTGGTAAGCAGAGCTACAGACTCTGAGGAAATTCTATAGTGTCTCCCTCTGCCCACCCACCCACGCTCATGCACAAACGGGTCACGGACTTGAATGAGCTGGAGAGACTTAACAGGCTCTCAGGGCTTCTCCATCATGCCCAGCCTAGAGAGTTAGGGTTCCGGGTCTATAACTTAACAGACATGTCCCCCCTCCCCAACCCGCTCCTGGTAGTATTGGAAGACAACGCGAAAGGAAGAAAGTCTATTTTCTGTTTAATCTGAGACACAAGCTTAAGAATTCCAGGAATTTGAAAGGCATTATTTAAGTCTTTTGAATAAAGGAGAGACTATGCAGTTAAACCTCTAAAGGCCCTTCTGAGTGAATTTCTACTAAATAGACTCTTGAGACACTAAACACATAACGTTGGCATGCAGAAAGCCTGGGTACTGAATGAAAGGTTTACTGGTGTACGTAGATAAGCCGTCCCCACACACGCTCTGAATGCCTGATGTTTACCAGAAAGACAACACAAACCTCAGTCTTGCCAGAGAGTCAGTAAAATATCCTTCCTATATTGAGGTATTTGCTGCTCTATTTTTCAAGTGTAACAATTGTTGGATTATACAAGTTAAGATCAAAAATGTCAAAGTAAATAGAAGAGAGCTTTGTTACTTCACTCCTGTTTCATGAGAGTTTTGAGGCACGCCATTGTTTGTTTTAAGCCATCACTTATGTGCACACTCTATGGCTTCAATGATTTTTCAGCCCTTGCTTGCAAGTAATTGGTATTGATTTTGCAGGTTACTTCTAATGTGTTTAGTTCCTAAAAGAATTCTAACTGTACCCCTCTCATCCTCTAGTCCCCAGGAGAAAACAGTATTTATAACTTCAGAGCAAATGGCGGTGTTATCCAATTTCCTTAGGCTAAAATGAGGGGTCTGAGTTTCTTCAAGCTTCCACCCGAAATGTGGTGATATGTTTTAAGCTCCCCATTATTTCAATTCAATGCACTAATATATGAAGTGTGGTGGGTAGTGGTTAATACTCCTTATGCTAGAGGAGTTAAACAGCATAGGAATCCTTTAAGAACAAGGCCCTAGGGAGGGACAAGGGATAAGTCTTCCTCTTAAATCGCCACATTCAACCAGGTCATTCATTAACAACATGGGCACTAAGAGCTTTTAGCAGCAGGCAGCTTGCTGATTACAATTAGGTTTCTTGCAACTGTGGCTGCAGAAGGGGCAAGAACTGAAGCCTCCCCCAGAGACGGAAAACGGGGAGGACAACACGAGTTCAAGGAGAAGAGAAAAGAAAGCGTAATGTATAAGGCTGGAGTAAAAAAGGACCCACAATTTTCCATAAGAGTTAAACAAGAAGGATATAAGCAGACGGTATAAAGACGGAGTCAAATATTCAGTTTGGAAAATGCTGGATTATTGTAAAACAAGCTTACACCCAGAATCAGCTTGAAAAGATGGTACCCACCATAGAAGACAAAGTGTCCTTTGGTTAAGATACTTCCTGTCCTAAATGTCATCTCTTAGGTGACAAATAGCAAATAAAAGTAGAGTGCTAAAATATTTTAATTTACATATTATTTTTTGTAAGTAATAAGCCCCCCTAAGCCCCTCATACTTTAACTGACAGCTGTGTTTTTGACTGACAGTGTTGTCTTAGTGATTTTCTGCAAATCCAGTTGACATTCATTGGCATCAATCTTTGAAATACCCGTTTGCTGTCTGCTTAGTGAAGGAGCGTCCGTGATCAGTGACGATTCCTTAAAGGAGCATTAACAATGGGGCTTGGTCAGAGAGTTAATACAGCTGATGTGGGTATGTGGGGTGGATAGAGGAGCAGATGTTCTGTCATTACATATGGACATTCTGGAACAATCTGAGAGGCTGGTGGAACACACAACACTCCAAAAATATTCCTAGAAGTCAGATTTAAACCTTCAGTGGAAACTTTCAATAGTATTAACTGCCAAAGGGGTGGGATTATATAAAATAGACCCATTTTGAATTACTCATGGAAATTTAGTCACTAAAACACTAAGAGCACCTTGTTATAAAGCAGTTTTCCTTATGAAGATTTAAAATATGTACCAAATGTGCTGAACTAACACAGAGATCTGCCCTTCTGGATATACACATCTCTGTGTTTTTATTGCCTTTATAGAACACTCGAAAGAACTGTCTAAATTTTTCTTTCTCCAATTCTCTGATTTGCTGTGTGTGTGTGTGTGTGTGTGTGTGTGTGTGTGTGTGTGTGTGTGTGTGGTGGGATGGGGATATAAAATAGAGAGAATCCATTCCTGTTCCAGCATGTTCTAGTGTGTCCTCTGTGCACACCGCTTCATAGAATTTGCTCACATCAGACCAGAAAGGAATTCTATGTTACTAAACCTAGCGGACAGCTTTCTGTCCTCAGTTGGAACAACTAGGCACCTTCTTTTTCAAACACTTTCCTTTCTTGGCTTACGTGATAAAATTCCTGATTTTCTTCCTTTCCCATTGGCAATCCCTACTCAATCGATTCTTCCCCCAACAAAGTGAATGGTATTTTGTTTTTAACTGAGATCAGATCATTTCATTCCTTCAATAACTTTCCAACAAACTTCAACGGCTTTCCATTGCACCTAGAATAAAATCTAAATTCCTCATCGTTTCCTGTAATTTCTGCTTGGTTGAGCCCCTGCCTACCTGCACAATCTCATCCTGTATCACTCTCACTATGCCCAGCCCCCACCTGTCTTCCTCCTGTTTCTCCTCAGCCATTTCCATCTTCAGGGCCCTTTCCTCTGCAGTTTACTCTGCCTGGAAAGAGCCCCCCTACCTCCCCCTCAGCTCTTCCACCTCTGGATCATTCTTGGCATTTGTGTCTCAGCTCATAAGTTATCTTATCTAAAAATCTTTCTCCAGAGCCCCCATCTCATGTTTGTCTTGCTTTTCTTACATTAATTTCATTCACAGCACTTACCACATTCAGTAAATATCTGGGGTTTTTTTGTTTACCATTTTATCTTTTTCTTCCACTAGAATGTACATACCATGAACATAAATTTTTGTTCATATCTACATTCCTAGGAGTTAAAATACTGCTTGAAATATAATAGGCACTCAAATATTTGTTGAATAAATATCATATACTAACAAAATTCAGGGCCTGAAAAGTATAATTTGACCTAAGAGATTATTCCAAAGAACGGCCACCTCAAAGTTTTATCTGAGACAAAAAAATATTTCCCATACCATTTACTCTTCTTAAAAATTAAAGTTTTGAGTAATTAATATAATCATATTGTTTAGAAATACGGTGAGAATTCTTCTTCATATTTCTGTCCCACTCCTGCTCGGTCACCATACACTGCCACCTCTCATAGGCAACTACAGGCACACCTCAGGGATATTGCAGGTTTGGTTCCAGGCCACGGCAATAAAGCAAATACTGCAATAAAGTGAATCACAGAATTTTTTTTTGGTTTCCCATTGCATGTGTGTTTACACTATACTGCAGTCTAGAGTGTGCAGTATTGCATTATGTCTTCAAAACCAATGTACATACCTTAATTTAAAAATACTCTACTGCTAAAAACGCTATCCATCATCTGAGCCTTCAGGGAGTTGTAACCTTTTTGCTGGTGGAGGGTCCTGCCTCCACGTGGACGGCTGCTGACCGATCAGGGTGGTGGCTGCCGAAGCCTGGGGTGGCCGTGACAATTTCTTAAAATAAGACACCAGTGAGGTCTGCTGCAGCCATTGACTCTTCCTTTCATGAACAATTTCTCTGTAGCATGCAATGTTGTTTGATAGCATTTTACCCACGGTGGAACTTCTTTCAAAATTGGAGTCAATCCTCTCAAATCCTGCTGCTGTTTTATCAACTAAGTTTATGTAACATTCTAAATCCTTTGCTGTCATTTCAACAATCTTCACAGCATCCTTACCAGGAGCAGATTCCATCTCAAGAAACCACTGTCTTTGCTCATCCATAAGAAGCAACTCCTCATCCGTTCAAGTTTGATCATGAGATTGCAGCAATTCAGTCACATCTTCAGGCTCCACTTCTAATTCTAGTTCTGTGGAATCTCATCACATATGCAGTTACTTCCTCTACGAAGTCCTGAACCCCTCAAAGTCATCCATGAAGGTGGGAATCAACTTCTTCCAAAATCCTGTTAATCCTGATATGCTGACCTCTTTCTATGAATAATGAATGTTTTTAATGGCATCTAGGAGGATAAATACTTTCCAGAAGGTTTCAATTTACTTTGCCCAGATCCATCAGAAGAATCACTATTTATGGCAGTTATAGCTTTACAAAATGTATTTCATAAATTATAAGACTTCACAGTAAAAATTACTCCTTGATCTATGGGCTGAAGAACGGATGTGTGTTAGCAGGCATGAAAACAACATTAATCTCAGTGTACATCTCCATTTGAGCTCTTGGGTGACCAGGTGCATTGTCAACGAGCAGCAATATTTTGAAAAGAATTTTTTTTTTCTGAGCAGTAGTTCTCAACAGTGGTCTCAACGGAGTCAAAATATTCAGTAAACCATGCTGTAAATAGATGTGCTATCATCCAGGCTTTGTTGTTCCATTTATAGAGCACAGGCAGAGTAATTTAGCATAATTCTTTTTTTTTTTTTTTTACATCTTTATTGGAGTATAATTGCTTTACAATGGTGTGTTAGTTTCTGCTTTATAACAAAGTGTATCAGTTATACATATACATATGTTCCCATATCTCTTCCGTCTTGCTTCTCCCTCCCTCCCACCCTCCTTATCCCACCCCTCCAGGCGGTCACAAAGCACCGAGCTGATCTCCCTGTGCTATGCGGTTGCTTCCCACTAGCTATCTACCTTACACTTGGTAGTGTATATATGTCCATGCCTCTCTCTCACTTTGTCACAGCTTACCCTTCCCGTCTCCCCATATCCTCAAGTCCATTCTCTAGTAGGTCTGTGTCTTTATTCCTGTCTTACCCCTAGTTTCTTCATGACATCTTTTTTCTTAAATTCCATAATTTAGCATAATTCTTAAGGGCTCTAGGATTTGAGGAGGTAAATGAGCATTGGCTTCAACTTGAAGTTACCAGTTGCCAGCTACATTAGCCCCTAACAAGAGAGTCAACCTGTCCTTTGAGCTTTGAAGCCAGGCATTGACTTCTCCTCTCTAGCTATGAAAGTCCTAGATGGCATCTTCTTCCAGTAGAAGGCTGTTTTGTCTGCACTGAAAATCTGTTGTTTAGTATAACCACCTTCATTAATGATCTGAGCTAGATCTTCTGGAGAACTTGCTGCAGCTTCTACATCAGCACTTGCTTTTTCACCTTGCACTTTGATGTTATGGAGATGGCTTCTTTCCTCAAACCTCATGAACCAACCTCTGTGAGCTTCAAACCTTTCTTCAGCTTCCTCACCTCTCTCATCCTGTGTAGAATTGAAGAGAGTTAGGGCCTTGCTCCAGATTAGGCTTTGGCTTAAGGAAATGTTGTGGCTGGTTTGATCTCTTATCCAGACCAGAAAAAACTTTCTCCATATCCGCAATAAGGCTGTTTCACTTTTTTATCATTCGTGTCTTCACTGGAGTAACACAATTTCCTTCAAGATCTTCTCCTTTGTATTCACAACTTGGCTAACTGTTTGGCCCAAGAGGCCTAGTTTTCAGTCCATCTTAGCTTTTGACATGTCTTCCTCACTAAGCTTAATCATTTCTAGCATTTGATTTAAAGTGAGAGATGTGCAACGCTTCTTTTCACTTGAACATTTAGAGGCCACTGTAGGGTTATTAATTGGCCTGATTTCAACATTGTTCTGTCTCAGGGAAGAGCGAGGCCCAAGAAGAGGACTGAGACAGGCGAATGGCCAGTTGGTGGAGCAGTCAAAAAGATACAAAATTTATCGATTAAGTAGCTCACAGTTTCATACGGGCAAAGTTCATGGTGCCCCCAAACCAATTACAATAGTAACTTCAAAGACTACCGATCACAGATCATCACAACAAATACAATAAGAAGAAAGTTTGAAATATTGCAAGAATTGTCAAAATGTGGCACAGAGACATGAAGTGAGTAAATGCTGTTGGAAAAATGATGCCAAGAGACTTGATCAATGCAGGGTTTGCCACAAACCTTCAATGTGTAAAAAACTCAATATTTATGAAACACAATGAAATGAGGTATGCTTGTGTTCTTATTAGTGTCATGAAAACCTTGTATATCCTTCCAGGGTTTTTAATACATATTCAACATACATGAACATATGTCATTTTCCCTCATTTTCAGAAAAATTACCATGCTATACCAATTTTGGTATACCAAAAAATACCAATGCTATACACCAATGTATATACATTGGTGTATAGCATTGGTATACACGTTAGATCAATGTGTATACCAATGCTATACACACTGATCTATGTACTCTTTTTCCATCTAGCAGCATGTTTTGGAAATATTTCCACATTAGTGTATAAAAAGCTTACTATAATATTCACTAATTAAGGTAGAGTGACACTGCTATAAGGATAAATAGATCAGTGGGATAGGATAGTTCAAAAATAACACACAGCTATACGCTCAACTGATCTTCAAAAAAGATGCCTAAGGAATTCAACAGAGAGAGGGAAGTAATTTAAAATTTTTCAGAAACAAATGTTTCTGAAACATCTGAATAACCATAGAAAAAAAGAATGTTGATCCCTAGCTCACAGTACATATAAAAATTAATTTGAAATAAGTTAGTAACCTAAATTTGAAAGCTAAAATTGTAAAACTTCTGGAAGAAAACATAGGAGAATACCGCTGTGTCCTTGGGGAGGCACAGGCTTTTTAGATAATACAGAGAAAGCAGTAATCACAAAAAAAAGAAAAGTTAAATTGAACTTCATTAAAATTGAATAACTTCTACTCATCAAAATGTATCACTAATAAAATAAATAGGCAGGCACAGACTGGCAGAAAATATATCTTAAAGGACTTAGATCCAAAATAATGTACTTATATAACTCAATAAAGGATCAACAAAAAAATAAAGAAATGACGCAGACATTTAGCAAAGTTATATAATAGTCAGTAAGCTCAGGAAGTGCTCAGTATCATTAGTCATGAAGCAAATACAAATGAAAACCACACTGACATACTACTACCCACTAGAGTGGATAAAATTAAATTAAAACCCTGACTTCATCCAATGCTGGTAAGGGAGGAGCAAGTGGAACTACATTCCTTTGCTAGTAGATGTATAAATAGGTACAACCCCTTTGGAAAACTGCTTAGCAGTTTACAGTTTCTTGTAACTGTAAACATATACCCACCTCATGACCCAGCAAGTCCGCTCCTAGGTGTAATTTAAAAAATAGATCGGGCTTCCCTGGTGGCGCAGTGGTTGAGAGTCCGCCTGCCGATGCAGGGGACGCAGGTTCGTGCCCCGGTCCGGGAAGATCCCACATGCCGCGGAGCGGCTGGGCCCGTGAGCCGTGGCCGCTGAGCCTGCGAGTCCAGAGCCTGTGCTCCGCAACGGGAGAGGCCACGACAGTGAGAGACCCGCGTACCGCAAAAAAAAGAAAAAAAAAGAAAAAAGAAAATAAAAAATAGATCTACCTAAATATTTATACAAGAATGTTCATAGGAGCCTTACTCATAATAGTAAAAAACTAGAAACATCCCAAATGCCCATGAACTGGAAAATGGATGAATAGATTTAAGTACCTTTATTCAGTGGAATACTACTTAGCAACATGGACAATGCTCGAAAATATTGTGATGAAGCAAAAACCCAGACTTCAAAGAGTATACATTACACTATTTATATGAAATTCTGGAACAGGTGCAACTAATCTAGGTTGATAGCCATCACTGACAGCCTGGGATGGGGCATGGAGGAATTTTCTAGGTGGATGGAAATGTCCTATTATCATGATATGGGTGTGGAGTACACAAGTGTATACGTTTGTGAAAACCTACCAAACTGTATGTTCAAAGTCTGCATCTTACTGTGTGAATATTATACCTCAATAAAAATAAGATAAAATATTTTAAAGTATAAAATCATAACAATATAATTAAAATGTAAATGAAAGGGAATTAATTTAAAAATAAGGATCCAGATATGGGATTCAGAATTCATAATTTGGTTGGGGCTGGAGAAAGGAAGATAAAGATTAAATGGGTACCGGCTGATGAACCCCTTCAGTGGGGCTGCTGGGAGCCGAAGGGGAAACGGCACCATTAGGAAGGTATGAAGCCTGAAGTCCGGCATTTGTAATCCTACCTTTTTTTTTCCGTGCTGGTGTAGCTCACAGCACAACTTTCATAGCTAGTACCATTTATCCGAGGCTGAGTGCTTTTCCCATTGTATCACTAGTGAGGTGTGTGCCTTCCTGTGCTTTCTTACCTCTATGATTAAAATTCTATGGTGACCTTTAGGTTGAATTAGTTCTTCTTTTATCCATAAACTGAATTAACCAGAGCCTCATCCAAAGCTTAAATTACCTGTAAACAAAATCGCTCTGTAGAAGAAAGTGAGAAAAGCAACAAAAAACATGAAGAAACTGGATTCAGTGTCTCTAGAATGCTACAAAAATCGAGAGGTGTTCCACTTGACTTCACATTTATGGAATGCACCTTGAAGGATATTATTTTAATATACAGGTACATTGTCTTCCTTCCCTTTCTCTGAAAACAGGTATTATAACTATAAATAAGAAAATGACAGAGTCTCCTAAGAAAATGAGATTTGCTCTCATTTAGCCTTTAAGCCATTTTGTTAATTGCTTTTTATAAAGGCCGGAAAATGAAACCTAATAAAGGGAAAGGGTTATAATTAACCATTGGGAAAAAATATACACAAACTCAGAATTAGCTTTGTTAAATTTCTTTTCTGGTAAGGGGGGAGGCCAGGACAAAACTAGAATTTCAGTGTTCATAGCAATGGAGAAAGCATTTCCCTCTGACGCTGGCTCCACCTAATACTTCCAAAAAATACTGCGGTCTGCATCTCCCAACAGACTATGTGCCTTCTCTTGGTACACCCAGATAAGGTGCAGCAAATGTGACTGCACTGGACATCCATCAATTCAGATTCATTAAGTCAGTCTTCAAAGACTGATCACTGCACTTCTCTCTAAGGTAAAGCAAATGTGATCGATTATTATTCCTATTCCCTTGTTAGTACACGATTAGCTTCTGCAAATCTAGGAATAGGGTAAAATTGCATACAAAATACATGAGCAGAACTAACGTGCTTCTGATTGAAGATGGGCTATTAATGGAAATTTCAAAAAAGGAGGCTTATCAATTAACATAAGCCCCGAGGAGTGGAGCCGCAAGGAAATTAGCCCAAAAACTATAAGAAACCAGCAATTTAGGAGGACAATACTCAATAAAAGAGAAGCACCCACTCATCCCACTACAGAACAATAACACGATAATACTATTACTCTTTGCTGAAATGCATATCAACAGATTTAAGGTATACAATTAAGTGGGAATAAGCGATTTAAACATTTTTAATGAAAAATTTTATGTAACAAATGTATGGTGAAAGGGAGATGGTATAATGAATCCTCACATACCCATCATTTAGATTCAACAATTATCAAGGTTTTGCCCATTTCCTTCATTTTTTCCCCTTTGACAAAAATTTTTAAAGCAAATCTCAGAAGCATGTAATCTCATGTCTAAATACTTCAGTCGCCATTTCTGAAAGCATGGACATCCCACAAAATAACAGCGATACTATCTCATCTCCATAGTAACACTAATGGGTTTGTATCATGTCCCGTCCACAGTAACTATTTTGTAATTGTCTTAAAAAATGTCTTTTTCATAGAGTTATGTTCAAATTCAGATCCAAAGAAGATACAGATATTATATGTGTCAAGTCTCCTAAGTCTTTTTTTTTTTTTTTTGATTTACAACAGTCCTTTTCTCCTCTCCCTCCTTTTTTCCCCATGCCATTCATTTCTGGCAGAAACTGTCACTCATCCTATAAAATGTCCCTCATTCTAGATCTTTCTGTTTGTTTCATCATTGTGTCATTTAACTACTTCTTTTTCTATTTGCTTTTGGCTGGAAGTTGTCTACTGAGACCCAGTTAGATTCAGGCTCAACTTTTTTTTTTTTTTTTGCTGTACGTGGGCCTCTCACTGTTGTGGCCTCTCCCGTTGCGGAGTACAGGCTCCGGACGCACAGGCTCAGCGGCCATGGCTCACAGGCCCAGCCGCTCCGCGGCATGAGGGGTCTTCCCGGACCGGGGCACGAACCCGCGTCCCCTGCATCGGCAGGCGGACTCTCAACCACTGCGCCACCAGGGAAGCCCCAGGCTCAACTTTTTGACAGGACTACTTCAAAGAGGGTGCAGTGGGCTTTATATTACATCACATCAGGAGAAAAGTAAAGCTCTTGTTTTCCCACTTTTAGTTGTAATAAAAACCTTACACTCTATTGTCTAGTTCTCCCTCAATCTTTAAACCTCAATCTTTGTTTCATTAACACTGCAAAATAGTGACTTTCTAATTCTATCATTTCCTCTATATTTATCAACTGTAATATTGCTGTAAAGAAGAGTTCTCCCTCACCAGTTGACCATTTTGATTACTGGAAAATATAGTTCTTTCAAAGTATATTTTCCCTTTTAATTATCAATTTTCAGAGCAAGCTGTTAGTACCCTAATAATTTCCAGAGGGTTGTTGAAAAAGCATTTCTAAACATAAACTAAATTATATACTAACCATCTCCATTATTTTTAAAGTTCTAGTTCAAGACTCAAATTTCCTATGAAGTGTTTCTGAAACAACTTCAGTCTCAAATGCTTTTCTTTACTCTTTATTTCTACAAGATTTATGTATTCTGTGAATTTCACATTATATTAGAGTATATGAAATAATCAATTTGAAACACCAATCCAATAACAGGCTAGAATTTTCCCATCACAATCCCATCAGTATGTTTCTCCCACCATTCTCCCCCAGGACATCTGTGTACTGGCATCTCTACAAGGCAGGGCTGCTGCTGACTCACTGGGCCCCTTGAAATGCTCGGAGGAAACATGAGATAGAAGATGACCCTCTCTTGTTCTGGAGAGAAATTCTGGTAAAGTGATCTAAAACACTGTTACTTACGCCCATGCATTAGACAATGGTAGTGGAATAGGTCATTCTGTTTTTACATAAAACCCCTTTAACTTTTCACTACAAATTAAGCACATGTCACAACATAGTTTACCAATGCAGTAACTGGAGTCTGAGAGTACGTGAGCACAAGAGAATGTATCTGGGGTGTGCCTCTGTGGAAATAAGATTAAGAATGGTTGAAAGAGTACTGGTTATCTCCAACCTGTGAGGCCAGTGGGCATCACCTGACTCTGGGATGGGGGCTGCTTCCTGAGCCCTGACAGCCATCTTTTGTACTTCTGCTTGGTGGCATAATTCAACCTACGCATGAATTCAATTCTGGGAGAACAACTCAAAGCATATCATACTTGTGATAGGTAGAATAATGGGCTTTTAAAGATGTTCACACCCTAATCTTCAGAACCTGCTAAGATGTTACTTTACCTGGCAAAAGAGACATTGTAGATGTGATTACATATACAGACCTTAAAATAGAGAGATTTTCCTTGATTATTTGGGTGGGCTTAACTGAATTACATGAGCCCTTAAAAGCAGAGAACATTCACGGGCTGAAAGCAGAAGAAGAATGTGGAAGAAGGGTAAGTAAGAGGGATTCCAAGCTTGAAAAAGGGTCCATGCTTGCTGGCTCTGCGATGTAAGAGCCACATGCAAGAACAGAGAGAGGCCTCTATCAGGTAAAGATGGCCTCCAGTTGATGAGTAAGGAAACTGGGACCTCAGTCCTACAACCACAACGTATTGAATCCTGCTAACAGTCTGAATGAGCTTGGAAGGGATTCTTCCCAGAGCCTCCAGATAGGAGTCCTTCTGGTAACACCTGATTTCAGTCTCCTATGAGCCAGAACATAGAAACTGCTGGAACCAGCTCAGACTTTTGGTCTACAGAATTATGAAATAGTAAATTTGGGTTGTTTTAAGCCACTAAGCTTGTGATAATTTGTGTGGCGGCAATATAAAACTACATCAATATTGTTATTGGGTCTACAATATCACTTCATAGAAGGGCACTGCACTCTCTTATTAATGAATTACCAGTGCCCTCTGACTGAACAATGTCTGAGTTATCACAAGGTAGATGAAGAACTGCTCTCACTCTTCCCCTCCTACCTCAATGCCAACTTCTTGACCTTGTCTTAATACATAGTTTAGGGCTATGATATTATTTTGTCAACTATTTTTCAACTACATTATTATTATTACTAAATATATTATTAACAAAATGTTATCATTATTTTGCTTTAGATGTTACCCTAGAAACCCAACTATCATTTATGTAACTATTTTTAATAAAATATATTTTTTCAAATTGAAACTCAGCAGTGATCTTTTATGTCTTGTTTGACAGTTTGGGAGGAGGGATAAATCAGGAGCTTGGGATGAGCACACACGCACTACTATATATAAGACAGATAACCAACAAGGACCTACTGTATAGCACGGGGAACTCTACTCAATATTCTGTGATAACCTATATGAGAAAAGAATCTGAAAAAGAATGAATATATGTATATGTATAACTGAATTCCTTTGCTGTACACCTGAAAAAAATAAAACAATGTAAATCAACCATTCTCCAATAAAATTAAAAAAAAAAGAAAGTTTAAAAGTACGCACATTTTACACAGTGATGACTATTCCAATGACATGTAAAAGTGCTGTACTAAAAGCAGTAATATTTTTTTTATGTAAGACTAATTGGTTTCAAAATCAATAGGTTATATAAAATGAAGGTTTTAAAGGGCAATGTGAATACTTCCTTTAATTAAATAATGTGTGTCTCAAGCTGTTTCCACAGAGAGAGTAATCAGGAATGACTATTATTAAACTAAGCTAATTTCATCCTTTTGCAAAAAGGAGAAGAATGTTGAAGGAACGATGCCAAATGCAGCTACAACATTTTGATGGACATAAATGCACAAGTTTCAATCCTACAGGCAAAAAAGACCAGCAAAGACACCCAAATAATTTCATAAATGATGAAAATCATGTAACAAAATCTTTCTAGATGATGGGTTAATGGGATGTTACTAATGTAAATTTTATGCCTTGTTTAACTTTTTCTTCAGGTGGAATTTTCCAGTGTGACACCCATAATTAATATCAGAGCTTCCAGGAAAATAAAAGAACTAGAATGACATTTCAGCTGCATATTCCTTGGAAGATTTGGGGGGGGACTAAAATATCAAAGTCACATTAGAAAAAGTAATTAACTTAAATCCCTTTTGGGAAAGGCAAAAAGAAAAGCGAGTCAGACCTTAAGAATTATCTTGCAGAGAACATTTAAAAAGTGCCAAACAGTAAATGTTCGCTATTGTTCCTGAATACTCTGTCCTTCTAGCCTGTCGACTTTTTAGTCACAAGGCACCGCACCATCATATTGCCCAAACAATTTACATCACAAAGGAATTATAATATTCTTTTAACATGAAGAGCAGTGAATTAATAAGAACCGTTATTGTATTAGATTCCTTCAATCTCAATGGAATGGCCAAATGCTAGCTGGGAAAATTACTTCAGCCTTCTTAACTGCTATAATTGAAGTGAGATTTTCCTCCATGTCTGCGTGTGCAGAATATAAATATTTTAATTTCATCAGTTCGATGAGTAATTTCACAGGACTGCTATGTTACAGGGCTGACACTGGAAAGTTATAGGGTGAGTTCGGGAGTGGACCATAGTTTTCTAGAGAGCACTTATTTTGCTAAGGGGTACTGTGAACATGTATTCATTTTCCCCTCATTCTTTCTCCAAGAACAGTAGGAATGATCTGTGTTTCCGCTCCAGAAGGTAACCCTGTTGGATGCTATCAACACAACTGAGAAGCTACTAATGATTACACTTTAAAATTCTAGCTACTTTATGCTTCAATTAGTTTCCTCTCTACCATGCACATACACATTAAGTTTAAAGATATATGACTATTTTTTTCCCTGAAAAGTTTTTCATGTTTTTAGAGATTTCAGATATATCATCCCACTGACTTGCTAGGGGACCATATCAATTACCTGGTGGAGGAAATAGTGATGCTTCTGACTTTCCCTGGTGACACTAGACTCCATAAAGGTAAATTTTAATGAAATTAAAATTTAATTCATTAATTAAAACTTATCTCCAATTAATACTTCCCAATGCATATGACAGAGTATAATATAAGCCATGAGTCCATTTCCCACCTGAACTTGCTTTTATTTCAAATCAGTATGATGAAACAGCTAATTTTTCCCATCAACTGAGGATTGAATGTTCCCTCAAATTCTGTGATTTAATTAAATTCATCTTGTTCTTCAAGGGCCAGGTGACCATAATGTAATTTAATGTATTGTCTTATATTCTAAGTTCTTTAATTACAGTGTATATATTCCTTATATACATATTTCTATATGTGTGTGTGTGTGTGTGTATATATATATATATGTACATGGCACATAATATTAATATATGATCGTTTATACCAGCAGGGCACCTTGATTCATCATGGGAACAGATGTCCCTTTGTTTGTGAGAAAAAAAACCAACTTAACTATAAAAGGATAAGAAACAATTACACACTAGAGTGTTAATTCTGTTAACAAAGAAGTTGCATTCTGGCAGCATTTTTATGTGGCCATAAATTGTACCATCAAACAAAGAGGTAATATTGGAAGCACAGAGATTAATTCCAGGATCCTGGGAGAACTACAGGATAAGGTTAGGGATCGGACACAGGCAAAAGTTAACAACGTTAACAACATTAACAACATTAACAACAACCAATTAACCTTAAATATACACATCGTAGTCTTCGGGAGGATGGAAAGAACACGGTGACGTGAGGAGGAGGGAATGCAGTAGTCTCCAGAGATGGCCACGAGCAATTCCTTTTCCCCCTGCATGCAGGAGGGGTGGAATTGAGGACTCCTCCCCTGAATCTGGGCCGGCCTGTAACTTTCTGTGACCAGCACAATACCACAGAAATGATGCTGTGCCCTTTGGGGGCCCAGATGTGATGTGATGCTATGTTATGTTAAGTGATGTCAGGAACCCTGGCAGCTCCTGCTCTCGCTGTCATGGATCTCAGCTGACATGCTGCAAGGGGACCCAGGACAGCCTACAGAGAGAGGCCAGGAGAGGCCCAGGGCGATGGGGTGTCACTGGGAAGGGGAGGCCACTTGGAGGAGAACCGAGGTATTCCAGTAGGTTCAGCACCAGGTTCCCAGACATGTCCACCCCAAATTTAGCTACAACCACTTGCTAATGTCTCAAATCACCCCCCGTCCTTTTCTTTTTTTTAAAAAAGAATAAAGGACAAGTGAATGAGTCTCAGACGTGTTTTGAGCACGGCCCATGTGACCAGCAAAGTGTTAAGGGTGCATCACTGAGAACAGGACACAGCTCTTCTGGAAATCTAAACGGTGCCTCTTATTCATGATTTAACACTTAGCTCAAATCAGCTCTTAGAGAAACTGTTCTGACTCTCACCCTACAAATCATGGTATGTCAGGAGCCCCTCATTTATGTTCCTAAAAAACGGATCTATTTCTCTGTCATATTTGTATCTGTTTATTGGTCTGTCTTATCCACTAAACCCGACTACCGATAACTTTTATCTCCAGTGCATAACAGATGCTTACTAAAGAAATACAGTCACTCTACAATATGATTAAGTGCTAGGCTAAAAACCTATTTTTCTGGAACACAGCACTTGATGATTGGCAGATGGATGCATGGATGGACAGAATGACTAAGTGCTCTGAGAGCACAGTGGAGACTTAAAATGCATTCTCGTTAAGTTTCAGCTAATTAATCAAGAATGGTATTGAACTGTTTATCATTACGATTGAGGGGAAGCTGTTGGAAGGTATGAGAACAGGATAAAGGAGGTGTGACAGAGAGGAAATTCCAGGTTCCGGATTTCTCATCTGCTGCTGAGGATAGCTGGATTATGGGATGAGATGCTCACCAATGTAGGGTTCCAAGAACGGAGATGAAGCAACTGTGCACAGAGCACGAGTGAGGCCATGAGTTAGAGGAGGAAAGACAGGAGCGTGGGGAAGCACTTTACAGGTCATGCAAAGGCCCTGAACATTACATCCTGCATGCAATGTGGAGTCTTTGGAAGGTTTTAGGAGGGGAGTAATCTGACAAGATTTTGAATTGTGGAGTAATCTTTTCACGGACCCAAAGAGGGACCAAGGAGAGGAATAAAATTTCTAGTGAGACTCCACACTTCTCAGTGGAATACCCTGGTCAAGCAGACACCACCACCAACTATCAAGGCTAAATCATTTTGTTTTAAATCTGGGGATAGCTTGGCTTTTAGAGAATCTGATAATTAAGTTATCAATTTATGGAACCAAACTACTCTATTTAAAAAATCGCTGAGAAATATTAGTGGATGCCTTTAGGCACCTGGCAGATTTCCAAGTAAGTGCTTCTGGTATTTGTAAAGACCTAGATGCCCAATCTGGAACTAGATTAGATCATAAGTTATCTAAAATTGGCTGAAAACAAATCCCAGCAATTTGGAGTTTGCCACAAGCAATGGCACGATTGCCTTATATTGTCTTATATCGTTGAGAACATAGCAAAAGCTGCCATGAGCTGCTGAGGAAGCTAAATTCATATTCTCACTTAAATTTAAAAAGAGTGATATGTAAATGAGTCAGAGAAATTGAGTCCAGGCAATAGGGGGAGTGGATGTGTTTTGCTGTTGAGGGGAGAGCCTGTGCCAGGTCACTAGGTACGAACACAGGATCTGTGAGAGGAGGTGGCAGTCTCCGTGCTGTTCCTGCAGACAAGCACTCACTATAAAGCTTCCACCTTTCTAAAGGCCCCCAGCTGACAGCCTCAAAACAGGCCAAGACACGGGAGCTAAATGAAGTAGACTGAGATGAGACATAGTCCTCTGGAACCAGGTGGAGACTCTCTGGTAACCACAGAGGAAGGCCAGGGCTGTCCTTTGTTTCACGGCTTTCCTGCCTTTTGAGAACTGAAATCTATGACTAGCTCCAAGGTCAGCGTATCTCCAGCTCCGTGACTGTCAGCAATGACAAAGCAGCCTCCTGAAGAACACGAGAGGGGCTCTGCCCAGGACAGGGCTCGCAGTGTCTGAGCCTGTACCCGAGCACCACCTGCGCTCACCTGGGACCCTGCCACCAGCAGGCCCAGGGATGCCTGGCCCACCGAATACCCAGGTTTCCTGGATGCATTTCTGTAAATATGAAGCACAGGGCTGTGCACACACATACAACCTGTGCTCTAAGAGCAGAATCTGGGGTTGAAACACACGGGACTGACTGCAGGGCTAGAGGTCACATTTCTTTGGGTGCAGACTTGTGCCGGCTAATCCTTCCTAAATAAGGGGGGAATGAAAATCCCACACTTACAGGGTGTTTTTTCCTTTTAAATTCTCAGTGAAAACATTTCTAAGCTGGTCTGGCCTCTTCTTCACAAATAACCACAGGAATGTGAGTTACAGCGCTTTTCCTCTACAGCCATTTTATAATCTAATTTTCACAACCATAACCTTTTACTCCTGTTCATTATTATCCCATTGGTATCACCTCCTTTCTCTCTTTATTGGGTTTTTATTACAACTATTTAAACTACTTGTTATTATTATTACTGCTACTATTATTATTGCTGCTGCTTCCAAATGGTTGTTATTTTTTCCTATCTGAAGTGAGCAATGGTTTTGAGAAGTGAATAGTAATTCATACATATTACTTTCAGGGGACAGGTTGATAATACTTCATAGAGGTCGGTAAAGGTTGTACATCTACTTAATATGCAAATATATGTGTTTATAAAATATAATTGTATATTAATATGTGAATATTAATTACATATAACTTCAGAGTAATACACAATATCTTCTCACTACATTTGAGAACTCTGTACATATCATAGTTCTTTCTATTTGGAACTTGTCTTGGAGATGATATTAAACAGAGCACACAACCCAGACTCTGTATATACTGCTTTGTTTTCCAATATTTGCTTGAAAGGTCCATGCTGGGTCCAAAGCGTTTTAAAGATCTTTTTTTGGTTACTGCACACCACAAGTATTTCAGTGCTGTCTGAACTGCTGAGGCAATCTTGTCTCACCCACATGCTATAGGACTCGATAAGCTGAGGTGCGACTATGATGTACGAAGCTTGTTATAACAAGCACAGGGAGACGGAGACACCCAAATGAGCAGGTCCTTGGAAGAAGTCTCAGCAGCAAGTCAGACACTGTTTTCATTGATGCTGCCTTTGCTCAAAATACTTTGTTGTTACTCTCTTTTTAGAGTGCCTTTATAGTGCTTATTTTACGCTTCACAGTTTACAGGTCAAACAAGGAAAAAAAATCTCATTTCATACTTGCACCAGACTTTTAGCCTATAATGACATTCCTTATCTTAATTGGCCCCCTTATTCAGCTGACTTTGATACAAATGACTTTGGGAGGGTTCCCCAAATCAAATCTGCCTTCAAAGGTGAAGATTTTTATCCAGCACATAGCATACAATAAGTATCTGATGACAGCGTGATTGAATTAGACACCTAAGAGGGTAGCCAAAATCAGGTGCTACTGCCTCCAAAACGGAATTACATATTGCCACAAGCAATGGCACTGCTGCCTCATTGTCTTATATTATTATCTAATTTAATTTTGACACATGCTCTATTTGTCGTGTGAAGAATTTATGTGTTCTATTTCTTTTATTCCCATCTTCAAGTGCCCAAGGCGAAGGCTTGTTAATTACTTTCTCTTACTGCATACATCACACAGTGTACAAGTTCCACTGAATGACTTCACTGCAAAGATCAGGGTGGAGAGAGGAAAATACTGTAATACTGAGTGGTTAACACTCATCATAACCTGATCCTAATCTCACTTCCTGGCTGATTTTCTGCCTCAATGACCCATCGAACAGTGGGCACCATCTCTGAACCACAGAAGTTTACCCACAGCTTCCTGAACACAACTTCTGGTCCCATGCATCTATGCCTAGACTTGGGATCTTCCCTTTGCCTGAAATACTTTTTCTCCTGTAGCCTGTCTGATGACAACGTATATAGCTTCCCAAGTCCTAAACTAGTTTCAGGTGTTTGCTGAAGTCTTTTTGGACTTACCGGGCAGGAGAAAATATCTCTTGCCTTGTTTTTCCTATAGCACTTTGTAGATAAAACTACTATAGGGTCTCTCCCATGTATTATATTTCCTTGTTATATCATAGTGGAGACAGAGAGCACGGATCCCTTTTAGGTCTGGAACTATGTCTTCTTCGCAGTGCTTATCCAGGACCTGGCTGTCTGTGTGATAAAGATTAGGAATGACTAAATGATTCCAGGATGAATGAATGCCCACAAGACTGCTGTTGGTGCCTAAAACTAGCGGGACCTCCCCCTCCGCCTGGCCCACTCTTCACTAATAAGAAAACCCTGGCCTTCTGTTCGCAAATTGTCAATTAAAGAGGAACTTCTGCCAATATGTCCTGGGACATAAATAAGAAGTAAATATCCACCATTCTTTCCATCCTTTCACGTACTCTTCCCTGAGGAGAAGTGACTTACATAATCGGTGAGATAGAGCAAAACAACCTTGTTCCTCTTCTTATTACTCCTGTATCTCTTTCTCCCTTTCTCTCTCTCTCTCCCTCCCTCCCTCCCTCCCTCCCTCCCTCCCTCCCTCTCTCTCTCTCTCTCTCTCTCTCTTTCTCTCTCTCTCTCTGTCTCCCTCTCTCTCTCTCTCTCTCTCTCTCTCTCTCTCTCTGTCTCTCTTGCCGCCTGGCACATAGATATGTAGAAAGAGCTGGAGTTTCACATTGGCTGCTTCTACATGTGATAGGCAGATGAGAAAGGATCAGCTTCAACAAGCTCCCACTTTCTTTGCTGCCTCTAAGGTGGGCAAGTTCAGTGTAGAGGGAAACAAGTAGAAAACACGACTTGACTTTACCAGGGACCCTGTGTGTTGGGTAATAGACACTCTTGGTTACAACTCAATATTCATTTCCTGCTCTCCTTCTTCCGTCTACTGAAATCTATTTCTCCCAAGTAGCTGAAGAAAAGGTGACTTTTTCCCCAGCTTCAGAATATTCTGATTTGTCTAAACCCATCATGGTAACCCTATTACCCCTGCTGGGATTTAGGAATGAGCATATGACCCAATTGTGGCCAAGGAGATGTGAGGGAAAGTCATGAGGGGCTTCCAGGAAAATGTCCTTACTCCTGAGTAAGAGTGGAGTCTTTCTTCTTCCTCTGGATGTTTCTGTCTAGGTATCACACCTGTAACCAACACAGCCCTCTTCCTTCCAGCCTAAGGCTGAAGCCAACAGATAGAGAGGGACAAACACCAAGAAAATACCTGAGCAGTAGCACCACAGCCCTGACATCCTGTAGCATATCTACCTATGGGCTTCTTGTTATATGAAATGATACATTACCTTATTTTTAAGCTGGCTTTACTTGGTGATTTCCATTCCTCATAGGCAAGACTGTGCTAATTGACCCAGCAATAAAGCTGATACTGTGTTTAATTCCCCATCTGACCCTTGTGTTTATCAGTTGGTTGGCACCCATAAGGGAAAATGATATAATTATATTGCTGGAATTTTCACACTCCTTTGCCAAACCTACTCAAAGTTACACCATTGACCTTATAAAATCTCTTGTGAAATTAAGTGCTTTGTGTACCAACAGTAATCTGTTTGGCAGAAGTATGGTCAATATTTTCTAAATGAACACATATACATTATCCATATGTCTTACTATCTTACAATTTGATTAACATTTTTGTCTACGTAGAAAGAGAAGTTACAGCTATATTTCTTAGGTAGTGTCACAAATATCACAAATATCATGGTACTGATACCATGTTATTTGAAGAGTAATTACAGGTACCCAAGATTTACATAACTTCTTTCTGTTATAATGTATTCTTCTGCTTGGATTGAAATTCCTAATCTGTTTGTTTTAATGTTACAGTTTTGATGGGAAGTTTTGTACCATCTAAAAATGAAGGTAGGCAACAAGATCTAGTCTTTATAGCCCACATATTTATCTCTCTGCCTTTATAAATTTATGTTAGGACATCACTCAAGGGGTATTTCTCAGAACACAAGTCCTGCTAGATGCTCAACGAAAAATGCTGGGGGGGTTGCATTATATGATATTTCCTTCCTGGAGGTTCGTAAGGCACGTCAGCCTATCCAGACCTCTTATAAGTCCTAAATAATAAAACCTGTTTAAATTTATTTTACTCAGTTTCCTAAACTTATTTTGACAAAATATCTATTAAAATTCCATGTAAGTAATATTCTGCAGAACATATTTTGGGGAATGCTGTCATAAGATGGTTGTTATCAAGCAGCTTAAAAATGGAATGGTTATCCTCCAAATATATGGAGGATATCCATATATCCTCCAAATATCCACCTGTTGTTAGATATGGTTTTCATTGGTGGTCAATAAGAAAATATTTAGTTGGCTCTCAGGGAATCTGAAATCCAAAATATCAAATGGAACAGGAATTCATAAAACAGAAAGGTAAATTGAGACACTGTTACAAGAGAAGATTAAAGACTAAAGCCATCCAATATAATACGTAATAATACATGATCATGACTAAGCATAGGAGTCTCTTTGAGATAATTTCTTACAAAAGTAATTATGGAGATGAAATCAGGGGGAGACTTGCACTCCTCCAACTAGAACTGTAAACAGGAGGATATGATTTGTAACTTAATAGCCAGTAACAACTGAGCATCAGGGCAGAAGCAAGTGAGAGCTGGTTAAATTGGGCAGACACTCAGCTAACGGCTTAGCGTGGAAATGTAAATTTCAGACTATTTCTGGATTCTTTAATCCATCAATATTCAAAAGTATTTCCATGATTTTGATCATTAAGCAACTAGAACATTCAATTGTCTAAGATACACTCTTTATTCATGACGGTAAAAAATGAATACGATTAAAAAAGAGAGGTCATAAAAGTCTACCTTGTTCCATGAAACCGCTGGACCAGGAACATTTTCAAAGTGTTAAAGAAATGTGCAGCAGGAGGGCATCAGCACAAAGCTTTTACAAACTAATCATCTTGGCTCCAGTCACCCCGTGAACCCCCTTCAGCTCCGCTGTACATCGTTGCCCAGCTGTGCTCATTTATAGAGAAATGTGCTTTTTAAAAATCATCTATGGTTTTATGTATATTCAACTGTTGGTTATCTACCTGAGAGTCTTCCTCGTTATAGACAATTCACAAAACATTTTAAAATCCTGGACCAGCTTCCTGCTTAACCAACATGCTTTGTAGCCATGTCCTCTACTGCTCCCTTTGTGAGTGATTAGAGAACAGAAGCTCATTTTAATACCCTTCTAGATAAAATATAATTAGGTAAATAGATCTGTCAACAATCATATTAAAATTCCAAGCCAAATAGAAATGTCTTTGGAATTATTTGTGCTAAAGTTCCCTTCAATTGCCATTAATAATTAAAACCACCCTTCTTTGTTTATTCTCCCTTTCATTAAAAAATAGGGCCTATTAGAGCAGGGATCACATCTTCTTGTTACATAATAGCACATAAGCTACCCTTGAGAGGTATACACACTGTAGACAGTCAATGGATAATGGATTTGCTAACAAAATATCTTTACAAAATCACTGGACATGGGCATAGGACTCACACAAAGCTCTTATTCTAATGAGGCATCTTGGACTAGCTTATAGTTATAATCATTCCAAAGTCTGTATTTCCTCCCATCCCCAAATCATGGTCACTCACACATAAGGGGTAGTCTGTAGGATATTAAGTCAGTGGTGTGAGCCAAATAATAATTTCACTATGGTGTGGATCTAGTTAAATTCTATACCCCAGAATGCTTCAGTTTTAGACAAAATTGCCTATTCTAAGAGGAAAAAGGTATGACTCTGCCTCATTCTTGTGCCTATGTATTTTGAGCCATATAATCACTGTATTCCTAGAATTTCAGCATCTTCATGTTAAAAGGAACACTAAATGAAATCCCCAATTCAATTTCCTTATTTTACATTTTTAAAAATCAGTGCAAAAGAGGTTACTGACTATCCCATCATACAACTGGTTAAGAAAAGAGCCATGACAAGAGCCCAAATGTTTTCCCTAGTATTCCGTGACCAAGTCACTGAACCAAGCTGAAAGATGCCCAGGAGAGAATGATTTGTGAGGACACGCACACATATCTACCATGTTTAGCATTATGAAGTATTGCTCCATGAAGACCAAGGTAGAGAACTTCTAGTTTAAAATGAGAGAGTAAAGACCTCTGCTTCTCCTTGTCCCCTGAAGCCAACCGAATCTAAGAAAGAAGGTTAGAAATTTAAAAAGAAACACGATAAAATATTCACTTAATGCAATGAGAGCAGTAAAACAAAACAGAGGAACATAAAAGACATGAGCTATAGAAAAAAAGTAAAATGGCGGACATAAACTCAACTATATCAATAATAACATAAAATGTGAATGGATTAAATAACCCAAAAGGCAGAAATTGTCAGACTGGATAAAAAGCAAGATCCAACAATACGCTATCTCCAGGAGATATACTTTAGATTCAAAAATACAAACAGGTTGTAAGTAATAGGATGAAAAAGATATATCATGCCAACAGTAGCTTAAGACACTGAGAAAAGAAGAGCAAACTAAGCCCAAAGCAAGAATAAGAAAGGAAATAATAAAGATTATAGTGGAGATAAACAGAATAGAAAAAAAAAATAGAAACAGTGAAACCAAAAGTTGGTTTTTTGAAAAGATCAATAAAACTGACAAACCCTTAACTAGGCTGATCCAAGAAAAGAAAGAATATATTCAAATTACTAAAACTAGAAATAAAATATGGGACATTACTACTGACTTTACAGAAATAAAAAGGATTATAAGGGAATACTGGACAACTATACACCAACAAATTAAACAATTAAGATGCAATGGATGAGTTCTTAGACACAAACTACCAAAACTGACTTAAAGGGAAATAAAATATCTTATAACAAATAAGGACTAATAATTTTTTTTTAAACTAGCCCCAAAGAAAAGTCCAAGCTCAGGTGGGTTCACTGGTGAATTTTACAAAACACTTAAAGAATAATTAATAACAATTCTTCACAACCTCTTCCATAAAATAGAAGTGGAGGAAACACTTCCTAATTAATTGTATGAGGCTAGTATTACCCTCATACCAAAACCAGAAAAAGACATCACAAGGAAAAAACCCCACAGATCTATATCTCTTCTGAATAAGATGCAAAAACCTTCAATGACATGCTAGCAAATCAAATCTTCCTAGATTTATATCAAAAAGAGCGTACACCATGAATAAGGGGCTTACAAGTTTGGTTTAACATCTGAAAATCAGTGAATTTAATACACATATCAATAGAATAGGACCAAAACTACATGTCCATCTCAATAAATGCAGGATAAGCATTTGATAAAATTCAACTCCCTTTTGTGATAAAACACTCAACAAACCAGGAATAAGGGAATTTATTCAAACTGATAAAGGGCATCAAAGAAATAGCCACAGCTAACATCATATTTAATTGTGAAAGACTAGATACTTTCTCCCTAAAATCAGGAACAAAACACGTATGTTTGCTCTTGCCACTTTGATTTAACATTTTACAGGAGGTTTCCACCATGGCACAGTTATGGTCAATTGATGTTCAACCAGGGTGCCAAACAGTTTAATGGGGAAAAGAAAAGTCTTTTCAATAAATGAAGCTGGGACAAATGGATATCCACACGCAAAAGAATAACACTGGACCCCTACCTCATGCTATATATAAAAATTAATTCGAGTATGTCAAAGATATAAATGTAACAGCTAAAATTATTAAATTTTAAAAGAAAACACAGGCATAAATCTTCATGACTTTGGATTAAGCAATGGTTTCTTAGATGTGACACTTAAGCCATAAGCAATAAAGTAAAAAATAGATAAATTAGACACCATTAAAATTTTTATCAAAAATATACCATTATTTTTTTCAAAATATACCATTAAGAATGTGAAACAACAACCCACAGAAAGGGAGAAATTTTTGAAAACCATAAAGCTGATAAGGGGCTTGTATTTAGGATACATAAACAACTTTTATAACTTAGTAATAAAAAGAAAAATAACCCAATTTAAGAAATGGGCAAAGGACCAGAACAGAAATTTTTCCAAATAAGATATACAAATGGACAATAAGTATCTGAAGAGATAGATGCTCAACATCATTAGTCATCAGGGAAATGAAAGTCAAAACTACAAATACAACTTCACATCCACTAGGAAGGCTATAATTTAAAAAAACAGACGTTAGCAAGTGTTGGCAAGGATGTGAAGAAACTGGAACTGTCATGTAATGTTAGTGGGGATGTAAATTTGTGCAGCCACTTTGGAAAATAGTCTGGCAGTTCCTCAAAGGTTAAACATGGAATTACAATATGACCCAGCAATTTAACTTCTTGGAATATATCCAAGAAAACTGAAAACATACATCACCAGAAATATTTGTACACAAATGTTCACAGCAGCATTTTTAACAAGAGCCAAAAAGTGAAAACAATCCAATTGCTCATCAACTGATGAATTAAATAAAATGTGGTATATTCATGCAATGAATATTATTCAGCAATAAAAAGAAAGAAATTTCTGACATACATTACAACATGGTTGAACTTTGAAAACATTATGCTAAGTGAAAGAGGTCAAATGCAAAAGACCACATATCGTGTGATTCCATTTATATGCATGTCTAGGACAGGTTAGTCTGTAGAGACAAAGAATTTAGTGGTTACTTAGGGCTGGGGAATTGTGGGGAAATAGTGACTAATGGGTATGGAGTTTCTTGTTGTGTTGATAAAAATGTTCTAAAGTTGACTGTGATGATGATTGGACAACTCTATGACTATACTAAAATAAAACCCATTAAATCATATAATTTAAAATGGTGAACTGTTCCGTATGTAAATGATGTCTCAATAAAGCTGTTATGTAAAAAAGAAACCCCATCTTTAATAACATTTGGAAATGGCTGAAGAACATACCACTACATATGAAGAAAAGGACTCTGTGAGCAGGGCAGGCAGTTGAGGGGCACAGAGAGAGGACTACAGACACTGCAGATCTTAGGTAGGGATAGTAGGGCAAATGATCCTTCTACTTAGGTGGCATCCGAAGGGGAAAAAACAGGAAAACCCAGCTTGGAACAACAAGGTCTAGTTCTGTGGTCCGTGGACCGAGCCTCCCTGCGCTCAGTATGACACAAAGCATGGCAGGGAAGAGAAGGTTGAGTGAGGAAACAATTATCATGGCATGTTTTCTGAAGCCAGACTGTCCATGTGGCCAAGTGGAGGCAAACCTGTGTATGACACACGTTCCTGAAATTACCTTTTTGCCAACTGAAGACAAGTCAAAGTTCAAGCACCACACAAGAGACTCGTCCTGAGTATCTTACACACCAGCCAAGAGCAGATTCACTGTGTGGGGCAGAGATGCATGAGGACACAGAAGACATTAGAACAAATTGTAAACTGTGTCGTCCTGACCCTTGTTCCTTCCCCACTCTCTCTTTGTGCAAACGGCTAGAAAAGGAAAAGTTCTTGTCTGTAGTGATGAGTAAACACCAAAAAGGAAGAACATGTGACTTATGCAAGGATACTGCCTAAATTAAAAAAAAAAAAAAAAAGAGAAAAATGCAACAAACAGAAGGCCAGAGAAAGAAGAACGTGTATCAGATAAAAAGTACCACAGAGCAGATAAAATGTACATCACATGCCCTCTAAGTAACAAGAGCCCAAAGAAGGAATAAAAGGATAGAAGTACTCGGTAAGATGTGATAAAACAAAGAAGTAGCTGGAAAGTGAGCTGATAGATCTTGGGAAACAAGCGGAAGGGAAAAACAAAATCATCACATAAGTGAAAGTCACATAAAAATCACCACAAAGAAAAACAGGCTTTACTGAGACTAAGAGGCATCTAGGACTAACTTGAGAAAAATGAACAAAATAAAATTGAAAAGGACAAAAAAGTTGATTAACATTAGTAAAATAAAAACGAAAGACAAAATATACAACTGGAAATTATAGATGTCATTAAAAAATTAATAATATAATAACAAGGTATCTTTAAAAAGGGAAAACTAATTCTACAGAAAGTATAAAATTTCAGTGACTACTTGTAGAAATTGACTACAAATGAGAATATTGTAGTGAATTTATTGAAAAACAATAGTAAAGAATTCTATAGGTATCCAGACAAAAGAAAAGGAAATCAGGTGGCCTTAATTCTCTTAGTTGTAATGATTGGTACCAAGAGAAAGTAGAACTGTGTCTGCAAAATCCTCAGGGAAAGAGGTATGACTTGATAATTTTCATACGTAGAAAACCTGCTAGAGAGATGGTGATATATATTTTCAACAAACAAAATCTCAGGGACTTTAACTCTCATGAGCATTAAAAAAAATTATTAAATAAGAAATTTCCAACAACCAAGAGATGGATAAGGTAGCTGCGGTAAAAGAAAGAGTGGAGAACATAGCATCCAAGCAAATGCAGAACTATTTCTAAGCAACTGGGAGACTCAAGTTATAGAATGGAATGTAAGTAATATTAATTATAACAACATGTAAATAATAATATGACTAGCATAGTTTGAGGGGTCGAGTGGAGTAGAGAAAGTGGGAGGTAATGCAATAGATTACATTTCCTTATATCAGGGACGTGTGTCAACTGAGAATGTTTACAGTTTAACAATCAAATTATTGATAAAATGCAAGAAGTGCATTACTATTCTTCATGCAACAGCTATTTAATGAACTCTCCATGCAGGTACTAAGGATACAGTAGCGAGCAAAGTCAAGCTCCTCCTGACCACACCCTAGTGGGGAAGACAGAAGACAAACAATAACTTAATCTCACATAGTGATCCATGTGAAGGAAGGAGGATAGGGAGGTAGGGCGTGCTGGGGTGGACTGTGAACTCATTTACATAGTGTGGTTGAGAAAACCTCCTCAAGCCAAGTGGCATTTGAGCAGGAAACGGAATGATGAAGAGACATGGTACTGGAAGATTTGGGGGAAGATCATTCCAGGTGGAGTAAGGGCAAAGGTGAGGACCTGGAAGCTGTAGGTGGATCCACATGTGCGGCCAGACGACATGGGTAAAGCAGAGTAAGCCCTAGGCAGAGAGGTGGGCGAGAGCTGGAAGGCACAGGGGCTTGCAGACCGTGTGCAGAGTCAAGGTTCCATCCTAAGGGGTATGGGAAGCCAAAAGAGAATTATGAACAGGGGAGTGATTGAATTTGTATTTCAGCATACAAAATACTGTGCCGTGTAGGCAACAGGAAGGCCAGCTTGGACATAGAAGGACCAGCCAAGAGGCAACTGCAATGGCGGAGTGAGAGACAATAGTGGTTTGGGATGTGGGGAGAGAAGTTAAGTTTAGGGTCTGTCTTAAAGCTGACAATGACAGGACCTCATTTTTAACTTTAAAATGTATCCTGCTGGGTGATTCATGAGGGTCTGGATGAGATGTGGGGCAAAGAGGAAGCGAAGAGACTTCGGAGTTTTTTGCATCCGTGTCTGGGTACGTGGTGTGTCCTTTCACTGACACAGCCAAGGCTGGAGAGGGGCAGGTCGGGTCATGCCAAGGTTGGGATGCGTATCACACATCTGAAAGGAGGTGTTCACGGCAAGCTGGATATATGAGTTTCGAGCTCAGAGAAGAGTGTGGTATGACAGATACCAATTTGGAAGGCATTAACATATAGATGGTATTTAAAGCCCTGGAAATGAAGAGATTACCCACTGGCAATTCACAGTGAAGATCTTCACGTCATGACTTTTCACAGCGAAGAGCACAAGCATCGAAGAAGCACGGTCTGCGGTGGGAACCTAGGTCTTTTCACTTCCCTAACCTTTTGTTCATTTGTCTGGTGAGCTAAGTGGAATGTAAGTGGTAGGCAACAACATCTAAGTCTCCCACAGCCTGAAAGGACCATATTAGAATTATCTAATTTCATAGAGGGTGAAGTCAGATATTTTATTTCCTACAAAGCTTGCTTGTTTCCTTTGATTTCCAGAATGTAAAATTGATTAGGATGTTCAGTTTTCATCAAATTTCACAGTTGACAGCAATCTACACTCAAGTAGATGTTTGAAACTCTACGCTTAGTTGTGGGTTTCTTAAATATGCAACAAACAATTTAAGGTACTGCATATAACCAGAGAGACAATAATTTCTGTTGCCAATCCTGGTGGCAAAGTATTATGAAAAGGAAATGCAACCTGCTCAGGATACATTCCAAAGTGTATAAAATTCAGTCTGCCTGCCATGTAAACTCAGTCATTCAGGAGTTAACAAACAGAACGTACTTATGTAAGTGGAGAAAAGTAACTGCTTTTCAGTCCTTCCTGAGTCATTCTGTTTGGATGGAGGAGATCACAACTTACAACTTTTGCTTAAGCAACTTACACCTTTTGCACATTCATTACAACATATGCATTAAATGTTGTTTTAAAATGAGTCCAGTCTAATTTCCTTAAAAAAAGTGATTATTAACTCTCATTATTGCCTAATGTGGTGGGCTAATTACTTATAATAAAATGAAAAAAAGTCTTACTTAATGGGATGTTAATAACTAGCTTCTCAGTAGTGTTTGTGTGTGCATGTGTGTGTGTGTGAAAAGTCTACTATTTTCCAAGTATCTTCAAAAATTACTAGCTCTTCTCCCTGTTTCTGATAACTACTTCAAATAGGTCAGTATTGTAGCTTTCTTTTTTTTGCGGTATGCGGGCCTCTCACTGTTGTGGCCTCTCCCGTTGCGGAGCACAGGCTCCGGACGCACAGGCTCAGCGGCCATGGCTCACGGGCCCAGCCGCTCCGCGGCATGTGGGATCTTACCGGACCGGGGCACGAACCCGTGTCCCCTGCATCGGCAGGCGGACTCTCAACCACTGCGCCACCAGGGAAGCCCTGTAGCTTTTTGATAAAGTACAGCCCTAGGCTATAACTACACATACAAAAACAGCTAAAAATAATTAATAATTCAGGCCAGTAATTAATTGTTTTAACCATCGGGTGTTAAGTCACTGTTGTGGAATTTTTTCACACAGAATTGATAGCTGGACTTGACTGTGTGCCACCCCTGACTGTTTTTTTTCCATGAAAACTATAGGTACATAATTGTATCTACAGAACTGTGAAAATTCGGTTGCTCCTCTGGACATTTCCTGTGAGCTGTACCTGGTGAACGTGAATCATCTGCGTCACACCACGTGGCCACTCAACCCCTGGGACCACTATGGCGCCGTATCCACATGCTCTGCAATCCTGTTTTCCTCATGTCATAGGTTAAGTGTCAGTCCCCCCACCCCCATCCCCCAAGCCCAACTTCATCCTCTGTGACGCCGTCATCCTGATCATGTGGTCTGCTCTTTCCTTCCCTGAACTCATCCACCTGCCCACTCACCCCTGAAATCCTTCCACTGTGATTTCTAAAATCCATGAAGCTCCCTAAAATCCCCTGCCCCCAGTCTTCCCTCCGGCTCTGTGCCCAACCTGCACTCACCAGGCTGCTGCACCCCTGCGCCTTCTCAAGGCGTGACTGCTTCTCCCTCCCAGCCCAGGTGACCCAGGTTTGTTGGTGGGACTGAGGCCAGACTTTCCATTGCTTCCACGTCCTTATGCCCAGACTCCTCACATCCTGTACAACCTGCTCTTACGATGCTCATGCCGTCTAGCGTATGACCCTCTCTGCCTTCTCCTTGCCGTCATCCTGACCTCTCCCACCCGCTCCTCACTGACTGAAGTCTCTGGGTCTGGACTGGAGCTGTCCATCTTAGAGTACACAGGCCACTCATCTAAAAATACAGTTTCTAATAATTTCCCTCCTTGTTTTCAACAATCTTTTCCTGTCCATTTCAGCCACTTAATCCAGCTTACATCTTTACATCCTTACTACGTCTCATTGACCTTGCATTTTCTCCATCTCCAAAACCTGGAATTCAAGCATCTCCAACTCTTATCACAGCCTCCTAGTTTCCAGCGTGTTTGCTCATTTACCCTGTAGCTGCTGGGTCCATTTTTCTACTCCCCAGTTTCTACTCCTTCAGCCTGCTTTGTTCTGGCTTTCTCTCCTTTTATTCCACCTAAGCAGTTTTTAGGGCACCGTGTCGCTCCATGCCACTGAGTTTACTGGATCCTTTGAGTTCTCATGTCATTTGATCTCTCAGCATCTGGCTTTTTCTTCCTAAAGCACCAGTATCTCTTGGTTCTACTCACTCCAGAGGCTCCTGACTTTCCTTTTACTATTCTGTCTGTTGAAATATGTTCCTTAGTCTAGGAATTAAATGTTGGCGTGTCTCAAAGATGATTTTGAGGTACTCTTCTCATTCTATTTTCCCTGCCTAGGTGACAGCTCACCCCATCCTGAACTCTGTCAACCATAAACAGATGGCCCCAGAATGTGCACATCTCACCAAGACCTGTCTCTGAGCTCCAGACAGAAGGATACAATTGCCTCCTTGCTCTTTGCATCGCAGTTTCTCAAAGCCACATTCAACTCAACAGTTTCAAATACAAAAATCATGGTTCTACCTCACAAAACTGGTCCCCTTTCAGCATTCTTACTCTTGTTTATGTAAACAAGAAGCCAGGACTCACTCCTGGTGACTCTCCTATCCTAATTCCCATGCCCATATGGTCACAATATCCTGTCCATTTCACCTACCAAATACCTGCTGAAGGTGAGGGTGTCCGTCAACACCATCATCGCCACTGCAGCATGAGCCACGGTCATTTCTCAGCTGGACTTCTGCCAATCACTCACGCCTGACTTTATCTGGTTTTCAATGCTTCTGTGGGCATAATTTTTTTAAAATATAAATCTGATCCTGCCATATGTCTTCTGGAAACACTTCAATGGTTCCCTGTCTTCTTCACATAAAGACCCTTTTCCATCTGTCATCTCAATTCCCACTCTGCTCACCCTAGATCTTTGCACTCCAACCACACTCAAGTTTCCGTTTTTTGGAGGGAGGGTTTCTTGAATACATACACTGCCTTATGCCTCTGGGCCTCTGGACCTGCTGTTCCTTTGCCTGGAATGTTCCCTTCCCTCTTCACCAAGTTAACGCCTATACAACCTCAGATCCCAGCTCAAACGTCGCCTCTGCAGGGTGAGCTTCATTGACTGGCCCCCATTTAACAACCCCATGAGCTTAAATTCACCTTTTATACCTCCTCATAGCACCAACCCTAGTTTATTTTATATTGCTGTCCAAATCGTGGTTTACATTTAATAATACACTTATTTGATTAATCTCTCCCTTCCCTAGACTATAAGCTCCACAGAACAGGGCCAGAGTCTCTTTCAATTCCTGATAGTATCTGCAGTGCCCAGACAATGCCTAGCACTGCAGGTGGTCAATAAATATCTACAGCATCAATGGGTGAAGATATGAATGACTTATGTGGCTGTGCAAAATATAAGGGCAAGTCCGAGCTCCTTGGAGAAGATGTAGATGATTGCACAAACACAGCAGTGATACCAAACTATCTTACATGAAAACTCAAAGGTCATCTTCTCCCCATAACCCATAATAGAGTCAGAGATCACAACTTCAAACATTGTTTTTGGCTTATACAGAGATACGATACAATTTTCCTTTGTACCTTAACTTTGTCTCTTTGTTTGGTTTTATTGTGATAAATGATCACTGTTATGAGTTGAACTGTGTTTCCCCAAAATTCATGTATTGAAACCCAAACCCCTAATACCTCAGAATGTGACCTTATTTGGAAATAGGTCCAATGTAATTAGCTACATTAAGAAGAAGTCTGAGGGTAGGCTCTAATCCAATACTACTGGTGTCCTTATAAAACGGGGACATTTGGACATAGAGACAAACACTCACCATGTGAACATGAACGCAAACATCAGAGTGATGTGTCTACAAGCCAAGGACTGCCAGAGATCGCCAGGAACTACCAGAAACTAGGAGAAAGGCCTGGAACAGATTCTCCTTTATGGTTTCAGAAGAAACTAACACTGTCAACACCTTGATTTCAGACTTCTAGCCTCCAAGCTCTGAGAGAGTAAGTCTCTGTTATTTAAGTTACCCAGGAAACTAGCATAAGTACCAAAAAGGATTTTGACCTCAATGTTTCATTTGGAGGGAACCGGACCACTCAGAGGCTCAGGGTGTGGTAAATCTTTTAAAGTTCTATGAAAAAGTTATTCTTAAATTAAAATCTTAAAATATGCCTGCAAACTCACAAATAACAAACAAATCATACCAAAACAAAACAATAACAGCAACTAAGCTCTCTGAAAAATCCATAATTTGAAGGAAAAGGAGTTAAAATGTATTTCCATGAACTCAGTGCTAATTACAAATAATAATAAGGTGGACATAATTTAGATTCAGTATTTATTTACAATATTATGCATTCTTTTCCTGATTATGCCCTAAGGATTTTTCAAATGAAAACTAAATTCTTTCCTTTGACGTTTGCTTGCTTCATGTATTTATTTGGCAAATATCAGGGTGGCTATTAATGTAGCTGGCACTGTCTACACCTTAAATATTCAGAGATAGAGAAGATGTTCCTTCTATTTACATGGTACCACGATCCCACCTTGTCTAAAAAATATAATATGGATATAATTTAGATTTCAGTATTAATTTATAACATTATGTATATTTTCTTGATTATACCCGAAGGATTGTTTAAGTGGAAACCAAAGATGTTTAGCACATATATAGTTATTATACAGCCAGACAGTGGGTACCTGGAGGGCAGAGGAAAGACTAAAGTGGGTGGGTGAGGCAATGGTTAGGAATCAAAGAGGAAGTCACAGAAACAGGCAAAATACAAAAAGAATGCCTCAGCTGCGAGCAATACTTTGCAAATTTGGGGTCAGGACTCCTGCTTTGCTTTTGTATTTTCTGGATCTTCCAAAACTATTTGAACCTAGAAAAGATATTAGGGCTCATTGAACCCAAACTCTTCTTTTTATTTAATTTTGAATTTTCTATTATAAAATATTTTCACTCTCATGGTGAGACAGATGTCCATATTCTTCCAACTGGGTGTTGGACATACATTGATATAAAATCAATATCTTGGTCCTAGTTAGAGATTGTAATTCATAGTCATCCAAATTGGGGTGGAGACTCTATCAGGTACATACATGCCTGTATCAACTGTGAAGATTCTAAGGATTCTCTTCTGCTTGTGATTTAATCTCAAATCTGGTCTGATTCTGAACAATACACAGAAGGATCCATTCTTCTGGTAGTTCCTCCTCTTAGAGGACATTTATCAAGGATGGGGACTGGAGATGCTGGAAGGGCTTTCTTCAGGGCACTGCCATCGATGGGGAGTACACAGATAATCAACTTCGCTATCTCCAAAGATTCTCCCTCCCCAGCATTTCCCAAACCCACCAGCACTACCCGGACCTGGGCCACATTCACTGCTGCTGGAGGAGCTGGAAGTCCAAGCTCTTCCTCTTGAGGATGAACCAGAGGAGTGAAGTGACTTACTTGCTGTTACCACAAGCAAAACTGGCAGATCTGAGTCTTGAGTCCAGATATTCCACTTAGTATCCAGTTTTCTTTTGACAGCAGTGTACTAGTAATAAATTGATTTCATTAAGTAAATCAGATTTCAGTAGTTATGGAGATACCCTAAAGAGTTCCTATATTAGAAAAATGACCCAAAGAAAGAAAATATCAGCACTGCTGTACAGAAATATAAAAAAAAAAGTATTTTTCATTATTTTCACTCTGGTATCTTGGTGAAAGTGAAGACGAAGTTAACACCTTAGTCACTGAAGCTCAGAGGTCCCTGCCGTTTGGGATGTTCTGTAACCATTTAGGGAGCTATAAGGAGAGAGTTTGCCCCTGAAAGTTATATTATGTGAGCACAGGAATTCTCTGGGCCTCTGTTTCTTCATTTTAAAGCTGGAATAATACCTTCTTTTACAGTACCTGGGAAATTACAGATACTCATTAAATGGTCTTCCCTCTCTTGGACTAAGCCTTTCACACCCCAAACAAAAGACTATAAAACACACATCCTGGGATACATGCCCCAAAGCCTCATTATTTAGCAGATCCCACTACTTATAATTCTGTTCTGAGAGTTAGACTTGGAAATCTTATTTGTTCACTAGGAGAAGAGCACAGCAAAGCATCAAAGGGACATTTGCAATGAGCTTAGACAGGTGTTCTCTAAGAAAACTTGAGGTAAACTCAAACTGAGTCATTCACTTGCTGACAGCAGCAATGAATGTATTTTCATGCATCTTATTTTTTTGTCCTGGAGATCATTCAATAATTCACACTGAAACCAGCAATTACTCTTAAGAACTAGCAGATAAGAAACTTGATTTCTAAAGTAAACGGTATTTGGATATTCAGTGGCCAGATGTAGATTTGTATAGGTGGAAAGACTGACTTCAGAAATACTCTCATAATATCAAAACTTTTTTCTAAACATATTAATCTTTAAATAATTTCTGTTGCTTTGTTTAAGTATGCACGTGTATATTAATTAATTAATTGTACATAGTGAAGCAGCTGCTGCCAGTTCTACTAGGATACCTTGCAAACAATTTCAATCTTCTTTTCTGAACAGTGAGGACCCAAACCATGCTTGGAAAGGCAATTTTCCATACTGACATTCTGCTCCTTTGGAAATGTCCGTGTTGTCTCCTTGCCTGTCATTCAGTGTTCTGAATTAGCTGTCTAATCTGTCTCATCCCCTGGCATTTTCATTTACAAATATTTGATGATAAATAAGTGCACATGCCAAAAGACCCCTTGAAAATCTTTTGGAGGAATTACACAAGGTATATAGAAAAATGATCTTGTGGCATAATGAAATTGGAAAAATAACTACACCTGAAATCACTCTATGTAGTTTCACACTGCATTATGGTGAGATGTATACTTGTTAATGGGCAATAAATTATGTTTTCAAGGACCCCTCAAATTTCTCAAAGTGTGATGTTTTTCTGTTCACTTTTTAAAATTCCCAGGTAAGGAAACCCGTTGAGAAAGGGAGACTTCTGGTGAACTTCTGATGAGTTGCAAGGAGGCAGCATGTTTTAGGGCAGTCTAATAGACAGATTTGTCAAAACCTATTATTCTGCTAAAACATTTGCTATCCTGCCAAAGTGTTCTTAGTTCAATTTCAGTTAAATACATTAACTTCCCTGAGTCTGGAATTTTCAAAGAATGCTACAGAAATTTAACCACAGGCTTTAGAACCATAACACATGGCTAGGAGTCCTGATTTAGTCATTTAACAGTTATTTAAGTGTACTTGTCTTCCTCCATTTGGGGAATGTTTTCAAAGAAAAGACTTGAAAAAATGATACTTAGCATTAATCATAATACAAACCACAAACCATCAGACATACTGTAAGGATCTGTTTTAGCCCTGTTATTCACAGAGATAGAGATTTTTTTCTCCTACTCTAGGTTTTCCTTTCATTTATATACCCAAATTTATAAACATATGTGACCAACATGAAAATCATCACTGGTCTAAATCACATGTGACATGCACGCAATATTAATTTTTATCAAAATCATATATGCACTTATATTTACTTTCACTCTCAGCTCCTTCCTTCAGCCCTTATTTTATGCTCATAAATACTAGGAGGATGGACCCTGGAGGAAAGGCTTAGCGGCACCAACAAAACCAATGCAGCAGGACATACAATGGTTCTGGAAAATTACAGCAGCTATAAGCTTACTTTCTTTCACTGAATTTTTTTGTTTTTTGCGGTACGCGGGTCTCTCACTGTTGTGGCCTCTCCCGTTGCGGAGCACAGGCTCCAGACGCGCAGGCTCAGCGGCCATGGCTCACGGGCCCAGCCGCTCCACGGCATGTGGGATCTTCCCGGACCGGGGCACGAAGCCGTGTCCCCTGCATCGGCAGGTGGACTCTCAACCATTGCACCACCAGGGAAGCCCTCATTGAATTTTTTATTCACTATTATCTGAAGGGTGTATCATCTTTGAAATGGCTGCATTATTTACAGGAAAAAATGACTGCATGCCAATTTCATAACAAGAAAAGAATAATTCTGGTAATTTTCCTTCTAGCCTTTTTTAAAGCTCTGATTATAAAAGATGGCACAACTCACAAATATATGAAGTTTTAAGAAATTTAATTAAATATCTTATTTATAATAGGTTGTTAAAGAAACTAAAAGTGCTTTGGAAGTGTATCTTTAAGTTTTTGTAATGAGTGTATACAGTTGGAATCTTATATAAATGATTTCTCCTTTCCACACATAGAGTAGTATGAGAGGCAAACCACAGGTCTGTTCCAGTAAGGGAATTCTCATGTGTGTTGCAAAAAAAAAATTGGATAGCTATTTCATAATATATTTACCCCTTCTGGAACATTTGCAAATTAAAGCTTAATTGTCCCATCAGGAAACCAGGGCATCTTTCACTGAAACTACAGGTAGTACCTTTAACCTGTCAATGATAAGTAGACTGATAGTCACTTCTTTTCCACACATTTTAGTTCCACAGATAATAGTGCCAGCTTTTCTAGCAGGGCATTAATATCAAATAATTATTCCAGAATATAAATCCTAAGAAACAATTTTATATGTTTCTTGGTTTTAATTATATTTACCCCAAATCATTGTCAGAGACTTTCAAATACACAAAGAATGTAGCATGATGACAATAAACTGTGTTTCCACATTTATTTCTTCAACAAATAACCTATCTTCTCTTTATTCCAAATTGTGACTATCATATTAGAAAATATGATAATGCCACTTGTCTCTATTTAGAAAGCATTGGATAAAGGAATGAATATAATTTTCAGTGGCACAGTAATCAAAAGGTGAAAACATAATTTTTAAAACTAAATATGTAGTTGAGTGTGAGGATAGAATGGGGATTCTATGCTGATGCATGAGTCAAGTGAAAACATTTCTGAAGTTCCCATTACCTTCAAATTTCTTTAAAATATCTATTCTCATCAAATGGCAAAAGGTCTCCATAAGAGTAAATTGGAACAAAGAAAGAATAAAAAAAAAAGGATTAAGGTAGGAAGAAAAATACACATGTGTATGTATAAGTAGGCTTTATAATAGAGATGAGATTAGATCTACAAATATTTGAAAGATACATTAGGATGAAGATGTACTATTTAAAACACTGAATACAAAGCAGTGATACACTCACAGAAAATTGTAGCAAGTAAATAAAATGTCAATGTATATTAATGCTGTGAGAAAAAGATGGGTTATATGCATATGTTTATATGCATATGGGCCTAAAATTCCCATCACCACTTTAGGTTAAGTCACAAAAACACTTATAATGCAAATATTAACTGTGAGGGAAAATATATTAGGCCACTATTAATCATTAATGCCTTGGTATGAATTAGATTATCAGTTAGTTTTATTACTGTTACTTACAAAACCTTGAAATAAAAAAAGGAATTCAATGAAGTAAGCTGGAGAGAATGGAGGGCAGAGGCCCAGTGCATAAGCTGCTGCCCTGTAGTGCTGCCCAGGTAGGGAACCTGAGGCTGGCCCAGGAGGCAAGGCTGCTGGGAAGCGGGTCCCCAGGATCACTTTGTTCATGGCTATTCCATTCCTAGGTGTGCCATTTTGCTGGGGTTGGGGGGCTCTTTGGGAATTTATAAAGGCAAACATTTACCATTCTAAATTATTCTTTAAATCACCAACTTTTTCCATATAAAGATCAAGATAACCTTATTTTCTCTCTACTTTAGACATTTCTACTCCAATGTTTAAAATAATATGCTGTGTTATGGGAGTTTATGTGTTTCAGATGTGATGGGCTTTTGACCTAAAGAAGGTAAGTTTTTCTCTTCTCCTCCTTCATAAATTCCCCAAAATACAGAAAGAAAATTTGTATTGGGTTTGACTTGCTATATTCTAATGTATACCAACAACTTAAGCATAGTCCTTATGAAGTAATATTTAAGAACAGTACAGAATTACTCTTAGCCTGAGAAGTTTAGAACGTGGAGGAATCAAATATGGAATTCAAAAAGTACCCTGTCTTTTTTTTAATGACATGTATTTTATTCAGGTATGACCTTTCAAAGAAAGAATAAAAGGTTTAACAGAAAGAGAAAAGACTATTATACGTATCAATAAAAAGAGAAAACTCAACATTTAGATTAGAAATAAAACATCATGAGGAAGACTCAGTGAAGGAATAAAAAAGATGATTAAAGAAGAGGAAAAGATCAAGGTAAAAATCCCATTGCTTAGATGACGATATTAAAAGAAAAAAGTGGTAATTAAGGATATGTCTGTTCTACCTGATCCTAGAGCCAAAGGAATTTTTCTAACTTAGTTTCATTATCTCTTGAATTTACGGCAGTAGTATTTATTTCAATAAGCAATAATTTGAAATACCATGCTTAAAGGTATTTCTCCCGGTGGTTTTCTTTCCTGTTTTATAACATTCGTGAACAACTCAGCAGACAAGTGAAAACTGAGGGTCTCAAAGACTGTAACTGCCGTTTTCATAGAGCCAAGACATCAGTCTACACACTTGAATGGGCAGGATCACGAATATGTTTTACCTCAGTGCAGTTCCTCACTGAAAACCAGGCCAGGACTTAAGCTAATTGTGAAGTACTATTTCAACTTTCCTTTCTTCCCCCACATTCATTATGGTTATCAAAAGCCTTTCTGCTTTACCCCCTTCCTCTTTACAAGACAAGAAAGGAACCAGTCATTTTCATTTGATTGTAACATGCTCATTATAATAAATAATGATTCAGTTCTTTGTACTCATACAATGGCAGAATCTTCATGTTGGAATGACCTTTTGAGGTCATCTGTCTTAAATCACTTCCCAAATAGGATTTCTTCCGCATATGCTGGGGTGATGTCTGGAACATTTCCAGTACTTTTCAATACATTTTTATACTTTTACTAAGGAACATTTTCCAGGGATAGCAACTCTAATTGTTCCTAAACTGAGTCAAAACCAACGTCCTTTCAGGGTGCACCGAGCTTGGTTTCGCACAGGGAACAATGCCAAATAAATCTACTCCCTCATCTTTATTTCAGCCCCTTAAAATTCTGAAAATAGCTTTATATTCCTCAAACTTCACTTCCCAAAGTAACCATTCCCCATTCTTTTAACATCCTCTGGATGCTAGTCAGTAACACCTCAAAGATGGGATCCAAGAATAGGCAACATACATAATACCACGTATATGTTCTAAAGTGTTGAGTACAGAGGTACTGAGATCTCCTCAATTCAAACACTTCTCTTCTATTGATTCAGCCTAGGCTCATAATAGCTTTCTGAGCTACTGTGTCATGCTGTTCTATCAGCGCCTTTTTTTTTTTTAAAGATGTTGGAGGTAGGAATTGATTAATTAATTAATTAATTAATTTCTGTGTTGGGTCTTCATTTCTGTGCGAGGGCTTTCTCTAGTTGTGGCAAGCGGGGGCCACTCTTCATCGCGGTGCGCGGGCCTCTCACTATCGCGGCCTCTCTTGTTGCGGAGCACAGGCTCCAGATGCGCAGGCTCAGTAGTTGTGGCTCACGGGCCTAGTTGCTCCGCAGCGCATGGGATCCTCCCAGACTAGGGCTCGAACCCGTGTCCCCTGCATTATCAGGCAGATTCTTAACCACTGTGCCACCAGGGAAGCCCTATCAGCGCTTTTTAAATGTGTCCAGGAAGCAGGGCTCTGAGGTCATGGGGCACTTTCTGGAATACAGTGGAATTCTGAGCAGCATTCATTCTATCTTTTGAACCAGGATCAACTGTACTGGCCAAAAATACATATATAATTATATATATATATAATATATATATAATTATATAGAGACATACAATTATATATATTAATTATAATTTATATAAAATATAAATATATCTATCCCTCCACATTTCCCAAGGGCAGATTTACTTTTAGAGAATTATGGTCCAGAGTTTTTCCAGTAATATTTTTCCCCTTTCATATCTTTTTATGGGAGTAAGAAGATTAATTGGCAAAAAACATAAAATTGTGGAAAAAAATCACTTAAATAACTGCTTGCCCCCTTAAAATATTGTGAACAGATCACCATCATTAACTTCTAATGGCAAAGATCACCATCATTAACTTCTAATGGCAAAACTCCTGGTACAGGCTTTGGCAGAATAAGTTCCTTGAGAATAAGGTTTGAGAACCCCTGCCTTATACTGATTATATATTACACAGAGTGGTATAAGAGTCAGCATAGGAAGTAGGAAAAGTGCTGAGCTTCAACCCGGATGCTGAGTTTAATTCCGCTATATACTGACTTTGTGACCTGTGGAAAGTCACTTAACTCTTCTGGCTTCCGTTTCTTTACCTGTCAAGTAAGGAAATTAGCTTACATGATTTTAAAGGTACATTTCTATCTTAGTCTGCATGGGCTGCTATAACAGAATCCCACAGACTGGGTGCTTAAACAGCAGACATTTATTTGTCATAGTTCTGGAGGCTGGGAAGTCCAAGATCAAGGTGCCAACTGATCTGGTTCCTAACGAAGGCTCTTTTTCTGGCTTGCAGGTGGCTGCCTTCTCACTGTGCCCTCACGTGGCAGAGAGGGAGAGCTAATTCTCTCCTGTCTCTTCTTATAAGGACACTAATCCAATTGGATCAGGGTCCTACCCTTGTGACCTCGTTTAACCTTAATTACCTCCATAAAGGCCATGTTAAGTCATGTCTGTCCTATTGTATAAGTAATATATTGAACCAAAAAGCAAATTATTATTTTTCTCCCTGAAATTTCTTATTTGTTCCTAAGTGAGTTCATAGTTCAGTATCTGCTATCCATCAGACACTGTCCTAAAGTCTGTGAAATTATTGATAAACAGAAAATGACAAAAACCCACTTCCACATGGAGCTCATACTCTACTGGGGAGGCAGACAGTGAGTGAATGAGGGTCAAACATGTAATAGTATATTTTAGTAAATACTATATTTTAGTAGAATAGGTAGTATTAAGAGTCAAGGCACCAAAGTAAAGCTGAAAGGGGTTCTTAAATATTTGGATGGGGGAGTTGGAACTTTAGAAGTAGAGGAAATGAGAGAAGGAACTATGTTGATATCTGAGAGGAGAATACTCTAAGCAGAAGGAACAGTAGGTATCAAAGCGTCTGAGGTAGGAGCATGCTTGATTGTTCAGGGAACAGAAGGCGGTCTATGTGACTGGAACAGATTGAACGATGGTTAGGGTAGTAGATGTTCAAGAGGTTACTGGAACAAAACCATGAGATTCTGGTTTATCATAAAATAGACCTGTTTTTACTGAGAATAATGGGAAGGCATTAGAGGGTTTATCCTGGAAGAGGGACAGGATCTGACTCATGTTTGAACAAGGTCACTTTTACTGGGGCGTTGAGAATAGTTTGAAGGGGGCAAGGAAGAAGGAGAGGGACCAGTTAGGAGGCTACCACCGTGGTACAGGTGAGAGACAAGGGCCTGAACCTACGTGGCAGCCGTGAAGGTGCCAGGAGGTAGCCAAATTCTCCAAATAGTTTGAAAATAGAGACAGGAGATATTGCTTTTGTTTTGGACTCTGTATTTCTGACCAGGCCTAGCAAATTTATTTTTAACTTCAATAATTTTTTCTCACATATTAGTTATAGCTCTCTAGTTTGTGTTTTCAGCATCTGTAATAAACGTGACTTCTATCCTTATCTAAGGGTTCCTACAAAATCTCAAATGGGCTCAGGTCATGAAAAGACCAGCAAAAATGACTGGCATTTTTGAATGCTAATAATTCAATATCCTTTGAGTAGCGATTGTACATCTACCAATCACACTGAGTTCAATTCAGTTCTTTTCATTTTAGTTTGTCATTGCTAAACATCTCCCACGTGTACCAGGCCCTGTGTGAGGCATAAGGGTGGTGGTACGGGTGAAGGCATTGACCTGTAACTGTCCTAAAGAAGTGCTGAAAATCTGGTAGGGGGTGGGCACAATCACAAAGGTGGCGGGATGTGGTCTGTCATAACGGCATTTTGGGGAATGGCTTGGAAATGACCCTGGAGTCAGGTGTGACAATTCTAGCTGACATGCTAAGGACTGGCTCTATTTATTGTGCAGAGTGAGAGCCGTTGGAGATGACAGGTGGTGGAATGGCAAAGCTGCGTCTGTGATGGAGAACACATCTGCGGCAGCAGCGCGAGGAAGACTTGGAAAGGCTGGTAGCCAGTTAGGTTCCCTTCTCTGCTGCTCAGCTGAGAGGCTACAATGGTGATGAAAGAGGGGGCTGGTGTTAGAGATGTCTGAGAGCAAAGCTGGCAGAATCCCAGCTGAATCAGATATGAGGAACTAGATTAAGGTAGGAGTCAATTCAGATGCCTGAACTGGGCAGCTGTGCAACTCTCTAAGTTGAGAAAAAGGGAAGACAAAAAGAAAAACTTGTTTGGTTTTGATTTGAGGAAAAATCGTGTCAAGTTAGGGACATCCAGGCCAGTCTTAATCAGGAGGTCATATTTCTCTTCTGATTCTAAAATTTCAAGATCTTTGGTACTTTCAAATATTGTTGGTAGCAAGAAAAGTGTTGCAATATATTTTAAAAGCATAAAACAACGTATACACATTGACCTAGTTATCTCGCCCCTGAGAATTTATCTAAAAATACAATCTTATAGTCTGTAAATTCCATCCAAGAGGTCTCTCACTGAATTTTCTGTCATTATGCAAAAGTAAAAGTAATTTAAAATTCCCTACAGTGGGGGAATGGAAGATTAATTAGATTACAACTTGAATACACTGTAATTATGCAATTAGAAATATTATGCAAGACGATATTTCAACATGGAAAACTACTGATGTAATTTTAAGGGCATACAGAAAGGGCATAAAATATATCTAAATCATAAATCTATGCCAATACTAAAGAATCTTTATAAAGTAAAGATTATAAAAGATCTTAAGCACATGAAAATGGGGTTCAGATGGCACCTGGCCTGCAGTTTGGGCCAGACAACTTCAAATTCCCCCTAAAATACATATAAAGACATAAAGAAAAGTGAAAACTAATGATAGCATTGGAAAGGAGAAATGATCCCCTATATAATGTCAGAATATAAACAGAATTTCTACTAAATACTATGTCTATGTGGCCTTTACGCCAATGCCAACTAGAAACAAAGCAAACCCAATGGCCGAACAAAATAGAAAGGCACCCGTTCTTTTAACTGTGGCCTCCCTACCTTGGAAAAGTCATCCCTGAACTACAAAGTGCTCTTTCAGCCCCGTACTGCATGAGAGTTCTTTGTCAGAGTTATGTAATGTTATTATCTTTATCTCTATGACTTTTCTTTCCATTTTATTTACAGCATCTTTTCACGCACAGAAGTTTGTAAATTTTTTTCTTTATGATTTGTGCTTTCTTGTCTAAAAATATGTTCTATCAGTGGTTATTAAGGTATTTTCCTATATTATCTTCTGAAAGCTTTATAGTTTCACCTTTCACATTTAGTTCTGTGATTAACTAGGAATTGCTTTTTATATATGGTGTGATGTAGAAGATTTCAATAATCCCAGAATTATTCCTCAAAAATACAGTATTTTTACTGTAGGTACTCTCTTTCTCTCACTACCTTTGCCATGAATCCAGTATCCATAACTGCATATGTTGATTTTGGGGTTCTCTATTCCATTCCATTAACTTATTAGTTTATTCTTATGCCAAAGTTACACTCTCCTTAAGGCTTTTCTTTTTTTTGTGTGTGTGTGTGGTACGTGGGCCTCTCACTGTTGTGGCCTCTCCGGTTGCGGAGCACAGGCTCCGGACGCACAGGCTCAGCAGCCATGGCTCACGGGTCCAGCCGCTCCGCGGCATGTGGGATCCTCCTGGACCGGGGCACGAACCCGTGTCCCCTGCATCGGCAGGCGGACTCTCAACCACTGCGCCACCAGGGAAGCCCAAGGCTTTTCTTTACAGACAGTCTTTACGATGGTACAGCATGTCCTTCTACTTTCTTCTTTCAGAATGTTTTGGCTGCTCTTGGCCCTTTGCTTATGTATTTGAACTTTATAATTATCTATTTATGTATTTTTACCAAAGAAAAGCCTGCTGGAGTTTAGACTGCTATTTAATCAACTCTATAGGTCAATCTGACAAGAGTAACATCATTAAAATAATCAGTCTTTTACTCCATGAACATTCTTTCTTTATCTCTCCATTCATTTAGATCTTCTTTTACATCTCTCATAAAGTTTTACAATTTTTTCCCCAGGAATACTAACATATCCCTTCCATATGCAGAATTACTTGATATTTTTGATACTATTGTAAAAGGTCTTTTTAAAGATCTCATTTTTATTACACCTCTGTCTAAATGTGTTCTGAGATAGGAAATCAAAGAATTTGGAAAATATAGAAAGCTACAAAGCAGAACTGTAAAGTGTCAGTCCTGCTCTTTATCATCTTGAATGCATATTAATTCTGTAATGACATTCTTAGTTTCTTTGGAATCCTTGTTTGTCTTACCCATTCCCCCACCCCTTCCTCTTTATTTCTCCATTTCTACTTCCTTCTGTTAGACAGGAAGTAGAGGGGGCTGACGGTGCTGTGCTACAACTTTGGAATAAAACTATTAGTCAGGGAGATGATGGAAGCCATCCTGTAGTGGTGATACTACAGACCGTGGACTGTCATAGGTCACCTGTGACTGTCCTGTGACCTACCACGTAATGGAGACAGCAAACAAGTTCACCTGGGAGTGGCAGAGCCACAGACGGTGACTATGAATGGGGAACTGAGCTAGGGATTATGCCCGTCAGTTTGACCTCAGTGAGGATTTGACTCATGCCGCAAAAGACAGGTGTATATAGTGTCTCACACACATGCTGACAATCAATAAATCTTTACAGGTTTCCTCTTTTTAAGGAATATTAATAGAAAAAAGCCAATACAGAGCCATACTAATAAGATTTAACATTTCCTATGTGTATACTAAATGATTTACCTGTACTAGCTCATTTAATCTTCTCAATGACCTCAAAAATGAATTATGATTTTCTCCATTTTGCAGTTCAGAGAACCACAGCCCAGAGATATTTTAAACTGTGTGGCCGAGATCATACTGCTCAGAATCGGCAGAGCTGGGATTCAAATCAGACAGTTGTATTCTAGGAAAAGCTCTGACCTCTGTGTTCTCGTGCTTCTCTGCCCAAAGGAAAACATGCTGTAGAACAAAAGAAAAAGAACATCAACCTAAGGGAAACACTTCTAAGACAGCATGGGAGCCGGAGGGCAGCAGGACAAGCCCTGGTGAAATGGACTCAACGCCCATAAAGCAAGAGAGCAGGATGGGATGGAAGAAACAAGAGAGGGCATGATGGGTGGTTTTAAAGAAACTAGAAGTGTCAGTCCAGAACTGATGTATGCATTTGAGGCAATAAAGAGTAGAGCTAGAAGTTTATATTTTTGCTTTGTAACTTTTTACAGTTTCCAAATTTTCTCTAACATACATATATTACTATTATAATCAGAAAACAATAAAATGTCAAATATTTTCCATACTTTTTTCCCCAGTAATTCCACTTCTCTGAATATATTCTAAGGGAATTATTCAAAGAGTTATTTATATAAGCAATTTATTTCTAAAAAAGAAAACTGGAAAAATTCTAAAGATTCAAAAATAAAGGAATGTTTAAGTAGATTGTGGTCTATTTATATGACAGAATATTTTATTTATATCAAAACATATGTTTCCAAAGAACACATATCCAAAGAAGTTATCACCACAATATTAAATAAAAGAGCAGGAGGAAGAACATCTTCAGTGTGATTATAGTACGTCACAGTGTGTGTGTGTGTGTGTGTGTGTGTGTGTGTGTGTGTGTGTGTGTGTGTGTGTGTGTGTGTGTGTGTGTGAGAGAGAGAGAGACGTGTGTGCAGAGATATGGCTATTTAAAAGACTACTTTGGAGTTTACAGGGTTTTTTGGTCTTTCAAAATTTCACACATATAGTATACAGTTAAGTCGTTAAAAATCATTTAAAAAGGATAATAGGTGACTTGTTAGATCAGGAAGGTTATAATGATGGCTCTTTGATTTCTGTTATCAGCACTTCAAAAGTTGTTTCCACACTACATAGGTTTTAAAATATTTTTCTTTATTTCTCATGCTCTCTACATTTAAAAATCTGAGTCCCAAGAATTATTTTAAAATTGTTTTTCTAGTCATTTCTTCTTGAAACAACAGGGTATTCACATCACTATTGTTTTTCTTTCTATGTGACTGTTGTTTTCATCTGTAGCATTGAGGTTCATGGGTTTTTTTTTTTTTTTTACTTTTTATTTTATGCTGCAGTATCGTTGATTAACAATGTTATGATAGTTTCAGGGGTACAGCAAAGTGATTCCGTTATACATATACATGTATCTATTCTTTTTCAAATTCTTTTTGGTACATATATACAATGGAATATTACTCAGCCATTAAAAAGATGAAATAATGCCATCTGCAGCAACATGGATGGACCTAGAGATTATCATACTAAGTCAGTCATAAAGAGAAAGACAAATACTATACGATATCACTTATATGTGGAATCTAAAATATGATACAAATGAACTTATTTACAAAACAGAAACAGATTCACAGACTTAGAGAATGAACTTATCGTTATGGGGGGGAAGGGTGTGGGAGGAAGGGATAGTTAGGGATTTGGGGATTGACATGTACACACTGCTATATTTAGAATGGATAACCAACAAGTACCTACTGTATAGCACAGGGAACTCTGCTCAATATTATGTGACATGGTTTTATCTGTTCCTTTTTCTTTCACTCCTCAAATGTCAATACAAAGCCATCCTCATCAGCTTGGCAAATTTCCTTCTGAAGCCATTTCTTTTCATCTTCTGAGGGGTTCTTCATTGTGTTATAGGAACCCAACACTCTGGTAACTTCATTCTATTTTGGGGCCCAACTGTTATTCCCCAAATACTCTGCTTTATTTTTCAAAGTCATGACCTTTAGTAAGAAACCAAGATGACATTCCACCTCTATTTTCTGCTCCTTCAGAATCTCAGGACCCTGAAGACAGTGTACAGCTATTGCTCTGCTGCTTCTTCTCCTTCCTTTCTCCTCTTTCTGCTCCTTCTCCTCCTCTTCGTCGTTGTCTTTGTCTTCTCTCCCATTTTTTAAAATCAATTCTTTCCGTGTGAATAAGTGGGTAGAGTGAACTTCCTTCCTTCCTAGCTTCTTTCCTTCCTTTCTGACTTCCTGACTTCCTTCCTTTCACTCTTTATTCATGCTTCATTCTCATTCATTCATTTATTCAAACATTATTAACCACTTAACTTATGCTAGGAAATGAGTCAGGCTCTAGGGGAATTAAAGATGAATAGATCTGTTCCTGCAGCCCTGGAGCTGGAGTTATTCACCACTTATTTAGGAAGGCAGGCATTTGGGCCAACCCAGTTACATGTGTACTGTGTTGAAGGATATAGGGGGACAAACATTTAACTCCCCTTGGAGAGGCACAGAAGACTTCACAGAACAGCTAACATTTGACTAAAGTCTAGAGGAAGTTCGCCATGAGGACAAAATATGGAGGGTAGGGCATTCCAGGCAGAGGAAACAATCTGTGTAAAAGTGTGAAAAAAAAAGATTGTGGTCCATTTACAGAAGGATAGGTAGGGCTCCACAGCCTGGTTCAACTTGGGTTCAAAGCAGCAAGTGTGTAACAATCCTCTCCTCTGTCCCCCATGCCAGTTCTAGTGGTGAGGGTTCACACGACCACACTCACCACTCAGCCATTCCCAGACTTAAGCCAGACCTGGTTACTATACTTTGCCTTGTGACCACACCAACTTTGTTCCCCATGTCACAGCCCTTTTCACATCATGTTCCTCTCCTGCTCTTGGGTTTAGTGGTCCTCTTTCCCACTTTTTGCTTTTAGTGGTTCAAGCTCAAGAAACTGAATGCATCCTTCATTGTTAATCCAAGATCTATGCATTAATAACCACTATGCAGGCAGGAGTTTCCTGCTTGGTTCCTGCTAGTTCTCTGTAGCGGAAATCAAGGACCCTCCCTGGGCCCAGACTAGTGGTGAGGGTCTTAATCTCTGTGGTCAGGACCTTGGTGAAAATGGCATGCTTACTGGGTTTACAGTATTCTGTCCATAGATGGGGTGCTTAGGTAGAAACTTCCAGACCCAAGTAACTGCCTGTCTGGAGATTACCATCTTCTTTCACATGTGATGTCTTGCCTACATAGCAGAACCTCTGGGATAACCCAGTACACTGTACCTAACTGGCATCTAGGGTTGAGATTAACACGGCTCCTGTGTCACTTCTGTCTCCCACACTTGCTGTGGTACGTGCTAATACCTTGATAATAGGGACAGTCAGTTCCTGCCTGCTCCTGGTTTCCTGTGTGTGTGAAGTTACTGTAACTTTTTTCTGTCCCCTTATAAATCTATTTAAGGTTCATTTACAAGGTCAATATCAATTTTGAATCTATACTTTTAGAACTCTGCTTTCCCCTCCCAGATTTATGGAGGTAAAACTGAAAAAACTGAAAGATATTTAAAGCGTACAAGGTGATGCACACACTGTGGAAGGATTCCTCTGCACTGAGTTAATTACTACATCCATCACCTCCCATGTTTACCTTCTTTATTTCTTTTTTTTTTCGTGAGAATATTTAAGTTCTTCTCTTAGCAAATGTCAATTATACAATTCAGTGTTAGTGTTTTCAACTACAGTCAGTATGTTATACATGAGACCCACAGATCTTATTCATCTTATAACTAAAAGTTTGTACCCATAGTTACAATTTCTCCATAGTTCTCCAGCCCCTAGACCCTGGAAACTGTCATTCTACTCTGTTTCTTTTCTTTCTTTCTTTCTTTTTTTTTTTAAGATTCCACATGTAAGTGATACCAGGCAGTATTTGTCTTTCTCTGTCTGGCTACATGCCCTCCAGGTTTATCCATGTTGTTGCAAATGGCAGAATTTCCTTCTTTTTTTAAGGTTGTATAATATTTCTGTGTGTGGGTGTGTGTATCACATTTTCTTCATCTGTTCACCCGTTGACAGACACTTAGGTTGATTCCGTATCTTGGCTATTGTGAATAATGCTGCGATGAATATGGGAGTGTAGATTTCTCTTTGAGATAATGATTTTGTCCCCTTTGGATATATACCCAGAAATGGGATTGCTGGATCATATGGTAGAACTCTCATTTCTTTGAAGATGAAATGATATCTGCCCATTATCAATCCTCCAGCCACTCTGCAACTTTCTACAGTATTGAGACTCAGCAAATTTAAGTTATTTAGTAAAGGTCACTCATATGAGAGGCAGATCTCCCCTAAAACCCATCACTTGACCTCACACATAGCTACAGCATGCTGATTGATCTAGAAAACTCCATCACTCACACTCCCAGTGTTAGTCTACTGTTTTATACCTAAGAATTTTTTGTATGTCTTAAGTCCTTCCCAAGTCCAGACTATGTAAACAAAATGCTAATGAAGCCAAACAATATTAATTATGGCTATCCTATGATGCAAAAACCACCACTAGTCACACATGGCTTCTTCACCTAGAAATATGATTAGTGACCACTACCAGACACTATACGTTAAAATCCAAAGGTGTACTCTCACTTTCTATCTTTTTAATAGCAAAGAATGTTCCTCCATACCACATTACCCCATTGAAAAAATTTACCTGATATCTATTATAGTTCCATTGTAAATACTATCTTTTCAAATATTGTCTTTTTTCTTTGCCAGTATAGCTAATTTAGTTAAACTTCAACAACTCATTACAGTATACATAATGGTATGTTACAGTATGTTGATAATTTAACAATGGATAACTAATTAGTACTCATTGATATATATTGGCACATTTCATAGAATGACAATTTATGCATATTTTAGAAATTCTTTGTCAAATTTTCAATAACCTGAAATCTTTCAATAAAGACTGGAAACACTTAATTCTTATTCATTAAAAAAAAAATCTCCAGTTGATTACCTGGAACAGATGACTGATACAGGAGAAAGGATAAGATACAGCATTTTTGAGAATGTATCTACCAAACTGTAAGTATATTAATGCATTACACTTTCTGTTCCTTTTGAATTTTATACAACAGAATTAATCCAAAGAACAGAGACCCAGTACAAATAAGCTTAAGGAAAAATAGAACTTATTGGTTCAAGTACTTGAAAAGTTCAGGGTTAGAATCAGGAATAAGACTGATAATAAGGACAAAATAAACCAGGAGCTCAATAGATAAGTCCTTCTTCTCTTTTCTCTCTCTCTCTCTCCCTCTCTCCCTCCGCTTCTCCTGCTCTTATTGTGGAGTTTTCATTCTTAATGAGAACTTTTGATACATTTACTTTGGAATAAAAGTATCAAAGACCACACTCTGTCCTGTCTTTGGTAAAAAAACAAACTTTGGTTAATATGAACAATATTGCATTGAAAACATTCGTGTTCCTTAAACATTCTTTGGACATTTTCCTATAGTTTAGCCCAGTCTACATTAAGACATTCTTCAGAAACTATATATTACTAGGGTGGCCATGGTCCTCTGGGTAAGTAAATTTGCCAGATAACTTGAGGGCAATGTCCTAAAGGCAAACACAGTATTTCAACTGCTTTTCCTGACAGTCTTTCAAAAATGATTGTACATTCCTCTGCCTTAAGAGGGCACCCTCAGCGCAATTTAACCTTTTTTTGCTCGCTCAGCATCGTCCTGCACTAACTGTGCTGTAGATACACAGTGCTGATGGGATGAGGCATAGAGCTGAGTGGGCGTTGGTCTCACCTTCGGCCCTAGAGCTTGCTTTCTTTAAAAAGTATCTACAGTGAGTTTTCTTTTGGGTCACTTTCTATTTTTCTTTTCCCTGAGGTAATGAATAAATGATATTTGATGGCTTCACGTCTGAGATAACGTAACAAAACCAGCTTTACGCGAAGCAACCTGCAGAGTTAAAAGGTGAAAGCACAGCCTTCTGCCAAGTGGTGATTTCGACCTTTGAGAGGATTTCTGTCTTACCCTTACTACCATACAAAATACTGAATACATCATTAATACAGTGGAACTTGGGCAACATTTTGTGAACTTGTAATCTCTCTTCTAGTTTATCTGCAGTTATTCAGCAGGTAATGAAGGAGCAGTATTACTAGCAATATTAGACAACTAGCAAGTTTTTATGAAGAACTGATTCAATAAGCTAAAAACAATACTGATAATTAATAAAACATTAAATAAATTTCTGTAGTTATAAAACAGGCACCAACTTTTTCAAATTTTGTTTAATTTGCAATCAACTTCATTGAAGTGTAAGTTACATACAATAATATGCACTAATTTTCAGTGGATAGTTCAATAAATTTCGACAAGTGCATACACCTGTGTAACCACCACCTCCATCAAGAAGAGTAACACTGTCATCACCTCTAAAGTTCCCTGTGCTCTTCTGTGGTCAATTTTCTGTCTACTCCTGGCCCCAGACAACCACTTATCTCCTTTCTATTATTATAGGTTTACCTGTTCTAGAATTTCATATAAATGAAATTATTTAGTATCAACTCTTACTTTTCTGATTTTGGTTTCTTTCACTCATGATGTTTTGGAGATCCACTCATGTTACTATCAGTAGTTCACCACAATCTTTCTTTTTTTCTGGCTAAGTAGTATTCCATTGTATGGCTATATTATATTGACGATCTGTGTATCAATTTACCTGTTGATTTAAACTGAACATTTGGATTATTTCTAAATTGTATTTTTACAATTTGTATTATGTAGATATATATCTTCATTTCTGGAAGTAGAACTGAAGAATCGTATGTTAATTATGTGTCACTTTTTAAGAACTTGAAAACTGTTTTCCAAAGTGTTTGTAACATTTACATGCAAATATCAACATATAAGAGTTCCAGTTGCTCCCCATCCTTGCTAACACTTCGTGCTATTGACATTCTTGTTTTAGGCATTGCTGATGTATAGTGGTAGGTCACTGCAGTTTCAATAAACTTCACCCAGCTGACTAGTGATGCTGAGCATGTTTTCATATGCCTTTCCTTAATTTTTTACTTTTAAATTCCTCATAGTGGGTTTCCCAATCTTACTGCAATAATCTTAGAGCTAGGAAATTATCTTATGGTAAAGATATTTTAAATGATTATATCAGCCAGAAAATACTATTTTGTCCAACGGTTATTTGATGTGTTCACTCATTTTGATTCATTCATTCACTCAGTCATCAGGTGACTGTCTGAGTGGGCTCTATGTAAATGCTGGAAGGACAGCGTGATTATAGCGTGAAACACTTTCTTACCAAGTCACTTATACTGTGAACCCTAGATAAATGAAGGACACTTTTGAAATGTAACAGTTGCCAAATATTTTATTTTATGGAAACTCAGAGAATATGCACCAAAATAACAGTGGTATAGCCAGAGGTATGACGTGATCAAATATGTATTTTTAGAAAACTATTCTTACTCTGTTTAAAACCGTAGTAATTGACCTACTAGTGTACAAGAGGGTAGACTTTACAAGCATAATTAAATCCGACCAGCTTCAACAGCATTATGAAGTTATTAGAAATAAGTTGTTAAAAAAAAGCCACACAATACGGCCTTTATGCTTATTATTCTAGAGTCTCTAATGCTGTGATTCACTCTGAAGAACCAAACCAAATCGGTCTGCGAACTGACTGACCTCTTGGCTTTCAGGTGGCACTGAGCAGAGATGGGGTGACCTCTGATTTTTTTTTTTTAATTAAGAATTAGTCATAAAACACACCCTCAGGTGTTCTGATTTACTCATGGGCTATGTTCAGAAAAACCAGCAGGTTAATTTCCAGACCTACAATATATTTAACTACTGACCTTTCTCGGTGAGTTTTTGTGGCATATTACAAAGATAAGCCAATATTATATTGATCCATCAATATTTTCCTACACTGGGCCTTTTGAATATATGTAAACACTTCTATGTGCACTTTTAAGGTTAACACAACTTTCTGATTCAAGTGCTCTTTGCCCGTCACTACGAATAAGAGTGAGCCATCCCACAGCCATACCACAGCTACCTCTGTCAATCTGTGAATCCAGGTGATGGTGGAGAAGATAAAAGTAGGGAAGGTTAGAAATGCCTAAAAGAGTAAAATTAGATGTTTGGATGTGCTCTCACCTATAATATTTGGAAGCAAAAGTAGACATGCGGTACCCAAGTGCTGGAGACTTTCACCAGGAGGGATAGGATAACCAAACACAATGGCCAGAGGGGCACCAGGAAGGCTGGGAACACCAACCCACAGCAATACAAGAACCCTACAGAGTAAGAGGCTGAGGGCTGGCAGCTGTGACCCGTGGTGCAGGGTAAGGCAACAAGTACCTATGAGAATGACCTCTAGCAAGACAGGGCTCTGCTTCTGGAGTAAATGAGGCAGAGCCCTGAGAACCAGCATGAAAGCTAAGAACACAGTTCATGGAGAAGTCAACGTATCAATATAAGGAGTGGTCACAGAGAGATGGCAGGTCCGGAAAGAAAGAGAGAAAGAGAGGAAAGAAGGAAGGAAGGAGGGAAGGAAGGAAGGAGGGAAGGAAGGAAGGAAGGAGGGAAGGAAGGAAGGAAGGAGAGAAGGAAGGAAAGAGGGAAGGAAGGAAGGAAGGCAGGCAGGAAGGAAGGAAGGAAGGAAGGAGAGAAGGAAGGAAGGAAGGAAGGAGAGGGAAGGAAGGAAAGAGGGAAGGAAGGAAGGCAGGCAGGCAGGAAGGAAGGAAGGAAGGAGAGAAGGAAGGAAGGAAGGAAAGAGGGAAGGAAGGAAAGAGGGAAGGAAGGAAGGCAGGTAGGCAGGAAGGAAGGAAGGAAGGAAGGAGGGAAGGAAGGAAAGAGGGAAGGAAGGAAAGAGAGAAGGAAGGAAGGAAGGAGGGAAGGAAGGAAGGAAGGAAAGAAGGAAGGAAGGAGGGAAGGAAGGAAGGAAAGAAGGAAGGAAGGAGGGAAGGAGGAAGGAAGGAAGGAGGGAAGGAAGGAAGGAGGGAAGAAAGGAAGGAGAGAAGGAAGGAAGGAGGGAAGGAAGGAAGGAGGGAAGGAAGGAGGGAAGGAAGGGAGGAAGGAAGGAAATGGTAACTATGTGAGGTGGTGCAGATGTTAATTACTTGATTGTGGTGATTATTTCACAATGTATATGTACATCAAATCCCCAAGTTGTACACTTTAAATATATACATTTTGGGGGGTAAATTATACTTCAATAAAGCTAGTTAAACTGTCTGAATAAATAAAAAGAATTTAAATGTGAATATGGATATAAGCCAAAATGTTAACAGTGATTATCTCTGGGTAACAGAACTATAGTTGAGTTTTCTTCTGGTTTAGCTATGTCTTTTATTTTTTAAAAATCAACATAGAAGGACTTCCGGGAAGATGGCGGAAGAGTAAGACGCGGAGATCACCTTCCTCTCCACAGATACACCAGAAATACATCTACGCGTGGAACAACTCCTACGGAGCACCTACTGAACGCTGGCAGAAGACCTCAGACCTCCCAAAAGGCAAGGAACCCCCCACGTACCTGGTTAGGGCAAAAGAAAAAACTAAACAGAGACAAAAGGATAGGGACGGGTCCTGCACCAGCGGGAGAGAGCTGTGAAGGAGGAAAAGTGTCCACACACTAGGAGCCCCTTCGCGGGCGGAGACTTCGGGAGGCGGAGTGGGGGAGCTTGGGAGCCGCGGAGGAGAACACAGCAACAGGGGTGCGGAGGGCAAAGCGGACAGATTCCAGCGCAGAGGATCGGGCCGACCGGCACTCACCAGCCGAGAGGCTTGTCTGCTCGCCCGCCGGGGCGGGCGGGACTGGGAGCTGAGGCTCCGGCTTTTGTCGGAGCGCCGGGAGAGGACTGAGGTTGGCGGCGTGAACACAGCCTGCAGGGCGTTGGTGCGCCGCGGCTGGCCGGGAGAGAGTCCGGGGAGGGGTCTGGACCTGCCGAAGAGGCAAGAGACTTTTACGTCCCTCTTTGTTTCCTGGTGCACGAGGGGGGGATTAGGAACGCTGCTTGAGAGGGCTCCAGGGACGGGCGCGAGCCGCGGTTGAGAGTGCGGAGCCCAGAGACGGACATGGGACGCTGAGGCCGCTGCTGCCGCCGCCAGGAGGCCTGTGTGCGAGCACAGGTCACTAGCCACACGCCCTTCCGGGGAGCCTGTGCAGCCCGCCACTGCCAGGGTCCCGGGATCCGGGGACGGCTCCCCCGGGAGAGCGCACGGCGCCCTCAGGCTGCAGCGTCACGCCGGCCTCTGCCGCTGCAGGCCCGCCCCGCACTCTGTGACCCTCCCTACCCCCCGGCCTGGGTGAGCCAGAGCCTCCGAATCAGCGGCTCCTTTAACCCCGTCCTGTCTGAGCAAAGAACAGACGCCCTCCGGCGACCTACACGCACAGGCGGGGCCAAATCTAAAGCTGAGCCCCTGGGAACTGTGAGAACAAAGAAGAGAAAGGGAAATCTCTCCCAGCAGCCTCAGAAGCAGCGGATTAAAGCTCCACAATCAACTTGATATACCCTGCATCTGTGGAATACTTGAATAGACAACGAATCATCCCAAATTAAGGAGCCCTGTGGATGAAAGGCTCTTGGGTGCTGCAGCCAGGAGTCAGTGCTGTGCCTCTGAGGTGGGAGAGCCAACTTCAGGACACTGGTCCACAAGAGGCCTCCCAGCTGCACATAATATCAAAAGCAAAAATCTCGGAGAGATCTCCATCTCAACGCCAGCACCCAGCTTCACTCAATGACCAGCAAGCTACAGTGCTGGACATCCTATGCCAAACAACTAGCAAGACAGGAACACAACCCCACCCATTAGCAGAGAGGCTGCCCAAAATCATAATAAGTCTACAGACACCCCAAAACACACCACCAGACGTGGACCTGCCCACCAGAAAGACAAGATCCAGCCTCATCCACCAGAACACAGGCACTAGTCCCCTCCACCAGGAAGCCTACACAACCCACTGAACCAACCTTAGCCACTGGGGACAGACACAAAAAACAACAGGAACTACGAACCTTCAGCCTGCAAAAAAGGAGACCCCAAACACAGTAAGATAAGCAAAATGAAAAGACAGAAAAACACACAGCAGATGAAGGAGCAAGATAAAAACCCACCAGACCTAACAAATGAAGAGGAAATAGGCAGTCTACCTGAAAAAGAATTCAGAATAATGATAGTAAGGTTGATCCGAAATCTTGGAGATAGAATGGACAATAGAATGGACAAATTGCAAGAATCAGTTAACAAGGACCTAGAAGAACTAAAGATGAAACAAGCAACGATGAACAACACAATAAATGAAATTAAAAGTACTCTAGATGGGATCAATAGCAGAATAACTGAGGCAGAAGAACGGATAAGTGACCTGGAAGATAAAATAGTGGAAATAACTACTGCAGAGCAGAATAAAGAAAAAAGAATGAAAAGAACTGAGGACAGTCTCAGAGACCTCTGGGACAACATTAAACGCACCAACATTCGAATTATAGGGGTTCCAGAAGAAGAAGAGAAAAAGAAAGGGACTGAGAAAATATTTGAAGAGATTATAGTTGAAAACTTCCCTAATATGGGAAAGGAAATAGTTAATCAAGTCCAGGAAGCACAGAGAGTCCCATACAGGAAAAATCCAAGGAGAAATACGCCAAGACACATATTAATCAAACTGTCAAAAATTAAATACAAAGAAAACATATTAAAAGCAGCAAGGGAAAAACAACAAATAACACACAAGGGAATCCCCATAAGGTTAACAGCTGATCTTTCAGCAGAAACTCTGCAAGCCAGAAGGGAGTGGCAGGACATATTGCAAGTGATGAAGGAGAAAAACCTGCAACCAAGATTACTCTACCCAGCAAGGATCTCATTCAGATTTGATGGAGAAATTAAAACCTTTACAGACAAGCAAAAGCTGAGAGAGTTCAGCACCACCAAACCAGCTCTAAAACAACTGCTAAAGGAACTTCTCTAGGCAAGAAACACAAAAGAAGGAAAGGACCTACAATAACGAACCCAAAACAATTAAGAAAATGGGAATAGGAACACACATATCGATAATTACCTTAAATGTAAATGGACTAAATGCTCCCACCAAAAGACACAGATTGGCTGAATGGATACAAAAACAAGACCCATATATTTGCTGTCTACAAGAGACCCACTTCAGACCTAGAGACACATACAGACTGAAAGTAAGGGGATGGAAAAAGGTATTTCATGCAAATGGAAACCAAAAGAAAGCTGGAGTAGCAATTCTCATATCAGACAAAATAGACTTTAAAACAAAGACTATTAGAAGAGACAAAGAAGGACACTACATAATGATCAAGGGATTGATCCAAGAGGAAGATATAACAATTGTAAATATTTATGCACCCAACATAGGTGCACCTCAATACATAAGGCAAATACTGACAACCATAAAAGGGGAAATCGACAGTAACACATTCATAGTAGGGGACTTTAACACCCCACTTTCACCAATGGACAGATCATCCAAAATGAAAATAAATAAGGAAACACAAGCTTTAAAAATCAACATAAATCACTTAAAAAATTTAAAAAGGCAAGAACCCACTTGGGATTCTTTTATTTTGACTAAGCACTGGATTGATCCCTGTATGGCCAGGCCACGCATGATGGCTGTCCTCTTGTTCTCTGTACACCCCCTGCCCCACCAACGCCTGCTTCACCTATACCTCACTCACACGACTAATCTTCTTACAGATTTGCCCCCCTCCCACCCCCTGCACCCCCCCACCCTGCCCCAGGTAGTGATTATTATCTTTAGATCAGAACATCTCCACCATGGAGCTTATCAAATGGGCCGTGATGGGCGTGCCCCTCTGCTAGTTTCCGTGGTAACCAATGAGCCAACCTGACTGTCACTTCCTATAACTGGTAACCTGCCCCTCCCCTGGGGGGCAAAGACTGCCACCACGTCCTGCCCACACGCACAGGGTGGGCTGTCACTCCAGGACCTTGCTTCAGACGTGTAAGATCCCGCATCCATTAGACCACTGATGTCTCTGTTGCTGACTCCCAGCTCTCTTCGATCTCTAGGTTGGGCAAGTACACGGCTGCAGGTCTGTGGGGTGCAGCCTGACAATCCCAGAGGCTGGAATGTCTTGCAACTTTGCTGATGAGACTGTGCAGCAGGAAGCAGAGAGGACGGACACTTGCTAACACCCTCTGGGGTGTGATCTGTGTTCACAGCCCTTCAGGCAACAGTACTTCTTCTGTTGAACCAGGCTCAGCTCCCCACACTGCTGCTCTGCGTCAGGTGGTGAGAGTGGAGTGTGAAGTGTTCAGTTGTCTCAATGCAGTCAGTTCCCAGGAAAACACTGAAGCGAAAAGGGCCTGGCTTGCCCTCTTAGCAAATGCCTTTCTGACCCCCTTTCCACACTGTAGGACTTGCCATATGTGGTGTCTTTAGAGAAACACAATGCTAACCTTAGAAGTTACTGACACCTTTAATGGCTCTTTGCCTCCCCAGACAGGAGAGCTGTGCCGTCTTCAGTCTCCACAGCTGACTCTCTTCTCCACTGTCAGAATGCATGACTACTATGATGCTCTTCTAATCCTACTGCCACTTTGGTCTCAGGAAAGAGAAAAGGCAAGCGGATTACTGCATTCTCCTGTCCTTCTCATTTCTCCCACCCCCATGGCTTTCATCCCCGAGTAGCCTGCATTTCATAGCTACGGTCCTTCAGTTCGATGCTCCATTCATCTGGTTAGCGAGCCGGCGCATCACAGCCGCAGCCCTTGCGTGTGCTCATTTCTTCTCAGCTGTTTTCTTCTTCACTGGCTGCTCCAAAGGTGCTGCTCCTTTCCTCTTGACAGCACTTTAAAAATATTGCTGGGATGCTGGAAGTTGCCCAGAATCTGACCTCATGTCTACAAATAACTGTCTGTGGACACAATAGATCTTCAGTGGAAATTTTCAGACTAGAAAAGTTCAAGGGACAACCTAGCTAGAAAAACAAAATGATCTTCTTTCCTTCCTTCCACCCACTCATCCATCCATCCATACATACATTTATCCATTTATCCATACAGTATTTGATAGCTATATAGTCATCATCACCTCAATATAATCAAGTACTATTACTCCAGTAATTTTTTATTGAGCGTATACTATTGCCTGGAACCATTCTAGGTGCTGAAGATATAGCAAGAAACAAGATATCTCTGGAAATGGCTCATTAGACTCTAGCTCCAGTTATGACTTCCTTTCCAGGGACTAGATGTTGAGTGTCCAACTGGTTCTGAGTGCCCTTGTAACAGCTCCCATTCAGTAGGTTCATAACTGAACGCATCATGTTTGCCTTCCAGCAAAACAGTAATGCTACTCTCTGTCTCAGAAGTCTTCAGTGGCTTTATATAACTGACTGACTATAGCCCAGTTTCTTCTGCCTGATATTTATGATATTCTATAATGAATTCCCAGCCACACTATTCTGTTAGTATTTTCTAGTAAAATTACATATATTCTTTGCTCTATGGCTATCACATTATCTAAGCTTTCTGAAGCTTATGTTGTTACTGTTGACCAGAATGGGGTGTGTGTGCGTGTGTGTATTAGAGAGAGAGAGAGAGAGAGAGATTACAGTAAAGCAGCCAATTCTGCTCAGCACCCACTCAGTGAATACCGCCCCAAGTGTTAGTGAGTGTGGGATGGAAGTCCCAAATCTGCATTTGCCTTATTTTTTTTTGTATAGTTTTCTGTGTCTCTCGTAGGGTGAGCATGATGCTGTGCCCGGACTGAGTCTACCTGCATGTATTTTTCATGCAACATGGCCTGTAAACACAAGCCATCTATTTTACATGATCTCAGCTGAAGAATCTGCTATCTGTTCTGATTCTAAAGGAAAATCTGGCTGCTATATTCAATAGATCGTTTCTACTCTGTCCTTTATGACCGTATATTCTGTATTTTGTGGGCGAATTTTAAAAACTTTTGTGTTATTTTGAGTTTACACAATTTTTGCCTTCTCTGATTTTAGAACCCAGTGTCTGGTAAGTACAGTTTCATAGTGCTGTGATTCTTTTTATCTCCCCTACAAGGTTATAACCTCTTTGAGTACAGGATCTACAGCAATAATTTCCCATGGATCATCTACAGGGCTGGGGTTGAAACCCAGTGGTTGGATAAAGAATGGCAAGTACTGAAGATGGTGACTGTTAAAGAACAGGAGAAAGCCCAGAAAGGGGCAGTTTACGGACCCAGAAGACAAAAACGTCCTTTACCCCTTCATATGGTTTCAATTTGAAGGAAGCTTCTAAAGCCTCAGTATGTTTAAAACAGAATTCAAATGCCATTTTTATATATAAAAATACAAAGGGACAGGAAATTCCATGTGCCTGGGGATGGGAAGAGGAGAGCAGGAAAGGGAAAGGTGCTCAGGCTTCAGAAAGTAGTATGAGTACCCTCTGTCTGGAATAGAAAACGTTTAATTTGAAATGACTGCCCAAAGATTACATTACGCAAAGGAAAAACAATCACATCAGTTTCACTGTGAGTTCAGAAAGTTTCCAGTGTGCCTTTTAGGAGACAAACATTTGTCATTATCTATCATTTCAGATAACTCCGTAATCAATGCATTAACATTCTTATGTTAGTATTTTCAGAGCAGCTTGAAGTTTATTGATTTTCTGTGATACTGGATGATTAATTTCCTTCTTGAGTCTGGTGAAGAGTTAATCTAAACCATATAACATAGTGTCAGCAGCTGGAAGCCATAATGCAATCTTCTTTCATTCGCTAGTTACCTTTGTTGAATAACCTCATAAGAATATAACTGTCATAAAAATCTCAATTCAAAGATCCTTTGGCTTTTCACAATTTGTAATTGTTTTAGTTGAATCTGTTTCCTCGAATTCTTCCATAGATCTTTATAAGGAGGTCAGGCCGTGAAGGCAGCAACCATGAGGGTCTTGTTCCCTACTGTATCCCCAGCATCTAGGATAATACTCTCCACAGGATAGGGGTCCAACAGCAATTCATTCATTCATTCATTCAATTAATGAATTAATGGACCAGAACTACCCTGGCCGGATGGTTTAACTAAGAGGTTTGCCTGGAGATTCAGGCTCAAAGATCTTTGTTATCCTAAGAATGCAGGGCTAGGAACGTTACCTAGACGGCTGGACGTGAAACAGGAAGAGCAGTCAAAAGCAGCCAAAACAGTTTGTTAATTTGTTCAAAACAAGATTTTATAACTCTGGTGCAAATGTATAATTTCCCTAAATGTACATAATTTGTTTCCAATTCTTTCCCATGCCCGAATGAGTTATCTTCTTGTACTCTAGACGGCTGAGAGTATGTGACAATGTTGAAGATTTAGGATAGAGAGAAGATGCTAAGATTAGTATAAGGCCCAGCAATAATCCCAAGGCTGGTCTAAGGGGAAAACAACATGTTTAATTCCTTGGATGGTGACAGTGATGCATAACAAAGACTGGAAAAAACTCTTTGGAAGTTCCTCTAGAATGTTTTTCCTTAGCGAACCACAAATTCTGTCACTGTCAATAGTGATGCAAAGTGTTGGATAATGATTCTGAAGATTTGTGTACGTGCTACATATGTTATGAATGACAAATCATCACATGGAAAACAGCATACATCTAAAAACATACAATATATTAACATTTGCTATAGGGATGGGTCTTGGGAAAGAAAGCATTTGTAGCTTGTTTGTAACCCATCTTCTCTCCCCTGGGGAATGCCCAAGAAGAGAGAAAGGGAAAACAGAAATTAGATGACCCAGTAAAGACTCCTTGTAAACATGCTAATCAGACCTGGCGTTTACTAGCAGAGAGATAAGGAGAGTGTTTTCTGTGGACTCTTTCTAGTAGGCTGTATCCAGTCTGGCTAGGCTGCTTATAGAGAACAAATGAGGAATGGATGGATTTGCGGGAATATGGCCCATTGGAAAGTGTTAGGTCAGCTATATAATTATCCAAGTATCAGAGGGAGCTGTTTCATAACTGCATGCAACACGCAGAGATTTCAAGCATTAAATCTGGACCAGGCCACATCTTGATGCGGCACAGAAGGACCTGGGGGGTAGACTGGGGGTCTCAGATGTTTCCATGAATTGCCTTTGCCTTCACCTGTACCCTGTGAATTATTAGCAAAGTTTGATACTTGCTAAGATCTCTGCTTCTTTGAGTCTGATTTGACACTTACCCTTTGTGTTACCACAGGTCTGGAAACTAATTTAAATGAATAATGGGCCCTTTTACAGACAACAAACGGATTTCAGTAGAAAGTAAATTTAATATTTCCTCCACATTGGTAGGCTGCAGGCGTTCATTTCAAACAGCATTGGAATGTCAGTAATTCCCTTGTTTTATTTGGAATGTCTAAGGTTTCACTCATATTAAAAACACACTGTACTCAGAGGAACTGTCTTATGGAATTCAGAATACTTTGACTAGTCTAGACAAAAAAGCTGTAGGAACTAAGGGGATTTTAAATGGATTACTATAGCTACATGGAGCATAATTTATTTTCCAAAAATAATTTCATTTCTATCTGTAACAACCAAGAGCTAACCAGGGAGCAAAAGCACAATCTACTAATAAAAAGGTTTATGTACAGGAAGAGAGGTTGTACTGCCCTTAGGAATAGTAAGTGGATGTAAATGTAAAAACATATATTAATTTTTACTTTTTCTTCAACGCTTTTGAGTAGCTTATTATCTGGAAAGCTCTATGAATAAGGTAATAAAAATATCTTATTACCTTGAAAAGCAGAGATCTTTAGAAACTAAGAAGAATTTCTTTTATTGGAAGGAAATCTAAAGGAAAAGATCAGCGTTCCTCCAAAGTAACCCAACACAAATGCTAGTGGCTGTTAAAAGTGAAATATTTGATTAACCTACTGAAAACCAAGTTCAGGGACCCCTGCTGTGGGTTCTCACCCCAAATGCCACAGCTGAATTGGCCTTGAACAGGATATATAGCTCCTCCTTGAAGTTCAGGGCATGAGAACCTAAGCTAGGGCTTAGGGAAGAGAAATCAGTAAGAATGGCCTCTCACTGCCTGGCATGTGAGCTCCAGCAGGCTTCCTGGAACTATAAAAGAGAGAGGAGCATTATCAATAATCTGCTGGAAGGTAACGTTTTCAGTGAGGTAAGTAAAACAGTTATCAGATGTCCCAATTCAAGAAAGAGACTTTCAGCTGATGCTGGAGAATTACATTTCCTCATTAAAACTATATTTTGCCTTTGTAACCAGTTTTGTTACCAATCAGATTGGTGAGCCTTAAAAGCTATGTGCTCCTGAAATCTTACGAAGAAGAATTTTGCTCCTTGTCTGTGTTTGATTCATTTTTCAGTTCTATTTTGTTGCGTGTAAAGAGACTATGAAAGATATCTATACATATTTCCTCTTTTCTTTAATGACAGTTTTTCTCTTTCCTAATTATTTTATGCTTACCTATCTTTCCAGAGTTACAATTTTTTGTTTAAAATAAAACTTTCTTTTTTTGTGTGTGTGTGTTACGTGGGCCTCTCACTGCTGTGGCCTCTCCCGTTGCGGAGCACAGGCTCTGGACATGTAGGCTCAGTGGCCATGGCTCACAGGCCTAGCTGCACCGCGGCATGTGGGATCCTCCCGGACTGGGGCACGAATCCGTGTCCCCTGCATCAGCAGGCGGACTCTCAACCACTGCGCCACCAGGGAAGCTTTCTTATAAAGAGTTAAGTATGCCCTCCAAGAATTGGTAGCTAGAAGACAATGGGCATATTGAATCTATGCAACTTGCTACCTTTCATGTCTTATAAAGTATTGCATTTGCCACGTGTTAATGAGTGGACTTTTGCTAATTTACAATACTTACGCGACTGAACTCAGCCCTCAGCTTGTAGGGTATAATTATTAAAATCCAGGCTCCAGTTTTTGTCTGAAGGTCTAAGGAAACTAGTATGAGGAATATCTAGAAACACAAGAGCCAATTAAGAGAAAAATCAGAGTAGAAAATTTTAATTGTATAACACTGAAGGAAAGAACAAGAGCAACGGTGCATTATTATTTTGTGCTAATTTATGCATTGGTTTTCTGTTCTATTTATATTGAGAGGGGTTAAGATTAAGGAACAAGTGAAACTTAAAAGGCTTCAAATGAGTCTTCTTAGGACAGGCCATGAAATGCTATGTAGGATTGAGGTGACTTGCAGAAGGTGAGCCATCAGTCTTTGGAACGCTACACAACTTCAGAATGCAAATTTCCTTCTGCCTGGAAATCTGTTTCCTTGAATAATTTAAGGAAATGGCTTATTCAGAAATAAGCACTCATTAAAATGGGGGAAAAAAGAAAGGAGAGAAAAGCAAAGTCAGGCAAGCCATGAGTCAGGACTGCAAGAGCTATAAAGTATTTGGACAAAAGACTGATGATGGACTGTCCCTAACAGGTGCCTTAATTACAAGTCACTTGGCGGTTTGTAGCAGGGAGAGGTAGGTCTCTAGTGTTCCCATTCTTAAGCCTATTGGCAAATATTAAAATAAAAGATATGGTGACAGATTACTCCAGCGGTATCAAAGTTAATATGTAAGTGAATTCTGAAGTTATTCAACCAGTGTTTAATAACCTATTTTCATGTCCCGACCATCTGACCATTTAGATAAACATCTCCCTCCCTTCACATATAACAGAAAGACTCATTTGAATATTCTAGAACTTTAAAGTTCTCTAGCTAATTCTGATGAATCCACTAAAGGGATGATGCCAAAGAGACGTGTATCCAGATTCCAATTCACACTTTTATTCAGTTCTTAGGCAGAAGCTGATAGACATCCTGTAAATCTCAGTGACAGGCCTGAGGGACACCAGTGGCAGGAGAACTATTATCAAAATGAACTGCTCGGGCTTCCCTGGTGGCCCAGTGGTTGAGAGTCCGCCTGCCGATGCAGGGGACACGGGTTCGTGCCCCGGTCCGGGAAGATCCCACATGCCGCAGAGCGGCTGGGCCTGTGGGCCATGGCCGCTGGGCCTGCGCATCCAGAGCCTGTGCTCCGCAACGGGAGAGGCCACAGCAGTGAGAGGCCCGCGCACCGCAAAAAAAAAACAAACAAACAAACAAAAAAAAAACCCAAAAAACGAACTGCTCAAGTTGTTTTCATGAAGGGAGGAAACAGAGGACCTAAAAACAGTAGAGCCTAAAATCATGACACAGGCTGCAAAGACTCCTTAGGACGTGTCAGTCTGCTGGCAACCTTTCAAGCAGAGGTACCAACTTCTCTACGAAATTCTACCTTCCTCTGCTTAAAATGTCTCTCTTTCATCACACTTCGTACTGCGATGAAAACATTTGTTACATTTGGCCTTTCAATGTCATTAATCGTGAGCACAGATTAATACAAGGAGCTGGGCTTTTGGATAAGAGCTGGGCTTCAACTCTGGTTCTATCACTAACAACCTTATGACCTTGGATGTGTTAATGAACTCTTTGAACATCAGCTTCATTGTCAGTAAAATAGGAGAGAATATTAGGTTTGCTGTGGTAATTAAATGAAGGAATTTTTCAAAGGAACAAAAAACCAGAAAGTGGAACATAATTGATATCCAGTAAATGTAACCTGTTAAAATAATTTCTCCCCATTTCATTTAGAGTAAAGACATGGCTCGTTCACTGTTGGTGGGAATGTAAACTGGTATACTCATCATGGAAAACAGTATAGAAAGTCCTCAAGAAATTAAAAATAGAACTACCATATGATCCAGCAATCCCACTTCTGGGTGTGTATCCAAAGGAAATGAAATCATTATCTTGAAGAGATACCTGCACTCCTATGTTCATTGTAGCATTATTTACAATAGTCAAGGTATGGAAACAAGTGTCTATTGATAATGAATGGATAAAGAAAATGTGATATACAATGGAATATTATTTAGCCTTAAAAAAGAAGGAAATCCTGCAACAACATGGATGAACCTGGAAGGCATTATGCTAAGTGACATAAACCAAACAGAGAAAGACGAATACTACATGGTATCACTTATATGTGATCTTAAAAAAAAAAAAATTGAACTCACAGAGACTAGAAAAGTTGTTGCCAGGGGCTAGGGTGGGGGGAATAGAGAGAGTTTGGTAAAAAAGTACAAACTTTCAGTTTTAAGGTGAATAAGATCTAAGGATCTAATGTATAATATGGTAACTACAGTGGTAACACTGAATTGTACAACTGAAATTTGATAAGAGAGTAAAACTTAAATGTTCTCAAGCACACAAACAAAATGCTACATATGTGAGGTGACAGATGTGTTAATAAACTCAATGAGGGGAATCCTTTCACAATGTGTATGTATATCAAATCATCATGGACACTTTAAATATCTTACAAGTTTGTCAATTATTCCTTAAGAAAGCTGAAAAAGAAATGCAAATTAAAGCAACAATTCTTTTTGCCCATTGAACTGCCATTTTTAATATATAAGTATCGCAGCATTCATAATGGTTAGGTAAAACAGTCTAAAACCACTGTTGGCAGAAGTGTATGTTGGCACAATCTCTGGGGGCATGTTTCAAAATGTTAAATGCATTACCTAAGATCCCGCAAGCAGTTCACCTTTAGGAATCTATCCTATACAAATAAGAGGACAAATATGGAAACCTGTTTAAGGATATATAATAGAGCAGTATTTGAAACAGTAAATATTTAGAAACAATAAAACTATCCAAGTGAGGGATGCCCACATAAATTGTGATACACCTATAAAAGAAGAAATAAATATATAGGTACTAATCATGACTATATACTTGGAGAAAAAGAGAGGGAGAGGGAAAGAGAGAGATGGAGAGTCAATGGAGGGCAGAACAGAGAGAGAAATGTATGTAGCATCAACTTAAGAAGCCACGATTTAGGGTATAATTTCTTTTCTGGTTCCTTTCTGTAATGTCAGGGGTCACACAAAAACTCACATAGAAATCTGATGGAAAGCTGGTGTCTTTGGAGGGATAAAAACTAGTGACTTGATGGAGTTACCATGAAAGGTTAATTTCTAAAAAGGAATTTCCTGCCTACGGTTATAATATTAAATTCTAAGAAAAAGTATTCCCTTCTAGAAGCATCTTTTCCATATTGGAAAAGGAGAATTATGAATTATTCAAAACAATATTTCTTCTTAAAAGTTGCCTTTTAGGATTACTTTTTAAATCTGTTTTTAATGGTGATTAATTCTCATATCTCAGCCTTTCTTCGGTGTTCAGACCACGATTAACTTCGGCGCTGTGACAAAACATGAGCCATCCTAATCCTCGGCATCAAGATTATGGGCTGTATGGCGACGAGTGACTTTCTGGGTGACTTCAGTTAAGATTTCTGTAATTGCTATTGTTGATCCATTGCTATTAATTGGATATCTCATTGCTACTTAAACCACGTACACAACAAATAGTAAGTCTTGCTATTACTTCCTTAGTGAAAAGATTCTTCTATTACAGGGAAAACATAAAGCTGCACTCAGTAAATGTATATGTTTGCATAACAAAGACTACCAGAAGAGCTCCGTTTGTTTAGACAGATTTACCTTTTATTAAACTCAATATTTTAGAACTCTCAGGAAGCACACCTGCATCTGAAAATTGTATTTCAAAATAAAATTCTTGATCTAGACAGCAATCATGTTTTAAAATTGGATTTTGCTTTTGAGTGTCATTTTCATGAAGTTAATAGAGTCCCAAGTAATAATACAGTGCTAGAGGCTGTGTTTACTTAGTTGTCCCCCAAAGAGTTGGAAAGTTAAAAAACAAAGATGCTATAAAGTGACCCTGAAGTGACTAATGTCTCTCCTTCAGGAGAATGAATTATAAACTTAATCAAGTTCACTAGATCTCTCTCCCAACACACACACTTTATAATATATAATACACTTTAACTAGGACCGGCTGCCTAATTTGCAGACCCTGTACAAAATGAAAATTCGAAACTCCTAGTTCAAAATTTATGAAGAATTTCAGGATGGCGACCACAGAGCTTTGAACCAACTGTGGGGCCCCTCTGAGCACAGAGCCCCGAGCGACTATACAAGTTACACACCCAGGAAGCTGGCTCTGGTGTTAACTGTAATACTTTTGTTTGCTATTAAATTAACAACGGTGACCTTTTAAAAACAAAGCCAAAATACAACAAAAACATTTGAAATGCTGACAAATCACACTTTTATATTTTGTTCTTCAAATCTACCTCATGTCTGACTCACCTATAAAGATAAGGCTTGGGAAGATCACGGTTCCAAAAGTCACAAAACACTAGTCTGCCTGACAATTCTCATGACTCAGATAAATTTAAGTTGTCGCCATCCCAGCTATCAGGGTTACTTTTCTGCCTGAGGTCACAATTCCTCAGCACTTCTCTCTTTAAATCCCATCTACTATGTGTGTAGGCATCCATCTCGAGTTCACAATCTTCTGTTTTATATGAAGATTTTTGGGAACACATAAATGAACAGATAGTTGCAATACCTTCTATTGTCTGTCCTTTTTTGTGTGAGCCTTTTCTTTTTTTTTTTTTGCGGTACGTGGGCCTCTCACTGTTGTGGCCTCTCCTGTTGCGGAGCACAGGCTCCGGACGCGCAGTCCCAGTGGCCATGGTCCATGGGCCCAGCCGCTCTGCGGCATGTGGGATCCTCCCGGACTGAGGCACGAACCCGTGTCCCGTGCATCGGGCAGGCGGACTCTCAACCACTGCGCCACCAGGGAAGCCCTAACAATTCTTTGATTTTATTTTTAATTTATTGTGAAAATTTCTAGGCACGCCAAAAGTAGAAAATATAGTCTACCTGGATCCATCACTAAGCCTCAACAATGATTATTTTGCTGTCTGTTTTATTTATTCCCATCTTTTCTCCGTGCCCCCTTCCCTTTTACTGGGATGTGTTACTTTCAACCAAATTCCAAATCTCAAGTCATTTACCCATAAATACTTTAATATACATTCAAATTTTTTTCTTATATAAGGCAGTGAATTATTGCTCCTACAAAATTAGTACAAGATAATTCCTTACTATCATCTAATATGTAGCCCATACTCAAATTTCTCCTGTTGTCTAAAAGTATAATTTTATGGTTTGTTTGCTTGAATCAGGATCCAAAAACGCTCCATGCATTGTATTTAGTTGTTACATTTTACTTGTTTCTTTAAAGCAGTCACAGTACTCCATCCTTACCTTTTTCAATTTTTTTCTTTGACTTATTAAAGGAACCACAAGAATGATCCTGTTCAGTCTTTGACATTTTACCTTTGACTGATTGCTTCTTGATGCTTAGTTAGGTCCCCTATCCCCCGCAGTTCCTGTAAACTGGACTTTAAATCTAATGGTTTGATTTTACTTGTTTTCCTCCAAGCCACTTCAGAAGTGGTACTCTGCACATTACGTTTGCATAACCTCGGGGGCAATATTAAGTCTGAGTGACGTACTTCAGTGAGGTGGAGATACACCAGTGCAGTTTGGGTGGTATCGGCCCGATCCCATCACTCTAAAATTTCCCATGAAACCTTCACTAATGGTTTACTATTTGTTGATGACCTAAATCAATGATTTCACTAGGGGTTGCAACATGATGCTTTTCTATTCCTATAATTCCTCCTGTTTAGAAAGCTTTACTCATTTCCTAAGGCCTTTAGTTAGTGTGAAGTAGAATTGCTACCAGAGGGGCAGGAAAAATGCCTACTCCTTCCCTTTAATTATCAATTTTATAAAAAGTTAATTCAATTTTAAGTTCTTTTTCTCCCATACATTTTTTTATTGAAGTATAGATGATTTACCATTAGCCATCCATTTTGAGATAGGAGTTGGTGTCTTAGCTTCCAGTAGTAGGAGTGCATTTTGTTTCTCCAATTCTTTTGTTTCCCTTTCCTTTTCTCAATCCTTTCTTGAGCATCATTATGGAACCATGAAAGCTCCTAGTTCATTTACATAATTTGCTCTAATTGTACCCACCACAACTGGATTGGCATGATTCAGTCTGCATGTAAATTTTAGTGTGAGGGCGTGTCTCCATAATTATTCAAGGTATTAACAGTCATTGCTTCAGAACTGAGATAAATTCTGTCTGGGCATCTCAGAAAGAGAGATTTCACACAAACTCACATAGTTGCACGGGAATGAGACACTGTTCCTAGTGACAGGTAGAGTCTCAGAGTTAGTTTCAGTCTATTAGAAAAGTTACCCAAGAAAGACTCCAAGGAGCCTGCCCTGTCTAACCTGATTATGCTAGCTAGCCTCTTTCTCTGATAGGTAATCAACTTTTAAACTCAGTTTGAAATAGAAATAAATTGAAGATGAGGTTCAAATCAGAGAAGAGTAAGATACCTCTACACATAATGGATTGTGTATCTAGATAACAAGTTCATCCTGACCCTTCAAGATTGATACATAGCAGAGTAAAAAATATGATCACCTTTATTCGGTAAATACTACATTTATCTTAGTAGCCAGAAAAGAAACTGGTCCACGTGAATCGAGGCTGGACAGCGGGATGGAAGCACAGTGAATTCTGTTTTTATAAAAACAGGAGGGAGGTTTTCCTTTATCTGTTATTCCATGCCATGCCCTCCAACTGTTTTCTATGACACAAAAACACCAGTAGAGCAAAGCACTTTTCAAAATAATGTGGTATTTAAACTCTTTAAATTGGGAGAAAAATCCTGGCAGATATTGTGATCCCAGGAAATGTAATGTTTATAAAGGCATCCTTCATTATGCTATGATCACATCTGGAATAGGACTGCTATGAAAATGGACCTCGGTGATGATTTAATTACAAAGTAGTCTGACACAACTTCAAATACTTACTTTTCAAAACCCAGATGGACATTTAGAGCTCTTTTTTTCTTCTCTCATTTTCTACAGCTTCCAGATGAACTGTCTGCCTCCTGCAATGATGGGAGGCTCCTTCCTGTACACATCACACACAGGGCACACCCTATTGACCAGGCTCTCAGCTCACTGAAGGACAGTTCCATTTTCACAGAAGAAACAGGAAAGGGACCAACACTGCCTGTCACAATTAAGCTTGCTCATCTGTCATCATAACTTCTAGCGAGAATGTTTTATCTCAGTCTTTTCATATCCTCTATAATCTGCAGAGAAAAAAGTGTTCAAGGGAAATGCCTTGAAGATTACCCTTCAGGAAAAAAGAAAATATTCCCAAACAGGTTTTCTTTGTGCAGAACAAATTACTATACATTCTGAAATTTTCCTTTGTTATGTGAGTCAATAACAGATAAAGGAAAACCTCCCTCCTGTTTTTATAAAAACAGAATTCACTGTGCTTCCATCCCGCTGTCCAGCCTCGATTCACCTGGACAAGTTTCTTTTCTGGCTACTAAGATAAATGTAGTATTTAAAGTCAATTAACTAAAAGTCAATCCTTTTAGTTAAATAGGGAGGGAAAGTTTAAAAGGAGTCAAATCTGGGTCAAAAACATCTTCTAAAGAACATCTTCTGGTGTTCAGCAGACTCATCAAGTCAGATAAGTAATTTCATATTTTCTCACCATATCCACTGTGATCCTCATTAAGCAGTAACAGCCCAACTATGAATAAATATTTACTCCAATACTAGTATTTTGAGATTTGGTTAAAAGGAACTAACTAATAATTAACTAAATAAATACATCAGCTTCCCCTGTGTCATAAGCCTCATTCCTTTATGTTCCCAAAGGTACAGGAACGTGAAAGTATTTCAATCTAATTGGAACCGGAGGATATGAAATGGAAACTCTCACGCATGCAACTTTAAAAGAACGGAACTTAAGAACTTAGAGGCTGATTTCCTGTGAGTGCCTGATTTACAGCAGTCCGAGACTTACCTCCTGACCAACGAACATCTGCCAGGAATCTCTCCCCATCCTCAAGCCCATGAACTTCTTGCTTGGATTCTGGCTGGACTTCTCTCTCTTTGCATTTCTTGCCCACAAATATAGCCTGCCCCAAATCCTCAACAGACTGGCCTGTAGCTCACCACAACATGCATTTCCTGAACTGCAATTCCTCTGCTATTCCCAAATAAACTCAATTTTTGGTCATCTGAGTTTGCCTCAGTTGATCTCTTTATTAGGTTATTTAGGAACTTTCAGATAATGATTTTATAAATGGAATTAAAAAGAAAAAGGAAAACAGCATTTGAGAGATAATGAGTCTTGCCCAAGATCACACAGCGAAATAGGTCAGAACTTCTAGCTTTTGTCTTTACAGTCTGGAATCTTTTAATTGTTTTAGCCTAATCTCATAGATGGTTTCTTTTCCTCTTGATCATTTTAGCTGACAGCAGTCATCTGATCTATGTACTAGGAATTAGTAAACTGTTCTACTGTTGTCCTGCAACCAGCTGGCTACCTGGCTTTAGGCAAGGCACCTAGGAACTGCAGAGTTTACTAAAGAAGTTCTTATGTAATCAGGTTTCTAAATAATGGGAATGGTCTCATTAACTGTTTATTATCATAAATATAACAAATACTCCTAAAGAAAATTCAATCAATAAAGAAAAATATAAAGAAGAAAGCAAAAATCACCCAGTGTTCTCCAACCAAGAGATACTCACAATGCACATTTTGGGTGATGTCACTTTGGGTTTCTATGCAGACACACACATATATACTTTTATACAAATGTGATATTCTCATCTATGCTATTTAATCACTTGTTCATTTCAACAATTTAATGCTTTTTCCACTTAATATTTAAATGCTAAATTGTTAAATTTCCATTTAATAAAAATTATAATAACTAGGACTTGATAAGCTCTTTCTATGTAAAATCTAACTTAATACTCAAATTTTACACACATGAGTCACAGATAAGATATTTGCGCAAGGGCACAAAGTTGTTGTTTATTCCCACTGAGGTGCAACAAGATTTCAAGGCAGGCAATTCTGAGTTGACACTCCTTTATAACGGCTGCATTTTATTCATTGGATGAATATCCAGAGTTTATTTTAAATAACTGCTGATGGGTACTTGGACAGATTGAATACTACTGATGCTATTAGAACCTCATTGATGATCATCAAGTGCGTCTTTGTGCATTTGATCAAATACTTCTTTGGATATGTTTCCAAATACAGAATTTCTGCACTGAAAGGTACACATCTTCAGTTTTGATACGTATTTTGCCACAGACTGAATACAATTTTATGGAAGAGTCATTTCCCCACATCTCAACAACCAGTGCTGTCAATATTAAAATGAGCAGACATTTACTAACACAGACCGTCTCCTTTGGTTTTATAACTCAGAATTAAAAACATACATTTGCTGTAGATTGTACGCCCATTATTTAAAATGTATTTAGTGACTTTAATAGTAGGCACTATTGGGAAACAAATAAGAATGCTTGCTTCATAAACCTCATAATCTAATTCCCGAAAAATCACTATTTGGGGGCACTAATAAGGATCATTCCACCACATTGCTGGTAAAAATAGTAATACTCCGTATAGAAATTTCACAACACATACGAAGAATTTTATATGTTCATATTCTATGACTCGGTAATTCCACTTGAAGGATTCAATCTTAAAAAAATGACAAGAGATGTGGTAGCAAAATGTTTATCATAATATAATCTCTGAAAGTAAAAATGGAAAACTTAAATATGAAAAACGGACATTGATTATTGCCCATGATAAATCCATTTAATGTGTTATCATTTAGCCATTAAACCTTTATAATCTCTGAAGATTAGTCGTGTGCCAAAATGTTCTCAATATCTTAAACAAAAATGCAGCATTTATACCGAATTACTCTGATTAGCAAACACATGTGCTACTTGTATAAAACACAAGGGAAATTTGCCCAACAGGTTAATAGTGATTATTAGATATTTTTTATTTTCTCCTTCTGATATTTATCGTTTTTTTCCTCCTAAATGTCCTATAATCAGTTATATTTGTTTTATGCAAGAACAAACAAACAAATAAAAAACCTACTTCAAAACTCACCCTTGTCCTATCATTGATACATATCTCAGAATCTGAAAGTCCTCACTCGTTATCAGTCCTATATACCACTTAGATGACTTACATCTTCCCCCAAATCCTTCTCAACCAAATGCCGTGAACCCTCAAGATCAATTAATGAGGGTCTGTAGGAAATCATCTTTCTCGTCCCCTCCCTTTTAGTTTCAATCTGTCCAGCACCGTTTGCTTTTGGGAAGGATCATTCCTCTATTACACAAAACCCTGTGGAATTTTTAATCAGGTGAGCTTGTCTGCCATGCCACAGAATATCCCATCTCTTGGACACAGTAACTAGAGCAGGGGTGTAGAGGTGCTCTGGGGCCATGTGCTCTAAGTTCCAGTGAGGCGTGCCAGAAACAGACTTGCCTCGTGAAAGCAACAGGAAGCCAATAAAGACAAGCCGAGATGAGACAAGAGACAGAAAACTGTTCCTGATGGTATCTTTCGAATCCTCAGATCCACCCATGCTGGAAGCTAGGGCCAGTCCAAAGACTTCTTAATTATATGGGCCCCCAAATTACCTTTTTTCTTTAAGCAAATTTGAGTGTAATTCTGTCAGTTCTCAACAAGAGTGCTAACAAAAGGTCCAACCAAATGGCAGTACCTTCTAACTTTCCTTCTAACTCTCCTATGCAACACTCTTTTTATTCATCTTATTTCAATGAGCATGTTCCAAAAAAGAACAATTCCAATTCATATTCAATAAGTTTCTCACATGAGTTTTTTTTCTTTTTTTTTTGCGGTACGCGGGCCTCTCACTGTTGTGGCCTCTCCCGTTGCGGAGCACAGGCTCCGGACGCACAGGCTCAGCGGCCATGGCTCACGGGCCCAGCCGCTCCGCGGCATGTGGGATCTTCCCGGACCGGGGCACGAACCCGTGTCCCCTGCATCGGCAGGTGGACTCTCAACCACTGCACCACCAGAAAAGCCCTCACATGAGTTTTTAATGGTGCAGTGAATTTTATATATCCTTACTTTTAAAAAATGTTTAAATGTGCAACTTAACCCATATCTCTATTAAACATCATTGAGTTCGATGCTCTGACTAGTTTTTTCTTAGCTGTTATCGAGATCATTTATATTTATATCTCTATCCTTCCCACACACCTTGATTCAATCTGTAAAATTAATAAGAATTTTCTTTTCTCTCATGCAAATCATTCCATCTGATTATTGCTCTTGAATGGAAAAGGTCTCAGCAGAGGTGCCTGTTATATGAATGACTGGCATCAGCTTAAGCTCCATTTTGGGGTTCTTCCATTCTGGGGAATGCACTGGCAGGTCCAGGGCACCACTACACAAGATAAGCTTTATCTCAAAATGGGCGGGTGGGTCAACAAGTAATTAATTGCTTTCAAGGAAATTGCCTTAAAGCCATTGTAGACTTCAAGTTGTCTCCATACTGATTAGAAAAGGGACATAATACTGTAATTAAATTGTCAATCACAAAAGAAATACATTTGCATGGAGATTCATTTGCAAGAAAACTTTGGAGCATTTTTGAGGCAGAGTTGATGAAACTTGGAATCTTGAAAAGATTTCTGGTTTCAAATATAGAAAGAAACAAAGAAAGAGAAAGAAGATGGAGGCGCTGTCAGTCTGATGTAATTGAGAGTGAAAGAAAAGGACTGACCAGGTCTTTAGAAAAATGACTGGATCTGAGAAGCCAGGAGGACATGATGAGAAGTAGGGAGGGTCCTAGAGGTGTGGACGGAGATGTAAAAATCATCTCAGAGGAACTGAGGAAGAGTGCATTTCTGGTTCAGACAAGAGGTTTGCAGTGAATTACTGTGGGTAGAAGCTGTAGGATGCTATCTTAATTGAGTTTGGGCTGGAAGTAAATGGGACATTTACAACCAAAAGCCAAAAGTAATCCCCTGTGGTGGAACATACAAAGGCTCTTTTTTCCACAGCTCTGCTTATATCCCTTTATATGATCAGTTAGGACTTGGGTTTGAAGTTAAGGTGTACTTGCAAAAAAAAAAAATTATATATATATATATACACACACACACACATACACACAAATATGCACATATATATGTATGACAGGTGAAATGGCAAAAAATATAAATGTAATATAGATAAATATAAATATAAATCATATGAATCAGTGACTGTAAAAGCCCAAGCTATCACTAAGTGGAAGGAAAATAAATTAGTGTGGACTTCAAAACGTCTTCATATAATATTGTATTATGTTCCCAGAGTATGGTAAAATTGTGAATCTGTGATGTGTCCGGTCTATAAATAGTTTGTGAAACTGAGATTCCACCACCCTTAATAAAATATGTCTATTTTAAGGCAGCAGTTAGGGTTGAGATGGGACAGAGATGGGAAAGAAATGATTGGTCCCACTGATGTCAGTGGAGAACTCCTGCGTATACTCTTTTTTTCTGTGGCAAGGAAAGTTTCTCACAAGAAGTAACATGAGATAACTAGAAACACCTTGTACCTGGAGACAGTGCAGGAACTGGGAGTGCGTTTTTGCATTATGATAGAAGAAGAAGGGAGAAGGGTCGTGGGCTGGAAAGGTTTCATTTTTTTACAACCTTTAAATATCTCTCCCTTGTCCCAGCAGAAGATACGTGTGATTAGCTTGCCCAACTGTGCTTTACCTGGGTGATTCATGTGTTCCTTCGGGAAATATTTAGTGACTGCCTATAATCTAAAAGGCACAAGAAATAAACAGTTGAGTTTTGCTGCTTGATTATTTTGTGTTTAAGCTCAGCATTGTTTTAAAAGTTGGTAAATTGGGTATCTTTCATGCAGTAGAGCAAACACAGAGTGGAAACCAAAGAGTTTTACTTAAAACTTGCAGATCATCTTCTGCTCTGTACCCAAGTTTTCATCATTGTCATGACTAGAGATGAGCAGGGAGTTTGTTATTCTGTCATAGAAAGATCACATAAAAGTAAGATAACGTATCTCACCAATGTTACTTACATATATAAACTTGTACTTTTGACTCTGTGTGCTTGTTTAAAAATTTTTCATTGAAGTACAGTTGATTTACAACGTTGTGCTAGTTTCTGGTGTACAGCAAAGTGAGTCAGCTGTGTGTGTGTGTATATATATATATATATTTTATATTCTTTTTCATTATCGGTTATTATAAGATACTGAACATAGTTCCCTATACTATGCCTTTAGTAGGACCTTGTTGTTTATTTTATATATAGTAGTTTGTACCTGCTAATCCCCAACTTCTAATTTATCCCTCCCCCACCCCCTTTCCTCTTTGGTAACTATAAATTTGTTTTCTCTGTCTGTGAGTCCGTTTCTGTTTTGTAAATAAGTTCATTTGTATCACATTTTAGATTCCACATATAAGTGATATCATACGGTATCTGTCTTTCTCTTTCTGACTTAACTTCACTAGTAGGCCCATCCATGTTGCTGCAGATGGCATTATTTCATTCTCTTTTATGGCTGAGCAATATTCCATTGTGTATATATACCATATCTTCTTTATCCATTTGTCTGTCAATGGACATTTCGGTTCCTTCCATGTCTTGGCTATTGTAAATAGTGCTGCTATGAACACTGGGGTGCGAGTATCTTTTCGAATTAGAGTTTTCTCCAGATATCTGCCCAGAAGTGGGATTGCTAAATGTGCTACTATTCTCTGTCCCCAGAGAATAGGGGTGATTTCTTTATTATGGTTCTCTTTGTATAAAACAATTTATGGATTACACCCCATGAAAGGGAAGTCTTTTGAATAATATGTCATTCTTATTTACACATCTAAAGCTATAGATTTTAAAAATTGGTGCACCTGGAAACTATAAAACAGGTAGATACATTCAAAGATGGAAAATGATTTTAATAATTCCAGTTCAATAGAAAAGAATGGCTGTGCTGATGAAGACTCTTGAATTTATTCCTTGCATATCCTTGACCTGCTTTCCATTAAAGATGTCCTCTAACTATGCATAAGAGTATCAATTTGACTATTGTTAGGACGTTAGGAAAAAAGCTTTCTTTTTCCTTTTTATCAAGTAGCACTGACTTCACCATAGTCACACTTCTCCATTAGTTATAAAGAACTACACTCCGGCTGTTTGAAATTAAGACCTGAATGAAAATCAATTTGTATTTTCATGTTCAGACATCTTGTAATTGGAATAAAGCAACACACACCATGGAATTTCAACAAAGGAGAATTCAATCTTCTATTAAAGATGTTCTTGATTGGGGTCTGTTGATGGGTGACAGTGGCTTGTAGGTGGAAGTTTTCTCTATTAACTTATTTAAAATCATGTCTAATCAATGCTGTGATAGGGAACTTCACATTTTAACATCAATATTCTTTGAAATTAAGTTATGTAAGTGAACTGGTGATGAAGATTGCCTTCTCTGAAAAGGTAAAAATATACTGGCTTCAGCTTCTAGCTGGAAGCCACTGATGAAAATCACAGAGCCTGCCTTTACAGAGTTTTCTTATGTCTCACAACAACCTCCTAAGCATCACTAGGCTTCACTGGACTTGGTCACAGAGAGCCAGAGTGACGTGAGCAATTGATTTGTGTAAACTGCAATTTCACCACGGAAGGAAGAGTAGAACCCAAACATTCTAATTCTCAGTCCAGTAGCTTCAAATCAGAGTGCCAAATGTAATGCTTCTTCTTTTCCTTTCAGAAATGTTTTTATGTTAATTCATAATTGACATGTTTCATCTAAAGACTTGAGCTAAGTGTGCCTTTATCACTGTAAAGTATTATTGATCTTTTAATTTTCTTATCTTTTCATTAGAGAGTAAATTTTCTCAGGGAAGGAAATGAACATGCCTTGTCCTCTGACATCCTCAACCATTAGCTCAGTTAAGCACTGCGTGCAGGAAAGCACCATAAGTTTTTTTAAAAACTGAGCTGCTGAGATATAAAGTAGGGTGATGGTACTATTTCTGGAAGTTTAGGTTATGTCTCTATATCAACTATTAGATGATTTATGGCTAAGTCAACTTAAAATTTGATATTTACTAATTATATTAAGGGATTATGCTTATTGTATTAATCTTTAAAAACATCCTTAAGTTGTAAAAAGGGCAGATGACAGGTATCCCAACTCTTTTAGTAAATGTCGGTCATCTACTTAAAATTTTCCCACACCCACTGAGATTCTTACAACATCTAGCCTCAGTGATACTGAACACTAATCATTAATATTACTGCTATGTTAACTGAGGATACATAACACTATAACAGGTACTGTGCTAAGCTCTTTACAGGCATTGTCTTATTTAATGTTCAAAAGTTTTTTGAGTTAGGAACTAATAGTATGTGGTGAAAAAAAAAACAAAGAAGGAAAGTAAGATTTGATGACACTTCCTAACAGCCAAAGTCACACAGGTAGTAAGAGGCAGAGCTGGGCTCTGAAGCCAGGTCTTTCAGATATTATGGCCTCACCAGTACTCTCTCAACAGCAACTACCACCATGGCAAAGGCAGGAGGAGAAAGTGGGGAGACCCCACGGGGTTGATGGAGCAGGCGGGGGTGTGGATAAACCTAGGACTGAAGAAATGCTTGGTATTGAAAAGCACCATGGGGACATATAAGAGGTCAGGAAGGAGAAAATGGCATTGGGCTGAATGGAGGAAAATGAAAGCCTGAAGCAAGGCAGCAGGAATAAAGCAGAAGACAAAGAGCGGGAGTTTAGAGACTGGACAGTGGGGTAAGCGCCGGACGACCCATAGTTTTTAGCTTTGGTGCCAGGGGAGAATGGTGATAGCATTAACTAAGAAAGGAAGGCATGGGTGGGAGGAAAAAGAAAGAAAAACATGTTTGCTTGAGGTATCCAGTCCTGCAGCCTTTTATGACTCTGATTACCTGATGAAAGTTGAACTCTTCTCTAACTCATTTAACTTAGGAAAACTTTATCCACTCAGTGATGGTCTAAGAAGCTAATTCCTACCAATTTCCTTCTGCCATCTGATATTCATTTTTTAGAAGGAGATTTCTGATGGAGATTTTATTTTCCAAAAGAGTAACTATCATAGTAGAGACCTCATTGTGACCAGGTCAGGGAAGAGCTATTAGGGGCTGGCAGGTCTTTGTGTTACTCTCACATTATAGTAGCTGACTATACTGTTGGCTCTGACATTAATGTATGTTTAAAACTATATCAGGTTGAGACCACATTAAGTTTGCAATTTTTTAAGTAAATTCTGATGATAAATTTTATTATAGAAACATCTGACAGGCAGCATAAACTTTTAGTGTGTAGTGAAAATGGAATTCTCATAGGTACACATATTATCCAAGTTTTCTTCCCAATTTTCAGCTTCTCAAGGCTTCTGACTGTATTGGGACCATATCTGGGATGATTTGCTCTGAAATAAATCCATGAAATTCACTAGTGTATTAAAGCCTATTAGAGAGCTCTCTTCTTTCTCTCACTCTATCTTTGAAAAAAGCTGTGCATTGTTTTATATAAATATACTCTCTATTCCTGAGAAGGAGCAAAGTCAGAGCCAAGGACTAGTTTAAAATATATCTTCAGAGACAGCAGAAAAAGCTACACAAAATTCTTACCTTCTGCATTCAAGTTGAACACACAGAATTCTGCTCTACTTGAGCAAACTCTTATACAAAGCCTAATTCTTGTTTCAAAATAGGATGTACATTCTGGGAATTTACAGTTACGTTAAAGAGAAAAATATTGGAGAGAAGAGGAAAGATATGTCTCCTTTGATACATATGCAGATAACATATGCCCTGACGCTTGACACATCCTGCAGAAACACTGCTGACAGATTCCAAATGAGCAAGAGAGAGGAAGTCAAGAATTAACAAGCAGCTAGGAGACTCTATGGTGAATCATTATTCAAAGAGCAAATGTACTTGGCTATTAAAATAAATGATAAGATGTTTCAAAGAAGGGGAATTGTAGGCCAATTTTCTCATTTGAATGTTTCCAAACTCCTACTATGAGCTGGTACAGTGATAAGTGTCTTGGATAATCTAAAGATGAAACATACTGTTGTCTTTCAAGATAATAACATGGAACAGAATGGCATAAGTACTGTAGAATGATTTCAACAAAGTGCTGTGATGAGCACAAAAGGATAGAGAGATTAATTCAGATCAGTATCAGTCAGTTCTCATAATAGAAGACTGGTTTGGGGGACTACCTTACTATAATACTGCACATTATTTGAAGAGAGTCAAACGTCTGCCATTAGGAATTATCCTTTGGTATTGTGCCATCCCTATAGTTTTATTTCATTGCTATGGTACACAACTTAATACAAAAGCATGTATAAACCATGAGTTAAGAACTTCCTGAAGAAAGGATTATATATTAATTTCTGGTTAACCTCTTGTTTTAACAGATTTAGCAAGTTAAAAATGTTCTATTTCTATATTATGGAAAATTATTTTTTCCTCATGTCAGGATAGAATATAATGCTCAATTTAACATTCCTTTAAGATCTCATGTAAGCGAAAGTGGGTCACAGGTCAAACTGTGACCCAGCAGCAAATTGTCTCATGCAGGACCTATTTTATTTGCCATTATACGCCTGATGATTTGGCTTTTGTGGTCAGGAACCAATATGTAAAATGACACCTAGATTCCTTGTCAGGACATAAAGAATGGTGCAATGTCCATCAGAGCAGACAATACCATGGTCATTGCTGTGATGACCAGATCCCTCCTTATCCCATCTAACCAAGGTCTGAAAATCTGAACTCATGTGTCTTAGTCAGTTTAGACTGCTATAACAGAATACCATAGACTGAGTGGCTTAAAAACAACAAAATTTTTTTTTCATGGTTCTGGAGGCTGGAAGTCCAAGGTCAAGGTGCTGGCAGAGTCAGTGTCTGGTGAGAGCTTGCTACCTTGTTCATATAGAGCTCCTTCTCCCTGTATCCTCATGTGATGGAAGGGGTGAGGAAGCTCTCTGGAAACTCCTTTATTAGGGTACTAATTCCATCATAAGGGCCCCACCCTCATGCCCTAATCACCTCCCAAAAGCCCCACCTCCAAATACACATTGGGAATTATGTTTCAACATATGAATTTGAGGGGGGACACAAGCATTCAGTCTATAGCACAATGGACCACTTTCAATGACCATCACCTGTTTTACTCTTTGACTGACTGCCCTTTGCCTACTGGAGCTTCCAAGAGTCAGAAGGGCCTGGGGGCTTGGTAATCAATGACCGTTGGGGGTGGAAGAATGATAGCTAAGTTCCTTATATCTGGTTGGGACAACCCTAACTCACTCCAGAGGTTCCTGGTGGAATTGGCTGCCTGTTCTCAAGGACTTTTGCCCAAGATCTCCCCTTCGCCTGGCTTCTGTCTCATCCCCGTCTTGCTTCCCTGTTTTCTTATCTCTCTCCCCTTAATAAATCTCTTGCACACAAATCCTCATCTCAGGATTTGCTTCTGGGGAACTTTACATAAGACAGACAGTTTCATTATTTAATAATATGGTTGACATTTTACTACTTCTAAAAATAATTTGAAGGAGTTACTTATTTTCCCCTAAACTCATATATTTTACTTGTCTACATAAACGGTGAACTACAAGTTTCTTTCTATTCATAAAACCCATCTTGGTACAGCCACTATGGAAAACAGTACTGAGGTTCCTCAAAAAACTAAAGACAGAACTACCTCATGATCTAGCAATCCTACTTCTGGGTACATATGCAAAGGAGATGAAATCACTCTCGAAGAGCTGCCTTCACTCCCAGGTTCACTGCAGCACTATTCACAATAGCTAAAATATGGAAACAACCTAAGTTTCCATCAACAGATAAATAGATAAAGAAGTTTCATATAAATGAGAATATTAGTCATCTATGAGAAAGAAATCTTGCCATTTGCAATAATGTCAATGAAAGTTGAGGACGATATGCTAAGTGAAATAGGTCAGAGAAAGACAAATACTGTATGATTTCACTTATATGCGGAATCTAAAAACATCTACTCACAGAGAGAGTAGAATGGTGGTTTCCAGAGGCTGAGAGGTGGGAGAAATGGGAAGAAGTTAGTCAAAGGGTACAACTTTCATTTACAACACGAATAAGTTCCAGGGATCTAATGTACAGCATAGTGACTATTGTTAACAATTCTGTGTTATATACTTGAAAGTTGCTATGAAATAAAACTTTAATGTTCTCATCATAACAACACTAACAAAATGGTAATTATGTTAAGTGAAGGATGTGTTAACTAGCTTTATTGTGGTAAACATTTCACAATATGTACATGTATCATCATATTATACACAAATGTACACAGTGTTATTATGCCACTTATATCTTTAAAAAGCTGGAACAAATAAAAATAAAACCTACCTTGGACTGTCTGAAGCTTATCCTTATTAGTTCAGCAATTTAGTCTTTACATAGAAAATCTCATAGAGTTCATTCTGTATTACCTCTTCCAGATCTCTTATAAGCCTCTTTAATAAGGCAATTTCTAGCAGCCTCAGTGGGTCTGTGGGGCCGGGGCAGGGAATAGGGTGTGATGGGGGTGAGGGGTTGCTGCATAAATGTTTTCCTCCATTTAAACATCTATTTTTACTATTTTCTGGTCCATTCTAAATGACAATATTAAAAATCACTTTTAAGTTGAAATTCAATTTTAAAAAACCTTTTTCAAGTCTAAATAAAGGAAAGCTTGCTGTACACATCATAATCTTACAAAACTTTTGAAAACAATTCCATATTACCAGAATAGAATCAGAACTGCTCTAACCTGCAAAGCAATATCTCACATAGGAGCTAACCTAATTAATCCATTTCTCTGGCCCACAGTGGGCAGCGAGACTAAAATAAACTTGAAGCCAGCCCTCTGTGGATGCCTGTTGGAAGACTGAGTTCCCACCGCACCTCTCCAGCTACATCATCTGGTGCAGGGCAGCTCTGCAGAGACACCAGTCACAGCTACACAGGAACCCAGAGTAATGGGGCAGAGAGAGTCATAAGACTACGTGAAGGATGGCCAGCCTTGGGCAATATGGAGAACTAAGCTAACATGGCAATGACCTTGGGAACTGAGGCCACAGTAACTGGATGGAATTGGCTCTGATATTGGCCCAGTAGAGAGAGGGACTGAGAGGGCTGCAAAGCACTCAAACCCCAAAGAGCTGTCCCGTCTGGGTGGACAAGCTCTGCCTACCATCCCAGGAAAGAGCCAAGGACACCTGGGCTTCCCTACCCTGGTTCTCCATGTTGGGCCACTAAACCTACACCATGCAGTATGGGAACCACAAAGTTACCACTGCCCACCTGCTGTCAGAACCCCAAGCTGAAAAATAATGTAAAAACTGTTTCCAGACATAAAGTGAGTATCTCGAAGATCTGAAGAACATAAATAACAATCTTGACGTCATGCACGTATATCACATCCTGCCCCAAACCATGAGACCCACTTTCCACAAGAACACTAAAAGTTCTTATTTTAGTTTTATGGCTGATGGGGCTGAGACAAGATTTGAAATTCCTATCAAGGAAACTTACTGGTTTTATTCCACATGCTAATAACTTGTATCATTTTTTTGTACTTAGTATTTGATAAAGAAAAGGTACTGGAAAATCTGATACATGAAAGGAAAATGAGAATGGATGGGGTTGCCCCAAGGAGGGGAAAATTTATATTAATAGTAAACTCTCTCTCTCTTTCTCTCTCTCTCAATAAATGATAAAAAACACTTAGATTTGTAAAGGTATGTGGTTTTCTCTTAAAGTTTCTCATTTCCCTATCACAATAGCCCCATGAAATCAGCAGGAGAGGAAGTATACTGGTACACTTCTTACAAAACAAAGACTCAGAGTGATGAAGTGACTTGCCTACAGAATACAGTTGTGACTGAAAGCAAGCCTGAACCTTGGCAGTTAATTGGATTTCATCTGCCCTTCTCGATGCACCATATTGTTCAATATCTTTGAACATCTGAAGTGGTTCAATTCTTTGCAAATGCTTTAACTACAATGAGAGCAGTTAAAACAGCACCCCTGAAAAAGATCTTCTATGTACATATTGAATTATAAGTGATCAGATGTGGTAATTCAATAGCCAAAATATTAAAGTATGTTCCAGTATGCTAAATGAAGTCAAACTCCATCTTCATACCCACAGATATAAATGGTTGGCTATATATATAAATTCTTTTCTCTTCACTCATTTGCTTTTTAATTTATTGACGACTTAAACCAATGAAGATCTCCTCTAAATGAAATTGTCAGAGGCATTCCATTCACAGAGTGTAAACCCTGGTATCCTCATTGGTTTCCTGTCTTTTCCTATTAAAATCCATGTCCTATAATCATTCCAGAGTCATCTACCCAAATCTGACCATATTATCCTCTGCTTAAAAGCACTCTGGTCTTCTGTTGCCTAAGTCTGACCTACTTTACCTAACATGGCAATTGTGGTTTTCTGTGATGGGCCATGTTTATTCCCCAAACTGATCTCCTGAGATTCCTTATCTCATACGGGACGCTGGAATGGGAGGCATGAACGATTTATTTATCATCTTTGTATTTCCAGCATCGGGCTTAAGTCTAGATATATAGTAGGTGCTCAATAAATGTGTGGATACCTGAGGTGAGATGGAGTTGAATTATCTCCTTTAAAACATATTTTCCTATTTTTCTCTCACCTTTTTTTATATTAAACTTGATCTGTTCTTTTTTGTACTATTTCTTCTTTAAACTTTCCCTTCTATTTAATTCTCTGATAGTTCTCTAAACTCCTGGCATAAAAACCAGAATAAAGTAACTGAATATAGCAGGACCATTCATTTTTCCCTAGCTCTAGACCTATAAATTAGGTTGCGATAGAAAACGAGAAGAACCTACGTTGTTTCCTTAAAGGTTCCCAGGAGAATCAGCCCAATCAATTTTCTTCTCCAGAAGCCTCAATGTAATAAAACTTGCAGAAGGAAATTGATTGGGTATTACAGTGTGCATTGCCCACTGAGTTCCTTGATTTTCCTCCTTTTGCCCTTATTAATCTTGCAATAAAGGGGCTGCCTGGAAACATGAGAAAAGCTGTCACCAGCTTCACTAATTTCATGATGGCAGAACCTGCAAGGTGTGTTATAGCATCATTTGGGGGCCACTATGATCCCCATTTTATATTTATGGAAACTAAGTGATTAATGTCCTTGTGTCACTGTAACTCAAAAGAGGAAATGAATCTCAGTTTCTCTTTTCATAACTTTAAGAATTCAGGTAAAAATCCTCTTTCTCCAAAATGACAGTCTAAAACATTTCCTTGCTTGTTTAGTCAGTGATCAGTACTTGACTACTTTTATATTTGGCTTCACCTGAGAAAAAGAATTAGAGCTGTTCATTTACCATTATAACTGTCAAAAACCTTAAGTACAAAAATTCAAATATCAAATAGCACTTTTTTTTAAACAACAGAAAGAATTGATTACTTACAGGAAAAAGAATGGCATTAGCCATTATTATCTGAAAGATATCTATTAATGTTTGCTTACTGGATTGGGTAGAATATGGGCCTAATGAGACAAAAGACATGGATGGTGCATCTAAAACAGCCTGCTGCTTTACACAGGGAATATCATCTGTGGTGTTATTTGTACCATGACCTGCAGCAAAACACATAATAAAATCATGTTGATGATGTCAGTGAGATGTTCTTTTCACTGGATCGATGTAATCTATCACCACTCTTAGAAAAAATCATTTCAGACAGCCCCTTTCTGCTTCCTGCAAAAGCCCCCCACAATCCCATTATGTGATCTCAGAAATAACATTGAATCATTTGGTAAGGTAACACACAGCTAGTGCAGTGTAATGGAAAAAATATGGGTTTTGGAGATAGACTTACTTCCAGTCCCAGTTCTGCTGCTGTTCAGTGATGAGAATCTGGGCATGTTACTTAAACTCTTCAGTCTCTTTCCTCACCTGTGAAATATGTGTCATAATTCCTACCTCAGTGTTTTTGAGAACACTATTAAATTGTATAAGATGGAGTATGTAAAGAGCTTAGCATAGTCCTACCACATAAAATTCTCAGCAAATGTTCTCTCTTCCTCACTAATGGAAGGTAAAACAGTAACATAATTAAATGCGATGAATTGGAATAATCAGATAAAAATCACACAACTGACAGCTAATTCACTAGATTAGATAATTAATCAGGGGAATTAGCGTGGCCAGGGCAAGGTCAATGGTGTGCGTAGAGGCAGCAGTGTAGGGTCTCTGCGCTTGCACCTGTCATTTAGGTCTCGTAGTCGACTCTCAGGAGTGGTTCAATTCAAATACCAAGCAGTAACCCACATTTACACAACACCCACGAAGTGCCAGGGTCCTAGATCTCAGGAAGACAGAGATGGAAGACCCTGGTCCCACTGACACTTGGACAGCTCAGTCTACTAGGGATTATGTAGGTTGGGGAGACACCCGCCTCGGCCCAACCCAGGACATTACCTATCTTTCATTGTCCTCTCTTTAAGAGGAAAATGTCTTCTGTGAGGGATGATATATTAAGCTTTCATCAATCAGGAACAATGTAGTTTTCATACACTCACAGACTGGAAAAAGCTAAAAGCCACACACTCTACGTTCTCCACTTGACAGAGAGGAGAACAGAGGCCTAGAGTAGGTACGTGATCTTCTCAAGTTCATAAAATTGGTTTTTGGCAGAAAGAAGACAGAAACATAGAAAGGCTCCTATCTAGTCCTGGTTTGGGTCTACAAGTATAGGTTACTGGCTCAGTGGAAACCTATGACATTTACCTGGAAAACAATTCAAAGCATGTGCCCTGCTTTGGGGTGGCTCTTACTTGAGGGTAATGGAGGCTGTTCACATATGACATCCCGGCGGGGAACCAGCTTTCCTTCTTCTTTGTTCAATTCTCAGAGCCAAAGTCACCACTGAAGTTGGACTCCAGAGAGAGGAAGAGAGAGGAGGGGCCCCTTTTGAGCCTCCTACCAATTGTGGTATCTTCTTTGCTCCCTGCCCAAGACAGGGCTTTAATCTGAAAAGGCAGGAAGCCACTTTGATTTTAAACAATTTCTGAAGCATGAAGAAGACAGGCTTATTTCAAGAACTGCATTTAAGATAGCTATACTTTCTACCTTTGGTTCCTTAGAGGAAAATAGCACTAATTCCTCCAAATAAATGATCAGATTTTAATGGTGACTTTAGTGTAGACTTTAGTGCAATCACTATATGTCCTGGTCTGAAAATCATGCTAAATAATGGGTCTAAAAGTTCAAAAAGATCCTTTTTTTTTAACCATGGAAAAGGTAATGACCCTTCAAAAGCTGAATATTTTGTAACAGCTTCACCTCCAGCTTTCTAGTATGGAGCCGCAAACAAGGGAACTGTGTGAGTTCTTTCTCCTTGCTGGAGTGGGAGAGTTTTAAAACAACCATCTCTGCAGGGATTACAACCAGGTTTCATCTTTTTCGGTTTCTTATCTGCTTATCTGAGAAGAGGTAAGATAAAATGGAATGGCAATCCCTTCGACTTAATTAACCCTGATTTGAAGAGTCTGGAGTAGATGTGTTGCTCGTGTTTGTGATACAAAGAAGTGGTTACTAGAAAAAAGCACTTAGATGATTTCTAAGTCATCTAATTATGTTTGTTTCTGGCATTTAACCTTTTCACCAACTTTACAATAGTGGCATCTAGTCTGACAGTTTTCTGCAATACTGTCTTGAAGTGGTATTCTCTTTGAAAGGTAACAAGGACTATACTTTTGAATTCTAGCTTTTGAACTATGATGTTGGAAGTAGAAATTGCATTCAGTATATTTATCCAGAAGGATTAGGAATGAATGTAATGCTCTGATTCTTATCTATATTATGTGTGGATCATAAGGGATTCCTGTGGTGACTTTTAAGAAACAAGTTCTCTAGAGAGAGGCCTTAACCAAGGTCAACACCTCAGTAGGGACTGGATCTGGCTGTCATTTAAAGAGGTGGGGTGGACGCGTTTGCAATGGAATGCAAGGAGGTAGAACTAGGATATGAAATTGAAAAGCAGAACCTGCAACTATGAGGCTTGAGGACTCTATGTACAGTACAACGTTTCTTCTCCAAGGTTTCCATGGAGTCTTGGAGAAATCATAAGAACACTGAGCATGCATTAAATGGACTGAGTGTCAAAGGATGATCTAGAAAGTTTGAGTAAGTGGTATGACCAAGATGTATGTACTATACATAGAGCTAGAATGACTTTATTAACACCAAATCAGTGTGCTCAGCCTTTTGAACTAGCGCCTGCAGGCATTTTAAAAACATATTATTTATGCAATTTAACATTTAATGGCAGTTGAGTTTTGATAGACCTTCTTGTATGAAAATTCCTGAATGCTATAAATGCTATAAATTAAATTATAGGACTGTGGAACAGATGGTAAATGTGACAGCTCCATTATTTCCTTCCAGTAATGCTTTTAAAGATCTTGAAATGCATCAGGATGGCTGTGAAGAAATGGAGTAGGACAAGCAGTAGATGAAATGAAAAAAAACAAAAAACGCACTGCACAGACCAGAGAGAGAACTCAGAAAGCATTCCTGGAGGTCATGAAAACACATGAAAATGTAGAGAGAAACGAAGTGAGCACCGAAGACTGAATGGAGTAAAGTGAAAGGGACCAAAATGTTTACCTGCTATGAAAGGCAGCAGTGGATGAAAGATGGTTACTATTGGCAACAGCAACAGATGTAGATTGTTCCTTTTTCATGTATAAGTAGAGTTTAGAAACTACAGCTCTGAAGAGAAATATAAAGTCTGTCATTCTGGGGTGAAAAAGCCTTTCAGTCTACAGAGAGACTCCACCCCTTTCTTCACCAATGTCCAGTAAAGATGAACTTAATGGCACTGAATGTCAATGACAAAAGCATAGCTGCACTTCCCCAGGCCTTATTTCCATTTTTATTAAATTCCATACTTGCCTGAAACGTGTGAATTTCTTTAGGCTTGTCCTTATTTCATTTCAGTCCCCAGTACTGTGAATCAAGGCTAATTTGGGTGTCTGGGTGCTATCACACACGCTGTTTTTCATCTCCCTTTGCCTGTTTTCTGACTTTAATATTCTGAAATATCTGTGCATAGAGTTGCAGCTCATTGATCAGATTTACTTTAAAATATCTTTGATTTAAATGAAAATACAGGAAACATTTCATGGCTTAGAGGAGAGACAACTACATCAGCAGGAGAGTTGACATCGCGTGTCAGCCACTCACTGACTGTGGAAACTTTGAGAAGTAACTGCATCTCTCAAATCCTAAGTTTCCTTATCAGCAAAACGAAGGTGTTAGAGCTGATAATCTTGAAGGTCCCTCCAGAGCTAACAATTTTTTTAATTGACGTATTTATTTTTTTATATTTTTTATTTTATTTTTTTATACAGCAGGTTCTTATTAGTTATCTATTTTATACAAATTAGTGTATATATGTCAATCCCAATCTCCCAATTCATCCCACACAATCTTATTTTTTGAGATAAAAATCAACATCAGTCAGTGTGATGTGAGTAAAGCAAAAAAGTAGAGTATCTACGGCACTATTCACAGAAGCAGAACTTTAGACTTGGAAGGGATCTTACTGTGCTTCTAACTCTCCTTTATTTTGACATTTGAGGAAACTGATGCCCAGAGAGATGAAATGGCCTGTGACACAGCTACACGGTACCAGGCTAGCAAGTTAATATATTACATATTTATAAACAATGCTATGAGCTTCTGGAGACTTTAATGGCTTAGGTGATAACCCTATTTGAGAGACCTCATAACTGCGTCACTAGGGGTTTCAAGGCACTAAAAAGGCAGAGAGTTGGATAGGTCTGTGTGCCGGTCAGCCTTCTCCAGAGCAACAGAACCTATGGGGTACACATACATTTATTTATTATGAGGAGCTGACCCACAAGATTATGGAGGTTGAGGAGTCCCACAGTCTGCCACCTGCAAGCTTGAGACCCAGCAAAGCTGGTGGTAAAATTCCAGTCTGAATCCAAAGGCCTGGGAATCAGAGGAGTTAATGGTGTAAACCCCAGTCCACGGGCAGGAGACTGACATTCCAGCTCATGCAGGCAGGAGGGGCCAGATGCTCCCTTCCTCGGCTTTTTGGTCAACTTAGGCCCTCAATGGGACCGGTGATACCCACTCCCACTGGGGAGGGCAATCTGCTTTACGGAGTTCACTGATTCAAATGCTAGTCTCATCCGAAACATCCTCACAGACAGAGACAATATTTAATCTGGGCTCACCGTGTCCCAGTCAAGCTGACACGTGAAGTTAACCATCACAGTCTCACATAACTGTGCCATATAAGGTTTATAAATCTGAGTGTCAGGTTACTGAAATGGACAACATACCAAAAGACAACCACAGAAGGAAACATATCATTTCCCATGTGCTTGTGGGCATAATCAGATGAAGGAATGTGGAAACTGCCTATCATACAATGCCCTTCAATTACGGTCAAATCCCAGAAATACTTTACTGTAAAAAAGGGTTTTAAGAATTCATGTGCTTTTTAAGGAATTATCAGCCACACAAGTCTCCTCAAAAGTGAACCACCCTCAACAATGATACACGCAACGTGCTGCTGATGACATTTTAGGTGCTCCTGTAAAAGCATACTGTGGTTAATTTAAAATATAATTAATGAAAGACTGTCATCTCAGAAACTGGAACATGTTACTGACAAATGAAGTTAGAAGTGTGGTAGTCTGCATGAAATCTAGAGTCAAAGGAAGGATCTGTCTGTGTCTCTCCTGCACGGTCTGTGTGGAGAGGGCCCACTAGTGTTGCAAAACTGGCCCCAGTTCCTTCAACAGAAATAGCCAATAGTGGGAAACAACCGATCATTGGACTTAGTACAAAATCTCTTTAAAATACCTCCACCTTTGTCTTTATTTTCCTTGTACCACATGGCCTTTTGGTCTGTAACTGAACAGATCTGCAGATCAGAAAGGCCTGCCCTACCCAGGACTAGGATGTCTGGTATAAACTGAAGCGCTGGTAAACAGGTGCCTATGGGTTTATAAATCGGTGCTCCAGAACTTGACTGGCCCTTGGAAATCACAGAAGTACGTAGATTACCGCTGTCAGAAGTAGCTCTTGAACTAGTGTCTCCCTCAAAATGCAGCCAGCTTAATAGGACACTATGAGCCTTTATTTTAATGAATATCTGAGTTTCATGCTTGATTTCCTACAGATGTTTTCCCTCAGGACACCTTGGGGCAAAGGAACAAGGAAGACATAAAATTAAGGAGAAATTCATAATTTTTTAGATACTAGATTACAGGGAATTCCCTGAAGAAATGGCACAAAGTTAAGGTAAATTTGATGAACAGAAGAGAGGAAATCTCCTTACAAGTCTCATTTCCATGGGGACCAATGTCAGCCTGGAGGACTCAGGGGAGGCCCACATACCAGGGCAAAGGGCAGCACAAAAGGCAAACATCACAACCTGACAATTTTCCTGATGTCATCTCTATCTAGATTAACAGACATCCTAGCGACTTTTTTTTTTTTTTTCCACTTGGGAGTAAAGTTAACAGGGTTAAAGAAAATGATTGAAAACCATAAACCCTGAACACATGTATCTTGATTTTGCCAGCTGAGTCCAAAACCACACACAAAGAGAACAAAATTTAAAAAGTGCTATAACGTGACTAACTCAAGTAGAAATACATAGGCCAAAAAAAAAAAAAAGCATTGATCTTACCACCACCCCAATCACAGATTAGGTATCACTGCCTACCTAAGACCCTAGGATTCTGTTTAAGTTAAGAAACTATGTCATAACTTAATTTTGTTTACCAGACAGCATCTAACAGAATGCTGAGTATAGGGAGAAAGCACTGGATAAGTCTGTGTTGAATCCACGTGCTAATTCACAAATTCAGCAGAGTTGGCAACTACTGAGATTTGCCATCAAAACCAAGTCACCAAGCCACACTACAGCCACTGGCTGTGGGCCAGGACTCAGGATCCCCATGAGCACCAGAGAGGCCTTGGAGCCCAGCATTGAACTTTGCAAAGGACGAGCTTTGTAACCTGGCACATCCATGAATCAAAATGTCCTCTTTTTGTTTAACATGATCCCACACTTAAGAGTTATTAGCCTGTTTGGTGATCCTCCGCACAACAGGAAGAAAGGAGACGGAAATAACCTTCCTCAGCATCTGTTGCTTGCTTTGGAAAAGTTATTTTTAGAACAACTTCTCTCCCACAGATATAATAGTATTATGCTTAGTCAACATGCTTACATAGTTTATATAACACATAGGCTTTTGTTCTCTCTTTTATTCTTAGAATAAAATTGAGACTCACTCGTATTCAGGTCGGTTTACATTGGAAGGAACATACGTGTCATTTGATATTTGGAAAATTGGAATTCATAAAATATGTGCATCTCAGGGAGGAGTGATTAATAGATATTGAGTATAAGGGAAAGAACTGAAAGAAAAAGAAAACACGAGTTAAGCTTATGTGATGAATGTAAAGAATACAGGGTGTCTGTCTTAATTAAAATGCACATGGTGGGTGTGTCAGGAGGTGGGAACGTATTAACTTCGATGTGGATGATGGGAATATAGAAAGTAGGGAATTTTCAATTATACTAGCGGTAACAAGGACATGAAAATAAAGCTTTGTCTGGTGAGGGAAACCTAAAGATGCGGGTGTTTCAATTACAGAGGCGGAAATGGAAGTTCAGAAATCAAGGTGCACAAGCCACAGTGTGGGTGGCGACAAGATGAATGACGGGAAGTTAAAACATGCTTAAGTATCTCACTCTGGTTTTTAATATTATTCATATATGAAATAGCTCAGACTTAGTTCACAATTTGAGTTGAACTTTCACACTCCTCGTGAGATAATTTATGACTTTAAGTGACGATCTCAGCTGAACTAAAATAGTATTCAGTGTCAAACAATTCAGCTCTTGTTGCTGAATTCAGCAGCTGTTGCTGCTGTTATTATTATTTTACGACCACTGGTAGTTAGGTAAATAATTTAGAGACAGCAGAGGTTCTGTGCAAAGTACCTAGCAGATTCCCCAGATTCTGCCACATCGTCATGTAAAATTATAATTAATAAGAATACCAGCCAGTTTAGAATAATTTTAATTAATCTAGTGGTAGGCTTTGCTTTCAATTCGCTATGGCAATCACTATTTTCTGGAGTGGGTTCAGCAGTTGCATTGAATGTGAGAGATGAGAAAGACATTCTTTGCTGAGCTTGTTTACAGTCAGAGGTAAGATTCTTGGCTGGAACATCTGGAGGTGCTTAGGCACCCAGAATCACCACAGTAAACTGGCCCCCTGAAATTCTTGTGGACGGGAGAAACATGCATTTGTATTTGCAAAAATGAAATAATAACCTCTTTAAGTATCTTATAATAAAAATTTTTCCATTAAGACAACCTCAAAATATCAGCATCTCTTTATGCCCTTCTAAGGAAAGCTCCATGTTAGGGAGTTTTTCATAGCTTTTTCGTTAAAAACCCTTAAGGGAAGGTTATTAAAAATGTTTATGTCTCAGTGCAGTGGTGATACTACAGGTCTTGAGATTGATCCAGAGCCTTATTATTGCTGATTGGAAACTTACATGTGTTTATAAGCATATATGTGTATGATTATATTACGACACTATTACATTGGGCTCCAGAAGTGATGCTCCACAGCAGAAACTTAGCATGTGTATTTGTAAATGGCTACATGCCTTTTTTTTAGTAATTACTTTTTACAAGAACCAACAGTGGTTGGTCCAAATGAGTTCAGTGAACATTCTTTATCCATTTGTATAGTACTCATGGCACGAAATAGGAAAGCACCATTTAGACACAGGAAGAGTCAGCAAAACAAGTCTCACCAAGAATGATCTCAAATTCTGCTTTTTGAACTTGCAGTGTCTAATTATTTAACTTCTGAAGACTGAAATGTATTTTGTTTTGTGAGATTATCACTTTTAAAAAAATATTAGTGCTCTGATTCTTACATGAAAACGGAGACTTAATAAAATAACGTTATAGACTCAGTAAACATTATGCAGAATACATATTTTCCAACATCAGCAAGCATTGCATCACAAGGTAATTAGGAAGCTAATAATCTTTTTAAAGAGCATTTTCATTTATAAAAAAGCCAAAGTTTTATCGACTGCCTGTACAGTGTGTGCTCATTCAAATTACTGTGAAACCTGGAGTTTAATAATTTTCTGTGTAGTTTTTTACCACCCACATATGAAAACTATCTGAGACAGTTATTTCATGGCTAATACAATTGTCCTTATATGGTCAAAGTAAAATAAATAATTTAATCTGGCTAAGCACATTTAATTATAACTAATCATGCTGACATTAGTATTCATAAACCAGGCACTGTACCAGGCAAAATGGATATAAAGATGACCATAAATTTATCCTTGCTTTCATAGAGCTTACTATTTAGTTAAGGGAGGCACAGGTAAACAATTCGTTATAATAAAGTATAATTGGTGTTGTTACAGAAATATGAATGAATTCAGAAAAACCAAGGGAATTATGCTGTTGGTGTTACCTTTGCACTGCCTTTTAAAACTCTACATAAAAATTTCTTCATCCATAATAAGAAAGCATATTGTAACATGGAATCTCTCCAGTGAGACCCTGGGGTTGCTTCCAGGATAAACATTCTGTGATTTGATACTAATTTAGGTTACAATGAAGATCACTGTAAGTTCTAAATTGGAAGAAATAAAATTCCAAGGGGCAACATTAGTGATGGAGTCAAGATACAGATTTGCCATTTTAATTTGTGACTTTTCTCCTCTGAATTTGGTTTTGAGATCCATGAAATGGGATATTACCTAACTCAAAGTTAATTTAGTAAATATATGTGAAATTAGGTGAGGATACTGTTAGTAAATTGAGCCTTCCTATGCTGCTTTTCTGCTATATTTAAATCAGTGATGGAGATTTTAAACCTTGCAATACTACACCTCTGGGGTTATTGTGAACACTCTGCAGATCTGATCTGCTGTAAACATGGGTGAACCTTCTAGGCCTATCATCACTGTAGCCTTCAGTGTTCTACGAATTTGACATTCCATTTAAATCTTGGTTACTCAGCAATTTTAATACTAAGCAGAGTAGCTAAACGAAAGGCAATTGCTTTTCCTTCTTTCTCTTTCTTTACAAATCAAAAGACTGTTTTCACCCACATTTAGGTAACAGTCTCTAAGAATTCTGCTGATGTTGATGTCAAAATAATTTCACAAAGACACCAGGGAGATTCTTATGTATTTGCCAAACTTGCAGCTTCCAACTTCCTGATGTTATTAGAGAAGGGGAAGGTGCAAATGTGACGTTCACTTCAACCTCAGTACCAGACTGACCTTGCTGTGGTAATAAAGCATATGAATGCTATTTTGATGTCTAAGACATTATAAAACATACAGTCTAATTCCTGGTTCTAGTAATATGGCATTTAGAAATATCGAAGGAAGGACAGTTAAGGAGTAGAAAGATGCTATAACATGTTACTTATACTCTTTGAGTTCCAGTTTCTCCATTCACATGAAACCTGAGTAAGAATTGGCTGTCTTATTAACAGTCTCAGCACAAGTTGCATCTTACAGAAGTAAAAGTCTAATTCTACCCAATTAATTTTCTTAAAAAAACAAAAGCAATTCAATGAAAGAAGGATAGCTTTTTCAATAAATGGTGCTGGAGAAACTGGATAGCCATAAGCAAAAAATAAATATATAAATGAATAAAATGAACCTTGACCGTAACCTTATATGTAATATAAAAATCAACTAAAATGGACCATGGACTTAAATGTGAAACATAACACTATAAAACTTCTAGAAAAACACACAGGAGAAAATCTTCAGGACCAAGGACAAGGCAAAAAGTTCTTAGACTTGAACTAAAACCAAAAGTATGGTCCATTAAAAAAACTAAAGCTTGATAAATTGGACCTCATGAAAATGAAAAATTTTTATTCTGTGAAAGACCCTGTTAAGGATGAAAATACACATAATGGACTGGCAGAAAATATTTGCATATTGTATATTTGAAAAAGGACTAGTATCTAGACTTATAAATAACTCATATCTCGATATTAGAAAATAAACATAATTAGAAAATGGGCAAAAGATGTGAAGAGACATTTCAGCAAAGGGGCTATATAGGTGGCAAATAAGCACATGACAAGATGCTCAATACCATTAGTCATTAGAGACATTAATATTAAAACCATAATGAAACATCACTGCATACCTTACAGATAACTAAAATAATAAATAGAGAAAATGCCATATACTGGCGAGGACGTAGAGAAACTGGATCACTCATCCATTGCTGGTGGGAATATAAAATGGTACAGTCACTCTGGAAAATTGTTTGACAGTCTTTTAAAATTAAAAAAATAGACTCACCATGCAATCCAGGAATCATACTCCTGGGCATTTATCCTAGAGAGATAAAGACTTATTTTTAGGCAGAAACTGATAAACCAATATTCCTAGCAGCTTTGTTCATAGTAGCCACAAACTGGAAACTACCCAGATGTCCCTCCATAGGTGGATGCTCAAATAAGCAGTGGTGCATCCATCCCCGGGAGGCGGCTCGGTAGTGAAAAGGAGGCACTGCTGATACATGCAACAGCTTTCACAAACCTCAAAGAAATTATGACGAATGAAAACACCAATCTCTAAAGGATGCACACTGCATGATGCCATATATAACATTTGTGAAACATCATCACAGAAGTGGAGAACAAATTGGTGGTTTCTGTGGGTCAGAGATGAGGAGGGTGGATATGGCTAAAAGTGGGTAGCACATGGGAGCTTTGTGGTGACGGTACAGTTAAATATCTTGATTGTGGTGGTGGTGGTGGTGAAGCAAAGCTACACATTTGATAAAACGGCACACACACACACACACGGTCCTCTATAACTGGTGAAATCTGAATAAGCTCTATAACTCATACCATTATCAAAATGAAAAAAAATCCAGCCTTCTCCCCATAAAACCTTGTTTTTGCATAATTCACTCAAAAAACTCCAAAGAGAGAATTACGCCTCATAACTAAACAGCCAGCATCCTAAGCATGCCCTTCCTCTGTCTAGCTCCCCAAAGTCTCTTCTTCATAGTTGTGGCTCCCTACTCTGTCTTTTCTCCCAACCCAAACCAAATAAAACGAAAAACAAATAACCACACAAACAAATAACCCCCCCCCTTTCCCCTTTCCTGATCTCTATAGCCACGCTTCCCCTTGCCTCCCCCAAGTACAGGCCCTTTCCTTCCCCATGGTCCCACAAACCTCTGGATCACCTCTTTATTATGTACATAACTTTAGCCTCTTTTGGATTATTTTAACTGCCTCTTCAGCCATCGTTAGCAGCAGTACAAAAAAAACTTGAGAACTTGAATAAGCAAACACAAAAACCTCTTTGGGGAAAGAGGAAGATTTGAATATTGACACATTAATAGTTTGCCCTTTTCATTATCAAATGGGGTTAATAACCCCCACCGCCCTTAAAGGGTTGTTATGAATATTAAATAAGATGTCATATGTAAGGCACTTAGTACAGTGCTTGGCACACAGTAGGTGCTCAACAAATGGTAGCAGGAAGTAACAGGAAGCAATTGGCACACAAAAGAGAGTGGTAATAGAGTTCTGCAATTTAACAGTCCACAAAGAAATATTCATGAAGCATCTAATATACTCTTAGTACTTTGCCAGTACGATGAAACAGCCAAAGGAAAGATGCATACAGCATAAATAAGAACATGAAAAAGCAGTGCCATTAGTCATTAGGAAAACGGTCATTAAAACCATAATATGATACTACCTATAAGTATGACTAAGATTCTGGCAACTGGATCTCATTCATTGCTGGTAAAAATGCAAAATGCTATAGCCACTATGGAAAAGTCTGGAAGTTTCTCATAAAGGTAAACATTCATTTACCATGCAACTCCACTTCTAGGCATTTATCCAAGTGAAACGAAAACTATGTTCAAACAAAAATCTGTATGAGAATGTTTGTAGCAGTCTTATTGCCCCACACTGGAATTTACCCAAACATTCTCCAACTGGTAAATGTATAAACATACTGATATGTCCATACAATGGAGTACTATTCAGAAATCCAAGGAACGTACTACTGACACACAAAACATGAATGAACTACAAACTCATTATGCTAAGTAAAAGAATCTACACACAAAAGTCTACATACTGTGTGATTCCACACATGCAAAACTATAGAGACAGGAAACAGATAACTGGTCATCAGGGTCTGCAGGTGGGAGGGGGATTGACTGCAAAAGGTCACGAGGGAAATATTTCAGGCAATGGAATAATTCTATACCTTGATAGCAGTGATGGTTACACAATTGTATGCATTTGTCAAAACTCACAAAAATGTACACCAAAAAGGGTGAATCTACCTTATGCAAATTTTACCTCAATCGAAAAAAATAGAAAAAAATAGAATTGTAGCCTAAACGTTAAGAACACAGATTTTGCCACTGTGTGCCTTCAGATATAATGTAAGAGATGAGACTAACACACATAAATAAGGGAATCACATGTACTCGTATACAATTTGTTGCTGAATCATGAGGTTTAGGGATAGGTATAAATTGAAGTTAAAGAGATCACTGATTTATGTGGGAAGAGGAAAGACTGGACTTCAGTGTCAAACATCAAAGGGGTGGGCAGCACCTGGCTGGGCAGAGAGAACTGAGAGAGCATTTTTGCCTGAAGAAATGTGAGTAAAAATACTGAGCAGGAATGAGGAGTCTTACCTGAACGCAGCAGAGCTGGTGTTGAGAGTAACAAGAAATTGATTTGATAAAGACGATGGAGCCAGATTGCAGAGGGTCTTAAATTTTAATTAGAGCCCATGACAGAATTAAAGTCTTTTCATAAGACAGTTATAGTAAGTTCTTGAATGGGAGTTACCATAAAAAGCCGTTTGTACAGATGGCCATCCAGGAAGTAGCGCTCCCTCTAGAAGGGGAGAGAAGCCACCTTCTGGCACAAGAAAGGGGAATCAGCGCGTTATTTATGTTGCAGACCGAGAGTCCTTTGTGACTTTCTGAGTTGACATCTTAGCTCATTGTCTTAATAATAGATATCCTGTGTTAAGAATGGAATCTTTGAAAGTTTAGCAGAACGGAAGCACAGCTGCCTCCAGTGGTTCGTTTCTATAGCTTCTGGGCATGGGGCACCATCTACAGGAAGGGCTGCTCAGCGGCCGCTTTCTTTTACACCTTGGGGACTGCAGCTGCCTGGACTGCCACATGTTCAAGTCATTCCTGATCTCAGAAATAAGGAACACTCAGAAATCCTACAGAACAGTGCTTTTCTGCTCTATCCAGAGTTCAAATACATTTTGACCCCTATATGAAGTCACTGAAGAAAGGGCATCCGTTCCTTCCTTGGAAGCCTCAGGGTGAGTATAGGAGAGTACAATTCTGCATCCTTGCTTTCGACAGTATCTGTGCTTATGAATGCCTCAGCTCTCTCATCCATGGTTTTAGCTAAGAGACTTTATTGAGAAAGACATTATAGTAAAGTGAATAAATCTCAAGAACTTGGGTTTCTTTTTAAATTTAGTAGAAAATCCTGGAGAATTTATTCATTGTCTATTGCTATAAAATTCTACTCAGAATCCTTACAGGGATGAGGGAGTCCTGATTGTATGTTAGGTTATCATATATACAATGGAATATTACTCAGCCATAAAAAGAAATGAGATTGAGTTATTTGTAGTGAGGTGGATGGACCTAAAGACTCTCATACAGAGTGAAGTAAGTCAGAAAGAGAAAAACAAATACTGTATGCTAACACATATATATGGAATCTAAAAAAAAAAAAAAAAGGTTCTGAAGAACCTAGGGGCAGGACAGGAATAAAGACGAAGACGTAGAGAATGGACTTGAGAACACGGGGAGGGGGAAAGGTAAGCTGGGAAGAAGTGAGAGAGTGGCATGGACGTATACACATTACCAAATGTAAAATAGATACCTAGTGGGAAGCAGCCACATAGCACAGGGAGATCAGCTCGGTGCTTTGTGACCACCTAGAGGGGTGGGATAGGGAGGGTGGGAGGGAGACACAAGAGGGAGGAGATATCGGGATATATGTGTATGTACAGCTGATTCACTTTGTTATAAAGCAGAAACTAACACACCTTTGTAAAGCAATTATACTCCAATAAAGATGTTAAAAAAATAAAAGGATAGCTTGAAGAATTAGAAACTGGATATCAAATTTCCTGGAATAAATTTGTAATGTTTCTCAAATCTAAAAAAAAAGGAAAAATACTAAAATAAATATCCCATAACTATTCCAAGTAAAGATGTCAAGACCAACATTCAAAGCACATTGATATGGAAGTAGGTGTGTTCCTGAGTCTTCTAGAAATCTCTTAATCCTAGGATGTGCTGTATGAAAAGAGGATGTCAAATGTCTTGCTGAGTAGCAAATAGATGAACGCTACAAACAGCTTCAACTAACAATGAGGCTAATATCAAATGCCCTTCATCTGAGAGTCCTAGAGGTCTTTACAAATGGCATAACATTAACCTGAACATCACTCCAGAGAAGCATCAAATTAATTTCCATTTCAGAAATGGAACCCTGAGGGGCTTCCCTGGTGGCGCAGTGGTTGAGAGTCCGCCTGCCGATGCAGGGGACACGGGTTCGTGCCCTGGTCCGGGAAGATCCCACATGCCGCGGAGCGGCTGGGCCCGTGAGCCATGGCCGCTGAGCCTGCGCATCCCGAGCCCGTGCTCCGCAACGGGAGAGGCCACAGCAGTGAGAGGCCCGCGTACCGCAAAAAAAAGAAATGGAACCCTGAGAAAGAAGCATGTCCATGATCACAACTAAACCTACTTCTTAGCATACTTAAGGCCAGTTCCTATCAGCCATCTGTTCTGAGAGCTAATTTTAGGCCCTGGAGTAAAAGAGAGAGAGCATGAAGATGTCAAAATGGAAAACAAACCATATTCATTCAACATTTGGGGGATCATTTAAAGTTAAATAATAATACAGAATTACATTTCTCAAGGTATTCACTATATATTTAGAGCAACATTTAGGGAACAGTATGGCAAGTGTCATGATAATAGTATCACTGAAGTATGATGGAAATACATGAGAGGAAGAGAATCAAACTAGGGGATCAGGGAAAATTCACATAGGAAGAGATACTTCAGCCAAGCTTTGAAGGCCTGTAGGAGTTATCTTTAAGCAGAAAGCAAGGAAAAGGATTCTGTACAAGACAAATAGCACGGACAAAGCATGAAGCATTATAATTGCCAGTAGCTGGAATAGTGCTGGGGGAAGGAGGCCACAAATTAGAATGTGATGTATGTGCTAAACTAAGGAGCTTAAAATGTGTACCAAATGCTATAGCCAAGGGAACAAGTCAGTGGTCAGCGCACATATTCACAGGATACCCACAGCTCCATCAGCACCGATATCAACAAGGAGTTGTAAATATAATTTACAGGAACTCGAACAGGCAGAAACAGTACCTCCTTACAAACTTCTATTTACAGTTCATGCTTTGTAAGATACCAGTAGGTTATACTGCCCAGGAGGAAAAGAAAACAAAGTTAGTATATGACTAGCTCACCTCTGCTGTAGAGTTAGGCCAAAGGAGAGACCCATCAGGCATGGTACGATCAAGAGAAAAGTAAGAGATTTCAAAGAAAACATAAACAGAACTCAGTGATAAGTTGGAATATAAGGGCTAAAAGAAATGAGTAACTGAAATTTTGATACTAAATCACTGGGCTTTTTAAGTTCTTCAGTGATTTATAAAAATAATAAAATAAGAAAGAATACTTAGGTGGTAAAGATGAATCCACAAACATGCTCAGTTGAAGATGACAATGAGACTTCAAGTCAGAGTTCTAGGTACCTACTGGGGCTTGTCTCTGGACAACATCTACTTTCCAGGGCCTCTAACCTTGAGCTTAAGGCTGCTCACTATGTATCAAATGATCAGTCCAGAGGAACACTGTTTACAGGAAACTGCTAGGAAGTTAGGTGGGGTATCCTTTCTTCTGGAACAAACCCAAGCTGAGGGCTACATCCCATCTTATTGTGGTGCTGCCCTCCTTGTGTTGCTGCCATTAAATGTGCTCAGACTTTATATACCAGCATCTTAATAAAAAGGAGCCTGTAACGTTCATCTTTTCATCCACTATAACGATGCTGTACGGGTTGGGTTCTCTGGGAAACAGCTGCTAAGATGGAATTAGAGCTGCAAAAGTTTTATTGGGAGTAGCACCAGTGAAAGAAAAGAGCAAGATGCAGGGTTGGGCATGTGGTGCCGACAGACCCTAATTTAGACCTCACCCAGTCTTTGTCAGCCCAGGGAAGAGCTCTGGAGCAAAGATGGCATGCTGGAGGAGCCCCACAGGGGTTGGAGATGACCTAGCCCTTGTACCATTAATCTGCTGTCATTACCTGGAGGCCACCTGGAGGAGGATGTGACCTCGTCTTAAAAGCTGGAACAGACCCTGAAGGAGCTAACGACTGGATGTATCAGCTGACCACAGTCCTTTCAGCTGGGCATCTAGTCCTTTCTTGAAGTAGGATCTGAGTGATGTATCTCTGTGTCGCCACAAAGGCCTTAAAGATTTGTTTAAGCAATACCCTTTTTATGAAGCCCCATGGGAGAAATAGCTCTTGGTAGCGGGCATAGCTGTGCATAACCCATACAAGGGATATGTTCTGTATTTTGGACATTTGTATCCACATCACTGGACAGATTTTCTTCTGTGCATTGGCTGCTATGAAGCTCAGAGCTAAATTTATGGGGTTCATATAGAATTTCATAAAATATATTTTGAATACTAATACCATACCTGCTGCATTATCCATTTCTCTTGTTTCCTTTTTACTTAGAAAGCACATAAATTACTTTAGCCAAAGACTAGATCTCTAAGTAGAACTACCTTTCCATAAGGTGATTTGTGGGATACCATCATGGATCATGATACAAAATGGACTATATTAGGGACTTCCCTGTGGTCCAGTGGTTAAGACTCCGCCTTCCAATGCAGGGGGTGTGGTTCGATCCCTGGCTGGGGAGCTGAGATCCCACATGCCTCCTCCCCAAAAACCAAAACATAAAACAGAAGCAATATTGTAAGAAATTCAATAAAGACTTTAAAAAAAATGGTCCACATCAAAAAATCTTTAAAAAAAATAAGGACTATATTGAATCTTAGCTTGGGCCTCATCTGATCCAACTCAAAAGTGAGAGAGGATCATCAATTAACTCCTTTGAATGCAAAAATATATACATTTTTGTCCCTACTCTATAAATACCTAAACTATAAATCTAATCATTTGTGTAATATTATTGATCTGTCATCCTAAATAGATACTTACTAACACATCTGAAAGTGCCTTTCAGTAAAGGCCCAGGGCCCTCTAGTGGGCTATTAAAATACATAAAGAAGAAATAAAATTCTGGGGGCTCCTCACTTTCCCCCTTTTCTTGCTAGTGCTTTATTAGTAGCAAGGAAATGATCACTCTGAAATTCACTTCCGCTGGAGAGACCAGTATATAAAGACTATGTGGCAATCACTTGCCTTAGTTGTCAGTTTTTCAAGTGACATAATTATTGTGACCTGGGCATTAGGAAAGCGAATTTTCCTTTCGTGATGGGAAAGAGGGTTGGTAATGAGGTCGATGTATGGACAAGTGGTGAGGAGGGTTGCTCTCCAGGACAAAGCTATACTGACCAGAATGGGCTGGTCATCAGAACCCAAGAGGACGAACTTGCTCTGTGGCTGGAGTGCAATGGCATCCAGGGAAGGGGATGATCCCTGACAGTGACTAAACTATGTACTTAAAGAGAAATCCTCAAAGGAAAAAGAAAAGAACCAAAGAAGATTATATGGAGTGCTTGGTTTTATTGCTATAAGCAGGCCTGGCTACATAATTTGCAGGCAAATTACAAAATAAAAATGTAGGATGCTTGTCCAAAAATTATTAAGAATTTCAAGACTAACAGCAGAGCATTAAAACAAGCAAGGGGCCCTCTGGGCTTAGGTCCCTGTGTGACTGCATGTGTCACGTGTCCACAAGGTTGGCCCTGGTTACAGACTCAAAAGGTAACTATAAGAAAGACGGAGCTTTTTTTCCCTCAGATCACCCTCAACTGTAAACCTGAGAAAGTTCCGCTCCTATTACTCTGTCCTTCGCCTGGTCTAGCCGGTTAGCCCTCTGGGCCCCGGGGAGGGGAGGCTGCCAGCGAACACAGTGGCTACAAAATCTCCAGTCAGTCCCAACTTCGCACCAGTGGAGCCGAGCGAGCACCATTCTACTTTTAAATACTCTGTATCCTTGTTGAAATACATGTTGGACCATATCTTACACAACACATCAAGATCTTTGGTTCAAAAGTTGGTTTGTTGTCATAATAGACTGCGAAGAGCTAACTCACTTCTCATCAGGAGGCATCACGGGATCAAGACTTCCTTTGCTAGAAGTGAACATAAATACTTGACACCACCGAGGCTGCAGCAGCCATGGCTATGGTGATTGCAGAGTCAGAGCTTGCAGAGCTGCGTCGGAGGAGGGATACCACCTCCTAGGTAGAAATAAACCACCCAAGTCTACAGAATCAGAATAGTGTTGGAGGGAAGCAGGGAGGTGTGGACAAGATTATTCTGAAAAGAAGAAAAAAAAAACTCCCAAGGTGATCTGACAGTCTCCTGGTTAAGAACTATGCTCTACTTCAATTTTTTTTTTTTTGCTCCCCCCCAGATGAGAGAGTGGGGCATAGATAGGTAAGGAACAAGCTCACGTTCACACCGGTAGTTAGAGAAAGCTGGACCCAAAACCCAGGTATGTGATGTCCCTGACCGAGCTCTTTGCACAGTATCAGAGTTTTCAAACTGCTTTCATATTTACTAGTTCAGGGGGAAATGCAACAAATAAAAGACAATTCAGATGTACATCGCAATGAAACATTTATTATAGTTTCAATTTTGAGTTAGATGTGTAAATGTATTAATGAAAATACATCACAACTGCTAGGCTCTGAATATTTTAGTTGGAGGGCCAAGGGATTTTTAGATATTGACATTTAAGAAAAGTTGGGACCTCATGACCAGAATGAAGTTTCCTGAAATATGTTTGGTATTCAACTTAATATACCATGTTTGTTTAGTTGGAGAAACTTAGAATTACTGTTAATTCTAAGAAATTAACTTAGAATTAATTAATTACTGTTAATTCTATAGAGAAGTCTATATGTCCATAATTAAATATAATATCTGATTCTGTTAAAAGACTTAAAATGGTCTCAAATAAGAATCCCAGTTGAGTATGGATTAATGGGAATTAAAAAAAAACTGTTAGAAGACAAATTTCCAACCTGAATTTCAGAGTACTCTGTTTGGATATGTAATTTAATAAAAATCTATCTATGGTCAAGTTACTCAGTGAATTGCTAAAAAACTGAAATGCCTCCTAGCTGCTAACTTATTTTTACGGCTTTCTATAGGCTGTATTCCCACACTCACTAAGTCATCTGATAAATTAACGTTACAGTAAAAGAAGCTGATTTTGCTACCATTACCATTAGCTAAAGGCAGCACTTGACAGATTCCTTCACCCAGAAACATGTAATGGAATAGTGCATTTTCCTTGCAAACAAACCTCATTTATACTTTACACAAGGGTCATTTTTCCATGAAGGCAAAGAAAGAAAAATGTTCAGCTACAGTGGTCCAACATCAAAACATCTTAAGTTTCAGTGAAAAGAGCCTGACATATTGAAAGACCTCACTAACAAAACTCATCTCTGAGGAGTTAAGCGCATGAATGAAAGAAACTCCATGAAGAACCCTAATAGCAATTCGCGATATTTTTAAAAATTAAATGATTTCTCTACATGAGGATCCCAGAGGAATATGGTGGACTAAATGCCATCTATCCTCTGAGCTTCACATTTCACAGCAGACATCAAGGCCTCCAGCGGCGCCTCTCCTTCCAGAATTAGTCCACTCGACAGTACCATTCTGGTAAAAAAGGAGACCCAGTGGGCCAAATGATGAGTAATAGTTATGAGTAAACATAATAAATGATACTAGGAGTTGAGGGACTGCTCTCGTTTCGAGCAATTTCTCTCAAGCAAAACACTTAACATGGGTCTCACACTGTTCCTATTTCAGCTTCTCCAGTATGGTGCAGGGGGAGCAACCGTGTCTCCTCATAAAACACCAATAAGTTTCCAAGCTTCAATCGCTTTACTTCTGCTTTCATTTCTTCCTTCTGATGTTTCTTCAGTTTAGCACTAATACTATGACTCAATTCTTTAATCTTTTAGGCATGTTTTGTGACTTTTCAACTTCTTGCCCTCTGAGAATAAAAGTGGGAAATGGTGAGAATAATTCCCAGGGATGAGTCTGATGTGTATAGGTATAAAATTCAGTTGGATAAAGAAAAATAGTTGCAACCATGAGGGTAACAGACGGGTACAGTTATATTCTTGAGTTACCTTGTATGGCTTGGACCTCAATGTGAATAGCCCTCCCTGGAGTAACACCATGGTGGCCCTAGGTTATATTTTGGTGAATTTCAATCATCTCTGGGTACATTTCTAAATCATTCTAATCCATAATAGATTTTACCTTCATATTCTTACTGATACCATTACCTATTCTATACGTCTACATTTACTTTTTTGATACAACTAGAAAATTGAAAGAAACACGTCTTTGAAGGAAACAACTTCAGCCCCACTTAGGACTAGGGATGATTCAGACCATTAACAACACAGAGTGAGGAGTAAAGAAAAGCTGTAAATAAGCAGGAAAATAATAAATTCCCCAACTTGTGTCAGAATTTGAAAAGCCATTAAGAATTAGTGGGTGAAGGAACCTCAAAAACATGTTAAGTGAAACAATCCAGAGACAAGAAATCTCATGTTGTATCACTCCACATATATACAGAAATATTCAGAACAGGTAAACCCATAGAGACGGAGTGCAGACTGGTGGCTGCCAGGAGCTGGGGGAGGTGGTAATGGGGAGTGAGTGCTCAGTGGGTATGGGGTGATCACCTTTTGGGGGATGAAAATGTTTTGGAACTCGATAGAGGTTCTTGTTGCACAATATTGTAAATGCACTAAATGCCACTGAATTGTTCTCTTCAAAACGTCTAATTTTGTTATGAAAATTTCACCTTGATTAAAAAAAAGTTCTAAAAAATAAAAAGGAAAATGATCTTTGTAGTTTTTCTGTAATATTAAAGTTATTCTAAGAAAAAAGTTTACTTTTTAAAGATGGAATTAGTGGGGAGGAGGCATGAACTTTGACTCCTATTTGGTTTAAGGTACAATGGAAAACCTCCATATTTTGTTCCTTTTCTTCATCAAGTTACAGTTTTAAAAATTAAGTTATGAGCAATTATTAAGGCCATTAGCCTTTTCCTCTCACATGTGTTAAAGTTTATAATGGAGTCAAATTTATCAGGTTCTTGCTTTCATTCAATTTGTTATCTTTTGCTTTATCATGTCTGGGCTCTGTTTTCTGCTTGGAAAGATCTTTCTCACTCCATCACTTGTTAAATATGTTGTTGTTGATGATTCTTTTCCCCTAAGGATTTAATATTTCTTATTTATTTCTCTTTTCTAATTACATTGGCTAGTATCTCTGATGGTACATGATAATGTGCATCAATGACCTGCCATTGGTTTTTTTGTTGTTGTTTTTTGTTTTTTTGTTTTGCGGTACGCGGGCCTCTCACTGCTGTGGCCTCTCCCGTTGCAGAGCACATGCTCCAGACACGCAGGCTCAGCGGCCACGGCTCACGGGCCTAGCTGCTCTGCAGCATGTGGGATCTTCCCAGACCAGGGCACGAACCCGTGTCCCCTGACTTGGCAGGCGGACTCTCAACCACTGCGCCACCAGGGAAGCCCTGCAACTGGTTTTATAGGGAGTTGTATGGTCGAATTAAGTTTCTCAGCTCACTTCTTAGCAGTGAGCTGAGAAACTTATGGATAAATGGGGAAGAGTGAGAAAAAAAACAGCACATGTACTAATTTTCTCATCTTTAATAGAAATCTGGTATTGGACACTATTGAAAAACAAATCAATCAAAGATGCTTAAGTATGCTATGTAATGGTATGAAGGTGGTAGTGTGTTGGGGCTCTACTCTCCCTCCACCTCCAAAATAGTTCACAAGAGATAACTGTTAAATATTCAGGAAATTTGCAAGCTGGTTGTTAAAGCTATTATTAAAAATTAAATTACATAAATTTATGGTTAAATTGTATCAAAGCAAATGTATCAAACACTCAAAAATCATGTCAATTATACTATATTTACTATATATAGTACTATATGCTATATTTTACTATTATCTATGCTCTTAAGGCTGTTTATGTTATTGCAACTGAAGGATAGAAATCCTAATAATGGTAGCTTCTGCCCATCTCTTCTCTACTCTGCATTCTGTGAGGACAGACTGGCAGCTTGAAATCAGCCAAGGTGGGAGTATTAATATTATGGAAATTGACAAATGCTGCAAACCAGGGTTTGACTTACTGCTTTTTCGATTGTCAAACTTAAGTAATAAAATGTTAATCGTGCAGATTTAACTTGTGTTTTGTCTGTGTCTATTCTGAATAGAACAAAACATTCAGAAAACATTCTTCCGAACTTTGAATACTATCTGATTTAGTGAATAATTTTCTCAAATTCTCTCAAATGATTCTCTCAAATTCTCTCAAATGATTCTCTCAAATCACTGACAAACAAGAATGTCCTAACATTCACCTTCCTTCATTGTTTTCCTTTTCTTTTACATATTTTCATAAAATAAAATATCAACCGATACCCATGTTGGAACTACATTCGGACAGCCAGTTAGCAGCACCCTACTGTATAAAGATAACCATAAAAAAAACCCGAGATGATAACATGACTAACCAAAATACCGAGGCAAAGGGGAAACAAACATAGTAAGCAATAATTACATTATAAATATAAACAAAAAATCAATTATAAAAATTATACTGCAAATACAATTTAATTTCCTTGTCTTCCATAGTGAAGAGTCAACTGATAGAGTTTAAGCTTAATATAGCTAGAAATGTATGATTAATTATATTATTAAGATATATAATGATAACCAGTAGAAAAATTAATGTTTTACAAATGATTCCAGCTTATCAAAAGAAAAACATATATACAAACCTGCATACTCAAAGAGGCCTCTCCTGACTCCCAGTGTTACCTCTTACCCCAGCAGCCCAGATTCTAGTCCATCTCTCTGCTCTATTCTCTCATATAGTCCTGTAATTTTCCTTTATGACATGTTTAAAATGATTAGTTGCATAATCACATGATGAACTTTTTATTTTTCTTTCGTGGTACGTGGGCCTCTCACTGTTGTGGCCTCTCCCATTGCGGAGCACAGGCTCCAGACGTGCAGGCCCAGCGGCCATGGCCCACGGGCCCAGCTGCTCCGCGAATGTGGGATCCTCCCGGATGGGGGCACAAACTCATGTCCCCTGCGTCAGCAGGCGGACTCCCAACCACTGCGCCACCAGGGAAGCCGAACATTTATTTTTTGATTAATCAGTAATCTTCGAGAAGGTACAGCCTATGTCTAGTTTTGGTCACCACTGTCACAAACACCAGGTGCAATGTCTGAGACACAGTAGCTGCTCAGTACTGACGAGTGAAGAGCCCTTCCCTTCAAGGACCTTCCAGAAGCAGAGGGAAGGCTACATCTAAACGCAATAACATAAAGGGAGTCTGTTTAGGTTTAAAGGCGTGCAAAAAGATTCATGTATTCTACCTAGGGGAAGGCTTCATAAAAAATGTGGCATCTGAGTTGAATCGTGGAAAATAGGCAGTCTGCCAGAGATAGAGAAGATAGTCATTTTAAAGAAAGGAAACTGCCAACAGAGAGAGAAGGTTAGTGAAGGGTCCACATCATGGAGAAGGCTGTAGACGATACTAAGGATGTGGAATTCACCTGTGAGAAAATGGTGAGATCTGATTCTTTTTGTATTATTATAGCAAGAGTATTTAGCATGAGATCTACCCTCTCAACACATTTTTTAAGTGCACAGTGTAGTATTGTTAACTATAGGCACGACTTTGAATAGCACATCTCTAAGTCATCTTGCATGACTGAAACTTTATACCCATTTATACAACTCCACCTTCCCTTCTCCCCCAGTCACTGGAAACAACCATTACTTTCTGCTTTTATGAGTTTGACTACTTTAGATACCGCATGTAAGTAGGATCATGCAGTGTTGGTACTTTTGTAACTGACTTATTTCACTTAATATAGTGTCCTCATGATTCATCCATGTTGTGGTATATGGTAGGATTTCCTTCTTTTTGAAGGCTAATATTCCATTATATGTATATACCACAATTTATCTATTCATCCATTGATAGATGTTCAGGTTGTTTTAATATCTTGGCTATTGTAAATAATGCTGCAATGAACATAGTGCAAAGATCTCTTCACACCTGTTAGAATGGCTATTACACATAAAAAAAATATAAGTGTTGGTGAGTATGTGGAGAAACTGTGTACACTTGTACACTGTGGATGGAAATATAAAGCAGTGTAGCCGCTAAAGAAAATAATATGGAGGTTCCTAAAAAAATTAAAAATAGAATTACCAAGTGACCTAGCAAATCCACTTCTGGGTATTTATTGAAAAGGACTGAGATGAGGTTCTTAGCTGAAGCACCCTCTGGAGACAGTGAGGAAGCAGGAGAAGAAGTGGGGCTGGAAGGTGAATTTGGTGAGTGGTGCTCTGATTACGTGGCTCCTACACTTTAGCGCCTAGTGCCATGTGATCCAGAGAGGAAAACATGTCATAACTGCATCAGCCACAAGGTTTATCTGAGGATCTCTTTTGGCTTAAGGGGAAACTATCGCTGAAGTAAAAAGGAGAGCAAGATATTGTGGCCAAGCCCACCTTTTCCTCTTGTTATCCTCTCCAATTTGAAATTTAATTTTCATTCTTTCCATGAAAATCCACTTATTCAAATCCTGGTTCCTCTATGAAAACTTACTTTTTTAAATAATCTTATCCAACTTTAATCACATGTATTCTATAAACACAGGATTTTCATAAAGTCATACTCCTCTATGTATGCCTATGACCTCCTTCTAGATTTTCACACCTTCAAAATTAAAGGTGTAGTGTTAATTTCTTTTGTAATCACTCACAGTACGTGTAAGATGTTTAGCACAAAGTAGATTTTTGTTAAATGTTTTTTATAGCTATTTATAACACAGTGAGATATGAGGATTAAAAAAGGTTACTATAGAGGAGCAAAAAGAAACAGGACAGATGTGTGAAGAGGAAAACATGGGAGATAAAAAAGACAACAGGATCCTTTCCTTAATTATATTAGAGGCAGGTCAAAGAATAAAAGAATAAAAAATGCTTTCAAAGAATTAAAAATGAATATCTTATAAAACTTGAGGATTGATGGCATGTTTGATTCAAATTCTGGTTTTCCTCCAAAGGTAGAACGAGATTCAGAAACTTGGAATTATACATCTTGTAACGGAAAATTTGGTTAAACAAGCAGATAATTGTTTCTTACAACACTCCCAATACTGTGCATTTTCAATTGCTATTTGATGGTATTTTCTTGTTTAAGAAAATCACTAATTAGGAACAAAGATGGCGGAGTACAAGGATGTGCTCTCACTCCTTCTTGTGAGAACACCAGAATCACAACTAGATGCTGGACAATCATCGATGGGAAGACACTGTAACTCACAAAAAAAGATACCCCACATAGAAAGACAAAGGAGAAGCCACAATGAGATGGTAGGAGGGGCACAATCACAGTAAAATCAAATCCTGTAACTGCTGGGTGGGTGACTCACAGACTGGAGAACACTTACACCACAGAAGTCCACCCACTGGAGTGAAGTCTGAGCCCCACGTCAGGCTTCCCAACCTGGGGGTCTGGCAACGGGAGGAGGAATTCTTAGAGGATCAGACTTTGAAGCCTAGTGGGAATTGACTGCAGGACTTTGACAGCACTGGGGAAAACAGAGACTCCAGTCTTGGAGGGCACACATAAAGTAGTGTGCGCATCGGGACCCAGGGGAAGGAGAAGTGACCCCAGGGGAGACTGAACCAGATCTACCTGCTAGTATTAGAGGGTCTCCTGCAGAGGCGGGTGGTGGCTGTGGCTCACCATGGGGACAAGGACACTGGCAGCAGAAGCTCTGGGAAGTACTCCTTGGTGTGAGCCTTCCCAGAGTCTGCCATTAGCCCCAGCAAAGAGCCCAGATAGGCTCCAGTGTTGGGTTGCCTCAGGCAAAACAACCAACAGGGAGGGAACCCAGCCCCACCCATCAGCAGACAAGTGGATCAAAGTTTTTCTGAGCTCTGCCCACCAGAGCAACAATCAGCTCTACCCACCACCAGTCCCTCCCATCAAGCCTCTTAGATAGCCTCATCCATCAGAGGGCAGAGAGCAGAAGCAAGAAGAACTACAATCCTGTGGCCTGGGGAACAAAAACCAAATTCACAGAAAGACAGACAAGATGAAAAGGCAGAGGGCTACATACCAGATGAAGGAACAAGATAAAACCCCAGAAAAACAACTAAATGAAGTGGAGATAGGCAACCTTCCAGAAAAAGAATTCAGAATAATGATACTGAAGATGTCCAGGACATCGGAAAAAGAATGGAGGCAAAGATCTAGAAGCTGCAAGAAATGTTTAACAAAGACCCAGAAGAATTAAAGAAGAAACAAAGAGAGATGAACAATACAGTAATTGAAATGAAAACTACACTAGAAGGAATCAATAGCAGAATAACTGAGGCAGAAGAACAGATAAGTGACCTGGAAGACATAATGGTGTAATTCACTGCTGCAGAACAGAAAAAAGAAAAAAGAATGAAAAGAAATGAGGACAGTCTAAGAGACTTCTGGAACAACATTAAACACAACATTTGCATTATAGGGGTCCCAGAAGGAGAAGAGAGAGAGAAAGGACCCGAGAAAATATTTGAAGAGATTATAGTCGAAAACTTATCTAACATGGGAAAGGAAATAGCCACCCAAGTCCAGGAAGTGTAGAGAGTCCCATACAGGATAAACCCAAGGAGAAACACGTTGAGACACATAGTAATCAAACTGGCAAAAATTAAAGACAAAGAAAAATTACTGAAAGCAGCAAGGGAAAAGCAACAAATAACATACAAGGGAACTCCCATAAGGTTAAGAGCTGATATCTCAGCACAAACGCTACAAGCCAGAAAGGAGTGGCATGATATACTTAAAGTGATGAGAGGGAAGAACCTACAACCAAGGTTACTCTACCCGGCAAGGATTTCATTCAGATTTGATGGAGAAATCAAAAGCTTGAAAGACAAGCAAAAGCTAAGAGAATTCAGCACCACCAAACCAGCTCTACAACAAATTCTCAAGGAACTTCTGTAAGCGGGAAACACAAAAGAAAGGACCTACAAAAACAAAGCCGAAACAATTAAGAAAATGGTCATAGGAACATACATCTCGATAATTACCTTAAACGTGAATGGACTAAATGCTCCAACCGAAAGACACAGGCTTGCTGAATGGATACAAAAACAAGACCTATATATATGCTGTCTACAATAGACCCACTTCAGACCTAGGGACACATACAGACTGAAAATGAGGGGATGGAAAAAGATATTCCACGCAAATGGAAATCAAAAGAAAGCTGGAGTAGCAATACTCATATCAGATAAAATAGAATTTAAAATAAAGAATGTTACAAGAGACAAGGAAGGACACTACATAATGATCAAGGGATCAATCCAAGAAGAAGATACAACAATTATAAATGTATATGCACCCAACATAGGAGCACCTCCATACATAAGGCAACTGCTAAGAGCTGTAAAAGATGAAATCAACAGTAACACAATAATAGGGGGGACTTTAACACCTCACTTACACCAATGGACAGATCATCCAAAATGAAAATAAATAAGGAAACAGAAGCTTTAAATGACACAACAGACCAGATAGATTTAATTGATATTTATAGGACATTCCATCCAGAAACAGCAGATTACACTTTCTTCTCAAGTGCGCAATGGAACATTCTCCAGGATAGATCACTCTTGGGTTACAAATCAAGCCACAGTAAATTTAAGAAAATTGAAATCATATCAAGCATCTTTTCTGACCACAATGCTATGAGATTAGAAATCAATTACAGGGAAAAAAACGTTAAAAACACAAACACATGGAGGATAAACAATATGTTACTAAATAACCAAGAGATCACTGAAGAAATCAAAGAGGAAATAAAAAGATACTTAGAGACACATAACAATGAAAACACGATGATCCAAACCTATGGGAGGCAGCAAAAGCAGTTCTCAGAAGTTTATAGCTATACAAGCCTACCTCAAGAAACAAGAAAAATCTCAAATAAACAATCTAACCGTACACCTAAATGGACTAGAGAAAGAAGAACAAACATAACCCAAAGTTAGCAGAAGGAAAGAAATCATAAAGAGCAGAGCAGAAATAAATGAAATAGAAACAAAGAAAACAATAGCAAGGATCAATAAAACTAACAGCTGGTTCTTTGAGAAGATAAACAAAATCGATAAACCATTAGCCAGACTCATCAAGGAAAAGAGGGAGAGGACTGAAATCAATAAAATTCGAAATGAAAAAGGAGAAGTTACAACAGACACCACAGAAATACAAAGCATCCTAAGAGACTACTACAAGTAACTCTATGCCAATAAAATGGACAACCTGGAAGAAATGGACAAATGCTTAGAAAGGTATAACCTTCCAAGATTGAACCAGGAAGAAAAAGAATATATGAGCAGACCAATCACAAGTAATGAAATTGAAACTGTGATTAAAAATCTTTCAACAAACAGAAGTCCAAGACCAGATCAAACATTTAGAAAAGAGCTAACACCCATCTTTCTCAAACTCTTCCAAAAAATTGCAGGGGAAAGAACACTCCCAAACTCATTCTATGAGGCCACAATCACCCTGATACCAAAACCAGACAAAGATACTACAAAAAAGAAAATTACAGACCAATATCACTGATGAATATAGATGCAAAAATCCTCAACAAAATACTAGCAAACAGAATCCAACAACACATTAAAAGCATCATACACCAGGCTTCCCTGGTGGCGCAGTGGTTGACAGTCTGCCTGCCAATGCAGGGGACGCGGGTTCCTGCATGCCCCAATCCGGGGAGATCCCACATGCCGCGGAGCAGATCCCACATGCCGCGTGAGCCATGGCCACTGAGCCTGTGCGTCCAGAGCCTGTGCTCCGCAATGGGAGAAGCCACAACAGTGAAATGCCCACATACCGCTAAAAAAAAAAAGCATCATACACCATGATCAAGTGTGATTTATCCCAGGGATGCAAGGATTCTTCAGTATATGTAAATCAATCAATGTGATACACCATATTAACAAACTGAAGAATAAAAACCATGTGATCATCTCAATAGATGCAGAAAAGGCTTTTGACAAAATTCAACACCCATTTATGAAAAAACTCTCCAGAAAGTGGGCATAGAAGGAACCTACCTCAACATAATAAAGGCCATATACGACAAACCCACAGCAAACATCATTCTCAGTGGTGAAAAACTGAAAGCATTTCCTCTAAGATCAGGAAGAAGACAAGGATGTCCACTCTCACCACTATTATTCAACACAGTTCTGGAAGTCCTAACTATGGCAATCAGAGAAGAAAAAAAATAAAAGGAATACAAATTGGAAAAGAAGAAGTAAAACCGTCACTGTTTGCATATGACATGATACTACACATAAAGAATCCTAAAGATGCCATCAGAAAACTACTAGAGCTAATCAACGAATTTGGTGAAGTTGCAGGATACAAAATTAATGCACAGAAATCTCTTGCATTCCTATACACTAATGATGAAAAATCTGAAAGAGAAATTAAGGAAACACTCCCATTTACCACTGCAACAAAAAGAATAAAATACCTAGGGATAAACCTACCTAGGGAGACAAAAGACCTGTATGCAGAAAACTATAAGACACTGATGAAAGAAATTAAAGATGATACCAACAGATGCAGAGATATACCATGTTTTTGGATTGGAAGAATCAATATTGTGAAAATGACTATACTACCCAAAGCAATCTACAGATTCAATGCAATCCCTATTAAATTACCAATGGCATTTTTTACGGAACTAGAACAAAAAATCCTAAAATTTGTATGGAGACAGAAAAGACCCCGAATAGCCAAAGCAGTCTTGAGGGGAAAAAATGGAGTTGGAGGAATCAGACTCCCTGACTTCAGACTATACTACAAAGCCACAGTAATCAAGACAATATGGTACTGGCACAAAAACAGAAACATAGATCAATGGAACAAGATAGAAAGCCCAGAGGTAAACCCACGCACCTATGGTCAACTAATCTATGACAAAGGAGGCAAGGATATACAATGGAGAAAAGAGAGTCTCTTCAATAAGTGGTGCTGGGAAAACTGGACAGCTACATGTAAAAGAATGAAATCAGAACACTCCCTAACAGCATTCACAAAAATAAACTCAAAATGGATTAGAGACCTAAATGTAAGACCAGACACTATAAAACTCTTAGCGGAAAATATAGGAAGAACACTCTTTGACATAAATCACAGAAAGATCTTTTTTGATCCACCTCCTAGAGTAATGGAAATAAAAATAAACAAATGGGACCTAATGAAACTTAAAAGCTTTTGCAAAGCAAAGGAAACCATAAACAAGACGAAAAGACAACCCTCAGAATGGAAGGAAATATTTGCAAACGAATCAACGGACAAAGGATTAATCTCCAAAATACATAAACAGCTCATGCAGCTCAATATTAAAGAAACAAACAACCCAATCCAAAAATGGGAAGAAGACCTAAATAGACGTTTCTCCAAAGAAGACATACAGATGGCCAAGAGGCACATGAAAAGGTGCTCAACATCATTAATTATTAGAGAAATGCAAATCAAAACTACAATGAGGTATCACCTCACACCAGTTAGAATGGGCCTCATCAGAAAATCTACAAACAGGGCTTCCCTGGTGGTGCAGTGGTTAAGAATCCGCCTGCCAATGCAGGAGACACGGGTTCAAGCCCTGGTCCGGGAAGATCCCACATGCCGCGGAGTGGCTAAGCCCGTGCGCCACAACTACAGAGGCTGCGCTCTGGAGCCCGTGAGCCACAGCCACTGAGCCCACGAGTTACAACTACTGAAACCCACACACCTGGAGCCTGTGCTCCGCGAAGAAAGAAGCCACCGCAATGAAAGCCCACGTGCAGCAACGAAGACCCAATGCAGCCATAAATTAATTAAAAATATTTAAAAAAAAAAAAGAAAATCTACAAACAAATGCTGGAGAGGGTGTGAAGAAAAGGGAACCTTCTTGCACTGTTGGTGGGAATGTAAATTGACACAGCCACTATGGAGAACAGTATGGAGGTTCCTTAAAAAACTAAAAATAAAATTACCATATGACCCGGCAATCCCACTACTGGGCACATACCCAGAGAAAACCATAATTCAGAAAGACACATGCACCCAATGTTCATTGCAGGACTATTTACAATAGCCAGGTCATGGAAGCAACCTAAATACCCATCGACAGACGAATGGATAAAGAAGATGTGGTACATATATACAATGGAATATTACTCAGCCATAAAAAGGAATGAAATTGGGTCATTTGTAGAGACATGGATGGATCTAGAGACTGTCATACAGAGGGAAGTAAGTCAGAGAAAAACAAATATCGTATATTAATGCATATATGTGGAACCTAGAAAAATGGTACAGATGAACCGGTTTGAAGGGCAGAAGTTGAGACACAGATGTAGAGAACAAACGTACGGACACCAAGGAGGGAAAGCGGCGGGGTGGTGGTGGTGGTGGTGGTGGTGTGATGAATTGGGAGATTGGGATTGACATGTATACAGTGATGTGTATGAAATGGATGACTAATAGGGACCTGCTGTATAAAAAAATAAATAAAATTAAATTAAAAATGTTTTTAAAAAATCAGGTTGAAAGAGAAAAAGAAGAAAATCACTAAAACCTCAACATAAATATGTTTATAGTAGAGAATTCGAGGGTATCATTTGGGTAAAGCTAGGGGACAGATATTTATAATAGTCATCACAACGGCTATAACTGGGCTAAAGAAACTACTAGAACCTACAGCCATTCAGAAAATTCTTATGAGATTGCATCCTGTTTAATTTGCCCCCTTCAATGAAACTGCAGATAACCACTGCAGTTCATGGGGTCTCTGTCATTTCTGAAGGATTCACACCCAATCTGGTGCTAGGCTCACTTGTATCTTCACCCTGTCTCTTTTAGGCTAACGTTTTTATCTCCCTCTCTTCCACTCCCCTCCTTAGGGGAAAAAAATAATGTTAAAAGAAAAACCATGGCCAGGCAAACGGAATTGAAGAAGCACATGGAAATAATCATTTACAGCTTGTGACCTGATAGAATGGGCTGGGAATTGAGCTCACACTCAGGGGAAAGGGGAAAGTGTGAGCTGTGAGACTGACATATGGGTGAGAGAGATCAGGATGGCAATGTGGAGTTAGCATGAGTTCTTCCATTAAAAAAAATAATCTTCTAAGCATTTATTTACTTTTAGGGCTTTTGATGTCTGTTTTTTCCTATTTTTCTTTTTAGTTTTGTTTGTTTTAAAAATTAGACCTCCCTTTTGGGCTATAGACACTTTATTCTTTAATCATTGGTCTCTCTTCTGTAATTCCCATCATCTATCTCTGGCAACATCTACTGATAAAAACAACCTCCCTGGAATTTTCAAAGGACACATGGTAAAAAGAGATATTTTTAAAAGGCAAAATATTAAAAGGGAGAGAGATATTGAAGAAAAATGTTGGGGAGGGGTCATGCAGCGCTCTTCCCCATGACATTTAACACATCCTTAGAGTTATTAAGAGTTAAGAGTTATTTAGATTTCCCTACATATGAATGCCCTCCTTGCAAAATGAGGCATAGCACAAATGATGAGAATCATTCTCAATGGAGAATGGAAAATGCTCTGTTGTATCATAACATGTGCAAACACAGATCTTTTCTTTTAACTCCAGCACTGCAGCATCATTGCTTTCACCACGTTTGCACTCTCTCTTCCTCATGCCCTCACTTACTTCCTGTTCCATACTTAGTCACTGCATTCACTCACTTGTATACAACCCCCTTGCCCCTCTCATGTGTTGTATACAGTTGCATAATCCCCCAACAATGGTTGAATTATTCCTTATACCTAGGTCAAATATGACTCTGAAAAAACAATAACGTGAAGAATGGTCTTACTTTAATTTCATGACCACTACACTCATGTGGGCCGCTGCTGTTGCCATCTGGCAATCCCACCATACACATCGAGTCCATTCATTCTCCTCTCTCCTTGATGGCGATTGCCTAGCTTTTCCTTCTTAAGTCTTTGCACATTCTTGTCTTAGCTTCTTACTTCACTGAGAAAATAAAAGGAATCAGAAGAAATATTCCAAAGCTTTCACCACAATATCCTTTAACCGACTGGCGAGTGAGCCCATAGACTCTGCCTTCTCTTCTATCACTTTGGATCAATTGTCCTTGCTTCTATATAAGGCAGTGCATCCACTGTACACTACATTTCATAATTTCTTGCACAGTCAAGGTCAATTATCCAGAAGTTTTTCTTTCTTTCTAATACATCATTTATTTTTCTCTCTACTGATTCATTCCAAGAAAAGTGGTGCTATGTCACCCAACTTTAAAAATCACAAGGCTTTTTGTTAACCTATTCCCCCTCTAGATACTATCCCTTTCCCCCGCTTCCCAGTCAAGCAAAACTTGACTGCATGCACTTCCTCTCCTCCTGTTGTCTTACAAATCCATTGCATCCACGATTTCGCTGTATAACTCCAACAGAAACATCCATCCTCCTCCAGGACAACTTGCTCTCCTGATTTTCCTCCTACTTCATTGGCTATAGTCTTCTTTTCTAGTTTTTCTCATTTCTACAAACTACAAATCTTGCAGAGCTCAGGGCTTGGTCTTCAAATATCTCCCTTTCTCTATCTTTATAACTCTCTTGGTGTTTCTTTTGGACACATAGATTTAAATACCAATTCCACACTAACAACACTCAAGTATGTACCTCTAGTCTTGACCTCGTCTCAGAAATCCAGTTAGATATGCAGTAATCTACTCAACACTCCCACTTGGTTTTGAACCTCAAACTTAATGAATCTAAATCTAAGTTTCTGATGTTTTGCTCCAAACCTTCTTCCCCCACATTTTTCTGTATCATAGTAAATAGCCATCCCATGCTTGCTCAAGTCAAAGGCCTTGAAGTTATACGCGACTCATCCTTTTGCTCACCTTTCATATCTAAACCATACAACAATGGAGCCAATTGACTCAAATGTCAGCATGTAGCCAGAATCCGACCAGTACTCCCCACCTACATCACTGCTATCCATGTCCCAAACACATCATCCCTACAGTCTCCCGAGTGATACCCCCACACTGCTTCTTTTGTCTATAGCAGCTACAAATGTTTTTCTTGATTTTATTTATTTACTTTTAAGAAGTTATTTTTATTTTATTTTTTAATTAATTAATTAATTTACTTATCGGCTGCATTGGGTCTTCGCTGCTGCATGCGGGCCTTTTCTAGTTGTGACGAGTGGGAGCTACTCTTCATTGTGGTGTGTGGGCTTCTCATTGCGGTGGCTTCTCTTGTTGCGGAGCATGGGCTCTGGATGCGTGGGCTTCAGTAGTTGTGGCATGTGGGCTCAATAGTTGTGGCACATGGGCTTAGTTGCTCCACGGCATGTGGGATCTTCCTGGACCAGGAATTGAACCCATGTCCCCTGAATTGGCAGGCGGATTCTTAACCACTGCGCCACCAGGGAGATCCCAGAAGTTATTTTTTAAAAGCCGGAAATTTTATCTGCTCAAATGCTACCAATGGCATTCCCTGTCACCTAAATTAAAGCCAGTGCCCTTATAATTGCACACAAGGCACAGTAACTCTGCCCCCAGCACTTCTGGTAACTCAGCTTCTCCTTCTGGCTCACTTGTCTCTGGCCACATTGAACTCCTTGCTCTTTCCCAACTGTGTTCCAGTGTCAGGGCTCTCATATCTCCAACTCTCAGGGCCTGGAGCAAATTTCCACTAGGTATCTTTATATTTTGCACTCTCATCTCTTTCAGATCTTTGTTGAAATTGTAACACTCCAAACCTAATCCTGTACTCACTATTCCTCTTCCTAACTTCATTTTTTTTCTATAGCAATAATATGATCTGTCATGCTATATAATTTATGTATCTATGTATGCATTTGTTTGTTTTTCATTTGTAGAAATATAAGTGTATATATACACTTATATATAAGACACACCTATATATAAGTGTATATATATATATATATATACACTTTGTGTGTATATATATATATATACACATAAGTGTATATATATATATATATATATAAGTGTGTATATATATACACTTTGTAGAATATAAGTGTCATAGGGTAATGATTTTTTCTCTTTTTTTCATTGCTGTATCTGATAGGCAAAGAATATGCCTGACACAGAGTAAGGACTTAATAAAAACTCATTGTTGAATGACTGAAAGAATAATGTGAAGCTCACCATTATTTGGATCTGGAACATATTTTGCTTATGATTAAGAATGGGCACCTGGAAAGACACAGAATGAGAACACACTTCTAAATCTCTCAAACATTTTGGATTATATTTTCAAAGGAAGTCAAGCCCATTCTGCTTCTCTTGGAAACTCTTCCAAGCATAACAATGTGGCAAGAATCATCACTCTGAAATGTAAAAATGATTTTTCAGCAAGCCATTAGAATTTGAAGAACATTCTTCAGATCAGTTTCCCTTATGCAGGTGGTAAAACAAAACAAAACAACAGTCTCTATCTTCAAATTCAGGAATGCTAATTTTTGGTATTCAAACAGTTCTGTTTTAAGAATATGGCAAACATACCCAGGGGAAAATTTCTTCACTGCTGTGTTTGCTTTTATAGCTTTAAACACTGTGGTTTTATGCAAAAGGAAATAGAATTTTGTGATGGCAACGACAGGTGAAATAAGATGTGAAAAAATGGTATTTTAGATCCTCATATGTCAATCATATAAAATGTCATATAAAATCATATAAAATGTCAATCATATAAAATGAGTATTTCAAAGACGTCTTTCATCCAGTTCATACTTCTAGTTGTGTTTTTAAAAGCTACACAAAAAGGAAACAATCTACCCATGCATAAAAAATCCCAAATTCTTAATGAGCAACAGACAATCAGGGTGAATTAACATGGTACTTATTCAAAAGCTTGGTGTAACTGTTAACCTGTAAGTTATAACTTCTTCTCCTACTAATAGCTAACTAATCTATATTTTTCTTTTGTCAAAAGTAAGTATGGTAAACTCCCATTTAACATAGTTGTTTCATAAATAATCAAATATTTAGTTTAATAGAATGCTAGGTTATATATCATATTTCTCTTACCAATTTCTTAAAACTTAGGATACAGCATGATGCAATTAACTTTACAACTTTCCTGAATGTGTGTATTAATGCAGAAAGTAATTCAGGATAATGCAGTCTCTCACGGCCATCAACGGTCATTCTCTTAGAACTTGCAAAAGTAATAAATAGAATAATTTTAGATAACAGTGGTCTACTGTGTTATTGTCCGTTAATAAGTTGGGAGGTATTTCAGGGTGCAGTTGAACAGTGAATAGGTATATGCATGTAATATGTTTGACAATTACTAAAGAATTCCTACTGGATCAAATTTGCCTGATTGACTTTTGTAGGGAACTGAAAGTCAAGACACTAAATAGTGTTTATATTTGAAAATGATATTTCTTTGAAGGTTTAAAGTTCCTTTTGGGAACTTCAATAATTTTAAGAGGAGAAATGATTGTTTTCAATGTGCTTAAAATCCACGGTGATAAAGCATACTGACAATCTCTAAGTGAAGCAGGAATGAATGTTAAACCCTACCACGTTAAAAACATACACGGTGATAAGAGCTCATTAGGGGCTAATAGCAACTCTTAGAACATTTTATTCCAAAATGGCAAATTTGGTTAGTCTTTTAGAAAACAGCTTAATTTGTTGAAAAATTGTATCTGTTACTTTTTCTTTAAAGATGTGGTAGTTGAAATAGGATGATCTTATCACTGCTTTATTCACATTTAGGATAAAAGAATAATATAACGTATAGGATAAAAGTGGTTTTAAAATTTTCTCAAAAATTTCAAATCTGCATGATCTCTTTTTATCATCCATTCCTAGTGAAACTATCAAAGAATGAAAAAATACACTTTTAATTTATTTGTGCCTTTTAAAATTTGGATCTGATTTACTTTGCTAAAATGTTAATAATTAGTAATTAATCAACACTAATTGAGTGCTTACTATATGCAAGGATTTTGGCATGCAGAGAACAAAAAAGAAGAGAAAAGAAGCCCCACTCGCTGTTCTGTTCAGGGCAAGGGATAGCAGGGGATTTTGTGGAGTTATTATGCTAAATGAATACTCAAAGGAAGCTTGAATGTGTACACAGAAAGCGGGAATTGATCCTTTTTAAAATTACTACACATATACCTGATTTATTATTCAGGCATCCTTTATGCTTCTCAAGTTCTTATTCATTTGTCTGAACTGCTCTGAAAATACTGGAAAGAGAAAATATTGACAAGGTAATTGCTGCTGTTGATACCAGTGTCTTCATACATGCAGAAAGACAAAATTAAACTAAATCTAATAAAATATTGATGAAGGAAAATCAGAAAAAAAGTAGCCCAATATGGAAGAGTTGGGGTATGATATTTCTTTTTTTTTAATTAATTAATCAGTTAATTTTTATTTTTGTCTTCGTTGCTGCGCACGGGCTTTCTCTAGTTGTGACGAGCGGGGGCTACTCTTCGTTGCGGTGTGCGGGCTTCTCATTGCAGTGGCTTCTCTTGTTGCGGAGCACGGGCTCTAGGTGCACGGGCTTCAGTAGTTGTGGCTTGCAGGCTCAGTAGCTGTGGCTCGTGGGCTCTAGAGTGCAGGGTCAGTAGTTGTGGTGCACAGGCTTAGTTGCTCCACGACATGTGGGATCTTCCTGGACCTGGGCTCGAACCCGTGTCCCCTGCATTGGCAGGCGGATTCTTAACCACTACGCCACCAGGGAAGCCCCAGTTCCTATTTTTATTGATGAGGAAATAAATACACCTTTACAGCATGGCTGTATCGTTGGAAAACACTGTCCGTTTTTGGTTTTTTTTTTTTGAGTCTACTTTTAATATACTTTTTAAATCTATTTCCCAATTAATAGCTTTCAGGAAGGAACTTTTAAGCAAACTTCAGACACTTTTTCCCTCTTATTCTCTGTTTATGATTTGTTAGTTTCTCTGTTGGGAAAGTAAATCTAAGAAAAACCAAAATACAAGTGTTATTTACATGATCAGCAGACTACTTCCTCGGTACATGATATTATAGATATGGATGTTCCTGAACCAAAACCATAAAAGGTTTTTATTATATTTCTGAAAACATTTGTTTCCTTAGTTCTGTTTTTCAGAGAGCTCTTTCCCTAAATCTCACAGATAATGGATCGCACTGTAAGATGTCACCTCAAGCTAACACACTCATACATCACTGTGCTCTTCACAGTGAAAGTGCTAAAAACGGATAAGGCACCAGAGATTGAATGACATGCTCTCATTAAAAATAGACATACCACTGACTTCTTTTGAAAATTCTTCTAAGGTAGGTACACTAGTTGAAAAGAAGTTTGAAATGTAATTTTCAAACATTTGTATTTAATTATGGCAAGGCTCAATGTGTAGCACTGCTTGGTCCTATGGTTTTATGAAGAAAAGTTTCAAACTTCTTTGAGCTTCTCCCATTAGATCATTAAGCACATCTCTAATTTAGCTCTTTCCTCAGATTCACTTATGCTTCACAGATTGAATCCATCCCCACCCCCACTTATAAGTAGTAAAATGTATGTGTTTTTAATTGCTCTTTAAATTTCATAAACCAAAATAACATATGGGTGTTTACAAAGATCTAATTAGCACATTTACCTAAATATGCTTTCATGGTTCTAGAGACATTAAAATTAAAATGCAAATTATAATTTGCATATGAGAACTAAGCGAGAACAACTTTAACCACACTGCCTGCAGGCGTATGACTCCCCATGCTCTTAGCTTGCCATCTTTTTGGATCCTACCCTGAACAAAGAAGGCAGAGACTATCTACAAGTTAGAAGCCTTCATTCTGTGGTCTGTTATTCAGTATTAACAAAGCTGAGGCCTTTAAATACATGTTATTAATATAGCAAAGAATCAACTCAGATATCCAGCATCTTTTGATTAATGCCATAAAAGAAACCAGTAACAAAGAGAACAATCATTAGAGAAGAATAAAGCTCAATTACTAGTAAAATAATTCTAGTGTAATTAATATGGAGGGAGATGGGTCCAAAATGATTTTCTGGAGAAGATATATCTTCAGAACATTTTCAAAGTCACCTAAACCATAGTTTGGTAATAGGCATAGGTATAAAACAGCTGGAAGGGAGTAAAAACTTTTGGAGAGCTGAGTTTTGATGAGCTTAACTGAAGACTCATGTAGCAATCCTGGGAAGGTATGTGTATAAAATAACAGAATTCAGGGCAAGTTAGAAAGGAACCACCAGTTGGTAGTTAAAACCATGATTGGTTATCAATTTTCTGAATATATATGGTTTATTTGAAAAGGTGCAAAATTATACCTGAGAAATTATTAATTGTATTATATATCCTAAAGGATGATGAGGTTTAAAATGCAATTTGTGTTGCCATGGTCCTTGTAAATCTAGAAGGTTTTAGGGAATTGCAGATAATAGTAGCTAACACTAAACACTAGTGCTAAGTACTTTACATACATTATTTCCATTTAATCCTAACAACAATCATATCCTTCTGTTTGAACAAAATTAGTCATCATATTTCTGACTTTCAATACAGATACGATTCATGTAATTTTTTCTTTTGTAACTTCTGTATGGAGAGAAAAGAGGAACTCTAAAGAAACTGAAGCCAACAGAATTACTCACTAGAAAAAAAACAATATCAAAAACAGTAGCAACTACCATTTAATAGCAAGGCACTGGGCTAACTGCTTTATATATACTATCTCATAACGCACTATCTATTATCTCACACAACATACACGAAGCTGATATGATCACCCACATTTTACAGAGAGGGAAGCCAATACACTGAGGAATTATGAACATGATGACATATCTTCAATGCAAGTGGCATTGGTTAGAGCTAAGCTTCTAATCCAGTTTTGCCTAATTCCAAAATCTGTTCTTAACCTCTTGTTATGGATTCAACTGTATCCTCTCAAAAGATATGTCCAATTCCTAACCCCTGATTCCTGTGAATGTGACCTTTTTGGAAATAGGGTCTTTGCAGATGTAATTAAGTTAAGGATCTCACAATAAAACCATCTGGATTTAGGATGAACTGTAATTCCAATGACTGGAGTCTTTATTAGAGAAAGGAGATTTGAGACACACAGAGACACTGAGGAGAAGTCATGTGAAGATGGAGGCAGAGATTTAAGTGATGTCCTCACAAGCCAAGGAATGCCTGGACCCATTGGAAGCTGGAAGAGACAGGGAGGATTCTCCCCGGGAGCCTCTGAAGGAAGCCTGGCCCTGCCAACACCTTGGTTTCAAACTTTGGGCGTCTAGAATTGTGAGAGAATAAATTTCTTTTGTTATAAGCCACCAAGTTTATGGTAATTTGTTGTGGCCGCCCCAGGAAACTAACGTGGCCCTGTAAAAGGAATAATTTCTTAAGGTGAAAGATGACAAGAAAGAAGAAAAAAAACAGCTGATCATGCATATTATTATAAGACACAATTGAACTCAAGAAAGTCTTCAAAGAACAAATTCAATGTTTAAGGACTTTTCAAATATCAACTAGAGAATCTTAACTCTAAAAAGTGAAAATCTAACCTTCCTTACATGTGAAACATAAGTGACAACGTTTATGATGCACAAGATCCAACGAGCAATGTTGGATCAATGATGAAGATAATTACCTGAACTCTATCACATTTAGGCAACCATGTAAAATACGTTTTCTCCAAGATTCCGCTACCTAATATCTTAAAAACTCAGCAAGGCACTTTAAAATACTACTTATACGAATACCTCTCTATAAGTAATATTGTATTGTTATACTGCTCATTTTTTTTAACAACAGAATGAGAACTTTCTTTACAAGGAAAAACTCTAATACCATGTCTTTTCACTGCCTGCAGCTTTAAACATTTTCAGAGGCAGAAAGTATTGTAATAGTAGTTTGTAAATGAAGTGGTTTGTAAACCTTAAACTGCAATTTTCTCACAAACAAAACACCAACAACTAAAAAAAATATCTCTAAGGAGAGATGAAACTGTAAAGTCCTTTCTCTGGTTTTCAGATGTTGCTGGGTATGTTTTCAACAGCAACAAAAATCCTCCATTTAAACAGCTTTTACATCTTTCCACCAAAATCTTTTCTTCTATATTTTCTGCCCGCAATGGGAATGAGGCTTAGCATCTCATGCTAGTCCAATTATTCAGATGCATTATTCATTTCCTTTCTGTTTATGTATTTCACAGTTTGAAATTTCCTTTTAGAATAAATAAAAGTAAATTGTCATAGCTACAATATATCTCTTGTTTATTAAACCTCTCTGAAACAGCCAGTGCTGTTAATGATACACCACTTATCTTTAACAGTATTCAGATATATTTTGGTACATGTTTTATTATTTTATCTCATAAGGCTTCAATTTTTTTAAAAGCTTTACCTTATTATTATATCACTTAATATATATTGAAAATTATTTTTTACTTTGAAAGTCATAAGGAAATACAGGTGACCTTTGATTCCTATCTCTTTAGCTTCCTCTGATTTTTTTAAATGATTCATTTAAACTCATATTATTGACTTAAAACATAGTCTGATTTCAGTTGATCTGCCTCTGGAAATTTCATATCCCCGTCTCCAGTCTGGTCATTCTCCCCATTTGCTCCCCGGAACTATGGTTAGTGCCACCCTAGGGCTGTAGTCATCAGAAGCAGGTTTTAACTTAGATTCAACTGGAGCTAAGTACGTACGTGGCTGAAGGAGGGGGGACAAGAGGCAACAGTAGTTTCTCAATGGGGTAGTAGAATAATGAGATTATTTTTTCTTGTACAGCTAGGACTCAGCATGCTCTAGTGGAATGAGGATGAGCTTCACATTCATTCCAACTTATTCCCAACTGCGGATTTGCCCTCTCCATGAATAGTTACTTCACTTTTCTGAGGCTCATTTTTTACTTGGCTAGAAAATGGGAGTAAGGATGTTGCAAGGATTAAATAAAATAATGTAACAGTAGCACAGCACTCAGAACAGGGATGATACTCAGTTACACGGTAATTACCTTCAGTGAGCTCCTGCACTCCCACAACTTTGTCTTTTCCTTCTAGAAAAGATAATGCCAACAGCAAAACCACAACAGTATATCAGTGTGATCAGATAGCTGTATAAATCATACTTCATGTGGAATTCATAAGACAACAGAAATTTTAAACACTTAAGCCAGTTGCTTTGTTTAGTAACACTGCTGCTTATTGGCAAATGTGTAGTAGAAGCAAACGCATTGATTCCTAGTCTGGAATAGGAGTCTTCTTATTATTATTTTCAAGTCATAAAAATTACTGATCAGAAAAAAAAAAAAAAACACTACCTCTAGTGATGGTTGCTATCTGTTATTACATGGCCAAGGGCAGAACACATGCTGAAATGTAAATATTTTTTATTTTGTGGATTCAGGATCAAACTTGGTGTTAGTTAGCTTGGAATCCAGCTACATTCAAACCAAAGCTATGAGATTTTTTGAAACAGAAGCAGCAACATTGTGAAGAAGGAGAAGAAGGAGGAGAAAATACAAATAAGAATGGTCTTGTGAATTTTAAGCCATGATGGTGCCTCGAGAGTGGACAGCAGGGTCCACAGTGAATACACTAAAGCTGAATATTTCAGGAATAGCTCTCTGAAAGCAGGAAGGTAATGTTCTGAAGTCTGAAGAGCATCTAAAAATGTGATCTGTCTCATACGTATATTTTAACAGGGAACTATACATTTAAAAAACAGAAACCAAAAGAGCAGCTCCCTGGATTACTTTCTCAAGAAGTCATTTACTAGCTTTAAGTATCTCTAAAGTGTTTGCTGAGAAGTCAGTCCAAATTTTCCAAAGAATACTTTCTGAATTCCCTGAACCTCTTAAAAGTATTCCCTGCTATGTTAACTGCTTTGCCACATGCCCTCCTCAATCCAAAGAAGAAGGAGGAGGGGGAGGGGAAAGGGAAGGGGGGGAGAAAGAAAGAAAGAAAGAAAGAAGGAGGGAAGGAAGGAAGGAAGGAAGGAAAGGAAGAAGGAAAAAAGAGAGAGAGAAAGCAAAAAAGAAAAAACACTAGAAAGTATAAGGAAGACAAAAGTTTAATACAAAAGCCTCTAATATTGGGTCATATTTAATGTCATTTTCTGACTGTTTACTGTGTTATCCTGTTTAAACAATTCAAATTTAGGAAGTTTAATGGGATATTTGTGTTTTATTTATATTTCAAAAAGTAGATAATTTGTGGTAATTCCTATTAACTTTTTGGTATCAGGAATGTGGTCAGGACTGTATCTCCCTATGACACATTTTTTCCTATGGAAATAAAATCAGACTTGACACATCACTTCAATTTACAACACCTTGTTCAGAAATTTATCGCACCTTAATGCTAAGGATTCCCTTCAATGATTTCATCCCGGCATTTTAAAGTACTTAAAAAAAAAATCTCTTGAGTATCCAAACCAGCATTCACTTTAGACCAATATATGATTTTCTAATGAATTCTCTACAAAAAGGAGACACAAGATGCCCAGACGGCTTCCCTTAATTTGGGGAAACATAACAGCCCCCTTTTAATGGACCTTCATATTGAGCTGGCCAAAAGGTTGGTTCGGTTCAGTTGTTTCCATAAGATGGCTCTAGTAGCACATAGTTGTCTTTAACCTCATTTGAAACAATTTTTTTCAGATTGTATGTGACGGCTGTCATATCAGCGTGCATTTAAAAAAAATTATCAAAATTGGTGAATTTTTGTGTAGCCAATTTAATACTGAAGATGGAAGAAAAAAAGCAACATTTTCGGCATATTATACTTTATTATTTCCGAAAAGGTAAAAACGCAACTGAAAAGCAAAAAAAGATTTGTGCAGTGTATGTATGGAGAAGGTGCTGTGACTGATCGAATGTGTCAAAAGTGGTTTGCAAAGTTTTGCACTGGAGATTTCCTGCTGGAAGATGCTCCACTGTCAGGTAGACCAGTTGAAGTTGATACGATCAAATCGAGACATTAACTGAGAACAATCAATGGTATACCACGTGGGAGATAGCCGACATATTCAAAATATCCAAGTCAAGCATTGAAAATCATTTTTAACAGCCTGGTTATGTGAATCGCTTTGATGTTTGGGTTCCACATAAGTTAAGCGAAAAGAACCTTCTTGACCGTATCCCTGCATGCGATTCTCTACTGAAACGTAATAAAAATGTTCCATTTTTAAACCAAATTGTGACAGGCGATGAAAAGTGGATACTGTACAATAATGTGGAACAGAAAAGATCGTGGGGCAAGTAAAATGAACCACCACCAACCACACCAAAAGCCAGTCTTCATCCAAAGAAGGTAATGTTGTGGTGTGATTGGAAGGGAGTCCTCTATTATGAGCTCCTTCCGGAAAACCAAAGGATTAATTCCAACAATTACTGCTCCCATTTAGATCAACTGAAAGCGGCACTCGATGAAAAGCGTCTGGAATTAGTCAACAGAAAACACATAATCTTCCATCAGGATAATGCAAGACCGCATGTTTCTTTGATGACCAGGCAAAAACTGTTACAGCTTGGCTGGGAAGTTCTGATTCATCCGCTGTATTCACCAGACATTGCACATTCGGATTTCCATTGATTTCGGTCTTTACAAAATTCTCTTAAATGGAAAAAAATTTCAATTTCCTGGAAGACTGTAAAAGGCACCTGGAATAGTTCTTTGCTCAAAAGGACAAAAAGTTTTGGAAAGATGGAATTATGAAGTTGCCTGAAAAATGGCAGAAGGTAGTGGAACAAAAGGGTGACTACGTTGTTCAATAAACGTCTTGGTGAAAATGAAAAATGTGCCAAAGGCACTTTTGGCCCACCCAATACTATCCGCTATGGCTAATGAGCTGATGGTTGACTCACCAGTCCTGTAGGCTGGTGTAGCCCATATCCCGGGACAAGCACACACTGGTCAATTAAGATTCAGGCCATTCAGTTCTAGTGAGCCTATCCTTCCCTTTAGCAGGGACTAGGTCACTGCCAGAGGAGCTAATGGATGGATTAAGTCTTTAGAGCCCCCACAGAAAATCCCTGGACTCGAGCTTCACCCACCCATATCATGATGAATACTAGTGTTCCACATGTTATTAGCTGTTCTGTGGAAACATTTTAGGAAACATTCCATATTGCATTCTACTCTCAGGAATTTAAAACGCTTGTTAAAGTAAATCAACCCAGTTATTCTGACCAAATAACTTTTTAATTCTGAGACGAACATCATTGGACACTAACTTTTTGTGAGAGATAATTTGAAAAATGCAGCTCTTTGGTGTGTGATTATAGCTGAAGGGTCAGTTTTTGCTATTGAGATCAAAGGAAGCTAGACACAAGGGAGTACCTGTAAAGTTCAACAACAGGAAAACACACTGGTGGCTTCAGAATTGAGGAAAATAGTTGCCCTGGGGGAAGTATGTTCTGAAAGGGTGGTCGGGGCTCTGCTGGGACACAGTAATATTTCATTTTTTGGTCTGGGTCCTGGTTGCCTGAGTATATTTACTTTGTGAAAAGTAATCAAGCTTTATGCCTATGATTTTTGCACATACCTCGATGGATATTATACTTTAGCAAAATTTGACTTTAAGAAAAGAGCTGCTTTGAGGTGGAGACAGGACTTGGGGTGAGACCTGTGAGCCACCTGGCACCTACACTCTATGGGAGAGAGGTCAGGAGCTTACAAAGGTAGTGTAGGGCATTGGCTAAGAGCACTGGGTTTAGAGCCAGATAGAACTGGATTTGAATCTCTGTTTCTTAGCTCCTGGCTATGTTAGCAACAGGAAGAACCAAAGATGAGGCCAAAAATACAGCCAGGGGCCAGACCATGAGAGACTCTACAGTCAAGATAAGGATTTTGGTTTTCATTCTAAGTGTGACGGGAAGTTATACCTATTTACAGCATAGGTCCAAGGAGATTTCATAGGAATAAAAGCAGAACAGGAGCTGTACTACACTGGTAGAGAGACAACAAAATCTCTAAATGCTTCACTTCATGTTCTACACAATACACATTCTTACTGTGAAGGAGAAAAAAGACTGAACAGAATTCTGAGAATAAATCTGAAAACTGTGGCAGAAAACCAAAAGGATGCAGGGAGAGCATGACCACACGATCTTGCGACAGATGCTTCACATCATGTGAGAGCCTGCAGAGCCAGCAGCAGGTTTAGAAACAGGTGAAATGTTATTCTGGGGTGAAAGAAAATATCTTTGTCTTCATGGCAGTCAGAGACCCTGCTTTCTCTCTATCCCCCTCCCACCTACAAAAAAGAGAAAAAACTTAAAAAAACCCTCTCACTGTCCTCTCACTGCTGTCATAGACAAATAGCCAAGTGGAATATTCTCTTCTCCACGCTGGCAGACGACCTAAAATCATTTAGCATTATTCCTTTGCCAGATACGCACTTAATAGAAATACAATGTTCTTACTTGGTCATACCCACTTGAAAATAAATAGGATTTTATAATGATAATCATGGAAATTGAAATACTTATATTGTACAATGAGATAAAACCTCCCCCAATCTAGCAGTTTACTTTAAAAGAAAAAGGCACTAAGAAAATAACACATAGCTGAAACTAACAAGGAGGATGGCAATTTAAAAGTATAAAATGAAAAATATAATTTGACTCAACTGAAAAACTGTATCCTTATTTGACAATTGTAAATAATAGAATATGTTGAGAAATCACCATACTGAGTGAGAATAAGATGGATCAAGAAATTTTGTTCAACCAGATTAGCACTGTTATAGCTTTCTAAAAAATCCCCAAACATATAGAGGATTTTTGCAGAGAAATAAAATTGGAGCTGTGTTTGTATTACAACAAAAGAAAACCAACCATTATGTTGACTTCTAGGAACTCTGACATATGTGCTAATAAAAAAATATTGTAAGAACTCGTATAATGCCCATTAGGTTCTATTACTTCTATAGACATATAAACAGGCAATTTTTGTTCACAGAGAATATGACAAACAGTAGCATAGTATTCTTACTGTAATTGTGAGGTATATAAAATATAAACATTGATAAAATATGCTAAACCTGTATCTTTTCACTATTAAAAATTATCTCATGCTAAACTGACTTTACAAACTGATCACCTTTTAATTCTTAGGGCAAGATGAAAAATTTAATCAATTAGTTTTGATTACATATTCTCTGACCTTTCAACACAAATACAAGAATGGAACCTGAGAGTCACATTTCTTTCTTTTTACATTAATTGCTGGGTATGTTTCTCAGCGGGGAAAAAAGAAATGAATGTTAATTTTTGGTGTCATCACAGACAGAAAAGAAAACCAGTTTTTCAATTTCCAGTGTCATCACTTCACACATTAAAATTAAGTGACAACAAACACTCCAATCTCTCTTTAACAAGCAAGCATCTTGGGTATACCTTAGAACATGATGACCCAGAGATATTATCACTGTGGTGTCCAAAGGAGAGTGTGGGTGTCAGAGTCCACATGTGGCTTTGAGCACTGGCTTTGCCAGTGAGTAGCTTAAAGGCACTCCTAGCACTTTCTAAACCCACCAGAACCTCATTTTTCTTATCCATATAACATCACTAATAATATCTACCTCCTAACATTCTTTGAGTGATAAAACAGATAACAAAACCCAGAAAACATGAAGTTGTCTAGCAAAGAGTTGACATTATATAAATATTATTTTCCTCCTTTCCCTTGTATACAGAAAGGAAACTTAACAATATTATGGTATTATTTATTCACAATACAACTGTCAAAGTAGCTGCTCTTCAAAGTAGAGTCTTAGGAACTGGACATTAAAGCCACGTGATTTGAAGTAAGATGATGAATCTTATTCTTGTTTTTTAAAGATAGTACATTGTTCTGTAAGATGAAAGATGATGTATGTGTTTGCTTGGGCTGCCATAACAAAACTCCACAGACTGGGTGCCTTACACAACAGAAATCCATTTTCTCACAGCTCTGGAGGCTGGAAGCCCAAGATTAAGGTGTTGGCAGGTTTGTTTTTTCCGAGGCCTCCCTCCTTGGCTTGCAGATGGCAGTCTTATTACTGTATCCTTATGTGGTCCCTCCTCTGTGTGCTTTCCTGTTGTCTCTCTGTGTCCTAATCTCCTTTTCTTATACGGACAACAGTCATACTGGATTTGAGCCCACCCCATCAGCCTCATTTTAACTTAACTGCCTCTGTAAAGGTTCTATCTGCAAATAGTCACGTTCTGAGGTGCTGGGGTTTAAGGCTTTAACAGATGAATTTGGGGGACACAATTACAGGCACATGAATTACAGTGTGTCGGGGATGTAGGAATAATTTCAATATTTTCAAATACTTAAATAATTTTAATACTGAGAAGGAACAAACTGATACTTTATTAGAGAAGTTTTCTCCCCTATGGCATTATTTAAGGTGAACAATGATCCCTGTTAAACATCACTCACTATCCGTCCCCAGTCCTTCAAAGCATGAGCTCCTCCCGCCCCCACTGTCTTTACTCTGAATATTTGGAATAATCTTTGGAGTATCACTTACAACTGATTTAAAAAATAAGTTACTTCATACCAAATCTATTGTAGGTAAAAAGGCCTCCTAGTGTCACGGGACATTTCAGGGATGACCAGGCCTATGACAGCAGCTGCACTCTCTGCTTTGGACTGATGTTCTTTTGTACATATCCTGTCTTTTTTTTTTCTCTACCTTCAGCTAAGGCTGGGAATCTTAACCTGGCAGCTGTGGGTAAGGGTTAGGAGAGCCCATCGCTTCCCTGAAATGTACACAAAATGATGTGTGGACCCGTGTCATTTTCCCGTGGAGATGCTTCACATGTCTTTGCAGATCACTGAAAGCGTTTTGCATTCTGTCCTTCAATCATTCAACTACTGTTTATTATGGTGATGTATATTACTATGTGCTAGGCACAGTTCTACATGTTGGTTAACACAGTGATGAACTACAGAGACAGCAGCCCTGTCCTTATGGAGCTAACATTCTCTGTCAGAAAAAGGTTAGTTGCTTTACATTGTTGTGTTAATTTCTGCTGTATAACAAAGTGAATCAGCTATACATATATATATATCCCCATATCCCCTCCCTCTTGCGTCTCCCTCCCACCCTCCCTATCCCACCCCTCCAGGCAGTCACAAAGCACTGAGCTGATCTCCCAGTGCTATGCGTCTGCTTCCCACTAGCTATCTATTTTACATTTGGTAGTGTATATATGTCCATGCCACTCTCTCACTTCATCTCAGCTTACCCTTCCCCCTTCCCGTGTCCTCAAGTCCATTCTCTATATCTGTGTCTTTATTCCTGTCCTGTCCCTAGGTTTCAGAACCACTTTTTTTTTAGATTCCATATATATGTGTTAGAATACGGTATTTGTTTTTCTCTGACTTACTTCACGCTGTATGACAGACTCTAGGTCCATCCACCTCACTACAAAAAACTCAATTTCGTTTCTTTTTATGGCTGAGTAATATTCCATTGTATATATGTGCCACATCTTCTTTATCCATTCATCTGTCGATGGACACTTAGGTTGCTTCCATGTCCTGGCTATTGTAAATAGTGCTGCAGTGAACATTGTGGTTCATGACTCTTCTTGAATTATGGTTTTCTTAGGCTTTATGGACAGTAATGGGATTGGTGGGTCATACAGTAGTTCTACTTCTAGTTTTTTAAGGAATCTCCATACAGTTCTCCACAGTGGCTGTATCAGTTTACATTCCCACCAACAGTGCAAGAGGGTGCCCTTTTCTCCACACTCTCTCCAGCATTTACTGTTTGTAGATTAAAAAAAATATATATATATATATATATGTACATAACAGAAAAATTTACCATTAGTGACATTTAATGTATTCACAATTTATATAGCCATCACCACTATCTAGTTTCTGAACATTTTCATCATCCTGAAGGGAAATCCTGTACCCATTAAACAGTTACTCCTTGTTTCCCTCTCCCACCACCTCCCACCCTAGGGAACCACTAATCTGTTTTATGTCTTTAAGGATTTGCCAACTCTGGTTATTTCAATAAATGGAATCATATAGTAAAAAATAATAATAATCAAGAAAAAGGCTAGGAAGCCCTAACCTAAAGTTTAAAGTAAGTTGTTATGGCTGTTCTCCTTGTATTCCAAAAACGAAGAATCACTCTGCTTGATTATTTTACAAATGGATATCTTCTGAGTCATTCATAAGCATTAAGACATTTTATTTGTTATCATTAAAGAAATAATTATGGGAAATCATGTTTACTACCTCTAAAATTGTATCTATATATAAAACTATATATACATATGCACATATAAAAATATTATATTTGGGTATATATGATTGTATAAAACCTGTTCTGTTTTAAATTATTTCACTACTATGCATTTCCACCTCCTAAATGAAATGGAAAGTGTATATTAGTTTAAAGCTCTTAATGTCTTAGCAATTAAACAGATTTTGCTACACAGAAAACTGGAGTTTATTTTTATTCTCCACAGGACTTAGAAAGTCACATAGCGCAGATATTCAGCAAATGTTGGTACAAAGAATTAATGAGTTGCAGGGTAAGTGGGTAAATAAATGAACAAGCCCACATTTAGAAATAAAGGGTTTTAAGAGCTAAACTCCTTTGTGGTTATACATACAAAGATTATACAGACTAGTAATTCCAGGACACCATTTCACTAGAGAAACACAATTGAAAACCATTTCCTACAGCCAGCATGTTTTTGGCCAGGTTGCTTTCAGCAAACTAAGATGCCTATAAAATGCCTATTATAGACTGAGGGAAAGAACAAACTAGAACGTCCATCATATTAACCTTGCCTATATAAACAGAAGCCATAAACCCTTTGTGGTATTGGGGCCTCTCTCCACAGTGCATTTCTTGAACGTAGGAGACTTCGTTTAGCCTTTTTTTAAAAGCAACGTTGTAATTATAGGGCTACTTACAGAGTTACATGTAAGGGCCTTTGAAGCAGGAGCATTCAATGGGGCAAAAATCATACTTCTAGACTTGAATAATTTTCCTTAGCGTAGAATTTTTAAGGAATAAAATTGAAATGTAGCAAAAATTGTTGGAGTCATGTTCAAATTAATCGAATTTGTTGGCTTTCCTTGGTTGTGTTAATTTGCTAGGCAGTTTTAAGTAATCTGATGATAGAGGCCAGTAGGCCTATAGAGATGTTACTAGAATTTTCCAGAACTCTTCTTTTTAATGTAATAATTCCGCTAGCCCAAAGGAATAGGAGACACATAAATAAGGAGCTATCAGGCTGACAAGTTAGCGCCAATATGAATTCCTAAACCAAATTCTGTGCAGGCTACTCTTAAGGTAAGAAGTGTCCATTACTCACTCACACTCATACAAGAGTACCATCTGCTCTTTTATGGTATCACTGTCTCTTTGCAAAAAAAAAGCAGCCTTTAGGATGGTAGGCCTGATGTTCTGGGCTAATTATAAGTTAGGTAATTATATCTTGCTTAGCTACATTTCCCAAGTAGTTCTATATAAATTTCCTGCCTAACTCCTACACCTTAATTTTATCTTCTACTCTAATTCTTTCCAAGAACTGCAATGCACCGTTAATCCGCCCCTTGATTTGCGAGCAGATGTAGGGACTGTGGCATCCCATCGGTGGGCTAAATGACCCCTGACAACACTGGGATGTTACCCTTCAGGCAGTGATGGAGATGGAGAATCTGAAACTGGTTTGTAAAGGACAAAGGGTCCTTGAAGAGGGGAGGGTTAAATTTATTGTGCAAAGTGTCTGATGTTGCATTTATATTATAGAAATCAGATTTTGGGGGGCGTTGTATATTTGATTAATACATGTGCCATCTCGGTATTGGAGAAAATAAGTTGAAAATTGAAATTGAATTTTCTAAGAAAGGATTAACTGGCCTTTCTTGAAATCCTACAAGAGCACCAAGACTAAGGTGTATGTCCTGAGAGTTAAGATGATGGACCACTTAGGGAGAGGGCCTTGGTACTATTATTAGTGACACAGATGTGAAGGGCAAATGGCTTTGGTACTGGAATGTAAGTCCAACTGTCTACTAGGGTAGTGTTATGGAATGGTGCAAGCTGGTAGACTAGAGGGTGATTGCTTCAGATCAAAAAGCAATCCCTTGGGAAGCAGCTGAATTTGGAAGGTAAGAGCAGAGGAATTTTCTTCAAAGCCTGGTAGTAGCACACTGCTACCAAATTCTACTATTAAAGAGCTCAGTGAGGCTGCTGTAGTCAGCATGGACTGTGGTTTAAAGTGGGGAACTGACCTCTACTGAACTGGGTTAAACATTTTGGCCAAAATTCTGCTTCCAGAAATAAAAGTATACAGCTTGAAGTTAAAAAGCAAGAATGTTAAAAGAGTTACCCAGAAAATGACATATATTCTCTAAAAATTATATCAGGTATGCAATAAAAACATTTGCGTTCTTGAGACAAAGGAAGGGAAAACAGTGTAACACTGATATTTGAGGCTGGGTTAACAGGTGCATCATACCGAAGATATGGCTGGAAGAGGAGGTAAGGAGGGGCCCAGGAGAGCACATACAACATCAGGAAATAGGTTTAAGATGGGTTTATAACAACCACAACCAGGGCAGCAGACCCCTGAGGACAGAGGTCTGGACATAAGTACTTCCGTCTTAATGTGCATGTTTGGGTGGGGAGGCAGGCATGAGGATGCTGACAAGGGAAGAGTGCGTATGCTTCCATCTGCTCTGCAGCTCCCTCAACAAAGACCTCAGTGATGGATATTTTTAGGGCCAATGTTAGGTACAATGTGATTTCAAAGGCTCACCAGTCTCCCACCTTCCTACTTCTTTCTGGGCAGAAGCTGTTTAAAACACCTTTAATAGGAGATCACCGCCTTAAGGGATCAGGTCTTATTCACTTTTTAATCCCCCACAGAAGTTAGCTTAATACCTTAAAGAGAGTAGATGGTCAATAAACATTAGTTCAGAGAATGAATGAAAAAATGAAGGAATAATGAGCAATTTCAAAATTAAACATGAAGACTTTTAAATACAAAACAATATGTACAAGGTGGTGCAGTGACTAAAACCTTTTTATACTAAAACTTAATTAAGCAACAAATATAAAATGTTTGAAAGCAGAGTCCCATTTCTGTAGAGAGGATTTTAAACACAGACAATATAAGCACTAGGTCTCATATAAAATTGGGAAGGGGGTAGCAATAAGGGGGAGATTTGTGGACCCTGGGGTGACAGTATCCAAAAATTAGAGCACCAAAACTTTTTCCTTTTTGGATAAGCAGTTGGTCAGAAAACAGATACCTACAGGAAGAGAAAGTTCTCCATTAAAAGGACAAAGGTACAAAATGAAAGAAATAAATTGCAAAAGACAGACTTCTTTGAACAATCTTCTTAATGGGTGGCCTTATTTACAACAGTCTGTGCATAAAGTAAAGCTGCTCACAGGGGTTTGTCTGGTCCTGAGCAACGTGGCATAACTCACCTGACCACTGTTGCTTTGCACAATGCACACACAGCTATAAATATTTGTTAGACAAGTGGCATAGTTATAAAGAAATCTAAATCCCAATGTATTAATTAATTTAAATATCATTTTATATTCTGAGGACATCCAGGTGGGCTCTCAGGAGAACTAATGAATCAGAAGATAGAAAGTTATTTTTAATATTTGCAAACACTGAGAAAATATTTGTGTTTTGTTATTCTGTTTTCCACCTCATTTCAGTTTCTTTGTTATTGTTTCAAAGCAATCTCTTAGGGAAAAAAGGCATTATGCAAATTTAGCATCAAGTGATATTACATCACCTCATTAGGCAACATCCTGGTAGGTTTCAGGAGTTCTTTAAAACAAAACCCATTTCATTCTTTCCTTTTCCTTCCCAGGGGTAAATCTACTATCAGTCTTGGATTTAATGTATCTGGCTATAAATTAATTGTATTACTCTCTAGTCATTGTCATTATCTTTATATTATCATGTGGTAACTTTCCAGTGGCGTCCCATGCAAACACACGGCTTGCCTTTAGTATTTTCAGCGAGAGCACACAGCTAGATAAGGTCTATTCACCACAACGGTTTCTCTGTCTTGGTGGCATCTGTTACCACAAAAGTTTCCAGGGAGTGCATGGTTTCATTTGTCCTAAGACTTTTTTTTGCTGAGCAAGTATTTCTTCATTTTCACAGTCAATCCCAAACTGGAAGTCTAATATGAAGAAAATGATCAAAATATCTATAAAAGCTACTATGAAATAAAGTACTGTATCTGCATATTCCATTTAATCTCCATAGGGAGCCAAAATTCATGTTTCCTAGCAATGAGTGTAAACATCTCAATCATTGTCATTTTCTCCCCTCTCAGAACTGAAAAAAAAAAAAAAACCATTAAGGATTTAGTTATATGTAGGACACATCTTTAAGTCTACCCAATTTTCTTTTTCTTTGTCTCTCCTATTCTTTCAAAAGGAAATTCAGTTATCCGTGTGCAATAATACAGCGTTAGAAACATTTTTTTCAACAAAAAGACAGGATTGGAAAGGACTTAAGAAATCACCTCTGTTGTCTTAGGTTGTCAGCGTTGGGGTCTTGGGCGGCTTCCCTGAAGAGTTTTGAAAATAAGATTGGCCTCTGAGTTAAACTAAAATATAAACGTTTAAAGGATTGGAACAAAATTACTACGAGATTAAATGGCTCCCAAGCTAGCAAGACTCCACTGTAATCTGATTGCATATATTAGCAGAGCTTCGTAAAAAAGGACAGGGTCAGAAGGAAGCTGGAAAGATGGGCCAATATGGAGGCAAAAGGGTGGTGAGCAAGATGAACTTTATATCCAGCTACAGTCTAAGGAAGAGGGCTCCATGGTCCACAGACACTCTCTTCTCTCTAGCTCTCACATCACACTTCGCCCCTCCTGTTCTGGGTCCACGCTCGGGAGGCAGGCGTCTGATTCCAACTTGGCTCCTCGCATGGTAACCCTCCGGGGGATGGGGGAGGTTTGGCGGGTTAGAGAACACAGGTGTCCAGTCCCTCCAGCACTACATTTTTCATTACAAATGGATCCACTGGCATCCTGGTTTACAATTTGGCTCTCCACATACCTTGCCAGCACAGAATGTGCCAGCCAGTCCATCCTATCCCATCAGCGGTCACTCTTCTCATTGTAAATTAATGGAACAGTATTCTGATTGCAGATCTCAACCTCAGAGGCTCTGATTATATTTGAGAGCAAACTAGAGTACACTGATAAATCAAGTTCTCTCACAAGAATCTGACTTTGAATCGTAGAAAACTCATTAAGGTCATGTCAGATATCTTGAGAGACAGCCTTCAAGACCTCTCCATATGATCTAATTTCAACTCCCAGAATTTGATGCAACAAGCTAAGCTTCTTCTTCTTTCTGAAACTTCTATGCATAGGCAAGCATTTCATCTATACTATCCTAAGAAGTTGCTTCAGATAAAAGCTCTGCTAAATCCTTTCTAATATAAGTGAAACCCAGTTTCTTTGTTTTTCTACTTTCTCATTAAAAATGAAATTTCCCCGGCAGTTCAACATTATTTTTATTTTCTCAAGGACTTCTTTTTCATAGATCTTCCTCCTACATATATAACTCCAATTATACTTCTCCTCCTCAGGTCATTTATGCTTGCTTTATTTCTCTGAACCATATGCCTACACATATTTTATACATTTTGCCTGAACTGCATTGCCCCAATCTTGAGGTGATACTCAAGACAGGATAGCAGTGATTCTGACTGGTAGTAGAAAAACCGATTAAAAAATTGGGGGTTATATATTTTCACACTCTGCTTATGCCAGATGCTTTTTAAATTTATATCTGGTCTATGTTACTTTAGACATTTATTTCTCATATTTGACCAAAGCCTACCCCTCCCCACTGAATCTATCTCTGTTCTTGGTAAAACACTCTGGCTTCAGCTATATGATATTGAGTTACATTTAGTTTTAATTTTTTCCACCTGTCATTTTTAATCTTAAATTCTTTATAGCTATCAATTTAGTAAATTACAGCCAACTTTTAGTTATCTCTAACCTGATTATTTTCCCCACGAATGCCATTTTTAGCTTTAACAGCAGACACCTATTCTATATAAGTAATTTGTTTTGTTTGCATTTCAAATAAGCTCTGTGTATTATTATTTTCAAGAAGTCTGTGCCATATAGTATGGAAGCCTATCAGAACTAACCAGTTTCTCATTTCAGAGACAGTTCAATGGAAGAATTCAGCTTGACTAGGTTATTTTTGGAACCATGGAGGTTTTGTGTGTGTGTGCGTTTGTGTGTGCGTGTGTGTGTAGTATTTATGTATTTAAAAGACATATAGGTACATTATTACAGAAGCATATGCACTGGAACATACCTCAGTGGATGAATATATATATATATATATATATATATATATATATAGTTATGGTGACTGCTTTGCTTAATCTGAAAAATATTTATTTCAGGATTGGAAAGAAAAGGAATAATAAATTGTCTAGGGACAGAAGGAGAAAGAAGTCATCACCATTGAGTACATTGTAACTTCAATATCATGTTTAGAGTACATTTTTAGATATTGCTTACTCCTATCTAAAAGATTATGGTAAAGCAATCTAAAGCCAAATATTAATTTTAAAATTATCTACTATATTCATTCATTTTTTTATACATCTTTATTGGAGTATAATTGCTTTATAATGGTGTGTTAATTTCTGCCGTATAACAAAGTGAATCAGCTATACGTATACGTGTATCCCCATATCCCCTCCCTCTTAAGCCTCCCTCCTACCCTCCCTATCCTACCCCTCTGGGTCGTCAAAAAGCTGATATTGTATGTGTGTGTAGTGATTCCCAAATTCAAACCCTCTGTGACAGTCTATGAGACCTACGTGCAATGACTACTCATTCGGGAAGAACACATTTCCTCTCTGCTCAGCATTATTTCATTAATACTTCCATTTTTACATGAAAACCTTATAAATTATTCTATCAGTTCTCTTTATGCAAATCCATGACTGGTTAATAGAGCTGAAACATCTATCTGCCTATGGTATGTACAAAGCTTCATTTTGTAGACTTGAGTACCTCATAGTATCAGTCCTCCTGACTTTGTTGCTCTGATCACCTTACCATTTTGTTTTGACATGAAACAAAATAAAAACTTTTGGTTTCTAGAGACCTTTACATGGCTGCCTTCTAAGAAGAAAGATTCATTGATCTTAACATTTGGGCTAACAAGATTAATATGAGTTTATAAAAATTACGAGATACTAAATATAATCAACAGTCCGGCAGGACATAACACGGAGTGGGCTGTTTGTTCTACTTATTTTCTTTTGTTCTCTCTGGCCTCACCCTCCTGCCCTGTCCCCCACCCCCTCATACTCAGTCCCCTCTGGAACTACCTCCTCTGGTCCTCTCTCCCTCCCACTTATAAGACTGAACTGAGGGTTATTTCATTCTTTTGACAGAAAACAATTCCTTACTCTAAGAGAACAAATCTCTATGTCTCTGCTGGTTGACTTCCTGTCCATGTCAGTGTCCTAGGGCCCACCCCTCAGTCCCTGCCCACCCACTGGTAGACCTGGCCATCCCTGTCCTTCCCCGTTCTAATAGGGTCTCTGAACAATCTGTCAACAGCAAATTAATAAGATAAGAATGCAACGTCGGGTAGATCATGAGTGTTAGGCTTAGTGATGTGAGTTTCTTCTGCAAAGATTAAAAAAAAAAAAAACAACCGTCAACATATTGTTTTCATATCTTATGTCTGAAAAAACATGGATAACCTTTTGCAACATTTTTGTATTTCATCAATATAAAATTCACCTGTTTTATTTGAAATACCTGGATATTAAAAACATGAAAGTCGTGCTCTACAGAAAGAGAGGCCTGATTTTATTTCTTTCATATAAAATGTTTTCCAATACGGTTCCAAACAAATTGTCACGTAAACCATATTTCTGAATATAATTCCCAGGTCCAAATCGGGGATATTGAAAGTAAAAAGGTAGGATTTCAAAATGAAGGTTTTGCAGCTCTTATAAATGTATCTTTTACCCTACTGCTTAACAAAAATGCTTCAGCCTTCAACTTTAATTATGCTGAAAGCATACAGTAATTCTGCAATCTAGAAAAAATTAAAAATTTTGTAATCGATTAGCTTATCTGAGGCCCAATTTATTTTATTTTATTTTATTTTAATTTTATTTCCCAATCTCCCAATTCATCCCACCCCCCACCCCCCAATTTCCCCCCTTGGTATCCATACATTTGTTCTCTACACCTGTGTCTCTATTTCTACTTTGAAAACTGGTTCATCTGTACCATTTTTCTAGATTCCACAAAAATGTATTAACATGTGATATTTATTTTTCTCTTTCTGACTTACTTCACTCTGTACAGTCTCTACGTTGACCCATGTCTCCACAAATGACCCAATTTCGTTCCAATTATGGCTGAGTAATATTCCATTGTATATATGAACCACATCTTCTTTATCCATTCGTCTGTCGATGGACATTTAGTCTGCTTCCATGACCTGGCTATTGTAAACAGTGCTGCAATGAACATTGGGGTGCATGTGTCTTTTTGAATTATGGTTTTCTCTGGGTATATGCCCAGTAGTGGGACTGTTGGGTCATATGGTAATTCTATTTTTAGTGTTTTAAGGACCCTCCATACCATTCTCCATAGTGGATGTGTCAATTTACATTCCCGCCAACAGTGCAAGAGGATGCCCTTTTCTCCACACCCTCTCCAGCATTTATTGTTTGTAGATTTTCTGATGATGCCCATTCTAACCAGTGTGAGGTGATACCTCATTGTAGTTTTGATTTCCATTTCTCTCATGATTAGTGATGTTGAGCAGCTTTTCATGTGCTTCTTGGCCATCTGTATGTCTTCTTTGGAGAAGTGTCTATGTAGGACTCCTGCTCATGTTTTGATGGGGTTGTTTGGTTTTTTGATATTGAGCTTCAAGAGCTGAGTATATATTTTGGAGATTAATCCTTTGTCCATTGATTCGTTTGCAAATGTTTTCTCCCATTCTGAGGGTTGTCTTGTTTATAGTTTCCTTTGGTGTGCAAAAGTTTTTAAGTTTCATTAGGTCCCATTTGTTTACTTTTGTTTTTATTTCCATTACTTTAGGAGGTGGGTCAAAAAGATCTTGCTGTGATTTATATCAAAGAGTGTTCTTCCTATGTTTTCCTCTAAGAGTTTTACAGTGTCCAGCCTTACATTTACGTCTTTAATCCATTTGGAGTTTACTTCTGTGTATGGTGTTAGGGAGTTTTCTAATTTCATTCTTTTACATGTAGCTGTCCAATTTTCCCAGCATCACTTACTGAAGACACTGTCTTCTCTCCATTGTATATCCTTGCCTCCTTTGTCATAGATTAATTGACCATAGGTGTGTGGGTTTTTCTCTGGGCTTTCTATCCTGTTCCATTGATCTATATTTCTGCTTTTGTGCCAGTACCGTATTGTCTTGATTACTGTAGCTTTGTAGTATAGTCTGAAGTCAGGGAGTCTGATTCCTCCACCTCTGTTTTTTTGTTGTCAAGATTGCTTTGGTTATTTGGTGTCTTTTGTGTCTCCAAACAAATTTTAAGATTTTTTGTGCTAGTTCTGTAAAAAATACCATTGGGGGCTTCCCTGGTGGCGCAGTGGTTGACAGTCCACCTGCCGATGCAGGGGCCATAGGTTCGTGCCCCAGTCTGGGAAGATCCCACATGCTGCGGAGCGGCTGGGCCCATGAGCATTGGCCACTGAGCCTGCGCGTCCGGAGCCTATGCTCCGCAACAGGAGAGGCCACAACAGTGAGAGGCCCATGTACTGCAAAAAAAAAAAGCCATTGGTAATTTGATAGGGATTGCATTGCATCTGTAGATTGCTTTGGGTAGTATAGTCATTTTCACAATATTGATTCTGCCAATCCAAGAACATGGTATATCTTTCCATCTGTTTGTGTCATCTTTGATTTCTTTCATCAGTATCTTATAGTTTTCTGAGTCCAAGTCTTTTACCTCCTCAGGTAGCTTTATTCCTAGGTATTTTTCTCTTTTTGTTGCAGTGGTGAATGGGATTGTTTCCTTAATTTCTCTTTCTGATCTTTCGTTGTTAGTGTATAGGAATGCAAGAGAATTCTGTGCATTAATTTTGTAACCTATGTTACCAAATTCATTGATTAGCTCTAGTAGTTTTCTGGTGGCATCTTTAGGATTCTCTATGTATAGTATCATGTCATCTGCAAACAGTGACAGTTTTACTTCTTTTACAATTTCTATTCCTTTTATTTCTTTTTCTTCTCTGATTAACGTGGCTAGGATTTCCAAAACTATGTTGAATAACAGTGGCTAGAATGGACATCCTTGTCTTGTTTATGATCTTAGAGGAAATGCTTTCAGTTTTTCACATTTGAGAATGATGTTTGTTGTGAGTTTGTCATATATGGCCTTTATTATGTTGAGGTAGATTCCCTCTATGCCCACTTTCTGGATAGTTTTTATCATAAATGGGTGTTGAATTTTGTCAAAAGCTTTTTCTACATCTATGATCATAGGTTTTTATTCTTCAATTTGTTAATATGGTGTATCACATTGATTGATTTGCCTATATTGAATAATCCTTGCATCACTGGGATAAATCCCACTTGATCATGGTGTATGATCCTTTTAATATGTTGTTGGATTCTGTTTGCTAGTATTTTGCTGAGGATTTTTGCATCTATATTCATCAGTAATGTTGGTCTGTAATTTCCTTTTTTTGTAGTATCTTTGTCTGGTTTCGGTATCAGGGTCATGGTGGCCTTGTAGAATGAGTTTGGGAGTGTTCCTTCCTCTGCAATTTTTTGGAAGAGTTTGTGAAGGATGGGTGTTAGCTCTTCTGTAAATGTTTGAAAGAATTCACCTGTGAAGCTATCTGGTCCTGGTCTTCTGTTTGTTGGAAGATTTTTTTTTTTTTTTTTTTTTTTTGCGATATGCAGGCCTATCACTGCTGTGCCCTCTCCCATTGTGGAGCACAGGCCCTGGATGCACAGGCTCAGTGGCCACGGCTCACGGGCCCAGCCGCTCCATGGCATGTGGGATCTTCCCGGACCGGGACACGAACCCGCGTCCCCTGCATCAGCAGGTGGACTGTCAACCACTGCACCACCAGGGAAGCCCTGTTGGAAGATTTTTAATCACAGTTTCAATTTCAAAGCTTGTGATTGGTCTGTTCATATTTTCTATTTCTTCCTGGTTCAGCCTTGGAGGGTTATACCTAAGAATTTGTCCATTTCTTACAGATTGTCCATTTTATTGGCATTGAGTTGCTTGTAGTAGTCTCTTAGGATGCTTTGTATTTCTGTGGTGTCTGTTGTAACTTCTCGTTTTTCATTTCGAATTGTATTGATTTGAGTCCTCTCCCTCTTTTTCTTGATGAGTCTGGCTAAAGGTTTATCAATTTTGTTTATCTTCTCAAAGAACCAGCTTTTAGTTTTATTGATCTTTGCTATTGTTTTCTTTGTTTCTATTTCATATATTTCTGCTCTGATCCTTATGGTTTCTTTCCTTCTACTAACTTTGGGGTTTTTTTTGTTTTTCTTTCTCTAGTTCCTTTAGGTGTAAGGTTAGATTGTTTATTTGAAATTTTTCTTGTTTTCTGAGGTAGGAATGTATTGCTATGAACTCCCCTCTTAGAACTGCTTTTGCTGCATCCCATAGGTTTTGGCTCATCATGTTTTCGTTGTCATTTGTGCCTAGGTATTTTTTAACTTCCTCCTTGATTTCTTCAGTGATCTCTTAAGTCATTTAGTAGTGTATTGTTTAGCCTCCATGTGTTTGTGTTTTTTACTTTTTTTTCCTGTAATTTATTTCTAATCTCATAGCTAATTTATTTCTAATCTCTAATCTCATAGAAGTATTTCTAATTTCGTTATGGTCATAAAGGTGCTTGATATGATTTCAATTTTCTTAAATTTACCAAGGTCTGATTTGTGACCCAAGATGTGATCTATCCTGGAGAATGTTCCATGTGCACTTGAGAAGAAAGTGTAATCTGCTGTTTTCAGATGGAATGTCCTATAAATATCAATTAAATCTATCTGGTCTATTGTGTCATTTAAAGCCTGTGTTTCCTTATTGATTTTCTGTCTTCATGATCTGTCCATTGGTGTAAGTGAGGTGTTAAAGTCCCCTACTATTATTGTGCTACTTCCATGTCCCCTTTAATAGCTGTTAGCCTTTGCCTTATGTATTGAGGTGCTCCTATGTTGGGTGCATATATATTTATAATTGTTATATCATCTTGGATTGAGCCCTTGATCATTATGTAGTGTCCTTCCTTGTCTCTTATAACATTCTTGATTTTAAAGTCTATTTTATCTGATATGAGCATTGCTACTCCAGCTTTCTTTTGATTTCCATTTGCATTCAATATGTTTTTCCATCCCCTCACTTTCAGTCCATATGTGTCCCTAGGTCTGAAGTGGGTCTCTTGTAGACAGCATATAGATGGGTCTTGTTTTTGTAACCATTCAGCCAGTCTGTGTCTTTTGGTTGGAGCATTTAATCCATTCCCATTTAAGGTAATTATTGGCATGTATGTTCCTATTACCATTTTCTTAATTGCTCTGGGTTTGTTTTTGTAGGTCCTTTTCTTCTCTTGTGTTTCCCACTTAGAGAAGTTCCTTTAGCATTTACTGTAGAGCTGCTTTAGTGGTGCTGAATTCTCTTAGCTTTTGCTTGTCTTTCAAGCTTTTGATTTCTCCATTGAATCTGAATGGGATCCTTGCTGGGAAGAGTAATCTTGGTTGTAGGTTCTTTCCTTTCATTACTTTAAATATATTGTACCACTCTCTTCTGGCTTGCAGAATTTCTGCTGAGAAATCAGCTGTTAACCTTATGGGAGTTCCCTTGTATGTTATTTGTTGCTTTTCTCTTGTTGCTCTTAATAATTTTTCTTTGTCTTTAATTTTTGTCAATTTGATTACTATGTATCTTGGCATGTTTCTCCTTGAGTTTATCCTACCTGGGACTCTCTGCCCTTCCTGGACTTGGGTGGCTATCTCCTTTCCCACGTGAGGGAAGTTTTCGACTATAATCTCTTCAAATATTTTCTCGGGTCCTTCTCTTTCTCTTCTCCTTCTGGGACCCTATAATGCGAATGCTGGTGTGTTTAACGTTGTCGCAGAGGTCTCTTAGGCAGTCATTATTTCTTTTCATTTATTCTGTTCCATGGCAGTGATTTCCACCATTCTGTCTTCCAGGTCACTTATCTGTTCTTTTGCCTCGGTTATTCTGCTATTGATTCCTTCTAGTGTATTTTTCATTTCAGTTATTGTATTGTTCATCTCTGTTTGTTCTTTAATTCTTCTAGGTGTTTGTTCTTTAATTTTTCTAGGTCTTTGTTAAACATTTCTTTCATCTTCTCGATCTTTGCCTCCATTCTTTTTCCAAGGTCCTGGATCATCTTCACTATCATTATTCTGAATTCTTTTCCTGGAAGGTTGCCTATCTCCACTTCATTTACTTGTTTTTCTGGGGTTTTATCTTGTTCCTTCATCTGGGACATGGTCCTCTGCCTTTTCCTTTTGTCTCTCTTTCTGTGATCGTGGTTTTCGTTCTGCAGCCTGCAGGATTGTAGTTCTTCTTGCCTCTGCTGTCTGATTTCTGGTGGATGAGGCTATCTAAGAGGCTCGTGCAAGCTTCCTGATGGGAGGGACTGGTGGTGGGTAGACATGGGTGTTGCTCTGGTGGGCAGAGCTCAGTAAAACTTTAATCTGCTTGTCTGCTGATGGGTGGGGCTGGGTTCCCTCCCTGTTGGTTGTTTGGCCTGAGGTGACCCAGCACTGGAGCCTACAAGTTCTTTGGTGGAGCTAATGGCGGACTCTGGGAGCGATCTCATCAAATGAGTACTTCCCAGAACTTCTGCTATCAGTGTCCTTGTCCCCTCGGTGAGCCACTGCCACCCTCTGCCACTGCAGGAGACCCTCAAAAACTAGCAGGTAGGTCTGGTTCAGTGTCCTGTGAGGTCACTGATCCTTCCTCCTCAGGGGCCTGGTGTGCACACTACTTTGTGTGTGCCCTCCAAGCCTGGAGTCTCTGTTTCCCCCGAGTCCTACTGAAGTCCTGCAATCAAATCCTGCTGGCCTTCAAAGTTCGATTCTCTGGGGATCCCTCCTCTTGTTGCCAGACCCCCAAGTTGGGAAGCCTGACATGGGGCTCAGAATCTTCACTCCAGTGGGTGGACTCTTGTGGTATAATTGTTCTCCTGTTTGTAATTCGCCCACCCAGGGGTTATGGGATTTGATTTTATTGTGATTGCACCCCTCCTACCATCTCACTGTGGCTTCTCTTTTGTCTTTGGATGTGGGGTATCTTTTTTGGTGAGTTCCAGTGTCTTTCTGTTGATGACTGTTCAGCAGCTAGCTGTGGTTCTGGTGCTCTCGCAAGAGGGAGTGAGCGCATGTCCTTCTACTCCACCATCTTCAATACATAATCTCCCCATTTTATTTTTATCTTTCCTTCTCTCTCTCTCTCCCTCTTTTTGCTTCTCTTTTCCTTTCCTTCTCTCTCTCTCCCATCTTTCTGCCTCTCCCCTACCACTTCTTCTTTCCTCCCCTTCCTCCTTTTTATTTTTTTAAATATTTTGTTAGAAAATACAGGAGTTCTAGAGGCACATAAGCCTAGAGTTTAATCTTGGTTTAGACGCTTATCACAATATTTACCGTTTTTCCTGTGGTGAGTTAATTAACCCCTCTGAAGTTGTTTCTTCAGTTATGAAATGGAAACTGTGATATATAACCTGCAAAGTTTTGGAGGTGGACTGAATGAGCCAATACATGTAAATGCCCATGGTAAATGTTTAATACTAATGCCATTTCCCCTCCATTTATATCATTGCCTAATTTGGAGATAATTATTTTTAAGTATTATTTATCCAACTATATAGGTAACAATATATTTAGCCAAAACTCCAGATCCAATACCAAGAGAAAGAAAGAGTCATCATTTCTTCAAGAGAATTTAAAATATGAGGTGAAGGTCAAAGTGGCTGTGGCATTCCTAGTAAACTATCACTCTGCAACATTATTCACTGTCATAAAAACTACCAGTTGCTGGTTGTGGCAAATAGTAAGCAAACACAACAGGGTAATTAGAATTCAGCTGCTATTTGGGTGACTTAGTATTTTAGAGAAGTTTTGTCACTCCCTGATGGGAAAATAACAACCTACCAAACATACAGTCTTCAAAATAAAATGTACCTATTATTTCATCCATATGCAATTCTACATAGAAATGCATAAAGATGAGTTCTTTTAACTTTGTTTCTTTGAACTTCCTTAACATTTCCTTTACTTTGCATGGCAATGGGATTTGATTCAATTATGAGTAAACAACAACAAAACTGCAAAATAATGTTGATGGGGTGACAGAAATATTTTGCAGCTTTTCTAAGGTTATGGATATAGAGTGTTCTTATTTGGATCTATGGAAATGCTTGACTCTAGGCAGAACTCTTGAGTGGACAATGAGTTAATAATGCCATATCCCTGGTGGACATATGCCAATTTGGTTAAAATGTGAAATAGAGGTGTCTACAGGTTTTTTCTGAAGCAACACAGAGAACAGGAAAATCTTTTCTTTGACTTATCTTCCTGACTAAAGTTGATTTACTTGATTCATACAAATTGTCATTGCTGTAACCATATAAAATGATATTTCATTTGGCAACTTGACACCAGGCTCAAATGTGCCCTCATCAGAAATGGAGAGATATGAGAATAAAATATCCCTCAACACCTCTAACATGTTGGTCTCACCTGTCTGATTCCATAGAGAGGTACACGTTGCACAAATGAGGGAATAAATCACTGCTACTCTAGAATTTCTCAGTTGTCCATTTAAAAAATAATGTTTACTGGTCAATTTTATGTATCAACTTAGCTAGGCTTAGGTGCCCAGTCATTAAACCAAACACTAGCCTAGGTGTTGCCATGTAGGTATTTTATAGATATCATTAAAGTCTATTATCAATTGACTTTAAGTAAGAGTGGTTATGCCAGATAATCTGGATGGGCTGATTCTATCAGTTGAAAGGACTTAGAGTAAAGCTGAGGCAAATGTTATTTAAAAAGTATTATCTTTGCCTTCCTTATATTCTCATAGCATCCAGCAGAGTATTTTGTATTCAATAAATGTTGCTGAATAAATAACTGCGCAATTTCTCAATAATACTCTAGATATTTCCAAGATATTTTTATAGTAAAACTCTCTTTTCTTTCAATATCCTGTTTAAGGTATTTTGAATGGAGCTGGAGGAATCAGGCTTGCTGACTTCAGACAATACTACAAAGCTACAGTATACCACTGACACAAAAAATACATATAGATCAATGGAATAGGATAGAAAGCCCAGAAATAAACCCACACGCCTATGGTCAGTTAATCTACGACAAAGGAGGCAAGGATATACAATGGAGAAAAGACAATCTCTTTAACAAGTGGTGCTAGGAAAATGGGACAGCTACATGTAAAAGATTGAAATTAGAACATTCTCTAACACCATATACAAAAATAAACACAAAATGGATTAAAGACCTAAATGCAAGACTGGATACTATAAAACTCCTAGAGGAAAACGTAGGCAGAACACACTTTGACATAAATCACAGCAATATTTTTTTGGATCCGTCCCCTAGAGTGATGGAAATAAAAACAAAAATAAACAAATAAGACCTAATTAAACTCAAAAGCTTTTGCACAGCAAAGGAAACCAGGAACAAAATGAAATGACAACCTATGGAATGGGAGAAAATATTTGCTAACAATGCTACCGACAAGGGATATATTTCCAAAATATACAAACAGCTCATACAGATTAATATCAAAAAAACGAACAACCCAATCAAAAAATGAGCAGAAGACCTAATTAGACATTTCTCCAAAGAAGACATACAGATGGCCAACAGGCACATGAAAAGATGCTCAACATCACTAATTATTAGAGAAATGCAAATCAGAACTACAATGAGGTATCACCTCACACCAGTCAGAATGGCCATGATTAAAAAGTCTACAAATAATAAATGCTGGAGAAGACATGGAGAGAAAGGAACCCTCCTACATTGCTGCTGGGAATGTAAACTGGTGCAGCAACTATGAACAGTATCCATACTGTTCCTTAAAAAACCAAAAAGAGAGTTACCATATGATCCTGCAATCCCATTCCTGGGCATATATCCAGAGAAAACTCTAATTAAAAAAGATACATCGAGCTTCTCTGGTGGCGCAGTGGTTGAGAGTCCGCCTGCCGATGCAGGGGACGCATGGTTCGTGCCCGGTCCAGGAAGATCACACATGCCGCAGAGCGGCTGGGCCCGTGAGCCATGGCCGCTGAGCCTGCGCGTCCGGAGTCTGTGCTCCGCAACGGGAGAGGCCACAGCAGTGAGAGGCCCGCGTACCACAAAAAAAAAAAAAAAAAGATACATGCACCTCAAAGCATCACTATTTACAATAGCCAAGGCACGGAAGCAACCTAAGTGTGCATCAACAAATGAATGAATAAAGAGGATGTGGTACATATACACACAATGGAAAATTATTCAGCCATAAAAAACAACGAAATAATGCCATGTGCAGCAACATGGGTGGACCTAGAGATTATCATATTAATTAAGGTAAGTCAGATAGAGAAAGACAAATATCATGATATCACTTATATGTACAATCTTAAAAAATGATATAAATGAACTTATTTACAAAACAGAAATAGACTCACAGACATAGAAAACAAACTTATGGTTACCAAAAGGGATAGTGTGGGGGGTGGAAAAGGTAAATTAGGAGTTTGGGATTAACAGAGACACAGTACTATATATAAAATAGATAACCAACAAGGACCTACTGTAGAGCACAGGGAACTATATTCAATATCTTATAATAACCTATAATGGAAAAGAATCTGAAGAAGAATATATATATATGAATGAATATATATATAAGTATATATAACTGACTCACTTTGCTATAAAACTGAAACGAATACACTGTACATTAACTATACTTCAATTAAAAATGATTAATAAAAACATAATTTATCAAATCTGACAAAGTAGGTTTATCCTCACTTTATGATGTCATTAAAATGTACAATTATAAAGATTATGTACAACCAAAAAAGTTTGATTTAAGCACACGAAGAGACAATTTTCAAATTCTACAGAGTGATATAGGATTACTTCAAAGTTCTCATTTATTTCTATTTTAGTCATTAAAAAATGAAGCTACACACACATAGGCACTCACAAAATAAAACGGCAGCATTAAAAACAATCTTTATCATGCTATAGAAGGTCAATGTTCTTCAAAGTCTCACCTTAAAGCTCAAAATGTTGGCAACTTGAAATGAGTACACTTTTAGTAGAAGTCAGACAAGCTATCCTCAATAAATCTGACCTTAAGATTAATTTATTAATCAAAATATTGGATTTGACCCAAGGCCACTTGACAAAGAGTATTTCTAATCATAGACAGAAAAAGTAAATGCCAGGAGGGAAAATGTTCTTTCATGGTGGTTGAAGAGATAGGGTGGGTACAGATACTGCTGGGCTTAGTTCTACCCTCACTTCGGTGGCAGCACACTGACCTCTCTACATGTTCACACTTTCTTAATGTGTCAGAAAAAAAGGTTTATAGTAGCATAGATTTGCATTTGAACCCCAGCTTGCCCACTTCCAGCTGTAGTGATGTTCAGTGAGTTTATTCACCTCTTTGAGCCCTGTGTTTGCAAAATGGAGATAATAAAATCTACTTTGCATAACTTTGACAATTAAACGAGATAAAATGTCAAGGATGGTATTGGTCAATAGAATTTAATGGAAATCTCTACCTTTTTCTTTACCTCCTTTCTCAGAGCAGGTGTTCATTCTTTGCCAAGGCAAATTCCATACTCTTTTTTCTCTCGTGGGACTTATGTTCCTTATCTGTCTTATACTTTTAGCTTCATCCTCTTCACTGCCTCCTACATTTATAAACTTACTCATAACTCCCTCATCCTTAAAATCCCCAAACCCTCACTTGGGCTCTGCCTTCCGGTTAAGCAGCAATTCTCTATATAGCCATCCCTTTACCATGGAACTTTTTGAAAACCTTCACTTGTTTCCTTTTGCCATTCATTCTTCAGTGGCTCCACCCAGCAGACCCCACAGACGTGAAACTCCAGTGGCCTCGCAACAGCCAAAGCCAGGGGCTGACTTCCTTCTTTGATGTCTCACCACTGACCACATCTCAGTTCTCCTGTTTTTGTTTTTTACCTGTTGATTGTTAAACACACATTTCCCTTAGCTTCCCCATTATAAGGTTTTTCTAATTTGATTCTCTTCCTACTGCTCTGATCATTACTTTTGAGGCCCTTTAGTTAGCAGCATCCACTCCTTAAATTACTTTTTCAAGGTAGTATTTTCTTTCCTTCTGTTCTTTTCTTGCACCTCCCATGACCTCTTTGAGTCATCCTGTGAAGGCTTTACAACTGTTCATAGTCATCCATTTTACCTTTACCCCTGGGTACATGGGAGGACTGCATTTTCCCTTCCCCTAAAGTTACTCTACATATACGCAATCACAGATCCTGTTCATTCTACTATCTAAACTTAAAACCGGCTTTCCTCCTAATTCCCAGTGAACATACAGGTCATCCAGTCTCCTCTGCACTCCTGTGACATTGTACCAGATGGTCCATCATACAAACTCTGCCCTTCCTGGATTCTATCCTCCTCATCACAGCCAGAATACCCTTACTTACAACCACTTCCTTTGCCCTTGGAGTGAAACCCTTACCATCACTCAGAGACTCTGGACTGATCTCCTCAAGTCTGCTTTCCTCTCTCTCACCTTAACGTTCTCTGCTGCAGCCACTCTGACCTCTCTCATTTCCTTCAAAGTCCTGTGTTCCTTGACCTGCATCTCAGAATTACTGCACATTATCACATCTCAAACCTAGATGTCCCACTGCCATTTTTTTCTTAGTTAACTCAAATGAATCCTTCACACCTCAGCCTACATATCACAATTCCTGATACACAAGAAACAATACATATATATGGATTGATTATCTCATCCATTATTCCAGCTGAGACTTTGATCAACTCCTACCCACACTGCTGAAATAATCTCTACTCTCCCCTGTGACCATTCTGTCCCTTTTAACTACAGGGTCCTCTATGAAGATGCCAGTTGCCTGGGTGTAGAATATTGCTAGATTTAATTTTCTGATTTTACCTTTTAGTTATTACTATCTTCATTGCTTGTCCCATTTAACTGTATCCTCCAATTTCATTACACTTATTTAACATAATAATTAAGTAGATAAATGATTAATCTTTTGTTTAACATACTGACTAGTCACAATGAAACTCATTCACGGAAAATACCAGTCTTTAGTTGCAGTTGAGCAATGTTTTATCTATGTTGTTTCAAGAGTTAAACATCATAGTTTCTTATAATGCACATCACAAGCTGAAAATTCACTTTTTTGATAGCTTCACTGAAGTTTAGAATTTTTTTCTAAAAATAGGTTATAAGTTATAATGTCAGACTCACGTTTTCTTGTCTTTTGGATGCCACTAAATCACAGTTCAGTATCATTAAAGTATATTGAATCTTACACAGCTTACTTAACAGGTAAAAATTGTGAACATAACTCCTTTTCAATAGATACAAAATCTAATAGTAAACTACCCAAAAGGATGGATAATTTATACTGTTTCTTTCCAAAAAAGAAGCAATAAAACTATGACTTATGAGAACAAAACTACATGGCACAATGAAAAACACTGAGAACAAATGAAATCAACACTAAATATAGTCAGAAAAATAGGAAACATATCAACTTTATATCTCTATAATTAAATATTTATATATGTAGGGAATAAATGCTTTAGAAGAAAATGCTTAATTAGAAAGTATAAAGTTTTATAAAATAAATACATGACAACAGTGCATCTAAAATACACAAATAAGCATTTAAAATCAGGCTAATAGGTCTTATCCAAATATAGAGAAATATTTTTGCCATTTAAAAGCATTAGGATTGTTGACTAAGTCTTGACTCAAGTGGGATCTAATATACTTTCTCCTGGTGTCTAATTTATCAAATTTAAGTTCTTGAGGTATTTATTCTCAGAAGTAGATTTCATTGTTTAAAGATTTCTGCCTTTCATTAAGTTCAGATATCAGTATATTTGCAGTTCTGGGGATATAAATATAAAACATGTTAACATCCTTGTGGTTTTGGATAGCTATTAATGGTTGGGTTTTTTTTTTTTCCGTTTGGGTAGAATTAATTTGTTTATTTTCAAATTGGATGAAATCAAATAACCTTGTCTTTGTTCTGTGTCTTTTGTAAAGTTGATTAAGGACAACTGAATTAATAGTTACATTGCAAGGATGGATACGACCATAAAGAATGGCAAAAGCATTACTTTAAAATTGATTCCGTTTAAAGATTTTGTAGTAATAAAAAGAAGTGATGGGACTTTCCTGGTGGCACAGCGGTTAAGAATCTGCCTGTCAATGCAGGGGACATGGTTTTGAACCCTGGTCTGGGAAGATCCCATGCACCGCAGAGCAACTAAGCCCGTGAGCCACAACTATTGAGCCCGTGTGCCACAACTACTGAAGCCCATGTGTCTAGAGCCCGTGCTCTGCAACAAGAGAAGCCACCGCAATGAGAAGTACGCTCACCGCAACCAAGAGTAGCCCCTGCTCACTGCAACTAGAGAAAGCCCACGCGCAGCAACAAAGATCCAACGCAGCCAAAGAAATGAATAAATAAATAAATTTTTTAAAAAGTGATAACATTGTAAGTCATATATTACTATCCTTGTAAAAGTTGTAAGAAACCATTAATGAGTAAATCTACATTTGTTAGCTAATGGTGTGGTACAACTAAAGATTTATCAAAATAAAAATGAGGTCCATATACATGTAAAATCAACTCTTTATCATAAGTATCATTAGCAACTATAGAGCCCCAAATGAACTCTTGAGGGTAAGGCTCTTAAAACAATAACATTTTAAGTACATAGCTATTACAAACCCATTTGATATTCATTTTACACTTGATCTTAGCCAAAAGACCGAGAAGCGATTGATATTCATTTTAATTGCCATGACTATAATGAATATACTTTGTATTCAAACAGATGTCACAAGTACTACTACAGAAGTTCCAGTATAATTCAGCCTTAGTTAAGAATGAGTAGATGGATATTTAAAATGGAACGTTACCAGGAAGGAGGGAAAAAACCAATTACAGAAAACATCAGCTCCTTAAAATAGCAAATTAAAGATTTGTATTAAATTGTATTCTTTCATACTTGGACACATACAGAATACAGTAATACAGGAACTGTACTCCTTTTCCTTGCCTCAGCTGTCTACAGATTAATTAACCCTGAAAATAGAAATTGGGATATGAAAAATGACTAAGAAGAGTAGGCTGAAATTCACTTTACAATGGTCTACGAAAAGGATTTTTAAAATACCACTATGCCAATTTATTTTAGCTGGAGGAACAGGTAGTTATGTATGCCATTTTATTTCAGTTGGTCAGACAAGTTCTAATATTCCCTTTAATCTTCTCCCACACAGAGGACTGATGCCTTAAAATCCAAGATGAAAGGCCTCATGCCATAAATTAAAGATGGTATTTTTCAATGTACGGTTCACTGAATGATGCATGGATGTTTGTTAAAAGCAAACATTCCTGTGCCCCAACCAAGTTCTCCCAAGTCAGAATCACGGAATCAGCATTGCGACGAGCAACCTGAAAATTCTGACGTACACACTTGTTTAAAAACAACTGACTGAAGGTTGAATGAGGTAATATTTAAAACAATATATTTGTCATTTCATTCCAGTCAGCAAACATTTATTAAGTCTGATCCTATGTGAGTAAAAATTTGATACATGGAGGGTGTCCCCAAAGGCAAGAAGCATATGATAACATGATTTTCAATGCACAGTTTACTAAGTATAATAATAACCTGCAAATGTCTGCAAACACAAAGAAAATAGTGTGCTTACTGTACAGATTAACAATTCACTCTTGATTTCAATTTAGTAGTTCTTCCTCTGAAAAGGTGTCTGGAGGTTGAAGAGAAGTGTGTTTAGCTTATTATGAGAAAACGTAATGGAAGTATTTTTAAAAACAAATTTATCCTGTTTCCTGATGGTTTTGGACATCCTGGGTTTCCAAAAGGAGGGTAATAAGTGTGTGAGGCTTCTTGGTGGATGGGGGAAGGCGCAGAGTATACCAATGAGGGAAGGGAAGGAATGAACTACAAGACCAGAATCGCTAAAAGCAAATTGTTTTTCTTACCTCTAGCCTAATTCTCCCGGTGCCTGAACTGTAAGATAAACTTATTTGGAGGTTGCATTGTGTTTTTTAACCACGAGAGCAAAAATTCAAACAGTAAAAGTTGACTTTGGAGTTCAATAGAAGAATGGAAGAAAATAAAGAAAACAAAGCTGATGGTACCAAGTTATTTTTCTGGTCAGCAGTTTTCCCTCACACCATCCCCTCCAGGACTGGAGACTGATGGACTGGAATCTTTGGACTGAACTTCCACAGGGAGCACTCACTCATGAAACTGAGGGCAGACAAGCTGACGGGGTTCACTAATTGTGCCTAGTGCTCCGGATTTTCTATAATCGTTGGTTGACTTTTCTTAGCACTGGAAATAGGATCCAGTAAAAATAAAATAAAAGGCTGAAATAAGTGAAGGGGGATAGAAGAACAGTTGTAGGGACCTTCAGGGATTTCCATTGCCCACAGCTATGGTTCTCACTCACAGTGGTCTCTAGACCAGCAATACCATCATCACCCGGGAACTCATTGCACTAGCACACTCAGGCTGCCGTAGCAAAATACCATCGGCTGAGTGGCTTAAACAACAGACATTCTTTTCTTACAGTTCCGGAGGCTGTAAGTCCAAGAGCAAGGTACTGGCCAGTTTGGTTTCTGGTGAGAGTGCTCTTTCTGACTCTTCCTCTTTTTATAAACCACCAATTCAGTCAGATTAGGAATCCAACCTTATAACCTCATTTAACCTTAATTATCTCCTAAAAGCCCTGTCTCAAATACGGTCACATTAGGGATTAGGACTTCAATGTGTGAATTTTGGGGGACACAATTCAGTCCAAAACACTCGTTACAAATGAAAATTCTGGAGCCCCACCTCAGACCTATGGAATCAGAAATTCAGGGGATGAAGCCCAGCAGTTTGTGTCTCATTAACCCCTCTGGGTTATTCGCATGCACACTAAAGCCTGAGAAGCATGGGCCTCCAGGGAAAATTCTCAGCATTGCACTTAATTTCCTCCACGGTTTCTCCCATTTGTACTTTCCAGCCTCATTTCTTACTGTGTTTTGACACGAACTCTGCTTCTGCTAAACTACTTCTCACCGTGGCCTGAAAGATCATTCGTATTCTGTCCTCCAGACTCTTGTTTACTCTCACCAACCTCGAATTGTCTTTCAACCTCTTTAATGAAGCATCACTTCAACATCCCAGCCACAGTCATGTCTTCTTTCTCCAAATAGCAAAAGCATAATTGTCTGAACCAATCATTTTCATATTTTACAGATTTTACTTTCTTAGAGTTCATAGGTTATACTTGTCTGTAATTTTAGCACAAGGCTTTGCACATAAAAGCACTTAAATCTTCAAAACATTATAGACTGTCCTGCTTAACTCTTCTCTGTGACTCCCTACAACACTGGCCCCAATACAACACTAATTTGGGGCATCAAGCAGTCCCTTGGTCTCTGACATAATGCCACTTCCGAAGTTGTTTAATAATAAAAAAAATCATCAATATACTATTTGCTCTTTATTAAGTCCTTAAGTGCATCAAGACTTATAACAGGCACTTAGTATATTCCCTGATCAAATTCTCACAATCACCCTGAAATAGGCATTATGATCCCTCTTTGACTGAAAGACACTGGAAACTGAGGCAGAGAAGTTCAATGAACTCCCCCAAAGTCACATACGCGAGAAGTAGCAAGGCTGAAAAGTGTGAACATATGTTTCTCTGACTCAAAGCACATGCTTTACTTCTATGTTATACTATAGACGAAGAGATTTAGTTTGCTGTCAACATAATGAATTTACTGCCAAGAATCCCAGAGTGTATGGCTCTTGTGATAAAGATACTTCCAATATACCCTTTGTAAACTATCTTCTTTACCCCCAACACACACACACACAAGTCCTGAAGCACTGCTAAAAGTAAGCCATCGTGGAAAAAAAGAGCAGACTTCTTGAGACCAACAGATACTGTTAAATGACTACAGACAACAAACAGCTCTAAATTCTATCGCTCTTCTATATGCTATTTACCTGCAGACAGCCTTCAGAATTCTTTCATCTCTATGTTAGAGACAACTGAAGAACTCAAAGGGAATTACTTGAAAGTTCACAAGGAGCTTTGATAAACTTTTGCCCAAAGCAAATTCTGATAATTACGCACTAGAAGCACTGACACACACACATATATGCATATAAAAGTTTTAAATCGCTAAGTTAGAAACAATGGAATTTTTCTGAAAAAAATGGTATTTCTTAGCTTCCTTCTGCAGAAAGAAAAAACAAGTGGTCATATTTTACTTTCACAGCTGCCCGTGCTTTGAAGACTGGACTGTTAAGATAATAAGCCACACCTGTTGGACTGTTTAGGTAATTCCAATCACCAGCTAAGATAGTAATTAAAAGTAACATTCCATTCTCAGCCTACCTGGGGTGTTCAACAACCTGGACATCTTGCAGAAATAGGAGATGTACTGCTCACAGTACTCGGCGCTGCTGGTGATGGCGCTGATCTGGTCCATGGAGGCGCTGTAAATGAGCTGTGTCACCGAGTATTTTTCTGGGTTGTAGCCCACCACCGTCGTCTGCATCTGCAAATCATGAGACACTATCGTCCACACTTTGTCCTCTGTGGGGAGAAAAATGCCACGACAATGGGTCATTAGTATGCAAATGCATCTTCAAATGTCAGAAAATAAGTGAGCTATAATTTCACTGGTGTTTTCCCTGAACTGCTGTAGAACAGAGCTAAGGATAGTAATACTTAAAGTAACCCCTACCCTTTCTCACACTTAAGTTCTGCTTATATAGCCAGAGTAGAAAAGTAATATTTTTTATTAAAAACAAACGCAAGATAGCTCCTGAAAATGAAACCAAATAGCCTGAGAATCTGGTTGATGCTCTAATATCTGCAGCATTGAATGTGAGGCCCATTGTGTTCCAAAGGCTTCCCGACTGTGTAATCCCTCACTCCTTCCGTAGAACAGTATTTGCTCCTTCCTAAAGGAACTACGTGCTCTCAAGCCTCTGGATCTTTGTACGTGCTGTTTGCTCTAATCAGAATATGCATACTCATCTTGTCAACAAATATTCTTTTCACCCTGACCTTTCAGTTATAATTAGACACTGCATGCTCTGTTACTGAAATGCTCTACACATGTGGAATGATGCAAATAAGTAATTATCTTGGTGTTTTGGACCCTGAAAATTTCCATATGTGAAAAGGAGAAGCATATATAAGATTGATGAGATTAAATTAAAATGCTATATAGTTCTGCATTTGAATTAGAAGCATCACTATGAACCCAGGATGATGTTATCTTTTTTAAAATGTAGATATATGTCTTAGCTCTGTCCACTGAAAAAGTTCCCAAACAAGGACCAACCTCTGGCACCCGACTGTCATTACTCAATACCATTTTCCATTAAGAGAAAACTAAGCTCCTGGAGAAATGGCTGATTCAGGGCTGGAAATGGATAAGAGGAGCCTGGAACACATTGTCACTTCAGAAACAAACTACTGGAGACAGAGTGGTTCAAAAAACCCCAGGGCCAAAGAAGGATGATTTTAATTAACATCAATAAGAATTTCCTGCAATGAATTAAAATACAGCGAGTATATTTAACTCCATGAATTTGTACAAAAAAAAGAAATGTCTAATTTTGGAAGATGCTAGGTAACTAACTCATTACTTTGAATATTGGTAAATAGAGGCAAAGAATCCAGCATTCAGTCTACCTTAGCTATGTGAGGTGTAATGTAACTACATACTTTCTTTACGGAAATATTTCAGCTCATAAATGAAGGCTAAATGATAAATGTTTTAACTTCTAACAAGTTAGTAGGATCTAAGTAGGATTATTCATGGTCACTAATATAACAAGTAAAACCGGAGGAGACGTCGTCCTGGGGATCAGGAGGGGCAGGCAAGTACACAGGCCTACCTGTGGAGGGGTGTGGACAAAACTCAGAGGTGAATTTCACCAAGCTTACAGACCTACCTGCCAACTTCTAGAAAATACAGGGGAAAGGGGAACATGTTAAATGTCACCAAAGGGAAACAGCGAAATCCATGCTGTGGAAAACTGTATACATCATACAATCTAGTTTTTCAACAGGTGAGTGATAAATAACAAAGGAAGAGAGAGAGACACACACACAGGAGAGAGACAGAGAGACAGAGAGCTTTAGATTAAGAGAGATGAGAGATGTCCTGAACTTGCCCCTCCTGAGGTCTTCCTATTTCAGGAAATGGCAACTCCACTCGTCCAGTTCTAGGACAAAAGCCTTGGAGTCGCTCTCAACTCTTCCCTTTCTTCCACCTCCTCCTGCAGCCTGTCAGTGACCCCCGCCTGCACTACCTTCAATAATTATTCCGAATCTGGGCACTCCTCACCCCACCCCCCACCATTGCTCTGGTCAAAGCCCCAGGGCCGCTCGCCTGCATCCCACAGTAACCTCTAACCAGTCCCCTCTTTCCACCCTTGCACCCTCACGCCTACCTTCAACACATCAACCAGGCTGAGGTTTTCGAGCACAAGTCAGATTCTGACACAGCTCAGGGTCCTCACATGGCACCCGGTCTCATTCACAGACAAAGTCTAGTTCTTAGAATAGTGAAAGACCCTCCGAGATCCGGCTCTTCCTTGCCGCCCTACTAATCGCCCCCTTGCTCCTTTGGCTCTGCCTCCTTGGAGACTCGCACTTGCTCTTTCCTGCATCTAGAGCCGTCTTTCCTCAAGCCCACTCTTTCTCCAGATCTGAGCTCCAGTGACAACCTTCCCTTCCCGAGTCCCACCCCACCACAGATGCTCTCCATCTACCCGCCCAGCTTTGCTTTTCTCCATAACGTTTATCTCTATCTTAGGGCACGTTTAAATTATTTTTAAATGTCTGTCTCCCACCATTAGAAGGGAAGAAAGCAGGGATTGTTTCAATGCTATATGCAATGTGTTTAGGATGGTAATTGACATATAGCAGGTCTTCAAAAATATTAGTTGAATAGAAGAATGAATTAATTAAAATAAACAGAATACAAATACTTAATCTAGGAACTTTTAAAAATCGCTTTGGTTCAAGTTCTGCCGAGACTGTCCTCAGAGACTGTGGACAGGCCACTTCACTCCTCTGAGCCAGAATCTCCCTTCTTCTGTTACGACATGGCTCTCTATGAAGACTTCCCAGCGTGCTGTTCTTAAATTGATTAAAAGAAGTTCAGTTATGGTGTCCCCTGTAGTCATTTTCTATAGATAATTGTTTTTCCAGTTTTATCTTTGGCCTGATCAGAACTGCCTTCCTTTAGTTCCTCTGATACAGCAAGAAAAGCTACTATATATTTTGGTAATTCTGTCACTTTCTGACATGATTCTGAAAACAAACTGATTGTCATGTATATCCAGACCTTCAGATTTACCTTCACCTAATTAAAAATTCATTAATTGAATTAGGGTACTTCTATCACTTTTCTGTTACAATAAATCTATGGCACAGAATTCTCAAATGTTTGACACCACTTGCTTTTTCCTCCCTCCCTCCTTCCTCTCTTCTTTCTTTCCCTCCCTCCCTGCCTTCCTTCTTCGTTTCTTTCTCTTTTTCTCTTCCTTTAACTTCTGATGGAACAGCATTCTAATCTGACCCTCCTTTAAATATCATAACCCCCTTTTTATATATACAAAATAGGTTAATAAAGGCAAACATTAACTAAGCAAGTAAAACAAAATGATCACCAATTATGGTCACTGTCAATAACTTTAAAAAGACTAACCAATTTGTTAATGTTGATGAATCTCTAACATTTTGGTCCTGGTGACTTCTTGACCCTAAACTCTAGTTCCAGCCATCTCAGCACACACATTTCATCATCAAAACCCTCCCTGTACATTATATCTTTATATTTGTTTTATAGTCCACTCATTCATTCAACAAATATTATCATGTACCTACTTACTATATGACCAGTACAGATCTAGGCACCATGGAAACCGCAGCAAAAAAAAAAGCATTCATAAATGTTTGCAGCTTACATTCTTACATTCTAGTGGAGAAAAGAAAACAGATAATAAGCAAAGTTAAAAGAATACATATATATATATATAGTTAGCCAGTGATAACGGCGAGGAGGAAAACTAAATCAGGGAAGGGAAGAATAGGCTGTGTGTACAGGGATTGCATTTTTAAACACAGAGGAAACCATAAAAGCCCTGAGAAAGTGACATTTCAATAAATAAGGTAGCTATCCAGCAAGCCATGTAGATGTCTGGGGAAAAGTATTCCAGACAGAGGGAATGAAAATGCAAATATTCTAAATCTAGAATATTCCGGATGTCCTTCAGGTATACAAGAAAGCCAGTGAGTGACGAAAGAGGAGAGGAGCAGAAGTTGAAGGCGGAAATGTAATGAGCATGAGTGGATTGTGACCTTACAGTGAGATGGAAAGCCACTGGCTCTGGAAGGTTTGGAGCAAGTGAAAGTAGTTTGCTTTAACTTCATCTTTGACATACCATTCTTTGCTGCAATAAAATTATACTTCAGAGGGGTCTGAAAAATAATATATATATGTACCTTTATAAAGACTTAAAACTTTCTACAGTGTCATGGCATTATAAAAGGTAATATATAAGCTCTACTTTGATAGCACAAAACAATTACTGTTGATGCATCTTACAAATTATTTGTTAATGCTTGCATATCACACATTGCGATGGCTCCTTTGGAGCTATTAAATCTTAAATGACAAATGGATATTAACAATTTTGCAGATATCCAGCATCTAGAAGAAAGTTATGCTGTATAGATTTTTCTTCACTAGTATCATAAGTGGAAAAATTAAAAATCTTATTCCCATATTCACAGTGTGTTTATATGCTGTATTGTAAGATATGTGTGTAATGCAAATAAAAACTAATGTGTATGGAAAGTTCTAATTTCTGCCACTGTCCGTTTTCATGAAGAAGCAATTGATAAGCTAGTGTATTTCAAATATTCTTTTTGGATCAGTGTGCTATGAAAATGGCCTTTGTGATTACTTAGTGCTTAGTATCTGTCGCATCATGCAATTACATATTTAAAAACTGTCACATTGTACATTGTTTCAAATATAGCTGATTTAATGATATGTTTCAAATACTGGGGTACATCTGGAACATACTGTGGGAATACCTCCCTCTCCTTGGCATTTACAGGGTCCTCAAGATTACCCAGCTTAGTTGTGTTGACATATGTGCATTAGAAAGGTCGCTCTGCTACCTGTATCAATGACCCCATATCCTTATCCTAACTGTAATTCTCAGGTAATTCACTTCATGAGAACTCAATTCCTGGCACAGTTGGAGTTATGACCAGGGCCTGATAAAGCCAGGAAATGACCAGTGAAGAAGGCAAAGTATTACTCCTCCCAGAATATAACCAGTTTCTTCATCATACATATGGCTTTTCTTTGACTCTTTTCCATGTTATTTATCCATATATAATCTGAAGTTCACAGTACAGAGCAGGTCTTTATACAGCACATTTTAATTAAAGTCCAATCTGACCTAATTCCAGTGGAAAAAAATTTTGTGTCCCATACATCTGAATATGCATCTAAGTGTTTCTGATTTTCAAGCAGCATCATGGTTCTGGTTATTGACCAATTTGTCAATCTGGGAGCTTTTTACACCTTTATTCAAATTAACTCTGAAATGATCTTTAAAATTAAGGGAATATTATATTATAAATTACCTAAATTTAAAATGGTGTATAAAGCTTGTTAGGTGGGCCTCAGCAACATCTCCTTGTGGTCCAAATCCCTGAGCAGCCCTATTACCTATTACAGTAATTCTACAGGAATGACGCTGGGTCTCTCACTCTGAGAGTAACACAACTGGAACTGAACTATAATACATGCCTCACCTAAGATTTTCCATATTGCATGTAAAACTTGGCCTGCTGCATAAAACTAGTGAATTCAATTTTGTATATCCTTAAATTTCTTTTCTATCTCATAAACTGCATTCTGATAACTAGGTTTGTGGTTTTCTTTGAGCATAGAAGTCTTAATAGTTATTATCCTGATTCAGTAAATCAACAACTGAACCTCAACTATGAGGAAGATATGAGCAAGGATCGCCAATGAAACACTATAGCATCAATAAGAATTGCTTACATGTTTGTAGCCTTACAGGAGAACACAGCCAAGGGAAGAAGCCTACCATCTAAAAGAAACCATGTTCTCATGTGAAAAATTTTGAGTTCCACATAGTATCAAGATGATGTCATTTTAGAGAGCATCCATTTTGAATCTCTTCAATTAGAGATTAAGAAACCAAGTGTAATAGAGTTACCACATGATCCTGCAATCCCACTCCTGGGCATACATCCAGAAAAGACAAAAACTCTTGTTCAAAAAGATACATGCACCCCAATGTTCACAGCAGCACTACTTACAATAGCCAAGACATGGAAACAACCTAAGCGTGCATCAATGAATGGCTAAAGAAGATTTTATATATATATTATAAAATAATATATATATAAAATGGAATATTAGCCATAAAAAGAATGAAATATTGTCATTTGCAACAACATGGATGGACCTAGAGATTATCATACTAAGTGAAGTGAGTCAGAGAAAGACAAGTATCACATGATATCACTTGTATGTGAAATCTAAAAAAAATACAAATGAACTAATTTACAAACAGAAACAGTCTCACAGACACAGAAAACAAACTTTCTCAAAGGGGAAAGGGTGGGGGGAAGGGATAAATTAGGAGCATGGGATTAACAGATGCACTACTATATATAAAATATACAACAAGGATTTACTGTATAGCACAGGGAACTATATTCAAGATCTTATAATAACCAATAATGGAAGAGAATCTGAAAAAGAATATATATATATATGAATCACTTTGCTGTACACCTGAAACTAACACAATATTGTAAATCAACTATACTTCAATTAAAAAAAAAAGTGTCAGAAGTGATAAGTGGCTTGACCAAATGAATACGAAAAGTTAGTGCCAAAATAATGGAAACTTTGTCCCCTAATTCTGGATTTAGTGCTCTTTTCACTACACCCAGTGGTGATATGCCCGGTGACATGTCAAAATATTTATTGTCTTCCCCACAGCACCCCACTAATTTTCAGGGGGCAGGGGAATATAGACACTATTTTAGACTTTTTAAATATTATTTTAAATTACAATATACAAGTTATTACATCAAGAAAAATGTCATAAAATCATGAATACATTCATAAACCATTACTGAGTTTTTGATCTGTTTCAGCACGATGTTAGGTTCTGGAAGTACAAGGATGAAAAAGACTTGAGTTCCTGTCCTCAACAAGCCTGTAGTCCAATGGAGGGGAGAAAACATTAAGCTTGAAATTGCAAATTGCGAACAGGTGCTAAAACAGATATATGCACAGGGTCTTGTGAGTTCACATGGAAAGTCTGTATAACCCAGCTTTAGACAGCCATAAGTGACCCAAGAGGACATGGCATTTTCAGTGAATGATGAAGGTTAAATAGGGATGAGCCATATGAAGATGGTGATAAAAGCAGTTTCATTCTTCTTATAGCTCAGACCAAATACCTTGGAGACAAAATGTTCAGTAAATGGGATCTGGATCAACTGGAAATTGAAGGGTCTGGAATGGTGAAGTATAAGATTGCATTCATAACAATTGCATATGGGTTGAAAGTTCTAATAGATCGTCACGGTGTAGGTGTTGAAATGCTGTGGAGATGGACGATTAATTTATATTTTAAAAAATATTTCTCCAAAGGCATACAGGACAAGCCCACAGCTAACATCATACTCAACAGGGAACAGCTGAAAGCTTTGCCTCTAAAAATCTGGAACAAGTCAAGGGGAATATGATTAGGGATATACCTAGGCCTTAATTTGATATTTGATGTTGTATTTCTTAATCTGGGTGTTGTATACAAACTAGAAATACTTCATATTGAAACAAACAATTAACAGGTATCTTATTTCAGGTAAACTTTATATGAATTCCAGATTTGCAACAGTAATAATCTAGGAAATACTGGTCATTTTACATGAGCTATGTGTGCTTTACTGCATAAGTCACAGAACAGTTTCTTATATAGTTGCTTATCCAAAGTATTAAATAATTCTACAAACTATGTTAGGTTATAATGATGGTAGGCTATGATGGTTTTTTGTTTTTGTTTCATTTTTTAGTCATTTGTCAGAGGATCTATTTGAAAATTTCATCAGTCTTCCAGGCAGATAAGTTTAAAGACCATTAATTTTATAGACCATTATTTTGTTTAGAAGGTTTTCTCAATAGTTATGATCCTATTGACACAATTTAACTTACTAGAAATTTTTGGTGTCATATCTTTCTCCCCCCAAATACATTTTGTGTGAGCATTACAAGCATCTCTCTAACCTAGACCCTAATATCATAGAGGGCATTTCACCGTGGTGGGCTTCGATGGTTTGAGCCACTCCATAATGCCTGCTATGTATGCAGCTCAGGTGGCATAAGCAGCTTCAATCACGTGTAGAGAAATAAGGATATAAAGCAGACGGAACCCCTGCAGGAAGCACCAAGGAAATGAACTAGAAGTACAGCTGATGTTCTGCAGGTGGTGGAAAATGTTGATTATTTTTATGCTCACAATTCCAGCTCAAAAATGGAGTGTTGTGCGCAAGTATAAATAACGGTGGATCATTCATACCCACTGAACAACAATCTGGAGCCTATGTATATCCTTTTTCGAGAAAGACATTAGCTATTTTCTGGGAAGAAGAATATTTGTTAATGTTTTTGTTCCACTGTAGAGATGTTAACATTCTTTTACAATACGGCTAGAGTTACTGACTGCATTTATATGAATACTTAGACAAGCTAATCTTCCCTTTCCTTTTTCTCTCACACTGGGTAGAGATGTAGTTGGTGTGTATTTGATAGTCTGGAGTTCATCTCTGTGGCAATAAGAAGATTTCTATCCTGTGTAGCAAGGAAATGTTACTCTTCAATTTGTGTTGCTTATAATGGTAATTAGATTTTGATCTGAGTTCAAACTTGGATACTAGGTAAACGTCATCTTGGATCAATGACTGACCATTTCTGTGGACCTTTCAAGATAACACTTACTTCCTATTATTTAAAAATACCTTAAAACATATTGCACACACTTGGTTAAAAAAAAAATCACTTCAAGTATTTACCACACTGACCTAGCTGTAGTTCAAATATGCCAGGCACTTATGCTTTAAGGCTTCTGCATGGCTGTTTCCTCTGCCTAGAGGAATTCTTCCAGATGGTCTCAAGGCTAACTCCCTCGCCTCCATTAGTCTTGATTCAAATGGCATGTTCTCATTGAGGTCTGTGAAGTCTATCTTATTTAAACTTACAGCCCACTCTGTCCCTTCCCTTCTCTACACCCAAAGCACATACGTATGGCCTTTGAACATAGTATACAATTTACTTGCTTGTTATTTTTATCGTCTGTCTCCCTACCCCACCTTCCTCATAGACTATAAACTTCAATATATCAGTGAATTTTTAAAATAAATTTTGTTTACTCATGAATCTTAAATTCTTAGAATAGTACCTAGAAGTCTGCAGAAGTTCATAAATATTGTGCTAATAATATACCTTAACCCTTTCTTCACTTAGTTTCCAACAAATCTCTATCACAATCATCATCAGTGATTTGATGGTATTTGGTAGTATGTATCCATTTGATATATACTAACAAATGTAAAACAGATAGCTAGTGAGAAGCAGCCGCATAGCACAGGGAGATCAGCTCAGTGCTTTGTGACCACCTAGAGGGGTGGGATAGGGAGGGTGGGAGGGAGACGCAAGAGGGAGGAGATATGGATATATATGTATATGTATAGCTGATTCACTTTGTTATAAAGCAGAAACTAACACACCATTGTAAAGCAATTACACTCCAATAAAGATGTTCAAAAACAAACAAAAAAAAAGAAATACAGTTCATGGGCTTATAGATCCCATCAGATAGTTCTACAATTTATTAAGCTTCAAAAAAAATAAACATTTAGAAAGTCTTTACAGGTGGAACAAAGTGATATTTGAAATTATAAAATCCTGGTACTGTACTTGCAGTATTGACAAGATTTTTTTAATCTTGTAAACTGCAAGGATTTTTTAAAGAGCAACATGATAATACATCCAAGATGCAATAAGCTTCTTAAAACCATCATCATTTTCTTTCTGGGTTGAACAGTAAGATAATAATCATTCTGTGTTAAGTGTGTACACATCTCCTTACACAGCAAGAGATCCTGAACATAGGAGCTTCATTCATCAACAACTTGCTTTATTCCAAGCACTGTTCTAGGTCCTGAGCACATGAAGGCAAATAACACGTGTGGCATGCCACCAGAGAGCTAGTGGGAAGAAGGTACACAAAATAAGTAATTCCTGCACAACCTGAAAAAATAACTCACTTTTCAAGCAACTGCCAGAATCATCCAAGTAATGAGATTTAGCATATAAACCATAAACCCACTTATGACCTACATCACATCCTTTAACATACATAACACAATCTTTAAAATTCTCTGCTATTGTATTTACATATTTTTTTATTGTTGGGAGATTTTATTTCACTGGCACTTAGTTTAAACCTAAGCTGTATCAGGCTAACTTGAGAAATTATATTCTTCCTGAAGTTTCTATCCAAAAAGCTTTGATGTAGCAGAAAACACACAATTGAGAATGACAGCTTGATTCACTATTAACAGGATAGAATCTCATAAGATGGCCCTTCCTTTCATGTTGACCCTAGCTCACATTACTGTCTGCTCCTGAAACTTGAAAAGATCAAATACATCCCAGCAATTTACATTTTGGGGGCACTAAGGGCTGTGGTTTAGGCGATGTCCCATCAGAAAGTTTGTGGCAACAGAAACAAACTCACAGACATAGAAAATAGATTTATGGTTACAAAAGGGGAAGTTGGGGGGGATAAATTAGGAGTCTGGAATTAGCAGATACAAACTACTATATATAAAATAGATAAACAACAAGGTCCTATTGTATAGAACAGGGAACTATATTGAATATCCTGTAATAAACCATAATGGAAAAGAATATGAAAAAGAATATATATGTACATGTATACATGTACATATATATAATATATAAAACTGAATCTCTTTGCTGTACACCAGAAACTAACAAAATATTGTAAATCAACTATACTTCAATAAAAAAAGAAAGTTTACGGCCCTTTTCCCTCCTTTCAACCCAAGCACCAGGCTTAAACATAATTTTTTTTGATAATACAGATAATATTTATCACCTTGGAAGAAAATCCCCAAGTAATCAACTCCTCTATTTAATTTTCCCCATTAACTCAGTTTCTATTCACTGAAGCAGCCCTATTGTGAGGAACATTAGCACGACAGTCTGACAGATTAAGTTCCTCTGTGAGGATAATTCGCTAGAAATAAATTTTTAGGGAAAGAAAATCCTTAAGATAGCAGAATTAACATATTCAAAGGACCTAAAACTGGTGTTCTCACTTTAATTTTAACAGAAGTACAAATGTATTAGGTGATTTCTCTTTTTAAAAAAAAAATGATTCTCTGAGAAACTAAAATATTAAAGCTCCTCTAAACCCAGCAAATTCTGCCCCACTGCCAAGAACACTCCCACCTGCCCTGGCTCTGAGTCCATCAAGTCTCAGCTTTTAAGTACTTTGCTAGAAAATATCACCCACTTCCCAAGCCCCAATATCAGATCAAGTTCAGATTAGATATCCATCCATCTCCATCTGCCTCCCTAACAACCCATGTTTACCATTGGGTTTACATTTCTCATATCGTATTTGGAACATATTTGTCGTAACCACAACTCTGCTGTCCCTGAGGCAGAGTTGGATACCACTGTCATTGCTGAATCCTTATTGCCTAACCGAGTACCTGGTGTACGTACTCAAGTGCTCAATAAATACTTGCTGAACTAATGAAGTGGCACAGAGTTCGACACTAGACTCAAGAAGCAGACGCAGCTGAAGGACGTGGGGTGGGGTTCAAACTGAGGAGCCATTCTGCAAAGGGTCTGAGACTGAGGAGCTGAATAAGATGCAAAGGATGATAGAAAGCCAACAGGGAGGCAGTAGAGTCAGGCTTCTGTTTTTGAAAGAACCCTCTGGATTGGCTTCTGGGAAGATGGCGGAAGAGTAAGACGCGGAGATCACCTTCCTCCCCACAGATACACCAGAAATACATCAACACAACACCACCTACAGAACACCTACTGAACGCTGGCAGAAAACCTCGGACCTCCCAAAAGGCAAGAAACCCCCCACATACCTGGGTAGGGCAAAAAAAAAAACAAAAATAAACAGAGACAAAAGGATAGGGATGGGACCTCCATCAGTGGGAGGGAGCTGTGAAGGAGAAAAGGTTTCCACACTAGGAAGGCTCTTCGCGGGCAGAGACTGCGGGTGACGGAGGGGGAAAGCTTTGGTGCCGCGGAGGAGAGCACAGGAACAGAGGTGCGGAGGGCAAAGCGGGGAGATTCCCGCACAGAGGATCAGGGCCGACCGGCACTCAACAGACCGAGAGGTTTGTCTGCTCACCCACAGGGGCAGCAGGGCTGGGAGTTGAGGCTCGGGCTTCAGTCGGAGCGCTGGGAGAGGACTGGGGTTGGCGGCGTGAACACAGCCTGCAGGGGTTTGTGCGCCACGGCTGGCCGGGAGGGAGTCCGGGGAAAAGTCTGGACCTGCCGAAGAGGCAAGAGACTTTTTCTTCCCTCTTTGTTTCCTAGTGCGCGAGGAGAGGGGATTAAGGGCGCCGCTTAAAGGAGCTCCAGAGACGGGCGCGAGCCGCAGCTAAAAGTGCGAACCACAGAGACGGGCATGAGACACTAAGGCTGCTGCTGCCGCCATCAAGAAGCCTGTGTGTGAGCACAGGTTACCATCCACACCCCGCTTCCGGGGAGCCTGTGCAGCTCGCCACTGCCAGGGTCCAGGGATCCAGGGACAACTGCCCCGGGAGAATGCACAGCGCGCCTCAGGCTGGTGCAACGTCACGCCGGCCTCTGCCGCCGCAGGCTCGTCCCGCATCCGTGCCCCTCCCTCCCCCTGCCTGAGTGAGCCAGAGCCCCCCAATCAGCGGCTCCTTTAACCCCGTCCTGTCTGAGCAAAGAACAGACGCCCTCCGGCGACCTACACGCAGAGGCGGGGCCAAATCCCCTGGGAGCTGTGAGAACAAAGAAGAGAAAGGGAAATCTCTCCCAGCAGCCTCAGAAGCAGCAGATTAAATCTCCACAATCCACTCGATATACCTGCATCTGTGGAATACCTGAATAGACAACGAATCATCCCAAATTGAGGAGGTGGACTTTGGGAGCAAGATATATTAGTTTTTCCCATTTTCCTCTTTTTGTGAGTGTGTATGTGTATGCTTCTGTGGGAGATTTTGTCTGTATAGCTTTGCTTCCACCATTTGTCCTTGGGTTCTATCATCCGGTTTTGTTTTTGTTTTTTTAATTTTTTCTTAATAATTAATTTTTTATTTTAATAACTTTATTATATTTTATCTTACTTTATTTTATTGTACTTTATCTTCTTTCTTTCTTTCCTTCCTTCCCTCCTTCCTCCCTCCCTCCCTTTCTTTCTTTTTTCCTTTCTTTCTTTCTTTCTTTTTTCTACTAATTCTTTCTAGTTTTTCTCCCTTTTATTCTGAGCTGTGTGGATGAAAGGCTCTTGGTGCTACAGCCAGGAGTCAGTGCTGTGCCTCTGAGGTGGGAGAGCCAACTTCAGGACACTGGTCCACAAGAGACCTCCCAGCTCCACATGATATCAAACGGCGAACGTCTCCCAGGGATCTCCATCTCAACACCAAGACCCAACTTCACTCAACGACCAGCAAGCTACAGTGCTGGACATCCTATGCCAAACAACTAGCAAGACAGGAACACAACCCCAACCATTAGCAGAGAGGCTGCCTAAAATAATAATAAGGCCACAGACACCCCAAAACACACCGCCAGACGTGGACCTGCCCACCAGAGAGACAAGATCCAGTCTCATGCACCAGAACACAGGCACTAGTCCTCTCCACCAGGAAGCCTACACAACCCACTGAACCAACCTTAGCCACTGGGGACAGACACCAAAGAAACGGGAACTACGAACCTGTAGCCTGCAAAAAAGAGACCCCAAACACAGTAAGATAAGCAAAATGAGAACACAGAAAAACACAAAGCAGTTGAAGGAGCAAGATAAAAACCCATCAGACCTAACAAATGAAGAGGAAATAGGCAGTCTACCTGAAAAAGAATTCAGAATAATGATAGTAAAGATGATCCAAAATCTTGGAAATAGAATAGACAAAATGCAAGAAACATTTCACAAGGACCTAGAAGAACTAAAGATGAAACAAACAATGATGAACAACACAATAAATGAAACTAAAAATACTCTAGATGAGATCAATAGCAGAATAACTGAGGCAGAAGAACGGATAAGTGACCTGGAAGATAAAATAGTGGAAATAACTACTGCAGAGCAGAATAAAGAAAAAAGAATGAAAAGAACTGAGGACAGTCTCAGAGAACTCTGGAACAACATTAAACGTACCAACATTCAAATTATAGGGGTTCCAGAAGAAGAAGAGAAAAAAGAAAGGGACTGAGAAAATATATGAAGAGATTATAGTTGAAAACTTCCCTAATATGGGAAAGGAAATAGTTAATCAAGTCCAGGAAGCACAGAGTGTCCCATTCAGGATAAATCCAAGGAGAAACATGCCAAGACACATATTAATCAAACTGTCAAAAATTAAATACAAAGAAAACATGTTAAAAGCAGCAAGGGAAAAACAACAAATAACACACAAGGGAATCCCCATAAGGTTAACAGCTGACCTGTCAGCAGAAACTCTTCAAGGCAGAAGGGACTGGCAGGACATATTTAAAGTGATGACGGAGAAAAACCTGCAACCAAGATTACTCTACCCAGCAAGGATCTCATTCAGATTTGATGGAGAAATTAAAACCTTTACAGACAAGCAAAAGCTGAGAGAGTTCAGCACCACCAAACCAGCTTTGCAACAACCGCTAAAGCAACTTCTCTAGGCAAGAAACACAAGAGAAGGAAAAGACCTACAATAAGGAACCCAAATCAATTTAGAAAATGGGAATAGGAACATACATATCGATAATTACCTTAAATGTAAATGGATTAAATGCTCCCACCAAAAGACACAGATTGGCTGAATGGATACAAAAACAAGACCCATATATTTGCTGTCTACAAGAGACCCACTTCAAATGTAGAGACACATACAGACTGAAAGTAAGGGGATGGAAAAAGGTATTTCATGCAAATGGAAACCAAAAGAAAGCTGGAGTACCAATTCTCATATCAGACAAAATAGACTTTAAAATAAAGACTATTAGAAGAGACAAAGGACACCACATAATGATCAAGGGATCGATCCAAGAATAAGATATAACAATTGTAAATATTTATGCACCCAACATAGGAGCACCTCAATACATAAGGCAAATACTAACAGCCATAAAAGGGGAAATTGACAGTAACACAATCATAGTAGGGGGCTTTAACACCCCACTTTCAGCAATGGACAGATCATCCAACAAGATGGACTTAATTGATATTTATAAGACATTCCATCCAAAAACAACAGAATACACATTTTTCTCAAGTGCTCATGGAACATTTTCCAGGATCGATCATATCTTGGGTCACAAATCAAGCCTTGGTAAATTTAAGAAAACTGAAATTGTATCAAGTGTCTTTTCCGACCACAACTCTTTGAGACTAGATATCAATTACAGGAAAAGATCTGTAAAAAATACAAACACATGGAGGCTAAACAATACACTACTTAATAACCAAGTGATCACTGAAGAAATCAAAGACGAAATCAAAAAATACTTAAAAACAAATGGTAATGGAGACACGATGACCCAAAACCTATGGGATGCAGCAAAAGCAGTTCTAAGAGGGAAGTTTATAGCAATACAATCCTACCTTAAGAAACAGGAAACATCTTGAATAAACAACCTAACCTTGCACCTAAAGCAATTAGAGAAAGAAGAACAAAAAAACCCCAAAGTTAGCAGAAGGAAACAAATCATAAAGATCAGATCAGAAATAAATGAAAAAGAAATGAAGGAAATGATATCAAAGATCAATGAAACTAAAAGCTGGTTCTTTGAGAAGATAAACAAAATCGATAAACCATTAGCCAAACTCAGCAGGAAAAAAAGGGAGAAGACTCAAATCAATAGAATTAGAAATGAAAAAGGAGAAGTAACAACTGACACTGCAGAAATACAAAGGATCATGAGAGATTACTACAAGCAACTCTATGCCAATAAAATGGACAACCTGGAAGAAATGGACAAATTCTTAGAAATGCACAACCTTCCGAGACTGAATCAGGAAGAAATAGAAAATATGAACAGACCAATCACAAGCACTGAAATTGAAACTGTGATTAAAACTCTTCCAACAAACAAAAGCCCAGGACCAGATGGCTTCACAGGTGAATTCTATCAAACATTTAGAGAAGAGCTAACACCTATCCTTCTCAAACTCTTCCAAAATATAGCAGAGGGAGGAACACTCCCAAACTCATTCTACGAGGCCACCATCACCCTGATACCAAAACCAGACAAAGATGTCACGAAGAAAGAAAACTACAGACCAATATCACTGATGAACATAGATGCAAAAATCCTCAACAAAATACTAGCAAACAGAATCCAACAGCACATTAAACGGATCATACACCATGACCAAGTGGGGTTTATTCCAGGAATGCAAGGATTCTTCAATATACGCAAATCAATCAATGTGATACACCATATTAACAAATTGAAGGAGAAAAACCATATGATCATCTCAATACATGCAGAGAAAGCTTCTGACAAAATTCAACACCCATTTATGATAAAAACCCTGCAGAAAGTAGCCATAGAGGGAACTTTCCTCAACATAATAGAGGCCATATATGACAAACCCACAGCCAACATCGTCCTCAATGATAAAAAACTGAAACCACTTCCACTAAGATCAGGAACAAGACAAGGTTGCCCACTCTCACCACTCTTATTCAACATAGTTTTGGAAGTTTTAGCCACAGCAATCAGAGAAGAAAAAGAAATAAAAGGAGTCCAAATCAGAAAAGAAGAAGTAAAGCTGTCACTGTTTGCAGATGACATGATACTACACATAGAGAATCCTAAGGATGCTACCAGAAAACTACTAGAGCTAATCAATGAATCTGGTAAAGTAGCAGGATACAAAATTAATGCACAGAAATCTCTGGCATTCCTATACACTAATGAAAAATCTGAAAGTGAAATCAAGAAAACACTCCCATTTACCATTGCAACAAAAAGATTAAAATATCTAGGAATAAAGCTACCTAAGGAGACAAAAGACCTGTATGCAGAAAATTATAAGACACTGATGAAAGAAATTAAAGATGATACAAAGAGATGGAAAGATATACCATGTTCTTGGATTGGAAGAATCAACATTGTGAAAATGACTCTACTACCCAAAGCAATCTACAGATTCAATGCAATCCCTATCAAACTACCACTGGCATTTTTCACAGAACTAGAACAAAAAATTTCACAATTTGTATGGAAACACAAAAGACCCCGAATAGCCAAAGCAACCTTGAGAACGAAAAACGGAGCTGGAGGAATCAGGCTCCCTGACCTCAGACTATACTACAAAGCTACAGTAATCAAGAGAGTATGGTACTGGCACAAAAACAGAAACATAGATCAATGGAACAGGATAGAAAGCCCAGAGATAAACCCAGGCTCATATGGTCACCTTATCTTTGATAAAGGAGGCAGGAATGTACAGTGGAGAAAGGCAGCCTCTTCAATAAGTGGTGCTGGGAAAACTGGACAGGTACATGTAAAAGTATGAGATTACATCACTCCCTAACACCATACACAAAAATAAGCTCAAAATGGATCAAAGACCTAAATGTAAGGCCAGAAATTATCAAACTCTTAGAAAAAAGCATTAGGCAGAACACTCTATGACAAATCACAGCAAGATTCTTTTTGACCCACCTACTAGAGAAATGGAAATAAAAACAAAAATAAACAAATGAGACCTAATGACACTTTATAGCTATTGCACAGCAAAGGAAACCATAAACAAGACCAAAAGACAACCCTCAGAATGGGAGAAAATATTTGCAAATGAAGCAACTGACAAAGGATTAATCTCCAAAATTTATAAGCAGCTCATGCAGCTCAATAACAAAGAAACAAACAACCCAATCCAAAAATGGGCAGAAGACCTAAATAGACATTTCTCCAAAGAAGATATGCAGACTGCCAACAAACACATGAAAGAATGCTCAACATCATTAATCATTAGAGAAATGCAAATCAAAACTACAATGAGATATCATCTCACACCGGTCAGAATGGCCATCATCAAAAAATCTAGAAACAATAAATGCTGGAGAGGGTGTGGAGAAAAGGGAACCCTCTTGCACTGTTGGTGGGAATGTAAATTGATACAGCCACTGTGGAGAACAGTATGGAGGTTCCTTAAAACACTACAAATAGAACTACCATATGACCCAGCAATCCCACTACTGGGCATATACCCTGAGAAAACCATAATTCAAAAAGGGTCATGTACCAAAATGTTCATTGCAGCCCTATTTACAATAGTCCAGAGATGGAAACAACCTAAGTGTCCATCATCGGATGAATGGATAAAGAAGATGCATCACATATATACAATGGAATATTACCCAGCCATAAAAAGAAACGAAATTGAGTCATTTGTAATGAGGTGGATAGACCTAGAGTCTGTCATACAGAGTGAAGTAAGTCAGAAAAAGAAAGACAAATACCGTATGGTAACACATATACATGGAATTTAGGGGAAAAAAATGTCATTAAGAACCTAGGGGTAAGACAGGAATAAAGACACAGACCTACTAGAGAATGGACTTGAGGATATGGGGAGGGGGAAGGGTAAGTTGTGACAAAGCGAGAGAGAGGCATGGACATATATACACTACCAAACATAAGGTAGATAGCTAGTGGGAAGCAGCCGCATAGCACTGGGAGATCAGCTCGGTGCTTTGTGACCGCCTGGATGGGTGGGATAGGGAGGGTGGGAGGGAGGGAGACGCAAGAGGGAAGAGATATGGGAACATATGTATATGTATAACTGATTCACTTTGTTATAAAGCAGAAAGTAACACACCATTATAAAGCAATTATACTCCAATAAAGATGTAAAAAAAAAGATCCCTCTAGCTGTTATTTGGAGAGTAGATTGGAGGGGATAAGCATGGAAGCAGACAGGTAATGTGAACCCCCGAATAGAGATGATGGCACTGGAATCAGGGTGGTGGCAGTGGAGGTGAGGCGGAAGAGTTTGAAATACATTTGATAGAAACATAGAAACTGAAATTAGTGATTGTATATGGCAAGTAGCAGGCAAGGTGGCGGGGGGAGGGTGATTGAAAAAGTGTGTAGAATGACTGTCAGCTTTCTAGCTTAAATGAATGGGTAAATGGAAGAACACATTTTGCTGGTGGAAAGATCAAAAATTCCATTTTTAAGTAGTAGCATATAATTGCATTTAGTGTCATGGAAATGAATGAGATAACTGAGGGGAGATGTTTAGAAAGAGAGCAAAGAGAAGAAAAGCCACGGCAAGGCCTGGGGAGCTCCAACTTTTAGAGGTCATTGAGAGACTCTTCAAAGGAGACTGAGGTCAACGAAATCTTGTAACAGACAAGGCACATCCTTAGTATCTCTCCTCTCTACTCCATCCTCAGCGACTACAACTTCTGAGGAGGGTCTCAGGGCAGGTAATAAGGTAAAAAGGTAAAGGCACCACGAATGGTTCAGCTAAAGTACTGTGTGCGCAAATGATCAAGTGTTGGCTATAATTGGAAAAGCAATTGGAGAAATGAGATAAGGCTGTTAAGTTATTATGGGAAACAAGATGAAGCATGCTCTTCAGTAGATAATTTGCTTCCATCGAATATGTTACTTCAAATGAGATGATGTACATCAGCAGGGAATATTTCAAAACACCTCACGTTTTTAAATGTCCCTATAAAGATCCCAAAACTTTTTCAATTCATAAGTACGAGTTACACATCGGATAGAGAAACATTTATATCCAGACCTGCATAACATTTCCAAAATGATGCTTCTTTGGAGACTGGAAAATAAGGCGTACAATACAATTGCATGCATAAATTGGTGAATCATTTGAATGCTGAGGTTAAGAGATGGTAAATACAGATCACGGTTACTAAATCTAGATAGGAGTCACAAAGCAAAGACAGGAATACATAAAAAGTTTACTGACTATAGCTGTTATAGGACAGGAGCTGACATTAAGAGTAGAGAAAATTTATGGGAATATTCATCATCTCTTTAAGAGACTTATTTTGAACTTGTCTCAGATCCTACCTGTCTGCCTATCTTAGATCCCTGAAAACAATCTGGGTATTTCTACACTTGACCTGCACTCAGGACTTTGACACCAGGCAGAAGGTGGTGTGTGGTGAGGGTGGGAGGGTGCAGGGAGCTCATGAGTCTCGCTTTTCTCTCCTCTCCCTGTCTTCTATCTCTCACTCTCTTTTTTACCTCAAACTCACTTCTTCTATTTCTCTTTCCTTTCCACTCTGTTTTCTTCTTTTGTCCTCTCCTCTCTCTTTTTCACACACAGAAAGGCTTTTCTTTTTATTGTGTGGCAAGAACTTTGTTTTTAAGCACATTTTTTCTTACTCTATAAATTACTTTAATTTCTGCTTTTGACTCTGATAAAATATAACTTTATATATTCAAGAAAAATGCTTTCTTCCTTTAAAATTGCTATCTTGCTAAGAGTTTCTAAAAATGTAATTTGAAACTCAAAACTGAGTAACAACTCTCAGTTCTAGTGAATATTTACCCTCCCTTCACTGGAGCAACTGGACTTGGTCTGAAGCGTCACCAGATGACTTGGAAGGGATAGAGAAGGGATGGAGAAGGGAAGAAGCTAGAAAGAAAACATATCAGATAGTATTGCCAAGCATGTTCTATGTTCCAGTGGCATAACTTACGTATCATTATATAGATTGTATGTTATTTATTCAAACCCCTCACCAAAGGCTACCTTTTTGCTCTATAAAATCTTGCTCATTGGGGTGTATGGTGAGAGGTAAGATTTGACAGCTAGAGGGCTGGGAAACTCTCCTGCCACCAGGCAAGCCATTGTCAGCTCTAGGAGCCAAAGATCAGAACCCAGCCACCAGGATGTGGCAAATCCTCTTGACCTGTGACTGTAGGAGCTGGAGGAGTGATGTGGGTGATGGTGATAAAACACCACTTTAACACGTCTCAATTAATCCCTCTGCATCTGTCTCCTCATTGTACAATGGGGATTATCACAGTACCTGCCTACCTGATGAAGTCGTTTTGAAGAATAAATGGGAAAATACACAAAAAGGACAAAAAAGAAGAGAGCTTATCTCAAACCAGCACTCCCTGTCTCAACTACTGTTGGTGTTTTGGGCCCTTCTCTTCCTTTGTCAACCTTTAAAATTCCCAAGAAACAGGAATATTAAAGCTGGACACAAACGAAATAGTCTGAGGTAAAAGCGTTCAAGGGACCATCTTCATAAACTCTTACATTTGGACCTTTCAGAATGCCTTATCTCAAATAGTGGGATTGCACGTGGAATAAATGAAGACAATAATAAAAATAGCTAACACCAGTATTATTTATGAACCTGGATAGTCTTCTCACCAGTTTCTCATTTAATCCTAACACAATTTTACATGATAAGTCCTTTAAAATTAATACTTTATAATTGAGGAAGAGGAGGTTTCCAAAGACTAAATAATTTACCCAAGGTTACATTGGTGTGTAGTGAAAGGTGTATGTAACCCAGGTCTTTCTGACTGCAGAGCTTGCAGACAAGTGGAATAACTGAAATTAATAACAGAGACGTCACTTATCATGAAATTCATTTCCAAGGTCTCTGGGAGAAAAGGGAATGAGTACATTTACCAAGCTCCTCAGCGTCTCTGGGCTTTAATTTCCTCAACTGTAAATGAGGCTATATATATACTAGATAATCTGTAAGATTCCTTCCATCTCTGAAACTCTACAGTTCTATTATCTAGCCACAGAGATAATCAGCACATGAAAGAAAATCAGAGGGAAGGCTCCCAGAAACCATACATTATTTTATTCCTTCCCTAAAATTCTAATGTCTATTCCTTTTTGCATTTCTCCTAAGTGAAAGTTATTCTGCAAGGTTGCCTTAAAGGCAACAAAAACATTGTTTTGTTAGAGTTATAGAAAAATAAAACCATTTACATAAAAATTGTATGATGTAATTTTAATGGAAATAATGTTTTGCATGAGGTTTAATCTTTTTTCCAATCCTTTGCCTTGCATCCTACAGCTATACAATATGTGAGCTGTGGGGATGACTCTCACCTTTGTAGCAGCAGGGTGTGACCATTTGGAAGAGTTTTTCTTTAACACTAGATAATTTTGGTTTAAAGTAACCCCTGATCAAAGATTACACTCTTCATTTGTCCTCAGGGCCAAGACCTGGAGAAGTTATGAAGAAGGGCTTAATGGAAATTTCACAGTGGGTTGGAGAAATTTACCCTCCAACCCCTGTTATGTGTTTCATTTTGGTTCCCATGAAAATGTGGATTTGTGGTAGAATAATTTGTTGCAGATGCACTTTTATTTTCTAAACAGTGAAATGTAAAGGAGAGAAAATTGAAGGATGTTGAGAAAAAGGTGGTAAACTTGTCAACATGAGTTGGATCATGGGACATTTTATAGAACTAAGGCCATTTGAGAAATGCACAGAGTAGAAAATAGTAAATAAATTCTATAGACTCATCACTTCTAAACAAAAAACGCCACTTTAAAATATTGGTGTATTCACTTTCAGTGTCTCTTACTATATAGATTTTAATTTTTTATGTATGTACAGTCATACCATGTATGCCATTTTATAGTCATTATTTTTGCTTAGTAAAAACTAAAGGTTTGTTTTAAACTATAATTGATCACTTTCATGATGTCGGCATTAGAGTATTGAAAAAACTTGCAAAAATGTTCCTTCTAGCTAATCTTTTTTTCTTTCATTTATTCATTCATTCACTTATGTACCAAACATGTACTAAGTGCCTAAGGGGAACAGCCATTTCACTAGGCACTAAAGATACAAGAATAAATCAAGACACGGTCCCTGCTTACAAGGTACCCACAGTCCAAGGCAGAAACAATTCTACCGTATTGTGTTAGTGATGTGGAAACAGACCATGAAGCCATGAGAGCACACAGGAGACACAGCAAATTTAGACAACATTGAGAACAGTGGTCTCCTAATGTTTTTCTAGGGCGATGATATGGAGCTGTACCTTTTGGGATGTATTAATTAATTATGTAAAAAGACTCAATTAGAGCAGAGGTGGGATTTCAGGCAAAGAAAATGTGCAAAGGCCCTGAACTGCAAGTAGTTTGCTGTTGCTGCAGCTGAGGGGGTGAGAGTTTACCTGGGAAGCGGGAGGACTGGAAATGAACACAGGTGCCCTTCCTTGAGCATCTGATAAAGTAGCGGGCATTGCCCTGAAGACTATTGGGGGAACCAACGAAGGATTCAAGCAGAATAAAAGATAATCAGGGGCTTCCCTGGTGGCGCAGTGGTTGAGAGTCCGCCTGCCGATGCAGGGGACACGGGTTCGTGCCCGGGGCCGGGAGGATCCCAAATGCCACGGAACGGCTGGGCCCGTGAGCCATGGCCACTGAGCCTGTGCATCCGGAGCCTGTGCTCCGCAACGGGAGAGGCCACAGCAGTGAGAGGCCCGCGTACCACAAAAAAAAAAAAAAAAAAAAAAAAGATAATCAAATTTTCATTTTTGCATGATTATTCTGCTATCTTTGGGGAGAGTTGATCATACGAATATGAAGCAGAATAAGGAAATCAAACAAATTTATTCTTATTTATTTCTTAAGTAAGAAAATGGCATTAAAATGGAAAAGATTAAATTAAGGTCTAAAAATAGATACTGTTATTATAGGCTGGATGGTGTTCTCTCAAAATTCAGATCTTGAAGCCCTAACCCTCCAGTTACCTAAGAATATGACTGCATCTGGAAACAGGGCCTTTAAAGAGATGATTAAGTTAAAATGAGGCTGTTAGTGTGGGCCCTAATCCAATGGAACTGGTGTCTTTATTTTTTTCCTTTCTTCCCATTTCTTTTTTTTTTTTAATTGAAGTAAAATTGACTTGCAATATGTTAGTTTCAGGTGTACAACATAGTGATTTGATACTTTTATGCATTACGAAATGATCATCAAGATAAATATACTTGCCACCTGTCACCATACAAAGTTATTACAATATTATAGACTATGTTCTCTATGCTATATATTACATCTTTGTGACTTATTTTATAACTGGAAGTCTGTACGTCTTAATCTCCTTCACCTATTCCACTCTTCCCCCAACACCCCTCCTATCTGGCAACCACCAATTTGTTCTCTATCTATGGATCCATTTCTTTTTTGTTATATTTGGTCATTTGTTTCATTATTTCAGATTCCACATATAAGTGAAATCATATGGTCTTTGTCTTTTTCTGTCTGTTTTATCTCACTTAGTATATTGCCCGCTAGGTCCATCCATGTTGTAGCAAATGGCAAAATGTCACTCTTTTTATGGCTGATTAACATCCATTGAGTTACATGTACCACATTTTCTTCATCCATCCATCTATCAATGGACACTTACACTGCTTTCATATCTTGGCTACTGTAAATAATGCTCCAAAGAACACAGGGGTGCACATATCTTTTCACATTAGTATTACTGTTTTCTTCAGAAATATATCCAGAAGTGGAATTCCTAGATCATACGTTAGTTCTATTTTTAATTTCTTGAGGAGCCTCCATACTGTTTTCCATTGTGACTGCACCAAATTACATTCCCACCAACAGTGCACAACGGTTCCCTTTTTCCACATCCTCCTCAGTACTTGTTATTTGTTGTCTTTTTGATTATAGCCATTCTGACAGGTATGAGGCGGTATCACATTGTGGTTTTGGTTTGCATTTCCCTGGTGATTAGTGTTCTTGAGTGACTTTTCACACGTCTGTTGGCCATCTGTATGTTTTCATTGGAAAAACATCTATACAGGTCCTCTGCCCATTTTTTAATTGGGTGGTTCATTTTTTTCCGATGTTGAGTTGTGTGAGTTCATTGGAAATTTTGGATGTTAACCCCTTCAGATATATCATTCGCAAATATCTTCTCCCATACAGTAGTCTGCTTTTTTCTTTTGTTGGTAGTTTCCTTTGCTGTGCAAAGGCTTTTTAGTTGTTGTTCCATTTTTTTAATTTTTGCTTTTGTTCTCTTTGCCTGAGGAGACATATCCAAAAAAAAAAATTGCTAAGACCAATGTCAAAGAGCATACTGCCTATGTTTTCTTCTAGGATTTTTATGGTTTCAGGTCTTACATTTAAGTCTCTAATCCATTTTGAGTTTATTTTTGTACATAGTGTGAGAAAGTAGTCCAGTTTGAGTCTTTTGCATGTAGCTGTCCAGTTTTCCCAATACCACTTATTGAAGGGGCTGTCTTTTCCCCATTGTATACTCTTTTCTCCTTTGTTGTAGATTAATTGACCATACCAGCTTGGTTTATTTCTGGGTTCTCTATCCTGTTCCATTAATCTATGTGTCCATTTTTGTGCCAGTACCATACTGTTTCATTATTGTAGTTTTAAAGGATAGTTTGAAATCAGGGAGTGTGATAACTCTAGCTTTGTTCTTCCTTCTCAACACTGTTTTGGCTACTTGGGGTCTTTTGTGTTTCCACATGAATTTTAGAATTATTTGTTCTAGTTCTGTAAAAAATGCTATTTATGTTTTGGTAGAGATTGCACTGAATCTGTAGATTGCCTTGGGAAATATGATCATTTTAACAGTCTTAATTCTTCCAACCCATGAGCGTGGTATATCTTTCCATTTGTTTATGTTGTCTTCAATTTCTTTCATCAATGTGTTACAGATTTCTGAGTATAGCTCTTTCATTTCCTTTGTTAGATTTATTCCTAGGTACTTGATTCTTTTTGGTACAACTATAAGCGGGATCGTTTTCTTTATTTATCTTTCTGATAGTTCATTGTTAGTGAATAGAAATGCAACAGATTTCTACATATTAAATTAGCATCCTGCAAACTTTACTGAATTCATTTATTAGTTCTAATGGATTTTTGGTGGTGTCTTTAGAATCTTCTATGTATAGCATGATGTCATCTGCAAACAGTGACAGTTTTACTTCTTCCTTTCCAATTTGGATTCCTTTTGTTTCTTTTTCTTATCTTGTTGCTATGATTAGGACTTCCAAAACTATTTTGAACAAAAGTGGTGAGAGTGAGCATCCTTGTTCTGTTGGTGGTCTTAGAGGGAATGATTTCAGATTTTCAACATTGAGCATGATATTGGCTGTGGGCTTCTTATACACAGCCTTTGTTATGTTGGAGTCTGTTCCCTCTATACCCACTTTGTTGAGAGTTTTTATCATAAATGGATTTGAATTTTGTCAAAAGCTTTATCTGCCTCTACTGAGATGGTCATATAATTTTTATTCTTCAATTTGTTTATGTGGTGTATTACACTGACTGATTTGTGGATACTGAATTATCCTTGCATCCCTGAGACAAATCCCACTTGATCATGGTGTATGATCTTTTAATGTATTATTGAATTCAGTTTGCTAATATTTTGTTGAGGATTTTCACATCTATGTTCATCAGTGATACTGGCCTGTAATTTTCCTTTCTTGTGGTGTCTTTGATTTTGTTATCAGGGTAATGCTGGCCTTGTAGAATAAGTTCAGAAGCATTCCTTCCTTTTCCATTTTTTGAAATAGTTTGAGAAGGACAGGTGTTAACTCTTCTTTAAATGTTTGGTAGAGTTTATCTGGAAACCATCTGGTCTTGGACTTTGTTGGGAGTTTTAAAATTACTGATTCAATTTCATTACTGGTAATTTGTTCATACTTTCTATTTATTCCTGGTTCAGTCTTGGGAAATTGTACATTTCTAGGAATTCACCCATTTCTTCTAGGTTATTCATTTTCTTGGCATGTAATTATTTGTAGTAATCACTTATGATCCTTTGTATTTCTGTGGTGTTTGTTGTAAGTTCTCTTTCATTTATGATTTTATTTATGTGGGTTCTCTCTCTCTTTTTCCTTGATGGGTCTGTTTAAAGTTTTATCAATTTTGTTTATCTTTTTAAAGAGTCAGCTCTTAGTTTCACTAATCTTTTCTATTGCTTTTTTTAGTCTCTATTTCATTTATTTCCTCTCTGATCTTTATGATTTCTTTCCTTCTACTAACTTTGGGTTTTGTTTATCTAGTTCCTTTAGGTGTAAGGTTAAATTACTTATTCAAAATTTTTCTTGTTTCCTGTTTTTGCTGCATCCCATAAATTTTGGATCATTGTGTTTCTATTTTCATTTGTCTCCAGGTATTTTTTTTTATTTCCTCTGTGAATTCTTTGGTGACCCATTGTTTGTTTAGTAGCATATTGTCTAGTCTCCATATGCTCATGGTTTTTGCAGTTTTTTTTCTTGTAGTTGATTTCTAGCCTCACACCGTTGTGGTCAGAAAATATGCTTGATCTTTTGAGTCTGTAGTATTTTGTTACGGCAGCACAAGCAGACTGATACAAATATTAAGGAAATATAAATAGAAGTACTTGCTGACTAGATAGGTGTTTGGGGTAAAAGGGGAGGAGAGAGGCAAGAAAACTCAAAGGGTTTTGATTTGAGTGACAGGTTATTAGAGATGCAGTTCACCAAGTTGGGAAACCCAAGATTGCAGTAGATGGTAAATTCAAATTGGCAGATGGACAGTCACAGGAACTTCTGGCAGATTTTTGACGAGATGGCCAGCACGGCATTAGAAATACAAATGTGAAGCTCAGGGGAGGTATACAGATTTGCTGTTATCTCTCACTGAAATAGTTTCCTCTAAGATATTTGCATGTCTCAATCCCTCATTCAAAATAAGGGCTCAGCACAAATATCATTCTATCAGAGAGGTCTTACTGCCCATTCTGTATAAAAAATCACCACCTATCACAACATCCACTTCCCTTGATTTGTCTTTATAATACCTACCACCATCATTATGTATTTCATTCACTGGCAGAATCCTCAGTATTTGGAACAGTGTACGACATGCAATAGGTTATCTATAACTTTTTTGATAAATAAAAAAATAATGAAGGAAATAAGGGAGGAAAGGAAGAGACAAGGGAAGACATCAACAGCCTGCCACTTGTTTTTGTATGACCCACAAACTAAGAGTGTTATTTTTGTACTTTAAAATAGTTGAAAAAAAGGGAGACTAGTATTTTGTAATGTAAAGAATTTATGAAAATCAAATTTCAGTGCCCATAAAATAGGTATTATTGGAACACAGCCATACTACTCATTTAAGTGTTGTCCATGACTACTTTTACCTACAGTAGCAGAGTTGAATAACTGCTATAGAGGCTGTATGTGGACCACAAAGCCTAAATTGCTTACTGTCTAGCCCTTTATAGGAAAAGCTTTCTGACCCCTGATAGTCACTATAAGGTTTTACACATCGATGGTGGGAGTCCACAATGGTGCCACCACTTCAGGATAGAGCTTATCATTACTTTACAAAGCTGACCACTTGTGTAGTCTCTTACCTAGCAATTCTTGCTAAGTATATACCGCTTCAAAATTCTTGCACATTTAGAACAAGAAACATTCACAAGAATATTCATAGCAGCGCTGTTCACAACAGGAAAACTTACAGACAGTCCAAAAGCCTATTAATGGGAGAGTGAAAAATATACTTGACGTATACCACAATGTGGATGAAAGTAATATAGTAAGTTATACACAGTATGATACTGTTTACTTTTTGTAAACTTAATCTAAAAATATATGCTTTTTAAGGATTACATCTACATTCAAGAAAACTATAGAAAGGGCATCAGTGAAAAGCAGGATTCAGGTTGACAGTTATCTCTGTGTGGTGGGGAGGGAGCAAAACGGGAAGGACTGTGAGTTTAGTATATTATTGCTCTTTCGGGGGGATGATGGGTTCGCAGGCCCTTGCTATATTATTATTAAATAAAAGTTGATGAGTTATTGATGAATAGTGATAGTATGACACAAACCAAGAATAATGATTTATTGAATTCTGTGGATGCGAGGTCCCGTTAGGGGAGAAAATTCCTCCAAACTTGAGTTCTAGTGTTAACACTTTTAAGAACCAGCTGTGAATTCTGGAAATTTTCTTTACTCTAGGGCTTTGTTTCTTAAACAAAATAAAAAGTAAGGATTTGATCATTTCTAAAGAGCCATTCAATTTTAAATGTCTGTGTTTCTATAAAATAAGGTAGGAGGAAGAGGTGTTTTTCAATTCACTGTACAAGCAAATGTTAAACAAAGAAATGGATCGTTTATAATATTATGTTTTGGTGGCTGAACATTCACTTAGGGCTTCAAAAACCAATTACCCTCTCTGCGAAGTAATCAACCTACCCCCTTATAATGCAGAGTGGTACTCTTGATTTAATTGCTGGTTGCTACATCTTTTTTGTAGTCCCTACAATTAAAGAAAGAAACTTTAAAATAAGGCAATGAAGCAGTAAAAATGTCTCAAACATTTTTTTTTTTTTTTTTTTGTGGTACGCGGGCCTCTCACTGTTGTGGCTTCTCCCGTTGCGGAGCACAGGCTCCGGACGCGCAGGCTCAGCGGCCATGGCTCACGGGTGCAACCGCTCCGCGGCATGTGGGATCCTCCCGGACCGGGGCACGAACCCGTGTTCCCTGCATCGGCAGGCGGACTCTCAACCACTGCGCCACCAGGGAAGCCCTGTCTCAAACATTTTTAAGTGATGAGGACCTCATAAGTGATGAGTCCCTGTCTGTAGACCAGCTGCTTGCCAGTACTTGCCATGAGGTTCTGTGAATTACTGATGCTGTAGAGTAGCTCCCATAAATGGCATCTACCTTAAGAGACTCAGAATGTCTCTCTTCAGGCACCAGGCTGGCTCCGCTGTCCCTCCACTGTAGCCTGGTATTATGACGTGAGGAAAAGAGCATAATCTGAATAGTTTGGTTCTAATTACTGTGTCAACACAGACAAGAAATGTACAGATTGATGATTTTCTTGGGTAGCCAAGAATGAAAACCTAGGACAATATTTCTCCAAATGCATTTAAATTTTCAAATCTTTGGGGGTACAGTAGCTGGAGGGGTAAGAAATAGTCACTTCTGTTGATAGACTCCAGTACCTCTGTTCACACTGGAGCCTGTTTGAGAACTGTCTCCTCATAAAGGGGCTTTTGAGATATTTTTTCTAGATTATCCTAGCGATCTAGTTATAGCTGATTGTCCTGGGAAGAGAAGCCTGACCCAAACTCAGTCAAGTTGATTGTCTCCCCTCAAAATTTGGAGTCAGATTTTGGAAACATCAAGTCTCTGCTGAGTACTTAGATCCTAACCATGTGTCTGGTTATAGCTCTAGTCCTTTGTAAATACCCTGGAGTCCTTATAAAACATTTCCCATTCCCCATTTCCTTTAGAAAGTTCAATGGACTTTCTTAGACTGACGAGGATCTAAACATGTCTAGTGCCTCTCTCTGTCTCTGGCTCTCTGTCTATTTCTCTTTGTTTCTCTTTTTAAATAAAGTAAGTCTGAGACTCTACAAAGCAATTCTAAAATTTATAAAATATTCTCATTTTTTGATTTGAAATAGCTCTGAGTAACTTATTGTTTTCCACAGTAGTATTAGGGTACATTTATGGTTGGATGTGATTTTAAATTTGATGTGGTTCAACTGTCTCACTTTATAAATAAGAAAATGGAGGCCCAGGGAAGCACTGATTTGTACACAGTCTCACAATTATTCAGAAAGCAAAAAAATATAGTTTAGGACTTCTGGCTTCTGATATGGTATACTTGCAATTAATGACATTTTCTCCCCTCATTCTGTTATAAAAGGGAAGAAACACCAAAAAAAATGTAAAATAATTACAAACAAATGTTACGATGTTCAAATATATTGAGCTCTCTATCATGAGGTCCCAAGTGAAATGCCACTATAAGTCTCATTTGTCTTTAAAATGATGTCTCTTCAGGAGAGGGGGGGACAGTGAAGAGTGGACTGGCAGGATCTGGCCATGTATCAATAAATCTTTGCTGTTGCTTTTAGATGAATGATTCTTCAACAGAATACTTCCAACTCTATAAGTCTGGCTTTCAGTAGCAGTCTATGTTAGAGCTAGTTTAGGTAATTTTTAGGGTTACACAAAATTCAAACTATACCAAGTTCAAAAATGAAGTGGAGATAGGGAGGGTGGGAGGGAGAGAGACGCAAGAGGGAAGAGATATGGGAACATATGAATATGTATAACTGAGTCACTTTGTTATAAAGCAGAAACTAACACACCAGTGTAAAGCAATTATACTCCAATAAAGATGTTAAAAAAATAAATAAATAAATAATTTTTTTTAAAAAAAATGAAGTGGAGAAATTTAAAATATGCTAAAATGTTGGCATAAGCAGAAAGCAGGGCTGGAGATTCTCGTCTTCATCCTCTGCCTGTGGTATCCAGAGAATGAGGTCTGCAGGGAGGAAGGCTCACTAACGTCATGCTGCAAAAGCACAGGTGCAAAACTTGTCGACATAAATAAGTGGAACTGTTACTAGTCATATGGGTTCTGGGCCTGAGTTCTATCCCAATATCACTTCTGAATTGAGAAGATTCTATGAATGTTTTAGTCATGGTGCTAATTCTCCAGTGTTGACCCAAATAGCAAGTGAATATTTAATGAAGATGATTAGATCTTCTTCATCTTCTTCATCCTGTGATCTAGATCGTCAGGATGCTCAGGTGATCCTAAGGAAGCAGGTAAGCCAGCTTTCAACAACTCTCACCTCTTTTTCTCACTATTTTCCTTGGGAGTCCTCTGTTCAAATTCTTTTGGATTCTTAACTTGCCGGTGCCTACTCTAATCACCAAAAGAAGTAACAATTAAATTACTTTGCATAGAAGTGTCGCTGGATTTTAAGAGTGTGCTTGGAAAGAGTAAGGATTAATACAACAGCTTGAATTTCTGTGGGTGTAACTTTAGATTCTGCGTTGCCTGGGTGTGAAAAGTCTATTTCTACCACTGGGGCCAAAGTAGCCCTTACAGTGCCCTTGTGTGACTTAGAAAAAAGTGCCATTTTACTGCATGAACGCAGACTATGAACAAGCACGTGCTTCTGAGTGGAGCACGAGCTGACTGCAGCTCTGACTCACTAGTCTGGCTGCCTTGTTCAGGGAACAACCTGCACAACTGTATGACCAGCCCAGTGGCCACACGTATGCACAGGTTATGCTGTGATGGGTATTTCTGTTATGTTTCTGACTCATTCTCTCCCTTACCCCATCTCTCTCCTTTTCTTTCATTCTACATATATATTCTTTTAGAGGAGTAAAACACAAGAGGAATTTCATAGAAAATAATTTAAAATAAACAGGCAATTATTTCAAGTCTAAACTAATTAAGGGTAGTAGATTATAAGCATGCATAATTTGGACTCAAATTATCTCTGCTCATTACCTATACATAGCAGTAATGCCAGATATTTATATTTATATAACATATATAAATATATTACCTATATTAAATATATTTTATTTATATCTATATTTATATATACAACTTTGGTGAATAAATTTTTATATATGTGAAATCTTACAGATATATATTCCATTTAATTATATAATACATAATTATATTTCATATAACTATACATAATTTTAATATATGTTATATTATATATTAAAGATTATATATTATAATAGAATATAGAATATAATTATATATATATAAATCTGTAAATATAAAATTTTGCATATATATAAAATTACTCACCGAAGTTATTTTATTCCTAACTCACAGTAATAATATTTATTTTCTGTGTTGCTTTAAATGATTAGAGAAGCATATAAAATTATTCAATATACAAGAATATACATTTAAAATCATATATGTTAATTAACATCTTTAATTGGGTAAGCCAATTCACCCAAGTCTGTGAGTATATCTGTTTCTGACTTGGAAGTGACATTTGGGGATGTGACATCAAATCAAACCATAGGAATAAGATTTATGGGAACTGCTTTTGACTTTATGCCACTGTTACTGTCAAACAGGTCAGTGCAGGCAGAATGCCATGGGCAGCACAGATATTCAAAGACACTGAAATGTGCTGGCAGACCCCAGGGGCTCACAAAGGGTCCCTGAGATTCTCAGTGAGGGTCACCCGATCAGTATCTCCCCTGGCTGCAGCCTGGAGAATTCCACTCACCATCAAGGGCAGCCTTGTTTCCTGGGCTGGGAGCCAGGGGGTTTTGTGGGGGGCTTGTGCGACTTCCCCATGGAGGCCACCCCAGCAGAGAGCATCTTGTGCAAGCACAGAGATGCTTGCCTCCTGCAGTGTCTTCAAAGCTGAGGCATTTCTTTCCTGGGAGCATCTGCCCCAGCGGAGAGGAAGAGGCAAGAAGCCCTGAATTTTTCACGTAAATAGTAGTGATACTGTCAACCTACTCTTCCAGGAAATTCCATTTCCAGATTTAACATGACATTTTCATTCCCCTACCTCATTTACAAAAATTTATATTTCTCTACTATTTTTTTCACATGCAAACCATGTGCATAATGGGTTTGACTATATAGTGATGAAATAGCACTTTATCACATGAATAAAGGGCTTTACTTTTCCACTTGCTATTTGGATAGAATTTGAAAATATCACTTAAATGTACCCATTACATCTTTCAGAATAAGGATGATGACCTCCTGCCACTCTCATTCATCAGAGAGTAAAGAGAGGGAGATCTGTCCACCTCAAAGGAAGATGTTGATTCCAGCTTAAAGATTTCTAAAATGGCCAAAATATGCAGAGAGATGGAATATTACTTAAAACACACATTATCATATTTCATAATTTAAGAGGTCATTGATTATAGGATATACCACTAAGAAAGAAAAACTAAAGCATCTCAAAAGAACTATTCTAATTTTATTTAATTATATTATCCTTGCGCATACTTGAAAAGGAAAATATTGAGAAGTGAATTGGTTAAGGCATCCCTCAACTTCTTCACATCCGTAGCCATAGTCCAACTCTCCTGAAACACTTTGCAGCTCAAATCATTGATGTCCCCACAGGATGCTCCTCTGTGTCTATAAAAGCATTGGTGATAGGGAAGTTCTTTAAAAAGAGGGCTCTTCCATTGTCTCTAGAATTTTCTTCTAAGGCACTGCAACTTAATCTGCAAGTTTTAATGCTAGTGCCACATGCACACAGGCAAAGACAACTGTGTCACAATCGCTGCTTGGCCAAGAGAGACGGCAAGAGGCTGTCAACAGTAAGATGCATTCTGATATCAGAGATGCTAAAATTGTGAAAAACGGTGTGCATCCAAGAGTCAATGAACTATTGTTTTCCCTGAGATTTTGACAACAAATAGAATTTTTCATATTTCAGAATGTTGCCTTACAGAGCACTCCCTCTCAGAGAACATGCTGCGAGTACTTTGAGGCATCACTGAGGAGGACCCTAAAAATGTGGATATGTGAGGACTAAAATTCCTCTCGATGAGTTAAACTTTAAAATTGACACATGAATCAGACTGAAAAAATGTAAACTAACCTTAACAGACGGGTTAATTTGCAGGTCTAGAACTTCTAAGTTTAATGTTTAACATCATTTATGTGTAGAGAAAAAAAAATGATCATAATGGTATTTGTCCAACCTTGGAAACTTGGGGAAAAGAAAGAATTATAGATGCAGAAGTTATCAAGTGGAGAGGGAAGTTTATTCAACAGACTGAAGTAGTAAAATAATGCAACACACAGTCTTAGTCTGATGTCATCAGTTCGTGTGATTTATGTAATTCCTCTGATACTGATTCCAAGCCCCCACATTGTCTGATTATGTAAGATTGCCAATAAGGGAGAAGGTGCAATAGTTTTTGAGAATCAGGTTTCAATATAATTATTTCTCATCAGAAATTAAGTTAACTGACTTTTTAGTTTTATACAGCAATCTACTGAGTTTTAGTTAATGGGTCACTCTCCTAGGATTTCATCACCTCTTATTCTTCAACAATGAAGCTCTCTAGATAATAATAATATCACCAATGTAACGAATATCACTTTATGAGACTCCCTGGGTATCTGCTTGTTCAATTTCCCAGGAACACACGAATGCATTTTTTTTTCCTGTATACCAAATTTTTGAAGAAAAAGATAGGAAATAGCAATAGTGATTAAGTAGGCTGTGGGGATTAGAGTCAGTAGTTAAATGGATGTTAAAACTGTCTTGCATGAAGTCTGGATTAGTACTGGTAGATTCGGGTATAGTTACCTTTGTATGTGTGGCAGAGCAGAAGCTGACACAATTAATAAGGGAAGCCAGAAGTAAGGAAAATTATAAGCTATTTTTTTCTGTTGTGATAATTATCACATAGAAGCCACTATTATCACAGAGGCTTCCTTTACTCTTAAATCCCTGGAGAGAATGAATGATTTATTCATTGTAAGACTCTCCAGAGTGTTTTGTAGACACTAGATGTTTAATGACACTTGTTTTGTACTTTTCAAAGTACAGTAGTTTCAAATCTACATATTAGTGTATAAAAATATTTTCATATGTATCATTTAATTGAATACTTCTAAACAACACTGTGGGTTAGATTTGAAATGCCCAGAATTTGGGGCTTCAACCAACCTCTAGTCTCTCTTATAACTTCTTGCTGAGACTATAATGGCATGAAAATGGTATACGCTGTCAGATTTAGATTTGTAGAAACAGAGATTACGTTGTAGTAAAATGAACCCATACAGTATGATCGATAACCAACTTAATGTAATCTCTCAATGTCACCTGCAATAAGAACATGCAATCTACAAGTGCCAGGGTAAACCTGCTCAGGGTGAAGAATGGAGGCTACAGAGCTAATTTACAGCACCACAATTTTCATTACTACAGCTGGCTGTCAATTACATGCACTCACTTGTCTGGAAACTGAAGCTATTATAAAAATTCTGTAAACGTACCAAGTCTACTAGCAAAGAATTTCAATAAACTTCTAAGTTTCTAATAAGCTACAAAATTATTTCTGTCTTACCTTTTCTCCTAAAATCTCTTAGCTCATCTTTTATACACAGGGAGAAAAAAATACATACTTTCACATCATATTTCATGACTCATTACTTACATGTTTAAATAGTAATGTTTTATTATTGTATTTTCTGTAATCAATCAGGAATATTTATTTAATGAGTTCCTTCTATGTAAAAGTTCTCTGCTTTGTATATAATGTATACTTTTATAGCACTCGTACCACTGCAAACCTTTTTGTTGTCTTATTCCAGATAACTAAACTTAACACATTGTTACTACTGAGTTGCCATGAAATTAACACTAGTGATTATTCACCAGATTTCGATGAGATAAGGGAAGTTCACCAGATGATAGGTCACAATGTCCTTGCCAGGGGAGTCCTACACACCTTGGGCTGCTGGAACCTGCCTTTAAGGGCTTTTCTCTTGGTTAACCAGGGACCTTATGTTGTCTTATTTCCAGGAGTAAAAGCAAAAACACCAAACTACAAACATTTCACTGATTCTGTTATGGTGCAAAGCAATGTGTAGTGTTTTGACTGAAAATGCCTCCATGGTATGGATCACATGTCTATCAGTGATCATGAATCTTTCACTTATGAAGGTAGCTTTAAATTTTGACAGTAGGCAAAAGTTATTCAGATCTGAATCTGCTGAATGGTATTTTTACTTCTCACTTTCGAACTAGACTGAAGACTTATTAAAGGTATGATTTGAGTCTTGTACATTTCTATAGTGTCTTATCCCTCTAGCATGGCACCAGGGAAGTGGATGCTATAATGAAGTGACAAAAACGGTGGCCTCCGAAGTCACACAAACCTGGTGTCCACGATCCCACTTAACAGTTTTGAATTTAGGCCAGTTAACTACCTTTGCCTTCGCTGCCTCACACATAAAAGTGGACAATAATCCGACCTACCTCATGTGAACTTGTGCACATAAAGCACAATTCCGGCACACAGTAAGGGTTTGCTAAGTATTAGCACTGTATTATTGTTGTTGTTGTTTATATGCTCAAAATGTGGGTGAAGAATGACTAAGATACTGGATAAATAAATAATATAAATAACATAAGCAAAATCATTTTGCAAGCCGATTGAAAAAGAGTCAGCAATATAAATGCTTTTAGGAAGTGTTCAAAGTACAACATTATTATTGGGTTTCATTCTATGAGCACACACACCCAATTTAAATCAGAGTTACGGCTGGAAGGACAAAAGAAGGAGAATGTCGGAAGGTCTGATGTGGGTAATAAAGGACACTTGGGTCAACATGTAAAACTGTTAGCAAAATAACAAACTAGGACCCAGGTCAATTATTTACTATCAAATTTTAATATAATAGGGGCAGGATAGGAATAAAGACGCAGACATTGAGAATGGACTTGAGGACACGGGGAGGGGGAAGGGTAAACTGGGACGAAGTGAGAGAGTGGCATGGACTTATATATACTACCAAATGTAAAACAGATAGCTAGTGGTATGCAGCCGCATAGCACAGGGAGATCAGCTTGGTGCTTTGTGACCACCTAGAGGGGTGGGATAAGCAGGCTGGGAGGGAGACAAAATAGGGAAGAGATAGGAGATATATATGTATGTATAGCTGATTCACTTTGTTATAAAGCAGAAACTAACACACCATTGTAAAGCAATTATATTCCAATAAAGATATTTAAAAAATTATACTTTTTAAAAGAAAGTTCTCATGCTGAAGGCTTCTTTGAATTCAGGTAAGATATTAGATTTTGAAAATGCATGTATCATGCTAGCTACAATTCTTTGCATAAGGCCATGCAAGCTAATAATTTCCCAAAAAGAAATATTAAATTAGGTACAAGGGTTTAGTTAAGCTAGAATTTCCCAAAGAATGTGTACGGCTGATGCATTGAGAAATATCGTATCTTATTATATTAGTTGTATGTCTGCAATAATATAAGTAAGTTGATTCAAAAAATATATTTATTAAATAATTAAATTGGTGGTCTGTGGGCTTTGTAAAACTTATGAAAATGGTATACAAATCCAAAGTTTGGGAAATGCTGACAAGATAATAAATGATTTATCTATCACAAATTGGTTGTAAATAGCACATTAATAACTTCATAACTTCTCATTTCAATAATTCAGTGTCTGATAGCAATCACTTGGTTTCTGATATAATACTCTGTTGGATTATTTAAAATAATTTGATACATATTTATAATACTATAAGCTCCACACAAACAGATGTCATGTCTAACGTGTTTGCTGTTGTGTCCCTAGTGCCTGGCACATAATATGTACTAAGATATATTAGTTAAGACAATAAACAAACAATTATATAAACTTAGGAAAACACATTAAAATTCTAAAAATTGTACCCAGAGGAAAACACAGAACAATAAACAGATATTTTATAAGACTGGGAAATGACTCTCACTCTAATATCTGATAGAACCCCATTATATCATACCTACCATTAAAGTTGCTGCTAATCAAATCACAGAGTTCATTAAATTAAAAAAAATAGATAATGACTGGAATTAGAAAGAGATTTGGAACCATGTCAATTAAGGATCTACTAAATACTAAGATAACTGGGAAGTCCAAGGGCCAATTTAAAGATTATGTTAAAGAGACTGATTTGTAAGAATATTTCAGAATTGATTTTTTTCTGCATATTTACTAAAGATATTAGTATTCATAAATAACTTCAGCTATAGTTGATTTTAATTTAAAGGTCACAAGATAAGTGTTTTCCAAGCTTAGTAAAGGTAAAGAGTGGAAGAGTTACACTTGTGTTGGAAACAATAATTTTATGATATAAAGAAGTGATTTCTTTTGTAATTTTGTCAAAGGAAAGTTGAGATTTGCATGCTTATAAAATTTCCATGATTTTTAAATTTTAGGAATAACTTATACACTAAATATTTTCCCATATGACACAGGAAATTAATATCCCCTTTAAAGCAAGATTATTATCATGTAGGAACATCTTCAATAGATTTTCAGTCTATTAAAACACCATGATATAGGAATACTGAAAAAGAAAGCCTTAACACATGGACCACTTTTGGACACTGTTTTCTTCTTTACTCTGCTTCCATGAAAGGAAGAGCAATCAATACGAATAAGACCATGTCTATAAAGCGGAAGACAAGTTGAACTGGCACCAAAAATTCATTTTAATGACATTGCAACAGAGTCAGATGCTCAATGGGGCCATAACATTTCATCCAAATGTTTTCATAAGGTTTCTGCCCAGGGCTTGAAATGGGAGAAAGAAAATATCCTTGGCTTTAACAATAAATCTCCTCTAAATGCAACTTCTAATTTCCTTTTTATGTAGCAAAAAACTATTAACCAAAAATATCTGAACAAGATTGTAATTACTGACGACCAAAACTGTATCGTGCAGATAGGCAACATAATGATAAAGTCCCAGCATCCACAGAAGTTTCTGAGCAAGCTGGGTTCTTACTCACCCTTAATTATACACAGAGCCTCATAATGTGTGGCCACAGGGAGGAAGTAGTCAAATGTTATATGGGAGTCAGAGTATTTTACTTTCAAATAGGAATGGAGATTAGGATCTCAAATATTAAAAATGAATACTGTATATGGGGATACTGAATCTTTCAGTAAATAGAATCTAGAATTTTCAAAGGGAAGACAGAACTCGGAGAGAGTAGAGGTGGTGGAAATATGATCGACAATAGATGATTTTCTTCCCAGAGTAAATATTCTATTGCATAATGTGTTCCTTTATATTTTGTTTCCATGTAATATTTAACTTGATTTTTTTCTCTGATCTCATCTTCCTCTAGTGTTTGTCTATGGAATGAGAGAACTAGGAAAAAACAACCTGGTATAAAGTAGTTGTTGAAGCAAAAATAAGAGTAATTAGTAATAGAAATAGGGCTTGCCAGCTCTCAAACAAACAAAAACTTCACATGGGAAGGCCTTTAAAAATCACTTGGGCTATCGTTTTCTGTATACATAGGCAGAAATGACTTAGCATTTGAAAATGCTCTGTTTGAAAATATCTTCTTCATATTTTGATTCCTCTTGCTATTCTCTTTGAAATGGAAATACCACTGGGAGAGGTAACATATTACAGTAATATGTTAACGTCATATCAGATCTCTTTTCTCCTATCCAAGGGAGAACTTTGGGAGAAGGCTGTGAAAATACGGACACCAGAAAGAAGAAAGGAACAAAAACAAAATGTAAAGGAAAATGGTGTCCACATTGGCCTGGAACTGCAGTTAATAGCCAGCAGGAGTGATCCAGGAGTATGATTAGTAGACACAGGAACATCACTGATGATAACTATTACTAGGACATAATGCTGTGTTTTTCAGCAATTAACCAACCTACTAACAATGTTAAAGTAACCATCTTTTGCAAATGTTTTCCAAATTTACAACTTACGTTGACAAACTTCCTGTCACAAATACTTGGTAGGCAACCTGGATAGTTATTCAATTCATACGTTTTGTGGTCTGTAGCTTACCTTTAAAATACATCCACAAGGACAGTCTGATATAATTACATGTGTATTAGTGATTTTATACCCAAGAGTTGGCACAGGATTGCTCTAAGCAAAAACACACAGTCTGTGGGTTGTTGGCTAGCATTTCAAGAAAAAACAAGATTTCAGAAGTGGATACAAGTGCACACGTTGCATTTGTCACCACTCAAGACCTCACGTTTTGTTAATTAGCATAAATTAATTTAATTTTAGTTACAATTTGGGGGATGGGTTTTTATTGGTGAGATTACTGATGTTCACCTAAACCGGCTAAAATATTTAAAGATTCCCCCTGACTCTTGCAACAAAAGGATAAAGAAATATAGGGAGCCCTTTACCTTTTGCTTTTCATAGGTGATTTATGGCTAGGTTCTTTTTCATCCATTGAATTAGAGGATTCTGGTTGCCTGATCCCACTTATAAAGTAAACTCAATCCTGCTCCTAGAATGTTTTCATATTTGCTATAGGAGAAGCATCCACACAAGGAGTAGTTGGAAAAACTAAAGGGACAGAGAGCTTGGATTTTCAAATTGACAGAACAGGTTGTATAGGCAACTTTTGAGCCTACCGCTAATAAACATTTGCCTTCTAATTGTAGGCAAGGCAGACTTTTGTATCACACATGTTTCTTATACAATACTGAGACTGATGGAGAAGTTACTCAGACCTACTCATCTATCTCTAACTAATGGTGACTACTTATATCTACTAAAAAGCCAAAGTAGCACAGGTCTGTTTGGAAGAGTGCATTTATTAGTGCCAACTATATACCAGACACTGCTGGATTTAGGAGCAAACAAGAGAGACATCCTAGCTCACGGCCTAGATTCTAGTTAATCAGAAATTAGGAATAGGGGAAGAAAAACTAAATAATAATAGTAATAACAATTTATATTATTTTAGTTATAAGAACCAAGGGTTTATAGAATGTTTCAATCTATTAAAAAGGAAAAAGTGATAAATTTATGCCACTAAAAGATATGGAAGCCTCTCATTCTCTAATTGCTGTTCTAATTTAAACCTCATTCTTTATGTAAACAGCTTTTTGTAAATTCTGTTATAGAGGCACCCATGGATGATAAGATGTTTAAACACTCATTAGCTGTTTGGAAAATTTTAAAACCTGTTTGTGTCTCAGTTCACATGTCTTCAAAATTGGAATACTAATTTTGTATTGTATTACAAATACAATACAAAGGGAGGAATAGATGGAATACTACTACAGATGAAAGCATCTATCATATTACCTTATAGAGAGTCAGCAATAAACACTTTAAGAATGATGACATCCTTTAAACGAAAAGGGAAATATTAATTGATATGAAAATTTGAACATTTTAATGAATTTTAAAAATACATGTTTTGAAAAACGATTGGTTCTATGGTATTAAACCAGGGGATTAAAAATGAATAACAGACTTCCTGGTTAGGATGTTGAGTAAACACTGGCATCTAACTTCTCCCGCCTCAAAGTCCACTAAAGCTAGAAATATATTTATGTATCCATGTACATTCATAAATATATATGATAAATATATAGACATATTCAAACCAGGACACTACTGAGAGTAAAAGGGAGAGCTGTTTAAAATTATATGCGGGGAAAAGAAGTAAAATGGGACTATACTGGGCATACAGGACATATGGCCACTCTAACCAAGAGTGAAGTTCAAGGTCAACAAGACCCTCTCACTTTTTTTTTTTTTGGTATTTTTTTCCCCACTGCATAGCATGCAGATTCCCCAACCAGGGATCAAACTTGTGTCCCCTGCAGTGGAACTGCGGAGTCTTAACCACTGTACCACCAGGGAAATCCAAGACCCTCTCATTCTTAATAATAAACACATAGCTAATAATTATTAGGAATCTGAGGGAAGCTGAGGAGGACAAAAAACTGAGTAAAATGAACAGAATAAAGGAACTCAGAAACTGAGGGAAAGGGAAAAAATGTTATTATCCTTGAGAGACGAGAAAAGATTTTGCATATATGAAGTAATAATAGTATGCTATTAAAATGGAACTTTTGAAGAACAAAAAAGAGCTCTTTGATTTAAAACCAGGATGAAAAGTCATTCTAGAAAGAAGGAGAAAACAGAGAAATCAGAAGAGACAAAATCACGAATAGAAAAATAAAAAGAAATCTGAGGAGTAGCCAGTGTGAAAGTGAGCACCTACGAAACAGATGAAAACAGACCTATTCTAACGCATGGTGTGAAACTTCAGAACATTGGGGAGTAAAAGAGTGTTCTTCTAATTTCTAGGGAGAAGGATCAAGAAACTATCAGAGAATGTGCTACACCCAAATGAGGGAGTGAATTAAAATGAAGACGACACGGGAAATAGGAAGCATGAGTTCCAACTTAGGGGGCAATGAGGAAATTGTAGGGTGAATAAACACTGGTGTGGGGAAGGGAGATTTCATGATGATGGGATGCCCCAGATATAGAGAGCAAGCAGTTTGGATTGGAGCAAGAGGAAACATTGGCAAAATGTCCACTATTATTTTACAGTCTTTTAAATACTGAGAACAGAATATGTCGGATTCTACTCTGTACTCGCCACAACAGTGCGCTTATTAATAAACTTCCTATTCTCGTGTGCCTGTCCTGCTGTCTGGATCAGCTAGGGTATCAGGTAACCTCTCAAAAGCATGCTGCCTTGTCTTAGCCCTGAAACCTGGAGATACACCAAGTAAGCTTAGAAGCAGAAGGGGCAAATATGGTTCCAGTGAAAAGAAAATAGAATATATGTACATAAATCAAGAAAGGAAAAATAACAGTAATGATGATAATGATAAGGATCTAGCAAGTTCCTGAATAGTCTCACTTTTTAATGATGATTTTGTTCAAAAATGTGAGTAGAAACAGGATATAAGATTAATGATTATGTGAGGGGAGGTTAGCCCTACTGACCTCCTCTGGACATAAATACAACGAAGAGATTTTTGAGAAATTCATCCACAGGTATACTTTTATTCAAAGTTATTTTCTCACTCGTCATAAATGAGACAAATGCTGTCATACGGCACTCACTTGCGCTGGGCATTGATGAGCTTTGCTTCTACTTTAAGTCTGTCCCAGAAATAGGACTCCAATATTTGCCAGTTTAGAAAACATGCTGCATTGGTACAGTTTATTACTGAACTTTCTTGGTTGCATCAGTTAGACCAAGAGAAAAGATAAAAAGAGAGATTTGCTGCTATATGAGATTCTCCTGCTAAAACTGCCAGGAATCCTCTGAAATGGAAATTGACTTACTCAGAAGGAATGAAAGGTGACCCAGCAAACTGAAAAACCTAGGGTTTGGAAAGATAGAAGCTCAGGCATAGTGGCTTTAAGTTTAGCCAGAAGGGAGGAATTCCTAGTGAATAAGTGTGAGGTTGTTCTTGTACTTTGTGCTGATTTAACTGGCTTTCCCAAGGTTTTGTTTGTTTTTTGGTTTTTTCCCCACCTGCCTGCTGCACAAGCTGATTTTTATGGACTAGACAAGAGTTTCAGACCCCAAATGACAGAGGAAACCGAACAACAGTCCCTAACCATAGACAATGTGAAGCCATTCTCAGGGTTTTTTGTTTGTTTGTTTGTTGTATTTTTGTGGAGTTTTTTTTGGTACACGGGCCTCTCACTGTTGTGGCCTCTCCCGCTGCGGAGGTTTTGAGCAGGGAAATTGCACAACAGAAGCAGTGCTTTTTAAAGCACCAAAAGGGCAGTGTGTTTAAAATATTGTTTAGGCAGGTGTGTAAAAATGTTTGAAGGTGGGTGTATTTGCATCTGGGGTACCATTCTGGAGGCTCCACATGTGATGGAGCTGCCTGTTCTAGATCTAAGGCCATCTTGATTTTACTTGGGGTCCTGCCTTCCCTTGCTTGCTTCTGTCTGCTGCATGGGCCTCACCAGACCTCTTACAGCTTTCCTCTCCCTTTCTTGATTTAAAGTTCGAAAACCACCCGAGAACTTTTTGTCATATTAACCTATCACTGTGACTGACACACAATGAAGAGATTTAAAAGAAAGCCTGGCAGGTAGAAGTCATCTGAGGAATAAGAGTGTGAATCTGAAAGGGAGTCTTGGGTGGTGGGTAATCAGTTACAGAGAAGAGCTCTCCTTTCAGGCTGTGTTTGATCAGCGAGTTGGTTCCTAGATTTTCAATTGGAACTGTATGAACAGAATTGAATTCAAAGATGTATACTGATTGTGAGGAACTGAAACAGCTGAGCGCGTGAAGCGGGAGTTGCTAAGTGATTACAAAGGTTTATAACAAAGACAGCTTGTGAGAAGTCGACAAAGAGGAGATGATGTGAAAGAAGACAGAGAAGAGCTATTCTATGTGCGGGTTAATGACAGAGGAGGCAAACTAGGTTAGGAGAAAGAAAGAGGAGGGCGAATGCCTTTGATGAGAAAAAATACAAATGAGTGGGGGGGGAAGAAAATGGAAGAAGCCAGCGTTTTGAGGCTTACACTTTAGAATGTGAACACATGAGGGAGAGAGTGTATGACACACAGGAACACAAAGGGGTAGAAGCATAGCAGTGCCTGGCCTGAGAATGTTAATAAGCTCCCACAGAGAAGAGGAGAGCTGTGTGTCCTCATTTCTATCTGGTTTCCTTGCAAAAAGAGAATGAGGTGCCTCAATCATATTAAATATTACCAATGATACCTAATACAATTCCATTCAATCTTGTTACCTTCTCAAACCAGATTTTGCTAGGTTCAGTTTAAGATTTTACACTGAAAAAGTAACTAGATATTGGGAATAGAACTTAAATTATCCTTCAAGTCTGGCTCAAACCCTAAGGGATAATTAACCTAGGTACACAAGAAATACACATTATCCTATAAAAGCTCTCAGAAATTGGTATTCGAGAAAATGCCTACAGCTGAATTAAGACGTAAAATTGATAACAATTGCTTAGTGGTTTATAAACTGATTTCATTTAAAATGTGTTCTCTGATTAAAAAAAAAACCCCAAGGCATCAGTGGAACAATTTAGAAGTAAATAATTTATGGCAAAAGTGCTGTCCAAACCACAGATAATAAATTAGAGTTGTGTAAGGAAGTTCTGATGATAATGAAAACACATAAATAAGAGATGCTCATCTCAGAAATCATATTTAAAATAAGACTACAGAATCCAAAATGAGGAGTACCATTTGTATGCACACATATGGCCATTCGGATGAATAACACACACAGGTGCACTCACACACATATAGGCATGTATGTGCACACATGTGCACACACACACTATGAATGCTGGCCTCTGGATCACTCAAGCCTGTCTAAGAGTCAATCTCCATAACCCACTAGGTGTGTAAGTTAGGACTTGATTTCTGTGAGCTTTACTTTCCTCACCCAAAAACTGGAATAAGAGTAATGTTACATACCCCGTGGGGTTGCTGTGAATTATTAGATGAGTTAATGTGTGTGATCTGCTTAGAACAGTGCCTGGCATTTAGTTTGCCCTCAATACTATATATATAGCTACAAGCATAAAATACAAAATCTTTATCGCATTTCCTAACACGTTAGTAATTGTTATCTCTAGCTGGTAAGCAATTTTTATTTTTGCTTATCTATATTTTCAAAATTTCCTATTTTGAACAATACGTTAAAAACCATAAGACAAATAATAAAGCTTAATTTTTTACAAACTAAATGTGGCACTGTTACTCAAAAGGTAAGGCTATATGCAGCTGGAATTATGAATAGTATACAGAGACACAGAGGTAAGTGTGGTAAGAAGAATAAAAAGTATTCCCCCAGTATTCCCGACCCCTAGTGTACACCCCCTGATCCCACTCCTTGAATGTGGATGGGACAGGTATATACGATGGGATATCACTCCTGCGATTAGGTTGCTCTAATCGGCAAAGGTGAAGAGATTTTGCAGGTGTCAGTAAGGTCCCCACTTGACTTGAGTTAATCAAACAGGTAGCTATACTGGGTATTAGGCATGGCCTAATCAGGTGAGCTCTTGAGAGAGAGTCTAGAGGTCAGAGATCCTCCTACTGCCACACCATGAGAAGGACGCATATCTGGGACCTTGGGAACATCCTCTAGGAGCTGAGGGCAATCCGCAGCCAACAGCCAACAAGAAAATGGGACCCTCACTCTTCAAACCTCAAGGAATTGAATTCCATCGACAACCTGAACAAACATGGAGGAGGATCTCAAGCCTCAGATGAGATCACAGCCCTGCTGATCCCTCATTTCAGCCCGTGGGACCCTGAGCAGTCGACCCCGCTAACCTCTGCCAGAGTCCTGACCCATGGAAACTGTGAGATAATAAGTTGGTGTTATTGAAAGCTGCTAAGAAAATGAATATGACGAAGAAGGAACTGCTTTGCTTTGCTGGGGGGCTGGCGGGAGGTGATGGCAGCAGGAGTGGGGGGCAGGTTCATGATTCCATTAGAGCTCAAGCATCCACCCCAGCAGCCCATTTCCACCCCCACCCCCCACTGTGCTACCGAAACTCCTGAGAAGCATAACGATAAATAAAATATTACTGAGTGCAAGTGCTTAAGAACTTGAGTAACAAGCTCTCTATAAATATTAGATTAAAAAGACATGAACAGCTTTTACCATTATAGAGAATAACAGAATTTGATCAGCTAAATCCCAGGGCTTTATAAAGCACAAATTATGTAAACAAGCTTGATGGCTTTCTGATAAAACTACAAAAGTCGTGCTAGGAAGAATGCAGGAGGTGTTCCTTATTTGGACTTTAAACTTCACACTGTATAGCACAGATGTTTACTTAAATTTTTAAAAATTAAATATAAATGCAAAGAGAGTTATAAAGATGAATTCGAGGATAGAATATTAAGGAAAACATTGTTTTTGATTTAGGGACAAGCAGTAATTTTCCAAGGATAATAGCTGGATCTAGCTTTATTTACTATTGTTATTATCACTGGGCAGAGAGAACTAAATGAAGCTTTAAATATAAAAGTTCAATGTTTCTAGAAGATGTTGGTAAGCATCTTAAGGAAAAAGAAATAAACTGAAATGTGAGAAAAATGTACAAAAGAAAGAGGTCAATATTAGAAATGTATGATAGTATATATGCATTAAAATTATATTTATGATACCAAATTTTCAGAGAGGTGATAAAAATTGAGACGGAAGGTGAGGAGAACAATGACCACATTTTATAATGTGCCCTAAGATCTAAAAAAGGAAACCAGGCTTTGACTTGCACAGAATGATGAACTCTCCTACAAAAGATTCAATGAATATATTCCCTCCTCAATGTCAACTGAGCACTTGAGATGCTGTCATTTAGGGCACCCCCTAATTTCCAAGTGATGAAGCACTGAACTGCAGATAGTCAAAAGGAGAATTGCATAGTAGAAGAACCGCTTTTTGATAAAAAATGAACAGTGCCAATTTATGTCAAACATGCCCAAGAAATGAATAAATTCAAGCTTGTTTGAGGCAAGAGGATTTTGCTTCTCAATTATTTGAATAGTGATATTTTTCTTTCATGTTCCATGGCAATAATAGAATTTTTTTTTTTAAGAATAGAAGGCAGTGTAGAGGTCAACTCATTCCAATTCCTACTGTATTTATAAGGAAACTGAGACAGAGATTAATTGTGTTTAAAGTCTTCAGGGAATCTGTATAGTATCTGCCCACAGCACAGCTCCAAGAGGCTGAATGAAGACACTGAAGACAACATAGAGGCCCACCTTTTTCTGATCTGTCCCTGCTCTTCCGTACTCCCTCACATGGGGCTACTCAAGGCAGAAACTTGGGAATCATTTTCAACTCCAATCTCCAGCCACAGTCTGGTCAACTCAACTTTCTAAATATCCATCAAACCAATCCTCTCCTTTACCTGTCAGCCACCACCTTGAATCTCAACTTTAACTCCTGTATTACAACAGAGGCTTTCTGACTTGCTTCCCTGTCTCATGTATGGGTCTCCTTTGGAAAACCCTATTCCCAGCTGCCAAAGCCATGCTTTAAAATACAGTATCATCAATTGCTTGCCCAGTGTCAACTGCTTTGCATCCCATATAAAGCATGTTACAAGTTGATTTATTTTTGTTATTAAACCAAACTTGGGTCCACTCACTGAACGTGTAGCAAAGCCACTCTACTGACACTAGGTTGTAGTGAAGGAAAGTACAGAGTTTACTGGAAAGCACCAAGAAAGGAGTATGGGCATCTCATGTTCAAAATACCTGAACTTCTCAATGGCTTTCAGGTAACAGTTTTGAAAGGCAACATTACGGGTGTGAGTTGTAGGGTGCCTGATCAGCTCCTGCACAATTCTCTGATTGGTTGATGGTGAGGTAACAGGGTGATGTTTCAGGAATCTCAATGATCAACCTTTTGGTTCCAACCTGTCTGGGGTCTACATACTGGTGGTCAGCACGTAGTTAAGTTCTTCCATCTGGTGGGGGGGGGGGTTTAGTATCTGCAAAATAACTCAAGGATATGGCTCAGGATATTATCCATAGCCCTTGAGGAAGAACTAAATGTTTCTGACTTTGTTTCATGGCTAAACTATTATTATTTTGTCTTGCTTGACTATTTTCCTTTGTTTCTGCACCTTCTCATTTTCTCACTTCTCTGATTAAATTTGCTCTTTGGAACTCGGTGAAGGAGTAGGAGGCTAAAGCTTTTTTTTACAAGTAAGAGGTGGGGGGCATGGAGGGTGGGGGGAGTCTGAACCCAGGAAGGCCCCACTGGGTCCTGCTCATTCATTATATACATTTGCATTGATTCAAAATCACTCTCCATCCTCCCAGTCTTTTTCTCATTCTTTACGACCCAAGCAGTCAATTCGACATCCATAAGGGTGACCCATTTGTCCCTAAAATTCTCTTAGACACTTTTCTTCCACTTACTTATACATTCTCCTACATACAGACTATTTCATCACTAGAAATCTGACCTATCTACTGATTTCCTAGGAGCTCATTTTGCAGATGCCTTTTCCCTGTTTACATCATCCCCTAAGTGATATTATCATTTCTCATATATTCATATGCTAACAATTAGGACATTTATGTCTCTAACCCATACATCCTTTTGGGGCTTGTCCAACTGAAAAATTTGCATCTCAATTGAGATGGCATATAGCACTTCATATTTAAATAGGTCAAAACTGAATTCTTGAAATTCCTCTAAATCTGTTCTTTCCTTAATTTCCCACATCTGCCATATGGCACTGTAATTCATCCAGTTATTTAATCCATATATTCAGGGGTTATTCTTCTTGTTGTTGTTAAATATTTTGCTCTTTTTAATATATATTTTTTAAAATTTATTTTATTATTTAGTTATTTATTTTTGGCTGTGTTGGGTCTTCACTGCTGCATGCGGGCTTTCTCTCGTTGTGGCGAGTGGGGGTTACTCTTTGTTGCGGTGCGTGGGCTTCTCATTGTGGTGGCTTCTCTTGTTGTGGAGCACAGGCTCTAGGCGCGCAGGCTGCAGTAGCTGTGGCACGTGAGTTCAGTAGTTGTGGCTCACAGGCTCTAGGAGCACATGCTCAGTAGTTGTGGCGCATGGGCTTAGTTGCTCCATGGCATGTGGGATGTTCCTGGACCAGGGCTTGAACCTGTGTCCCCTGCATTGGCAGGCAGATTCTTAACCACTGCGCCACCAGGGAAGCCCCAGGAGTTATTCTTCACAACTGTCTTTAACCATCCTTCTCCCATCTGTCACCAATCCTGACAATGCTTCCTTCAAAGTACATCTGAAATTCATCTCTTATTCATCACTTAAACTATCACCACTCTAGTCCAAAGGAGCTTCTTTTCTTCCCTGGACTTTTACAGTAGCCTCAGAACTGGTCCCAGTGCTTTCAGTCTGTCACTCATGGTACTCCCAAGTGGTAGTTTTAATTGAGACCCTCTCATTCTCCTGTTTAAAAACTTTCCATAGATTCCCACCCACTACACTGAAATATAATTGAAAAAGTAAAAACCAGATTTTTTTCCTGCACCACCACCTGGCCACTGCCCATCTCCCCACTTCATTTTGGGCCCCCCTATAGGCTCATTATGCTTCAGCCACTGGGGTTTCAGTTCCTTGGAAGGAAATGATCTCTTTCACTCTTTGGGGTATAATTTTTCAGGGCTCATTCCCCTTCCTCACCTTTTTGAGTGCCTTGTCTCTTTTCATATGCTAGATTTTGGCTAAAATGTTGCTTCCTAGGGAGGTTTTTTAAAAAATCCTGTATCCAAAATAAACCATTCCTCACAATTCCATTATTTTTCTCTACAGAAAAATTACTTGTTTACTTTTTTAGTGCTTGTTTTTATTGTTGGTTGTGAATACCATGAAGGCATTTATTATATCCATTTGTTCTCACATGGCACAGTTCCTGGCACACAGTGAATATAGAAATGAAAAAACCTAGAAAAAGGATCCTAGAGGGATGCTTAAATATTGTTCTTTTTTCTTTTCACAAAGTTTATGAAGAAATTCACATTTTGGGGTTTTTGTGTGTGTGTGTGTGTACATTACATTTTTAATTAAAAATTTTCTTTTAGATAATGTAAATTTTACATGCAGTGTAAGAAATAATACAGAGACCACCTCACACTGGTCAGAATGGCCATCATTGAAAAATCTATAAATAACAAATGCTGCAGAGGGTGTGGTGAATAGGGTACCCTCCTACATTGTTGGTGGGAATGTAAACTGGTGCAGCCAATATCGAGAACAGTATGGAGGTTCCTCAAAAAACTAAAAATGGAGCTGTCACATGATCCAGCAATCGCATTCTTAGGCATATATCCAGAGAAAAACATGGTTCGAAAGGATAAATGCATCCCAATGTTCACTGCAGCATTGTTTACACTAGCCAAGACATGGAAACAACCTAAATGTCCATCGACAGATGAATGGATAAAGAAGATGTGGTACATATATACAATGGAATATTACTCAGTCATTAAAAAGAATGAAATAATGCCATTTGCAACAACATGGATGGACCTGGAGATGGTCATCCTAAGTAAGTCAGACAGAGAAAGACAAATACCATATGATATCACTTATATGCATAATTTTTAAAAATGATACAAATGAACTTATTTACAAAACAGAAACAGACTCACAGACTTAGAGAATGAACTTATGACTACCAGGGTGGAAGGGGGGGGGGAGGAATAGATTGGGAGTTTGGGATTGACACGTACACATTGCTATATTTAAAATAGGTAACCAACAAGGACCTACTGTATAACACAGGGAACACTACTCAATATTCTGTAATAACCCAAATGGGAAAAGAATTTGAAAAAGAATAGATATCAATACAAGTATATGTATAACTGAGTCACTTTGCTGTACACCTGAAACTAACACAACGTTGTTAATCAACTATACCCCAATATAAAATAAAAATTAAAAATAAAAGAGGAAAGGTTTTGATCGATAAAAGAGTTTACAATGGTCATTTGGTGGTGAAGGGTATATTGAAGATGAGGAAGAGCTTCATGGAGGAGTTTAGGATTCAAGAAAACTCTTGAGAGATAAGTATTTTATAGAGCGCTTCAGGAGAGAATATTGTACACAGGGACACTGTCATGAAATTTAGTGTAAAACAAGCCAAGCTGAATTTTAGGGAATGATGGAAACTCTACTCTGATTGGAGCATGGGATGGCCATAAAGAAGCAGGGTGGAAAAAAGACAGTGCTAGAAAGTTTGTATTAAACGTGAAGGAAGTCGAATGCTAAGTTGAGGCCCTTTCCCATTATTCAGTAGTTGGGATGGAGCACAGTGGTCATATGATCACAGTGGTGTGTTAGGAGCATTCATCTAGCAGCCTGCTGACAGGTGGCATGGAGGCAGGGGCAGTAGGAAAATATTGGAGTTGAAGGGACTGTTGGAGGAGGTCATGGAGAGAATGTGACTGCCAGCTGACCCTTAAGCAGAACCCTGGCAACCGGAGGCTCCTCACACCTCCCCTGTCCTTGGAATGTACATCCCACCTACTATTCCCAGGCAAGCAGCCCTTTCAGGGAGTAAATCCTTGCGAGAGGTAGGTGTTGAGACCATCTGGACTGAATATGTCACTGAACCTGTCAAGGCCTCGATATAAACTTTTAAGATCCTGTGGGTTGGGTGCAGAAATCTACTCCTATTGTGTCGCCCAAGACAAACCTTGTAAGTAAAGTTCCCTTGCTTATTAAACCTTCACCTACCAATCTAGAGGGTCTGCCTCTTTCTCAGTCTCTCCTTGCCTTCCACGTACGGGGTCCAGTTTCAGATTTCACTTGGGGAACTCCCAAGGTTGTAAACCAACAGGGGCCAGTTGGGACATTACTAGAATAACCTAAACCCAACAGTTGAGGGTCTGAATCAGGATGGTGGTTTGAGGAATGGAAAGAATAATGATTTGCAAGAGGCATTGGGAAGGAGAAATTGAGAATTTAACAGTATCTGAGATGCCAAGAGATATATGCTGACAGTTTGGACTGAATCCAACACTAAAATACTCTAGCAGGGACAAACTTCAAGTCTTCCTTGTGATTCAACGGAAAATGTAATAAGGATAAGATGAGAAACAACTTACTTATTTGATAATGTTAAACAAACATAAAACTTGGAGATATTAGCAAGCAGTGATGTTGTAATGATTATTTGGAGGAACTTCTTTTCTAAAAGTCAGAGGAGACTACCTTCTTCTTGCCAGGCCCTAAATTAATTGTGTTTTCATTTTGTTTTATATTTTAATTAGTAAGTGAATTTAAAGTTTAGTATTCCAAAGAATAATTATAAATCAGAAGTGATTTCCAACAGAGTGATTTTTCATTTCTACCCAAATTTACATCAGATATTACCTGCCAGTAAAGTTTCTCCAGTGTCGAGAAACCAAAATCAAGACTCATATATTCACTATGTCTGTACAAGTGAAAAACTCTCCCTCATCTTAGTAAGAAGAAGGAAAAAGAGACTGATCACTGCCAAGACATTGCTTCTTCCCCAGAGAGGATATCTTGCTCCCATTTTAAAAATATGTGATGTATTCAACAGTGATAAACACTCAATTACATTTGGGTCACTAAGAAGTGGGACAGCTCTATTCTTTAATACAAATGTTGTGAATTAAGGTGCATATACAATTTCTCATGACCACAGAGTGATATCTCAAGATTCATAGACTATCTCATGCTGTCACTCCCTCCTCTTCTTCAACATGTATCTCTTGGAAAAGCAACAGCCCAAGCCAAGCTCTGTGGTGCCATGTTTTCCTAATGGGTCAAGTTCATGCTCTTTCCAGATGAAGGAAGGGTTAATGGGTTGCAAAAGGCCAAAGAGTACCTGATGGCCTTCAAGGGTCCCTGAAACACTGGTACTCATAACTATCTTGACGATAGAAAAAAAATCTTCTAGCTGCAGAAATCATGCTGTTCTTTTCACCACTTAGACTGAATCTAGAGTATTAGGTCAAACTGTAGTCATACTCTTTAAAGGAGGTATTGATGAAGAGGAGATCTGTGTTTCCACAATAGGCCTTCAATTCACAGAAAAGTGATCTCTCCCCCCCCAAAAAAGGAAAAAATCCTCTTCCATTTTGTGTGTTCTTCATATGAGGATCGTATACATTATGGTTTTGTTTAGTTTTCTAGTTCTTTTCTGAAAAGGCATATAGGAAAGTAACTAAAGTAACTTCTGAATTGTCCAAGCCCATTCAGGATGCCCTGATTTCCCTTAAGGTTAATAGCTGACAATAGTTTTGAGAAGTCAACATCAAGAGTCTTTTGCATTAAGTCTAGCTCTCATGGATTCTACTTTAGTTGAAGTAAGATTAGAATGAAGGTAAAGAAGAAAGTACCTGAGTGCATTGACAAGTCCAACAATCAATGAACTCTTGGGTCAAGCTTTCTGGTAAGTGAATTATTTCTCTGGGGCACGCTTAGAGTCTTGACATGGGGGGAAATTTGGGGACAGTAGCTCTCACTTTACCATTTTCTCTACCCACCTTCCACACCTCAACATTCTCCCTTCCGTTTTGTGCCATGTCTGTCTTCCTGACGTTGCCGAGTTCTCCACAGGGGTCTGCTTGTCTACAGCACTGTTTAGGGCTCTTAGTTCTAGGCGCACAATCCTATTTGCACTTCACACCTACTGAGTCAGCCTCCTGAGATGGAGCCAACAGGTTTGTATGGGAAGACAAAACTCCATAAATGTTTCTGAAGCATAGCTGGATTTAAGAACCATTGGCCTCAAACATATTGGAATTAGAATTTTGCCTGAATAATATAAGCGAGTTATTTAACTCTCTAACTTCTTTAAAAAATAATTATACCTAACTCCTGGCAACCTTTTCTGAAAGTTTATTGATGTGTCAGACAATATGCTAAGAACCACATGTAGATTACCTTATTTCATTCATACAATAATGCTATGAGGTAGATATTACTATTAATCAATTTCAAAGAAAAACATACCGAGGCTTATTGAAATTAATACAGTTAATAAGTTGCCCAAGATTATATATCTGGTGATTAACAGAGCCAGAATATAAACCCAGGTTATCTGAATAAAGCAGTTATCGTGGTACCCGATACATGGTAAACCATCCATGCAGCAATCGTCAGCAGCATCATATAACCATTATCCTTAGCATCATATGCCTCAGGAGTTCATATCAAATGCTGATCCTCTCCTGGAGCTAGTAGACAGTGCTCGCCCCACACACTTCTCCAGATTTTTGGAGGGCAAGATGCTACCAAGTGTCTGATGGAAGGTGTGCTCTTATCTTACAGATCTGTATATCTTACATATGACTGTGGGAACCCACAATCTCATTTCATAGCCCTGAAATTTAATATGGAAGTGAAGAAAAACTAGGCTCTCTTCCCCAGAAAAATTACATGAAAGTGGCAGGTAAGTTTTGCTAGTGCCAGAATGGGCTTTCAGTACCCAGAACGGCTCCTTGTATAACCATGGCAAGCAGAGGAAGGTTTGGCGTGACCTCTGAGCTTCCTTTCACGTGGGCAGTGTGGATGGTTTGAGAGGTGATACTCACCTTCCCCAGTCTAGGTTCTCGTGGAGGATGCTTCATGGGCTAGTTCTTTCTGTAGACTTCAACCTTGTAATTTTACTTTCTAGTTTTTCCTCTACATGCTGATTTTTTAAAACACTAATTATTAACTGTTCAAATCAGAAGGCAGACTTTTTTTGAAAACCTAGCATTGAAATACATTTCACCATTTAGCCTAACAAAGCCAGCAATATTTAGCTTATTACACATTATGATAAGAATATAGCACAGAAGAAACAAACTTTAGTGGTGCTATTCATTCTCAACAGACAGAAAAGCAATCTTCATGAAACATAAATATGGCATAGTTACCTGTCATGTTGCAGTAAACTTTCAGAGGCCCCAGAGGTCCACTGCCATCAGGATCTATCCAGTAGTAATTTGATGTCTGGCCTAGGTGTTTGTAGGCTTCACAGGAAGGCTCATAGATGGCTGGAACAAAACATCCTACGTGAGCACAGCACCCAAAAAATGTCTCTCCAGAAAAATGCCCCAGTAGCAGATCAAATGCTATCAAACCACTGTTTAGGAGAGTATCCTCTTGTTAGAAAGAGCACTCTTTTCTCTACATTTAAACTCATAATCTGATTTTTAGTCTATAAGCATTGGTTCTGACCTAACAAACAAAGATAGTAAGTTCCTGCTATGGCTTTAGTTGGGGAAAGGTCTAAAACAATCAATACATTGTTAAACAAATGAAATGTTTGTTTCACAGGTGCTCACAATCATTGAAAACTATTTAATTTATACTTATTTATAGATATCATCTCCTTACTGTAAGGGACTTTACTGAAAGGCCATGAATATTGGCTGTACTATTGGGCTATCAGCTAAGAGATAAGAGAAAATCTCTCTCTCTCTCTCTCTCTCTCTCTCTCTCATGCACACACACACAGGGGAAATTTTTTTTTGCATATTTAGTATAAATCTCCCACAAATACCACGTGATTTCTAATCTTCCTTTATTTCAGGAAAATGGAAAGATATGTCTGGTTTCATTTTATTTCTTACAGGTGTGCTTTAATTACATCAAATCTAGTTTTTGTAGAAAACTGACATTTATGTAATTAGATTGTAGGTTCTTTTTCATCATTTTCCTTTTTGTTCCCATTCTCCTAACACATTTTCTTTTCTCATAGAGACTGCACCTGTTTTCAGAAGTGCAAAATGGACATTTACATACCTCCTTTATAGCTGGAACTTCTAAAACACTATTGTGAAAACTTCTTTTTAATAGCTCTGCATTGACATATATGATGAATTTGACAGACCTCTTTACAAAACTAAGAACTATTTCTGGTAAAAAATCTATCTATCTGATAAGCAGAGTCTTTTGGTAAAGTGCCCTTGAATTCAATACTCCTAGCATCTGTCCTTTGCTAAGCTATGAAGTAGGAGGTCTGATTCTGGGACTTCCCTTTTCCACTTTCCTCTCCCATGTTCTCTGTGCCTCCCTTTGGCTTTCCATGGTTTCCTCTTCCCAAGGGTGCTAGACCTTAAATTCTATTTCATTTCAACAAACACAACACACTAGACTAAAACAGTTCAGAAACTCTTTGATTTACTCAAGGCTTGCTTCCCACTTCCTTCCTTCCGCAAATAGTTATTGAGCCCATATGATGTGAGCAGTAGATTAGGCAACACAAGCACAGCTGTGAACAACACAGATTGGGGACCTTTGGAGTAGGGACTGTTCACTCAGTACTTGTGCACTGCTCATGCAAGAAGTGCTGTCAGAAGAGGATGTGGCTAGAAAGTTAAGCACAGCCCATACACCTTTTGTCTGAGTGTAATTATTAATATGCCACTTTCAATCTCCCAGTTGTCTTATTTGGATAATAAACTATGGTCGCTTTAATTCTGAATGCCATACCAAATAAAATAATGCAATAAAACACTGAAGAAATATTTTAAAACTTTCAGCAGAAAGATGCCATAATTTGACGTAGGTTTTAGAAAGAAAGTTCCTTGTAGCAAAACAATAGCTCTTAGAGAAGTGAGTAATGAGAGCATGTTGGTTGTAACTGCTATAGCAATAGGCCTGTAGGCCTATTGAAAGATGGCCAGAGGTATAGAAGATTGTGAGGAAGGATAAAGCAAACAAGGCAGGATAAAGTAGACGGGATTTAAGATCAACAGAACACAGAGACTAGGTGGGTGGATGTAGTTAGGAAGCAAGAAAGAATGACTTAAATTCAGTCTCTGAAAAAAAATAACTGCCTTATTAATTTTTGACAATCCTTCTTCAGATTATTACAATTTTTGTGTACAGTTCAAAATCACCCAGAACGTCAGGTTCAAATTCTTAGGTTTTCCAATTTTCTCTTCAGCCGATCTACCATTAAAAACTTTCACCCTTGTTTTCTAATATTTAATAATCATTTAATAATCATTCTCTTTCCCCACTGCCAGCACCCCAGCCACCTTCCTTCCATCTGGTATCTGATTTACAACAATCAACCTATTAATTGATTGTTTTACCCAAATATCTCTTCACTTCCCACCCAATTATGCTTTTTTATGCAATATCCTAAAACATTACTTTCATTATGTTTAAAAAATATGTAATGGCTCTTCAACATCTCTGATTGTATATCCCAGATCACCATCTAAGCATGCAAGACCTTCCATAATCCTTACAGATCTCTTGGTTTTAGCAACTCGCCAGTATCAACCTTGCTCTCTGCTCAGGCGAATCTGACACAGGAACTTGTGTAACTCATGCTCACCCTTTCTGGGGTTGCCTCCTCTACTTGCGGTTTTCTACAGGCTCTTTCTCAATCTGTAAAACTTCTCAGTCAGAGCTAACTAGGAAGGCAGAAACAGGTAAGAAACAGGGTTCCTATCAAACAGATCTGAGTTTAAATTCTGACTCCACGAAGTACTATTTATATAACATTGACAAAGATACCTAATCTCATTCAGCCTTGTCTGGGGAATAGGTATCACAGGTATGGTAGTTAATAGGTGGACTGTTTATCGTTAATATAATAATTATTTAGGCACCACTGACATTCCTCCTTTCTTAAGGAGACCTTCCCTAATAAATATGTCCAGCTTTCTGTATAGTCCAGGGCATACACTGCTCGTCTCACATACTGTAATACTAGTCAATTTAGGACTTGACTGACCACAGTTAATTAAACCATATAGGAAAATTTTATTTCCTAACAAGATTGTGAATTGTCGTGAGGGCAGGGTGTAGAAAACGTATTTTTCTTTTCTACTCTATATTGATCTAGCATGGTAGATGTTTAAGAAAAGCTGTCAGAATGAAACTTAAAATGTGCCTACCCTTCATCCTGTTCTGATTTTGATAAATGATTAGTTGGCTCACTAGGAGAAATATATGCAAATGAAAGCACAATTGGATGATAGTAAGTATAGGTAACTACTGCATTTCTAAGTAAGCATATAAGCATTTTAAAGAGGTCTGTGGACTTTAACCCAAGTAATTGATTAAAAGTAGAGTTGAAAGCATGTGGATGAGGGAAATCTGGGTAAGTAAGAAGCTCTTTCTTTTTCTTCAAAGTGTGACAATTATTCTGCTTGTCTTTAACCTATAACGGGTTTATTAGCTGCTTTTGCCTCATCAACACAAATGGAAAACCAAAACTTTAGTCCAAACTTTATCATGTGTGAAAAATCACCTGGAGAGCTTGTTAAGACAGGGATTCCTGGGTCTCACCCCGAAGACTCTGACTCAGTAGAGAATCTGCAGTTCTAACAAGCTCCCAAGTGACGCTGATGCTGCTGGTCCTGACTACATGTTGAGAAGCATGGCTCTAGTCTTGAAAAAAAAAGTTAACTCAAGAAGGGTGGACTAATTCTTTATTTATATTTTAGTATAAATAGGAAAAATAGGTCACTGAAAGGCGACACAGTACAATTGTAAACATTGGGTTGGCCAAAACTTTTGTTCTGTTTTAAGTAAAAATAAAAGACACGTTTTTCATTTTTACGAAGAACTTTATGGAGAAACACACTGACTAACCAAATGAACTTTTTGGCCAATCCAATAACATAAGGCTAGAATGCCACCTCAGTTCACTCAGAATAAAAAAAATGGAATGGGATACAAAACTCTAAATAAAAATACATGTCGAAAGAAATATACTTGGATGAATGCACAGAAAAATATTTGGAAAGGAATACACTCAAACAGTAACTGTGGTTATTTTTGAGTAGTAAGATTAAGGATGATTTAAAACTTCATACTTCTCTGTGTTTTCCACATTGCTTTATAACATGCATAAGTTATGTTATCATTAAAAATACACTTGCAAAATACATGTCTGGAGTAAAGGCACTGAGGTAAAATGGCAAGAACAGCTGTATATAGTAAAATTGCATTCGTTTTATAACTGAATTAGGAATTAAGAGATTTTTGTTCAAATCTCCTTTCTGTCATTTACTACCTGTAAACTCCCCTTAACTTTCAGTTTTCTCAACTGTAAAATGAAGGCAATAATACCTCCTCCACCAAGTTATTGTGAAGATTAAATGAAATCACACACTTTGTAAACTAAAAAGCATTGAGCGTATGGAAATTTTAATGCACAGAAGGAGCTAACCGAAGTATTTAGCCTGCATGCCTCAGCCAGTTAACTCTGTACCCAGTGGAGTCCTAGCTGGGCTGCACCATTTGTGCATATCAAGCCCCAGGGAGTTGACAGGGCAGAAGAGGCTAAGCCAGCAGCCACTGAAGAAAGAGAAGGATCTGTGCCATTGTCAATAATCGAGCTTTTCTAGTAGACTGCTGGAGAACAGAAAGGCAATTGGGCTGATGGCAAAATAAATAGACTCATCAAGTCCATTGATTTACTGGAAAAGTAATTTTTCTCTGTTGCAACTCCTAGTCCCAAATAAAAGGTCTCATATTATTCCACATATTCTTAAATAGATCTCAGATATTCAGAAATATTATGAATGAACACATCAGACTGAATTCCATAGCATATAAAAAGCCAGAAAGTGACAAATCCTAAGTATCTTACTAATTTTCATTAAATATTGAATGTTGTCTGTGTGACATCATATTGGGTACAATGGAAAATGACAAAGTACTATTGTATTAGTTTTATTGGGCTGCTGTAACAAATAACCAAATACTTAGCAGGTTGAAACAAATTTATTACCTCACAGTTCTAGAGGTCAGATGTTCGAAGTGGGTTTCACTGAGCTAAATTCGAAGTGTGGGCAGGGCTGTGCTCCTTCTGAAAACTCTAGGGGGAAATCCACTTTCTTGCCTTTTCCAGCTTCCAGAATCCACCTGTATTCCTTGCCTCATTTTCCTATTTCTTCATCTTTGAAGCCAGGTGTGGCTGGTGGAATCTCTCCCACGCTCCGCTCTGATTCTCTGCTTGCCTTGTCACCTCTCTGTATTTTAAGGAGCTCTGATTGCATCAGGCTCACCCAGATAATCTGGGATAGTCTCTTCACGAGAAGGTCCTTAACTTAATCACAGTCTCTTTTGCCATATAAAGCAATATATTCACAGGTTCCACGGCTTAGGATATAGACACGTTTGGTGGGGAAAGGATTATTCTGCTTATCGCAACTGTATATAAATAATATGATTGCTCTAGTTAAAGAACAAATATTATTAAGCACCTAATGTACTCCCAGTGTTGTTGATTAATGAAAGATGCCAACTCAATGGCAGAGAGAAAAGCAAACGGTTTAAAAGCAAAGACGTGAAACAGGCCTAATGTGCTGGGAAATAAAGCATCACTTAAGGAATATTTAGGGTGAGGACAGAGTATGAAACAAGGAGCTACCCCCAAGGAAAAGGATAACTCTCAATACTTTGAACTGTTGCAGAAAAACGGAATGGAAATCAGCTAGGGGAAGCGGTAATACATTTAGTGAGCAGATTTGGGTGACTTTTTAAATATTTCAGGGTGGTGGTATTTGTAGAAACCACATTATAAGAAAAGGAACTAGTTGGTGGAATGGGGTGGATGTTGATCACACTATTGTAGGAGTTTGAACCATGAAAGGAAAAAATAGAATAAAAATTGATAGAGATTGCTAAGTACAAGTGAGGGAATTTTTGTTAGGATATGTGAGACAGAGTTATCTTTATTGTTTTTAATGGGGTAATTTCTGATTATAAAAGGAATTTATAGGGGAATTCCCTAGTGGTCCAGTGGTTAAGACTCTGCACGTCCAGTGCACAGGGTGCGTGTTCAATCCCTGGTTGGGGAACTAAGATCCCACATAGCTCATGGTCAAAAAAAAAGAAAGAAAGAAAAAATATATAAAAAGCATCTATACTCCTTGTATTCATTCTGAAAAAGTAAACAAACAAACAAAAAAAAAACCTCCTGTTTCCCTAGCTCCAGAAGTAAACTTGGGGAGTTTGCATTTCATTCTTTTGGAATGCCAGGCCCCTCTCCTCTTTTCTAGACGTCCTTCAAGGGTATGAGAAGTTAATGTAAATAGTCAGAATCCAGGATACCTAATAGCCAGGTTTTATTAGCCGTTATCAGGGACTTGTTACTCCCCTCACTGTCTGCCACCACGAAATAAGCTCTAAATCTGACGGTCAATTTTTAGAGTCTTGAGAATGTAATAACAACTTTGCCTGTTAATGCATCTTTACCAACACTGGTTAGACTGATTTAAAACAAAAGAAAAAGAAAAAAATAGTTTCTTACTTGGCCAAAAAATAGCTTTTATCATTGTTTGATTTGTATTTTTTGATTGGAAAATTTATTTTCACATATACATTGGAGAGTTTTTAAAACTGTTTTGTGAGGTATATAGTTATGCCTTTTGCCCATTTCTTTATCGTCAGCATTTTTCCATTGACTTAAGTTGGCTGTGATAAAATCAGAACTAAAACCTGTGTTCCATCATATTTGTCTTCCTTGTTTTTTGCCTTACCTTGAATATGTAGCTTTTGATGTACAATATTTTATGTTATCAACTATTAAGATTTCCCCTTTAAAAATTGTTTTCACAGCTCCTAAGTGTATAATATTATCTTCCATTTATGACAATAAAGGCCTTAACTAGCATGCTAAGGTGTTTGTATTTACTCTGTAACCATAGGCTAAAATAAGGTAGTAACATCATCAATTTTGTGTTTAAGAAGTATCTCCTGGCAACTGTGTGGACAATAGGTTAGGAAAGTTAATAACAACTAGGAGACTATTCCAAGGGGACATGGAAGCTAATCATACACACATATATGATTAAAACATTCAAGTCCCTGGGAAAAGAGAGGGAAGCACGTATCTGTGATTTGTGCCATGGCTTCAATTTTCACATAAATATTGATGATTCAAGAAGGACACTGCTATGGGTTGAAATGTATCCCCTAATAGGTGCTGAAGTTCTAACCTTTATTTGGAAATAAGGTATTTGAAGGTGATTAAGTTAAGATAAGCTCGTTAGGGTGGCCCCTAATCCAACTGGACTGGTATCCTTATAAAAAGGGGAAATTTGGACACAGAGACAGACACCTACAATAGGAAGACAATATAAACAACAGGGATACTGCCAACCATAACTAAAGGATGCCTGAGGCTACCAGAAGCTAGGAGAGAAGTATGGAACAGATTCTCCCTCACAACCCATAGAAGGACCAACTAGGCAGACACCTTGACTTCAGATTTCTAGCCTCAAAATCGTGAGGCAATAAATTTCCCTTAAGTCATCCTGTTTGTTACCTTGTTACAGTATCTCTAGGAAACTAATACAGACATACAGTTGCCAGCTGACTGGGCCAACCTCTCCTCACCTCCACCTCTGAGCTCTTCCAGCTTTCCTAGAGGTGACGTGGAGGAGGACTCTCCACCATGTTCCTGAACATCACTATTAAGAAAGAATATCCTCCTGGTAAAATAGTTGCTTTTGGTGCACTCTGTGCAAGGTCTTATGCTGGGTGCTCTGAATAGTACAAAGCAACAGCTCTCTAGATCTTCACGATGCTGCTGAGCTGGGGAAGGCTCTCCTAGCCCCCTTCTATGTTTCATGCTTTGAGAGAGGCAATTAAGCATGTGGTATACATCCCTCCTGTTACCACCTTCTAGAGCATACGGATTGCTTGAAGTGGCCAAGGATGAACCAAGTTAAAAATGAACACATACATAAAGGTTACCTTTGGAACATCATAAGTAGTCTTTTCCTGATTGCACAGAAAGGGAAAAGTTCACTTACAATGATTTGATATAAAATTGGAAAGAAGTATAAAATAACTTTATGGTTCATTTACTAAAAAATGCTGTAACATGACACGTTGAGTATTGATAATTTATGAATGGCCTCGCTTTCCTGCTCTCTTATATTGGAGGTGACCCAGTACTTACTACAAACTTGCTGTAGGAACCAGGTGACAAAAGTGCTAAAAAGCGAGGTTGGTTTACTGGACACTCTAACCTTGAATTAATAAAGAAGTCCTTTAATGGAAAACATGGATATAGCAGAAAAAAAACACAATATAGTAGTTCTCAGCCCTTGAAAGGGGCCTGGGGCATGTTCGGGTTGGTGGTACTCAGAACAGCATGGTCACTGGGGTCCTCCTTATTCTGATCCCTTTTAGTCACAAAGCCACCTCTGATCTTAATCTGTCTTTCACAAATAAGTTTCTCCTTTGGGAAGAGATATTTCTCATTGGAAACGATGAAATTGACTTTCTTATCTCAATTAGGCTCTAGTGCATTTGTTTGGAGAAACTAGTTTTCCCAGGATCTAATTATTCCTGTTAAGGTAACTACTGAGGTTTGTATACAGCCAAGCTGGAAATCCAAAGAGGCGCAGTGGCCTTGAGACCTTCCCCTGTGAAATCTCCCTAATTCTAGGACAGTTCAATTACTTTTAATTAGCACAATGTAAGCTTTATAATACCTAAGTCCTCATTAACACCTGAATATTAACCTGATACGTTCTCTGTCTCTTTGAATTTTTTTTTAAGCTTGAATGAATGCCCTGAGTAAACTGCATTATTTCCCTGAGGAACTATTGTCTCATAATTGACACACCACAAATAGTGGTGGTTAGAGAGAGCGGAGGTTTAAAAACAGATATTCTGCATGCTGATATTATGCCATGATCCTTCCACGAATGTAACTTCTGTGTGAGATGTTATTCATTACCATTCTCTAATGGGTTCTTTCCCCTGTCCTAGTCTCAAGGGAAAGGGGTAATTTAGAAGGGGGGAAAAAAAGATCAAGTTTTGATTTCCTGTTAATAAAACAATAGCTTATAGTTTTCTTACCTGACAAGTCCTTCAAAAATTTTCTGGAAATCAGAATAAAATCTACTCTCTCTATAACCCACATCCATCCATTTCTGCCTTCTGTTTGACCCTTCCCGAATTCCTCCATTCTCTGCACTGGCTCCAAGGCACTACCTTAAAGAAAACAACAATCCATACCTTTGCAATACTAGTTACAAAACTTCCTACAACTCCTTGTCTCTGCAACATCATGACTGCCTTATTCTTTGGTGACGTCAATATCTTTTCTGGTTCTTCTTTGACTATCACTTCACAGAACATCAAATTGTCCATTTTTTCCATGACTCAGTCTGGACAAGCTCTCCTTGTATTTTCTTCATTATTACTTTTAGGTTATAGAAGACAATGAGGAGGGAAGAAAAAACCCTCTAAAACCAAGCGGGCACACGATAAACTCGTGCTTTCTCATTTTAATAGCTCTCTACAATGGAGCGCAGCAACCCTGTTAATGACTGACTTAGAGCCTATGGAGGTTGCCTCTGTTGTCTCCTGCTCCGTCTACTTAATCCCCTATTCCTATTTTAACCTCTCACTCTCATTTTTACTGTGTCCCAATAATGAGACTAAGGACATTGACTCAAGGTGTGTTAGGGGCTATATCCCCCTCCTTCAATATAACTCTGAATTAAACAGGTCCTTTTCCCTTTACTATGGCTAATTCATCAATTTATTTTAAATAGCTACTAATATAGTACTAGATCTAGTGCTATGCCTTGTACTATAAGTTTGAAAAAATGAATGAATCTTAGATCCTGGCCCTGAGAAATTTGTTATCCAATATATGGGGCAGACATGTTGAGAGATAAAATGGTGTATAATTTTCTGTTATAAAAAATATATGAACAAAATACTCAGACACTTTAGATAAGGGATTGGATAACTTGCTTTAGGGCAGTTGGAAGGTTTCATTTGTGAAGTCACTTGAAGCCGAGTCGTAAAGGATGAGCAGGAGTTTGGCAGGAAGAGGAGAGGGAACCCTTCTTTCCTGCTCCTTCCCGAAGCCACGCTAGTCCATGGAGTCCTTAGGTAATTTAAGATGGCTGTTTTCTTGATTTTCCTTTTCTCTTTTTTCCATTGGTTCCATCTTCTATGTCTGATAATCTGCACTATCTAATCTGTCTTCTCTATCTTGGGTAATGGGAAAGAAAATAAAAAGAAAATACGCATGTTGTCCTCTAGTCCTGTTTATAGGAGAACTCCTGCTTCTACACCACGTACACCTTCTCACCCTCAAATCTGAAGGTATCACTTCTACCTCACTTTCAAAAATGCCACCGATGTCCACAGTGACTTTACTAAGTAAGTCCTCGTGATCTGTGATTTAAGTAGCCTCAGTCACTGTTGGCCATGCCCTCATGGAAACTCATTCTTCTCTAAGTTTCTGTGCTCTTACACTTGTCTGCCTGCTCGTGCCCCTCTGACCGCTCCTTTCCTGTGTCCTGCACTATCATTTTTCTTCTCCTGGTCTATAGAGGGAGCTACTCTCCGAGGGCTTGTCCGCAGTGCTCTGTCTGTGGCATCTGCACAGAAATGTTAGTTAGCTTGTCCAAGACTGTTCACCTAGAAAAAGGCCGAGCCAGAATTCCAACACAGGGATTCTGGCTACAGAGTCCCTGCTCTTAAATTATGCTGAACAGCTTACACTAATCTCATCTTGGAAAAGGGGGTATTTTGTTTTTATTGCTGAAGGATAGCTTGGAGAAAAGTGAGGAGGTGTGTTTCACTGAGGAAGAGTCTCTTGAAAGGAAGAGTAGACTTTTCTTATGTCTATCAGTGTGTGCATGTGTGCTTAGAAAAGAAAAATGCAGTGAGGAAATTCTGCAATTGTTTTTAGATAAACAGAACTTTAACAAAAGATCAAATCTGGCTCTGATTAGAAAGTGCTAATCCCTTTGCAAACTTCAGTCATTTTGAGTAAAGCTGTCCTGGTAATTCAAATAATAAAAAGATAACTATATTTTATACTACTTTACAGCTTAAAAAATGTTTTACTATAAAAAATGTTTTACTATAGTCTATCCAATTTAATGAATGAGTCAATATGACTGATTTTTAAATGCCTAGTAAAGTCATTTGAATTTGATGGAAAAGTAAACCATTAAACAATATGAGCATTAAAACTTGAAAATGAAATAGATAAGCTGTCCCCATAGCAGAAAGGGTTGTGTCTACAGTATTATATAACCCAAATCAAAAACAAATGAAATGCACCCCTACAAATTAAAGGCAGTAAGGAAGAATAATAGAGGGAAGATGTCTAGATTAAAAGTCAGAATTCTTTTTTTTTTTTAACATCTTTATTGGAGTATAATTGCTTTGCATAGAATTCTTATTTTGCGTTTTGGTTCTGTAATTTACTGTCCATATGGCTCGAACTGTTTATGACTGAACTTTTAGGTGTATGAATTTTCTCATTTAAGGAAGGAAGATTTTGATGGGATGATAGTCAAGTTTCATTTTGGCCAAGCACTCTATGATCTTAATAGTTTATGGTTCATATCTCAAAAGGCCAGAACAACCTGGATATCTTTTCTAAGCATCTATTATTACACCTAGTTCATTATTTAAGCACTGGTGTAGTGATTAAAACATTGGTGGTGTTAGAGTTCTTCTCTCCAAGTTAAAATAAGATTTAAATACAGATAATCCCTGCGACAACAGAGAACATCCATCAATGGATAAAAGTCATGACTGTTTTGGTAAAACTGAAACAGCAAGGGGACATTAGCATTAACTTTAGATTTAGAATAAAGGACTTCTCTGACAGTGTCTTTCTCCAATTGCTTTTGAGATGTGAGGATTATATGCATGCAGGCTTGTTTTATAACGGGACAGGCCTCAACAGCATCAGACTATTATTATGATTAAGTGTGACCTACAAAACTTCCTGTTGCTTGAGGTCCTGTCAAAGACATCTCTGAAATGAATGATGGAGTCACTAACTTCAAAATAAGCCACTTCAGTAGAGATCTAGTGGTCAGTAATGTCAGCTTTCCTGCACACAGCTGAGAAGCAGGGAAGCAATGTTTTTAAATATTCCAGAATCTTGAACTATCTGTCACTAGTCTATGCACGTTGAAACTGCTTCATGAAAGTATTCACACTGCAACAGAAGCTTCTGTGGCCTTTATTGTGAGTTTAACTGATCCTACATATAGCAGAGGAAAAAAGCTGTAAAAATATGCATTATCTCGCCAAGTATTTAGTTGACCATGATAATGATAGACCTGGGCCATTAGGAGAAAGCTATAGGTTGTTTGTTTCCTCATTTAAGAAGGCAGAAAAACCTGTTATACATTTTTGGATAAGATTTATCTTAATGCACATAAGAGCCATGTCATCCTTTTTTCTATTCCCACCTGGCAGCACAGTGCCTGGCACACCTGAGTCAGTCCATAAACGCTCATTGAATAGTTAAGTTCTCTGGAAAATATTTTTATAGAGAATATCTCATTGTCCAGTATTTCCAGATACATTAGTGAATTCTTACAGCATTGTGGTGTGTATTAAGTATACACTTTTTTTACTTTCCACTGAAAAATTCTGTCACTTCTGCCTTTACTTGTGAGTTCATCCGCTATTTAATATCTGCTGTGGTTACTGGGGTAGAGGCTCCTTTCAGAAGGTGCTTCTACCCAGTTCTCTCCTTGACTGGTGCTGTCCTTCCTTTGGGGCCAGGGGCCAAAACAGAGACCGATTGCTGCTGAGTACACGTTCTATTCCCCACACAAACCCCTCCTTTCTCTTCAGTTCAGTTTGTGACTTTCTCTCACCCATGCCCAGCTCTCTCAAAAGGAAAAGCCTGTATGAAGAATAACCATCAAAAGCCAAGTCACATTCTTCCAACAGAAGTTCAGTCTGTGATCAATATGATTGGTTCTTCAAGGCATTTATTTCCTTAAGAGTGGAAGAATAAGAACTTATATTTTTCAAGGATTGGTAATACCTCATTACTTCTATATAGTAAAACATCTTAGGGGCTACTCCCCAAACAGTGAAGGTTTAAACTTTGAAAAAGTCCTGTCAATTACCAGTCTATTTTATGTATCATGGTTTTGCTGATGATTTTATTTGAGGGGGGGGAAATGTTTTGGGAGAAACACTTAAAAAGTCCTGGATTAGTTAATCCTCAGGTCCTTCGTTATTATTATATGATTTTAGAAAGGAAGAAAAAGAAGGTAAAAGAGGGGAAAGAAGGCAAGTGGGGAAAAACTTCAGTATTAATCTCCATAACAATGGAATGAGGTAGGTGTCATTATCCTCAGAGGCAGATCCAGCTTTTCTGGGACTTGAAGATAATATAATTTGGAGGCTATTGCTAAGAAAAAAAGAATATTCATATACAAATGAAAGTGTAGGGATGAAAATGGGCAGTGGAAATGTGCTTGGAAGTCATTCCTAGACCAGGACACCAGCAATAACTTCACAATATACAGACATGATTCTCAGACCATAGAAATACAGTCATTAAATCCAACTTTACTGTATCCCTAACTTCCCCTCAGCCACGCAGCAAAGATGCTCAAGGCTACTCCAAAGTTCCCCAACACGTGATGGGGGAAAGTGGGAGTGAAAAGAGACACGGTCTTGGCTCACTGCAGTTAAGACATCTTTGTACAATTTACGTAAATATACGATCATGTGAACATAGTAAAGGCCTTGAGCCGTACTCAATAGATTCAGAGTGAATTCCCTCTGACTATTCCCAGGTTACAAATGAAGAAACTAAGGCTCTGAAGGATTTAGTGAATTACCAAAGTCACATGGCTTGTCGATAAATGGACACCTGGACTCCACAGGTGCTCTGCCTTTCCAGGTTATGTTATGTCTGCAGTCCAGCACAAACTCCTATTGCCCGATCTGCTTTGGGGGTGCCACTTACTTTGAATAGTTCAAACATTTCACTGAACAAATTCTTCACTAAGAAAAAAGGAAAAAGATATGTATCTTCTTTACATGACAAGGTGTGTGGTAGGTGGGGAAGAACTCTTGAGTGATAAATGAGAATTTAGATAATTAGGCTATTGTAGTGCTGGGCTTTGGCCATTGTGCCAAGAAATTCTAATTAGACGCCACTTCTGTGGTAGAGCCATTTTAAACTAAGATATAGCACTGGTAAAAATACTTGATAGTCCTCTTTTCATTCTTAGGGTTTCAAAGTACACGTGGACCTGAGCTACCCGAAACTCTGAAAAAGGGTCATGAGGAGATGCTGTGCTATTGGCTCTTGATTCCAGGCATGTTCATTTTCTGGCCCAAAACTATTATCTTGTTTGATTTTTCTATTACCCAGCCAGTTGCCAGATGACTTCATCTGAATCACCAGGGATCAAGTGAAATACCACATGTACAGCATCTAGCATTGTTCCATTTCTTTTCCTTTGGTGAACACAGAAAGGCCAAACTCATTTTAATCATTAAACACAATATGAGAAGGATAGAAAATATTCTTTTAAAGCGTTCTATGCTTTCCAAGATCAAATAGAAATATATTGAGTATAACCGACGTTTTGAATACTTCATACTCTGCTCACCTTACCTTATTTTGCCCAATTGAAAATTGGCCATATTGATTTCTTGCCCAATATACAGTGAAACCTCATTTATCTGACATCATTTGGGAATGAGCCCTTCATAGAACCATAGAGTTTTAGTGCTTGAGAAGACCTGAGTTGTCTAATGTAGCTCCTTCATTGTGAATAATTATAATAATTATAACAACCACCATGGCTACCTGAGCCCTTACGATAAATCATATTCTCTGCTGAGTGCTTTTGCAAGCAATATGCCATCTGTTTTTCACAGTAAGCCTATGAGGTATGTATTACTCTTTCCATTTTATAAATAAGCACACTGAGGTCTAGAGAGAATAAAATAACTGAAGGCTACATAGCTTAAAAGTAATGAAGCTGAGACTGTATTTGAGCCCATGGCCCCTGTTTTTTAGCCACGATGTTACACCAGCTCCAAGAATCCAATATGGAAACATCTTACTCAAAGTCACTCACTTATTTAGCATCAATTACTAGACCAGAACTTGGGTCTCCTCTCTATTATCACATTCCCTGTGTATCATACACACTCTAACATAATTGGATCTTTAATATAAACGAATTGATGATAAACTATTTTCCTTCCTTTAAGCACTAAGACTCATTTTATTTTAAATATTTTCAGTGAAAATCATTCTAAAAGTTACTGCACAGTTTTCTGCCTCCTTAATCACACTACATTAAACATAAGTGCCATTTCTTGCTGACTCAAGTTTTATAATTACCTACGTCAATCATTGGATTATGTTGTAAAGGCAAGAGAGTCACACCAAATGATATCAGAAAACTTTGTTTCATTGACTTGTTGGTTTCCCTTTTTATAAACTATGACTCTTTACTGTATTATTACTTGGGATGTCACACTGCTATTGTGCAATTTCAAACTGTACTTCTTGTTCAGACACACAAATAAAATTTTTCTTTATATGTTATAGGTTGGGAAACAATACGGGCAGGCTTGTTTACATTGGGTATTTGAAAAATGAAACAAAACAAATATGACCAGTAGGAGTTGTCTTCCTGTAGGAGGTATTAAGCTGCTTTCTGAAGGATTAAGTGGAGGAAGCCAGGAAAGGCCAGGGAGAGGACTGTAAAAGGAAAGAAACAGGATGTGCAAAGGCTCAGAGGCCAGAGTATGATGCTCTGGGAAGGGGGTGGACTCCTGAGTGATTGAAGTCAAGAGTTCAAGACAAGCAAGTAGGAGGAGTTGGGACTAGAATCAACCAGGGACCAGATCTTCAAAGAACTGGTGCTTGAAATCAAGGACTTTGACTGAGTCTGAGGGGTATCTGCAGGAGTTTAAAGAAGCAGAATGAGATGATCAAGTTGTATTAAGAATTCCCTTTGGCTATGATAGGAAGACTGGACATGAAGACCAATTATAAGGCCATGGCATGGTTTTGAAATAAGATCCTCTCAGTAGCAATCAGTATCCTCATTTCTGTGACAAGAAGGGAGAAACAATGCTGAAGACCTCTCCCACTCTAAAACCCTGTAATTCTGGGATTCTGTTAGCTTATGATTATTTCCTAATACATGGCCAATGCTACGCAAAGAAATAACGCTTGTGACTTGGTTCAGGTATCTTCCTCTCTGCTTGACTGCAGCTGGAAGCTGATATCGTCACTACACTGGAGTCACAAAGCAACCGTCGTTGGCTTTTAAGGCTGTTCTGACATTGATTTACTCTCCTGATCTGTACAAACATAAAGATTTATGATGACTAGGGTAAGCACAGCCCAGGTCAGTGTTCTAAAATCTCAATCTGTTTGGTCATCCAGTAATATTCTGAGATTATCCTAGTGGCTTCTCAACAGGGTGCTAGTTAATGGGCAGTGTCATTGTTAATCCTGGCCTCTGACCCCAGAACAGTTTGACTGTTGGCTGGCTTCCCTATTTATGTGCTCTGTAAGCTTGAGCACATCACCTAACCTACAGCAGTGCAGTTCCCTTATCTGCAGAAGGAGGGTTGTAGTATTATCTTTCCCAAAGTTTCGTGAGTTGTGAACATTTAGTGTCTTGTACTTACTGAGTTTTGCATTAGTTCTAACTATCATTGTTTTAGCTATTATGGTCCTGAGGACCACTGCTCTGGAAGTGAAAAGGTCCTGTAAAGTGCTAAAGATAGATGGGAATTTAGCTTACATTTTTTTGATATGTATATATATATATATTTTTTTAATTTGTTTTCCTTTGACGTAACTAAAGAACATACTGGCTTCTCAATTCAGACCTAATTTATAATCATTCTTAAATCAGAAGGAACATTCTAGGTAAAACCTAAAACCAATATTAAGTCCAAAGCTGACATCATTCAGCCTCTTGTGTAAGCAGTTCCATTGACAGACAGCTCACAGTCTTGGAAGAAAACAGACTAGTTTTAAAGAGTTCTAATTGTTCCAAAGTTCTTCTTACACTGAGCTGAAATTGGACCATATATTACCACAGATCCTAATTCTTCCCTTTGGTTACCCAGAAAAAGCCAAATACTCCTTTCCCATGATATAGGCTATTTTTAATTTAATTGCATGATTCTTTGAAATTAGTTTAAGATTTAGTCCTCATGAAAACATAAGGCATTCCTAAATGCTATGAATATCAGTTACTTGTAAGCAGGACTAACCCTAACTAAACTTGCAAACTAGTTCTCAATTACCCCCTATTGTCCCATAATGTCACTCCAGGGCACTCCTGCACAGTTGGTATAATTTTCCTCTAAAGCAATTCTTTCCTTCTTCTCAGATTAATACCCCAACCCCCAATAAATCTCTAATTAGCTTTTCACTCAGTTTTTTAGTATTTGCCACAGAGATAAAGAGTTCTGATAAGCTAATTCCTATTACAGTGTGAACAGCCCCAGAAGAATTTCCCTCATTTTCTTTACAAGACTGTGCTTTGGGAGGCAATATACTCTTGCTTGCCACTGGTAAATTTCAGGCTTTGGGGCATACAGATGAAAAAGTATTTAAAGGCCAGTGGCTTCCCAGCTACCAAGGGGCTAATTATTAGAGGCTCAACACTTTTAAGACCCAGACTCAGGCAGATAATTGTGAGAAAGGGGAGGGAGCTTGGGGAGATGACCACCCAGGTGAAAGAAAATAGGTCCATGAGCAATCTTCTTTGGTCACAGTCTATTATCAATTCACCAACTGAAAAGGAAGACAGCTATTTAGAGGACAATTAAAGAAAGAAAAAAACACATTCCTTTCATTAACTATAAAGCCTTTAGTTGATGAAACTAAGGTAGTGAAAAAGAGTTAAAATATACAGGAAAAAACTGGCCTGCAGGTGATATCAGCTCCTTTAGTTGAGTATTACAGAATTTGTTTTTACTCTCTTTTCCCCTGAAAACATAAAAATACAGACTTCTCTATGAAAACTCAAAGATAGGGAGGCAATTTCTTTTTTATTGACTTACTAACAGGGTTACTGTCACCATAGGAGACAAGTGGAAAGAGTCTGAAAAGATGTGCCCTTCACATAATTGTCAGCAACAGGAAATTTTCCTTGATTGACAACCACAGTTTATTCCTCATTCTTAAACTATCGCTTGACTTTTAGGTTACCTAGATTTTGATTTTCTTATGCTGATCATTTTTCAGTCTTTTTTGTCTTAAATTTGACTTTCATCATTGTGAGGAGCTGTCTGTGGAAAGGTCTTATGGGGTTCGTGTAAATATTTGTCCAGAAAATCAGAATCAAGGAAAAATCACTAACTCGCTTTTCTGGGAGATTTATGGAGGTCTGTAAATGAACTTCTGGAAATTCATACCAGAAGAAATGATGAAAGAAATAGAAAAACATCCAAGAAATCTGCTGTTAGCATCTAGCATGTGCTATATACAGTGTTAGGTGCCATCATGAAAATAGGATAAATGTTAAACATTGTCCTTCCTGGCAGCCCATTTTACATAGTAGTCATCTGCTGAGTCAAAGCATAAACTCCTAAGTCAGCCCAAAACTATATGACATGGATCTCTGGATGCCTGGAAAACCAAAAACATGTTGGAAGAGGCACATATGTTTCTGTAAAACTGTTTAAAGTTTTTAATTTTTATTTTAAGTGAATAAAAATCCCACATGGCCTAGATCACTATCCTTTAATTAAGGAGCGCGTGGGCCGTATTTGTACTGGGGATTTCTTCAGTGCAAAACTATGGCAACTGTTGCAGTTTCATTTAAAAAATGGCAAAGGTAGCCTTATACCTAAGTAAAGTCACATGATGGCATTTTCTGGAGAACCTGCTTGATAGTAGTAGTCATTAGCACATTTACATGAGAATAAACACTTTGCTTTGGTGAAACCTTATGTGTCAATAAATTAACATTGATCAGTTGAAATTAGGTTTGTCATTGGTTTATATTTAATTTTTAAATTTGTTTTCTTTTATGATTTTATGAAAGCTGTAAGCATAAAGACTCATATATATAAAGATACACATGTGTATATTTATATATATTAATATATATATTTATATATTGAAAATTTAGTTATTTGAAAAATACTAGTAGAGAATGTGATTGTCTGAGGCCACCTATTAGAAAGGCTATAACTGTGTTTTCCATACAGCATTCAATGCGGGACTACTTCTATATGCTTCTTCCAAGTTTGGGTGTCTATGATGTAAAGTGCTAAAGTGTGTGCTGTGAGAGGTCAGAGTAGGGAGCTCTCAGTGTGGGCTGGGTTTCTAATGAAACAAGGCATGCAGGAAACTGGTTGGATCTTAACTAAAGGGCTGGATTTAGAAAGATGAAGAGAAGAGGGGAAAGTGTGCAATCTTGCACGTGGACAGACACCTGGCATGTAAATGGGATGACATGGTGGGAGGGGAAGCCTCATCTCTAGGAACAGGTTTCAGGCAGTTGGAGGCTGTACTCAAGGCCTGGGGAGGGAGCAGCAGTGGGATGAGCCATTGTAGGTCTCGAAAAGGAATGTGACTGGATCAGGCAGAAGTTTAGGCCTGTGGTCTAGTGGCAGAGAGATGCATTAGAGACAACGTGAAGTCAGAGAACACAGTCCTGTAGGAAGACCCTGAGCACCGGGACAAGGGAGTGGCATCCTGTTGACTGTTTTCCCAACACAGGTTAGGATTCTATTTTCTTGTTTGTTTTTCTTCTCTCCAACTAGAAAGGAGTTCCATGAGGGTAGGGACATTATGTGTATTGTCTCACTGCTGCATTCCCAGGACCCTGTGCATGGTAGATTCTCAATAATACTTGTCGAATGAGTAAATAAATGAAAACATAAATGAACTTATGCAGATGAGGAATAAATTGGAAAGACATTTCAAAGAAGGAATTTATTTCTAAAGTACTGGAAAAAGAAACATGACAGGGCTTCCTTGGTGGTGCAGTGGTTGAGAATCTGCCTGCTAATGCAGGAGATGCGGGTTCGAGCCCTGGTCTCGGAGGATCCCACGTGCTGCGGAGCAACTGGGATGAGCCACGGCTGCTGAGCCTGTGCGTCTGGAGCCTGTGCTACGCAACAAGAGAGGCCGCGATAGTGACAGGCCCGCGCACCACAATGAAGAGTGGCCTGCGCATGCCACAACTAGAGATAGCACTCGCACAGAAACGAAGACCCAACACAGCAAAAAAATAAATAAAATTAATAAACTCCTACCCCCCAAAAAAAACATGACATTTTAGTCTCATCTTGTAAACTTAGTAAAATGTAGTAATTTAAAAAGCTACCTTATAAGAAACAAGAAACATCTCAAATAACAACCTAACCTTACACCTAAAGCAATCAGAGATAGAAGAACAAAAGAACCCCAAAGTTAGCACAAGGAAAGAAATGATAAAGATCAGATCAGAAATAAATGAAAAAGAAATGAAGGAAATGACAGCAAAGATCAATAAAACTAAAACCTGGTTCTTTGAGAAGAAAAACAAAATTGATAAACCATTAGCCAGACTCATCAAGAAAAAAGGGGAAAAGACTCAAATCAACAGAATTAGAAATGAAAAAGGAGAAGTAACAAGTGACACTGCAGAAACACTAAGGATCATGAGAGATTACTACAAGCAACTATATGCCACTAAAATGGACAACCTGGAAGAAATGGACAAATTCTTAGAAATGCACAACCTTCCAAGACTGAACCAAGAAGAAATAGAAAATATGAACAGACCAATCACAAGCACTGAAATTGAAACTGTGATTAAAACTCTTCCAACAAACAAAAGCCCAGGACCAGATGGCTTCACAGGCAAATTCTATCAAACATTTAGAGAAGAGCTAACACCTATTCTTCTCAAACTCTTCCAAAATACAGTAGACGGAGGAACACTCCCAAACTCATTCTCTGAGGCCACCATCATCCTGATACCAAAACCAGACAAAGAGGTCACAAAGAAAGAAAACTACAGGCCAATATCACTGATGAGCACAGATGCAAAAATCCTCAACAAAATACTAGCAAACAGAACCCAACAGCACATTAAAAGGATCGTACACATTGATCAAGTGGGGTTTATCCCAGGAATGCAAGGATTCTTCAATATATGTAATTCAATCAATGTGATACACCATATTAACAAATTGAAGGAGAAAAACCATATGATCACCTCAATAGATGCAGAGAAAGCTTTCGACAAAATTCAACACCCATTTATAATAAAAACACTCCAGAAAGTAGCCATAGAGGGAACTTACCTCAACATAATAAAGGCCACCTATGACAAACCCAAAGCCAACATCGTTCTCAATGCTGAAAAACTGAAACCATTCGCACCAAGGTCAGGAAGAAGACAAGGTTGCCCCCTGTCACCACTATTATTCAACATAGTTTTGGAAGTTTTAGCCACAGCAATCAGAGAAGAAAAAGAAATAAAAGGAATCCAAATCAGAAAAGAAGAAGTAAAGCTGTCACTGTTTGCAGATGACATGATACTATACATAGAGAATCCTAAAGATGCTACCAGAAAACTGCTAGAGCTAATCAATGAATTTGGTAAAGTAGCAGGATACAAAATTAATGCACAGAAATCTCTTGCATTCCCATACACTAATGATGAAAAATCTGAAAGAGAAATTAAGAAAACACTCCCATTTACCACTGCAACAAAAAGAATAAAATACCTAGGAATAAAGCTACCTAAGGAGACAAAAGCCCTGTATGCAGAAAAGTATAAGACACTAATGAAAGAAATTAAAGATGACACAAACAGATGGAGAGATGTTCTTGGATTGAAAGAATCAATATTGTGAAAATGACTATAGTACCCAAAGCAATCTACAGATTCAGTGCAATCCCTATCAAACTACCACTGGCATTTTTCACAGAATTAGAACAGAAAACTTCACAATTTGTATGGAAACACAAAAGACCCCAAATAGCCAAAGCAATCTTGAGAACGAAAAATGGAGCTGGAGGAATCAGGCTCCCTAACTTCAGACTATACTACAAAGCTACAGTAATCAAGACAGTATGGTACTGGCACAAAAACAGAAATATAGATCAATGGAACAGGATAGAAAGCCTAGAGATAAACCCACACACATATGGTCACCTTATCTTTGATAAAGGAGGCAAGAATATACAGTGGAGAAAAGACAGCCTCTTCAATAAGTGGTGCTAGGAAAACTGGACAGCTACATGTAAAAGAACGTAATTAGAACACTCCCTAACACCATACACAAAAACAAACTCAAAATGGATTAAAGACCTAAATGTAAGGCCAGAAACTATCAAACTCCTAGAAAAAAATATAGGTAGAACACTCTATGACATAAATCACAGCAAGATCCTTTTTGACCCACCTCCTAGAGAAATGGAAATAAAAACAAAAATAAACAAATGGGACCTAATGAAACTTCAAAGCTTTTGCACAGCAAAGGAAACCATAAACAAGACGAAAAAACAACCCTCAGAATGGGAGAAAATATTCGCAAATGAAGCAACTGACAAAGGATTAATCTCCAGAATTTACAAGCAGCTCATGCAGCTCAATTTAAAAAAAACAAACAACCCAATCCAAAAATGGGCAGAAGACCTAAATAGACATTTCTCCAAAGAAGATATACAGATTGCCAACAAACACATGAAAGAATGCTCAACATCATTAATCATTAGGGAAATGCAAATCAAAACTACAATGAGATACCATCTCACACCGGTCAGAATGGCCATCATCAAAAAATCTAGAAACAATAAATGCTGGAGAGGGTATGGGGAAAAGGGAACCCTCTTGCACTGTTGGTGGGAATGTAAATTGATACAGCCACTGTGGAGAACAGTATGGAGGCTCCTTAAAAAACTAAAATTAGAACTACCATACGACCCAGCGATTCCACTACTGGGCCTATACCCTGAGAAAACCATAATTCAAAAAGAGTCATGTACCACAATGTTCATTGCAGCTCTATTTACAATAGCCAGGACATGGAAGCAACCTAAGTGTCCATCAACAGATGAATGGATAAAGAAGATGCAGCACATATATACAATGGAATATTACTCAGCCATAGGAAGAAACGAAATTGAGTCACTTGTAGTGAGGTGGATGGACCTAGAGTCCGTCATACAGAGTGAAGTAAGTCAGAAAGAGAAAAATAAATACCATATGCCACATGTCCCCTGGGGGTTAAAACCATTCCTGTTGAGGACCACGGTTCTACAAGATGCCTAAAAATTAGGTTGAGCTTCCATATTGATGGGGAATTGTATAAGTCTACAAGGTAGAAAGTGAAGGGCAACACTGATCTCTTTAAACCACTGAATAGCTGACTAACTTAATAGTGGTGCTATTAAGTTCTCTGAACCTCCATTTCTTCATCTGTAAATGATGATAAAAATGAAAGGGTATAATGCTAGTTATGGTAGTTTTGGTTAAATTAGTATTAATAGTTAATGCTTACTGTGTAATTGTATCTGCAGTAAATGTTAACTATTACTACCAGTACGACTGAAGCCAGTAGAGTTGTGACTATAATCAGAACCATTGTTACCAGCTTAGTGGTGCCTGCTGTGCCTGGTTATCATTGACAGAATGGGGTTAGGGATAAGTGATTTTAAAAAATAATCATTAGAGAGTATTCCCTTAAGCATGAAGATTAAACATGTGAACTTTTTTACTTGTCAGCAGACTTTAAAAGATTTAATTCAATTTTACAAATACTATACCTTTCTCTTATTTCTGCATCACTTAAAAAATGTGTACAATGAGTATTTGTCCCTTCTGCTGATTCTTCTTTCTCATTTTCACGAAGTTTATGGAGATCAGTTCTGGGAAGAATTTACTCCAAAGGCTTCAATTACAAAGGGAGGGCACTTACGTAGAAATAATCAGATTATTGACTGTTTTCATCATTCGGTAACCTTTTAGAATTTTAGGCACAGAGGCAACTTAACACTCTTGTCTTTGAGCTTACAATGAGAATGAAAATCATTTAGTATAACTGTCCTTTTTTTTTTTTTAAGATCAAACTAAGAGAAAAGAACACCCCCAAACAAACTGGATTCTAGCTATGGTTTTGTCATTATTATCTATGTGATCTTGGACATATCATTTAAACTGTTTCAGCCTAAGTATCGTAAGTAAAATAAGAGTGATACCCTTTTGTCTCCTTAAGTTTTTATGAGAAACAAATAAATTTGTATATGAAAAACTGCTTTAGGAATCCTAGTACTTAGTACAAAAGTAAAGTACTATTATTGTCATCACCACCACCGTCATCGCCATCCCAGTTACCATTAATAATACACTGAATATTCTGAATACCTTGCTTGAATAAATATGTTAACACTGATAGGCAGGGAGACAGCTAAACTCTTATCAGACAGGGGCCTTTTCACCCCCAGGTGAGTCCTACAATTTCCTAGTGATTGGAATAATTTTTTCTGTGTTCAGCAACATAATGGAACATTATGGAAGTAGTCAGAAAAAAACTGTATCCAGCATATATCATTTTGTGCTCTGCTGACAAGAGATAAATTTATGTCCTCCTTGAAATCTCTAATAATAAAATTGTGCTGGCATTAAATTTTTATTTTATGGAAACCTGTAGCCCTAACACATGAAAAATATACAAATATACTTTGATTTTTTATTAAAACTTGACTCCTTTGATTCCCTGGATTTTGCTTTGGAAGAAGGTGATAACATCACCATAAGCGTTCAATTTAAAATAACATTGTTACTCTGCTCAGGGAATAGGCTGTGATGGGAATAGTTCTCTGAAAAAGCCACAGTGTTACGGTGTAGCCTCATGATTATATCTGAGAGGGCAGAGACCTTGTCTCTGGTGTTAACTGCTCATAATGCGTGGTGCACTGCCTGTAATACAGTGATATGAATGAATGAATAAACAAACAATGGGAGGAAGGAAGGAAGGAAGGTAGGAAGGGACCAAGGAAAGGAGGAAGGATCCTCTCTTTATGCGCTGGGGTGCACTTTGAAAAGCCAAAATGGATCACCAGAACCTATATAAATATTGGTCAAATGTATTTGCTAACTTTTATGTCCACTAGGAAAGAGAAAGCTGACCTTTTCATTGAGAACCATATGTATAACATCAGTCCAAATTGTCCAGTATACCTTTGCATGATATGGTGCCATTAAACTCAGAATCTACAAAATCTCAATAGTATAATGTAGAAGACGCTAATATATTCACATTTTTCTGCACTGATAGATTCTGAAATGGACACAGCTCTTTTCCATTTTAAGATTAGCATAACTTCTTACACATTACTCCACTTCTACCCTAAAAGGCAGTTTCAGAACTGTGACCTGGCTCTGTTTTTCTGCTTATCTAATAGCTTTCAGACAGCTACTATGTTATGTGGTACGTTTTGGGCTCATCCAATGTGTAATTTAAAAAAGCACAGATGATATCCCTACTTGTCCCTCCATCTGGTTGTTTGGTAGAATATTGATTTGCTCTAGTTGGTACTGTAGTAAGTTTACACATGAAGTTAACTCTCCAGCTCTCTCCCAAGCCCATTCTTTCTGGATTTACACGTCCTTCTACCTACTCCCATTCGTGTGGGTCAATCTGGGTCCCTTCACCAGGAATACAGAATTGTTACTAAAAGACAGAAGTCAGTCTTTCTTTACTAGACTAGGAACATGTAAGATGCACACAAAGCTGGTGTGTGTCTGCACACACACGTGTGTGTGAGCGCACGCATGTGTGTGAAGAGGAGAGAGGGAGGGAGAATGAGATGCTGGCCCACTGAGGTCAGACGAATTAGAGACAGAACGAGCCTTTAGTGTTCCAAATCTTTCTGGGCCCTTCTATGCCCTCGTGTGCCATGATTCACACCTGCATCCTTAGAAAGCCTATCAAAGTGGTCTTAGCACAAAGAACGTTTTGTTACTGGCAACCAAAATGATCTTGACTAGTCCAGTTTGCCTTACAGCCATGACGCTGGTAAATGAGGAAACCCAACTTTATTTTTCTTTTATCCTTTCAGCATACCTCCGAGTTCAGGCGTCACTGAGGTTGAATTACTACTTATGTACAATGACAGCTTCTACCTCAAGCACTTGCCTCCCATCACAGACCCTCCTGGGCTCACAGGCAGCCCGCATCAGCCAGAAAGGGTGTGAGAGTTAATGTTCTCAGAGTCCACTCTGAGCCAGTGGTGGACAGAGTCAGTGAATAAATGCCCCAGCGTCCCCATGTACCAAAAGGTTCCTCAGAGACTCTCCAGGGGATTGCGCCCCAATGATGACCACAGTCACTCACTTCTCAATGTACCTTTTGTTATTTTATCTCACCCTTGTCTCATCATCTCCACTCCTTCTCTTGGGCTTCGTAGGATAACCTCCCAAGTAAACTACCTCCAGCCAAGTCCGGTTTCAGGAACTGGTCTGGGGAGAACCCAAACTATGACAAAAGCCATTTCCTGTCATGAAAGGGCTTCATAAGGGGACTGGATTGTTATATGGCTAACACTTGCTATGCACTCGTGCGCCTACCTAGTCTCACCTGACACCACAGAGTAAGAGAGAAGACCTGGGCCATTATAACAAATTCTGCTACATAACGTGGCCTCTGTTATAGTCCTATAATGACTCTTAGAACACATTTTTAAAAATTCATTGAGAGTTTGCATTATTTGGGGGAATTCTATACAGTATACATACATTTCTTTGTGAGAAATGTTATACATGTGATTATACTTTAGATAACTGATACTTTATACAAATGGAGAGTATACAGAGGAGACTTACACTGCACTTGAAATTTTGCACCTTTTTACTTTTAAGACCTGGGTATGATCTCTAAAATTCCTGAGCCTTGGATTTCTGAGCTATAAAATGTGGAAAGAAATACCTGTCTCGCATGGGACTTAGAAGTGTAGTGTTCTATTTGTTCAACAATTGATGGTACCTAAATGATAAGAAAAAATTCATGGCATATATTTTAAGAGAATAAATAGAAGTATATATCAAAAAAAAAAAAGTCCAAAAAAACCCACATGAGCTATTTGGAAACACCTTTATTCTATCTCTTACCACTTTGACATACTGGTGAAGAACATTAATCACAGGCACAAAATTCTTCCATCTTCACCAGTTAGGCTAGTTTTATCTACCATGCCTGAACTCAAAGAGGTTTCACTTTCATTTAAAAGGCTAATTGATTTGGTGAGCACACACTGAAATGCCTCTCAGAATGCATTGACCTATATACCCCAGGTTGTAATTCTTACTAATGTTCAAGGCAAAAATGAACATTAGCCTTGAAAATCATGACCGTGTTAAAAATCATTCCTTCAAGCAATGTGCACTAAGCCATTATTAGAGTATTCAAGTTGATTTTACATATATATATATGAATATGTCACTTGTCACCCTTGTAAGTCAAGCTTTACCTCAAGCTTGATATCTATATTCCAGACAGGCTGATTATAGGATATTTTCCATTGGCTGCTAGAACATTAGTGCTAGAAGGGATCACAGACACTATTTAATTTCCTCCTACCTTCTTAGTTTGCAAGGAAAAAAAAAAGCCCAAAGAAATGAAGTTATTTGCCCAAAGTCACGCTGTGAATTAGATGAAAAACCACGTTAAGGATCTAGGTAGCTCTGTAATGCTTTCCAAAATCATTTTCTAAAGCATGTTCTGTGGAACACTGGTCCCTTAAGATTCTGTAATCCCCGGTCCCTCAAGAAAAGATTTCTGTCGTAAAATAATCTGGGGAAACAACATACATGTTGGAACATTAAAGAGTCCTTAAATTGCTGTAGAAAAAGAATGTATTTACTGACCTAACTTGGTCACAGGAATTTATTTTCTCCCCAGGTATAACCTTGTTATGTTAGGAAGTGCTGCACTATTAAATTAAGACCTTCCAGGATAAAGCTAAAGGACTTAGGTTTAAGGTATCAGACTTTGTATCAGCAGCTTCTGCCTGCGCACCCAGCTATACCCCTGCCAGTCCTGCATCCCCTCCAGACATTTCAGCCATCCTAGTTCTCCCAGTGTGATAGCATCTGACTTCTTCTTTCAAATGCACTTTTTATCCACTTGGGAAATCTTTCAAGGTCTGTGCGAGCTGGTTTGTATTCTCTCCTCTCTCTCTGTTTCTCTGTCTTTCTATTTCTTACACACATACACACACACACACACACACACACACACACACACACACACACACACACACACACACACACATTTGCCATTTGCATAGGACAGGATATGTTCTTTGTTCTTTTGACCTAGAAAATATAGGTCCCTGATTCTCAACTTACATTAATATAAGAATATGTTACATAAAAACATATGTATGTTAAAAAATGAGTAAGGATGAACTATTCCTTAATATAGTCTGTCCCCAGTTGCTCTCAAGTCTGCCAGAAATGCCAGTCAAAGAGATCAGCAAGTGTAGCTGCCAGTCCCTGACCATCCCTGCTATCTGAATTCCACCAACAGAGTAGAAAGAGGCTGAGCATGAGTCTTCAGGGACTCTTCGGGGATAGGAAGGGGACACTGAAAATGACATATTAGTAGAAGAAATAAATAGGTTAGTGAATTAGAATTTTCTGGAAATTAAAAAAATATCTCGTAGAAAGGTTAAATTCTCAGTGGTATTCAAGTACTCTTGACAAGTTTTGTGCAACAGTAAGCTTGAGTTACTTTCTCTCAGGAACAGATGGAAAAACTACCATCAAATGCATCATTTCATTCTGATATTCCTCCTCCACAGTAGTTAAGTATCAGTGCCTGTGCCCTGGCAACTTAGAGGAAATCACCTTTGCATGTCTTCACCTAGTAGACAAAGTCTGAAGTTGATGACAGGAAGGAAGAAACCTAGGAGATGGCACACACAGGTCTGTTATGTCTTCCTTCCAAGTATGTTGTTTAAAGGGCAGAAGTGGTGAATAAAATCGTTCTGCTGAGAACACTAAGGTAAAGTAGGAACGCTCTCTGGTTCTATTTGATGTGATGTTGTACAGGGAGCTGTAAGACACAAAGTTGTTCCTATGGAATCTCTCTCTCCTTGGAGGCATTGATCTGAAATATTATGGACATAACATTAACATTCTAAACACATCATCAATCACCATACTGACTGCCAAATATGTGAGTTCATGAGAAGATTAACTGAGTTTTCACACTCTAGCTTTCCACACTCCTATTATTTTGTCCTAAAATACAGTCACTGCACTCTTGGGAAAGCAATGAGAAAAGGAAGCAAATGAGAAGGAAATAAAGAATTTAAAAAGTGAACAGATTTGCAACTAAAAAAAAAACCAAAAAAACCCATGTACTAATAATATTGAGAAATCTTCAGATATGGAAGAAAAGTTCCCTCCAATGAGAAAAATGTTGACCTAAGGGTCCTTCTAAAAATTTTATGGTTCTTGGATGGTCATGATGCTTTCTAATTTCTGCTTGTGCCACATAGTGAGAAAATGTTCAATTTTAGGAGTTTATTCTTCTTTAAAATTATCACAAATTACAACTTAATGTTTGTGGGAGGCAGAATAATGCCCCCCAAAGATGTCATCCCATAATCCCAGGAACCTATGACTATTTTGCCTTTCCTGGCTAAAGGGAATTTGCAGATGTGATTAAGTTAAGGATCTTGCAGTGGGAGGTTATCCTGGGTTATCTGGATGAGCCTAATATAAACACAGGGATTCTTACAAGTGAAAGAGGGAGGCAGGCAGTCAGTATCAAAGTGATAAGATGTGAGAAAGACCGGACCAACCATTGCTGGCTTTGAAGATGGAGGAAGGGTCCCCAAGCCCAGGAATAGAGGTGGCCTCTGGAAGCTGGAAAAAACAAGGGAAGAGATTCTCCCTTAGAGCCTCCAGAAGGAATGCAGCCCTGTTGATGCTTTGGTTTTTATCCAGTGAGATCCATTTCAAACTTCTAACTCACCAGACTGTAAAATAATGAATTCTTGTTGTTTTAAGCCACTAAGGTTGTGGTAGTGTGTTACAGCAGCATTTAAAAATCTAACACTTTAATTTCTAATTAAATAAGGTCTCCTTTAAAGGAGGTTGACAATGAAGACTCTGATAATGAAATGAAAGCACAGCATCTAAGGCTGGAAACAAGGCTGGCCTCCTCTGTTCAGTGCTGGGCATTTCCGTATGTATGAAATTTATAAGAATACTTAAGGGAGCACACCATGCAACTCTGCCCACTGGAAGAGCTGAAGGAAAGTTTCTGGCACAGAAAAACACTGGCCTTTTCACAGAGGTAGTTTTCCTATGTTTGTGTGCTGGACTGCAAAAGCCAAAGGTGGTGCGAGAGGGGTGACAGAAGAGGCCACCAAAATCTGGGCCGTGCCAGAGAAAGATCAGCATCCCAGCATCCCCCTGTTCCCTTCTCCTTTATCCTCTGCTTACAGGCTCTGTCTCCCACCTTCTCTCACTCACTTTTTTCTCTCCCTCTCTTCACATTCTCTTCTTTTTTCTTTCTGACTTCTTAACTTGGCCATCATTTGGTTTTAGTTAATTTAGTTAAATTCAACCTTACTAGTTCTATTTATCCAAAAAGTTTCATTTCCTTATGTTCAATATATTTTTCATTCCTTTTCAATTATGATCTCTTGAAGCTATAAAAGTTATTTTTAAATGTCTTTCCATTTTTTGTGCTTAATTTTAATGGTAACTACCAAAAATGAAATTTGCTTTTGATAAGTTGACATATATATGAATTGAAAAAGAAAGAAATAGAAAATGCATCAAAGCAGATAACAGTGGGTATTTCTAGAAGGTGACGTAATGGATGTGACTCTTTTTCCTTTTTTATTCTTTCCAGTTTTTCCGCATTACAAATCTCATCTTGAAATAATATTGTTTCTAAAGAGACAATATATCTTTTTTTAACAAACTAAGATGACTGAAAAGAAGAACTCCCCAAATCCCCCCAAAAGACCCTGTCCCCTTAATACCATTTAATCTTACTTTTAAATCCCTTTTTAGGATTTGAAATCTAAGTTTCTGGGATTAAACATTTTAACAAAGAAACAACCAATGAAAAATAAAATGAGAGAAGGTTTTTATTCCATGCTGTCCTCTTATTTACATGTGTGCAAAGGAAAGAGTTTCTGTTTAATGTTTTCCTTCTTTATAATGGTTTTCTGTAGTTGGTTTAACTTGCTTTCTACAATTGTTTTGCCACTCCAGTGCTACCTACTTATTGAGTATTTTTAGAAATAATTTTTCTGACATCTATTAGTTGACCTTTTATGCACTGTTTGAACAACATTTCTCAGCTGGTCACATTAGCCATCTGTCACAACATTTGTGTTTGGTTTCCGTTTCCCTCATATGCACCGCTGGTTCAGTGCGCAGTGAAAAATGTAAAAAGGAGGTTCTCCACGTCCACTCCATTAAGTATTTAAGAGTAGGAGGGTTTTCACTCCCCTCCTAGAGTCACAGCTGCCTCTGAAGCATTAAAAAACAACTCTTTGTGAATACTTTCAGGTCCTATTTCACAATTTTCTCCTTGAATGTTTCAGCAGGACTGATTCCAAATCTTAACCAAATTCATCACATCTTTACATTATCTGAATAGAATCTGGGGGCTAAATCCAGCTATCTGACTGACATAGAGAACTAGAAAGAAGAAAACACTTGAAACTGAAAGTGCAGAGATTGCAAATCATAAGTAGATTTGTATGCATGGTTCTTTATTTTCATACAATTTTTTATAAAGTTTTTATACTTTTATGATTTTATGACTAGAATTAATGCTACTAAGAATTTGTATATATATATATACAGTGTGTAAATGTGTATTTGTATACACATACATATGTAAGTCAAATGGGAAAACTTCTACACATACATCACCCGAGTGTGGTAATGCACTTTAACAGTATTGCTTTAACCCAAGCAGACTTAGGAAAGCTGGATTTGCAAATCAACCTTAAATGTGTTTTGTTCCCCTCATGCTTGTAAGTGGAATTTTAATATTAGCCCCTAATAATGTTTTGCAATTAACCAGCATTTTGACACTGAAGTAAGCAATAAACTAATGCTTTAACACTTTCTTAATTGAAAAGATTAAGAGAAAGCTAATTAATTTGTAAACTGTATGTAGTGAATCATTCTGAGTCTATGATTAATTTGTTCTATTTGTTTTGTTCAACACATGAGTAGAACAAAACAAATAAAACAGTAGTTCTACACATGTACTTTTTAAAAAAAGTACAAAACATGTAATTAGCAGTAGATAATTTTTATCAACCCCTGGAAATATTTGTACATTTTTTACAATCACATTATAAGGGTTTTATTAGTTTTCTCATAACAATTCAAAAATTTCTCATCTTTCATTAACTTGTAGATTTTGTAAATCCTCTACTTCTGTTGTAATAGCGGAAATAGGGTCAGACTATTTTTTAGAAAGAAATGATTTGGGGTTATTTACTTTGGAATCGATACTTAAATTTTAATTTGGTTTCTACTATTTTATTATCAGTATATCATTCCATAACTAGATCTTAATACAACCTCTCAATATTTTTCAACTGTAAATCTACCGAACTAACCTCTTGTACGTCTAATTTCAGCCATTTCTTTCCAAACTAGTTTCCTTGCTGTCCCCAACACAAATAAATCAATTTATTTAATCCAACAAATATTTTACTGAGGACCTACTGCTGTGCCAGGAACTATTTAAAATTCTGAAGACACAGTAATGAATAAAACAGGCAAAAATCCAACTCATGTAATCTACATTCTAGTTGCATGTGGCAGGTAATAAAGCAAATGAATAAGTATTAAAAAGTGATATTAAAAAGTGATAAGTGCTATGAAGAAACCTAAAGCAGGCAAGGGAAGATGAAGACTGAAGTGAGATGACACTGCTTTAGATATGGTTGTCAAGGAAGGTCTTAGTGAGAAGGCAACATCTGAGCAGTGACTTGATAGAATTGATGGAGATTGTCATGCTGGTAGGTATGTTGGGGGAACAGCAAATGCAATGACCCTGATATGTTCATGGAACAGCAACATGTCCAGTACAGCTGAAGGTGAGTGACTGGGTGAGCAAACAAGCAATGGGCAGGGTAGGAGAAGCCAAGATCAGGATTTCAGGGCCTTGGAGGCCACTGTCTTTGAGAAGAGGTTCGACATGACCATGACGTATATGTTAACAGGCTCACTGTGGCTGCTGTAATGAGAGTAGACTGAGGTGTGGCACGGGTGAGAGCAGGTAGGAGGTCATTGAAATAGAGGGTAAAGACAAAAGCGTTTGATCCAGAGGGGTAGCAATGGAGGTAATGAGAGCAGAACTAGCTGATGGAATGGATGTGGGGTGTGAGGGCAGAGAAGCATCAAAGATGGGTTCTGGCCTTGACAATTGGAACAAGTGCCCGTTCTCTCCTCTGTGCTTGGTGTGGATAAATTCTTACTGGATTATATGATCCTATCTTTTTTTATCAATATAACACACTGATTCACTTTGGTTTAAGTCTCACTTTTCTAAGAATCCTAACCTAATTAACCTCATGTTATTCTAAACACTCCATTAGACTGCATTCCCTGAGGTATGTGGATAGGTTTATTTTGTGACTCTGTCCTGATTAAACTAGTTTGCCAGCTTTCTAACATTATATATATGTTAAATATATGTATATAAAATGTTAGAAAGCTGAAAAATTATACATATATGGTAAATATATGGTAGTGTGTGTATGTATATATATATAGTAGATTTTTTTTAAGTAAATTGCAATTTTTTTTTTTTTTTTTTTTGCGGTACGCAGGCCTCTCCCTGCTGTGGCCTCTCCCGTTGCGGAGCACAGGCTCCGGACGCACAGGCTCAGCGGCCATGGCTCACGGGCCCAGCCGCTCCGCGGCACGTGGGATCTTCCCGGACTGGGGCACGAACCCGTGTCCCCTGCATTGGCAGGCGGACTCTCAACTACTGCGCCACCAGGGAAGCCCTAAATTGCAATTTTTAGATAACTTTGTAGATCTAATAAATTTGAATTTACTCAAAAACCTATATATGTATAAAATATATAAATATATATTTTATGCAAATATAAATAATAATATATGTAAAATATATATCTATACATCTATATCTGTCTATCTATATTGTACCTTCTTGTATATAAAAAGTGTATCTACTTAAACGGCTGAATAAGGAAATACATTTACATTGTATTGTGCTCAGTGCCCAATACAGTATTATAATTATGATTATGGAAATACACTAGCAAAGTCTACTATCAGTGTATTTTTCTCCATTTTTAAATGTGACACAAGGATAACTTTTAATACCTGGTATTTTTCTTAAAAAGAGGTGGAATTTTGTTTCAGCATATTTGTGGTATTTTCATGGTCACAGCAGAGGTCTGAGTCAGAAGCGCTGCCTGTCAGAGAACTCTGCTTCTGATGGAGAGCGCTGATGCCTGGCCTTCATTCAGATGACGGCAAGCAAGGTGGTGTGATTTCAGCAGGGGGGTGGGGGGTGTCCACTGAAACGGGAAAATCTGTGACTGGCCACTGATTGTCTTGGCTGATAATTTCTTATCTCTGGTGAGAATGCAAATTTCACTCAGAGTAGGTTAAACCTGAGCCCGTTTCCACAAGACTAAATTTGGATGAAAACTGGAGATAACACAAGAACGTACAGGACCCTGAGGGAGGGGTTGGCCCTAACGTGAAGAAGGCAGCCCCATGGACACTGCCTACTTGTTACTTGCTTCATGGTTTGCCCTGAGCCTTCCCTAAGGATGAGAATCCAACACTTTCTCCATCAGTGGCCTGAGTGTAACCACTGAGGTTAAAACTGATGTTCCTTTGCGCATATAGAGTACTTTATAGACTACATGTTCTCGTTTTAGCCTCACAGTAACCTCCAGCAAGGGGGGGAGAGGACCTTTTATTTTGTAGAAAAGAAATATAAGCCTCAGAGAGAGAAAGTGACTTAACCAAGGCTACACATTTATTCAAAAAATATTTACCATGCATCCACAATTCTTCCTTTTGCAGAGCATTGCAGGGGGAAAAGAAAATTAATACACTGTCTCTCTCCTTGAGGAGTTCACAATCCATTCAGATATTTGTACAAATAAATAGATATTTAAAACTTGATTAGGGATTGAAAATAGAGTAGGACTTAATATTAGGTCTTTTTCTTTTGTTTTGCTAATCATGTTGTACATTACATGTACATATCTGGTCTTTTTAATCCTATTTAATTTTCTTTACTATAACATTTAAAAAAAAAATTTTCATCATCTGTTATAAAAGTAATTCATGTTCATTTAAATGCAAATAAGACAATACATAAAAATAAAAAGAATTTGATGATCAGAAATCCTATCACTTGGCAAAAATCAGTGTTAAAGTTATAAAATACCATAACATTTTATGCTTATTTACTTATACTTTTAAACTATGTATTCTGATTTTAGTTTTATTTTCCTGATAGTATAGAGTGGGATTCTTACGTTTTCTATGTCAAACAACATAGCTCTGCTTAATACTTTCCCAGGATGTCATTATATGATCATTTATTTTACCATACTCTTATTGATGGATGTTAAAATTTGCTCCTAATTTTTATCATCCAAAACTATGCTGAGATAAAAATCATACATAAATCTTTTTAAATATGTGTAATTATTTCCTTGCTATATAATTCCATAAATAGAATTGGTGGTCAAAGGTCATATTTAAGTTTAAAAATATTGGCCTCTGGAGTGTGAGGACAGATCTTGATTTAAATTCAATTTATAATTCTTTAAATGAGAATGCAAACTTTTATCTTCCCTAATGGTTATTTAATAAGTTTAAATAAGCTAATGTATGAAATTTCTCTTTATAATGTTACTGAGAAAATTGTCCTACAGTTTTGATTTTTTTTATTTAGTTATGGAAAAAACATCTTATGGAAGTTGAATATGGCCAGCTTCTGGGATAGGTCTGAGTCTCTGTGATTTAAACTGAAGATAATCCAACTAAAAGACAAAACCATAACATGGTTCTGTTGTGTGGTATGAACTTTTGTTCCCTATAGATACATTCTTCTTATGTTGCTGATGTGAATATTCAGTACTGAAGATTTAGATGTGCAAAAATATTTTGAAATTTTCTCTTTCAGTAAAAGTACTTCCTGGTGGTTCCAGAAAAATATCTCAAAAGAACGTGTCTGCAAACGGGAGTGTGAACCCTTTGATCCCACATGAATGCACACGTTTGAGATCTATGGTCAGGGATACAGCAGAGAGTGTAGCAGACATGCTCTATGTTTTAGGATATAAGGTACATTAACTGGTATCCTCAGCCTGTATTTTTTCTCATCCAACTCATATTATTTCTTCCCTTAAAATTTGCCCAGTTTGTATCTTTCTCATGAAGATTCCTCCAAAATAATACAGGCTACCATAATGCTTTGACAGGGTAATTATTTGAATCACGAGGCTACCGAGTGCGATTAAAGACAAACAAACAAACTTTTATTTAGGTGTGCACTGGTACCTGGATCTCCCACTATGCAAAGCACCTACAGGCATTCTTCTTTGCTCATGCAAGGTTGAAGAAAGTAGGTTAGGTTTTCTCCAAGGACAACCAGCACAGCATGAACGTAAGAAATAAAAAGTTTTCTGGCACCTTCCATAGTGACTCTCTGATCCTTGTCATTTTGTGGCAAAGAGCTTTCCACGTGTCCAGTGATAAGTGTGTTTGGATGCTGCTAAATACTCCTATCAAGCACTTTGGGGAGCTAGCACAGTCTGTTTTTAGCCTCTCTTTCTTGCTGATAAAAGTAAAAGAAAAAATCAACTGGGCTTAGTTTAGAAACATTATGTATACATAAAAAATATGCACCACAGGATACTAGCTCTTGGATGAAACTCATTAACTTACTATTAGAAACTTAGTAAATTACTTCCTAGTTTTATTACAAAAAGCAAAAAAACCACAATGTTGTTTTAAAGGATAATTAGCTTTTTCATTAAAAAAAAGAAACCAGCTTGAGGAGTAAGGAACCCTTTTCTAAAAGAAACGTAGAATTAAATAGTGAAATCATTACTCTATGAAGTCTTGGTACTTGTATCACTCTTTAAATAGTGTATGAAGATCAGACCAAAAGGAGAAAGTGCTGGGTAGGGTTCAAAGAAGTGCCAGGCTGGTATTCATGATGTAGTAAATGTACTGCCTTTTCTCACTGACATAAAAAACAGCAGCCAGAGGGGTGAAAAACTAAAAAGGCCTAGAGTTGTCCGTAGGCCCAGCCAGAGCAGCTCACCATCTATTTGGTCTGGATTCAGAACAATGGAAAACAATGCTTCCTCTGTTGTTATTATTTTTTTAAGTTGTATGTTACAGAAACACTTAAAAAATTTAAACATGTTAGAAATTAAGTGCTATAATAAAAATCTACAAACATTAATATATATCATGTATTAATCTGTACCTTTTGTAAAAGGCATGATTGTTATATTGCTTGGGAATTATGAATTAATAATTCAAAATGTATGGATGTCACTTACTGTTAAATAAAACTTTTGGAGATTATTCTCTTCTGTGTTGGTGTCAGTTGTAATTTTATTTTGAGGGAACAGTTTTTTTCCTGACACCATTTGTAGTTATCTTAAACACCTTCAATGTTAAAAACAAAGACTCTGGAATGAATGGTTCAAAACTTAAGCTCTCCTGTTTTTCACCTGTCCACCATCCTCATGGTTGGGGTGTAAGGACTGCGAGGGACTCTCTTTCCTTCTAAAGTCCCCTTGACAGTATGCTCTGCAGGGACTTGCTTCTTGACCATGTCCTGCATCCTGGTGAAGATGAGGTGCCGTAAGCTCGGGATCACAAGGTAATGAAGAGCCCATCTGGGACGTGGCTGAAGTGATACTCCAAGGGTTAGGTAGGATAGACAGTGAACTTGCTCTATAAAAGGTCACTAAGTGATGGGTTTCAGCTTTCAGAGCCTATTGAACTTGAAGTCTAGGAAAGGAAAGAGAGTAAGGAGAATGCCAGAGAGGCTCTATCTTCTGTTTGGAGGAAGAGAACGGAAGGGAAGTATTATCTACTCAAATTAGTATGAGTTGCTCTAGAATCTTCTAGTAATCTCATTAAAATGCAGATTCCCTGAGTCTATTACAGACGTTATAAACCAGAAACTCTTGGGATGGTGCCCTGGAATCTGTACTCTGTAGATTTTCTCAGGTGACTCTCAAACAAACCAGAATTTAAGAATCACTAGTTTAGAGAAAACAAAACAAAACTTATGGACTGACTGGTGTTCTCCAAGTTCAGTGACTGAAGCTCAAACACTTCTTCCCTTCAGAAGTACCTAGGGATTAACTGCCAGACAACACCATCTGCGGAGAAAAACTCTGAATACATTCCAAGCAGCATAAAAGGATTAAACCTTATAGTAAAGGCTAACTTTGAAAGTAAGAAAGCAAGGACAAGGTTTTTCTGCCCTGAGATTTATTTAACTGGGAACCTAGTCGTTCCTTTCACAACTACATATAAGCCAGCTTAACGTATAACTAACGGGAAAAGTTGACAAGGAATGAATCCCACTTGTACCAAAGAATTTCCAAATGAGTGGCTGATATCAGACCTTCCGTCATTTGACAGAGATCAGAGAAACAAAGCACAACAAAGGGAAGAAACAGAAAGAGAAAGTTGAAAGTTTAGCACAAGCCCAACTGCCTTCCTTTAAGCAAATGAACTGCCAGTAAGTAGTTTGGGGAGTGTCAGGCTCCCTGACACTCATTCTCATTCACTGTATAATATGCATGGAATTCTCACTCATTGTATAACAAGCAATTGCTGAGTGCCTACTGCATTAGTCCCATCATGTGATTTAGTTTAAGAAGTCAAATAAGGAGTTTTTTGATATCAAGAAGCTAATATCCAGGATCCAGACATGCTTAAGTCTGCCCAGGATTTCCCATCACATTCCATTTCTAAACTCATCTCCCATGTTTTGGTGTGAAAAAAAAAAAAAAAAGAAGCAGCAGCAGCAGCAACTATCCAGTAACTCTATACTCTATTTTGTTGACATGTTATGTACAGTATGCTGTGGGAGCACAAAGGGTGGGGTCTTAAATTAGACCTGGGATGACAGAATGTTTCCTGCAATAAATGACATGAGCTGAGTACTGAAGACATGTGAAGGATGAACGCAGGCACTCACATCAGGAGGTGGAAGGTCCCTGCAGTTACTCAGAAGGGAGGGGCGGCTGAGCTGAGGCGTAGCCCTGGAGATGAAGGCGGGGTATGAATGATATTCCAGAAGTAGAATATGCTGAACTTGGGGACTGATTGGATGTGGGGGGTTTTAGATTACTGGCTTCAGTGACTGGGCTGGTAATGGACCACTTACATTTATAGGTAATACAGGAGGAAAAACAAGTCTGGGTGGGATGAGGGAAAGAAAAAGTTGAACTTCAATCCGCTGAGTTTATTATAGGGATACAGCATGAAAGATATTGAGATGTTCATACGTTCAACAAATATTTATTAAATTCCTTCTGTGTGTCAGTCAGTGTCCATCAGGAAAGCTAATGGATCCAGCAGAATGTTCTGGACGAGCAATACAGGTGGAGGAATCTTCATCGTATAAACGGACGCTGAAGACATGGTTGAGGGTGTTAAGGGGAAGAGTGTAAGTGAGAAAAGAAGTCTGAGGACAACAGTGGGGAGCATCGCTATTTAAGAGTGAGGCTAAAGGAAGAGCCCAGGATGCAGACCGAGAAACAATGGCTTCACTCAAACTGAACCCAAATGAAGAGCTTGCTGAGTCACAGAAAACAAAGAAAACTTCTATAAAAGAAGAAGCCAAAGTATATAAAGTACAGATGCCCCATTTATATTACTTAGCACCAGTCTGCCAATATGAGGTCAGTGATGAGAGCAGATTCAGTGAAGTAGGGGAGATGCAAGCCATGCTGAGGGATCGACCAGCGTCGGAGGAGGAGAGCAAGGAAGGACGACTTATTCTGGCTCCTTGGTTGCGTTTACGAGAAGAGTTGAGAAAGATTCATCGTTTTTAAACACATACCATGCCTCATCCCTACCCTCTCTACACGCCTGCATTTTAACCTTACATTCCTTATCTCTTTTCTCTCACTTGACTTTTGTTCACCTGCAAGCACGAATGTTAGCTATTCGATGCCCTCCTGAGAATAGGTTTGATAGAAGTGGAGAGAAAACACACAGTCCCTGGGCACCTAGGAAATGGAGATCCACAGTAACATCAATGGCTATAGTTCTGAGGGCCCTCGATCTGCCTGATAATGAGCATTCACTTCACACACACTTTAAATTCTTAAAAACAAAAACGAAACACTTGCCAGGTAAGGATTACTGTGTCTCTTATACAGGAAAGGGAAAAGAGGATCAGGAGGTTTAAGTCAGCACCTTGGACCACACAGACAGTAAGTGACCAAATTGGGGCTGGAATCCCAGTCTGTCTTATTCCCGTATCCACTCTACTTTTAAAATATCACAGGAAGGAAGGAACAGTTAAACAACAGGGAGGTTAAGAGAGTTGAAAATCCATCTGAGCTGATACCCCTGTTTGTGTTAGAGCTAGTGCAGAACTCTGAATAGCAACAGCAAAGGCAGTGGATAGGGGCTGATGGAACAGGCAGCTCACCTTCCAAATCCCAACTTTATATCACCTGGCCAAATAAGTCACACTTTTAGGGAAGTACATCAAATAGAATTTTAAAAGATGCCATTTTTGAAAGGTCAAGGAGTTGAATACTAGCCATTGGAAAAATACGTCAATATTTAGAAACCTGAAGGACATGAGGCTTTTGCCGATGGTGATTGCTCTGTTCTCTCTTATTGAAAAGTCTGAGCATGGTCCCAGTGTCTGACTACGTCCTCCTCTATTGCTATTAGACCTAAATCATAGGGACTATTTTTATCACAAAGAGAGGACAGCTTCCCCAGAAGGCTCATGACATTTTCTGAGCTAAGAGCTGGTTTACTCCCACATTATCTTTCAAGTTGTTTGCCCCAGTCTGCTGAAATAATAAGAGATGCTTGAGCCAGTTCTCATGAGGTTTCTTCTTGACGTGGGGAGAAGGAACAAGTGACACATTTTCATTACAAGGTCTGATCCAGACCCATCTGACTCTGATCTTTCTGGACCTGCAAAAGATCCATTTGTTAACTCAGATTTTCTCAGAAAGTCATGACAGGGAAGAAGTGACAATGATTTTGACATGAAAAAGATTTTACTGAGTGTTAGTTTTATTTCCTTTATGACCTACAACTCTACAGGTTGCAAAATACTTTATACTAGTTGGAACTACAGTGTTTTAGGGTCACTTGTTTGGTAATCGATAGCGTTACATAAAAAGAAGCTGAAAAAGAGCAAAAGTAAAATTAAGGAAATGGATACGTTTATTCTTTTTAAATAAATGTCTTTGCTCTTTTGCATTGTTTCTGTTCCTTACATCCTCCCAGATATGCAACTAAGTGTTGGTAATTGCTGGAAATAGCCACGAATTTTACAGAATAATTGGCTGTATTTTAAGACATACATTTTAGTGTGTACACTACATGGTGTAGCTATAAAGTATAAAATAGATTTTTGCATCTTGCTTTTGGAAATCATTCTCATTATTTTTTGTCACATGTGGTGTATATGTGTGAGTGTGGCAACATTTTATAATTTGAAAGTTCTTCATAGTTTTTAGAAGTTACAAAATAATAGAATTAATTGCTTTGAATTTAGTCATTTTTGCACTGGGAAAATATTGACTTCTTTCCCAACACCTTTAATTTCTAATGGAGCTTGAAATTAATTTTGGATTTTAATTCTATTTTATTCTGGGTTTGTACATCAGGGCCATTAATAATGTCAGGGGAGTGCTGAGAGAACTGTTTCTGAGCCAGGAGCCCCCAGTGAGCTTTGCAGCATTTGGGTCTCTGTCTTGTACAGAGAGGAGGAAAGTCTGTGTGGGAATGGATATCGCATTAGGATTTTATGGAGTCAAAACATATAGCCTGTAAAAAGTCAGCCTCAGATCACTTGCTGAAGTTTGCATCATCATGCGTATTACGTGTGCATATTTAATCAGATCCGAAATGGTCAGGCCAGCAAAGGACAGATTCCACTAACCAAAATGCCTGGAAAATGGGCCTTTCTGATTCATAAGGTAATAGTTTACTATTATATATGTATATGGTATATGCACACACATTTATACTAATATAAATATATCACAAACTACAAATTTTAAAATAATTTATATACAGTCTTTCTTTGAGGTTTCAAAATGTTTTTACATGATTTTATATAGTCTCTACTAAAGGGGGTGATTATAATGAATTGGCGCAGAGACTCCTTGGGATCTATGTGCTCATGCACAGCCACAGCGTACGAGCCCCCCCCCCCAAAGCTTTCCTAGTCGCCCCACAGTGGCTGCCCCCAGGCTGATGAATGTCAGTGGAGAGTAACGTCGGGAGCTGTGGGTGTGACTTCTCTAACCACACCTTCCAATGTAGAGCCAACTTTTCAGGATCATTTCTCAAAATAGTCTCTATGTTCTAGGTATTTTAAATGCCCTGAAAGTTGAAAAAGCTTTGCCAGAAGGAAGGCAGTCCAGCAAAATACAGATTTCACAAAATAGACAGAGAGGGTTTGAAATCTTGACTCTGCCATGTACTTTGAACCACAGTTATTCATCTGCAAAACGGAATAAGAATATCTTCCTTACGCGCAGTTTTGAAGATTACATGAAATAGTATATGTAAAGTTCAATACTTAACATCCTTCCCTCTCTGTTCCCATTAATTTTCTTTCAACCCACAGTACACGTTCAAAATTAAAAATTCAATCAACATATACGAACTACTAGGTTTCTCAAGAAATACGGGAATAGTTGGCCTATGCTCACACAACTTACATTCTGGGGGAAAAGTTATAAACAAACATTTGGAAAAAATAATTAGTGTATAAATAGCAGAAAAATCACATAGATAATAACTGCTATTGAAAAATAAGAAAAAAGGAGAAACCTCTTTTAGCTTGAGTGATCAGAGAAAATTTCACAAAATAGAGACTATGAACTGGATCCCACAGAGCAAAAATGTGGTTAAAGTGGGAAGAAGGACATTTTGGGATGGATTTGGGAGGAGAACATAAGCAAAAAAAAAGGAGACAGGAAAGCACGAGGGGATGTGTGGCACTACTTATAGGGATGGACATAAGCAAGCAGATTGTAGAGGGTTGAACAGTGTCCAGCAAAAACGCACATCCACCAAGAAACTCGGAATGAGATTGTATTTGGAAAGAAGGTCTTTGTAGATGTAATTAGTTAAGATGAGTCATACTGGATTAGTATAGGCCCTAAATCCAATGACTGATGCCTTCATAAGAGAAAAGAGAGGGAGATTCAGACACACAGACACGGAGACACACAGGGAGGAAGGCCATGTGAAGACAGAGGTAGAGACTGGACTACAATAGCCAAGGAACGCCAACAATTGCTTGTCAACCACCAGAAGCCAGGAAGACGCAAGCCAGGATTCTTCCCTGGAGCCTTCAGAGGAGGCATGACCCTGCTGATACCTTGATTTTAGGCTTCCAGAACCGTGAGAGAATAAATATCTGTTGTTTTAAGCCGCCAAGTCTGTGGTCTTTTGTTAAGGCAGCCCTAGGACATTGCTACACATAACATCCCATCTCCTGGAGTCATTTATAAAGAGAAGGACAAAAAGTACCCCTCCTTCAGCTTGCTTTCTGACACTTTTCTGATCATGGATAAAGTAGAGACTTTGTCTCATACATAGTTCACTATAAGATTTCAGAGGGAGTCAGTTCTGTTGATAATGAAGCCCCCTTTACATGCAATTTTCTATAGAACATAATTTGGCATAAAGAAAATTTCATGGACCAGACACCAGGAACACTATGAAATGAAAAGAAAGTTAGTCTCTTACTGAGAAACAAAAAGTTTTTTATTATAAGAAGCTGTGCCCCAAAGAGAGATCCTCCATTGAGTAGGCAGAGGGCTTGGTATGTTCAGAGCCTGATAAACATGCAGGCTCAGCAGCCATGGCTCACAGGCCCAGCCGCTCTGCAGCATGTGGGATCTTCCCGGACCAGGGCACGAATCTGTGTCCCCTGCATCGGCAGGCGGACTCTCAACCACTGCGCCACCAGGAAAGCCCTTGACTTCACTTTAAAAATGCTTTTTGGCCCTAAGTATATATTTAAACCTAAGGCAGGAAGTAAACTTACTTTAAAAATAAATTCCTACTTCTAAACTGCATCTACATGATATCTAGGGTTACCAGAAATATGCACAAAGCCACCTCTCCATCCACAGATCGCAGTGTAGAAAGCAAGGGAGCTGGAAACTGTGCAATCAGCCTTGCAGTTCAATGGCTGAAACACTCATCCTTCTCTCTCCATCCACTCTAACAAGCCTCCCTCCACATTCCCTCCCCCAGCCACCCCTGCTTAAAGTCTGCCTTTTAGTTGACAGGTAGCAGGTAGCCACATTCTGGGGAAGAGAATTGGGATAAAATTCAGGAAATTAAGGTGGTTGCACACCTCTTGATAAGATGACTGTAGAAGGCAGCATGTCAGGACATGTACTTTATTTTTTAGGCATAATCTCTAATCTTAATATACTATGACATCGATAAATATTTCAAAGTATCTACTAAACTACCCCTTCTCAAACTCTGTATATTTATTCTTAATTTTTTAAGTCTATGGACAACAAGCTCATCTTCCCAACTATCAAAGTTCTGTTGGTTGCACTTACGAAAAGCAAAAAGTTCCTCAAGATTCAAGTATGATTCTTCACTGCGATCCTCACTGAAAAAGCACAATGGAGACACAATTTTCTTAAACTAACCAATAGAAAGACTGCTGGAATCTAAATGATCCCAGCATGAAAATTACGGTTTGTACCAATTAAATTTGGTGTTTTTTTTGATTACCACATGTGAAATTGATGAGTCAAGTGTCAACGTGAACCCGTTCCCTGGCTAAGGAACCACATGTGGTAGAATTTAGGGCCTGATATTCATTTATTTCGTCTTAAGATAGGTGGTACATGAGAAGCATAGAGTGAGACAAGTAGGAAAAAGAAGTACCAATCTGAATGAAAACTGAACTAATTCAGAGCCCCTTAGAGTTTTTTATATAGTAAATAAATTACTTGGGTCTTAAAGAAATATGCTTTTATTATGTATAAGGTCTTTCAAAATCTAATCTATAGGTATAAGGGATAGGAGAAAATGTTGTCTATTAGTAAACTTTCTTCTGTGATGGCTAACAGCAATTCAAATGCTCCTCTACAAATCTGTCTTCCATATTATTTCTGCCCTATGAATCATTCTGTATCATTATTTTTATTTCTAAACTACATGTTAGCCCAAAAACCTAGTTCAGGCTATTGGAATAAAGCTGGGTGAAAATGACAACTTTCACTGGAGCTGTGGCAATGGCACTGAGGCAAAGCAAAAGTTGCAAGACAGGATTGATACCGCATTTTACCTGGTGATGGTGGAAAGCATGTCCTAAGTGGTGGATTCAGCGTTGATGAGAAGAAGAGGATTTGTTCTGCAGTCACTGCACTTCTGTCACCCACCACTGATCCTGCTTCCTCTCCCGGTCCCCGTTTCACTCCAGCACTCTTTGGACGACTGGCCTTGTGGCTCATCAGCTACATGGCCAGCTGAGAAGAGATTTTCTATTACAGCTCAGGCTTTCCCAGTAGGTGCCCTTATCACAGAGTAGCAGATGCTCTAACTGATAACTAGGAAGCAAGTGTTGCCACCTGGAGTTTCCTACCCGCCTTCCTCAAGGCATCTAAGATAAGTACAACTCCAGTACTTCTCCCAGAGCTGCTATGTCATGAGAAGGCAGGACAGTCTCCATTACTGGTTATTTCTCTCCTGTGGAGGTTCAGGATACCTTCTTCTCTCTCACATGGCTTAAGTCAGCTTGATTTAAAGAATTATACAAAGGAAAAAATAGTCCTTTTGGACAATGAATTAACCAAGCTTGTTCCATTCACCTTGCTCCAGGTACTGTAGGAACTTTCAGAAGAATCAACGTGGCCCAACAAAATTCAGGTTTTATTCATTCAGGAAGTCTATATCTATGTCACTGAAACCACGAGGGAGCCTTAATATGCCAGCATTTTCTGAGTTTCTGAGTACGAATATGCTTTTCATTGAATATTTAATGTTCTCTAAGTGGGGCAGACTCATCAACAGATGGCCATATGGTGGAAAACACACATAGTGTTTTCTAGATCTCTGAATTCCATTGCAGGAATATGTATGGAAGGAATTTCTCTTTCCACAGCCAAACCCTTAGAGGTCTTTTTTTTTTTTTTTTGGTGGTACGCGGGCCTCTCACTGCTGTGGCCTCTCCCGTTGCGGAGCACAGGCTCCGGAGACGCAGGCTCAGCGGCCATGGCTCACTGGCCCAACCGCTCCGCGGCACGTGGGATCCTCCCGGACCGGGGCACGAACCTGCGTGCCCTGCATCGGCAGGTGGACCCCCAACCACTGCGCCACCAGGGAAGCCCATAGAGGTGTTTCTTTATCCAGTCTAATTGGATGGCTTCACTTGCCCCTATCCAGCACAGAGAACGTTGATCACATGATTTGGCAAGCAAGACGTGTTTAATTGATGTCTCAACAGGCTTGGATAATGGAAAAGAGTATTATTAGGATGTCTGCTCATAATAATGACAGCAATTTTGTAGGTGTCAACATGTCTGGCACTTAGTGCTGGCATCTGTGATGGCAAGAAAGGTCTTTCGGGCTTCCCTGGTGGTGCAGTGGTTGAGAGTCCGCCTGCCGATGCAGGGGACGCGGGTTCGTGCCCCAGTCCGGGAAGATCTCACATGCCGCGGAGCGGCTGGGCCCGTGAGCCATGGCCGCTGAGCCTGCGCATCCGGAGCCTGTGCTCCGCAACGGGAGGGGCCACAGCAGTGAGAGGCCCGCGTACCGCCAAAAAAAAAAGAAGGTCTTTCAAGAGTAGTGTTGGCATATTTTGCATACTGGAGCCACCATGCAGCTCTGGGACAAACTTACCTGGTGAGACAAAGGAGCTACAAGCCATTAGATCTTTTCCTTGCTATACTTGAAAATAAGACCACAGTTTTTAAGGCAAATCCATATACATTTAGAGTATTTCACTTTTACCTGACTAAAAGATTTTCAAATAAAACATTTTACTAGAATTTGGAAGCAGTCAGATATGAGAACACCCAAAATGTCAACCAGCAAAATTTTCTTGGAAACTGCTGCACTTTCCATAGGAAACTTTTGCTTTTAACAGAATTAGCTGTTTACAACAAATATAACAGAAGAACATTATTTGCGTGGATGGACATTTTCACTCCATATTCCAACAATCTGAACTATACTCTTCTCAACACTTTTGCCAGGAGGGAGTAGAAAGGAGGAAGAAAAGCAGAATGCAACAATAATAAGAAAAGAAATGGAGAGAGCTCTTTGCTCACCACCATTTTGTAAAGATAGAAACAGGAACCAATAATGCATTCTTCAGTTTTTCATCATGTGAGTGTTAAAAAAAAACCATGATTGGGACTGATATATATATATACACTACTATGTACAAAACAGATAACTAATGAGAACCTACTGTGTAACACTGGGAACTCTACACAGTGCTCTGTGGTGACCTAAACGGGAAGGAAACCTAAAAAAGAGGGGATGTATGCATATGTATGACTGATTCACTTTGCTGTACAGCAAGAAACTAACACAACACTGTAAAGCAACTATACTTCAATAAAAACTAATAATAAAAACATCACGAGATTTACTATTGAGTAGTTTTTTCACAAACAGCTTGACAAACAAAGCCAGGTGTCTTGAAATTTAAGGAGTATAAATTTGACACGGCTGGGTCACAGCTGGAGGAGTTCCTGAAGGAAGAAAGCTTCTCATTCTTTAGATTTAGGTTAACAACCACAAAGTAACCTTAAAATTAGTTTTGTCTTCATCAGTTGTTGCCTAACATTATATTACATCCTAAACAGTTGAGGCAAACTTTAGTAACACAAAAACATTTCTGTCACTTTCAGTAAAAGAAACGTTGACCGTTGAAGTGATGCCACGTAACCCAATGGTTCTTCATAAATGTTCTCCAAACGTTGTTCAGTAGTCTTATAAGTTCTCCTTAGTTCAGAGATCATTGTAAGCCAATAGTCTGTTAGGCAGACTTTAAAGTCATTTATGGATTGACTTGGCGAGGGAAACTCAACTCTTTTCGTCCAAAGAATAAAAGTAAATGTGTTTCACGGTAAAAATGAGTGATGAAGAATCACGTCTGAAGCCATACTTCGGAACCGAGGTACCGAGAGGTCACTGTCCTCTGGCCACATCTCAACCCACCTACTGGACTCCACATCCTGCTGCTCCTTTGCTGGGAAGTCTCTTCAAAGTGTTACATTTGTAACTGTAGCTATCATCTCTGGAGAACCACCTGTGTTGATTATAACTGTGCTAGACATTTTACACATTATCTCTACCCTTCACAACAATACTGATAGGAGATACTATTATTCTCATTTTATTAATAATGAAACAGGGCAATGATATTCTGGTAAACCAGTTTTACAAAAAAAAAAAAAAAAAGAGTTTGTATTTGCAGGGTTTGTCAAGTTCCATGGGGTAAATTCTCCCACTGTACCTGGTTCAAGGTACCAAGCTTTAACAACCGGCTCACAAAGTTCCTGAATACTTAACATTCCTGGCTGCAGCACACCATTCAAACAGGGTGGTGCTCATCTGGGAGATTTAGCAACTTCCCCAGGATCCTATGACATGTCAAAATCTAAGTGAGTATTCCCCTTGAGGTCTGAGGACTCCAAAGCTGGTCTCCTCACTAGCATGCTTCTCCACACTCCACGTTTATTTCTGCCTTGGACTCTGCCAGTCCCAATCTTTATTCCCCCCAAAACAAGGAATTTAGCCAGGGTTCAGTTCCTCCTTGAACCCTTCCTGACCATCTTGGTTGCATTGTTCTCTCTCTCCTATTACATATACATACTAGCCTTTACACCAGTTTGGTACATAAACATCTACTAATATATTAATGTTTCCTGAATATTTGTCCTGCTTTCTTTTCTAACTACTTCATCTACTTCATAAGGAAATGGGCTCTTGTCTGTATTTCTGCATCCACATAGTGTGCTGCATACAAAATAGACATAATATTACTGAATGAATTGAAACTGTCTATGAGTTAGAGATACTCCTATACACCAAGGTGTATACACCAAGCTGAAGACTTGCAATAGGAACACAGTGACTAATGTCAGTATGAAGCAAAAACACAGTTTGATTTGGGAAATGTCAGATGGATCAAAGGAGAGGCACATAGTGCTTTTAACTTTAATTCTCCTTTCTTGTGTTCTGAGTGGATATAAACATCTCAGAAGTTTCCTTCCGTATCTTTCAATTAAACAGCCCTCCCTCCCTCAGACTTCTTCCCCCTAATGGAACTTGGCAAAGGTGCAGAGGTGGGTGTTTTCTATCCCTTTTTCTCCTCACTCTGAACCTTGGATGAGAGAGTCACAGGGGAGCTGAGTGAATAATGTCAACTCCTAGAGACCTGGCTCTGGCATTTTATCACCTCTGAGAAGTTCACAGGTTCACAGCTCCTCTGTTGGTAGAGCAGTCTGCTTTTCAATATGCATTTGCAGATCAACTTTTTGCAAAGGCTCTTTATTCAAAGAGAAAGACATAGTTTTGAAACTATTGAAAGAGTCTTTGTAAAACTGAAATTAAATCCTTTCTTTCTATGTTTAATCTTAGCCATCTTTCCAAAGCAAGGCATGAAAGAGGGGATTAATTTGAAATTTGGGGTGCCTTAGAAATGTAAAGGTGCTTGGGCTGTGTTTCTCCAAATGACCTGCACTATTTTATTAATTAATTTATTTATTTTTTCTGTGTTGGGTCTTCGTTTCTATGCGAGGGCTTTCTCTAGTTGGTGGCAAGCGGGGGCCACTCTTCATCGCGGTACGTGGGCCTCTCACTATCGTGGCCTCTCTTGTTGCGGAGCACAGGCTCCAGACGCGCAGGCTCAGTAGTTGTGGCTCACGGACCTAGTTGCTCCGCGGCATGTGAGATCTTCCCAGACCAGGGCTCGAACCCGTGTCCCCTGCATTAGCAGGCAGATTCTCAACCGCTGCGCCACCAGAGAAGCCCCCGACCTGCACTATTTCAATCCAGTGTAATTTATTTGGTTGTAGCTGAAGGAGAGAATGGCCTCTAAATCCCGTTCCAACATTTCCACACAGATGACACTCCCCACTTCTCTCCACCTTCCTTTATTTACAGAGGCCAGGTGAGAATGTGAGCAAAGGAGATGCTTTTCCTAATAAGTGTGATTTCAGGAAGTGACAGCACTTGTCATTTTTCCTCTTTCCCCAAATGCTCCAACTCTGGTAAGAAAGTGAGCTTCTCGGCTAGAGAATACACACAACCAAGCATGAGCTTGCTAACACTGTAATTGCACATATTCTACTGATAACTGCTTTCTCTACCCAGCACCATGCTGAAGCTGCAGCCTCCTCACCCTGATTTCTCTCTGCCAATCTGATCAGACAAAAAACAGAAATAAACAAGTAAATAATCTGATAATAACCTCTGAAAAGATGAAACGATTGCTTAAAACCATAAAGAATTTGTGATATAGCATTAAATAATTTCCCATATAATTACATTTATAAATATTTTGTAAACATGAAAATTACCAACCTAGACTGTAAAAGGTAAGCACATGGTACAATTTACCCTCAGCTCACAATCCCAATGAACCAGGGATATGAAAATGAATTACGATTACAAGGACTTTTATTTTTAATGAAATTATGCACTTCTTTGGAGGAGGCTGTCCAACACTCTATTCTAGTATCCCTGCCTTGTTCCATTCTCGTCTCCACACTCCACACCTGTTCTATAGGCAGGACAGGATCAGCTCTCAACATAATGATGAATGAATAAATGATGGTGGGAATCAGAACCTTGGTGTCCCACGGCACCATAGTCACTCTTTAATGACAAGGACACACTGAGCATATGAAGTAGTTCATGGTGTAGGAATAGAACGGGGGCTTGAGAGGGAGGTAAAATTGGAAGAATTTGGCAATTGTTCACTTGGTAACAAAGAGGCACAGCCTGGCTACTTAATGCCATGTCTAGATTAGAAACAGCAGATTCACCCTGTTCATGTAAATCAGCCTGGGTAGCCATTATATTTGCTAATACAGCCTTTTATCTTTTCAATGAGTATTGGCTAAAATATTTAGACACTCTCTGATCTTTTCTTTGAGAATCAACTGTATCAGTACTCGTATCCTTAAGCTACTTATAAGCAGACAAAAATTTGGCTGACTGTTTTTTAAGACTTCGCAGTGCAATAAAAGTTACAACAAGATCTAGGATGCTTTCTATATTTACAAAGCACTTTAAGAGACAATATTTCATTGGATCTCCCAGAAGAAACTTAAGTTCAGAGAGGTTAACTGATTGTCAAAGCACAAAGGCAGGGCAGCCCAGAGGGGGAAATAAAGGAGACGAAGAGGAAGTGTATTAAACCCAGTGCTTCTCATTTAATTGCTGTTAGTGACCTGTAACTAACAGCATGTAATGGGAGAGCTGACCTCACCCTCCAGGGGTGTAGGTGGAATCCACACAAATGTGCTAAGAGGGCTGGAGGAATGGGAGAGGGTACAGCCCTACACTAGGCTCGCTCAGCTGATGAGGGAAAAAGGCTGGCCAGATAGCCTGAGGGTTTCACAGTAGGTCATCTGATTTCAAACCCTGAGTTCTTTTCCCTTTCCACAGTTCTGCTGTAGTAAGAACACACACATGATATTACATGATAAATCAAAGGATTATATTCATCTTATTCAAATTTCATACCAAGTTTAAACAGTTTTTTATCATTCACTAGATGGTCAGTATTTAAACACATCTATATTTTTTTAATTTTGTGTGTGTGTGTGTGTGTAAGTTCAAATCCTGTTAATACAACTTTTTTTAACATCTTTATTGGAGTATAATTGCTTTACAATGGTGTGTTAGTTTCTGCTTTATAACAAAGTGAATAAACTATACATATACTTATAACAAAGTGAATCAGCTATACGTATACATACATCCCCATATCCTCTCCCTCTTATATTTATTTTAGAACAGCTCATACAATCAGCCAGCACAGGAGTTGACTGCACTATGTTATCTAAGATCTTTTGTTGCCGTTGCAACTTATTTTGCCACTATTACTATATAGTCTCACAAGTTACTTTAACGAATGGTGTCTTAACATGGCAATATTTTCCTCGAAGATTATTTGAAACGTGTGGGTTTGTGTGCCCATATATTGAATCTGTCCATATAATTTCTTAAAACTCTACACCTCTTGTGATTGTTTGTGCTGTCATGTCTATCACTGCGCCCTCTGCTTTGAATTAATGCATCTTTTATCCTCTACCCTCCTTTTTCTGTTTTCTTTTTCTCCCTTTGGCTTTACTCTCTCTTCTTAGCTTTACAACCTTCATAAATCTGGATAAAGGACATTGATTTTTAAAAAGCCCTTGATGCTTCTTAGGTTATCTGTCATTTATTCACTCTTAGATTCAGTGCATATTCACTGAGCACATATTATATGCTGGGTGGGCTCTGGGAATAAAATGGTGGACAGAACCTGGCACTATCTCCTCTCAGATATTATAGTCCAGTGGAAAAGACAGATATTATTAAAGAATCACAAATGATAAATGCAAAATCACAGCCATCACCAAGGCTAAGAGGAAGATATATGTCTTGAAATAAGAGGATTTGACCTAATTACGGGTTCATGGAAAGCTTCCCTAAGGTGGTGACTACTGAGCTGAGATCTGAAGGATGACTAGGAACATACCAAGCACAGCAGAGAGGATGTGCAAAAGTCCTGTGGTCGTGGCAGTGGGAGGGGAGAGTGAACAGTTCCAGGGTACCACGCAAGTATGGAAAACTGAAAGGAGGCCAGTGGGACTAGAGGGGAGACAGAGAGGAAGAGTATGGCTGAAAACCAGGTTAAAGACACAGCCATACCAAGTAGGACCTTGTAAGCCAATTGAACTTACAGCTGAAGGATGGATTCCAATTCCATAAGGCCATGATTCCACCCAATGACTGCCCCTTTTGTTTTTGTTTTTTTGGTAGCAATGGTCAAATTCCAAGTTGTCTTCATTGGTGTCTAAGTTTGTGGTGGTTCCAAATGGATGCGGGGGACCATATTTCCTTGTGCCAATAAATCTATGTTTTTATGCCCTAGGTTAGTGTGACTTTCAGCAGGTAGGAATAATTTCTTTTTAAAAAATTATGCCTTGAATTAAGTTACTTATGGGTATAATGGCTTATAAATAACATGATGTGAGCTATTGAAATCCACTTCACTTTTCATGTGTGCAGTAATAAGGTGCAGTATAATTTATGGTTTACAAATTTATAGACCTAGAGTCATAGCTCCAGACTACAGAATGTAGAATAGTTTCCTTTTAAATTTCAATTTTTCTTCTAAAACTGGCTGGTGAAAAATTTACTTTTGCATTTCTGTGGCAACATCAATCCCTGTTTCTTCTTAGTATTTCAGAATTCAGAAATCACATAATTTTAAAATTGGAAGAGATCTTCATAGGTCATCTAACTTACCTCCTCCTACTTCCTCTGGAAACAGTCATGTCTGTATATCTGGGCAAGGTGAAAGTCCCTCCTTTAATAAAAAGACATCTGGAAAACTATTTTCTCTCCGAATGAAGGTCTGTCATCTAGTAATTCTTATAGAGTTCCACCCCAAAACATTGCTTATATTTGTCAAATATCCTCTGGTACTTGTGAAAATAGTGAAAGGGTTCATATTATTGAGGATACCCTGGGGATTTTTAGGGCAGTTCCATATAGGGGACTAATAGTATATGTAAGAATGACTGAGGTCAAAGACAGACCCCAGCAGCATGAGAAAAAATATCTGCTAAGCCCTGGGATAAGGGATAGGTTTTTGAGTTAATTTATGTAAACCAGAGCCATAATTATGAAGTGTAAAGAACACACGTGAAAAAAAATGAGATGATAATTAGATCCTAAAAAGCATTTGAGGTATTGGAATGTGAGCTTGGAGATCTACTGAAAAGGGTCTATCTATCACCACTAAGAGAAAAATACTATAGCTATAAACATGAAGTTTTGCTCAAAATAAAGACAAATTCTTACACTTTGGGGAGAATGAAGTAGGGATAAGTCAATGAAACAAAGCAAATAAACTATTTAACATGATCATTCCACCCTCTGTGTCTGTGTGTCATGATTTTATGTTTTGATATGCTAATAGTCAGTTCTTAGAAACTCATTGAGAATGGAATACCTGCATAAGGAAATTTTAAAGGTATGCAACTCCAAGAATGTAATGTATTTGCATTTTTTCACAAACTAGCCTCCTTAGTTTTTGAACACGAAAAACTGTCTCTCCCTTTCCTGCAATCTGTGGCTTTTCTTGTAGGATTTCCTCACCCAAAGGATGACACCCTGTCTCCTCATGGGGGTGGTTTGTAAATGACAATCCTCTGAGCCCTGTAGAGAATTCACTTGAAAATTAATTCCTCCAGGTATAAGCAACAAAGAAACAGACAGACAGGTCTAGGACATACCCAGATCACTTTTAATGTTCTTCAATTCTTCTGGAAAAACAAAACCCTATGGAAACCAGTCATTCACTTCAAGCTCAAATCTGCCATGGAAATGATAGCAAACAATAAATGGCAGCATGAAATTAAGTGACAAATTGTGTGATATGGACAACTATTTGTACAGAAATTCAGAGCAAAGGGATGATTGTTCTGAATGGGATGAAGTGGCAATAATTTACTGAGTACTAACATATGCTAAAGCCCTTCTCAGTGTTCTCCACAAATCATCTCATTTAATCTCACAATGGCTTTATGAGGTGGTGCTGTTATTAATCTCATTTCACAAAGAAGAAAAATGAAGCTCAAACGGTTTTAGTGCCCACAATTACAAGTAAGTCGATCCAAGTTCAAACTCAGGCAGTGTGACCTGTCAAAGAAGGGCTTCGAGCCTCCATCTTGGACTACAACCCAGCCTGGACAATCACGCAAGGAATAGCTTTCGCATCCCGGCCAAGCCTGGACCAGGGAAGAAAATGTGTTAAACAGCTAGCAGCCTAATTGTAATGTTTGAAGCTCTCCTAAATATTTAGTTTTACTAAATTTCAGACTTTAGTTAGCTGTTCTTTACCTTTTTAAACTAGTACTATTTTAAAATTACCATAGTTCCTTTACAAAAGGGACACTTGGTCTTTCACTGAAAATAATGAGGTAAAAATTTAATAATGCTAACAAAGGTCAAAACCACAGAACACAGAATAAGCAACTGGAAGTCTCAGCTCCTCGGATTTCAGAACTGTAAGAGAGCTCAGGAGGCATTTAGTCGGCAGAGGAACTAAGGAAGTCCAAGAGAAGAGAATGACTTCCTGCAAAGGCACCCAGCATGGTGACCTCACAGGCAGCATCAGAAGCCCATGCAGTCACTGACTACGTAAAAATACCAAATTGTTCATTCTGTATCAAACTGAATAGCATATATTATATAATTTTCACAGTATTATGTGCTGGGCCAGACCCTCCCAATTTTTAACTAATTCATGGGAGTAACTAAGAGATATATCAAGTCTTTTAGCTTATTTGGAAGCATGTGCCTTCTACAACCCACAAGATATATCTTTCACAACAACATTGTGTCCAATCAATCCTTTCTTGAACTCTGCACTATGGTCTTCTAACCTCTATTTATGCACACACATGATTTTCAACATTTTGGCCTTATTTGGGGAAGACAATGAGGGATCAGGCTTTCATTGTTAAAATGAATGATTCTATATTCATACACACAAAAATTAAATGAAGGAAGAGTAGAATAAGCAGCAGGGAAGAGATAATTTCCCTCTTTTACATTTATAACTTCCCACAAGAGCCAAATCTAACCACACTTAGGACATTTCTAATACTTGGAGTTGTTAACGCTTTAAAAAAAAAACAAACACTTAACTATTCAACTACTGGCATATGTTTTAAATTGTTTTTAATTTAATATGTTTAAATGTCTTTTTTCTTTGCTGTGTATTCAATGAAAGAAGCAATTATTAAAAAAATTATTTGCTTTTACATTAAATATAAAAGTGGTCGCTGAGATAGGAAACACTTGTAACCACCACCAATTTCTTGTTCTTTCCTTTAGTTAGAATTTCCATTCTCAGAAACAAGATTGTGATAGTTAAAGGTGGTATTTATAACATATTATATAAATTCTACTGGTGGAGTGAAGGCACTTTGTTTCATCTAAGTTACTTAGTTCAAGCATTATGTATCATACAATGAATGTCATATGATGAAAGTTAATATTTTGATGTGATTGGAAGGGTACAATTTTAGTCATAACTCCTTAATTCTAATTAATTTCAATATCAATCACTTTGGTTCTTTATTCATTAAAATATTTTTTTACATATCTATATATAAATACTGTAGAGATGAATCTACTAAGTGTCTGTTTTAACTCTTTTATATCACCCTATTAATGTTAATTTTCTAGTTCTTTTTGTCTCTTGGTGTTTTAAAATATCCTCCTAAACAAATTAATAAGTGCAATAAAATAAATTACAAATTTTTTTCTTAGTTGAGGTCTTACAATATATGCTGAACCCAATGTCTTACTGTACATTACTACAAATAATGATATGAAAAGTCTCAGAGAACGGTATTACATTTTTACTGTCCCCAGAACTCTAATAATATTTTGCTTGTTATTATTTTCTAAAAGTGAAATGAAGAGAAAGCACTCTGTATACTTAGAGGATTTAGATACTAGATTTTCATACGGAGAGAAGACTGAAGAAGACTGAATCTCTTTCCTCCTTCCTTCTTACACACACACACACACACACACACACACACATTCATGCTACATAACAGATGACCTTCTTCTTTCAACTATATATTTTATGGCAAATCTGTCTTCAAAAGTGCTATGCGTTATCGGAAAATTAACATTACAATTATAAAGTTAATATTCATTTTTAATAATCTTTGAATTATAAAAGTATAATTTTTATTTAACTTTTCAGGGAAAAGCTATTATGTAAAACAAGGCACATCTGTGTTCTAAAAAACATTTTTGCATGCTACTTTTTATTTTTTAATATTTAAAAAAAACTGCCTTCTTGCATTTTTATTTTACATATACAACTTCAATGGACTTTCTTACATTTTCCACCTCATTTTTCTGATCTAAATAATGTGGCCAAATAGTTCTAAAAGAGCACTGAGACAACTATCATCCACAAACTAAATGTTCAAATTACACTCTGTCTGCCTCTCTGATGAACTGATAAATGAGTGTCCAGTCAGAGACATCATACTAACACAATTTTCCAAACAATCTATCCAGACAGATGTGGCTTAGACACATAAAGGCACATCCAAGAGCAGCATTCCAATCTCAACTACATGTTTATGGAGCTTCGGAAACGTTGGTCCTTCTTTTTGAGTCATTAGGCTTGAGAGAATATATTTTGACAACTAGAATACTACTCTAGAAAAGCAACAGTGAAATCTGGGTTCTTCAGAATCAAGTGATTTACTATGTGGATTATTCAGGTTGCTAAGCTTTAAAGCATAGCTTAAGACCTAGGATTCTCATGCAATTACAAGTTTAAAGTGAGATAAATTGGCACTCACAGTTGTGGCAGGTGGCCCCACTGTATCCCGTCTCATCACAAGTGCATATGAAGCTGTCCCACGTTTGCGAGCACTTCCCACCATGCTCACAGTGATTGGGCACACATCTGTCAGAGAAAGAGACAAACAGAAATAAACCAACAAACAAATGAGAATTTATGAGTGGCTAAATTCCAAGCTGTCTGGGCAATATATCATTCCAATGCCAGGTTGCCTTACCAAGGCAATTAATCCTTGTTAGTTTAAACAGATTAATATGATTCATGATGGAAGGTGCCAAGTGCACAAAAGATGATGTATCACAGGCTTGGTGTTTCCCATTTTTGAGTAAACAGTAGAAATTAACAAACAGTTGAGAGATTCATTTGCACATCACAGATTCATTTTATTTTCCTTTTGCAAAAAAAACAAAGACACTAGCTAAATTTCCTCCTGGTGAGAGACAGAACATTAGCCATCTTGTTTCCTGTACTATCCTTTATCAAGGCCAATAGTACCAAGTCAGAAAGGGGTTAAGGCTGAGTTTTTTTTTTTTTTTATATAGCAATATGAGTTTCTGAAATAATGCCACAGCAATGAGAATATACTAGCCTCATAAGAAAAGATTTCTAAGTCTTCCTTACCCCTCCTCCCATGCCCCTCCGGCTAATGAAAGCCACCTTTATAAGGAGGCAGCAAGTATAATATGGGGGAAAAATGCAGGTTTTGTGTTCAAATCTTTGTCTTTTTATTTACTTAATAGCCAGTTATGATGATGTAATTTAACCTTTCTGATCCTCAATTTTCTCATTTTGTAAAATGGAGTAATTATACCTATCTGATAAGTATTGGGTTGGCCAAAAAGTTCATGTTTTTTCCTTAACATCTTATGGAAATGAACTTTCTGGACAACGCAACAGTTTTGAGATTAGGAGGTAATGTTCATAAAGCAGATAATTAATAGGCAAGAAATAGAGGGCCAATAAACAGGAGCTATGGATATCTGAACCACTGCTTGCAGGGCACTGTTTTATAGTCTGCCTGTATCCTAGCAATAGTGAAGCTGGAATTTGTTCTGGAAAACTCCTGTTTCAACAGCACAAATTATTTTCTTCTTATGTATTAGCATTCACAAAATATTTCTAGCTTTGAATAGGAAACTCTCTAAAGTAGAAAAGTCCACCCAGATTAAAAAGGCAGAACCCATAATAGAGGGTCACAGGTTGCCTGATGGAGAGCCACACTTTGAACACCAATAATCGTAAAGCCCTGGTAGCGTCTTGCTGCAAAACAGAATAGGACTGGCCTCAGAGATAATATTCTCCATCCCCTGTTCCTGACTTACCATCAGCCATGCCTAAAACTACCATAGCAGGGCACAGACCAGTTTGGCATGGAACTCTGTTTCTTATATAGGGATGCTGTTCCTCTACAACTCTTTGCAAACCTCTAGTCATGCAACAAACAATTACTGAGCACTGTGCGAAACAGAAGATGAACAAGAGTCTATTCACTGCCTTTCAAGAGCTTAAGCCTAGGAGGACAGGATTTTAAGAGAAGAAAATGAGAGGAAGAACATTATAAGGGGGGAAAATACAACATAAGAGAGCATGATACTGGATTTTCAGGAGGTGGGATGGAAAATTCACTCTACATTTAATAGGCAGTTCTATTCCATATGAATTTGGACTTGGTGTTATCCAGGCTACAAAGATGTTTCTTCTCCAAAGACTCTATAACCTACGTGGAGGTGAGGGTGGGGGATAAGATTCATGCGAGATACAATACTAGGCAGAATCTGATCCGTCATCAGAGTGATATGAAACGTACAGAAATGTGGAGACCAGAGTAGTTATGGGTAGACTATAAACAAAGGGCTTAATCAAGCTTAGAGCATTTCGCTTGGGCCTTAAAAAGAGAAGTTCCATTTTTATAATTAAAATATTGAAAACTGTTCCCAGCAGAGCAAGCAAGAAAGCAAGAAGGAAGAGTTAGAACCACGGTCAGTGGGTGGGTAGCCCAGGGTTGTTCAGGTCTATTGCCAGAGCCATTTCCCTCTACAGGTACCCAGGCATAGGCCTTATCAGAAGGCATTTATATCCAAGAGTCCTGATTCTCCAGACCATGTGGGGAAGCAATGATACAGACACTCCAAAATTACATAAAGCTAAAAAACATCTTTGATACTTAATTTGGGATTTCAGTACTTGTATGCCTTTGTGTGGTATATTTACCTTCTAAGTTGTTGTGGGTTAACAGTAACTCAGTCTAATAGTGAAAGTAATTTACATCAGCTCATTATATCAATTAATTCAGGGGAAGTAGTACAGAGTCTCGAGGGGAAACCAGGGTGGAATCTAAATGTGCTCTAAATAATGCACAAATGAGAAAATCCATGTCAAAATGATAAAAAATATTGGTGTGTACTTACACACACATAAGCATTTAACAGTCAAGTGAGGTTAACTGAACATTTATAAAATTCAGTATTATTTCTTTAAAAGTGATCTTTTATTTAAATAAAATGTTAAATATTTTATTTTAAATGTTTGTTTCTTAATATTTATCTTTTTAAATTGACATTATCCCTATGTTGATTACTGGCATTTTAATTCCTAATGGTGAGAAATGTTTTATTTCTAAATCAAATTGATTCAAATATAATTTCAAACCATAATATTTTATCACTATATTAAAAAAAATGTTAGAACCAGTTACCAAGCAAAATAAAATCTGAATTAACCTAGCTTTCCCCTTCCTAATTATTTATTTCTTCTCTTGTACTCCTATGGAACCATTTGTATTTGTCCAATATACCATCATCACATTGTTCAGTAATTATTTGTTTGAGCATCTGTCTCTTCTAAACTGAGACTCCACAGTGAGGGATTCTGATCTTTTGATTCTTAGCATGACAAGGCATACAGCCCACTCAGCAAATGCCTATTGACAGACTGAAGGAATGGATGAACACAACACTAGAAAGTTACACCAAGGAACTGAAGTAATTTCAGAGAAAATATTTTTTACTGTGAGAAATATAGATTATTTCTATGTACGATTTTAGTCTTAAATCCAGACTCTTGCTCTAGTGAACTAATTATTTTAGTAGGTCACAGGAAATGTATAATTTGTTTCATACCATGTGCTAGCTTGAAGGTTTGATTCACATCAAAAAATTAATCAAAATGACTTTGCTGCCACGACTTGAGAACTACTTGACCAGGATCAGGAACATACAGGGGAGAAGTTGGCAGGTGTCAATTTGTTGTGATCAAAGGGCTCCGGAAGAAGTGATGCATTCAATTAACTCTGTTCGGAGGTAGCCCTGTTATTAGAGACTCTTTCAGCTGGAATCATGCTTTCCGTTGTGGCAATGCTTTCCAAAATGCTTTAGAACCGAAAAGCTGTATTTGGAAATTCAAATATATAACAATTACTTAATATAAAATCTGTATGAACAGAGTGGCTGTTTGGATGGATGCAACAACTCTATCCAGGGTTATGGATGACAGGTGCAGTTTTATTTTACCCAGATATCTCTTTTATCTCTATACTTGATTTTAATTGCAAAGCACTGAGAAAATTGGTATTCACAATTATAAGAAACTGAGAATTGTACCACATTTGTTTGTAGCAGCACACTTTTTAGGCTATGGATACTAATTACTTAAACGGGGATAGTGGAAGAAATTTTATTTCAAATCTAAAAAATGTTAATCTGACAGCATAACTGACTGCACTGGTAGTCTTCGAAGCACTTTGAAGGTGCTGTATTTCCTTTTCTCTACAGTATTTAAAAATTAAAATAGTTTTATTTTTTTTTTATTTTTTTGAAGTATAGTTGATTTACAAGGTTGTGTTAATTTCTGCTGTACAGCAATGTGATTCAGTTATACATATACTATACATACATTTTTACATTCTTTTTCTTTATGGTTTATCACAGGATACTGAATATAGTTCCTTGTGGTATACAGTAGGACCTTGTTGTTTATCCATTCTATATATAATAGTTTGCGTCTGCTAACCCCAAACTCCCAATCCATCCCTCCCCTACCTTGCCTCCCCCTTGGCAACCACAAGTCTGTTCTCTATGTCTGTGAGTCTGTTTTTGTTTCTTAGACATGTTGATTTGTGTCGTATTTTAGATTCCACATGTAAGTGATATCATATGGTATTTGTCTTTCTCTTAGTATGATAATCTCTAGGTCCATCCATGTTGCTGCAAATGGCATTATTTCACTCTTTTTTATGACTGAGTAGTATTCCATTGTGTATGTATATATGTGTATATATGCATGTACCACATTTTCTTACCCAGTCATCTGTCAGTGGACACTTAGGTTGCTCCCATGTCTTGGCTATTGTAAATAGTGCTGCTATGAGCATAAGGGTGCATGAATCTTTTTGAATTATAGTTTTGTCCAGATATATACCCAGAAGTAAGATTGCAGGATCATATGGTAACCCTATTTTTAGTTTTCTGAGAAATCTCCCTACTGTTCTCCATAGTAGCTGCACCAATTTACATTCCAGCCAACAGTGTAGGAGGGTTCCCTTTTCTCCACACCCTCTCCAGCATTTGTTACTTGTAGACTTTTTCATGATGGCCATTCTGACCGATGTGAGGTGGTACCTCACTGTAGTTTTGATTTGCATTTCTATAATAATTAGTGATATCGAGCATCTTTTCATGTGCCTGTTGGCCATCTGTATGTATTCTTTGGAGAAATGTCTAGTTAGGTCTTCTATTTAGGCCCATAAAATAGACAGTTTTAAATAAAATTCCAATCAAATCTTTGTGTTACCCCTACAACTACATTTGGTTCTGGAGAACCCAATGTAAAGCCCACAGTGCCAGCACAAGGGCTTCAGAAACAGGCTCCCACAAAACCAGGCCACAAGTAACCAGAGAGTGTTTAGCAGAAGAGCTAGCTGTTACAAAGATCCCAAGATACTGGTATGCAAAAGCAGTGTTTCTCAAAATTTTCTGTGCAGGGGAATCACTTGAAAATCTTATTAAAATGAAGATTCTGATTCCTTAGGTCTGGGGTGAAGTCTGAGATGCTCCTCGGTGATACTTATGCAGCTGGTCAGAGAACCGTGCTTTTAATAACAAGTCTCTAGGGATTTCCAGTTCACTGTGGTAGGATCTCAAAAAATGAGCATGCCAAGAGAAGAAACAGCCCAAGAACGGAGGGCACAGAGGGGAGACAGCACGTGGAAAGGGAAAATTTGATCTATGCTGCCATTTCTCCTGAGACTGTACTTTTTTCATAGGCTCTCCTACCAATTTTTAATATGATGCATTCAGAGTGACAACATAATCTTTTAGTAACTTTTTTAAACCTCATTTAGTAGGTTTAATCATTTCGGAATCTGACTGTTGACCTCATGTAATTCATAGAAAGTGATCACTGACTATAAAGGCAGTTTCATTTCACCTTAAAATGAAGTTCCCTGTTCTCAATCTGAGTCAGCTGAGGTTTCCTACCATCTTAGTTCTTATACAGAGGCCAATACTAGGATACTTAATTTGCTTTTAAATTAGTACAAATTTTACACTTAGACATTACATTCGCCTTGTTCTAAACTTTAGAAAGGAAAACTGCAGGTTACTTGTACGATATTTTGTGAACGATTGGCATTTATAAATTACCATCTCAGCATAAATGAGCTCCTGAATTTATGATTTTTCTCCTTCATCTCAGCTCCCAATTTTATTTTTGCTTATCAAGACAAGAAATTCAATTAGAAAGTTTGGTTTCTTAAATGCTATTTTTCATACTCCTGGCTCTCAGAGCTATTTCCACTATCAAGGCAGAGTTTTCTTCTGCATTACCTTCAATATAATCTCAACAATATTTTAGTACTTTTATTCTCACCCTAATTTGATTTTAATTTTATTTGAAGGCATACTCTCCATGGAGTATATTTTACTGCCTTATATTTCTTCTGTTCAAACTGAAATTATATAGAGAAGTTATCATAATTTAGCAACTAATTTAGTATTTCATTACTACATAAGTTAGTTTCATAGTTGTATAATCAGAAAAACTAATTTAAACTAATGCTTAGGTATCACCTCACTCCGGTTAGAATGGGCATCATCAGAAAATCTGCAAACAACAAATGCTGGAGAAGGTGTGGAGAAAAGGGAACCCTCTTGCACTACTGGTGGGAATGTAAATTGATACAGCCACTATGGAGAACAGTATGGACGTTCCTTAAAAAACTAAAAGTAGAATTGCCATATGACCCAGCAATCCCACTATTGGGCATATGCCCTGAGAAAACCATAATTCAAAAAGAGTCATGCATCCCAATGTTCATTGCAGCGCTATTTACAACAGCCAGGTCATAGAAGCAACCTAAATGTCCATCGACAGATGAATGGATAAAGAAGATGTGGTACATATATACAGTGGAATATTACTCGGCCGCAAAAAAGGAATGAAATTGGGTCATTTGTAGAGACATGGATGGACCTAGAGACTGTCATACAGAGTGAAGTAACTCAGAAAGAGAAAAACAAACATCGTATGTTAATGCATATATATGGAATCTAGAAAAATGGTACAGATGAACCAGTTTGCAGGGCAGAAATTGAGACACAGATGTAGAGAACAAACGTATGGACACCAAGGGGGGAAGCGGCGGGGGGGGGGGGCGGGGTGGTGGTGGTGGTGGGATGAATTGGGAGATTGAGATGGACATGTATACAGTGATGTGTATAAAATAGATAACTAATAAGAACCTGCTGTATTAAAAAAAATTAAATTTTAAAAAAGAAAAACTAATGTTATATTGATGGTGCTCCTTCAACAAGCATTTATTTATGCAAATATTTAAATGCAGATATATTTACAATACCTCCTATATTATGCCCAAAATTTCCATTAAAAATCATCAAGTATCTTTGGTCCGTATCTATCTAACAATTGTATATTTTTACACTAACCATATAAGTCATTAATTTTAGCCTTACAATATAAACATCTTAAAAATAATTTCTATTATAATAAATGTGAATTTATTCTGTTATAATTTTACAACATATTCCCCCAAATTTTATGAATATAACATCTTTTAAGAGATCACAGGCTCATAGGAGGATAGAGAGGTGCAAGATCATTAGTTCTTTTACCTGTTTCCAGGTACAACTGTATTTACTCTAAATAAATAACAGTAAGCTCTTTATAATCAGAACCTGCTCCAGTTACTGTAAAACCAACTATGGAAAAACAAAGAATAAAGCATGTTTTGTCCTTAAGAAATTGTATTCATTTTTTAAAATGCAATTAGCAAGTTAGGTCTCTCTATGCTTAATATTAAAAACATTGGTACAGGATTAAGATAATATACCACTATTGTATGAGTATACTGAGGTTTCATGGAAAAGTTCATCTTTGAAAAGAAATATAGACTTAGCTTAGCCTGGAAGGTGGAGGAGCACCTTTCCACATGGGGAGAGAGCAGGGGCCTGTACCAGTATGAGTTAGTGTACAATGTGATCATGAAATAATGGATTGTCAAATTTGGCTAGAGAAGAAAGCGTGCATTCAGGAGTGAGGATTATAGCAGAAAGTTTTAGATGTCTGACCAACAGCCTTTCCCCCTTTCTTCCTTCCTATCATAACCCTGATATTTTCAGGTATCTCCTCTCTTTCACGTGGCTGTGTGCTTTTGGAAGAGAGACTACTCCGGTCTCCAGGGGACAGAAAGTAAAGAACCAGTTTTCTCAATGGAGTCATTTAACCTGTTGTATGTTGTTCCCCCAAATCTATGATCTGCTTCTTCTACAGCAATAGAATTTATGTCTTGACAAAAAGCTAAAGATACCATTTTCCACACTCTTTTTAATTTAGGGGGCAGGTTCTTTTTCTGTCCTCTTCATCTCCTTCCTGTGAAGAACTGTAATGGTGAGACCTGGAACAGACATCTCAGAACACAAGAGGATGGCACAGGAAAATTATTAGGAGACTGGGCTCCAGATAACATACCAGCCCTGGGCCACCTACCCAAATGTTTTTATGAAAAAGAAATAGATTTATGTTATTTCGGTCTTTGTTGCAATAGCAAATACATCCTAACTAATACAGACCTTCAGTTAATCTACCCTGAGGTTGCCCTACATCTATTCTTCTTTTGATGGCTACTGTTGTTTAAGTCATTATGTGTTGTCTTATATTACTTGCAACTGAAAACAGCCAAACCAACAGATATTAAATTTATGAACCTAGGTTGAGTTCAGGTCATAGAGTGTGCTGTTTATTAAGTTAGGGATTTCCCTGGAGAATATAACCTTGTTTATTCATTCAATGTGTATTTACTGAGTGCTTATTATGTATAATAATCTGTGCTGTTTAATGAAGCTTTCTAAGCAAGAAGTTTAATTGCAAGAACCAATATTTATAGGATATTGTATGAGGAGGTGCAGTCCATCTACTCCCCAAGATATTCTGAACTTTATCCACAGGAAAATAAAGCCAGACCATCAGAGAAATGCATGGTGGAATGGTATTATTTTGACCCCTAATAGGATGACTTTCACTAACTCTGGGATTTAGAACATTTTTTTCCTAGCAATGAGAGACACTGGAGACTCTTAAAAAATAAACTCACTTGATAAGTAGACATTTTAAGACATTAAACTAGTAAGAATATGCAGGATAGATGGGAGAGGAAAAACTAAAGGCAAAAAGATCAACTAAACAGCTGTGTTAATGCCCCAAGTAAAATATCGTAAAATTCTGAAGTAGAATGAGACTGTGAAGAAGCAAAAGGATTAAAGAGACTATATTACTAGCTGATTACTTGGAAGTAAATCAGTTAAAAATGCCTGATATTCTGCATTTAGTAAACAGTGACAGTGACATTTTCAGTTTGAGGCAATAACTTTTCTTATATAACTAAAGGTAGGTAAATTTCAAACTCTATCAAAACTTTTAAGACAGTAATTTTTAAATTTAAACTCATAATTAAAAAAAAAAGTTTCCCAAATGAGCTAAATTTAGAAAGACTGTAAGCTGTACTCCTCCAAAAAATGTCTGTTAAGTTTTATCTCAGTTTCATCTCCTGTAGTGGGGGAAAAGATAATGAATGACAAGGACAACAAAAAGGAGATATAAGAAACACTGTGTCAGAAAAGTAGATTCTCTGCAGAGTAGGAACTCATACACTGAGCTACATGTTTTAAGTATCAAGTTTGAATTACATGTTTCTTATCCATTTTTTTTTTTTTTTTTTTTTTTTTTTTTTGGCGGTACTTAGGCCTCTCACTGTTGTGGCCTCTCCCGCTGCGAAGCACAGGCTCCGGACACGCAGGCTCAGCAGCCACGGCTCACGGGCCCAGCTGTCCCGCGGCATGTGGGATCTTCCCGGACCAGGGCACGAACCCGTGTCCCCTGCATCGGCAGGCAGACTCTCAACCACTGCGCCACCAGGGAAGTCCATCCATAAATTCTTACCCATGGATTGTTTCTTTCACTGTTAGGTCTTTGTTCACTAATTGTAGAGGCAGACTGAGAAAAGTTTAGGGCTAGGCATAACCTAGGAGAGAAAGTGGCTATGCAGGGAAATGTAGGTAAGAGGGAGGAAGATGCAAGAGAGAAAGCGGAAGAGAGGAAGATATTCAAAGCGCCTAAATCTTGTTGGGAGGCTGTTAGCATTAACATTTCTAATGAGAAATTATAAAAGTCACTAAAATTCTAATACTTATGTGGAAAATATACACAAGAGCCAGGAACCCTCTTAAATTGGTGCATAACAGGGTAAGATGATCCCTAGTGAATAATAAAACACTTAATAGGTCTATAATAAGTAGAAATTAATATTGGTGCATTAAGACAAAGACAGACCAATAGAATAAAAATGAGAATCCAGAAATAAATACACTGGCATATAGAAATTAAATATATTAACAGTGGCATGTTAAATCAGTGGGCAAAATGGATTACTTAATAAATGATTAAGAAAACTAGCTACTCATTTGAGAAAGAATAAAGTCCCCTACTTCTTGACACCAGAATAAATTCCACATAGATGAAGCTTTTAAACATGAAAAGGCAATTAAAAAATAATAAAGTATGAAGGAGTTCATTTTGTAATTGGTAACTATAAGAGGTATTTCTAATGAAGACACAAAACCCAGAAACTATAAAGTAAAGATTAACAGATTTAACTACATAAAATTTTAAAAAGATATCTTGCATGGTCAAACATAACCAAGTTCAAAGACTAGTAACACACTGGGAAAACTTTTTAATATGTCAGACAAAGAGCCAATTTCTTTATGATATAAAGAATCCTTATGAATCAACAGGAAATAATTCAGGTAAAACACGAGCAAAAGGCATGCATGAATGGGGCTGTTCACACACACACAAAATACACATGACTTTCAAACATATAGAAAAGTGTTCAGTGTCATTCAAAATCAAAGAAGTATAAATTAAATTTCAGTGAGATTGACTGATATCTCTCTGATACTTAAGAAAAGGCCTTTTTAAGTTCTCCTGATCAGAGTGTAAACTGCTTGCAGGGTCACTTGGCAAAGTCTATTAATTTCGAATTTTGACCCAGCTAATTTATTTCTAAGAATTTATCCCACAGGTATACTACTACACTTTCACATAGTCATATTTAAAATGTCTACTGCAGCATTATTTATATCAGCTAAAAACTGGAAAAAAAGATATTCGTGGGTTAGGAACTCACTAACAAATTAATGCAATAATATAATGAAACCCCTGGAAGCTGTTAAAAGGACAAGGCAGATCTATGTGTACTGACAAGATGCAATCTCTAAGATATAGTGTGGGCGTGAGAAAGCAAGATGTATAGACCAGTGTTTATAATATGCCTCCTTTGGTTTAAATGCTGATTGCTGTAGTTGTCATGTGAATAGTGAAGTGATTATGATGATATATGAAGGTTAGAAATCTTCCATTTGCAGTAAGTCAGAGAAAGACAAATACTGCATGGTTTCACGTATATGTGGAATCTAAAAACACTGAACTCACAGACAGAGAGAGTAGATTGGTGGTTGCCAGGGACAAGGGTTGGGGGTTGCAGTTAACAGGTGAATGTGGTAAAAGAGTACAAATTTCCAGTTATGAGATGACTAAGTTCTGGGGATCTAATGTACAATATGGTGACTATAGTTAACAATACTGTATACTTAAAAGATGCTAAGAGTGTAGGTCTTACAAGTTCTCTCCACACTTAAAAAAAAAAAAAAGAAAGAAAGAAAGAGCATGTGAGGTGATGGATGTGTTAATTTACTTCATTGTAGTAATTACTTCACAGTATATACATATATCAAGTCAACATGATGTACACCTAAACTCACACAGTGTTAAATACCAGTTACGTCTCAATGCAGCTTGGTGGGGGGGTGGAGGGATTGTTTGTCACTGCAAGAATCACTCTCAATCTTTCTGCACCCTGCTCTCAGCTCCATGAAGCAGATACATTGAGAAATCCTAACCCTCTGACTTCACACTGGGTTTAACCAATGGGAGTCCATGGCAGGAGTTTGGAGGAAGGGTGAAGCGTTCGGTCAGAGTATTCATTTTCCTGGTTCTCTCCTTGTAACGTTGCCTCAGTCTGGCCGTGTCCTTTGACTGAAGGTCACATCTCCTCTCAAGTCTGCCTTGTGTTACACTATATACTTCTGCGTTCTCTAACCTCACTCTCCCCTCATCCCTCTGAGCTTAAGAGTGGTGCTAGCTCTGTTGCTGCTAGTCCTGGGCTGTTCCTACATGATCCCGTGCAGTTCCCTATGTCCCTTGTAATTAACCATTTGTAAATAAGCTTTCTTCGAATTATCTTACACTAGTCAGCTCTTTCTTCTTGGCACTCTGATACAAGTAAAAATGGAGAAAAAATATATATGTACATACACACATACACCTAAAGAAGACATAAATATTCTTGTATGAATATTTCCAAAATAAATACTTTAGATTCTATAGCAGTGGTTTCCTTGAGTAGGACCTGAGATGAAGGGAAAGCTTATATTTCACTATCTGCCCTTTTGTATTACTAAACAAAAGTTAAACTATAGGTGCTTATTATTTTCTCTATTAAGACAAATTCCTCAAATTGAAAAAAAATAAGGAACCGGTTTGGACTATCCACATAATGACACAGCTAGAGCAGGAGAACTTCCCAGGTTTCTGCCACCATGTGAAAGGACCACATCTGTATACATGTGCTCCACATCCTGTCTCCTCGGGCTTTTTCAAGGACATAACACACTGAGTCACTATTTTCTCCAGAATTATCAACTTTTTCCTCTCCTGAATCATTCCCCTCAATACACAGCCATTCATTTCACCTAAAACAAATCCACAAAACTCTCCTTTTGACTCCATATCCCACTGCAGTTCCTGACTGGATTATTTATTCATCTAATTTTTTTTATCCATTTATCTGATCCGCTTAACAGCCAAACTTCTTCAATATTTTTTAAGCAAGTTCTTTCCACTTCAGCTCCAATATAAAATCCACTCTCATCTGTCCACAGAACTCCTTTTGTCAAGGTATGCACAATCCCAAGTTCCCAGCCTATGGATGTACTGGAACTCACAATATTGGTCTGAGCTGAGCCCCATTTCATGGCTCCACCCGAACTGCCCTGCCTCTTAGATGCTGGGGTCTTTCCAAGGCTCATCACTTGGTTCTCTCCGTCTAGAATACCTCCAAGCTTGAATCTCGAGTTAGGAGTTCAGATCAGCATATCTAACTGGCTCCTTGACATACCCACTTGGGTGTATCAGAGGCATCACAACGTTAGTGTGACCAGACATATATTTTGATTTTACTCCTAACTTTCTTACCCCCACTGTTCAATCTCATCACAGTAAATGGCACACCTTCTATCCTGTCACTCATATCAGAAAACTGGAAGGTGTTCTTCTTTCTACCACTTCTTCATCAATCATTAACAAAGCTTCATGAATTAAACTTCAGAAACTCGCCTCAATCTGTCCACTTTTCTGTCTCTACCACCCCAATTCAAGCCACCATCACCTTTTACCTGAACTACTTGCTTCCTTACTCCTCTACCCTTCTCCATTCTTGCCTTGCTTGAATTCACCATCAACAAAATGCCAAAGTGATCTTTAACATCATGTCACCTTCCTGCTTAAAACCCTTTGATGGAGTCTCACTTCACTTCTGAAAAACCTGAGCTTCTGCACAATCTGCTCTCCTGCTTCTCTGCTGCCACCTCATCTCACGCTCCCCTTCCTCTCCCATGTTCTAGTGACATCTGCCTTTCTGTTTCTCCAATGGGCTCTTTCCTTAGTGCCTCTACACACACACTGCCTTTTTTTCTATGCAGCTTTTCATCAATTTTACACCCAAAAATTTCTTGTTTCCTTTAGCTCTCACCTTAAATGTAATTTTTCAAAGTGGTCTCTTCTGACTTTCCAATCTGAAGTGGTCACCACCCTCATCTTCAACACAATTTTTTTTTTGCTTTCTTTTTCATCTATCACAGTTTCCAATTATATACCTATTGGTTTTTTTGTGTGTTGTGAGGATTCTCCATTGAATGATATCTTCCATGGTGGTAGGGACTATGCCTGTTTGTTTACCACTCTTTATCCATTGCCTAGAATTCTGTCTGGTATTAAGTAGGTGCTCAGTAAATAATCATTGAATGGATTTTGAATAAATGAATATCAATCAGTTTGACTAGAAATGGCCTTCAGAACCATTTTGCTAGTATATGAATGCATAGAAACAGGGACTATCTCAGGCTGCTTCATTTTAAGCAAGTTTTGGATTATCTATTCCATTTCTCTCAAATCCATCATATAAACATTACCATTCAACAATAAGTTAAATTGTCTGACCAAAGGCTTTACATAATTTCCACATCTACCAGAATGCTATTTCATTTATAGATGAAAAACTAACACATCTAACGTAAGCCCTTTAATCTGAAAATTAGTGAAGACTTTATGTATTACTATAACTGTTAGAATAGCAAGTCTGAACTTGGAGAAACCCACTAGTCAAGCAAAGATAGTATACTTACAAGTTAATCAATTTACAAAAAAATACCAAAAGTATGATAAAATAATAGTTAATACAAAAATGAAGCCCCATAAATTTACAGGTTTCTTTTATTAAAGAAAGTAACAGCATGAGTAACTTGAAAGGATACTATAAAATTGTATTGTTATTAGATTAGGATGATTAAATATTTTAAACAAAGTGATATTATTAATAAAGTTACCATGAAAACCATAAATTATTTTACAGTTTATGTTTCCAAAGGAATACAAGCAGTTATCATTGTTTTTAAAAAACTGATATAAGTTTAACAAATAAAAATTTACACAAAAAATAATACTATTTGAAGGACTATGTCTTTTTTAATGGGTTCACCACTTCTTACAACCCAGAAATCAAACTGAAAACATCCCCTCAGATAGGCATCATTGCGTTCTTATCTCCAAACATTCACTAACAAAGAACATTTAAAATGTCCTGTTTTGGTGTGATCAGGTTTAAAAAGTAGCATACATGTTGAATCAATAGTCTAAAAAATAGGGAGACACAAATGGCTTCTAATGGTCTATACAGAATGCATTCGATTAAAGAAAATTCTCCCAAGGCAGAAATGTATAACTAATAGATTCTTGTTTTCTAGGTATCAATATTGCAATGTTTTCACTTAAGCTACATACACATACACAAACACATATACACACAAACAAGCTAGATATGGCTAACTTGTTTAAGATGTCTATTCAATGTTGAACTTGTAGCCAGGAGATTCAATAAGGTTTGCACCTCCTCTCCTCCAAAACAATAAAAACAGTAACCAGTGAAGAACTGAATCAAGGAAGAGATTCCATTATTACATAATTTGTTAAATGAAGACACCCATGACTTTGGAACACATAATGCTCATGGCTTTCCTAAGACAGGTAGACATTTGGCCCAAGACTTTGAAAACCAAAACTGACCCTGTCAAGCCAGAGGATCTGATAAATTTTTAAATGAAACAGCAAAGCAAAAAGAATGAGAGTCGGCTCAAACACTGGTAATAAATCCATTGCTCTATGCTTGAGTTGAGCAATTTGTGTACCATGTACACATGTTCTAAATTTTTTAAAAAGTCAGCAGTCTAGAAATGAACTCAGATCTCCTACAAGAATAAACTATTCACGTACATACAATGTCTTGGAGGGACCACCAGTAATATTGAAAAGAGCTGTAGATGGCAGAAAACCTCAAATGAAATACATATTAGGAGAGAATTATTATAATTAAGACTCTTTACCATGCAGATTGTTTATGCAGTCTCAGATATATAATATTATTTCCACTTCCACTCTTAATGTTAAAGATATTTTAATTTTTGTTTCAATCATGAAGTTAATAAACTACTAAATTTATGATTCCATGAAATTATCATAATACGTGTGTGTGTGTTTTTGGATTTTTTTTTTATTCTAAAATTATCATCTGTATATTTCTGGATTATAAGAAATTTCAAACCATTGAAATAGAGTGATAAATGTTTAGATCTAGAGAGAATTATAGAATTCCTTGTTAAATCCCTTTATTTTATAGATGAGGAACTAAAAACTGGAAATTCAGTGAAATTAAGTAGACCCAAGGTGACAAAGCATATTTGTGGCATAGTCAGGTCTTGGGCACAGATGTTTATCTAGTGCTTTTTAAACACTACATAATTGTCTTAAGTTACAATAGAGAATCATAGTTGCAAACTAGAGATCTTTGGGAAGCACATAATTAACAAATAATTCTTACTTCCCCTTTTTTGGGGGGAGTAACAAACAATCAAAGAAACAGAGTACATATTTATTGTCTTTAAACCACTGGAATGCCTGGATACAGTCTCTCCAATGTCTGGCTCTATCAATTTTTTTTTCTTTTTTAAAACTGGATCCAGGTAGATATACTATATTTATGCATATTTTTAGTATCTGTACAAGGAAGAAATGAGATGAATATTTCTGACATTTTTATAGCTGATTCAAAACAAACAGTGTAGTAAGTGATTTCAACAACTGCTGTGGTTTTGTTATTACACTCACTGTTTAACTTATTATTTTTTTTTTCTGAAAAATATGCTAGTCTCTTTGAAAGGCAGTGTTTGTTGTAAATTGAGCTGGTCAGAAATCTCTCTGTCGGAAGCAGTTTGTGACGATATTGTTTGCAAAAAGGCTGTATGTAGATTTTGACTCTCTAAGGAGTACAGAAAAGAGACTTCGCTAATGGAGATGGGGATTTGGAAAATATTTGAGGGGAAGAAGGCAATTATCATTTAGGAAGTCAGAGGATACTTGATTAAAAGTCCCATGACATAGGGTTTTGTTTTACCCCATGATTATTTTACTGTATCTCAACTAGATTCTAAATATCTTTAGGTTGGTATTTGACACATAAGACCTGTGTCAGCCCCTGAGACATAGTAGGCCTTTAATAAATGCATGTTGATGAATTACTTAATCAAAGAAAAACATGTAAGAAACTTCTCATCTATTATAGATATTCCAGCACAAAAAGAATCAAAGAACTTTCAGATTGTAAAAAGTTAAAAAAAGAAATCTGTTCTTAACACTTCCTTCAGAGATACACATAATTCTGGGCAAACATAACATTCTAAATAGCTTTCCAAAGGTCTCACAGCTTGTTACTGCCAGAAATAAAATTCTCAGATTAATATCCTCAATCCTTGTCTTCTAGTTCACACTTGTTTCTTTTCTGTTAAAAAAAGAGGATTCCAGGGCACATCTGATATCATAAATGTCAATAAATAGCGGGAGGTGGTTTGCACACTGTTCTTTCATCATAGTCTAGTATCGTATTTTAGTAAAGAGTGAACATAACCTGTTTAACAAGGTGTCAATTCAAATAAAATCTTCTCAAAACATTTTTTAATATACTTAGCACTTTCAAAACAAACATGTTCACTACTGTTACTTCTCCCGTTGGTATGTTTACTAGAAGACAGTTTCCAGTTTATTACCCACTATTATCACCATTTATGTTAATATGTGGCTAAGCAAGAGTACAGAAATAAACCATTTCAAATTTCTTCTCATTTAAGAACTTTCACTTGTCTATAGAAGTCCTGGGTAGCATGCTGTAGAACGACTATCTCATTAATTTGATTTTGTTCCAAAATAAACTGCTAAAGATTGTCCTATTTGTCTTTGTATGGAACTGAATATATTGTTATCTTTAGGGTTCTATTTGAGAATTTACATTTTACCTAAGAATGAAGCTGGCAGTGTAAGTAAACTGACTCACATTATTAGGGGTTGGAAAATGAAATAGTTTCCAGAGAAGACGTCTTGCAGGTTCACTGAAGAATAAACTAATGAGAAGTAGGCGACAGTTTATGTCTTATTTATAAATGGAAAGAATACTTGTTGAGCGCCTTTTATGTTCCATGCAGTGCATGAAGCACTGGGGATACTAAGGGAATATGTCAAATCAACACACTGTCGTACGCAGCACTGCAGAGACATCGACAGGATACTCTGGGAGGATGTAGGGTGGCTGTGCAGATGATGCTATGGTGGGGGTGTGGTTGCTCATCATCACGCCAGCTCTTTGGAAATGGGGCTTGGGCTGTTTTCAGGATGAAGGAGAGTTAAGAATCTAAGACGTCACTCCTGGATGTGAGAACAGCATGAGCAGAGATAGGTAGGAAGGCTTGTAACAGCCTGGTGAATCGCACATGTCAGGAAGCTATCATTGCTGGAAATGTAAGAGCAAAACTGGGAGGGGTAAGGAGGTAATTTCATTATTTTTATATGTGACTAATAATGACATTAAATGTTGGACAGATGTTATATTGTTCTCTTTCCTAGAAGCTGACTCTGCATTCACCTAGACACTGTCACTTCCTAATTAGGCACTCAACCTCTACTTCTAGTTTTAAGTTAAGAAATCAAGATTGCACAAAGGATGTGATAGCAGGGCTATAATCACTGTTCTATGATAGATACCGTAAAGTTATTTGTAACAACATTATAAAGTTGTTACTATGAACTCATTATTTTGCTAATCTTTAGTTCACTAGAAACAGAAAAAAAAATAGTCAAAAAACAAGTCATTCACTGTTCAATTCAGATTTGGAGCCAGGAAGAACCCTCACTCAACATTTAAGAGTATAGGGTGAAGACGTGGAAACTACGGAGACGTTTACAATTTTTTTCAAATCCACAATAATAAAATTTCAGAATACCCCAAAGCTGAACCACTTTCAACAAAATAAGTCATCTCACATGAAATAATTTTAAAGAAAGTAATAACAATGAAAAATCTAACTGTTTAATTAACAGGCACTTGATTTTATAAATGGTCATGAAATGATTTGGCATGCTTAATTTTAATTACAAACAGCTCATTTCTGAGGACTTATTATCTCACTTAAAAGTGGTCTGATTGCCCTACAGAAAAATTGATAGGCTATAATTTGCTTCTGGTTAGAGTTTCTTGATCCTACTTTTACTCTCAAGTTACTATGGCGTTATCATGTCAAAACCGTTGAGTCTTTCTCAATGTTTCAGATAATTAATAAACTATGGGTTTTTAGAGGCTTATGCCTCAGGTAGCAAAAGTATATCCCCAAACTTAATTATTCAAGCCTAAATTTGAGTTTACCACCAAGTATTTTATTTCAAAAACACTTTTTTTTTTAGTGTTGATTGTTTTTGTCACTGCTGCAAAGCAGATCTCACAAGTATTTCCTTTTCAAGTGGAGTGACAAGTTTCCATTGTACGTGTATATATTAAAAAGCAAGTGAAGTCTTTAGCATTTCCCTTCTATGTACGTCTAGGAATTCATTTTTGGTTTATCATGACTGAGGTTAGTTAGCTCAAGACATACCACGGTAATAGAAATCCCTCCCGATCCCCCCATGGAAAACAGCAAAAATTCTGCTCCAAAGTAATAATTCAATGTAATTAGCCAAGCAATTGACCAAGTACAAAAAATCAAAATTTCTGCTTGAATGTCCTAACCAGATATAGAACACCGAGGTCAAAATTCAACTTCACAGCCCTATATGTAACCAGCTACCCTGACTCAGCAACAAATGCCTACCTATTGAGATGCTGCGTTGTAAACATGCTGAAACTCTCCAGTTGCTTCTCTCTACCTTATGAATTAGGGCATTCTTACTTTAGGGCTGAATGCTGCATAAGCATGAACCAATTCTAAGTAAAAACAAACCAACTATATTTATTTGTAACCTCCTCATTGCTTAATATCACATAATCAAGCCTTACTAGAAATACTGAATGTACAACAAACAATTCACAACAATATTGTTTCCTTTTTCTTCTCTTAAATGATTCTGTGATGATAAATAGAAAGTGTTATAATGACAGAGTAGATATCTTTATATTTTATGTCAGCGGTCCCCAACCTTTTTGGCACCAGGGACTGGGTTTGTGAAAGACAATTTTTCCGAGGACGGATGGGAGCAGGGGGTGGGGATGGTTCAGGAGGTAATGCGGGCGATAGGGAGTGATGGGGAGCATGGACCACCGCTCACCTCCTGCTGTGCGTCCCGGTTCCGAACAGGCCAAGGACCTGTACAGTTGGGCACCCGTTTTAGGTCATTTACATATAGATTTGCATACAAATGACAATGAAGCAATAAGGACAGGATTTCATGAAATAACTCAATCTAGGATGCCACCTGAAAGTTTATATTTACAAAAATTTATAAGTAATAAAAATAAGGTTAAAATGCTTTTTAAATTTAAGGTTTAGTTGTCTATATGTCTACACATTTGGCACTGTTTCTGCTATACTGGGTAACTTATTTTACTGGAATTTATTGTTATGCTCATTTCTTCTACTGTCACATGTATGATTTTATATATACTAAGCCATGATTATATACTGTTAAATAGCAAAGGACTCTGGGCACCTTTTTGCTCGTATGTGCCAAATATGAAAAAATATGCTAAATCATGAAAATACTAATATTTTGCAATGCTACAAGGAGCTAATGAACCAGATATTTATTTAAAAGGAGTTTTTCTTTGGTTTTAACAGAGCAGGGAATCCTAATGGACAGGTAAGACAAATTAATATGTGAAATACTCATATGCCTATTAAATTGGTAACATGTCAAAAGTGGGTATGTCTTCTCTGGCCATCTACATTATCTGCAAGAGGAAGTCTTAGCAAGCTGCAAAATGCAATAGACATCTGCAGTCCATTTGTAATGAGTATATTTCTTTCAAGGAGAATTGTGACTGATGTAAGATATAAAAGCGTGCCTCAGGAACAGTCTCACGCATTCCTTGTCCCCTCAGGATGTCTGCGGGTTATTCTCTCATCTAGCGTGAAGCATCAGCTATGCAGATCTGACAAGGTGGTCTTTTTGGCGACCTACAACCAAATCTGTCTTTTGTCTTGTGCTTGGTCAGTTGCCTGTGACGATTATCCTGGCAGGATGGCGGAGCTGATCTCTACAACTTCTTTCAGGAGTGGACTAATATAGTATCATCTGAGTAAAAGTTACAGACGAGACAGCCTGTACTTCAAGACTTGGAGGAAACAAATGCAATAATGTAGTTTCTTAGAGCACGTCTCAGATTAAAGGCATAGACAATAAGGCTTTAGATTAAGAAAAATATTTGTTTAAGAATGAAAAGATTGAGGTATGATCATCCAGAGAGTTTGATAGAAAATGAGAAAATACAATCTGGCTCTTGGAATGAAGCAGACTCTTCTTCCCTTACCCCAAGGGGCTTGGCATTTTTCTTGTTTTTGTCTGTAAGCTGTTTTTAGGGATTCAGGCTTGAAATCACAAAAATTCTTCGCTCCTTTATAGATATGATCCCTCAATAGCCCACCTGTCAGCCCATCACATCAATTCTATTTCTAATTGATTTTGCATATACCTATGTTTTTCCCTGTTGTTACTAGTTTGAGAACATAGCTTCCAACAATGTCCAGTACATCCTCCTCACTTCCACCCCTAACCCTGTATGGTAGGCAGGTTTCTAAACAGCCCCTAACTAAGGATGTCCTGCCCTAGTTCCCAGAACCTGTGAGCATCATATCACTCCCACGATCACATTATGTTCCACGGCATGACTGACTTTAGGATGATCCAAATGGTGTTGGTGTAATCATATGGCCTCTGAAAAGCACAGACCTATTTCCTGCCGGTGGCAGAAGAGGAAGTCACAGAGATTCAAAGCATGAGAAATCAACCTACTATTGGTGGCTTGAGGATGGAGACAGCCGCGTGAGAAGGGACTCGGGTAGCCTCTAGGAGTAGAGCAGCCTTGGCTGAACCCAGCGAGGAGACAGTTCTTAGTGCTACAGCCACAAAGAGCTGAATTTTTGCAACAATCCTGAATGAGCTTAGAAGTGGGTTTTTCCCCCTCAGAGTCTTCAGGTAAGAGCCCAGTTGAACCAACCTTGATTGTGGCCTTGTAAGAGCCTAAGCAGGGAACCCAGCCAAGGCCACATGGACTCCTGATCTATAGAAACTGTGAAATAATAAAATGTGGGTTGTTTCAGGCTGCTGAGTTTGTGGTAGTTTGTTACACAGCAATAGCAAACTAAGCAAACGAAACCATATTCATCAGCTTGGTTTTTATAGAAGACTCTGCTTATCTTAACATTTTTTCTGTGTGAAAATCTACAAGCCTTCTCATGGCTTTGGATCAAATTCAACACCTTTATTCTGATTTTAAGACATTCCATTAAATTAAGCCAAACTTCCCTATCTTCCTACATTTCTTACTAAATTTTTTTTTACTATTCTTAAATGAACATGTTCCCATAACACGTTGTTGAACTTCATCTCCTGTTTTATATAGTGCGTTATAATTTTCTATGTATTTATCTGTCACCCCGTTGAACTGAACACTAATTCCTTGAAGACAGGAGCATTTTTAGGGGCTCTTCATATGCTCAGAATCCAGCATGCCTCTTGGCATTGGTAGGTCTCAATCCCACTCATGGATGAGCCTTAACCACACGGAAGCCAGGCCACATCTTTACTCTCCTTTGACCACACCTGCCCCTCTGCCTTTCCTCACGCACCTTCCTCAGCTGGAATGTCCTGTGTTTCTTCCACCGTCTAACAACGTGTTGAGGGAGTAGTCAACATAGAACATTAGTTGAGGTAAAAAGCTACTCTGAGCTAATGTCACATACATTATTGCAGAACATGGTGATAAGATCTGGGAAGAAATAAGAACACGAGGTGTAGCCAGAGAGTCTCCTTAATACCAAAAGAATACAGGCCTTCCAGATTTGTTTGCTGTTCTGTTAACAAGACTATGAATTTCTTAAAGAAAAGAACATTTTCAATCTTTTGGATACCATTAATAGCATTCTGTTGACATAGAATATATGCATAAGGAACCAAATTTGTACCCAAGTTTCACAAATTTCAGAGAATAAAGCAACTGTCACAACTATCCTACCACTCATTTCATTGATATTTCCTTGATTCAAACTCCCTACCTGTCCTGACCCACCAAACTGAAGCTGGGAATAGGAGAAAGAGTGAGAGTAAGAGCACAGTGAAGACCAGAGAAAGTGGTCTTTCTCCAGGTCACAGGGCTACAAAGAGGGGGTTCCAGGATTAAAACCTGTGCTCTGTGACTCCACAGCCTGTGCTCATCTCATCATTATTCCACACCCTCCCCCTGATGCTCAGGCATCAGCATCCTTCATATTCCTGCAGAATGGTTCAAGTGGGGAGTGGAAAAGTGGGGCATGAATTATTTTAAGATAATAATTTGTCTACAAATGTTAGAGACAATTTGTCTAAACATTTGTCTACAAATGTTGTAGACAAAAGTTTTGTCTACAAATGTTAGAGGTTGAGACTAAAAAGGATTACATAGAACTGTGTTTATTTGAATACATATACACACACACACACACACACACACACACATTTAAACTCTCTGTCCAACTGCTGGCTGTGTCACACCCTAGTTCCTTAGTAGTTTTAAATATTCTCCTAGATAAATCATTGTCAATATTAAACGGTATATGGCCTTGACTGAGTGCAGTCAGGTCCACACTATATGGTTCTGCTGTTATTCTAATTTGAACTTTGAGACTGATCCTATAAATCAGGAATGACTTTTTTTTTTTTTTTTTTTTTTTTGCGGTACGTGGGCCTCTCACTGTTGTGGCCTCTCCCGTTGCGGAGCACAGGCTCCAGATGCGCAGGCCAAGCGGCCATGGCTCACGGGCCCAGCCGCTCCGCGGCATGTGGGATCTTCCCGGACCAGGGCACGAACCCGTGTCCCCTGCATCGGCAGGCGGACTCTCAACCACTGTGCCACCAGGGAAGCCCAGGAATGACCTTTTGATAATGTTTTTCCATCAATAAATTTAATATATTTAAAACCACTCGAAGAATTTAAAAAATCCAATCAAAAGCACAGTTTCAAATTAAGTGGCTCTAATACTTTTCCCCCTGTATATCAGCCTGATATAGTACAAATAAAAAGTGATAGTAAGAAACTATTTTAACATACTTACATGATGAAGAGAAGTTAATGCTAAATTTTGCAAAAAGCAGTTGTACTTGCTCACTGGACATGTTATTAAGCATAATTTATGTGTGGAATTGACCTTCGGATTGAACCTGATATACAGACTGTAATTACATTACATTAGCTAGATCATGGAGGGATCAGGTCTCCCTTGAATAATGCCTGATATATGAGCACTGGAGAAATGCTGGTGAATGGAGAGAGGAATGGGAAGTAAGGAGAAAGGGGAAAGGGAGGGAAAAGAGAAGGAAGACAAGGAAGAAGGAAGGGGAATAAGGAACTAGAAAAAACTAAGAAAAAGGATAGAAAGGGAGGGAGAGAGAAGAGGAGAGAGGGAGGGAGGGAAGAAAGAAGTACAAGGGAAGGGGGACGCGGGAAAAGGAAAGGAAGGCAGAAGAGGAAGGGATGCTCCTGCCCCGCTTCTCCTGCTCCTCTGCCCTGCAGACTCTGCTCAGCCCTAGAAAAGGTTTGTCCAGAACTTGCCAACTTCTGTAGGTCTTAAAGCTTCCTATTCACCCCAGAACTGTTTTCTTCCTATAAACTTCTCACTGTTAAAAATCCAAACAGGAATGCCTTCCCCAGTCGCCACACCCCAGGAAGAATCTGAGCTATTGTTGTCCCAGTTTCCTTAGTACCTCCTGTCTCCTGGAGAGTGAAGTGTAGACTTGGGCTAGGAAACTGCTCTCATTCTTTCACAGCAGTTGCTTCACTCATCTGTACTCTTCCCATTAGAATGCCATCTTCTTAAGGTGGGAAATTGTCTAATTCATCTTGTGTTACTAGACCCTTGCATAGGGCTTGGTTCATAGGAAGCACTCGATAATTCTGTAAGTTGCCACTTCTAATTCTCACAACTAACCATGTGAATTAGGCACTATATTCCTCATTTTACAAAAGAGTAAACCTAGATTCAGATTATTTAAGTGACTTGTCCAACGTCGTCAATATAAGTGAGCTTGAAAATCATTCTTGCTAAGATATAAAATTGAGAGAATAATTCTGGGAGTTAAAGAAAGAACTATGAAAAGGCCTTCAGTGTGTTTTAATTATGATTTTTTTTGAGAAATACATTCTTTCTATATATACATATAGTAGGAAAGTTAAAATTCATGGTAATTTATGAAATAGGAACTTAAGATACATCATTATCTCTTATGTGTTATCTAAGAGAACTGATTTACAATACTAGAGCAAAAATAAAATTTTAAACATTCTATAATTTAAAGCATTTTGCAGTTAAATCAAACTTATATAACTTTACATCAACAGAGGATTTATTTTTGCTGTGTTCTTTCATATATCGATTCAGTAAACATCTCCTTACCATATATGCTAAGCATCGACTCTGTTTAATTTTACCTTACTTTTACACTTGTTAAAATATTGTCCAACACCATATATTTCCAAGTCAAACATGGAATTTTCTTTGGTGATGTTTTAGGGTTTTTTTCAATCTTGGATTTTGTTTATTTTGCAACACGATTTCTAGTTTAATTGAAATATTTATTCAGCAGAGCCAGAGCTGCATTCCTCTCGTTTTATGAATTGCCATCATCTATACAACACTTTCCCCTCTTCTACTGAATTATATAGTATTTTGTGATTGTCACTGTTTTGTTTTAGAATTATGATACGGGTCATATACTCAGTATATAGTTTTATATTTGAGCAAAATCACAACTACGTAAATATTGCCAGGACAGTTTCCCAACAGGGCTATGATTTCTGTATTTGCCCTCTAACTTCAAGAACACAACAAAATTTAATTTAAGGATTTAAAATCTAAGCAGGATTGGTGCTGCTTCATCAGGGGTGCATTGGATGGTTTATAAATCAAACACTAAAATGGTTAAAAGAAGGCTTCTCCTGTAGCCCATTAACCTTCAAGAAGTCTTAGCTTTCCTTTTCTGACACAAGTGAAGTGAACAAGATTTTTTTTTTTTTACATCTTTATTGGGGTATAATTGCTTTACAATGGTGTGTTAGTTTCTGCTTTATAACAAAGTGAATCAGTCATACATAAACATATGTTCCCATATGTCTTCCCTGTTGCGTCTCCCTCCCTCCCACGTGAACAAGATTTTAATAAAAGTCCTGAGTAGATATACCTGAAGGGTCAGAGCTCATGATAAAGCTGCCAGCACTGCAACTTTAAGAAAACATCCCAATGACTTTTAATAACACTGGGTCCGCCAGTGCTCACTGTGCAGGATCTGTATTTGAAAATCCCATTTGAGAAACCAATCCCCCATTTGACTGGATCATGGTTCTTAATCTTCTTTTTGGTGTGCAAGAGTTGACTGCATGCCCTGTAGAATATGGTTCTCATGACCTCAGGAAATACTTTCCTGTAGTGACAGAGAGGCAGCCCTGCCCTCAACTTTGACTTTCTGATCACCCATTTCGTTAATACTAAGTGCTCGACATCTTCTAAAAGTAGAAAAAACTTAATATTACAGAAGTAGACAAGGTTCACCAAAACTTCTATTCCACATATTTTCATTTTTGTCCCTTAATCTCTCTTCAAACTGTTATAAGTTGAATAACCCCTGAAATTGAGAATTGGTGACATACAACAATAATTTCCATATCTATGTATGCACTAGTAGAACAAAAGTAAAATTATCACCATAAACTTAACAGATGTTATAACTCCCACTTAAAAGTGAGAAAAAAAGATTTAAAAAAATTAAATAATTTGCTTGAGTTACACCAGTAATAATTAACAGTGCCAGAATTCACTATTTTCAGGTCACTCAGTTTTAAAAACTCATGTTATTTACAATCTTCAAGACGTATATCTACATTTCTGACCTCATCATCTCAATATAAATCAATTACATGAACAAATAGCTCTTTGGAAGCTTGGATAACATTACAGGTAGAAAAGAAAAGCTCACTTTAAACTATTTCAGAGTATAGAAATAGAGGAAAACTTCCAAATTATTTTCATGAAGTAATTTCAACAATGACAAATCTGACATAGATTTTACCCAAACAAAACGCAAGCAAAGACAAAAAAAAAAAATTCAGACCACTCTCACTATGAGTATCAACACAAAAGTCTTAAATAAAATAACATTAAACAGAATTCAATAGCACATTATAAATAATATATCATGAACAAGTGGGGATTCTTCTAGAAATGCAAGACAATTCAATAGTAGGAAGTCTAATGATATGAGTCATCACATTAATAGAGCCAATGAGATAAACAATATGATTATCTCCAGGAATGTTGAAAAGTAATTAGACAAAATTTAATACCAGTTCTTTAAAACAAATCCAAAAAATGACTCTCTGTTAAATAGGAATTAAAGGATGAATACCTCTTTAACATGATCTTATGTATGTGTACTTATATCTGTATGTATTTTTTTGTTATTATTTATTTATTTTATTTATCTTTGGCTGCGTCAGGTCTCGGCAGCGGCACTCGGGATCTTCGTTGAGGCCTGCAGACTTCTCTCTAGTTGTGGCATGTGGGTTTTCTCTCCCCAGTCGTGGTGCGAGGGTTCCAGAGCGCGTGGGCTCTGTAGTTTGTGGCACACAGGCTCACTAATTGAGGAATGCAAGCCCAGGAGTTGTTGTGTGCAGGGCTTAGTTGCCCCGAGGCATGTGGAATCCTAGTTCTCCGACCAGGGATCCAACCCGCATCCCCTACATTGGAAAGTGGATTCTTTACCACTGGACCACCAGGGAAGTCCCTCTAGATGTATTTTTATGTCCATGTCTCCAAAAGCCAGCATGTAGCAAGCATCTATCAAAAAGGACAACAGTAGAGAATTCCCACTGGAACAAGATGATGCTGCCCACTATTTTCATCGTGATTTAACATTATATTGCAGATACATAACAATTAAAAAAAAAGCAAGTAGAATCCTGGACGAGCCCCGCCCCCCCACCAAAAAAAAAACCAGAAAGCAAATAGAGGCATACAACTTGAAGATAAAGAAATAAAACTACCTCTATTTATAGATGATATGACGATCTGAAAAACAGAAAGATCAATGGAGAAACTACTAGATACAAAGAGATGACTGAATAACATAGCAGGGCATAACTTTAACATGCAGAAATCAATAGCCCATATATAATTAAACAAAAACAGGTTTGAAGATATAATGGAAGGGAACAGAAAACTCCGTATTTCAATTTCAGATAATAGTAGTTTCCAAGAATCTTTTTTTTTTTTTCTATTTGGGAGGTAAGGGCAAGTGTGGTCTGTGGAGAGAACAATGAGGAGATTGTGTGTTTTAGTGGAAGGGGAAGTAAAGAGAAAGGGAGACAACCAAATGGAGGACCTTGAATGGTGAAGAGTGAAGTTGGTTCTCAAGAAGATTGGGGCCAAAATGCAACTGGTGCTTTAGAAAAATTAATCATAGAGAAAAAATAGATAGGATGTGACAAGAACCTGAAAAGATGAAGCAGTAGTATAAATGGTGCTACCTATGTTCTTATCTCTTGCCCTAACTGATTCAAAAGTTAGGAAGTAGTCAGGTGTCCAGTACGGAATCAAAACTAACTGGACCAGAAATCTTACTTCTGCCCGGACATTTTCCTTTGTTCTCATGCTTCCATCCCCAAAAGCCAGACGTAAATGCCCCTCATTTCACTGTATTGTATTAAGAAATACGAGTTACAAAAGGTGGAGAACAAAGGAAAAGAACAGATGAAAAATAAAGTTGGAAGTTGTAAGGGAGTTCTGAAAGTTTTCTCCACTACTCACAGGTTGGAAGATGGAAATCATCAAAAATGTCCTTCATTCTACTTCGACCAACATGCTCCCACTTCAGGCCCTTTCATGTACTATTTTCAGCCAGGGAAACACTTCCCACCATGTGCCTCAGCCCTGACCACGTAGTCAAATGCCTCATCATCAGAAAAGCTCACGGCTCACACAGAGAATGGGCTTGAAGACACGGGGAGGGGGAAGGGTAAGTTAGGACAAAGTGAGAGAGTGGCATGGACATATATACACAACCAAATGTAAAATAGATAGCTAGTGGGCAGCAGCTGCATAGCACAGGGAGATCAGCTCGGTGCTTTTTGCCCACCTAGAGGGGTGGGATAGGGATGGTGGGAGGGAGACACAAGAGAGAGGAGATATGGGGATACATGTATATGTATAGCTGATTCACTTTGTTATAAAGCAGAAACTAACACATCATTGTAAAGCAATTATACTCCAATAAAGATGTTAAAAAAAAAGAAAAGCTCACGCCTCACTGTTTATTCCTCCAAACTTGCTTTATTTTTTCCCCCAAACTTGCTTTATTTTTACCATAGCACTACCTGACTATACTTAGTTGTTTATTATTTGTCTCCTCCCACTAAATCATAAGCTCATGTTTACAGAAGGGTTGTTTTTGGGTTTTTTTCTTTTTCTGTTTCTTTTCCTTCACTGTTATAATTCCCACTGCTTAAAACTGTATCTGCCACATGGTAGGCACCCAAGAAATACTGTTGAATTAATAAATGATAAAATCAAGGAATGAACAAGTTATGGTAATAGTATCCTAGAAAACTCTTGCAACCGTATTTATTTTACAATCAAGACAGTTTTAAGGAAGGAAAAAATTCTTGGAGCATTTTCTCCTTAAAAAAAAAACCACACACACACAAAACTCTGTAAGCTTGGCTGAAATCCCTTGAATTTTAGCACAGATTCTCCCTTCTCAGGTGACAGTTTTGCTCTGTCATTTTAATTCATACAAAAGTATACCTGCAAATATATATCTATTTATTTATTGTTATAAATGCTATACTTGTCCTATTCTTTTCTGTTTTAACTGACAAAAAATCCATTTGTTTAGTATAAAATTATTTTCCTGTAGGAAACCCCCATCCTCTGGATTTTTTCCCTCTGGGAACAGAGGTATAAAATAATAGATTACAATATATTTTTCAAGATTTAAAAATTTTTAATGTCTTACAAGTACTTTCAATTCTTGCAAGCAGTTTGTTCTTTGTATAAGCAAGAAGGGCTCTTATTTATAGAATAATTTTTAAAACTCTCTAGTCATCTAAGCTTCTGGGTCCCTGCAAATTATAAATAAATAAATACATAATTACAAAAATAAATTAATAATAAGCAATATTTATGTTACATAGATTTTTAAAAAGAAGAAAAGAATGTTATGACCATCCTTAGTTCTTGAGACCACTGGTTATTCCAGAGGGAGGCAGTTATTCGTTTTGGGGGACAGGTTGCTGCATTTTTGGCCATATCTTCTCCAGCTCTACTCCAGACTTTTCTCTTTATGTCAGGTTATTTCTTTTTTTTTTTTTTTTTTTTTTTTGCTGTACGCAGGCCTCTCCCGTTGTGGAGCACAGGCTCCGGACACGCCGGCTCAGTGGCCATGGCTCACAGGCCCAGCCGCTCTGCGGCATGTGGGATCCTCCCAGACCGGGGCACGAACCCGTGTCCCCTGCATTGGCAGGCGGACTCTCAACCACTGCACCACCAGGGAAGCCCCCAGACACTCCTTTATTAAGCCTCAAAGCTCTCCATGGTTTTATTATGGTTTTTTCAGGATAGAGATCATTAACTTTTCAATAATGGTGATAAAGTTTAATAACGGAGATAACTGTTTCTCTTAATACTTCCAGAAAGCACAAATATGAACAATTTTCTACTTCTCCCTTACTGTTCTGTATTCCTCTTCCTACGTGATGGCTCCTCGTTTTCCCCTTCATTTGTGAAAGGAGATAATCTAGAGACAAAATAACTTAAAATTTAAAAAGGGGCTTCCCTGGTGGCGCAGTGGTTGAGAGTCCGCCTGCCGATGCAGGGGACACGGGTTCATGCCCCGGTCCGGGACGATCCCACATGCCTCGGAGCGGCTGGGCCCATGAGCCATGGCTGCTGGGCCTGCGCATCCGGAACCTGTGCTCCACAACGGGAGAGGCCACAACAGTGCGAGGCCCGCATACCACACACAAAAAAAAATTTTTAAAGAAAATCTCTCTAGAAGTGAATTTTTAAATTTAATTCAGAACTCTTAATTGATTCTCATCTAGCATTCTGGAGATAATTCCTCATAAATAATATGTTTTAAAAATGAAAAGAAGATTATTTACATTTTCAGAAACAGAGAAGATGAGGAAACAGAAATACTGCATATCACATTCAGTTGTAGGTCACCAACATTAATTTTATAACTGTTGCATTATCGAATTCTAGTGTCATTTAATGGCAAAGTGTGTTTAATTAAATCAACCACATTATTAATTGTTGCCTTCTTAATTTTTTAAGAGATATACATAATTCATGGAAAAATTGAGAGAGCCTACAGCACAAGAATTTGCCTTTTAAAAAATTATTTTTTATGTTTAAAGCACTTTAATACATTGGAGAAGTGGGGAAAAGTTTTATAACAAAACTTGAATGTTATGGCTCTCTTAATACTAGCCCTATTTATAATTTAGTTCCCATAATATTTTGTTAATGTTACCTTTATTATATGTTAATATATCTTACTTTATATATGTATAGCTCATTACAGATTAGGAAAAAAGAAAATGTAATGAAGGAAAATTGTCCCAAATACTACCACCTTGAATATAGTCACTGTAAACCATTTTGTTGCATTTTCATACCCTTTTTCCTAAGTATCTGCATAAATACATATTCTATATACATACATATGTGTTTATGCTATGAATTGAATGTTTGCGTTCCTCCAAAATTCAATCATGTTGAAATCCTAACCCCCAAGGAAATGGTATTAGGAGGTGAGGCCTCTGAGAGATGATTAGGTCATAAATTTGGAGCCCTCATGAATGGGATTAATACTCTCATAAAAGAGATCCCAGAGGGCCAGCTTGCCCTTTCTGCCATGTGATGTTATAGAGAAAAGAGAGTTATCTAGGAAGAAGGACCTCACCAGACACCAAATCTGTCCGTGCCTTGATCTTGGAATTCTCAGCATCCAGAACTGTCAGAAACAGGTTTTTGTTGCTTATAAGCCACCCACTCTACGGTACTTTGTTATAGCAGCCCAACCAGATTAAGACAGTGTAAACAGATCTATTCACAAGTAGAAGAACATGCTGTGCAGGAACATGCAAATCCAAGTTATTTACATGTCATTCTCCAAAGCTCTTCTGAAATCCATCCACTTGACTACATCTACTGGCTCCATCATGGATAAAATGGCAAGCATCTCTTCTCTGGTCCATAGTTAAATGTGTATGTCCTTGAATTTATTCTTCATACAGGAACCATAGTGATTTTTAAAAATAAAAGCCTTTTGAACTACTTCCATGTTTAAATTCCTTTTCTTGACTTTCTACAGCACAGAATAAAATGGGAAGTCTCAGCATGACCTACAAGGTTCTGTGAGATCTGACCCCTGCTCACCTCTTCAGCCTAAAGCCATCCCATCCTCCTCTCTGACCCTTGTCAAATCACACTGACCTTGCTTCTCTTATCAGACACCTAAAAGTGCTTTTACCTTCACATGCTACTCCTTTTATATAAAAGGCACAAGATTTATCTTACACTGCTATTAATGACCAGAGAAAATATAACATTTAAAATTTTGCCCATAGCTGACCTTGTCCTAACCGTGAGTTCCCACCAGCTGGTGTGTGTGGCAAGAATTTAACTAAATAATCACTATATATTAAAGCTTAGTCTGATTCAATAATTTAAACAGTCAGGTGTTCAGGTACTCTTGAGAAAACCTGTCTTCTCTTATTGTCTCCTTGTGAGGAAGAGAAGAAGTTAGATTTGCCCACAGCCATGGCTGTAAATAGGGGCAGACCTGGATATGGCTCTTAGGTCTCCAACTCCATAAACCTCCATCTACTGCCGATTCCATCACTCACAGCATGGACCAACTGAACACCGGTAAGTAAGGGCTCTGATAACCCCAAAACATTCCAGTAACACGAACAGTAACCATTTTCAGGAATAGTCTTCAGTAGCAAGACTCTCAACTAAAAGTACTTAGAAAAGAATCCTATTTCCTTTCATTTGAATGCTGTAACATAAACAGTGGCATAAGTAAGCTAAAAAGAATGTCAAAGAAGGAAGATTGCCTCCTGCAATCTAGAAAACAAGACACAGCAGCTCAAAAATTAAACAGGATTTATCTAGATACAGAGAAACACACATAGAAATAATGACAGAGAGAGTGCATTCTGCTCTGATGTTGTACACTCGACAGCCTTGGGACTGCCCGAAGGACTCCATGATGGTGCACGGGGTGGGGTGGTGGGTATTTTACCAGATGCTATAGAGCCCAAGAAAAATACATACTATAACCCCTCGGATCCTTTGTTCCACTCTTTTCCCCCTTCATGTCAAAATGAATACAGCTTCTCAATTAATTTGGTACTATGAACAGAATATTATGAAAGGAGAATAAAATAATTAAATGTAGACTTCATAAATTAATAAACCTACATATGCCTGCTGAGAATTCAAATAAGACTGACAATTAACATTTGTTGAATGCGTTGTGTCAAGCAACACTCTAATGCTATTTTATCCTCACAACAACACTTTAAGTTAAATACTGTTTTTATTCACAGCAACAAATAAGGAAACTGAGGTAGGAGGCTATTCTGATAAGTCTAACCAACATAAAATGCTATGTGAAAATAAAGTTTCTGGATCTACAATTTTGAGACCAAATCTGTAACGTGGTATCCTGCTTAAGCTAATTCCACCTGGCAAGGCTCTTTTGGAATCACCAGAAGATCTCCAGCACCATAGTCCTACTAGGTTGTTGGGTGTTTTTTTTTTAATTATATATTTTAAATGAACACTAAAATACAAAGCAAAGAAATATGGACAGGAACAGCACCATCTTTTGTCATGGTCTCAAGTATTCATAAAGCAGGAGGTCACCAGTACCTGGTGAGAGAACAGATGAGATTCAGCATCCTGCTAGGTAGGCATACTTTTCCTGGACTCACTTTCCATATCTGTGCTCTTCTGCGCTTGCTCAATCCCTAGAATTTCTTTGATTCTTGCCTTCCCTTGCGAAATGAAATTTTCCAGAAACATTTATTATTAAATGATCTATGTAGAGCCACCCCTTCAGAGAGAACCTATAATATAATTATAATAACCTAACAAATACAGTTTGGTGGTTTTAACTTCACTCTTAGCAACTAAGAGGAATAGTGCCAGTAAAAATAAGGAAATTAGACTAAAAACAAATAAATCATGAGATTTCTAAAGCAAACAAAATCCTTCTTACACAAAACACGAATAAGTAAGATTTGGAATTCTCTAGCCATTTTATTAAATCATTTTACTGACTTCCATTTTTTGAGGATAGTTGTTTATATAAAATTATTTTAAACCTGTGCCAAGAGCCTGGCATTAAGTTTTATTCTGTGTTAGGCTCCGTTTTGTTGATCTTTTCTGTTCTCAATTACCACTGGCTTCGGCCAGTTTTTACCCTGCCTTTCTTTGTTGGGAAAGCAATAAGGTTAATGACTGCTGTGTTTTCTAACCATGTTCCTAATCTAGCAATTCTGCCCTTTAGAGGGTGGAATAGATTCACCACCGACACATAAATAATAATTTCCCAGGGACCTTCAAAAAGTGACTGATGCCCTTGCCTTTGGGTGTCTTTTCTTTTAAGTGACTGATGGGAACAAAACAAAAACTGTACAAAAACCTTTTCACTGAGAATAGCAAATGCAAATAGTGGATGAGAGACTGAGACCTAAAGGAGAATAAAACCAAACAACAATCAGGAATGAGGGGCAAACAAATGCAGCCAGCAGAGTTCTGCTTCTCAGAGAAGTTGATCTTCCTGGAACAGAATGACAACCAGTTGCTTGCTAACAGAGAAGGGCAGTGTCTATTTAAACAGTGTATCTGGATTATGCTCTTTAAAGTTTTAGGATTGGTGGATCTGAAATTGCATATTAAAGAGAACACAAAGCCATAAACTTGTCCATACACATATTTACCCACATCGCTATGGCCTGCGTGGGAATTTAATGTTTAAAATATTGCTATGTGCTGGAATACAGGAATCCACAAAAGAGCTGGAAAGGGCTTTACAAAGTAATGCTAAACTTTGAGGCCAGGAAATGTAAGAAATTTCCCCAATGTCACTCAGCTAAAAACCTAGGTCTGATGTAACTGATCACATAAGGAGACAGAGCAACTAAATAATGACTGGAGTAGTTGAGGGAATTAAAAGGTTTTTTCCCAACTAAATACCAAAGATAATCATGTAAAGCAGTACATGGAAAAGTTACAAATAAAGTTGTTTCTTAATCTGTATTACTTTGGCTGTATTCATCTTTTGCCTCTGAATTGAAGCATTCACCTAGAATGTAGAGATAAAGTCAGCAAAAGGTCAAACCAAAATATTCAACCATTTTTCAAATGATTTATTTTGATGTAAAACAACTATATCCCAATGAAAAATGATTTATTTTGAAATTAACTGCTAATAAACCTATAATATCTCCTAATAAAAATCACATGATTTGGGTGTCTCTAGACCTGTTCAGTTTTATAATGTTTGTGACTTGGAAAAATTGTGTTTTCAGTGATTCATTAATCAACCCCCACCGCCCCCCCCACATCACTACCAACATCAACAAAAACACAGGTTAAGGTTGGGGAGTAGAAACTGCAAAGTAAGAATTTGATATTTATCTGGAATTGCTAGGCGAGAGAGACTCATGAAGCACAGACATTGTATTGAAGCAGAAATAGTTATCTATAATCTATATGAGCTGGAGGAAAATATTCTAAAACATCCCAATTGTTTACTTTGTTAGTAAACAATTGATTATTAATTTGGAATATATCTGCTGACAAAAGCAGCACTACACAAAGGCTGTAATATAAAGCTGCTTAGTTGGAGCTTGAATTTGAAAAGAGGTTACGGGAATAAAAATAAATAAATGGAATCATCTGAAGAAAAAGGAAGTAAGTCACTTGGCCCATAAGGTTAATAGATCAGGGTTTAGACAGATGGACCTTCAGGAAAGGCTCTCTGTAAACTAGTGTTTAAGTCAGGAGTCAGAGTATACCATAACAGTACAACATAATAGCCGTCCCTCTCCAAGTTGTAACATTACACAACTTCCCCATCCAGGCCACGACATTACGCTCTAACTTTCCGATAGGAAGAATATTTGTCCGGGTCCAAAATGGACAAACTTTAAACCCTTCTTGATAACATGGGAGTTTCTCCACACCTACTGACTGAATGGATAGTACATGAAATTTTGAGCACAAATTGTGAAACAGAAGTCAATTCTCTTCATTCTAGATTGTTGAAAGCATTGAGATGGATGCCAAAAACATGCCCAAAAATCAGCACCAATTCCTGGCAAGCTCTGTCCCCACCAGGCCAGATTAAGATCTTTGATGAGGATTCATCATTGTAGGTGAGGGAGGGAAGGCAAGGGGTTGTGAGGTTAAAGATTATAGAGTCACTGAATAAATATGAATTAAGCACTTGCAGAGGTAGCAGAAGTCATGATTTCTGATTCTTAAGCTCTAGCATACTCTGATCAGGGTCAGTGAGAACAATCATAATTGCCAAAGAAACTTGTTTACAAGATTTTGTTTTCAGGCACCAAATTCAATTTCTAAAACTCTTCCTATTAATTAGTTTTGAGTTTTGGAATATTAGTATTTTTTGCCTAGCAAAATATATCCATCAATATCCATCAATATACTATGTGGATAATTTTGAGTATATTTAATATTTGGACCAGTGAAAATTTTTGGAGGGATATTTTATTTTTATATCATGAAGTTGAAATATAATTGCTACACAGAGTTCACAAGCAAAGCAATTTTATCAAATGGCACAGTTTACAAAAACAAAATTATTTCATTTGATCCTAAGAACTATTTCTTTTTGCTGTATAAAATGTCAATTTTCTTATGTTGAAAATTTGTAGCTATAGCTCTTAACTGTCTTCTATTACAGGAACTACTGTAACATCAAAATTCTATAGTAATATTTGACTGGAGTTTACACTGAACAAATATATCTGTTTTCTATGTGCCCCAAAATATGCAGTGAAATTAAGGAACTATTGAAATGAGCAATGCCAGAAGTAGGACTCACACTGAATGAAGAATACAGGTCTCAGGAACTGTGGATTCACACATTCCTAGTGTAACTTACGGAGAACATCAAGTCCAGCTGTTCAAAATTCCCACCTCCGAGCAGGAATCAGAAAGCCAGAACTCTAAAGGTAAATCATCTTATCATGGGACCCAGTCTTTGTTAAATTAGGAAACCAAGGGCCATGGGTTTCCTAATCTAACAAAGGAATCGGTTAATGAATCTATTTGTAGTTACACGGTAAAGGGACCCCAGGCCTTCTGTCCCCTTGGGTTATACCTATCTGAAGTCTACTCCAGTGTTCTTAAGAGTGGTCATGCATAGTTCTGAGAACCTATTTCTAGAACTTTATCACCTTAATAGTCTTCTAATTTCATTTTATGTAGTAATTTTTCTCCTCTTGACCTCAGTTTACTCATCCACAAATTGAAAGAAGAATCTTGAGATCATATGGTTCAAAGTAATTCAAACTCAAATATGATTTAGGAACCTCCTACTTGGTCATAGTACTTTTAACATAGCAGGTTTTAGAATAATAGCTTTAACTTGAGGATTTTAGACTTGGATAATAAGTAGCTTGTACCTCTCTACTCACAGCTGAATCACTTTCCAGCTTCTTGGGTGGTAGGAAGTGACATGAAGGGCAGCGGAATCAAAGGTAGCCCTGCAGTTCCAGATCATTTTTAAAAAGCTATGAAAATGATGAGTGTCTTAGACCAGGATCTATTCCACAGGGCCAATGGTACAAAGACACAGCAGCAAAGGCCCACTCACCCTGACTTGTGGATACTGGGTACCAACAATGACAACTGCCGTATGATTGAGAGCAGCAAGCCTTTAATGAAGTACCCAAGAAATGGCAAGTGTGTGGGCTTGACTTCAGAGAATTACACAAAATGAAAAACCTATCTCCTTTGGTTCCTTCTATGCTTTACTCTGTTCCTGTCCACTATTTTGTTCAGGACAGTGTGTGGTCTGCCTACATACTTGCCCGTATTAGGCTAAGCCTTCCTATTCATTTCATTCTGCCTCGTTATCAAAACTGTAGGAATGTTCCATCTACCAGGCATGGCACCTCAACAGTCTTTCTCTTGTTGGTTTCTTTCCAAGTGTGTTCTGACCACATATGCTGTCATGATTAAAACTATGTAAAAAGTAGGTGCTGACCAAGCCAGGCTTAATGTTCCCCCTCAACTTGACTAAATTTTAGGTAGGTTTCTTTCTGACTCTAGACTCCTGACCTTCCTTTTCTTAGAGCACTTAATTTAGAAACCTGTAATTGTAGTTCTCTACCCCACTGAGATGTAAATCTTTCTTAAAGCCTCTTAACAGTTCTACAACCCAGGAATGCTTTTCTTAAGGACCTGGCAGTCATCTCTTTGAAATGTAATAATTAAGGAAGATAGCACCCCTATTTCTCAGTCTGCGTAAGATAGTAGGAGCCTAGCTTCAAGGAGCCTTAATCCACGTTGTAAAACTACCTCCTGTCGTGAAGACAGGAGAAAGTTGACTTTCCTTTTGGGTAAAGCCAATAGCAAACACAGACGGCTTTCACAGATTTCGCTATCCTGTGTTTCAGTGGAGTTGAGCTTGGACTGAGTTCTGGCCTCTCTCCCCTATTGCAATAACCTTGAATAACGGGTTCCTTGCTTGTTTAACTTTGTCCAGTGTAATGTTTCTTTGAAAGTGTTAATTTCAATTTTTATCTTGTAGTAATCAGAGCTGTCTGCTTTTGTCTCCCTGTAATTTTTTAGTTTGCTTTTTCCTTTGGAAATAGGCTGGTTTTCTCAGGTTACATGATAGTAAACAGTGCTTTACATTACCCTAAAATGTCTTTAAAAATTAAATTTAAATTTTCTAGAACATATTTATTTTAAATTTCTTTAAAAACTAAACAAACACATTAAAAAAAATTCTTTTCAGTGTTTCTCAATGAACAAGATTCCCTGGCTGGTCAATAAGAATATTTAATCTATTTGGCATAGGCGACTGTTCCTTTAGTGAAGAATAATTTTCACAACAGTTACTGCGCAATGAAATAAGACCTCTCAATTCCGCTAGCTTCTAATCTTACTTCAATTGCTTGGGATGATGCTGGAGAGAGCACCATAACTTTTCTGGTTCCCTTAATGCTTATATAAGTTTTAATCATAAATTAATAAATTGGCATGTGGTAATGTGTGAGCCTTTAAGTCCCTGCAATAGCTAGCTATCAAGAATAATGTAATAATAAAAAAATAAGGAGGAAGAAAGCTAAGATTTATTAAGTACTTACAACTTGTCAGGCACTGTTCCAAATGCAGTGTATGAATTATTTAAAGAATCCTAATAGCAACATTAGGGGTAGGTGCTCTTATTATTCCCATTCTATAGATGAAGAAGGCATGGTTCCAAAAATGTAAATATCTTGCCCCAAATCACACAGTTAATAAATGACAGAGATGGGATTTGATAATCTAAGGAGTGTAGCACTAAACCCAACACGTTTAACCATTACACTACATAGCGTCTAGGCTTGCAGCCTGTCAACATCAGATATGAGAAAATTGATTAAAATAAGGTAAAATATACAAAACCAGCTTAAACGGCTAGGTCTTCAATTACAGTCTTGCTAAGTCACAATTATCCTTTAAAAAACATTCTTTCTGCTCCTTGCTGTAGTCGCATTGTTTAAGGCAGTGCTTCTCAAAGTGTGGTCACAGCAGCACCTGAATCGCTTGGTTGGTTGTTAGAAATGCAAGTTCTCCAGCTCCTCCCCCGGCCTACTTAACCGGAAACTCTCTGGGTGGGGCTCAGCAATCAGTTCTACCAAGCCCTCCTGTTGATTCTGATGCTTGCTCAAGTTTGAGACTCACTTGTCTAAGGCAAATTTTGGCAGAGATCCTTATCTTGCTGTTGCCTTGGCTCTCGTGCAGAGTTACTACCTTAATAATACTCTGTAGTGATTTGTAGATTTCCAGCCTGAAGAGGCCTCCACCCATTTATTGTGGAAAAAAGTACAGGAACTATGCCTTTTCTGGGCAGATTTTGATATTAAAGATCAAGAAACTCACATTTCAAAATCTTGCCATTCCCTAAGTTACCAAGAACAGAAGACACACAAAATGCTTTCTTCAGAACTATCTGTTGTATGAATCAATAAAATTATCTCTACTTCTCCCTTTCCTGTTCCCACAGACTAAGAGTACAAAGCTGAGGAAATTTGCAAGAATCCACAGTCTACTCTATCCCCTTTATGCACACATACACATATCTGAACTGCAAGTGAGACAAAAGATAATGTTTCTAGGTCACTGCCACAGTCCAACCAGGGAAAACAGGAGTCTGGGCAGCTGTCCAGAACCCTGGCATTTGGTCGTCACAGCATGGCAGACCATGGCTAATTTATTTGAAGTGCTACAACTTCCCAGAGTAGCAGGTGCTCCCATGTGCAACTGAAGTCACAAAATACTTTACAAGGACTACATAAATTTCTTTATGTTATACTCTTTCAGATAATCAAAACCAGTTTTCCTACTTGTCCTTGTCAGCCTCTCCTTAGTAACACAGACACATCAATTATATGCAGAACAAGCATAGCCTTAATTTTCGAATACATGTTAAAAGTGCATATACAACCATATGCTAATGGAAGATATTATGAAGCTTTAAATATAAATATTATTATTGTTGTTGTTTTCCTTGGCAAACACTGGACAATTCCATTTCTCCCTCAGTATAGAAATTAGAAGGGAGAGTTCAAACATTAAGATAAATATACAATGTCTAAATATCTTGGTAGGTAACCTTCCAATCTGATTTTCAAATAACCTTCAAGGGACTTTTAAAAATACTCCATATTACAATTATGAAAATAAAAGTTTGTTTTTTGTAGTAGTCATGCATAGGAATCTATTTTCATATGGCTACTTTAAGTTAACATATGAAAATTTAACATATTTATTTGAGGGAAAAATGTTTGCTTAAGATATTAAGCTCAGCAACCGTGGCATATCATACTGCAACTACTGACAAATCAAGAGAGGGCATAACCTTGAACTTGAAACCCAGCGAATAGTTATCAAGAATATTTTTTCCACTTTCTACTCTCAGTTCTAATTTTTCAGGCTCTGTGACCTTCAGTAAGTTTCAATTTTTCTCCATCTTTTTTGCTATTAGCTATTCATTATTTTAGTGGACTGATAATGTATTTTTAGAGAGTATAAAAAGTTTCCCAATACTTTAAAGTATAGATATTATTTTAAATGACAACAAAGCATTACTATTTTAATAGATTCTAATTTCATGGTTCTTAAATATTTGAACATGTCCAAATTTTGCCATAGTCCCAACCTAGGTCATAAAATACGAAGACGTATCAAGAAAACGAGTTGCTTTTAAATTTTGATATTTCAACTCTCTGTTAAGACATTCACAGAGTTCCGGATATTAACATAGTCACTGTCTACCTACCGGCAGTTTGAAAACACCCAGAGGCATATAGTTTTATTGTAGTTTGTAGGACATGGAGGAGAAAGCAGGTTCACAACAAATTCTAATTGATGTGAAAATAGGAAAATCTTAAAATAGGGTCAAAATTTTACAGGTAACATTACATTACACTATAAAATTCACAACATGTCTTTCCAGACAAGTGTTCAATTCAGTCCTCAACACTTTTGCCCACAAGGTCTTTTACAAAGCAAATACAAGGCTTCACTCCCTTGTCACCCAAGAAATGTCGCAGGGTTCCTAAGTAGCAGAGCCCTGTCTTCTGGAGATCCGAAAGTAAAGGAAATTCACTGTGACTAAATAAACTACTATATATTGTCTACAAATGCTCCAACCCAAATCACTTGCATGTAGAATTTTCAGTTTAAAACCCATGAAATTTGGTAGGGTAGAGTAAAATTTCAAATAATTAACTAATGCATTTACCACCTAAACAAACTTTTCTTAAACTTATATGTGTATAATACTCACCCAGGGTATTAACAGTTCTGAAAAACAGTATTTTTAGAGATGAATGGTGGAAGATTTTAAAATTATTGTGCCCAGGAAGTGGAATGACATAGAGAAAAGATAATACACTTTGTGGATGACCAGTATCAAGGATTTTTTTTTAGCATAGTTCTGATTTCAAGGGGTACAGGGAAGGCCTCTTGGGAAAGTGATGTCTGAGCTATGTTCTAAACATCACAGTTGTACACATATATCAAAACTTGTCAAACTGTATCCTTTAAATATGTGTAATTCATTATCAGTTATACCTCAAAGCTGTTACCAAAAACAAAAACCCCTTTCTCATCCCAAAGACAAGTTCAAGGGTAAAACGATCAAACTAATTCAATTCAACCAGTGTTTACCCAGCTAATCACTAATGTACACCAGACACAAAGCTTAGCCTAGGACACTTGGCTTCAGTGACGGTCACACTGATCACAAAGAACACCAGGTTTTTTTGTTATTATTTTACATATTCTTCTAATAGTACTGGCTTTGGAACCTTACAGGTCTGTGGTATTTATGGTTCTAACACTTCCTTGTGCGCGATATGAGTACTATCTCAGAGCCTGGATTTCCTTATCTATAGAGGGAAGCTAATACAACCTAACAATCCTAGGTAGGGGATATAAGAGCTCAACAAATGGCTGCTCTTATCATTTTCACATAATAAATTCAAACATGCACAGGACTATGTCTCTGAATTATTTTCCATAGCATAATGCCCTCAAAGTCCATCCATGTTGAACAAATGGCAGGATTTTTTCTTTTTATGGATGAATAACATTACATTTTACGTGTGTGTGTGTGTGTGTGTGTGTGTGTGTGTGTGTGTGTGTGTGTGTGTGTGTGTGTGTGTGTGTGTGTGTGTGTGTGTATCTCCTGCATTTTCTTTATGCGTTCATCTAGTGATGAACACTTAGGTTGCTTTCATACCTTGGCTATTGTAAATAATGTTGCAATGAACACGCGGGTGAAAATATCTTTTTGAGTTAGTGTTTTTGTTTTTTTCAGGTCAACACCCAGAAGCAGATTTGCTGGATCATATAGTATTTCTTTTTAAATTTTTTTTTTAAAGAAACTCCATACTATTTTACATAATAGCTCCACTAACTTACAATCCTACCGACAGTGCACAAAGGTTCCCTTTCCTCCACATTCTCACCAACACTTGTTTCTTGTCTTTTCTGATGACAGCCATTCTAACAAGTGTGAGGTGATAAGGCAAATCTTTACTTGGACAAATTCTGTGAAGAGTATTTTAGATAACTGATGAAATTCATAAGCTGTAACTAATGTGGAAAATATTGATGTTTCAAAAAATAATACATACCTGAACTGATAACTCACTTACTAGATTTATTATTTTCCTGCCTCAAATCTTTTGTACCATAAAAACTTTGGTATGATTTCTGTTGTTTAAGAAAATGCAGCTTACCCTCTTGTCCTCCTCATAAAGCTGTGGTTCTCAGTCAGGGCTGATTTTGTCTCCCTGGAGCATTTAGCAGCTTCTGGTGGTCACAACTGGAAGGCAGTGCTATTGGTATCTAGTGGGTATAGGCCAGGGAGAAACATCCCATAATGTGCAGGACTGACCCTCACAATAAAGACTTACCTAGCCCAAAATGTCAGTAGTGTCATGATTGAGAAACTCTGCTGCAAAGTGTTTTAAAAACTAAAGGTGTTTTTCACTGTCTGTTAACCTGAAGTATAAGGTAAGTATTTGTGTATTTCCTACGTAGAAAACGTGGGCAGCCAGATTTCAGGATATAAGGAATGGCAAACACGTTCAGTTTTGCAAGTGTTGCATTTGAGATGCCTATTAAGTAAACCCAGATATATTAAAAGGCGGGTCCTGACTAGAAATTTAAATTTGGGAATTTTTTTTTTTTTTGGCAGCATTGGGTCTTTGTTGCTGCACGCGGGCTTTCTCTAGTTGAGGCGAGCGGAGGCTACTCTTCATTGCAGTGCGTGGGCTTCTCACTGCAGTGGCTTCTCTTGTTGCAGAGCACGGGCTGTAGGCCCGTGGGCTTCAGTAGTTGTGGCTCGTGGGCTCTACAGCGCAGGCTCAGTAGCTGTGGTACACAGGCTTAGTTGCTCCGCAGCATGTGGGATCTTCCCAGACCAGCCCTCGAACCCTTGTCCCCTGCCGTGGCAGATAAGATTCTTAACCACTGTGCCACCGGGGAAGCCCCAAATTTGAGAATTTTTAAGGGTGCACAGAAATTGAATCCATGGTATGGATGAGAAGGCCTAATCCAAAGAGGAAGCATAAAAAGAGAAAGGAGCCTGAGTCTTCAGGAGCGCTCATTTAACAACTGGATAAAAGAGAATGAGCCCACAAAGGAAAGTTAGTGGGACCAGGAGGAATTCAAAGAAACAAGAGAAAATAAGAAATGTGTGATGTCACGGAAAACAATATAAGAGATTATCTCAAGAAAGAAAAACTGATTTATAGTGTCAAATGCATCAGGGAGAAAAAGCAAGGAAAGGACAGAAAAGTCCATTTTATTAAGAGACACAGAACTCGTTAGTGACCTTTGAGGAGGGCTGTCTTGCTTGAGTGATGGAGGCAAAAGCCAGACTGGAGTGCACCAGGATTAAGTGGCAGCGTGGAACTCGAGACAACTCCTCTAGAAATTTTCTATTGTAAAGGGAAGCAGAGGTTGTAGGAGCATATGTGTGGAATCCAGGTTAACATGGGACAGACCTGAGTGTGTTTAAAGGTTGATGGCAGTGATTTGATTTGAAGCTAGCAGTCAGTATACAGGGGAGAAAAGGAAAAGTTTATACTGTAAAGTTTTCCTGAAGTTATAAGGGGATAGAATTGAAAAGAGATAGAGAGTTTGGCTTTATAGCTGAGGGAAATCACCTCTATTGTAAAAGGAGGGAAGAATCAATAAATATCTTTACTGATTGGTTTTCATAGAAGAGATACAAGATTTGTGGCCTATTGTGTAGGAATAAATATTTATTCCTCAAATAAAATAGAATGAGAAGGGGTCAGAAACATGATCTGCTATGATCTGAATGTCTGTGTTCCCCCCAAATTCAGATGTTGAAATCCTAACCACCAAGGTCATGGTATTAGGATGTGGGGCCTTTGGGAGGTGATTAGGTCATGAGGGCAGCATGAATTAAATTAATGCCGTTATAAAAGAGACCCGGGGAAGCTCCCTTCCCTTCTGCTGTGTGAGGTTATGGTGAAAAGACAGTTATCTAGGAAGCAGGGCTTCACCAGACACCAAATCTGCCAGCACCTTGATCTTGTGCTTCCCAGACTCCACAGCAGTGAGAAACAAATGCTTATTGTTCATAAGCCATTCAGTCTATGGTACTTTTTTTTAATTTTTAAAAATTTATTTATCTTATTTATTTTTGGCTACATTGGGTCTTTGTTGCTGCACGCGGGCTTTCTCTAGTTGCAGCGAGTGGGGGCTACTCCTTGTTGTGGTGCGTGGGCTTCTCATTGCGGTGGCTTCTCTTGTTGCAGAGCATAGGCTCTAGGCACGTGTGCTTCAGTAGTTGTGGCTCGCAGACTCAGTAGTTGTGGCGCACGGGCTTAGTTGCTCCATGGCATGTGGGATCTTTCTGGACCAGAGCTCGAACCCGGGTCCACTGCCTCAGCAGGCGGATTCTTAACCACTGCACCACCAGGGAAGCCTCCAGCCTATGGTATTTTTTTACAGTAGCTCGAATGGACTAAAACATTATCTTTTCAGTTGTTCAAACCAATCTAAACAGGCATTTCCAGAAGCAAATCATAGGAAATGGCCTGCACCTGCACGCCCCCTAACCTGCTGCCCATGCTGCTCCTTTTACCAAAAATATCCTGTCTACTCCTTGTCCTCTGGAAACCACTCCTTGCACCTTCAGATGGAAGTGGATGCTCCCTCCTCCATGCTAAGTAGCACACACTATAGTATACAGTAACGATTTCTTTACCTGTTTAATTCTTTCACTAGATTGGGAGCTGTTCTGGGGTGTGGTCACATCACGCACAGAACACTAGTGCCCAGTGCCTGTCTCTTGGCAGGTGACTAATAAGTGCTTGCTTAGGAGATGAGCTTACCTTTTTATTTTTCTTATAAATATCTCCCGAATGGAATGCTATCTTGCATTGGCAAAACAGTGAATCTCTAAAATTATACCTTGAACTACCAACTCATATTTATATGTACATACACATATGTGCCTCTGAGAATGACCCCTTAGCTACAGGCTTCTCTATTCTAAACAGCTAAACAGATGGGTTAATCCTGAGTTAATTAGAAAATTCAGTTATACAGAAATTCTGCTAACTGCAAGCCTGCACTTCATAATCAAGCTAATTAACTGGGTGTTTATTGAATCTTTCTTCCCAGACTGTGGCCTCATAGAAGGTAGGACATTTTTCTCCATTTTTCCCATTAAATTGAATATAAAATGCATTTGCCAAAAATGCTTATTGAAAAAAATAATTGGACTAGGCTCAAAGTACAATTGGGGAGAAGAAGCATTGGAACACAAGAATAAGTAGAATCAGGTTTCTGATTCCAAATATCTACTCCCTTCTTTTACCTCTAACATATACGACAAGGTCAAACGCAAGCTTAGAAGAGCTGATATCATATAAGCAATAAATGAAAAAATGGAAGAATTCTTCTTATCCCTGTTTCTTTCAAAAATATAAATCTATGTTTTAAGTGAAAAAAGGCAGTCCAAAGCACAGAATTCAATTTATCAATGGACTCTAGAATTCTATATAAAAAGGGGTAGCTGTATAAAATTATAAAATAAACTGAACAATAATAAATGACAAGCTCCAAAAGAAGGATCAACTATAAATCAAACCCTGCACTCTAGAGTAGAAGACAGTTGCAATTCAACTCAATGTAATTGAGGTAATGCTAATGATATTGCAGTTTTAACCATTAAATGAGAAGTATAAGATTCAAGAAAAGTGTGAGGGCCCTCATCTTATGCTATTTATTGAAGAAATAAGATATCAAATAGTAATACAGAGCAGTTTTATCATTAACTGCAAAATTATGAAGTAAAGTTAATTAGAATAGAGTCATTTAGCAATATGGAGTAGGTTACAAGGCTCAAGCCTTTGGTGAACTCCTGAGGGTACACTGTGGGCTAAACTATCCTGGAAAGTCTTCATGCAAAAATAAACTTGAGGTAGACTGTGGTGGCTTCGGTTTTCCCAGTTCATCATTTGTCAGATGACAAATCAAGCTGTACTGTTACCCTTGAATATTTTTTTAATGTGAGCCAATTAAATTAGTATGCACTTTGATTTATTTGTACTGTTCTTCGCAATTTAAATGTTTCTATTTCAAAATGAATTATACTAAGTCTTTTGTATGCAACTGCAACCCAAACCTTTAGAATATGCCAGATTTCCCCTGCCATATGGCCTCTTTTTCATTATTTTCTTCTAAGAATTACATATTTAGGTGTGCCTGTAAAAATTGAAAGCCATCATGAACAAAACAACTGGGCCATTTCTACCCTTTGACGCAGCTTTAACCTTGCCCTCTTCCTAAAGCCCAGGAAAGATAAAAGCTGGTTGCCTGGAGCCCTCCAGGAAAATGAATCACGGGTAGAGAAGTGCATGTTCCTGCATTTGCGAAGAGTAAAAGCAACCCAGAAAAATGTCTATTTTCTATGAATACTTCTCATCATATACTTTACTGTGGCTACCATTCAATTCTATGTGTTTTCAGTGTGAATATTATGTACTTCATATACTCCCTGCTATTTTTTCTATTTCTAACCTAGCCAGTAAAATGTCTGATCTCTGACTTAGCGTTCAGTGTCCATGAGGTGCACCTGCTGGTTTTATTTGTATATTTTAGCCCAACTATTGTTTGACTTTCTCAAACTTGTTCTACATTCTCCCCACACAGTCACCTTTACCTCTGTCGTGATTGGATTCATTTTGTCAATATTTGTTTAGGTTATCTTTGCTCTTAAAAAGAATCCATATTCCATAAAACCTTTCCAGACACTCTCAGTTACAACTAGTTGCTGTCTCCTCTGGGTTTTTTTGGTCACTTGTCACACACTGCCTTGCATTATGTCTATTTGCGATGATTTAATACCACTTATATTTAGAGGATGAGTATGGGATCATTCATCCACTCATTCATACAATGAAAATTTTAATTTGTCCAATAAAAGTCTGTCATGAGATTTTCCCTGGGCTAGACACTGTGGTAAACAAAATAGACTCATTTCCAGATCTCTTAAAACGTAACAAATTAATGAGATGATAGACATTCTGTGAATTGAGAAAGTTATAAGGGCCTGAGGTATGGGTGCTATGCCTCTGGACATACCATCTTTCTAAACATCTTCTGTGCTGTCCCTCTCATAAAAGAAAGAAAGAGATTCTGTTGGTAGGACTAGATGTGTAGGACACATTAGAAGAAATTAAAAGTCCTAGGGTGAAAACTGAGGGTGGTATCTGCTCAGTGGAAAGGGGTAGCTAAGTATTTTGACCGAAGCTGATTTGAAGCTTCAAGTCTCTGGGATCCACGGTCAGAGAAGACATGTTGAGAAATCGTATAGTGTTCATACTCAGTGACAAATGTTTATTTATATCCATTACAAACACACACCACCACCACTGCCACCACCACCCAAAAAGCACGCAGGTGGGGGTTTCAATTTTTAATACTGGAATAATAAATGATTAAGGCTAAAGCAATGCCATAAAGAATAATGGAAAATAATAAGTATTTACATACACATGAGGTTTCTAATTATTAATGCTTTAAAAAAACACACCTGGCTTAAAAGTAAAATAGGCAGTATTATGCATATATCTTTGTATACTGGGCCTCATTACTGACTGATACAAGACACTGGTCTACAGGCAAAGGAGCTCAGGATAAAATTACCATTTCAGAATTACTAATTTTTCAATCCCTAATCATAAAGTAATGAGAACTGAGATATAACTATACAATATGTCCTTATAAGAATTCTGCAATAAAAGGAGTTCATACCTTAGCATTTGAAGTCAATTGACACTGAAGTTTTTGAGCTATAAAATTATGTTTAATACTGGAATAAATAAAATATGCATTATAAGATTCAGTTGTAAGTATCACCTTAAACCTCTGAGCACAAGAAAAAAAATCAAGTAACAAATGATCAAATCAATAGGGAAATATCCCCTCAATCAACAACATTGATAAGACATTCAAACATGAAATTCACACTGATGGGGTTAATTTCATTGACTAATTATCCTTCCCTGGGCGTTTGGAACAAGTGGTCAACAGATACAACAGGTGCAAACAGAAGAATTTTTGTCAGAGAAAGATGCAGAAGACAGGCAGTGCCTGCATATTAAATTGCACATGGAAAGTTTTGACAATGAGATGGAGAATGACTAGATGACTGCTTGGTCAGGGCTGGTTGCAGGTCAGGGAGTGTCTAATCATGTTGATGGAATATTCTGTCTCTGGCTTTTGGGCCTTTTCAGGAGAGTTGAGTGAGTTAGGAGAGGAGTTGTCAAAGGCTAGAGGGATCTGGAGTTTTGTCATAAGAATTTTCTATAATAATACTTCAACTAATAACAGGAAGCAATTTTCTTTCTTTATGATAATAGTAGAGACTGTAAATAAATGACTAATAATAATACCACAAACACAACTTAAATCCTCTCTATTCTTAGGATCTACTTGCCTAATCCCAACCCTAGACAGTGATTATTTAAAAGCAAGAGTCATTGTGGAACCAGAGTCATTGTGGAACCAATAAGAAGGATTATAAAGTTTTTGTCAGAGTGTAGAAATACTCCTTTTAAATACGTATTATTTTCTTCATCTGAAAACAAAAGCAATAATTAATGAAGAAAAACTTCACTTGTAAAGCCTTTTTGGCTTCTACACTAAACAGGAAGCAAACACCTCATACAAATGTATCACTCTGACTGCTGTGCTGGTCAATTAGGAAGTCACTGCAACAATCCATGCAGTGAATGGCTCAGGAGTGCAATTTGCGAAGATGGTAAGAGACAAATGAGTTCTGGATATATACTGAGGGGAGAGCCTTCGCTGATAAGTTGGATTTGGGATGTGAGGGGAAGAAGAGTCAAAGATGTAGCATTCCATTCCAAAACAACAGAATACACTTTCTTCTCAAGTGCTCATGGAACATTCTCAAGGATAGATCATATCTTGCGTCAAAACTCCGGCCTTGGTAAATTTAAGAAAATTGAAATCATATAAAGTATCTTTTCCAACTACAATGCTATGAGACTAGATATCAATTACAGGAAAAAAACCTATAAAAAATACAAACACATGGAGGCTGAACAACACACTACTAAATAACCAAGAGATCACTTTAGAAATCAAAGAGGAAATCAAAGAATATCTAGAAAAAAATGACAATGAAAACACGACAACCCAAAACCTATGGGATGCAGCAAAAGCAGTTCTAAGAGGGAAGTATATAGCAATACAATCCTACCTCAAGAAACAAGAAACATCTCAAATAAAAAACCTAACCTTACAAATAAAGCAATTAAAGAAGAAAGAACAAAGAAACCCCAAAGGTAGCTGAAGGAAAGAAATCATAAGGATCAGATCAGAAATAAATGACAAAGAAATGAGGGAAACAATAACAAAGCTCAGTAAAACTAAAAGCTGGACAGGGAGATCAGTTCGGTGCTTTGTGACCACCTAGAGGGGTGGGATAGGGAGGTGGGAGGGAGGGAGATGCAAGAAAGAAGAGATATGGGGATATATGTGTATGTATAGCTGATTCACTTTGTTATAAAGCAAAAAGTAACACACCATTGTAAAGCAATTATACTCCAAAAAGATGTTTAAAAAAAACCAAACTAACTAAAAGCTGGTTCTTTGAGAAGATAAACAAAATTGATAAACCATTAGCCAGACTCATCAAGAAAAAAAGGGAGAAAACTCAAATCAATAGAATTAGAAATGAAAAAGGAGAAGTAACAACTGACACTGCAGAAATACAAAGGATCATGAGAGATTACTACAAGCAACTCTATGCCAATAAAATGGACAACCTGGAAGAAATGGACAAATTCTTAGAAATGTACAACCTGCTGAGACTGAACCAGGAATAAACAGAATATATGAACAGACCAATCACAAGCACTGAAATTGAAACGGTAATTAAAAACCTTCCAACAAACAAAAACCCAGGACCAGATGGCTTCACAAGTGAATTCTATCAAACAATTAGAGAAGAGCTAACACCTATCCTTTTCAAACTCTTCCAAAATATAGCAGCGGGAGGAACACTCTCAAACTCATTCTATGAGGCCGCTATCACGCTGATACCAAAACCAGACAAGGATGTCACAAAGAAAGAAAACTACAGGCCAATATCACTGATGAACATAGATGCAAAAATCCTCAACAAAATACTAGCAAGCAGAATCCAACAGCACATTAAAAGGATCATACACCATGATCAAGTGGGGTTTATTCCAGGAATGCAAGGATTCTTCAATGCAAATCAATCAACATGATACACCATATTAACAAACTGAAGGAGAAAAACCATATGATCATCTCAATACATGCAAAGAAAGCTTTCGACAAAATTCAACACCCATTTATGATAAAAAGCCTGCAGAAAGTAGGCATAGAGGGAACTTTCCTCAACATAATAAAGGCCATATATGACAAACCCACATCCAGCATCATCCTGAATGGTGAAAACTGAAACCATTTCCACTAAGATCAGGAACAAGACAAGGCTGCCCACTCTCAACACTATTATTCAACATAATTTTGGAAGTTTTAGCCACAGCAATCAGAGAAGAAAAAGAAATAAAAGGAATCAAAATCGGAAAAGAAGCAGTAAAGCTGTCACTGTTTGCAGATGACATGATACTATACATAGAGAATCCTAAAGATGCTACCAGAAAACTGCTAGAGCTAATCAATGAATTTGGTAAAGTAGCAGGGTACAAAATTAATGCACAGAAATCTCTTGTATTCCTATAGACTAATGATGAAAAATATCAAAGTGAAATTAAGGAAACACTCCCTTTTACCACTGAAACAAAAAATAAAATACCTAGGAATAAACCTACCTAAGGAGACAAAAGACCTGTATGCAGAAAATTATAAGACACTGATGAAAGAAATTAAAGATGATACAAATAGGTGGTGATATGTTCTTGGATTGGAAGAATCAACATTGTGAAAAGGACTCTACTACCCAAAGCAACCTACAGATTCAATGCAATCCCTATCAAACTACCACTGGCATTTTTCACAGAACTAGAACAAAAAATTTCACAATTTGTATGGAAACACAAAAGACCCCGAACAGCCAAAGCAATCTTGAGAACGAAAAATGGAGCTGGAGGAATCAGGCTCCCTGACTTCAAACTATACTACAAAGTTACAGTAATCAAGACAGTATGGCACTGGCACAAAAACAGAAATATAGATTAATGGAACAGGATAGAAAGCCCAGAGATAAACCCACACACATATGGTCACATTATCTTTGATAAAGGAGGCAGGAATATACAGTGGAGAAAAGAGAGCCTCTTCAATAAGTGGTGCTGGGAAAACTGGACAGGTACATGTAAAAGTATGAGAATAGATCACTCCCTAACACCATACACAAAAATAAGCTCAAAATGGATGAAAGACCTAAATGTAAGGCCAGAAACTATCAAACTCTTAGAGAAAAATATAGGCAGAACACTCTATGACATAAATCACAGCAAGATCCTTTTTGACCCACCTCCTAGAGAAATAGAAATAAAAATAAACAAATGGAACCTAATGAAACTTAAAAGCTTTTGCACAGCAAAGGAACCATAAACAAAATCAAAAGACAACCCTCAGAATGGGAGAAAATACTTGCAAATGAGGCAACTGACAAAGGATTAATCTCCAAATTTTACAAGCAGCGCATGCACCTCAATAACAAAAAAACAAACGACCCAATCCAAAAATGGGCAGAAGATCTAAATAGACACTTCTCCAAAGAAGATATACAGATTGCCAACAAACACATGAAAGGATGCTCAACATCATTAATCATTAGACAAATGCAAATCAAAACTACAATGAGATATCATCTCACACCGGTCAGAACGGCCATTGTCAAAAAATCTGCAAACAATAAATGCTGGAGAGGGTGTGGAGAAAATGGAACCCTCTTGCACTGTTGGTGGGAATGTAAATTGATACAGCCACTATGGAGAACTGTATGGAGGTTCCTTAAAAAACTAAAAAAAGAACTACCATACGACCCAGCCATCCCACTACTGGGCATATACCCTGAGAAAACCATAATTCAAAAAGAGTCATGTACCAAAATTTTCATTGCAGCCCTATTTACAATAGCCAGGACATGGAAGCAACCTGTGTCCATCAACAGATGAATGGATAAAGAAGATGTGGCACATATATACAATGGCACATTACTCAGCCATAAAAAGAAATGAAATTCAGTTATTTATATTGAGGTGGATGGACCTAGAGTCAGTCATACAGAGTGAAGTAAGTCAGAAAGAGAAAAACAAATACCGTATGCTAACACATATATATGGAATCTAAGGGAGAAAAAAAAGTCATGAAGAACCTAGGGGTAAGATGGGAATAAAAACACAGACCTACTAGAGAATGGACTTGAGGATATGGGGAGGGGGAAGGGTAAGCTGTGACAAAGTGAGAGAGTGGCATGGACATATATACACTACCAAATGTAAAAGAGACAGCTAGTGGGAAGCAGCTGCATAGCACAGGGAGATCAGCTCGGTGGTTTGTGACCACCTAGAGGGGTGGGATAGGGACAGTGGGAGGGAGGGAGACGCAGGTGGGAGGAGATATGGGGATATAAGTATATGTATAACTGATTCACTTTGTTATAAAGCAGAAACTAACCCACCATTGTAAAGCAATTATACTCCAATCAAGATGTTAAAAAAGAAAAAAGGAAATAAGAAAGGATCATGAGAGGTTACTATAAGCAACTAAATGACAATAAAATGGACAACCTGGAAGAAATGGACAAATTCTTAGAAAAGCACAACCTTCTGAGACTGAACCAGGAAGAAATAGAAAATATAAACAGACCAATCACAAGCACTGAAATTGAAACTCTGATTAAAAATCTTCCAACAAACAAAAGCCCAGGACCAGATGTCTTCACTGGCAGATTCTATCAAACATTTAGAGAAGAGCTAACACCCATCTTTCTCAAACTCTTCCAAAATAGAGCAGAGGGAGGACACTCCCAAACTGATTCTATGAGGTCACAATCGCCCTGACACCAAAACCAGACAAAGATGTCACAAAAAAAGAAAACTACAGGCCAATATCACTGATGAACCTAGATGCAAAAATCCTCAACAAAATACTAGCAAACAGAATCCAGCAGCACATTAAAAGGATCATGCCCCATGATCAAATGGGGTTTATCCCAAGAATGCAAGAATTCTTCAATATATGCAAATCAATGTGATACACCATATTAACAAGCTGAAAGAAAAAAACCATACGATCATCTCAATAGATGCAGAAAAAGCTTTTGACAAAATTCGCCACCCATTTATGATAAAAACCCTCCAGATAGTAGGCATAGAGGGAACTTACCTCAACATAATAAAAGCCACATATGACAAACCCACAGCCAACATCATTCTCCGTGGTGAAAAACTGAAACCATTTCCACTAAGATCAGGAACAAGACAAGGTTGCCACTCTCACCACTATTATTCAACATAGTTTGGGAAGTGTTAGCCACAGCAATCAGAGAAAAAAAGAAATAAAAGGAATCCAAATAGGAAAAGAAGAAGTAAAGCTGTCACTGTTTGCAGATGACATACTCTACACAGAGAATCCTAAAGATAGTACCAGAAAACTACCAGAGCTAGTCAATGAATTTGCTAAAGCAGCAGGATACAAAATTAATGCACAGAAATCTCTTGCATTCCTATATACTAATGATAAAAAATCTGAAAATGAAGTTAAGGAAACACTCCCATTTACCATTGCAACAAAAAGAATAAAATACCTAGGAATAAACCTACCTAAGGAGACAAAAGACCTGTATGCAGAAAACTGTAAGACACTGATGAAAGAAATTAAAGATGATAAAAACAGATGGTGAAATATACCATGTTCTTGGATTGGAAGAATCAACATTGTGAATATGACTATACTACCCAAAGCAATATACAGATTCAATGCAATCCCTATCAAACTACCACTGGCATTTTTCACAGAACTAGAAGAAAAAATTGCACAATTTGTAATGGAAACACAAAAGACCCTGAATAGCTGAAACAATCTTGAGAAAAAAAACCAGAGCTGTAGGAATCAGGCTCCCTGACTTCAGACTATACTACTAAGCTACAGTAATCAAGACAATATGGTAGTGGCACAAAAACAGAAAAATAGATCAATGCAACAGGATAGAAAGCCCAGAGATAAACCCACACACATATGGTCACCTTATCTTTGATAAAGGAGGCAAGAATATACAATGGGGAAAAGAGCCTCTTCAATAAGTGGTGCTAGGAAAACTGGACAGCTACATGTAAAAGAATGAAATTAGAACACTACCTAACACCATACACAAAAATAAACTAAAAATATATTAAAGACCTAAATATAAGGCCAGAGACTATAAAACTCTTAGAGGAAAACATAAGCAGAACACTCTATGACATAAATCACAGCAAGGTCCTTTTTGACCCACCTCCTAGAGAAATGGAAATAAAAATAAACAAATGGCACCTAATGAGACTTAAAAGCTTTTGCACAGCAAAGGAGACCATAAACAAGATGAAAAGACAACCCTCAGAATGGGAGAAAATATTTGCAAACGAAGCAACTGACAAAGGATTAATCTCCAAAATATACAAGCAGCTCCTGCAGCTCAGTGTCAAAAAAACCCAATCCAAAAGTGGACAGACGACCTAAACAGACATTTCTCCAAAGAAGATATACAGATTGCCAACAAACCCATGAAACGATGCTCAACATCATTAATCATTAGAGAAATGCAAATCAAAACTACAATGAGGTATCACCTCACACTGATCGAATGGCCGTCATCAAAAAATCTACAAATAGTAAATGCTGGAGAGGGTGTGGAGAAAAGGGAACCCTCTTGCACTGTTGGTGGGTATATAAATTGATACAGCCACTGTGGAGAACAGTATAGAGGTTCCTTAAAAAACTAAGAATAGAACTACCATATGACCCAGCAATCCCACTAGTGGGCCTATACCCTGAGTAAACCATAATTCAAAAAAAGTCATGTACCACAATATTCACTGCAGCTCTATTTACAATAGCCAAGACATGGAAGCAACCTAAGTGTCCATCGACAGATGAATGGATAAAGAAGATACGGCAGATATATACAGTGGAATATTACTCAGCCATAAAAAGAAACGAAATTGAGTTATTTGTAGTGACGTGGATGGACCTAGAATCTGTCATACAGAGTGAAGTAAGTCAGAAAGAGAAAAACTAATGCCACATAGTAACACATATATATAGAATCTAAAAAAGAAAAAAATCGTTCTGAAGAACCTAGGGGCAGCACAGGAATAAAGATGCAGACCTAGAGAATGGACTTGAGGACACGGGGAGCGGGAAGAGTAAGTTGGGAAGAAGTGAGAGAGCGGCACTGCCATATATACACTACCAAATGTAAAACAGATAGCTAGTGGGGGAAGCAGCCACATAGTACAGGGAGATCAGCTCAGTGCTTTGTGATCACCTAGAGGGGTGGGATAGGGAGGGTGGGAGGGAGACGCAAGAGGGAGGGGATATGGGGATATATGTATATATATAGCTGATTCACTTTGTTCTAAAGCAGAAACTAACACATCCTTGTAAAGCAAGTATACTCCAATAAAGATGTTAAAAAAAAAAAAACAGATGTAGCTAAGGTGTTTCACCAGAGCAAATAGATGAATACAGCTGACACTTAGATGGAGAAAACTGAGGGAGGGACATTTGTTTTGTTATTATTTTGTTATTATTGTTGTATAATAACTTTATTTATCTACCTATTTATTTATTTTAATTATAGTTTATTTACAATGTTGTGTTAGTTTCAGGTGTACAGCACAGTGATTCAGTTATACATACATATATATTTTTTCAAATTCTTTTCCCTTAAAGGTGATTATAAAATACTGAATTTAGTTCCCTGTGCTATATAATAGGTCCTTGGTGGTTATCTATTTTATATATAGTAGTGGGGGAGGGATAAATTAGGAGTTTGGGGACGTTTTTTTTTGATGGACAGTGGTTTTGAACACAAAGGCTTTGAGATGCCCATTAGACTGTGATGACTGTGGATTGGCAGTTGGGTTTGAGGCTCAATGGAGAGAAGCCTCTCTATTGAGCTAGAGATAGAGGCAGAGATAGAAATCTTTGAGTCCTGAGCATACAGGTGGACGATCTCCCAAAAAGCAGGTGTAGAGAGAAAAAAGGTCCAAACACTGAAACCTGGGGCTCCCACTGTTTACATATGACAAAAATGAGGAAGAACTTAAATATGAAGGAGTAGAAGGATGAGAAGAAAGAGAGAAACACCACGTGAACACCAAGAAAATGTTTTAAGAAAGAGGGAATGGTCTGTGTCTAATGCTGATGATTAGTCAAGAAGAGTAATGAGGATTCCTCACTGGATTAACAACATGAAGACTGCTGGTGAGTCGACAAGAACCGTTCTGCTGTGGATGAAAGCCTTTTGGAATAGGTTCAAGAAAGAATGAGACAAAAGAAAGTGAAGGCCACAATGATGACTAATTTAAAAGGGAACAAAGATATCAGCTGGTATTTTTAATGAATGGGGAAACATAATTAGCTGAAAGGAAAGAGAAAGGGTTGGAAGTGAGAAGATGGAATGAAAGGGATTGAAGCTGGGTTGCAGCCCCAGGGTCTCACTTAAGTGAGTGGCCATGAACAAGACCCATCAGGATAGTTGTGCAGTTTTCCCAGCCACATCCCTCCCCGCTGGTGAGATACAAAGCACATGGAAACCTACACTTCACCAGCCCTAGCATTTTTCTGAGGAAGTATAATGAAAGGAGAAAGGAGCAAAGAAACTGAGGATTATAAGGGAGTCATTATAATGCTTAGACACAGAACTGAAAGTGGGTAGAAGGGAAGTGAGGGCATGAGTGAAGAAAGTGTAGGAAAAATGTATTTTTGTTATGGTTGATTTAGGGAACTAGAGATAAGGAACAGAAAACTGATGGAGTGGTTGTAGTTAATGATCATGTTGAGGTCCAGGGGATGACCCTGGAAGTCAGTGGCAATAACACGCTGGAGGAGAGAAGGTACAATAATTGGGACAGATAGAGCTTTGAAAGCTCCAAAGAACATGACAGGGGAGTTATTGGAGCATGTGGCAGTGGTCCAGGTATTCGATCTGCAAAGATGAAGAGGTAATGGGCCAAGAGTCTGTAAATATCCACAGTAAGAAAAGGCAGAATGTGATATAATTAGCTTTATCCTGGGGCACTGGAGGAGGGAGGTGTAAGGAATTGCTTATTCAACAAACATACACACAATGGAAGACATGATTTTGGAACCACTTCAAAAGATGTAAGTAGTATGTGCTCTATAATTAAGATTATTAAAGGTATGGTCATTATATTAAACATTTTAACTGGATTTTTCTTGGGCATATAAATTACTCCGTTGCTGATTCCATGATCTTTGTGACAAAAATCAGACTCGCTGGGGTAACTTAATCAAGAGACTCCTGGAAATTCAATTCCATCACTTACATAACAATCACAGGCATTTCACAAAAAATCTAATTTAAGGAGTTGGGAAAAGGATCTGAAGGGTGGTCAGAGTGTGCCTTTTATTTTTCATTATATGTCTTACAATTAAGAGGTCATTAGTCAAAAAATCTACATATCTCAGCCTGTCATACAGGACACTCAGAGTGTGATGGTGGCTTGCCTGTAAAGCCTTAACAACACCTATTCAACTCAACCTAAGCACCTGTTTGTAGTCCATGACTGGTAAGAAAAGTAGCTCAACTGATCCTAACCTACAAGTGATTTCTAACGAAGAGCTGAAATATGACTTTTTTTTTCTTCTTAGCAAACTCATATACAGACAAGTCCCATGTAAAAATTGACCATTAGATATTTACAATTGGGGCACTTTGTTCCAAAGCAATAGTAACAAAGTATTCTGTGAGTTTATAAAAATATGTTCAAGTATTTAAAGTGTTTGGGGAAACTACACTTACTTTGAATATGATGTTACAGGAAGTAATTCTGGTGTGTTTCCATGTACATTTCTGTTAACTAAAAATTGACCCTCTATGTGAAGAAGGTATCCCACATTTAAGTACAAGTAACTTTACTAATTATCTGTGACTATTTTCTGCTTAGATGGGGGTAATTATTAGTGATCCTTCTGAACCATCCCTTTAGCTTGTGTGATGTCTTAGTTAAAGAGACTGCATCTGCCAGGGTCTAAATGGTCTATACATCCCAGAAATTATATTTATATTGGTATATTTATCCATGACTTATTTTTTAATAGTTTTAAATAGAAGGATAGGTCATGCAACTATATTTTGAATGGATAGAAATGCTGATAATCCTCCAATGTAACCTTTCTGTATAGAAAAGAAACTGTAATGTCTATCATCTATAAACATTTCTCTATAAAACTGTATCACACCAATATATCCTATTTCTCTAATTTCAATATTTTTGTACATACATAGATGAGTTACTAATAGAAACATGCTTATTAGAAAATCTTCTCAGCGGAAATGAACTTTTAAAATAACATCTTAAATGATACTAAACACTACTTTTCAAAACACCAACTCGTGTTAGCTGCTGAACCTACAATGAGCCAGTAATAGCTTAATTCAAACCAGTGATAAAATACAATTCCTAAAGGTCAAAACCAAACTCTTTGAGTAGAGATTCCATCTGTGCTCCTTTTCACTGTATTTCTATACTGCAGGGATAGGCTTTTCTAGTGCAGCTTGCATTAAAATTATTTTCAGTGATGATTTTTTTTCTGATCCTCTGTTGGAGATGAACTAAGAAAACACTCGATAACCTCCCTCTTTGTCATGAATTTTGTATTCTCAGAGGACTAGATGACAAATACTGACACAGTTTTACAGTACTCATGTACAAATCCATGTCTGCAGCTGATTTTTACAGTTAGGATTTTTGGTTGATCTCAGAAATTGTTCATAATATAATATTTATTAGTGCAGAGTAAAATTAACAATGAATATTTACTAGTGTCAATCATACACAATGTAAACTCTATTTAGAAAATGAATACAATATTAACATTTCATAATCCCTTTTAAAATGTATCAATTTAAATAACTATTTGGAAGGGAGTAACTTTCAAACATTCATTCCTGCATCCTTGCTGCCAAAGATGACCTGTGGCAGAATGTGACAAAATGAGTTTATACACATGAACATCCTTCATTGCAGCATTATCCACAGTGGTCAAGATATGGAAACAACCTACGTGTATGTCAACAGATGAATGGATAAAGAAAATATGATAGATATATATCTATATCACAAATATATATATCAAATATATATACATACATACACACTCATACACATACACACAGTGGATTATTATTAATTCTTAAAAAAGAAGGAAATCTTGCCACTTGTGACAACCTACAGGGCATTATACTAGGTGAAATAAGCCAGACAGAGAAAGACCAATACTGTATGGTATCACTTACGTGCGGAATCTAGAAAAAATAAAATTAAAGTCAAACTTTTAGAAACAGAGTGAAATGTTGGTTGCCAGAGGTTGGAGGGTGGGGGAAACAAGAAGATGTTGGTCAAAGGGTACAAACTTTCAGTTATAAGATGAATAAGTTCTAAAGATCCTACAGAGCATGGTGACTACAGTTAATAATTCTGTATTGTATACTTGAAGTTTGCTAAAAGAATAGATCTTAAGCATTTCCATACACACTGGAAAGATAATAATGTGAGGTGATGAATATGTTAATTAACTTAATTGTGGGAATCCTTTCACAATGTATATGTATATCAAATCATCACACTGTACACTTTAAATATAATAAATTTTATTTGTCAATTATACGTCAATAAGGATGGGGGAAAAAACATGAAGATCTTGAGCTGTACACAAATATATACTACAGTTTCTCTTCTGGCCCTCTAGAAATATTGTTGAATGAAAAAATTAATTCTCTGGGAAAATTCAGGGAGCAATGTTGAACACATCCTATTTCTAACTTTATTTTGCTCTTCTGTTTTATTCCTCTTGACAACACTGCAATATTTAGTGAAAAGAATTCAGTTTAATATCAAAAATTGTGGTGTTCAATATGTACTTTGGTTATTTCATTTTCAGAACACAAAAGAATACTTTTTTAAAATTATGCTTAACACTTTAGAATGACTTGGCACTGCTGGAGGCTTTTTTTTTTTTATAGCACCTCAGTAGAGATGACATTTTGACATAGAGTCCTCTCATTATACTGGAATTAAATAGTAAGTGCAGATTATTGCTTTGATTTCTAGAAATACGTACTTGGTGAATGGTGTAATTTATAATTTTAGGCAAATGTATGCCATTAGCAAGTTCAGTTTTTTTCCCCTTGTCCCAAAATTTAACATTGAGATTATTCACAAATGTTAATTTGTACCCTTTTGTATCTTGTAGAACCTCTGCTTCTAAGGTTCCTTTGATAAGATGACTGGGTAGGAAAGGAAAACTGCCTCCTTTTGTCAGATTTTTAACCGCCACAGCAAGTGGCAAAGCAAAGACTCAAGAGAGAGCTCATGTCATTGGATTAGAGAATTTTGGAGGGTCCATTACTGATGACTCTTCTAGGGCTCCAACTCTGGATACATCCTACAGGTTTGTGTGCTTCCTGGCTCACATTTGAGCCCAGATCAAGAAGAATTCTCTCTAAATTTGCCACACCAATGTTGGCTATATACTAAACCAATACCCACAAAAATGCTGGTAAACAGTCCAACAGGGAACCCCAGCTGTGTATGTTGGTTGATCCCGTATTTCCAACAAATATAATAAAGCTTCCAAGAAACTTCAAGCCAAATTTCAAGCTCAAGCACAGAAAATACATTAACTTCTGCCTTCTTTTTTACCCTTGGCCCCAGTTTTCAATCTTAATTGGAAATAGGCAGTTTATAAGTAAAGTCATTAAATAAAAATGTCATCCTTCCAGATAGTGTGTTACGATGTAGAACACAGAACTCAGGGCTTTGTTTCTGTTTGTGTTTCTCACTTTTTAAAATATTCCTACCAAACATCAAGAAAAAAAATTCTCCCATAACCCTGGCCAGTTGTCTGCATCTATGTGGCAGAATATAGGCCGCACACAGATGAATGCTGCCAGGAGCAGTGGCAGGGGTAGAGAGGGGTTGTCAAGGGGCAGGCAGGGCACTCCTGTGGCACCACACTGAAGTTTGAAAGCTTCTCCAGTCAAGCCCTAAGGAGTTTTCCTGCAGGCTAGAAGATGGCAAGACAGGCAGGGGCAGAGTGAAGACAGGACGGCAGGAATCCTCTTCCCTGGGAAATAAACACTCACTCTGTATCTGTTTATTTGAATGACTATTTATTGACTTGCTCACATGTCTCATATGGTGGTTTACAGATTCAATGTTTGGAAGCTGCTGGAGTTTTTTTGTAACACTGGTGTCGAAGGGAATGTTTCTTCATAGGCTAAATATGTTTCTGTTTTGGAAACATGCTTTGAACCATAGCATTTCAGAGCCCATTTAATAACGAGTACTTTCACCAGAAGGTTTAGCAGAAACTTGATTCTCTATTAGACACAGCAGGCATGAAAGCAAAGGGAGAAGGATGTGCTTTAGACTCCATTCCCCAAAGAGAATAAAGCTGGCGCCCCCAGAAGGAGGCATTGCCTGAAGCTTTACTTACCTTTAGATGTCATCCTAACTTGTAATGAAGTGAAATGTTGGTGATTTGTCCCACTTTATTTTCTAGAGAAAGTAACTTGTGTTCTTTGAATAAGTCTAACCATTTATTAACAGACGACATTAAAGCAGTGCATTTACGTCAATTGTTTTTAATTCAGACTACTTTTTCCCTTTGAGTATAAAAATATGCTATAAATAGACTTGTTTCCCAGGCCAGCCCACAAAGCCTAATCCTAATTATCAGCTGCTGCTCCTGATTTTTAGACTACTGTTACTATGGGGAACTGCATTTGTAATTTTATATTAGGGCTTTAGGAGAATATTTTCCCATTTGGTGATGGCCCCTCAAATAACAAGCCATGTCAGATGGACAAGGGAAGATTTTCTTGGAAACATCTGACTTTATTAGCACACTGTGTATCTATGTCTACTTAAGAAAAGGGATACTCCAGGTCGTATGTTCTGAATTGGAGAATAAAGGTTAATTACAGAAGTCAGAACCAGAACTCTCCCAGTGTTATTAATCATTCATTTTTAAATTTATTTATTTATTTATTTTTGGCTGTGCTGGGTCTTCATTGCTGCGCACAGGCTTTCTCTAGTTCCAGCAAGGGGGCTACTCTTCGTTGCGGTGTGCAGGCTTCTCATTGTGGTGGCTTCTCTTGTTGTGGAGCATAGGCTCTAAGCACGTGGGCTTCAGTAGTTGTGGCGCACAGGCTTAGTTGCTCCGCGGCATGTGGAGTCTTCCCGGAACAGGGCTCGAACCTGTGTCCCCTGCACTGACAGGCGGATTCTTAACCACTGTGCCATCAGGGAAGTCCCTATTAATCATTCTTTAATGGAGTATTCATCCATCAGGAATCTCCTGTTCAGTAAAAGATGTGCTTTCTCCTTTGATCAAAGGAAGAGCACCAAAAATCAAATCTTCTGATTTCCTACTAATGGAAATTTCATTGTGGAAATCATCAGGATGGGGTATTGGAGGAAAAGTATTAGTTTTAGAAAATAAATACCATAGAATTATGCCTTCCATCACCTTGTGAAATTGTGGGTATAGAAATGTAATTATTATTCAGTTATAAATGACTTCTATAGAACAAAGGAAAGAAACTAGCTAGAGCAACATGAATTAACTCTTATTTCACTATGTTAACTTACTTCTCTTATTCATGAAACCAGTTTGATAGCAAACATTTCATAATAATTGAACTTTTATGCAAATTTGAAATGGTACCCTTAAAAATTATTTCCCTCGATTTTAATTAATCTTGAATATTTAATACGCTTTTGCATAACTTAAGCAAAGGCTTATCTTTTTTTCTTGCCTAGGGCTCCTTGAACTTTAATTAGTATGCATCATATCTTAAAATTTTGGTGTTGCTTTTAAGGAGCAATAATTTTGATCCATTTAAACTCACCATCATCAGATACAGGTTCCATATAATAATTACATTTCAAAAGGAAAGAATAAAAATGAGATAAAGGAGGGAAGTTTTTCAAACTTCAACGTTTTCTTTGTAGGTGTTCTCTAAAATGTAAAAGGTGAGTTACAGTATTTCTAAGTATTTCTATAGTGTTTTTGTGATACATATCAGCAATTCAGGTGTTATAGTAAAAAAGCAAGGATACAAAGCGAGAGAGAGGCACAAAGAGAGAGAGAGGCATGGACATACACACACTACCAAACGTAAGGTAGATAGCTGGTGGGGGGCAGCCGCATGGCACATGGGCATCAGCTCGGTGCTTTGTGACCGCCTGGAGGGGTGGGATGGGGAGCGTGGGAGGGAGGGAGACGCAAGAGGGAAGAGATATGGGAACATATGTATATGTATTGCTGATTCACTTTGTTATAAAGCAGAAACTAACACACCATTGTAAAGCAATTATACTCCAATAAAGATGTAAAAAAAAAAAGCAAGGATTATTGGGATTGACATATATACACTACCATGTATGAAACAGATAACTAATGAAAATCTACTGTATAGCACAGCAAACTCTACACAATGCTCTGTGGTGACTTAAATAGGAAGGAAATCTAAAAACGAGGGGATATATGTATACGTATAACTGATTCACTTTGCTGTACAGCAGAAACTAACACAACATTGTAAATCAACTATACTCCAATAAAAATTAATAAAAAAGCAGGGATTATAAGTAATATAGAGTATGAAATTATATCTTTATAGATGCCCCCAATACCTGTCCTACTCGTGCTCTCCTGGAAAGAAAACTGACACAGCTCTTCTGAGGGGATCCAGCCCCCCCAGTCAGCCCCCATGACTGGCTCCTACTGGGCACCTGACGTAGGAGCAGCCAAATGTTTATAGCAACTTATGACCAGAGCCTGGTGAAACAAGATAAATTGAGCCAACATATTTCCCTTCTAGAATTTGAAGAAATATGACAATAATCAGCCAGCTAGCCATGGTAGCTGAAAAAAAGGTCATATAGAGTTGTGGGACCAAATACGGGGCACCGTGAACACTGTAGTTGCATTAGTTTGGATGGTTTCAGTTGTAAATAACAGAAAACAGCACTGGATCTGCCTTCACAAAAAAAGGAAATCAGTTGGTCCAAATAAATGAAAAGTATGGGGTTGGGTGTAGGCATGATCAAGAGGCTCAAGAAAGTTAGCCAGATTCCAGCTTGTTTGTCCTTCCAAGGGCTCTCTCTCCACTCTGTCTTTCACCTAAGGCTGCCCCACCCATCATTCCAGAAGGTTTCCAGGATGGCTGGCCTGGATCACATGCATTTCTGTAAAGTAGCCTCAGTGACCACGGGTTGAGATTTTTTTTTTTAAATACATTTATTTATTTATTTATTTTTGCCTGTGTTGGGTCTTCATTGCTGCACGCGGGCTTTCTAGTGTTGCAGCGAGCAGGGGCTACTCTTCGTTGCGGTGTGTGGGCTTCTCACTGTGGTGGCTTCTCTTGTTGCGGAGCATGGGCTCTAGGCATGCGGGCTTCAGTAGTTGTGGCACATGGGTTCAGTAGCTGTGGCTCATGGGCTCTAGAGCGCAGGCTCAGTAGTTGTGGTACATGGGCTTAGTTGCTCTGCTGCATGTGGGATCTTCCCAGACCAGGGCATGAACCCGTGTCCCCCGCACTGGCAGGTGGATTCTTAACCACTGTGCCACCGGGGAAGCCCACAGGTTGAAATATTGTACCTGAAGACAGATTAGCTTCCTTGAAACCAAATAGAAACCAGGAGGTGTTGAAAGGGATAGGGTAGGGGCAGCCCACAAGAAATCGGCTGCTGACCAAGCAAGCAATGTGTACCCATCACAGAACTTATGAGAGTACAAAAACTATAAGCAGAGCGATCCAGCTGGTTTACGGATTAAAGGGGAAAAAAAATGAGGGCTCAAATATGTAAATGCAGAGCGTTTTGGGTGAAGAACTTGCGCCTTTTAAACTGTCTTGAATCAAGAACTCCCTTGAGTTCCAGGCACAGCAAGACCCACACCTGTTAGGTAAGGTTGACCATGCATCTCAGCTTGTGCAGCAGAGGACCAGTTCATACCTGTTATACTCCTTTCTTTCTCAAAAGTGCCCCAGTTTTCTGGCAAATTATACGGTCATCATACTGTGATGGCACCTACTTTGGAATTTCCACACATTTTCCCCTAATCATTTCGTGCATAGCTTTATAATAAGTTGGCTTTACATGGATTCGTTTGAGTTCGTGTCTGTAGAAGGCATATCTACAATATCAGGAGGAAATTCCAAGATAAGTGGAAGGCCAGGCAGCACCTTCTACTAAGGAGGACTGGGGTGGGAGAGCAAACGTGAGGGTCCTGCAAGAAATGTCAGCACAGCCAATTGGATGCTCCCACCTGAAACTAAAATTTGGCAGGGGCATGCAAAGATGCAGGGTCATAGAGGATACCTGGGGGGCTGAGGGAGTCTGGAACGTCGTGTTCTGGTGAGAGGTAAAAGACCTTGGCTTCTCTTTACCCATCTTGGTTCTGCCTTTCATCAATTCTGAGCTAGAGAATGATGCTTCTTAAATTCAGCAGAGTTTTTACTTTATTTACTTATTTATTTTTGCTAGTTTGTTTATAACCAAGAAACTGACTTGTATGGTTCCTTGCTATGAATGGGCCAAATTAACTCAGTTGCTGAGAGAGAATCTAGGAATGAGTCAGGCAATAAGTTTGGAGAAACTATCATAAATTTAGATATTGTGTTATAGTATATTGTTTGTATCCTTTCTATACATAGAAACAGTGATTTATTAAAAAACAACTTTCTGTTTTCCTTTGTAATAGCAATGTAAGTCATGGAACTCTAAAGAGAACAGGCGATACAGGTGAGAAACAGAAGTACTTAAAGTTTTGAGGGGATGCTCATCATTTCCTGTGGTGCTCCAAGCACTGTGCCATGCTATCTCATGTGATATCATTTCTACATCATCTGCTTTAATTTATTTTCCCTGGAAAGGGTGGAGAAAATAGGCTTCTTTCTTTGATAAGCCACAACACTTCAAAGGCCCGTAACACCAGCCTTCCTTCTCATCACCTGAGCTGCATCTTCCTCACATCTGTGAGCCGAGGTGCAGAGGCTAGGTCTTGGTACACTCAAGGTGTGGCCCACGGACCAGGAGCATCAGCATCACCTTGGAGCTTGTTAGAAATGTAGGAACTCTGTCCTCACTACAGACCCACTGAACAGAATCTATCTTTTCACAAGATCCCAGGTGATTCACATGCACATACAAGATTGAGACGTCCTGGACTATAACATTCTGTCTCCAAAAAATTTTTTTTGGTCATACTCCTCTCTGCACCCCATGTTCACCTGCTCATCATGAGCTTGCATCTCCATCCAACCCCTTTATCACCCATCCTTGTTATTGAAAGTACTCCTCTCAGCAAGATATTTACCCTGTAAATAACTTTTGGACTCTTCATTTTTATTCTGATCCATATCAGCTGTGCTGCAGTGTTTCCACCTACCCTTCCAGGGCTTCTTTATGAAGTCCTCTCCTACAGAACTGTTGTTGTACTTAAACTCCTTTTGACCTTGAACATTTTTCTCCAACACTTCTGTACATTCATAACTACAAAATCTAGTTTCTCCATTAAGAAAACATTCTACAGTAAACTTATCAATAGAAACCAGTCATTTCCTTTCCTACTCAACTCATTATTAAGAGAGAAGAGTTTACAGCATTCCATAATTCTAAACCATTATTTTTAAATATTTTCAGTAAACTCTTTTCCTATGTACCCACTTCTAGGATTTTCTGACCACTGACTCAAAGAGGATGGGCAGGGAAAAGAGAAGCAGATGAGTTTTAAGAATGAAGGAAGTGAAGTGGGCTTTCCTTCAAATGGGTAAAACCTGATGACTCAATTCCTCTGGGCTATACAGAGTTAAAAACAAGCCATGGGTATATTCCAAAAAGTTAATGGTTTTTCTGACCTATGGACTATAGCACACATTCTCAGGATGTTTTTTTCAGATATTCTGAGAATTCGGGGCAACTCCCTGTTTCAGCCATGTCACATGCCTTTAGTTTAAATTGTCCATTTTCCCAGGACAGGTTTCTCCCTTATCATCTGATGCTAGCTTTTTTTGCCTTTGAAGGACCAGTTTTAATCCCGTATCTTCCAAATGCATTGCTGAATTCCTCCATTTGGAATGATTCTTTTCCTTCTTTGTACTTTTATGCCTTTTTGTGTGTGTGCTACTATTGTACTCATTCATTCATTACACACCCAAAAAATATGTATTTAGGGCATATTGCATGCCAGGCACTTTGTTAGGCACTGCAGTCAGAGTGGGGAGCAAGCTCAGGTCTGTATCCCATTCTTATGAAGCTTAAAGTCTGTAAGAGGAGACAGAGATGTAAACACCATCTTGAATGTGTGATTATAAAGAAGTTTAAAAGAACTTGGCCCAGTCATAGAAGGTCTGGGATGGCTTCTCTGCGGAAGTTATCTTTGAATTGATCTGAAGAATAAGAAAGCAGAGAAGAAGTGATGAGAGTCGGGGGCAGAGCAACTCCAGACCCACAGCACAGTACAGGCAAGGGCCACTGAGGGCACACTCCAGGCACTGACCATGTGGAAAATGATGTAAGGTGGAGCTGGAGACGGAAGCAAGGGCCAGACTTGGAGGAGCTTCCACACCACTTTAAAGGATCTGGCAGCTTTTTCTAAGGGCAATGAGAAGTTACTGATGAATATCAAGGAGCAGAAGTATAAGAACTAGAGTTTACAACCACCTCTGCCATTCTATTATAAAATCATTGAAGATCGATACATATCTACAGATCTACACACAAAATTCTTGAAGTATCTTATTCATCCTTGAATGCCCCAAAATGCCTATCATCTTAGACTCAAGATTGATAAATATATTTATTTTTCAGTAGTTGGGAGGAAAAATATAAAATATAAATATAACTTGAATAATTATATAAATGCTGCATCATTTTTTTATGGAAGCATAATTTTTAATTAAAAAAGCTTTTTGAAATATCAACTGGGCTATCAACTGCTATTTGTCTCTCTAATTACAAATTTTCTTCTTCCATCTCAGTAACAAACTCCCAAGTTTTAGTAAGCACATTACTACCTAGAATAAGAGAATAATTCCCAGTCTATCTTGCAATTCACTGCAGTTTTGAATAAATCTGGCCAACGAACTGTAACTGAAAGGGTTGCATGAAACTTCTGAGAATACTAATTAAAAGGGGAGGTGGGCCCTCCTACTTTTCTTCAGGAGAAGCAGATGAAATGCCTGGAGTTCTAGCAGTCATTTTGTGACTGGGAGAATGGAAATCATGAGCTAAGGAAATTAAAGAAGAAAGGTAAAGTCTGGATCTCTGGTTGCTTTTAGGACTTATCATACAAGCTTTGAATTATCTGTTTCAGAAACCTTACATGTGCAGTTTAAAATTTCAAATTTGTCTAAGAAACTGTAGTTGATAGGATCCAGCAAATCCACTTCTGGGTATTTATCTGAAGAAAACACTAACTCAAAAAGATACCTGCACCCCCATGTCCATTGCAGCATTATTTACAATAGCCAAGACATGGAAACAACCCAAGTCCGCTAATGAATGAATGGATAAAGAAAATGTGCGATATATATACACAATGGAATAGTATTCAGCCATAAAAAAGAACAAAATCTTACCATTTTCAACAACATGGATGGACCTTGAGGGCATTATGCTAAGTGAAATAAGTCAGACAGAGAAAGGCAAATACCGTGTATTCTCACTTAAATGTGGAATCTTAAAACAAAACAAAAGAAAAGCCAGAGAGCTCATGGATATAGAAAAGTAGTTGGTGGTTGCCAGAAGGGGCAGGTGGGGAGGGGGGAAATGAGTAAAGGGGGTCAAAAGGTACAGACTTCCAGTTGTAAAATAAGTAAGTCATGGAGATATGATGTACAGCATGGTGACTACAGTTAATTATGCTGTATTGCATAACTGAAAGTTGATAAGAGAGCAGATCTTAAAAGTTTCATCACAAGAAAAAAAATTCTGTAACTATTTATGGTGAGGGATGTTAACTAGACTTATTGTGGTGATCATTTCACAATATATTCAAATATCTGGAGCTCAGCTCAGTGCTCTGTGATGACCTAGATGGCCGGGGTGGGGGTGGGGGAAGAGGGGGAGGGAGATCCAAGAGGGAGGGAATATAGGTATACGTATAGCTGATTCACTTCCTCGTACAGCAGAAACTAACACAACATTGTAAAGCAATTTTACTCCAATAAAATAAATAAATAAATAAACTTGACAATGCAAACTTCAAAAAGAAAATCATGATATAGTATACCTAAAACTAATATAATGTTGTATGTCAATTATACCTCAATAAAAAAAGAAAGAAAAAAAGAAATTGTAATTGTCTTTGTTCCTATCACCTGAAAGCAATTTCTAATTGAAACCCAACCTTTTACTTCAGGGATGTCCACTTCTACACATTTGTATGACTGACATATATTTTAGTGGAAGAAATTAATCTTTGAATTCTAACTTGTGCTCAACTAAAATACTGTCTAGTTAATTTAGGCCTCATTCTTTTCAGTGAATACTTTTCATTTTTTAATGAATAGGGAATTAATATTCTAGAAGAAAACCAACACATCTGGATTCTACATCTGTAAAGATACTCTATGGAGTTGGTCTTTCAAGCAGATTTAGGGCTTAAGAAAACTTCTAACTAATTAAAAGGGACTGAGAATTTCAGAATGATGCCAGTTTCACAGACCTTCTGGGAATCCCCATTGTCTCTGAGATAAAACAATTCTAAAGGGCAACTTACTGAGTCTTATCAGAAGTTGCATGGATCTTTTAAACTCACCTTTGGACAAGACCAACACAGAAGCTGGAGGGCTTTTTATAGCTGCACAGTATCCAGGTGAAACTATGCAGGGATTCTAGACCAGCAATGTCCAATAGAAATACCATGTGAGTCACACACTATGTGTAATTTTAAATATTATGGTAACCACATTTAAAAAAGTGAAAAGAAAAAGGTGGAAGTAATTTTAATAATATTATACTCCTTTATCTACACTAAGTGTTCACAACCTAGTGTGTATTTTACACTTATGGCACATCTCAATTCGAGTAGTTTTTTAAGCGTCCAATAGCCAAATGTGGCCAGGGACGGCTACGTTCAACAGTACAGCTCTTCACAACTCCCGTTTTCCTCTTTATTCCATAATGTCATTACCTGCATTTCTAACTCAGCTCTGCCTTTCCTATTTTAACTTTCTTTTACCTCTCCCCACTGCTCAACTGCTGCTACTAGTTTTCACCATTTTTCTAGATCCCAGTAAAACCTTATTCTAACTGATATAGAGCAGCTCCCCCACCCCATCCTCAGGGGATACGTTCCGAGGTTCCCAGCGGATGCCTAAAACCTTGGACAGGCATCCACTGGGGGCCTTGGGGAAATCCTATATATACTATGTTTTTTTCTAATATATACATACCTATGATAAAGTTTAATTTATAAATTAGGCACAGTATGAAATTAACAACAATAACTAATAATAAATAGAATAATCTTAACAATGTAATGTAATAAATGCTATGTGAATGTGGTCTCTCTCAAAATATCTCACTGTACAAGTTTAATGCCTTTTTCATCTTAACTAAGTGCTTGTCACACAGTGTAGCTATAACTCTTGCAGTTTGAGATGTGACAGCAAAACTAGCACAAATTTGTTTTTCCTTCTTCACAATTTCACGGATAGAAGATTCATTCTGATCTTGGCAACCTCAGCATATGACTTTTTTTTCATTCCTTATCAAGTCCAGAACATTCACCTTTTCACTTAGAGGAGGCACTTTAGAGCTTCTCTTTGGCTTATCTGAATTGGCAGCATCACTACTCTTGGGCTTTGGGGCCATTATTAAGTAAAATAATGGTTTCTTGAATACAAGCACTGCAGTACCAACAGTTGATCTGATCACCCCGATGGCTACTAAGTGACTAAGAGGGGAGATGCACTGGACTAAGATATGATTCATAGTCCCAGGTGGGATGGAGCACAATGGCCAGAGACTTCATCTTGCTACTCAGACGGTGTCAACTTAAAACTTATGAATTGTTTCTGAAATTTTCCAATTAATATTTTCAAACTACAGTTGACCATATAAAGAAAGTGAAACCACGGATGAGAAGGGACTAATAGGCTCACGACTAAACAGTTAATTAACTTTTCATGTCTTAATAACTAAATAACTTAAATATTCAGTCAGGACATTGTTCACGGACTAGTGGAGGTAGCGCTTACCAGGAAAGCATCTTCTCACTCTGAAACCAGTTTCTCTTTCCTGGAATACCTTCCCAACCTCCACATCCAATGGGTTCTCCTCAGTCCAACTCCTAAATACCTTGGATTGACCCTTTCCTGTCCACTTCTATGGCTACTGCCATAGTTTAGGCTCTCACCACCTTTGCTCAGACATCAGAGCAAATGTCAGTAATGCAAAACTAACTTCCCTGCAAATCCTTCAATGATTCCTTATTGCCTGGAGGATAAATTATAATTTTTTCAGTAGGCCTGTTTCCAGTAAGTTCTCCCTAAATATCTAGCCTCAGATCTCCACATGAAATTTCTAGCTTCACACTAGTAGCTGCTAATGTCTGGAAGACTCTGCTATAACTACCTGAGTTCCCTGTGGGTCCCCATGTCACTCACACCTGCATTCTTTTGCATCTGCTTTCTGTCTACCTAAAAAGTCCTTCCTGTGTGCCTGTGAACTGCTCCTCTGTATGAGCTCCTCCATCCTCATCTCGAACCCTGGCTGAATTAGAAGTGCCATCCCTCTGCATACTTCAATTCTGGCATTTCCCAGTTTTTTCAATAATAATAATTTTTTTTTTAATGTCTGTCTCTTTTATTAGCCAGTAAGGATGCAGGGTCCATAAGGTTACCTCTTATTCATCAAGGCTAACACTATCCTAGGCACATGGTAGGTTATCAGTGAATGACTGTGGGATGAATGGATAAGTGAATGAATGAATGACATATCTTTCCACCTCTTCCTTGACCCCCTACACAAACTTTCTGCACTAATTTAAACAGTCACTTTACTGTTTCAGAAATATGGAATGGTCATCTGTGCTTCCACAATTCTGCTTATGCTTTTGCTTTGGCCTGGGATGTTCCTTCTTATCTGGGGCTACAGTTCCTTTAAAGTTCAACATATTTCTTTGAAGCCTCCACCAGCCACTGGAGCCCACAGTGATTCTCCCTTCATTAATTTCCTATGAAAACAATTATCTGTAATGATTATGAAGCACAGGCTTCTTACATAGCTTTTAAACTTGTTATGAATGTTTCATATTTCCATGGCTAAAGTAGTACACTCCCTGTGAGAAGAGACCCCATTCTGCATCTCTTGATTTCCTCATTGTGTACGTCAGTAACAGCGTCTTACCATCTCAGGATATTAAAAAATGTCTCTTGACTTAAAATATAGTTGGCCCTCTGTATCTACGGGTTCCACGTTTGTGAGTTCAACCAACCTCAGGTCAAAAGTATTTGGAAAAAACATTCCAGGAAGTTCCAAAAAGCAAAATTACATAGCATTTACATTGTATGTACAACAACTTACATAGACTTTACATTGTATTAGGCATTGCAAGTAATCTAGAGATGATTTAAAGTTTACAAGAGGATGTGCATAGGTTATATGCAAATACTACACTACTTCATATAAGGGACTTGAGCATCTACAGATTTTTGTATCCTGGGGGGTCCTAGAACCAATCATCAGTGTACATACAGAGACGTGTGTGAAAGGAATTTGCCTCTTTGGGTATGGTGGTTCCATCTAAACTTGGAAATGTCATTCTTTAAGATTTTAAAGGTTTTTTGTTTTTTTTTAATTTTCTAATTTTCAAATGCCTGAAGTTTCAAGAAAAAATAATTCACTTTGATGTCATGTCCATTTGCTCAGGAGGGGTCTTCAGTGAAGTGTGTCCATGAGAATAGTTTTCATGTTGATGAAGCCCTTTGGGGACTATGCCAAAGGATCAAACATCGTGAAGCTACTGGAGTAAAAGTTTACAGGCACCACTTGTTTAAGGCAAATCTTACAAACAAATGTTGCATTGTACTTAGAGGGTCTCTCCTTATCACAATTATAGATTATGATCTATTTAAATCAATCTATTTTCTGATTAAGAGACCCTTCTCAGATACAATTTGTCTATTAAAATTTATTACAGATTTGCTTTTCAACAACATTCCAAACAAACACGCACATCTTCCCTACCCCTTCCATCTGCATTCCCCTCTCGCTCATGTAACATTCTTTTTTATGTAAGCAGGATTTGGTAAACAAAATGAGATTCAGACTCTAGTAGAGTTCCTCAATGAATTCATAGACACAGACAATGAAGAAGTATTTATCTCTAATAGGACAATGGGTACCTTGCAGAATTTTAAACAATGTTATCTAAAACATTTAGCTTGTTAACCCTCCTGAAACTAGTTTTTAGGTAGTATAAATACAATCACAGGGAGAGGAAGTATTTTTGCTCAATTAACAAATGAAATTAACAAATTAACAAATGAAATAAAAATAATGACAAGTCCCAAGTCTTCACAAAGCTGTTTTTCCTGGCACAGAAAAATCTATGACTACTCTCTCCTTCTTCTCAGGTCATGGATAATTTAAATAGCAAAGGAAAATTCTCAAAGAAAATATCATTTTAAGACTGCAATAATAAATAGACAGCATTGTTTAAATTTTATCCTGACTTCTATTTTAATGAAAGTAGATAATGTCCCATATCAATAAACCAAAAAGCAATGTGAATTAAGTTTTCCTTTCTTTCTTTCTTCCTTCCTTCCCTTTCTTTTCTTTCTTTCTTTCTTCTCTTTCTTTCCTTCCTACCTTCCTCCTTCCTTTTTTCCTTTCTTCTCTCCTTCCCTCCTTCTCTCTCTTTCCCTCTATTATTTGAAATATAGAAAGCAAAAGAAAAAAGCAAATTCTACTTCCTTATTTTTCCAGATTAGAGAAGTAAGAAGTAAAGAAACTAAACATTAGTAGGATACTTACCTTAATCATTTTAATTAACTTAAAACGCTTCATCGTGTAAATTCAAAAACTCACTTGCCAGAAGGATTTGCTCTGCAGTCATTAGGTATGGGCCCATTGATTGGAACTGTTTTTTTGATGAACCATTTCTATCACCCTTGATTTCCAGTCTTGGCTTCTTAAAGTGTAGTGAAAACTAAAGTCACCAAGGAACCTGCAAATTTTTACATTGGCCTTCTCCGTCATACCTAAACTGATGGTTTTGTTTGTTTCTGGCCACTTGCTTTTCTAAAACTTTTTAATTTGGCTTTAATGGAAACTACTTCTTTCTGTCCCTACCTACTTATAACTGTAGTTAGTATTTAATTGGACCATGTTATTACAATAACAAGTATAACTTGCTTAAACATACCTGAGGAAGAAGACCTAACTCCTACACAGCATGTGGGAGAGTACAAGGGGTGAAAGATGGTATAGCCTGCTAGCTCCAGCTCTTCATCCAGCAGGCTATGGGATCATTCCCTATATTTTACAAAGTGAATGGTGAGTGTCCATTAATCCATAAGGTCGGTTTAAGGGAAGGGCAGTTAAATGAGTTCTTAGAGTTCATTCAAACTTTTGCAATACAGTTAAGAAATTGACAAAAGCAATTAAGAAAATATTTGTTAAGGCAGATGTTTTAAATATATTCTTTAATTACTTGCTTTTGTCTTTATTTTTCAGGTAATCTAATATCAAAAGCAAGAAATAAAATTTAATGACTCAGGGCTTCCCTGGTGACACAGTGGTTGACAGTCCGCCTGCCGATGCAGGGGACATGGGTTCATGCCCCAGTCCGGGAAGATCCCACATACCGCGGAGCGGCTGGGCCCTTGAGCCACAGCCACTGAGCCTGTGCGTCCAGAGCCTCTGCTCTGCAACGGGAGAGGCCACAACAGTGAGAGGCCCACATACCAAAGGAAAAAAAAAAAATTTAATGACTCATTTAAATCTCTCTTTAGTTGATTTAGCTACATGTTAAAATTATTTATCTTTTTCCTTCCTGCTTATCTTCAAACACATAACTATTGTCTGACATTACTTTTATGCACCGGGCCCTCCTTGGGATTTAAATGTCAAAGCACAGCTATATGCCACACCAAAAGCAAATATAGTTTCCTTTGGTCCTAATACATGCAATACATCAAAAAAGAATAAGCCTGCTGTTGAACCTTAAGACAATTAATTCAACTTTTTTTTTTCCTTTTCTCCTAGTGGAGTTCTCCTCTGGCATTTCACTACTGTATTTTCTCATTAAAAATAAGTTTTGTCATTCTTTCCTGTTGATTAGGAGGGGGTGCTGGGAGTGCTATAAGCAGAGAAAAAAAAGAATCAGGCTGAAGGCAGTGGAATTCCAGAGCTGCTTATATCACTTTGGACTTGATGCATAAAGAAAGGAGCCATGTGCCTCCAAAAGACTGCCCTCTTAGTCGCATAAAGAGAACACGGGAAGACCATTAAAGCACGGCTGGCCTCCCCATCAAACTAAAGAAGGCTCTTGACTTCTCTGGCCTTGACATCCTCTGAGGGTAGAGCTCAGAAGGTGTGGAGGGAATCTGCACCAATCTGGCATCTTGCTCTGGTGCTACCCCAGGGGAAAAGGATTCTGATTCCTAACAGAAGCAGATTTCCAGTGCAAGAAGTCCATGGGCCCAGCGGCCCCAGCATCCTGCCACCCCTATCTCCTTTAGTAGCGCTTCTGAACACTTCAGAGAGGAAGACTCCAGGAATGAGTGTGGTGAGAGCCGTGTGGCTGACAGGGTCGTGGTGCTCTGGCCGGGTGTCAGGCCTGAGCCTCAGAGGTGAGAGAGCTGAGTTCCGGACACTAGTCCACCAGAGACCTCCCGGCCCCATGTAATATCAATCGGCAAGAGCTCTCCCAGAGATCTCCATCTCAATGCTAAGACGTAGCTCCACTCAATGACCAGCAAGCTCCAGTGCTGGATGTCCCATGCCAAACTACTAGCAAGACAGGAACACAAACCCACCCATTAGGAGAGAGGCTGCCTAAAATCATAATAAGTTCACAGACACCCCAAAACACACCACTGGACTCGGTCCTGCCCACCAGAAAGACAAGATCCAGCCTCATCCAGAACACAGGCACCAGTCCCCTCCACCAGGAAGCCTACACAACCCACTGAACCAACCTTACCCCCTGGGGGCAGACACAAAAAACAACGGGAACTACGACCTGCAGCCTATGAAAAGGAGACCCCAAACACAGTAAGATAAGCAAAATGAGAAGACAGAGAAATACACAGCACATGAAGGAACAAGGTAAAAACCCACCAGACCTAACAAATGAAGAGGAAATAGGCAGTCTACCTGAAAAAGAATTCAGAGTAATGATAGTAAAGATGATCCAAAATCTTGGAAATAGAATGGAGAAAATACAAGAAACGTTTAACAAGGACCTAGAAGAACTAAAGAGAAAACAAACAATGATGAACACCACAATAAATGAAATTAAAAATTCTTTAGAAGGAATCAATAGCAGAATAACTGAGGCAGAAGAATGGATAAGTGACCTTGAAGATAAAATAGTGGAAATAACTATCGCAGAGCAGAATAAAGAAAAAAGAATGAAGAGAACTGAGGACAGTCTCAGAGACCTCAGGGACAATATTAAACACACCAACATTCAAATTATAGGGGTCCCAGAAGAAGAAAAGAAAAAGAAAGGGACTGAGAATATACTTGCAGAGATTATAGTTGAAAACTTCCCTATATGGGAAAGTAAATAGTCAATCAAGTCCAGGAATCACAGAGAGTCCCAAATAGGGTAAATCTGAGGAGAAACATGCCAAGACACATATTAATCAAACTATCAAAAATTAAATACACAGAAAAAATAATAGAAGCAGCAAGGGAGAAGCAACAAATAACATACAAGGGAATACCCATAAGGTTCACAGCTGATCTTTCAGCAGAAACTCTGCAAGCCAGAAGGGAGTGGCAGGACATATTTAAACTAATGAAAGGGAAAAACCTACAACCAAGATTACTCTACCCAGCAAGGATCTCATTCAGATTCGATGGAGAAATTAAAACCTTTACAGACAAGCAGAAGCTAAGAGAATTCAGCACCACCAAACCAGCTTTACAACAAATGCTAAAGGAACTTCTCTAGGAAGGAGACACAAGAGAAGGAAAAGACCTAGAATAACAAACCCAAAACAATTAAGAAAATGGTAATAGGAACATACATATTGATAATTACCTTAAATGTAAATGGATTAAATGCTCCCACCAAAAGACACAGACTGGCTGAATGGATACAAAAACAAGACTAATATATATGCTGTCTAGAAGAGACCCACTTCAGACGTAGGGACACATACAGATTGAAAGTGAGGGGATGGAAAAAGATATTGAATGGAAATCAAAAGAAGGCTGGAGTAGCAATTCTCACATCAGACAGAATAGACTTTAAAATAAAGACTATTACAAGAGGCAAACAAGGACACTACATAATGATCAAGGGATCAATCCAGCAAAAAGATATAACAACTGTAAATATTTAACCACCCAATACAGGAGCACCTCAATGCATAAGGCAAATGCTAACAGCCATAAAAGGGGAAATCGACAGTAACACAATAATAGTAGGGGATTTTTAACACCCCACCTTTCACCAATGGACAGATCTTCCAGAATGAAAATAAAAAAATAAAACACAAGCTTTAAATGACACATTAAAGAAGATGGACATAACTGATATTTATACGACAGTCCATCCAAAAACAACAGAATACACTTTCTTCACAAATGCTCATGGAACATTCCCCAGGATGGATCATATCTTGGGTCACAAATCAAGCCTTGGTAAATTTAAGATAATTGAAATCATATCACATATCTTCTCCAACCACAACACTATGAGACTAGATATCAATTACAGGAAAAAAACTGTAAAAAATACAACACATGGAGGCTAAAAAATACACTACTAAATAACCAAAAGATGACTGAAGGAATCAAAGAGGAAATCAAAAACTACCTAGAAATAAAAGACAAAGAAAACACGACGACCCAAAACCTATGGGATGCAGCAAAAGCAGTTCTAAGAGGTAAGTTTATAGCAATACAATCCTACCTCAAGAAACAAGAAAAATCTCAAATAAACAACCGTGACCGTACACCTAAAGCAATTAGAGAAAGAAGAACAAAAAACACCCCAAAGTTAGCAAAAGGAAAGAAATCATAAAGATCAGATCAGAAATAAATAAAAAAGAAATGAAGGAAACGATAGCAAAGATCAATAAAACTAAAAGCTGGTTCTTTGAGAAGATAAAATTGATAAACCATTAGCCGGACTCATCAAGAAAAAAAGGGAGAAGACTCAAGTCAACAGAATTAGAAATGAAAAAGGAGAAGTAACAACTGACACTGCAGAAATACAAAGGATCATGAGAGATTACTACAAGCAACTCTATGCCAATAAAAAGGACAATCTGGAAGAAATGAACAAATTCTTAGAAATGCACAACCTTCCGAGACTGAACCAGGAAGAAATAGAAAATATGAACAGACCAATCACAAGCTCTGAAATTGAAACTGTGATTAAAAATCTTCCAACAAACAAAAGCCCAGAACCAGATGGATTCACAGGCACATTCTGTCAAACATTTAAAGAAGATCTAACACGTATCCTTCTCAAACTCTTCCAAAATATAGCAGAGGGAGGAACACTCCCAAACTCATTCTATGAGGCCACCATCACCCTGACACCAAAACCAGAAAAAGTCGTCACAAAAAAAGAAAACTACAGGCCAATATCACTGATGAACATATATGCAAAACTCCTCAACAAAATACTAGCAAGCAGAATCCAACAGCACATTAAAAGGATCATACACCATGATCAATTGGGATTTATCCCAGGAATGCAAGGATTCTTCAATATACGCAAATCAATCAATGTGATACAACATATTAACAAATTGAAGCATAAAAACCACATGATCATCTCAGTAGATTCAGATAGAGCTTTTGACAAAATTCAACACCCATTTATGATAAAAACTCTCCAGAAAGTAGGCATAGCAGGAACTTACCTCAACATAGTAAAGGCCATATATGACAAACCCATAGCCAACATCACTCTCAATGGTGAAAAACTGAAACTATTTCCACTAAGATCAGGAACAAGACAAGGTTGCCCACTCTCACCACTATTATTCAACATAGTTTTGGAAGTTTTAGCCACAGCAATCAGAGAAGAAAAGAAATAAAAGGAATCCAAATTGGAAAAGAAGTAAAGCTGTCCCTGTTTGCAGATGACATGATATTATCCACAGAGAATACTAAAGATACTACCAGGAAACTACTAGAGCTAGTCAATGAATTTGCTAAAGTAGCAGGATACAAAATTAATGCACAGAAATCTCTTGCATTCCTATATGACTAAACTACCCAAAGCAACCTACAGATTCAGTGCAATCCCTATCAAACTACCAATGGTATTTTTCACAGAACTGGAACAAAAAATTGCACAATTTGTAATGGAAACACAAAAGACCTCGAATAGCCAAAGCAATCTGGAGAAAGAAAAATGGAGCTGGAGGAATCAGGCTCTCTGACTTCAGACTATACTGCAAAGCTATAGTAATCAAGATAGTATGTAACTGGCATGAAAACAGAAATGTAGATCAATGGAACAGGACAGAATGCCCACAGATAAACCCACACACCTATAGGTAACTAATCCATGACAAAGGAGGCAAGACTATACAATGGAGAAAAGACAGCCTTTTCAATAAATGGTGCTGGGAAAACTGGACACCTACATGTAAAAGAATGAAATTAGAACAGCCCCTAACACCATACACAAAAATAAACTCAAAAGGGATTAAAGACCTAAATATAAGGCCAGACACTATCAAACTCTTAGAGGAAAACACAGGCAGAACACTCTATGACATAAATCACATCAAGATCCTTTCTGACCCACCTCCTAGAGAAATGGAAATAAAAACAAAAATAAACAAATGGGACCTAATGAAACTTAAAAGCTTTTGCACAGCAAAGGAAACCATAAAGAAGATGAAAAGACAACCCTCAGAATGGGAGAAAATATTTTCAAATGAAGCAACTGACAAAGGATTAATCTCCAAAATACACAAGCAGCTCATGCAGCTAAATATCAAAAAAACAAACAACCCAATCCCTAAATGGGCTGAAGACCTAAATAGACATTTCTCCAAAGAAGATATACAGATTGCCAACAAACACATGAAAGGATGCTCAACATCATTAATCATTAGAGAAATGCAAATCAAAACTGCAATGAGATATCACCTCACACTGGTCAGAATGGCCATCATCAAAAGCTCTAGACACAATAAATGCTGGAGAGGGTGTGGAGAAAAGGGAACATTCTTGCACTGTTGGTGGGGATGTAAATTGATACAGCCACTATGGAGAACAGTATGGAGGTTCCTTTAAAAACTAAAAAGTGAACTACAATATGACCCAGCAATCTCACTACTGGGCATATACCCTGAGAACACCATAATTCAAAAAGAGACATTTAACACAATGTTCATTGCAACTCTATTTACAATAGCCAGGACATGGAAGCAACCTAAGTGTCCATCGACAGATGAATGGAAAAAGAAGATGTGGCACATATATACAATGGAATATTACTCAGCCACAAAAAGAAACAAAACTGAGTTATTTGTAGTGAGGTGGATGGACCTAGAGTCTGTCATACAGCATGAAGTAAGTCAGAAAGAGAAAAACAATATCGTATATTAATCCATATATGTGGAACCTAGAAAAATGGTACAGATGAACCAGTTTGCAGGGCAGAAATAGAGACACAGATGTAGAGAACAAACGTATGGACACTAAGGGGGGAAAGTGGCAGGGGGTGGGGGTGGTGGGATGAATTGGGAGGTTGGGATTGACATGTACACACTAAGATGTATAAAATACATAAGTAATAAGAACCTGCTGTATAAAAAATAAATAAAATGAAATTCAAAAAAATAAAAAGTGAGAGAGTGGCATGGACATATATACACTATCAAATGTAAAACAGATAGCTAGTGGGAAGCAGCTGCACAGTACAGGGAGATCAGCTCAGTGCTTTGTGACCACTTAGAGGGGTGGGATAGGGAGGGTCAGAGGGAGAAGCAAGAGGGAGGGGATATGGGAACATATGTATATGTATAGCTGATTCACTTTGCTATACAGCAGAAACTAACACAACAATGTAAAGCAGATATACTCCAATAAAAATGTTAAAAAAATAATAATTTTGTCACTCTAGTACTTGTACTTAAAAATGAAACCACTTTCAAATCACTTCAGAGAGGCAACTGACTTGAACATGGGTTCACCTGGGTGTGTGATACTTTTACGTTATTGAGCTTATGTTTCTTTTGCTAAGATAGATGACTATGGTTTAAATGTTTACGTATCAACAGGATACTCCTCTCTGGATCCTTCTATAGGAAACCCAATGGCTCTGGCGATGGAGTTAAAGACTAAAGGGGAGTCTGGGTTTAGCTTGGAAGGCCAAGAAAATTTATACAGATATCCATGCTTCTAAAACCAGAAATGAATCAGATCTAGCATGAGGAAACAGGCCTTTCCAGAAATCTACTAATAAATAATTTGATTAAGCTCAAAGAAGGAAAGAACACAGCCATTTGCAATATAAAATGGATGGAATCCCAGATGGGGAGTCAACCGAGATAAGGTGAAGAGACAAAGTAAACATACCAAGAATAAAGAATCACAATATGAACTGTCATATATGAAAATTAAAACTGAATTATGTAACTAGTCTTTTTTTGTTCTTTATTTTGAGCTAGAGATCTGGTTTTAGGACCCTGAATACCTTCTATCCTAAGCTAGAGATCTGGTTTTAGGACCCTGAATACCTTCTATCCCTTCTAGGGGACATGAAAGCTAGCTTCATGCCTGGAAAATTGCTTGCTAGCTCCAGTTCTCAGGGAACGAGTTCCAGCTGACCTGTTCTTGCTCCTTTGAAGTCTGATGGGATCAGAGCCACAATGAAGTCAGAATTGAACAGGCGTGAAGTTCTGAATAATCTGAAGTTTATCTGAGGGACTTTCTGCCTCCTTTACCACTTTTGCGTAATTATCATGACGTGAAAGTAAGATATTCCCGGAAACCTACAGTTTTGTAACAAGAATCTAATGATAGAAGACAAAATGTTTCCCAGTGTAAAAGAAGCACTAGCACAGTTTGACACCAGCCTAAGTGACCACATGAACATCTGTAAAGAAGAATGGAAGGAACCGTCAGCCTGCAAATCTATGAAAAGGTACCAGAGCCACAGGGTGGCAATTTGCAGGCAGCAACATCGAGGTGGAACAGAAAGGAAATCTGGCATAACCAGTGTCACTGCAGAAATACCCGTGTTTGTGAGAAAAGCCTTCCTTTCCCTATAGCGGAAATAATTTTTAGATATTTCAAGTCAAAGTTTTGATTTTATTTATTTTTCTTGTTCAGTGGATCAGTGACATGTTTCACAAGGAGTGGTGGCTGGGAGAGTTCACCTCTGGACACTGGACTGGAACAAAAAGTTAGTAGACATGCAGATTCAATTTTGGGAAGATGGTCTAAAACCCTGGGGCTCTGGGGCTGAAAGAGGTCTGTCTTTGAGAACAAAAGAGAGGAACATAGTATTAGCACAGCATAAGGTCTGATCAATGACCCTCCCCCTCCACTACCTCAGCATTAAAGCTCCAGGAAGAAATGTTCACTGAGTGATCTTTAATAAGTGTTTATTGACTGAATGAATCTCAACAGAGACTCCGAAATCCTCTGGCAGTGGTGGCTTGTGCCTTGCTTTCCGCCTTTGGGTATCTGATTTATAAGAGGCCCCATGTCAGCCTGAGGTGTACGGAGTAGATACAGAGCATGATATGCTGAGTCAGAGGGGGGCCTAAGATAGTTATCTCCACTCCCCACACCCACTCAGCTTGTACACAGTTTGCAAGAGATCTCAAAATCACTGTGTGTCCCTATGGGGGTCTATAGAAGTGCTTGGATGGCTGGTAGACCAGAAAAGGGACTTAGGAGAAGGTCAGTGCCCAGGAGGTACATGGACCTTGAATGACCAACCATCGTGGTTTACCCAGAACTGTGGGGTTTCTCCAGGTGAAGGGTTCTCAATCCTAAAAGCAAGACAGCCCTTGACAAACTGGGACAGGTTACCTTCTTACCCAAATCCCGTCCTTCTTACCCAAATCCCGTCCTTCTTACCCAAATCCCGTCCTTCTTACCCAAATCCCGTCCTTCTTACCCAAATCCCGTCCTTCTTACCCAAATCCCGTCCTTCTTACCCAAATCCCAACCTTCTTACCCAAATCCCAACCTTCTTACCCAAATCCCGTCCTTCTTACCCAAATCCCAACCTTCTTACCCAAATCCCGTCCTTCTTACCCAAATCCCGTCCTTCTTACCCAAATCCCGTCCTTCTTACCCAAATCCCGTCCTTCTTACCCAAATCCCAACCTTCTTACCCAAATCCCAACCTTCTTACCCAAATCCCGTCCTTCTTACCCAAATCCCAACCTTCTTACCCAAATCCCAGCCTTCTTACCCAAATCCCGTCCTTCTTACCCAAATCCCAGCCTTCTTACCCAAATCCCGTCCTTCTTACCCAAATCCCAACCTTCTTACCCAAATCCCAAAACGTGAGCCCAGCAGGAGCCACAGCCAGCAGGAAGAACTGCCAGAGCAGTGGGGAGCCCAGAAGGAACCTGAGTAGAGCACGTGGAGCAACGCCCAATCCTCTGATGATGTTACATAGTTAGCTGGGCCTGACCCAAGGGCTATGCTGGAGGGGTCAAGGAGGACACTTGAAATGGGACAGCAGCGCCGAATGGGAGCTTGACCTCTGACTAAGTTTGAATCCCATATTAACTTATATATATAGTTATTAGGGTACCCGAAGGTATGTGCTCCGATATTTATTTTTTGCTGCTATTGACTGGAACTGGGAGCTTACGAACAAATGAAGATCAACTTTAGAAAAAAATATGTTACATGTATTCATCTCAGGACTGTAAATCTTAAACTTGCTTTTATAAGAAGTCATGACCTCCTTCTGAATTGTTAGTATTAATCTATTTATTCATTGTTCACCTTTCCAGCAGAGTTAGCTTAGTTTTGAAGCACCTCACACTGTATCTATCCAACCCTCATTTAAGTGCTCTTATAAAAAATCATATACTTTCCTTTCAAGGAAAAAAATATAGAACAAACTGGGTAGGTGTTCTTGAAAAGAAAGCACTGAATTAAAAAACCAGAAACCGGGTCTGTGATTATGCATTTCCATCCAAAAATAAAATGAAGACTTAATTACTAACTCAGAAATAGGATCCAGTCCCTTCGCAGTTTCTCAAGGGGTAATTTTGTGGGCTGTACTTAAGCTGGGATGTCTACTCTTCCTTTTCTGCTTTCTGTGCTATCCAGAACATTTACTGGTTTTGTTTCTTAATATATTTACAAGGGAGGTTATAGAAAAGGTATAGAAGATTCTAATTCTAATGAACTACTTTTACCAGGTTTTCTATGAGATGCTAACGATATAAATTTGCTTTGGCCTCTGAACAGCCATTTAGTCCCCAGGTTCCAATCTCTAGGGGACATCACTGGCATGCAACTTAATATATCCTAAAATAAATTCATCATCTTTTGTTTCAAAGCCATTTCCATAATTAGGAATTTTTGTCCTGTGTTCTAGTAAAAAGATGGTATTGGTTTATTTTAGACATGGAAGATGAAAAAAGGACAGATGCTTTCAACTCCAAGAAAAATAATAGTTGACTCACAGTGACTTAAATAAACAAGGATTGCTTTTTTTCCTCACACAAAAAGGAGTGAAGGTGGTTGCTGACTGTGGTTCACTGGAGCTCTGGTTTTCTTGATCATACAGCTCCAGGCATGGTGTCTGCATTTGAACAAGAACAGTGGAGAGTAACAGGGGACCTCTGTATCAGAAAAATAAAAGTTTTCTCAGAACACCTTAGCTGACTTCTGCGTACCTCTCATTAGCCAGGACTGTGTCACATCATCACTGCGGATGACAAAGAAAAAAAAAATCTCTCCCTGGCAGCTAATCTACGAGGGTGATCTTAGGATTGATGTAAGTCACAGATAGCAAAACGGACTTTACTGTTACTCACAAAACAGGAAAAAAATTGCCAAACCAGTCATGAACACCACTTACTTCAGCTCAAAATATTTTAACACCAGCTTCTCCATTCCATGTGACGTGAATCAGAATCATAGACAAACAAACAAGAGCTCTGCAGGGATTCACAAGTTCTACCCTCTACTGCAGCAACTCTCCTAGTTTATAAATTATGACCAGTACCTGCCAGGACCCTCCCAGGACTGACTCAGACCCCCAATACACTTTCCTCACTCCCTTCCTCTCCCCACCTCCCTCTGAGAAGACCCTTGGTTCTCTTTTGGTTCCCACTTGCAGGAGGAAGTAAATAAACCTAACTTTAGTTATAGGAGTGTTTTTGCAGGCTTTTGCCTCTCAGATTTTCACACCCAGAAAGAGGATAGAGAGAAGTGGGTCGAAGACAGGAGTTGAGTCTGGTGCCTGAAGATGTTTGCCACAGGGAACCAACAATGTGAGGGTGCAAAGGAGCAGATAAAAAATGGTACTCATGCAAGGAGAAACAAGGAGATTATCTGCTAGATATCTTACTGTTTACGGAGAATATTCTAGCAACTGAGCATTTGATGAAGTCCTCCTCCCTAAGAGCAGGGTCTCACTCGAAGGGTAAGGCTACAGGCTCCTGACATTGGAAGAGGCTTCCTGCCCACTACTCACCCTCTCCCTTTCCAGTTCTTCTGCTGTTTATGAAATACAGCTGAAGAAACCAGAGGTCCTCAATAGATAAGCACGACGTTTTGTCAGACACAACACCTCATTGTTTAATCTGCAGATGTGTGCTTGTACGATACATGTATCCAACTGCCTTCTTGAAATGTCCACTTAGATGTCCAATAGACCTTTCAACTCCTGCCCAACAGTGAATTCCTGATGTTTTTCTTCCACCCCATGACTAATCTTCTCTACCACTAGCCTTCCCACTGGAGGACATGGTAACTCCTTCCTTCCAGTTGCTGTTACCAAATCATTTCGGTTTATCCTTATAGCTGCTCTTCCTCTCATGCCTCGAAACCAATCCATTAAGAAATCCTACTGACCAACCCTTCTCAGTATATTCAGAATTGACCACATGACACTACCTCTTGCACTAACAGCACCCCAGTCTTAAGCCACCAGCACCTCTCACCTGGATTACTATGACAGGCTCCCAGCTTCTACCTTTTGTCCTCCCACAGCCAGGGTTATCCTTTACAAATGTAAGCTAAAGCATGCCACTGCTCTACTCAGAAACCTGCAATGACTCCCTAGTTCTCTCACAGTAAAAGCCAGATCCTTACAGTTACCTACAGGTCTCCAGGCCCTGGCCTCTAGGATTGCTCTGGCCTCCTCTTATGCGGCTCTGCTCCTCGTCCTTCCAAACTTGCCACCCTGGCCCCTTGTTAACCCTAGATGATACCAGGCAGCCTTGTTGCATTGACTGTTCTCTCAGCCTGTAATGCTCTTTCCCCAAATTGGTGAATTCTATTACTCTTTCAGGTCTTGAACTAATAATTGAGGCTAACTCTGACCAACCTATTTAAACAGCAACTCAACACTCATCTGTTGAAATGCCAGTCCTCCTTGATTTGCTCAACATTTTTTCTTTCTTTTTTTATAGCACTTATTCCTTCTAACTTACTATAGTATTTATTTATCACGTCTGTGCTTCCTCCCCTTCCCCGAGAATGTGAGCTTCGCAGGTGCAAGGATCTTTGTCCGTGTTGTTCAGTGATTTATCCTAAGTGCCTAGAACAGTGTCTGACACCATGGATGCACTCAGAAAGTACTACTGAACAAATAATTCTATCGCTTGGCATGCTTGCTCTTCCTAGATTCAACGCTGTGTTCAGAAAGCAAACAAACAAACAAAACAGGGCACGTGTAAACCCACACCCAGAAAAGAAAAAGAAGTCCAACTCACAGGGTATGTCAGCATGACACACAGCAAGACTCCTTTAGAATCATCTGCCCAAACTATCTCCCTAAGCTCTACTCATAAAATCATTGCAGCTGCTCCTATAATCTCTAAACATTTTATAAAAATCATGCCTGTGATTTCTATTTTTTTACCCTATATTTTCATTTATGCTTTTTAAATTTTTTCAAAAATAGCTCTCAAATCAATCAAGCTGAAATTTGAAAGGATAAAGGAGACAGTGTAGGCTTGCTTAGGGAGAATTTAGGTAGTCTGAAAATAAAATGGTAGAGATCAGGCAGTTGCAAAGTTTCAGTCAGTGAGGGGGAAAAGATCAAACCAGAGAAGAGCCAGGGATGTATCATTAAAATATTATCTGATGGGTCACAGCTATTTGAGGACAGGGTACTCTCATATGCAAAGACACAGATTAAGGGTGAGCTCATCAATGAGCCCCTCAACGGTTTGAATAAGGTGAATACAGCCCTGTATCATACATGCAAAAACACAGCACTTCACAGATTAAGATTCTGAACTGGGCACATTTTGTGTGAATAAAGGAATCTGCTATTTCACACATTGGTAATTAACGTGCAGAAATCATTGCCCTGGTGATCATTTCAAAATATATGTAAATATCAAATCATCACATTGCACACCTGAAACGAATACTATGTTATGTGTCAATTATACCAAAAAAAAGAAGTCATTGTCCTCAAAAAGTAAGACAAGCAGAAAACGTATTCAATAGTGGCTTTAGGAAGTTTGTGATGCATCAGAGGTGACTACTTCCCTGTAGTCACTCTTCTGGGTTATCACCCTGGAGGATAAGAAAGACATATTCCTTGTTCTGTCAGCTACAGGATACTTGGCAACATAGACAGTTGCATGACGCCATTTTGGCAAAAAACTGTTTTGTATATTTCTCTACCTGCCAAAAATTGAAATTTGCAACCCCTATTCTACATCGTCTCTTGTGTTGTTCTCCTTACCAGGAGTGCCTGGTTCGTTTACCAAAATCTTCTTCTGGAGATATTTTAACTCCTAATCTCGCCATGGGGGTAAAACAGTAAAATCTCAACAGCTCATCCACACTTCTCTGGTAGCAAACAATTTAAATTTAATGCCCAGGAAACACGCTGTTTGAAGTGAAATAGCAACATCACCATAAAATCTAGCAGTTTATGAAAGCTGGATGAACTAACTTGGGTATTATTGACAGAAATTATTGTATCATTAAAGTTACTGACATGGAAAATGAACAAGGTACTAAAATGACTCAATATACTGTCTATTACTAAGAAGGAAAGTCTTCCTGTATGGAAAACCATTATTAAAATTTATGAATACACATCTAATATCAGAATATATTATCTTAAAACATTCATCTCTCAGTTTTTGTGATTACTGCCACCACTTGCTTTAGGCAGAAGTAACAGCTATTACATTATTGATGGTTCAAAAATTAGTATATTTTTATTAAAATTGTTTGCTGTTCTGTTTAAATATAAACTGTTTAGACTATCAGGACCCATATCTGCGTATATGTAATAAAAATAAGCACTATGTTATGTTTTATTATAAACATATTAAAGTTTTAAAAAGGTACATTCTACAGACATCATAAACTGTAATTTACCATTCATGTGAATACTACTTTATTAAGATTATATGGAAGCAAGCTTATTTCATAATGGATGATTTTTGTATATTTTTAAGATTCATTATATGTCTTTGGATGACTTCCCCAAGGATCCCCTCTTAAATGAACTAAGATTATTAGAGACTTAAGGTCTGTACTTTACTGGGGGCTGGCTGAGACTTCTAGAACTTTTATCTTCAAAATATAAAATTAATAAAACTCTTTTCAGAATAACATAGCCCTCTCATAAAAGATCTGAAAATAGGACAGAATATCACCTAAATTCACTGGGTTAAATTCAACTCAAAATTAGATGTAGTTTGTTTGTGGGCAAAACATCTCAAAATGAAATTTTTTCATGTTGGAACGAAAGGCACTTTTTAGAAGTATGTTAAGGTAGTATATGTAATGCTGTCATAATATTTCATATAAAGGTTGTATCTTTCCACCATGTGAGAGGTCAACTAAGTTTTTACAAAAAGTTTCTCCCCAGATTTGCAAAAACTGACGAAGATGAGATCTTGTAATAATATTTCAGTATGTCTGTTTTGTAAGCAGACTCAACTACATTAAATATTCTACTTCAGTAAATCCCCATACTGCCTGCCAACACATTTTAATGTTTCTTTTCCTTCAGGAGGGGCCTTTAGAGGGAACCATATACTGAGGATGAGTAATGACCAAGACAAGAAGAAGAGGGACATTTCTGCTGTGGGCATCAGAAGCAAAACTAAAAATAAACTAAGTTCCTTTTCCAGCTGTTGCTTGCAAAACTACATGCATAATGCTCACATTCACCAAGGGAGGCTGAATGGGTTAATGTGACATCACATATTGTTCTGTCATATATAACCATGTCCTGATATAAACATCACTGCTAACATCACAAACAAAAGCCACAGGCACGGCAAGTGGCTCCTGTCTCCTTACCCCTTACAGGGTTGTGTGTTCGGGTGTTTCACTTGTCCTACAACAAAAACATGAATTCTGAAAATCTGAACAATTCGAGGAAGGATGAAAGGCCGTTTACCTGTCTATGATGGCACACATATCAATGCTGACATTCGCAAAACTTCCTGGCCTCCTTTGTGCCACTTCGTATAAATTTACAAGTTGATCATCCACTTGAATGAGCTGCATGCATCCTTGGAATGAAGGCTGAAGGACAGAGTGACTTGAGTTATTCATCTGGTTCCGGTAACCTGTGAGAGAGAAAAAAATGGGAATGTTGAATTCTGTGTCCAGCATGCTTCACTAAAATTCCTCTGGGTGTTTTCCCTGACCACAGCCATCGTATCCAACTACTGTGTTTCACTGATCCTTGCTGTTGTACTCAGTGTGGAAGAATGAAGTCTTTTGAGAAAACAGTATTATTTCAGGGGAAGCTGTTAAGGGTTGAACCTAGGCAAATGTTTGTCTCTGGTCTATGTCTATGAAGCATCCTTCATATTTTCTCTTTTGACACCTTCTTTTTCAGTCTGTCACATCTCTGTCCATCTGCTCACGGCTATACTTCTTCATGTGACCCTGTCTTCAGAGATCAGGATGTAAAATTTTAGACCTTTCCCAACTATCCAAGCTCCTTCCTTTTATGTCTTTAATATTTACTGTTATTTTCTTAATTCCTCAGAGGTCTGTTATTCGGATGTCAAGAAGCTAAACTTACTATTATCAACTAAGGTGGGTTTCTTTTATAGATTAATATCTAATTCAATCCAAAGAGACATTTGCATTGCAAATGATTTCCCAATTTATAAAACCCAAAGAAACATAAAGAGATAAATTTAGGCGTAAGGGTCAGCCACATTGCTCTGAATATTCATCTCATATAAGGTACCTAAAATGGTATATGTAGCATAAGTGATAAGAAGTGAAACTAAAAGCTTAAAAGAATGAATAACAAAACAAAAAAAGAAAGTTTCTATTAGGGTTAGCAACTACTGGTTCTATTACAGAGTAGGATATACATATACTAAGGTTGAGATCAGATAATTTAAAAAATTTTATTGCAAAGTAACTTTAAAATAGCACCACAAATAAACTTCCTTTATGCCTCTCAATAGAAAAAATCATAATTCATATTATGCATAGAAAATCTGCAGGCCATATGGAATAACATTTCTTGATCACATTAAATATCTCCACAAAGTCCCCCAAATGAACTTCACCTATCAGAGCAAATTTAAACTGTAGTAATTTGTCTGCTTAAAAATCGTAAGTTATTCACACATTCTTTTCAATCTAATATTATATCTATAGCAAAAAAACAATTTATACAAAATGGGTTGGTATCAGGATGTGCCATTAATTGGATAAAAGGGAATTTTCAATAAAAACATTGTCCAAAAGATGACCATTAAGTGATTTTTTATTTTATTTAAAATATTTATTTATTTTATTTTATTTATTTATTTTCGCTGCACCGGGTCTTAGTTGTGGCATGCAGGATCTCAACTTGCGGCATGTGGGCTTCTTAGTTGTGGCATGCGAACTCTTAGTTGTAGCATGCATACGGGATCTAGTTTCCCCACCAGGGAGCAAACTCGGGCCCCCTGCATTGGGAGCGCGGAGTCCTACCCACTGGACCACCGAGTACGGAGTCCTACCCACTGGACCACCAGGGAAGTCCCCATTAAGTGATTTTTTTTTAAATGTCCTATTCTGTTTGACTAGTAATAGTAGTTTAGAACAATAGAAATCTCCTTCTCCCTTTATTAATGGGTTACAATAATTAAAATCTAATAATTATCAATTGAATCCTTTTTAAGGATTAATCACAGAAGTGTATACAATCATTTTCCATCAACATAGTAATATGTAAAAATATGATTATACTTAATTTCTTGGCTTAAAAATAAATAAGGCTCTATTTCAATGTCAAACATATGGCTTTTTTTTTTCTTTTCTCTTTTCTGAGTCACTTTTTTTTTTTTTTTTCATTTGCATTGACTTAATCCTCTCAGAAAATTGCTGATCTTAGCTAAGTGGTCTATTTAGACTAGCTATATGCATACATATGATTTTCACTCTGTCTAATCAAGATAAAATTGAATGGAGTTTAATGTCTAAACTTAGCAAAGAGAAAACATCCAGCTGTAACTTTACTGACTATTCTTAACATGACAATCATATGATTCTGTTTTTTGAATACTTGGGAGTCTCTAAATATCCACACTTGCTTTGAAGTATTCCAAAATGGGGACATCTATTGTGAGAACAAGACCTTCTCAGAAGCAAGGCAGCTGCATAACACACAGATCACTATCAAATGGGTATAGTTAAGTTCATAAAACAAGACTTCATCAGTCACTCATAACAATGTTGTTTGGCCCTGATGAATTCTGGAGTTTGAAATTGTCAATTCCTTTCATTTTCTACACGGGATACATTCTAGGAGAAGATAATTATAGTACAAACTACTACATGTCCATTATAATGTAGCCATGGAGCCTCATGGCTCATGAAGAGGCTGTCAGTAATGACTGAAAGGAAGGTGAGGAAGCAATATTACTGGAAATGGAAGAAAACTGGATCATTGCTGTGTTGCAGTGGAAAGTTTAGCAAAACTGTGATAATGTGGAAAGGAAAACACTGTACTTAATGAACTGCATAACCTAGCTAAGGACATTTCCACACAGAGTACTCTGGCGTCTTCTCTTTGTTTATAGTAAAAGGGAAAAAGAAGAGAGAAAAACTAAAGACAAACTGCTAAATATAAGGAAGCCAGGTCTTGATGGATTTGAAAATAAAATATTTTCTTAATTTCAGTCTCTCCAGATGTTGAACGCAAAAAAATTAAGAAATCACTTCATGGCAAATTTCTACTACCAGGAAAACATGATCTAAAGATGATAATGAGGTGTGGCTATAAAATCCATATTAAGACCTCAGAAATATCTTAGATGGTGCCTCCAAGAACCATTCATTCAGACAAATTAACTTCTAGCCAGCTTACCGGTATGTCTCACAGAGCCTCTGAGTTAAACAATAATGGTTCTAATAATCTTATGGACATTTTCCCCTCAGCATGTCAGCGGAAGCCCAATGTGAAAAAGAGCTTATCTTTATGAAAGTGTGGATATGGCTTTTGTTTAATGAAGTAAAGCTAAACAGCATTCATAGGAAGCCTACATATTTTTAAGAGAACTGTACTAGTAGAATGTTGACCACTCCCTTATAGTTAGCAATGGGTTAAAGATGTTGAGTCTCTGGTACTGAAATTCCGGGTGCTCTAACACCCTCCTACGCTTGAAATGGAGGACAGCATATTATTATTTATTTCTGTTATTGTTCCCTGTATGTACAAATATAATTTCAGTAAAAAATCTTAGTGTAATAGTGTCTGTGATACTTTCAGTGACTAAAGCTTAGGATTTAACCTACTTAGTAGATTAACAGCAGGACTGACTGGAGAAAAAAATTTGCAGCTGGGATTTTGAGGGTCAGAAATGAATAGATATAAAATGGATAGAGGGTTAAACTCAACTAAAATTTGCCAAGTTATAAAAATTAAAAACAGGAAAAAAGTAAACTTTTACTTGTTTTGGCTTAGACCTTTAAATTTATTATATCTATGAATTTGAAATAAAAAATACAATGTCTATACATGGGTTGTAGTTACTGGTGATCTGACGATATGTTGTAATACCCACAGTGAATTGTAATTGTGTCATTCTCAATTGCATCTATCAGTGAACTGGGTCATTGTAATTATGTTACCTTACTGGCATGTTTGAGATTTCCATTTCAAGACTTGGCATATAAAAACTTTATCCTGATTTGAAGTCCTTTCAGCATTTAGTTATTCTTGTTGACAAAAGAAACACATGCGTTTTCAAGGTTTTAAAATTTTAACTCAGATATACGTTAGTGAAAAGCATGCTGGTATTTGTTTTGACATTAAAATGCCAATCTAAGTTGTTGTAAATTATATGGTAACTTGATGGGACAAGAAAAGCAAACAACAGGCAACAGGGCTGCATATTTTACATGTCTAAAACTACATGCATACAAGATGTCTCTATTTATACTTATTTTAAAGTTGGGAAGTTTAGGAGGTTAGAAAGGCTGGTAGAATGCTGTAAAGATGCTAAAAACCATTTAGGCTTTTCCTTTTAAAATAACCTTGGAATATTGTGCAAAGCGTCTACTAATATCTGTTTACCAAATCTTCCTAAAGAATTCACCCTGGTGGGGTTGGGCCCAAGCAAGCAGTGTGTTAGAGTGAGCCAGGAGTGAGCCCAGTGGTGCTTGGTGCCTGCAGTAAGGACAGCCAAGCACATGCCCATCTGGCACGGCTCGGAGACTGACTACTATACAGGTTGATTGAGCAAATAAATAAATAGACTGACGATAGTGCGAGCCAGGTTCACGTTGTCAGGAAAGGAGGGTGCAAATGAAAAGAGGGAGATCTTGAATGGATCCTATGGGTTTGGATTGGAATTTAATCTATAAGTGTGCACTTGTGGTTTTCAGTATATACATATAGAAATAAATCTAGATGGAATTGTGTATATACTCAATATACAGGTGGTTTCTACCACCCACTGAAGATGGTCCAGAGAAGGATTATACCCAGAAGAAATGAGTCCCTTTACAGTTCAGATCTTAGTTTCTCTACTGAATAAAAACAGGACTCTTTGGAGAAAGGCTGATCCTAGAGCTGGGTCACAGAAAGCACAATATGAGCCTGGAACATTTTGCTGCCCAGGAAAGTAAATAAGTGCTCAAGGAACGATGGTGTCATGTCAGAATGACATAGGGGCCAGTCTTAAGAGGGCTCCTACTGCTCCTATCTGGACAATTTTAAAACAAAATAAATAATTTGAGCATCAGAAAGATACTTTGAGTATCAAAAGAAAGGAAGGAAGGAAGGGAGGGAGGGAGGGAGGGAGGAGGGAAATAAGAGCAAAAGGAAATAATTTATAGATATATTTCATCGAATAACAGGAATCCATGAGTCCACCTGCATAAAAATGAATAAACAGGAGAATAGAAATATCTTCCTGTGATAACTAACAAATGTAAAAAGCATGTTGGAATTAGAAAGGTACAATCTGGCAACCATCATAGTAGTAATTAATCCAGGCAAGAAATATTAACTGATGCTCGAGTGAGTGGGTGAAATTTGGATGATGAACAGTCTCAAAGTGTCTCCCTATGAATATATTCACTAATTTCAAAGGGGAAAGTAGTCATTTTACAGCAAAGAAGCCTGGCAGACATCTTTGTAATCAAATGATCAAAGTTATCACCACCAGTAACAGGACCCACTGACACTGGGACACCTGATAGGTTGCAATGAGAAGAATGCAATGACTCCTGGTGGTACTCCTGCCCAAGACACATATCCTAGGTCCAACCATGAGAGAACATCAGACAGACTCAAACTGAGAGGATCTTCAGGAATGATAAGGTTGTGAAAGCCAACAAACAGCTGAGACTCTGATCTCAATCAGCAGAGACTGGAGAGGCAGGAAAACAGGGTGTAACATGTGATCCCAGACTGGGTCTTTTACTGTAAAGGACGTTACTGGACAAGTGACAAAACTTGAATGAGTTCTCTGAGTGAAAGTTATACTGGTGGCTTTTGAACTGTTCTTGAAAACTTTTTTTTCACATTTTAAATTGTTTGAGAATAAAAACTAATTTTAAAAAGATTATGATCCATTTGACATGAGATGGTGCTTGATGCTAAACATGCCATTCGAGAACCTTATTTTGGATTAAATTATTTCCCAATAAAAGGAAATTATCCTGTCTCCATTTCCCCATGTCCCACTCTATTCCACTTTAATCTGCTTTCAGTACCCATGAATTGTCAATTAAATTGCTCTTCCTAATTTCAGTGGTCATTTTCAGGTAACCAAAGGACATCTTTTACCCTTTAGCTAGACCTCCCGGTGGGATTTAACACTTGATCCTCATTTTATGTTCTATGTTACCAGGCCAGGGTGACTTTTGTGGCCTTAAAAGACTGAATATTCCGAATCCTGCCCACATTCCAATTTCAATTCATATCCCTCTTAGCCAGATTTTTAGATCTAGGGAGTTCCTAAACCCTAAAAATATTAGGACACATGCAAACACTCAAATCCCCTTCCAAGATTTAAAAATTAAAACAATATTAGTTAAACCATTAAATAAGTATAAGAAAATTCTACAAAAGATTATTTTCCCTCAGTATATATTTTATGCTTCAAATAAATTTGTCACATTTAAAAATGGTTCTGTTATGGGCTTCCCTGGTGGCGCAGTGGTTGAGAGTCCACCTGCCGATGCAGGGGACACGGTTTGTGCCCCGGTCCAGGAAGATCCCACATGCCGCGGAGCAACTAAGCCCGCGAACCACAACTACTGAGCCCGTGTGCCACAACTACTGAGCCCGTGTGCCACAACTACTGAAGCCTGCGCACCTAGAGTCCGTGCTCCGCAACGAGAGAAGCCACCGCAATGAGAAGCCTGCACACCTCAACGGAGACCCAATGCAGCCAGAAATGAATAAAAATAAAATAAATAAATTTATAAAAAAGCAAAACAAAACAAAAAAACGGACTCCTGGGCTTCCCTGGTGGCGCAGTGGTTGAAAGTCCGCCTGCCGATGCAGGGAACACGGGTTCGTGCCCCAGTCCGGGAAGATCCCACATGCCGTGGAGCGGCTGGGCTCATGAGCCATGGCCGCTGAGCCTGCGCGTCTGGAGCCTGTGCTCCGCAACGGGAGAGGCCACAACAGTGAGAGTCCACAGCAGTGAGAGGCCCATGTACCGCAAAAAAAAAAAAAAAAAAAAAAAATGGTTCTGTTGTATTTTGGGGTGACTACTAGCTCCCAAATTAAATGCTTTAAGATGTCTATTCCTACCCCCCTCAAAAAAATCTGAATCACTTTGATGTACAACTGAAACTGACACAACTATACTTCAGTTAAAAAAAAGTGCCTATTCTTGCTCACTATGCTTCAGTCACCCCCATTCTCTTGCCTGTGCTCTAGGAAAACCAAGACCTTTCTGCCTGGAATTTTCTTCCCACTTGCAGTTTTCATGGCTGACTTACGATTCAGGTCAGCTCGAATATCACCTTCTGAGAGGGGGCCTTCCAAGACCACTCTACTTAAAATTATTCTATCCATTTTCTCATTCCAGTTCCTCAGCTACTTATTTCTTGTCATAGAATTTGTCACAATTTATAATTATCTGGATTGGTTTATTTACTTACACGTGTGTGTGTTTCTGAATGTGTTTTTCTCCCCTTTAGTATAATAGTTTCATGACAGCAATTGTATTGTCTTATTTCTCTATGAATTAAAAAAAAACATATTTGTTGAGAAAAACACACATAGCATAAAATTTACCAATCTATTTACATTAGAACAATCCATAGGATATAAGGGAGATATTCAAGATACAAAGTGTCTATTATAAAGTTTGGAAATAAATTATTTTTCAACAGATTGAAGCTCTCCTTTATAACATAATATAATCTCCATTTTTCGGGCTTTATTGACCCCTCTGTATTTGTTAGGTGAATGATCAAGTGGGTGAATATGTTTGCATTTTTATCCTGGAATGAGGTGATATCTAACCTTGCATCTGCACTTCCTTCAGGACTCTGTTTCAGTTACCTTATCAGAGAGGCCTTCTCTGATCACCAGTTAAATAACATTCCCCCACCCCCTTGATGCTCTATCCCCCTTATCTGATTCATTTTTCATAAGTCTTATCACCACATTATATATTTTTGTTTACTGTTTTTTCTCCTTTTACTGGAATGTACCCTCCATGAGACTTTGACTCCTAGATCTCTTACATAGTAGGGGCTCAAACATTGTCTACTGAATGAACAAAAAGCCACTGAAGAATTTTGAGCAAGGAAATAACTTAATCAATTTGTATTATGTTATTTTCTCTCTGGTGGAGATAGGAATAAGCTGGTAGAAGGAAAACAGGAGATAAGGATTGTTTTACAAAAGAGTCATTGGATAAATTACAAATTCTTATCTAAACTATGTCAATAAAGCTGATGTAGAGGGAATGGATGAAAAATATTTCATAGGAAGATATGACAGAACTGGCTGATCTACTGGATATGAGTACTGTACAGAGAGAGAGACGATTAGAATGACTCAGATTTCTGGGTGAGCAACTACATGGATGCTTTTGCCTCAATGAAAAAGAAGATGCAGGAAAAGCATCAGGTCTTTAAGGAGTGGAATGAAAGGAGAGGAGAGGAGGAAGGATGGTGGGTGGTTCTGATGAGTTCAAAGCTAGCCTTTTCAAGTCTGAAGTACCACTGGGATATCTAAGGTAAAATATTCAATCCATAGATTAATATTAATATCTGGACATCAGGAGAGGGATCAGAATTTGAGGAAGTTTTTCAGTCACTATGCTATGGAGGTGGAGGAGATCGTATAAAGAAATTGTATAGTGCACTAAGCAAAGAACTTCAAGGCTGGAACTCCAGAAATAATTTACATATCAGTGGTAGAAGCAGGAAAATAAACTAGTGAATAAAACTGAGAAAGAGGTAGAAGAAAAACCAAGGAGTGATATTAAGGAAGTGAAGGAATGATTAACAATATCAAAGATCACAGAATCCAAATTACATGAAGACTTAGGGCTTGACTTGGGTTTACCATTTAGATCAATGGGAAACTGGAAAAGTGGGTGTGGGTAACAAATTGCATTGTTTAAAAAGCACACAACATGTGGGAGAGCAGAAAGCACAGTGCTCCTAACATTCCATTATCAAACAGTGGTCTACTAATGAAAGGCTAACTAACATCTTTGGAGGTGATTTTTATGAGTTAATTTTAATTTTGTAAATTATTTAATATAATCTGTTGGCTTTTTCAAATTTAGGATGTCATTTATGTTTATTACATTTATGTTTATCTACTGTTTATAATAAATGAGTAGTAGATATTAAGAATTTTGTCTCTATCCATTTTTTCCCCCTGGGGAAATTAATTAAATGCTCTGTTTCTTATTTCTTTATGTACAAAATAGGAAAACTTACAATAGTTTATAAAACAATATTTTATAAAACTGATGAAATGTATAAGCACAGGAGGTTGTTGTAAAGAATTAGTAAGACTATAACTACAAAGTAAGTGCCTAGAAAATGCCCAGAGTATACACCAAAGAGATCCAGAAATCAACATCATCACCATTTCTATCATTTCAAATGGTTTATATTATTTCAATTGTCTTTGTATTTATCAGAGATCCAAAACTATGTTATTTTTTATCCTTAAGAATGTTAAAATCTCATTAGGAAGACAGGTCTCTGAACATAATTGTACTAAAAATGTTACTGCCTATCCAAATGAGTAAGTAAAATGCAAGTAATGGAAGAGTTTGAGAAGACCATTCTCACTCCTTGAATATTTTATCTCTTTCCTTGGCTAACAGAATATTATATTGTCCCAGGTTTTCTTTATACTTTTCTAGCAATATCTTTTCAATTTCATTTACCGATTGCTTGCCTCCTACCTGGTGTATAAATGTAGGAGTTCATCAAAGTTTGTCCTGGGCCATGTCGGTTTTCTTGGTAGTCTCTCCACAATAATAGCATTACCCAAACGCACTGCCTGAACTACCAACTATATGAGTAGGTCTCCAATGATATCTCCATCACAGGTCTTTCTTCTGAGCTGAGGACTAATGTATCCAGAGGTTCTTGGACTTCCCCATTCTAATATTTAACACATGTTCAAAACTCAAGATATAGTGTTCTTGATCCCAGGTGGTATTTTGTCATTGTCCCTATACCAGCAGTCACTCAAAAAGTCAACTTCAATTTCCTCATCTAAAATGTTGCACATATTAAACAATCAAGAGTAATCCCTGGCACCTCCATCCTCACTCCCTGTATGCATAATCACATCGTGTCAGTTCCATCTTTTAAATAATCCTCAGTCTCTTCATGACCATCTGAGATCAGACTATCACACCTTCTCCACCACCCACTTCCAATCCATCTCCAGCATGAAGCCTAAGTGATCCGTATTAAAAATATTAATCTGATCATGTTACAACGTGATCAAGGAGTCTTTTATTTATTTGATAAAATGAATTAATAGGATGTTTTTAAAATTTCCAAGGTTTTTCTTTCCCTCTAACGTTCTAGTTTTCCAAATGCAAAATATATTTATAGTGATATACAAAACATGGGTTCTTACATTATGAAAACAAAATTTTATTTCTTTTTAAAAATAGTATTTATCAGTTTAACTTTATTTAAAATTAATTTAATATAATTTATTGGACCACTTAGGAAGCTAGATTAATTTAAAATATGTATATATATATTTTTTTTAATTTCTTTATTGGAGTATAATTGCTTTACAGTGTAAAATATGTATATTTTAGAATATTTAAAAATATATAAACATTAGTATCAATATATTGTTTTAAAAAGTTTATCAAAACTTTATTGCCTTAGCAAGATCAAAATTTTTCAAATAAAAGTATTTGTGAATCTCCCCTCCTATCCTCATACAATACTCATAAGATAAGTAAAGTGTATTTATACCAAAATTAGCTTAAATTTAGAAGATACTGGACATATTTCTATGAGTGTCTTTTAATAATCATGAAGAAAATTACAAGAACATAGAAAAATAAAAGGAAATCAGAGAAGCAGACTACATATGTTAAAAAATTGGGATAGTTAGCAATTTGCATATCAAATTGTACAATATGATTTTAAAAGCCATTGTTGCCCCAGGGCCACCATAAAAAGAAGAGCAGAATTACCAAACGGAATAATTTAACTCTTTTATGTCTTTTTTTAAATGTTAAGTGAATTTCGGAAAACTTAGTTGTGTATTCGTATAGAGAGAGTGCAAAATGCAAAATAAAAGACTTTTACATTTGATAACTTTGATTCTTTATGACCGTTCCCTTTAGTGTATGTAACACATAAAACAGACAAGTACATTCATACATTCACAAAATAAAATAATATTGTCTTCTTGATCCTTCTGTATAAGCTGTTCGTTGATTACTGTGGAATAATACAATATTTTGTAAAATACAATCTTAGTGGTCAGGAGTATGGGCTGCAGAACAGCAGAACTGGCTGGAATCCCAGTCCTGCATATATTAGTTACATAGTTATGCCTTGACTAGGTCACTTGGCTTTTGTTTAATGTATTTTTTAAATTAAATTGTATATATTTAGGGTGTACAACATTATGTTTTAATATATATCTAAATAGTGAAGTGATTATTACTGTCAAGCTAATTAACACATCCATCTCCTCAGAGAGTTACCAATTTTTGTTGTGTGGTGATAGGACCTGAAATCTGTTCTCTTAGCAAATTTCCACTATACAATATGATTAATTATAATATGATTAACACCATGCTGTACATTAGATCTCTCTCTAGACTTACAATCCTACATAACTGTGTATTTGCATCCTTTGACCAACATCTTCCCCTTTCCCCTACCTCCCCCTGTCTGGTCTTAGCTTCAGTTTCTTCAGTTGAAGAACAGGATTAATAATACCCAATTCATGCGGTTTTTGTAAACATTAAATAAAATACTATAAGAAAAGCACCTAGCACAATGACTGGCACTCAGTAGGTGCTCAATAATGGTAATTATTATCATTAGGAGCCTGTTAAATGCATGGCTTTGATTAAATAACATGGTAATTTCTCACTTTTAAAAGTATTTTGATATTTGAGAGATCTGTTTTATACTGTAAAGAAAATTAGAAATTAGTTTCTCATCACTCCTATAAATAGTCCCATTTTAAAAGCCTATGTAGTTTTTAATATTTTGAGGGGGGAGGACTCTGCCTTTATTAGTATTTTTACATGTGAAAAAGGAAAATGTGCATGTAAACTAGAATCACAATTATCTGCATTACCATAATATCTATAATCCAAAATACTAGGAAATCAAGGCAATTTCTACCTGGCTTTGGAATGCTTCTAAATATGACTATATTTGATATTCTGGAAATTAACTTCAAATCAATACAAAGCCAAATTGTGTTGCTTTAAAACTGGATAGGCAAGAAATTTTCAACCTGTGTTGGCTTTGGTGCTTAGAAGGGTGCTTGGCCCAAAATAGGAGTCCATGACCTATCCTTTTTCCTCCTCCTTCCCTTCTACTTGGTGTTACAATTATTGTTATTGATGATGATGTTATTACCCTTGATGTGATCTTTTGAGACTTCAAAGTTCTGCACTCTGTACAATGATGGTGCTTTTCTTCAGTTGTGATAATGTTTCCATGTTCATCAATGAAGTCTGATGTTAGAGTTTGAAGGTAAAATATTGGGTTGGCCAAAACGTTTGTTTATTTTCTTCCGTAAGTTGGCTCTTGTAGCACTTAGTTTTAACTTCATTCAAAACAATTTTGTTAGACTGTATGTGACAGCTATCATATCAGCGTGCATTTAAAAAAAGACTTATCAAAATTGGTGAATTTTTGCATAGTCATTTTAATATTGAAGATGGAAGAAAAAAGGCAAGGTTTTCAGTACATTATGCTTTATTTTAAGAAAAGGAAAAGCACAACCGAAATGCACAAAAAGTTTTGTGCAGTGTATGCAGAAGGTGCTGTAACTGATTGCACGTGTCAAAAGTGGTTTGCAAAGTTTCGTGCAGGAGATTCCACACTGGACGATGCTCCACATTTGGGTAAACCAGATGAAGCTGATAGTGATCAAATCGAGACATTAACTGAGAACTATCAATGTTATACCACATGGGAGACAGCTGACATACTCAAAATATCCAAATCAAGCTTTGAAAATCATTTGCACCAGCTTGGTTATGTGAGTCACTTTGATGTTTGGGCTCCACATAAATTAAGTGGAAAAAACCTTCTTGACCATATTTCCACAGGCAATTCTCTACTGGAACATAATGAAAACTTTCCGTTTTTAAAACAAATTGTGATGGGCAATGAAAAGCGGATACTGTACAATAACGTGGAACAGAAGATATCGTGGGGCAAGTGAAATGAACCACCACCACCACACCAAAAGCCGATCTTCATCCAAAGAAGGTGATGTTATGTATATGTTGGGATTGGAAGGGAGTCCACTATTATGAGCTCCTTCCAGAAAATGAAACGATTAATTCCAACACGTACTGCTCCCAAGTAGACCAATTGAAAGCAGCACTCGATGAAAAGCATCCAGAATTAGTCAACAGAAAATGCATAATCTTCTATCAGGACAGCACAAGACCGCATGTTTCTTTGATGACGAGGCAAAACTGCTACAGCTGGGCTGGAAAGTTCTGATTCATCCACCATATTCACCAGACATTGCACCTTCGGGTTTCCATTTATTTAGGTCTTTACAAAATTCTCTTAATGGAAAAAGTTTCAATTCCATGGAAGACTGTAAAAGGCACCTGGAACAGTTCTTTGCTCAAAAAGATAAAAAGTTTTGGGAAGATGGAATTATGAAATTACCTGAAAAATGGCAGAAGGTAGTAGAACAAAAGGGTGAATATGTTGCTCAATAAAGTTCTTGGTGAAAATAAGTCTTTTATTTTTACTTACAAACCAAAGGCAATTTTTGGCCAACCCAATACTTTTTAGAATGCTTCAAATTTCACTAACTCAATACTCTCCAAAACTAATAATTTTCAGGCTTCCCTGGTGGTGCAGTGGCTGAGAGTCTGCCTGCCAATGCAGGGGGCATGGGTTCGTGCCCCGGTCTGGGAAGATCCCACATGCAGCGGAGCGGTTGGGCCTGTGAGCCATGGCCCCTGAGCCTGCGCGTCCAGAGCCTGTGCTCCACAACGGGAGATGCCACAACAGTGAGAGGCACGCGTACCACAAAAAAATAATAATAATAATAATAATTTTCCCCAAAATGCCAACACTGTCTATTCTGAGTTACTAAAAAAAGACTTGTTGTATATAAATACATTTGTAAAACTTCTACCACATCTCAATTTTTTAACATAACACAAATTCTCTGCTATGAGAATTTATTTAACAACATTTAACGTTCAAGAATAACATACTGTAGAGTATTCAGGAAAGAGATACAAATAAATAAATCTCTAGATAATTCCATTTCCTATGATACAGCAAAGTGAGGAGCCTGAAACTTACTTTTTCAGTTCAAAACACATAGAAATGCTAGATAAAATGTAACACACATCCTTTAAATTATATCTCTATGTATCCAATAAGGTAGGAGAAACTTTCGGGGGGGTGAAAGAAAGAAAGAGGGCTTCCCTGGTGGCGCAGTGGTTGAGAGTCCACCTGCTGATGCAGAGGACACGGGTTTGTGCCCCGGTCCGGGAGGATCCCACATGCTGCACAGCGGCTAGGCCCGTGAGCCATGGCCGCAGAGCCTGCGTGTCCGGAGCCTGTGCTCCACAACAGGAGAGGCCACAACAGTGAGAGGCCCATGTACCGTAAAAAAAAAAAAAAAAAAAAAAAAAGAAAGAAAGAAAGAAAGGGAAAACTCTAAACTACAGGGTACCTGATGATACTGGGCTGTTAGTATTCAGAGGGTATTTGCTAATCTTTGTAATGCAGAAGTTTGGATTTTAAAGGCCAAGCAGAATTAGAAATCAAGTGTTGGACTTGTGCAAGGAATAGGAACACCCCTCCTTGTCCACGCCCCCACACTAGCACATAAAGCCTAAAAATGCTAAAATTGCAGTTGAAGCAGATACTGGAGAAAAATTCACTAGTCAGCAAAGAGAAGTGACAAGGAAACTTGTCTCTGTTTTACTGGCCTATAGAAAAAAAATGAAAAAGAAGTTACTTTCTGAAAATTCATAAGCCACAGGCTTGCTCAACAAAATTATGGCTTTCAAATTTACTCTGGCTAGTAGGGTATAACCCCCAAGCCAAGAAATTAAAATACAGAAAGTAGTTCTAAATTGCTATCTTTTGAAGGAGGCATAAATCCTCTCTGGATTGACTCTGGAATTACAAGATTCCTGAAGATAAAAGCCAGAGAAATTTAAACTCATAATTTAAAGATGCAAAACATAAGAAAACAAGCATAATGAACAAGATTCAGCAGAAACATCACACATAAAAATTTGGCTCCTATAGATTTCAGGTAAATTTTAAGATTGAGAATATGGTAAAACATTCAAAAATTATTTAAAGAAATAAAAGGTGGAACAAAATATATAAGAAAGGAATGAGCTAATATTAAAAAGAACCAGTCAGATTTGATAAATAACCAAATAGATTCTCCAAGAAAAAAAATACATTATTGAAATTAGAAACTCATTAGTTGTGTTAAGCAGATGAGACAAAGCTATAGAATGTATTTGTGAATTGAAAGATAGATTGGACATCTAGTAGTCTAGGAGAAAAAGTGATTAAAAATATTAAATACAAATATTAACATGTGGAGGATGAAATGAGGTCTAACATATATTTAATTAACATTTCAGAAGGAGAGAAAAGAGAGAATTATGGATAAGGAATTCAAAGATAGAATGTCTAAGAGTTTTCCAGAACTGACTAAAAATTTAGATTCAGGGAGGACAATAATTTCCAAACAAGATTTTTTAAAAAAATCAATCTTACACACAATGGTGTAAGAGCAAGTCGCCAAGGAGCATAAAAATAAGCAAGAGAGAAGAGAGATTACGCCTAAGAAACAATATTAAAGCAGACGGGAAACTTGTTAACAAGGGGAAACAAAAGGTAGAATGCAATAGAATAATTGAAAGTGCTGAAAGAAAATAAAATTCCAATCTAGAATTGTACATCAAGCTAAACTATCAAAAGAAAGAAGGTGAAATTAAGATATTTTCAGAAAAACGAAAATTGAAGCAGGTTACCAACAGACCCTGATTAGAAACCATTAAAAGTAGAGAATGTGTGTCAAATGGAAAGGAAATAAGTCCAGAAAGAGGAGAAACACAGGAAGGCACAGTAAGAGAAAAAACTGGCAAACATGGGAAAACCTAAAAATACAGTGACTACATAAAAATAAATTTATAAAAATGATAATATTGAAGTTAAAAAAGAGGTAGAACAAAATTGCAGGACAAAAGTAGGATACAGGATGGTAGAGGATGAGCACAGTTATGTTACGCCAAGTGTCGTGGACTGTATATTATCCCCCTCAAAATTCATATGTTAAAGCCCCAACCTCCAATGTGACTGTTTGGAGATGGGGCCTTTAGGTAGTACTTAAGGTTAAATGAGGTCATGAGAGCAGGCCCCAATCCCATAGGACTGGTGTCCTTATAAGAAGAGGGAGAGACCCAGAGATCGCTCTCTCTCCCTATGTGCCCAAAGGAAAGGTCATGTGAAGGTGTGGTGATAAGTCAGCCATCTACAAGTTCTGAAGAGAGTCCTCACTAGAAACCAACCTTGGCATGTTGATCTTTGACTTCCAGCCTCCAGAAGTATGAGAAAATAAATTTCTGTTGCTTAAGCCACCCAGTCTGTGGTATCCTGTTATGGCAGCCCAAGAAACACCAAGTTTCTTTCATAGTTCAGGACAAAGATCAAGATGTTAAGTTACTTTTGACTTTTATAAATATTCATTTAAAACTTATAGAGATAATCCCTAAAATCAGAAATTTACTAGTGGGGGAGATATATTTTTAAAAAAATATTTCATGGAGCCAAAGGAAGGAAAAAACGAAGGAATAAAAGGAAGAAAGAAAAAGCAGGACCAGGGGTGGAGTCAAGATGGCAGTGTGGGAAGACGCAGAGTTCATGTCTCCCTACAACTAGGGTGCCTGCCAGACGCTGGTGGGGACCCTGATGCCCAAGGAAATGGGAGGAACCCTCAAGCGAACCGCCAGGGATTGGGCCGTAGCTCCTGCAGTGGGAACTCTGAGTCCAAACCACTGGACTAACAGAAAACCTCAGACCCCAGGGAACAGTCATTGGAGTGTGGTCTACCAGAGGTCCTCATCTCATCACCAAGACCCAGCTATACCCAAGAGCCTACAAATTCCAGTGTTGGAAGCCTCAGGCCAAATAACCAGTAAGACAGGAACACAATCGCAGGCATTAAAAAAAAAAAAAAAAGAAACAGCACAAAAATATGTCACAGATGAAGGAGCAACGTAAAAACCTACAAGACCAAATAAATGAAGAGGAAATAGGCAATCTACCTGAAACAGAATTCAGAGTAATGATAGGAAAGATGATCCAGAATCTCGGAAATAGAATTGAGGCACGGATTGAGAAAATACAAGAAACGTTTAACAAAGATGTAAAAGAACTAAAGAACAAACAAACAGAGATGAACAACACAATAACTGATATGAAAAATACACTACAAGGAATCAATAAGAGAATAACTGAGGCAGAAAAACGAAGTGAGCTGGAAGACAAAATGGTGGAAATAACTGCTGAGGAGCAGAATAAAGAAAAAAGAATGAAAACAATTGAAGACAGTCTGAGACCTCTGGGACAACACTAAACGCACCAACATTCGAATTATAGGGGTCCCAGAAGAAGAGAAAAAGAAAGGGTCTGAGAAAATATTTGAAGAGATTATAGTGGAAAACTTCCCTAACATAGGAAAGGAAATAGTCACCCAAGTCCAGGAAGCACAGAGAGTCCCATACAGGATAAACCCTAAGAGAAACACACCAAGACACATATTAATCAAACTAACAAAACATAAATTCAAAAAGAAATGTTAAAAGGAGCAATGGAAAAACAAAAAATAACTTACAAAGGAATCCCCATAAGGTTATCAGCTGATTTTTCAGCAGAAACTCTGCAGGCCAGAAGTGTGTGGCAGGATATACTTAAAGTGATGAAAGAGAAAAACCTAACAACCAAGATTACTCTACCCAGCAAGGATCTCATTCAGATTCAACAGAGAAAGCAAAAGCTTTTCAGACAAGCAAAAGCTAAGAGAATTCAGCACCACCAAACCAGCTCTACAACAAATTCTCAAGGAATTTCTCTAGGCAGGAAACAAGAGAAGAAAAAACCCCACAAAAACAAACCCAAAACAATTAAGAAAATGGTAATAGGAACATACATATCGATAATAACCTTGAATGTAAATGGACTAAATGCCCCAAGCAAAAGACACAGACTGGCTGAATGGATAAAAAAACAAGACCCATATATATGCTGTCTAGAAGAGACCCACTTCAGACCTAGGGACACATACAGACTGAAAGTGAAGGAATGGATAAAGATATTCCATGCAAATGGAAATCAAAAGAAAGCTGGAGTAGCAATACTCATATCAGATAAAATAGACTTTAAAATAAAGACTGTTACAAGAGATAAGGAAGGACACTACATAATGATCAAGGGATCAATCAAAGAAGAAGATATAACAATTATAAATATTTATACACCCAACATAGGAGCACCTCAATACATAAGGTGAATGCTAACAACCATGAAAGGGGAAATTGACACTAACACAATAAGAGTAGGGGAATTTAATACCCCATTTACACCAATGGACAGATCATCCAAAGAAAATAAAAAAAGGAAACACAAACTTTAAATGACACAATAGACCAGATAGATTTAATCGATATTTATAGAACATTCCACCTGAAAGTGGCAGATTACAGTTTCTTCGCAAGTGCACACAGAACATTCTCCAGGACAGATCACATCTTGGGTTACAAATCAAGCCTCAGAAAATTTAAGAAAATTGAAATCGTATTAAGTATCATTTCTGACCACAACACTATGAGATAGGAAATCAGTTACAGGAAAAAAACTGTAAAAACCACAAATACATGGAGGCTAAACAGTATACTACTAAATAACCAAGAGATCACTGAAGAAATCAAAGAGGAAATCAAAAAATACCTAGAAAAAAATGACAATGAAAACACGACGATCCAAAACCTATGGGATGCAGCAAAAGCAGTTGTAAGAGGGAAGTTTATAGCAATACAATTCTACCTCAAGAAACAAGAAACATCTCAAACAAACAATCTAACCCTACACCTAAAGCAACTAGAGAAAGAAGAACAATGAAAACCCAAAACCAGTAGAAGGAAAGAAATCATAAAGATCAGGGCAGAATAGATGAAATAGAAACAAAGAAAACGAAAGCAAAGATCAATAAAACTAAAAGCTGGTTCTTTGAGAAGATAAACAAAATTGATAAACCCTTAGCCAGACTCATCAAGAAAAAAGGGAGAGGATGCAAATCAATAAAATTAGAAATGAAAAAGGAGAAATCACACCTGATGCTGCAGAAATACAAAGGATTATAAGAGACTACTACAAACAACTATATGCCAATAAAATGGACAACCATGAAGAAATGGACAAATACTTGGAAAGGTACATTTCTCCAAGACTGAACCAGGAGGAATTAGAAAATATAAACAGACCTATCACAAGTAATGAAGTTGAAACTGTGATGAAAAATCTTCCAACAAACAAATGTTTAAGATCAGATGGCTTCACAGGCAAATTCTATCAACCATTAGGTAAAAGCTAACACCAATCCTTCTCAAACTCTTCCAAAAAACTGCAGAGGGAGGAACACTCCCAAATTCATTCTACAAAGCCACCATCACCCTGACACCAAAACCAGAAAAAGATATCACAAAAAAAGAAAATTATAGACCAATATCACTGACGAACACGGATGCAAAAATCCTAAACAAAATACAAGCAAATAGAATCCAACAATATATTAAATGGATCATACACCATAATCAAGTGGGATTTATCCCAGGGATGCAAGGATTCTTCAATATACGCAAATCAATCAATGTGATACACCATATTAACAAATTAAGAAATAAAAACCATATGATCATCTCAATAGATGCAGAAAACACTTTGACAAAATTCAACACCAATTTATAATAAAAATTCTCCAGAAAGTGGGCATAGAGGGAACCTACCTCAACATAATAAAGGCCATATATGACAAACCCACAGCAAACATCATACGCAATGGTGAAAAACTGAAAGCATTTCCACTAAGATCAGGAACAAGACAAGGATGTCCACTCTCGCCACTATTATTCAACATAGTTCTGGAAGACCTAGACATGGCAATCAGAGAAGAAAAGGAAATAAAAGGAATACAAATTGGAAACAAAGACGTAAAACTGTCACTGTTTGCAGATGACATGATAATATACATAGAAAATCCTAAAGATACCGTCAGAAACTACTAGAACTAATCAACGAATTTGGTAAGATTGCAGGACACAAGATTAATGCAGAGAAATCTCTGGCATTCCTACATACTAACAATGAAAAATCAGAAAGAGAAATTAAGGAAACAATCCCATTTACCATCACAACAAAAAGAATAAAATACCTAGGAATAAACCTACCTAAGGAAGTAAAAGACTTGTACTCAGAAAACTATAAAACACTGATGAAAGAAATCAAAGATGACATAAACAGATGGAGATATATACCATGTTCTTGAATTGGAAGAATCAATATTGTGAAAATGACTATACTACCCAAAGCAATCTACAGATTCAATGCAATCCCTCTCAAACTACCAATGGCATTCTTCACAGAATTAGAACAAAAAAATTTACAATTCGTATGGAAACACAAAAGACCCCAAACAGCCACAGCATCCTGAGAAAGAAAAATGGAGCTGGAGGAATCAGGCTCCCTGACTTCAAACTATACTACAAAGCTACAGTAATGAAAGCAGTATGGTACTGGCATGAAAACAGAAATATAGATCAATGGTACAGGACAGAAAGCCCAGAGATAAACCCACGCACATATGGTCACCTAATTTACGACAAAGGAAACAAGAACATTCAATGGAGAAAAGACACCCTCTTCAGTAAGTGGTGCTGGGAAAACTGGACAGCTACATGCAAAAGAATGAAATTAGAACACTCCTTAACACCATACACAAAAATATACTCCAAATGGATTAAAGATCTAAATGTAAGACCAGACACTATAAAACTCTTAGAGGAAAACATAGGAAAAACACCCTTCGACATAAACCACAGCAAGATCTTTTTTGATCCATCTCCTACAGTAATGGAAATAAAAACAAAAATAAACAGGACCTAATTAAACTTAAAAGCTTTTGCACAGCAAAGGAAACTACAAACAAGATGAAAAGACAACCCTTAGAATGGGAGAAAATATTTGCAAATGAAACAATGGACAAAGGATTAATCTCCAAAATATACAAACAGCTCGTGGAGCTCAATATCAAAAAACAAACAATTCAATTAAAAAATGGGCAGAAGACCTAAATAGACATTTCACCAAAGAAGATATACAGATGGCCAAGAGGCACATGAAAAGATACTCAACTCACTAATCATTAGAGAAATGCAAGTCAAAACTACAATGAGGTATCACCTCACACTGGTCAGAATGGCCATTATAAAAATACGTAGAAACAATAAATGCTGGAAGGGTTGTGGTGAAAAGTGAACCCTCCTGCACTGTTGGTGGGAATGCAAATTCATACAACCACTATGGAAAACAGTATGGAGGTTCCTTAAAAAACTAAAATTAGAGTTACCATGTGACCCAGAAATCCCACTATTGGGCATATACCTTGAGAAAACCATAATTCAAAAAGAAACATGTACCACAGTGTTGTTTGCAGCACTATTTACGATAGCCAGGACATGGAACCAATCTAAATGTCCACTGACAGATGAATGGATAAAGAAGATGTGGCACATATATATAATGGAATATTACTCAGCCATAAAAAGAAATGAAATTGAGTTATTTGTAGTGAGGTGGATGGACCTAGAGTCTGTCATACAGAGTGAAGTAAGCCAGAAAGAGAAAAACAAATACTGTATGCTAACGCATATATATGCAATCCAAAAAAAAGAAAAAATGGTACTGATGAACCTGGTGGCAGGGCAGGAATAAAGACACAGACAGAGAGAATGGACTTGAGGACACAGGGTGTTGCGGGGGGGAACTGGGGCTAAGTGAGAGTAGCATCAACATATATGCACTACCGAATGTAAAACAGATAGCTAGTGGGAAGCAGCAGCATAGCCAGGGAGATCAGCTCGTTGCTTTGTGATGACCTAGAGGGGTGGGATAGGGAGGGTGAGAGGGAGGGCATATGGGGATATATGTATGCATATGGCTGATTCACTTTGACGTACAACAGAAACTAACACAGTATTGTGAAGCAATTATACTCCAATAGAGATCTATTGAAAAAAAAAAGAGGGACTCCCCTGGTGGTGCACTGGTTAAGAATCCACCTGCCAGTGCAGGGGACATGGGTTCGAGCCCTGGTCCGGGAAGATCCCACATGCTGTGGAGCAACTAAGCCCGTGTGCCACAACTACTGAGCCTGCGCTCTAGAGCCCATGAGCCACAACTACTGAAGCTCATGTGCCACAACTACTGAAGCCCACGTGCCTAGAGCCTGTGCTCTGCAACAAGAGAAACCACCACAATGAGAAGTCCGTGCACCACAATGAACAGTAGCCCCCACTGGCTGCAACTAGAGAAAGCCCGTGTGCAGCAACAAAGACCCAGAACAGCCAAAGATAAATAAATAAATTTATTTAAGAAAGAAAAAAGAAACAAAGAAAAGGCTGGACCAAAAGCAAAAGAAATGGTAGAAGTATACCCAAGTATAGCAATAATGAAAATCGATTTTAAAAACACTGAATTTCATACTGAAAAGACAGATTGTACCATAAGATTTTTTTTAAATCTAACAATATACTATGTCTAAGAAGCATGTCTGAAACCTAGGAACTAAGAAAAGTTGAGAGTAAAGGAAATGAAAAAATATAAGCAAGGCAAATACAAGTTTAAAAAACCTGGCGTGGCTATGATGATATTAATAGACCAGCCTTAGTGATATAATCCAAAAATACTGATACAGTGTATAATATTAGCTTTAGTATTAATATGTGAAGAGGTAGAGTGTGATCTTGCTTTTCCTAGTTTTCCCAATTTATATTTCACTAAATTACTTAAAAATTGAGCATCACGGTTTTTCCTCATCTCTAAAGAGAGAAAATAATAGTATCTATCTTACAGTATCATTTTGAGAATGAATTGAATACACATATATTATGGACTGAATGCATGTAAATTGTTAAGCATAGGGTCTGACACACAGTAATGTTCACTGTTTCTGAGGAGGATGAAGTGACAAAAATCTATTTTAAGATAAAACCTAAAACAAATGAAGGAAAAGGCACCATGAGGGATAAGGAAGGTTAGTATATAACGACAAAGGTAAAATTCACTAGAAAGTAAAAAATATTCTAAATATGTCTGCACCTAGTATTCAAATAGATAAAATAAATTTTCAAAAAATGCAAGCACCACTCCCTCAGGAAAACCTTCCCGGATGATTGCTCCCTTACCCCCAACTCTTGCTCCCTTTCCTAAGTGCCTCAGGAGCTCCCAGTGCATAAATTAGATTATAGGCTCCTATCATATTAGTTATAATTCTGTTTCTCACTTCTCTCCTACCAAGTGCTTTAAGCTCTCTGAACACTAGAACTACCTTCTGTACTCTCAGTACTGGGTTACAAACATGATACCAAGTAAGCATCCAAAACATGCATGCTTCACAATTAGTAAAAAAAAAAAAAAAAAGGGCTTTAAAAGAGAAAGTTTGACAGACACAGCTTTTTTTTTTTCCAAAAACGATTAACCTTCCTCAGCCTATGTAGGAAATCTCCACACATTATCGTATTTCTTTCCACCCATTCATCCTATCGTAAACCCCAGTATTATGCAGATTGTCATATGTACATACATTTCTGTGAAAGATGACAGAAACATTCATTAATTTCTCATAAATATCTATGAATCGCAAACATATAAGAAATCCTGACACAGGGATTGATAAATTGACCATGGTTCTACCCCTCTGTCTCTGAAAATTCACCCACATAACAAGATCAATAAAAAGTATAAATTTTGCAACGTCAAAGAAATTGGAGTGCAGTAATGGGGGACAGATTTCAACAAAGTTTTAAAAGATAGTGAAGTAGATGAGATGTGAAAACAGAGATGATGAAGAGGAAAAGTACTTAAGTACCTGTGGAGAGAAATACCCAAGGGAAGTGAGCCAGGCTTCAGGGCTGAACCTCAGAAAGGTTCAAACTCTGGAGGTGCAAGGTGTCATGAGAGATGACAAACGGCAGACGGCATCTCTCCTCTTTCTCTCCCCTGCCCTCCCCTGAAAGGCTGTGAGAGAAGCTGACACTGGGAATCCTAGTTGGATTCAGCCAGTGGTGGAGGAGGGTGTGTATGCCCTTGAGAGAGTGAAACTAGGATTGCTAGTGATACTGCAAATTGGACAGTGGAATCCCCAGGTGTCTTCCCTTCCTGTGCTTCCAGAACACAGCCAGAAACTACCAGATCGTCCTCTGGAGGAAGGAGTCTCATAAAAAGACTTGGAGTACAGTTTAAGAACCACTTCATTGTCCCTGATCATGTGATAAATACAGCAGCCAACAAGCTTCACCTAGACACAAATACCTCTTCATGGCACTTTGTTGTTTAATATGTACAGGGATTGGGAATGCATATTACAAACCACATATGGATAAATGATTCACAGGCATTGCTCCAAAGTGTTAAAAAAAAATTTTAAATCAACACTGATTTCAAATAAATGCACTGGTTAAATTGTGGATGAGGGAAATGTAAGTGCTCATAGAGACCTATAAATTACTTTTAGTGATAACAGTGGAAAAATCATGTTACAAATAAAAAAGCAGACGTTTAGCCATTTAATTGAACCCCTAAAGGGCCAAATTCCTTCTTGAGAAGTCTATAACATTAGCAGATTTTCACCTTCCTAGTCATATTTTTGGGAAAATAGGGATAAAACCTGCTCCTTTATGAGTAAGGGGAAAAATGATAAAATCTGAATTACAGTCTGAAGGTTTACAGGGCTCAGTGCAGGTCTATTGGAGTATCTGAGATTCACCTCTGTGGAATGAGTTTTATTGTCAGTCTGAACTGCTACCACCTATGAGAAAGATACATAAAACAAATGCATTTGCAGACTACGTTTGCTTTCTTCTGATGAATGAATCTGTCCCAAGTCTTCTTTTTAGAAACGTAAGTAAAATATTGGCAGTTTATATTTTTTAAAATGTTTATTCTACCTCCAACGTATATCTTTTTCTGCATATAAAAAAATGTGCCAAAGAAAATATAATTATTTACCCAGCCAAAAAATAAACCTGGGCTTGGGTACAACGAACTAATACGCTCCTGCCCTGACTCTCTGTGATTAACAAGCATAGCTATCCGATTCAGTACCAGGATCTACACTTAATATAAAAACTGGTAAATTCAAGGAAAGTTTCTGGACATAGTATCTTCTGCTTACTGCCTATGCCTAGAAACAGCTCAAGGGAATGATACATTTGTCAAATGAAGAAGTCTCCTTTATAAAGTAATAAGTACGTTCAAATAATATTTCAATGCTCTAACAATTAAATATTAAAATAATAAGATATACCCTCTTTCCTTTGGGCTTAATTTATCAAAATAATAAACCAGTAAAAGAAATTTATACTACATTTTCAGTAAAGAATATGAAAATATTATTTTACAATTGTCAGGGCTGTAGTTATTTTTGTACCTACCTCAGTTGGTAGGTAAATGGGAAGTTTAATATAATGACTTTTCTTGGTAAAAAAAAAAAAATCTAATAAGATAGATATTTTGATAATATGCAAATCATGGGAAATATTAGCAACTTTGAGGCTGGCCATGTGGAATGCTGTAAAAAGTGGTATCCTGGGGGGACTTCCCTGGCAGTCCAGTGGTTAAGACTCCACACTTCCACTGCAGGGGGCGCAGGTTTGGTTCCTGGTCAGGGAACCAAGACCCACATGATGTGCAGCCAAAAAAAAAAAAAAAAATGGTATCCTGGGTTAAAAACAGTTAGAACATCCTTCATCTTTTCTCAGTGAGGCCTCTCTGATCAGTTAGATTGAAATACTGTGATTGAATAGACTAATGTACATAAGGTGAATATGAATCAATGGAGGCTTGGTCAGCAAGACAATATAGAAGCAAAAGGAGCCACAGAGGAAGCGAGGACACGGCTCAGCCAAGCCCCACCGGTGGAGAGGGAGTTTTGCCAAGGACTCTGAGTATCAGATCCGCATTGGCTTAGCCATCATCAGCGTAGAGGTGAGTGGAGTCTAGGCTAATGTTATCTACTGTTCTGATGCCATTTGCATTGTGGAAATGCATGCAGCAGGCTTTCTAACTTTATGCCATTAAAAAAAAAATCATATAACTGGCTAAAACTTTCTTCCCATTAACTGTCAGGTTAGATAAAGTCTCAGTACTAATTCTATCAATCGAAACAAAGCTGGAGATGCAGAGTAATTGTCATACGTTTAAAAGATAGGACTGAGTAAAATGGTACCAAATTAATTACTAAATTACTGAAGACTGATCTATTTCTCTTGACTTCTGATAAGAGTTAGAGAAAAAAAGTTCCTGGGATACATTTCAGGAATGAACAACAGAGTATAACAATTTAAACTGAGGAAAATTCTGATAGGAGCCAAACAGAAGTAAGATGAAATGTTGCCAAATGAAAAAGCTGAAAGGGACATTAAAATATAGCCCAGATGGCCAGTGTCTGTTCTTAAGTGATCTCTCAAGGCACATTCATCAACTTACAGTTTTAGTTACCTTAGACCACGGTGAACTGTTTTCACTCTAATAGGCTCAGAAGATTCGCTGTGTCAGCATTCCCAAACCAGATTTATCTTTCAGGGGTAAGAGCATGTCAGCTAAGTTAGGGGAATGTTTGTTTATTAACATATTACAATGAAAACTGTAACTGTGCCATGGCCTGACAGCCTGTGCAGCTTTCTCCCCGTAGGCAGGGAAGCTATTTCAAATGTTTCAGCCTATCGCTGGCTGTGTTGTGGGGAAATACTCAGGATGGGGAGCTGTATCCTCTCTCTCAAAGCCACTGTGGTAGTAACAGCATCGGCCATCCACTGAAAGCTCTGCTATGCAATGTGGTTTAGAGACAGTGTTTACATAACCTTGTTCCTCGCTGAACAATACAAGAGATCATCACCCATCCCTCATATATATTTAAAGACACGCACACAGGTGTACTAATATATATGTACGACTATGATATGTATTATTAAAATATGCAACAAAATACACAAAGTACACACACATGAATGAGTGAGCCTGGAGAGGCTGCCAGAGCAAACAAACTAGCCCTATATTTCTTTTCATGTCAAACGAGTGATACTTGAGTTTAATAGTGAAATGATTCAGACACAGAGAACAGACTGGTGGCTGCCAGGGGGGAGGGGGTTGGGGGAGGGATGGAGTGGGAGGTCAGGGTTAGCAGATGTAAGCTTTTATATACAGGATGGATAAGCAACAAGGTCCTACTGTATAGCACAGCAAACTATATTCAATGTCCTGTGATTAAACCATAATGGAAAAGAATTTTAAAAAGAAGGTATATGTGTATAACTGAATTGCTTTGCTGTACAGCAGAAATTAATACAACATTGTAAGTCAACTATACTTCAATTACAAAAAATAAAATAAAAAAATACTCTCACATAAATTTAAAAAACAGTGAAGTGATTAATATGATCAAAATAATTACTTTAACCATGCCATGATCAAACATTTTGCACTAAATATGTTCTGTTAATGTAACAATTGTTAATAACATACTACTGATTTGAAAAAGAATGTCCATTTAAGATTTTTATCTGAAAATATCTGAGAGAATATAACCATTCTCCAATTTTACCCAGCATATTCTTCAAGCCCACAGTCGTTCTGTGAATCTGGGAGAATTTTGTAATTGGCAGCCTCCACAATACTACTAAAGACTCAATTCAGTCAAGAGGAAAAGCATATGAGAGTGGAAAAATAAGTTGGGAGGCAAAAATGTCAATTTTTATGAATTTCAAAGCATATAAAAATTAAAGGTCTCCTCCTGCAGAGTCAAAGCAAAGGCTAAGAGTTAAAGTCAATGTAATAATACATTTTTTATTATTCACTGGGCTATGCATCGTACGTAAAACTGAAGAAAAGTGAGTAGCAGTACATAAAATAACCAAGTTAGAAAGGTGAGCTGTAGTTTCTTGGGAAATTAAATGGGGCCTCTACTAGACTACCATCCTCATAAATTTGTAGTTGTTAAATTCCACCACAAAGGAGATATACAAAGACCACAGGAGTCACATAGTCACATAATATATATATTTCCAGATTTTAAAAAATTATTTACTAATATCTTAATTTCAGACATGAATCTTCACATTATTGCCCATATTTAAGCAATGGGAGGATGGTTGGATTGAATTAAATCCCCTTTGTGATGTGAGTTCACAGTGTTAAAGTTTAAAATATCCTGGGATATTTTCACCTACCCATTCATTGATAATCAGTTGTAGCACATATACTATAGCTATTTCTTTTTGATATTGGGCTAGATAAGATCAAAACCAAAAAATCATAAATAGCATTTATTAAGAAATGTCCCCAGGCAAAGACTAAAGTCACAACTGGTAACAAATGAGCAAGATGAAGTTTGGGGTGACAAGTAGTTTGATTCTGGATATGTTCAGTTTGAAGGGCCTGTAGGATGTTTAGGAGATGTCCAACTGGAAACTGGAAATACATAGCCACAAAAAGGAGAGAGAAGGAATAAACAAAATTAATCATAGCAGGTTTTTTTTCAAATGAAAAAACATGGTTATAAAGTATTAAAAGCCTCCCATACTTTTTTCTCTTATACAGACTAAAGTCCAGAGGTTCTTAACCCAACCAAGTGGTTGTGTAGAACCTAACTGCAATAAAGCATTCCTTCCTTTGTTCTATGTCTGTGCCTTCTGTGAGTTTTGTATTTTAATGTGTTGATTTACATTTTAATAACTGCATCTCTACAGTAAGCCCCTGAGAAAGGGAACTGTGACCTATTCATTTGGGCATCTTATATATAGTAGGTGTTTATTAATTATTTTTAATTAAGTTGATGAGCTGACAGAGATGTCAGCTCTGTTTTCATTGGGTGTTTCAACAATATGAGAAAAACATAGGAGACCTTACGAAGATATGATTGGCAAAAGCAACTGTGAGAAAATCACTTCAGAGAAACCATGCAGTGGACACACAGTGCCCTTACTTAAATGGAAAGTACAGTACTAGAGAGGTTAAGTGATTTGCCTGAGGTTCACAGCTAACTAGAGTGGCCCCTGAACTCAAACTAGTTCTCCTTCTAGCACTGACTGGACCGTGGGGTGGGGGAACAGGGCAGGACATACAAGGTACAGGTATTTAATCATCTCCACCATAAGGTCTGCAGACCTTAAGTCGGCTTCCCTTATTGAAGTGTTTCAAAACATTAGACACCCCTACCTTCAAAATAAGAACAAAAGTACTATCTAAGAGCTAAAGTAAAAGTTTCTAAATTAGCCATTATTTACATTAAAGACAGAAAAGAACAACCAAAACTTGACATTCCTTAGAATATCCTTCTAGATACTGTTTGTTGTTTACTCAAGAAATGTTCTCAGTCTTCTTCCATATCAAGAGAGTAGGCCAGCTTTCCAGAATACAGGCTGAACATGTCAGATACTTAGTTATCCAGGATTCCATGTAACTATGACATAATTATGTCTAAGAAGATCTGAAATAAAATTTGTTAGGGGATTCTGGCAGCATATTTCTCATGAAGGGTGTGTGTGTGTGTGTGTGTGTGTGTGTGTGTGTGTGTGTGTGTGTGTGTGTGTGTGTGTGTGTGTGTGAGAGAGAGAGTGTGTGTGTGTGTGTGTGAGTGTGAGTGTGAGAGAGAGAGAGAGAGAGAAAGAGAGACTGAGAGTCCTCCTCGCTTTTGTGTACAGCTATGTAAGAACAACCCATGTCTGGAAAAAAACCTGACCACAAAGGCCAGCCCATTCAGGACTGTGAAGTGAAAAATAAAGTGCCTAGCACCAGTGGGCCATAGAATTAGCCAAATCTGGAACCCCTTCCCTCCAGGCTTCTTATTAGATGAAATAATAATGACAATTTTAAGTTCATTATTATTTAGGTATTCTGTTATTTGAAGCCAAAAGCATTAAACTGGCAGAATCATTCTGCAATGGAACGGTTTAGGTCCATCTATTTCATGAATAGCCAGAATGAGTGTAGGTAAATTCCTCTATCCATGAATGCATTCTGCCTTTTCTATTGTGTGGCTGAGTTATATGAAAGCACAGAGGAGTCTTACTTCCTACTTCTGAGTTCTACTTATTTAATATTATTATGTCCTTTAATTATGTACTGGATCATGCTGGGACTAGCCTTACAGCGATTTTAAAAGTTCTTTTTACAGAATCAATTAGAACTTCTATTCCTAGGCATTCCAGATTTCATGGCCATCTGGTCATACAACCTTTCCAGTACTTTTACCCTGCTGTGACACCACAGAACTGCCATAGGCAGCCAAATGCTCGTTTTCACTTAACTAGTTCTTGTTTTCCTGCCAATACAGAGGTGCAGCTTAGAACTGGGAATTCCCTATAATAATATGTGGCCATATATCCCTACAAATACACCTCTTCCAGTAAAATGAAATGCATTTTATTTTTTTAAAAAAATTGAAAAAGCAAGTTGATCTTTATGAAATACTAATTGAAACAATGAGGTGGACAGGGTTTGCCACATTTTATCTAATAAACATCAGTCATAAATTTTAATAAATTATCTTGCTTAATCTTACAATAATAAACTGGACAAAGTTCTTATGTAAAGATACATAAATAATTCTGTGTTCGACAGTTAGAGAATATACAATCTTCTCCAGAAAACACAGAACCGTTATAGTAACTGGCTATATAAAAAACCATAATGCAAGTCTTTCAATAAATATCCAAGAAATAATATCTCTGACTATAGTGTGTTTATACAGAAATAACCAATAAAATACAAGTCTCTGTGTGTATGTACATCAAATTTTTTCAAAACTTTAACATAACACACGGACTAATAAAAATCATAATGGATATTAAAAGATATTGAACATTACTAAACAATAATGAAAATACTATACAACAAAACTTGGGGGATGTATCTAAAGGGGACCTGTAAGTGAAACTGATAGCTTTAAACACTTACATTAAATATAAAGAATAAAATATCAGTTGAGCATTCTTAAGAAGTAACAAAAAGAAAAACTAAATACAAGGAAAGTAGGAAGAATAGATACTAACGATATAGAAAACAAAGTTGAGAAGAACTACTGAGTCTAAGAACTTGTTCTTGGAAAGATAACAATGTTGAGAGTAATGAAGACAAGAATGGAGAAGGCACAAGTGGAGGCAAGATTTGAGATTCACTCAACATTAAGAAAATAATGAGAAGGCTATGAACAAATTTATGCCAAAATTTTGAAAACTTAATGAAATAGACAGAACTTTAGATTGTGATCCCAACTCTACAAAGAACAGGATGCCTGAATAGCACCATAACCACTGAACTAACTGAGTTTGTGAGTAAAAAAATCTCACAAAAATCTTCATATGATAGTACAGGTGAATTTTACTGTATACAAAGAATGCCGCCTGCCGTATCAGTAAACAAAGGAGGCTGTGGCCATCAAGGCAGCAGCCACTGCAGCCACCCTGACTGTGCACCCTGAAGGGATTCAGGATGGAGAAAAACAGGTACTGGCCCCAGGTAACTGAGGTGCATAGTAAAGGAATAATTTCAATAAGCCCAGACCCTTGCATCTTCCCATATATAAAAAAAGCACTAAATTCATTAACTTGAGATGTCTGGTTTTTCTTTAATCAGCAGTAATGCTTTGAGGTCCTACTACCTGGGTTTTTGGTTTTTTGTTTTTTTTTTCTTTTGCAAAAACTCCTATATATCCTGGCTTTTCCCTTACCGCTTCAGAACAGTCCCTCAGGGCCATCTGACAAGTGTACCCTCTGCTTAGGTCCTCAGTTAAGTCCACCGAATAAAACATAATTCTCAGCTTTTAGGTTGTGCATTATTTTTCAGTCAACACTACCAATCTTTCAAATTCATTCCAATCTTACAGCAACGGTGAACAGGGGAAGAAAAAAGAAAGAAACAATTCCCTCTCAAATAATTTTTGTGGATATTATAACTCCGACACTAAAAATTGTGACAAGAAACACGAGAAATGACAATTTTAAGGCCAATCTTACTCACGCAAAAATCCAAGCCAAATATTAAGAAGACACATTTAAGAGTTAAAGAAAAGTGCTACAGAATGTTCATTTTTACTCATGTCAAGTAGGTTATTTAGACCAACTATGAAAGTGATTAAAAAAAAACAAAGTAAGGTTACTTGAAAAACTATATTATTTCTAAATGGAAAACAGTGTGCTGAGCATCAAAACCATGACTTAAGTGAGGACATTTGCTAATCCCAGCAAATAGGGGTATTTTGACAACCTTTGCAGTTGTGGGGCAAAAGTCAAGGATCCAAGCTTAACAAACATGGGGAATTGGACTCGAGGGGCTCTACTCACTAAGCTAGGATCCCCCTAAATTTATACACCCAGGGAAGGATGAACTAAAATTTAACGCCTCATTCCTATCCCCTTTAGAGGATGCCTTGGTGCTGAGCAAAGGAGAAAAAAAATAAAATGAGAAATACCCTTTATTAAGACACTTGGGTCATATGCTAGTTCTCATGTAGATTTAGGTCCAGGAACCTCAAGACATAAACTTGGTTAAAGATGGTCCTCTAAAATAACTGGAAAAGTGAAAAAAAAAAAAAAAAGAACTGGAAAAAATGAAATAGTCCCATGACGTCTTATCTTCCATTAGCACATAAAAATGACCAATTATAAACGAATGAACATTATCCTGAATTTCATGATTTATAATGTAAAGTTAAAACAGAATGATGCAAAGTAGTACCTATTACAATTATTCACATAATATAGAAAGAAACTGAGTCCCTCTTAACACCAGAAAAAGGTAAATATATGAAATGTCATGACAATTGCACAGTGTACATATAATTATATATGTATGTAACTATATATGGGTAAATTTAATTATATACAAATACATAAATATAATTTTCAAACAGTTCAATACGTACACGGAAATACCCAAACTAGCATACTTTGGAAATATTACACAATGACACTCATTTCCAATAATACTTATTACTCAAATGCTTGCAGTCTTAATCCACATTATTTCAACAGCATATAAAGTAGTTTATGTAGGCAAACAGAAGAACACAACATAAGCTTTCAACCTGATTATTTGACAATAGAGAATATGCATACAATCTGTTAACCAAAAGGAAAGCAAAACTACTAAAATCCTATTTGTTGCGCATTTGTTTCCTATAAGTATCTCTCATTCACTGAAATTCTACAAATTATTAAATAAATTGAACAAAGGACCAAACTAGTTATATCAGCTGATGGCAGGAATAATAAGCAACGTCTGTTTAATGGAATAAGATTATTTTAAGATTCACATGTTTTCAATGTCAGAAAAGGCACATCCAAGAAGAAATCAACTCTCTGAAACTGCATGTGATAGAGGCAGTTTTCAGAAATTGGCATTGAAGAATTGAGCCTAAATAGATGAAGAATTACTGGCACATTTACTTTATGGTATATTTTCCTGAAACTCTGTGGATATTATAAAATAAAAGGTGGAAGGTAATAGAAAATAGAAAAACAATGGACAGGCAATTGGATTGGAAATGACTCTAAGACCAAAATGATATACAATATACATTTTAACAAATGATCTGTCAAAGTCAGTGGAGGCAAAGTCATAGAAGTTAATAACGATTCATGAACTTGAAGAGCAAACAGTCAAGAAAACACATTTGAAGAAGTATATGGTACAAGAAAAAACAAAGTGCAACCATAAAAGGATGCACACGATGGTTAAACTGTGTAACGTTATTTATCTGAATGCTCACATGCTCTTTAAAATGAGTAACTGCTGTAATGGTTATTGATAACACCAGAAATAAAGAACATCCAATATTTCCTTAGGCAATATGGCCTAAGTTTTAAATTATAGCTGCAAATACTTCAATACTTCTCCCAAGGAAAGTTGTGGTCTGTGTTCCTTCCCCAGGATTCTGGGTGGCCTTAAGATTGTTGTGACGAATAGAGTACAGTGGAAGTGACATCATGGACTTCTAAAGCTGGAACTTAAAAGATCATGCAGCTTACCTATTGCTGGAAACACTCGCTCATGAGCCCTGCACTGTTATGTACTACATCAGACTACCCTGCGACTGACTGCCTGGAAATGTCACATGTGGGGACTTGGATCCTTGGTTCCAGCGAAACCCACACTTCAGCCATCCAAGCCCAGGTCCCAGACACAGGCATGAAGAAGCTGGAAGATGATTCAACTCCCAGGCTTAGAGTCACCCCTTAACCATTCAAGTCATGCCAGCTGAGCCTCAGACATCATGTAACAGAGACGAGCAACCCTGTTGTTCCCTATCTGAATCCCTGAACCACAGAATCTTTGACCACAAAAAAAAAAAAGGGATTGTCTTACCCAGTAAGTTTTGTGGTTACTTATTATGCAGTGTTGTATAACCAGAATAGGTAACTATAAATGAAATTAATTTAGGACAATCTATTATTAATAAGAAGATAAAGCATACTTACTGTCTAATGGAACATGATTTGAGTTAAATTATTCAGGGTATAGAATGTATTCCTAGAAATTCCCTGGTAAGCAAGAACAAAATGGGCAGATCAAATAATGGAACACGACGAAAATGGAAAGCATGCACACAAAACAGGATAGACTAACCAAACATTAAATTATTAGTGTTCACATTACTGTTCATATATCAAGAGCCTTTAAAATTCATGATCATCAAGAAATCATGGATGCTATTAGCTTAAAGTACTTTTCAGAAAAGAAGAAAATACATCAGGAGCTCAAAAATATCCCATGTCTTAAATAGAAAATTTTCACAATTATTTTCCAAACTGATTCTCACTGTGTGGCTCTAGTCCTTAGAATTCCAGCGTCTTTGCTTGATCTTTCTTGGTTCCCAGATTTTAGATCTGCTTATTTATTTATATTTTGACTACAAGCGTCAGCACTTTGACATTTCTTGGCTTTCCAAGACTTCAGCCTTTATCTCTGTGAGTTCCCTCATTCTTCATTTTCTGGCATAATATAACCCTTGATCCTGGTTTTGGGTTCTCTGACTCTCAGCTGGAGAGATTCCAAATGATGAATTCAACCCCCTCGTAATGTCCAAGAAAACCACTTTTTTTCTCTGACCCCTTCTGCTCCCACCTATTCTTTTTTTTTTTTCCCCATAGAATTTTGTTGACTCAGCCCTAATCTTTGCTGATTTCAATTTTGGGGGACAGCTGAGAATCCATTGGCGTTTCTAGTTATTTCACAAAATTGACAAATATTCATGAACACATAGTGGTCATGGAAACAACAGAAGAAATACAGTGTGTGATATCTACATTCTTTCTTCTTGCAATAAAAGCACTATCCCTAAGAGAGGGAATCTGGTAAATTAAAGATATATGGAGAATGAAAAAGGCTCCATGATTACCTTACATGGAGGTTTCAGGCAGCAGAATTAGCAGTGAAAAAAAGAAAATAGCCTAATGGTCTCAATTATAGATGTTTGAAGAATATTGAAAAATATCTCACATCTTTAAAGGTGAAGACCGTCATGGTCAACATACTATTGGAGAAGGAATTAAAAGTTGTATTTCAAATATGTAAGTCGAAGGAGATATTTGAGAAGAGAAAAGCATACGTTAAGACTAAAATGTTCAACTTTAGGAGACATTAGGACATTGAAATCTAATAAAAAATTACTAATTAACTGCCAAGATATGGACAAGATACCACTGCTGAACCTCAAGAATGAGGACACAGGATCAAGCTAAGGAGTTATATGTAAGAATTTGAAGATGCTAACTGAATCTATGAAAATTCATAAATAAATTGGATCAAAGGCTCTAAGCCACATAAGAATGAATATTAGTAGTGGTATATCTTACTAGTCTAGGGTTGTTACGAGTTTTGGAAAGAACCATATCTCTCTAATATATGGTTATGGAACCATATATTATGTGTTCCATATATATGGAACACATAAGGTGTTCCCGTGTGTCAATCACTTACTTCGGGTCCAAGGATATGGAAGTGAACAAAACAGACTGAAATCCCTGAAATTTAATACGAGTTTTTATTTTAGTGCAGGGAGATAGACAATAAGCGAATAAAGAACACATTATATTAGGAGAGATAAGAGTTTCAGACAAAAAATAATTAAACAGACAGAGGAAAGGGAATAGGGAGTAGAGGGGTGGGTGGGAGGAGTTGTTTCCACTTTAAACAGGACAGTCAGGGAGAGCCTCAGCAACAAGGTGACATTTGGGCAAATACTTGAGGAAGATGTGAAAGGCAGCCATGTGGACAAGCAGAAGCATTCCAGGCAGAGGGAACAACAAGCTCAAAGATCCGGGGCAACACTATTCCTATCACACTAGAAGAGTGTAGCTGAAGCAGAGACAATGAGGGGAAATTAGGGGTGGGTCACAGAGGTTTCAAGGACCTCTTAGGCAGAGCTTCAAATACTGTTTCAAGGATCATGACTTCTTCAGTGGTAAAACGAGAAGCACTGAAGGTTGTGAAGAGAGGGTGACAAGATCTGGCTTGCATTTTAGAAGGATGATTCTGACCATTGTCTTTGCTGCAGGGGAGCAAAGGCAGAAGTGGGGAGACCACCTTAAAGATTACTGCAATAGCCAACATGAGCGTGTGTTGGCTGAGGACAATGGAGTAGCAGATTTTGCACACATTTTTTTAAGGTAGAGCCAACAGGATTTACTGACGGATTGAAGCTGAAGAGAAAGAAGGGAGTCAAGGATAACTCCAAGGTTTCTGTTCTGAGCAATGAGAAGAATAGTGTTGTCGTTTATGAAGATGAGGGAGAATTAAATAGAAACAGGATTATGGGGAAATATCAAAAGCTTTGTTTGGGGTAATTTGGGATGCCTATTAGACATTAATGTGAGATGTAGAAAATCCAGATGAATATTGGGTTTGGTCAGGGGTAACTAATGTATAAATTCTCAAAGATTAAGTAAGTTATGTACATGAGGTTTGGAGCCAAATATAAGACAATTACTTGTGAGCAAAAAGTGTCCTACGGCCTTAAGATCCCTTTAGGGTATACTTGGTGCCCAAACACAATACTCCTGCAGGCCAGTTTTGACTTCTGAGCTCAGTCTCATCAATCAAAGAATAAATAAGCTTTAACGAAGGAGACAGTTCTGTACATTTTTGTGTAGGGAGTACATGAATGGCCTTTCAGAGATGAATGCTCAAGGTAATTCCAAAGAAGTCTGGGAATGTTTTTGAGCGATGCAAACACTATTAGAATAACGATATAGCTTTTTAAAACTATTTGAGAAGAATATTTCATTTTGATTAATAAAGTTTGCTTGTCTTTTTGTTAGGAGAAAAGGGCTTTTTAGAGTCACTCTTATGTGCATTAAAGTCCCACATTGACGGACACACATTCATCATCCACCCTTTATGTTAATTAAAATTGATGCCATAAATTAATCACAAATGAAAACTATAGGTTTTACAAACATTAGTCAAATTGTGTTAAAATTGAAAAGATGTTCAACATCGCTAATTATTAGAGAAATGCAAATCAAAACTACAATGAGATACCATCTTATAGCAGTCAGAATGGCTATCATCAAAAAATCCACAAACAATAAATGCGGGAGAGGGTGTGGAGAGAAGGGAACCCTCCTACACTGTTGCTGGGAATATAAATTGGTACAGCCACTGTGGAGAACAGGATGTAGGTTCCTTAAAAAACTAAAAATAGAGCTACCATATGATCCTGCAATCCCATTCCTGGGCATATATCCATAGAAAAACATGGTCTGAAAGGATACATGCACCCCAATGTTCATTGCAACACTGTTTACAATAGCCAAAACCTGGAAGCAACCTAAATGTCCATCCACAGATGAATGGATAAAGAAGATGTGGCACATATACACAATGGAATATTAACTCAGCCATTAAAAAGAATGAAATAATGTCATTTGCAGCAACATGGATGGACCTAGATATGGCCACACTGAGTGAAGGAAGTCAGGCAGAGAAAGATAAATATCATATGATATCTCTTATATGCAGAATCTAAAAAGATACAAATGAACTTACTTACAAAACAGAAACAGACTCACAGACTTAGTTTGGAAAACAAACTTATCGTTACAAAAGGGGAAAGGTGACGGGAGTGATAAATTGAAAGTTTGGGATTGACATAAACAGACTACTATATATAAAATAGATAACCAACAAGGACCTACTGTATAGCACAGGGAACTCTGCTCAATATTATGTAACAACCTAAATGGGAAAAGAATTTGAAAAAGAATAGAAACATGTATATGTGTAACTGAATCACTTTGCTATATACCTAAAACTAACACAACATTATTAATCACCTATACTCTAAAAAAAAGTTCACACAATAAAAAACTCCCCTCAAAAACAATTACAAAAATCTTGGCTGTAACCTACTCTTCAGTCATCCTTACTCAATGAGTACAGTGAGGGTTTGCTACACAGGAGGAACTTAAGGGTGATATAATATTGCTGGCAATGTGGGAAAAAAAATACACATCTGTTTGACGGGCAAAGGTTTATTTATGGGAAGAGGAAAATACTAGTACCACCAAAAACTGAGGTTTGTTTCAAAAAAAGAATGTTAGAAGTTTTCACAAATACATATTTTTATGGCAATAAGACCTATTTACTGGAAAAGTAGCAAAAAAGGCATTTACTTGAAAACCAAGATTTTATTTTGGGGAAAATGCTAGTTCTCAAGTTATAGTTACCCCTAGTGTCTTCATTTCCTAGTTTTTAAGCAATAATGTTTTGTGAAAGTTTTTAGTATCTAATTTATTACATAAATCACACTGAAGCCTTTTCAAAGAAATAACCATTAAAGTGCTATATGTTATTTTTGTTATTGTGTATAAAGTTTGGAATAGACGTGGACACAACTGCAGCTGTAAATCTGCTTTATGTTTTTCATTCTCAATAACATTTACACAGCAGGCAACTGGTTAAGTATCTCTCAGGGGTCTTTAAAATGAAAGTAGAAGCTTTATTAACTCATTTTCCACTGTTCTGACTGAAAAACCATATCCTGAAATTCAGCAAGTACTTAACAGTATGAACCTCTAAAACGAGAAAATTACAACAAAAAAGTATCCATGGGATGGTCAGTATGAGGGAAACTGATTGGAATTCGGATAAACAAGATTTGTGCCCAGAAGTAAATAATGATGTGGATAAGGTAAAGCTTTTTGATCCATTTAGTCAACAGGTGCTAATTAAGGAACAGAAGATAAAGAAAAAACATCATCTAGAATCACTAAGCTGGAAGAAGAAAGGTCAAGAAGTGATTAAATGTTACTTCTCTCAGTGGTGATTGCTGCTGGTTCTAGAATCAAAAGATTCCATCACCAGAGATATCTGACACTGCTGAGACCTCCCATGAGCAGGAGAAACAGCCTCCCAGGAATGAAGGAAATGCTTTCTGACAGTTTGCTCTAAAGTGATAAGGAAGACTCCCTAAATGTTAGGGAAAGGGTTCTGGCACTACAGCTGAGCTCAGTTTTTCAGGACCCAATCCAGATGCAGGAACACAGAAGACAAAGATGTCAAGATGTGGGAAATAAAGTTTCATGATGATGAGCAAGGTGTGTAGTCAGACCACAAGTTCACTTACCAGCTCTCCAAGAGGTAGCTGGGTAACAATGGGGGAAGATACAGAAGAGATGATGATACAACCTGCCTCATAGGATTTTTGTGAGGATTTATGGAACCATCCCACAGAAATAATGGAAGAGAATATTAGCTATTGTAGTCATTGAAAGTAGCAGATTTTGATGACTATGTTACAATTAGAAAGATGCAGATCTACATCTGAATGAAAGACAAGGATATAATTTCAAATGTTATTAGGTGAGCTTCCAGTACAGAAGACATCTCTCAGGACTTCACTGTTAACTAACTGGTGACCATGCAATCTTAGCCTCGTTTCATTTTGCAGTAACTTAAGACACAGCCTTAAATGAGGAAGGGAGAGTTGCACTAAACTTGAGTGAGGAAAATGAAATAAAGGTAACTTCTACTTCATTAAAATACCAATTTCAAATTTGGAAATTATATTCCCCTTTATGAAAAAGCATTCATGAATTGCTCATGTGCACATTATACAAATGCACAAAGTGTTTCTTCATTAAACAATAATTTCTTTTAATTCTACTATGAATATGACACTTGATGAGACTACAATGCCAGTTGTTTTCTCTAAAAGCTTCAGTAGGTGGTAGATGAGAAAAAACTTTCCTAAAACAACAAAATGTTAACTATAAAATGCTAAGTGCTGTAACAGAATTATGTTTATAGGATGCAACTTCATATGAGGGACTGCTATATAGAGCAATTCAAAAGGACCAAAGGTTGAGGCTTAAAGAACTCAGGCCTATCAGTAAAGTTTAAGTAAATATCAGTCATAGGCTCATATTTTCATCTATTAAGTTGTGCAAAGTAAACGACTGCATGCATTACTATTATTTAGCACGCTACTAACAATCATATTACTTACTTATCTACTGCCTAAATTATAAGATTTTTTTTCCATATGGGAAAACATACTTTTGCCCTTGAAACAGAATAATTCACTAACAGGCAATATAACAGGCAATGTAACTGAACAATGAGAATTCTACCATAGCCACAGGTCTCATGTTTTTAAGAGGGAAAAACTACACTGAATCAATTAAACTATTTGAATGTGCCAATACCATAGAGTATAGTACCAATTAGTTATTTACTCATGATACAGTTCATAAGGTCCCTGAACAACTTATAAAAACTAGAGAGCTAGTCTAAAATTTTCTTAAAGCAAAGACCTTTGACTTGACAATGGATAAAATGGAAACAATATTTATTTAATAAGTCATTTAAATACCAAATGTGATTAGGATTAGAGGAAGAAAAAACTATCCTAACAACAGCAGTTAATTAAAATTATGACTTAGAAATTAACGTTATTAGTCCTGAGGGAAGCCAGATCTTCTGTCTTATCTCAAAAGTGCTTAAGTATACTTGACACAGTGCACAGTGTTATAAATTATTTCCATTTTCGTTATATTATAGTCATTGCAGGCAAAGTAACTGCACACGTGCTAAATTGCCTTTGCATAAAACTAACATATTATAGACATATTTCAAATGTCTTGATTTCTTGGGCCATGACAGGCATGATATTTCTGAGAGCCGAAGAATCTGTGGACAAAATATAATAAATTAATACAAAGCAACAAGTAGACCAGATGGCCTTTGCTGATGTTATTTATTCATTTTTTTAATCAGCTAATTCATTTGAGGCAACACAGTATGTTATTCATCACTGAAGAATTGGCATATTTTTATTCAGTGAACACCATGCAATGTCATGACCACTGAAAGACTTTTACCTTAAATCATGTGTTGCCTAATCACTTGCCAATCTGCCCTTAATTTATAGAACTCCTTGTCTTGAGGAATCAGATTTATACAGTCCTTATCTACTTTTTAGATACCACTGAAGATTTAGCTTTGTAGCTTTCGTTTTAATAATTCTTTGTGATAGAATAGTCTCAGGTGTTTGCCTGGAGGTCTAGTGCATCAGTGCAAATTACTGGGTAAATGATTTATAAAAGAGGGGGCAAAAGCATGAGTTTAGAAGCTGATGAATTAAGGTAAACTTGCTTGGCAACTTACAACTTATTAATTAGAGATTTAGACCATAATAAATATATATTTAACACTATTCTCCAGAAAGTTAATTACAGAAATACAAAAGAGCATTGCTCTACATCAGAAATATAGATAACCACTATATATTGCTTTAAAATAATTTGTAATCATCTGAACTTTATAACAGCTGTTATGAAATTCCCAGATTGCTCGAATGGCTATTTTTTCCCCTCCCTTCCTTCCTCCTTCCCTTCTTTTCTTTTTCATAAATTGTGCATTGTTTTACGATTATTCTATGTTGGTTATTTTAAAAAGGAATCAGACTTAGTCCACAGTTTAAAGAAGCTCTGGTTTGTGCTTATAATATTTATGAACTATTATAATATATGTAAGATTAATAAATTTAAATATTTTATTTTCCACATCATTGCGGAAATAAATAATTTATTTTCCACATCACCAATCAAGTTTTCAAAGCGTAAAGAGACAAAGCATTGTATGCAAGACCTAATATATTTTAGGAATATTTTGAAATTTAAAAACAATAACTTGAATCTAACCACACAACTAGGAAAACACTGAAATGAAGAAAAAGGTTTTCATATAGAGTTAGCAGATAACCACTAACTCAAAATATAGATTGTTCAAATGCATTGGTTTAACTGAGTCTACTGATTGATAAAATGTTTCATTTCCTTTTATGAGAAAAAAATTAATTTATCTTAGATGCTGTAAAATAATTTGGTCCAGGAACACTGACTAAGGACAAGTATTTTCTGCTTTCAATGCAGGGTTGTACAAGTCTGGCTTTTAAAACCAGAATAAAAATGGTACCTAGGTTAAGTCTGATGTCTGAAATATACTGCCTACTCTACTGACTGCACATTTTATATCAATACTATGGTATTGTAAGGCAGCACTGAAGAGAAGAAACAAACGTCCAGTTGTAGAAAAACTTTTTGATTCCACAAATGTCAGGAAAAACAGAATAAATCACACATACACATACAAAGAGATTAAAGAACTAAACAAGAATTCCTATGTATGATAGTTTATTTTGATGAACAGAATTTTGCCTTATTAAATCAAGAGTTGAATATTGCTCACTGTTATTAAGGAATTTTGACTAATTTGTGGGAAACAGGGTCTATGGCGTGTATAAAAGTATGTTTATCGGTATTCATGATCCACTTTGAGGAAAATTACATGGCACCAGGAATGTAAAGACTTAAATTAATATAACATAAATGAGCCATTTCATCTGTGAATCAGTATGTTCTGCATGCAAGATTTAAAATCCTGCATTATTTCTGCATCAGAAAGGAGATATTAGATGTTGCATTTACGAATTCTACTCAAGGGGCTTCCCTGGTGGCGCAGTGGTTAAGAATCCACCTGCCAATGCAGGGGACCCGGGTTCGAGCACTAGTCCAGGAAGATCCCACATGCTGCGGAGCAACGAAGCCCATGCTCCACAATTACTGAGCCTGCGCTCTAGAGCCCGTGAGCCACAACTACTGAAGCCCACATGCCACACTACTGAGCCCACACACCTAGAGCCCATGCTCTGCAACAAGAGAAGCCACCCAATGAGAAGCCCGCGCACCACAACAAAGAGTAGCCCCTGCTCGCCACAACTAGATAGAGAAAGCCCGTGCACAGCAACAAAGACCCTACTGCACCCAAAAATAAATTAAAAAAACAAAACAAACAAAAAAACCCACCAAATACAAACACAAGCTTGGAAACATGTCTGACATTAAACTGGGTGGTGGGTGCAAAATCAGATAACATGTGAAACATATTACCCTGAAAAGGATTAAAAATCAGCACGAATGTAGTATCACATTATCATCATTGACGGGAAATAAGAGATGGTGAACAAATGTTTCCACAGCCCACACTCATTTATAGATGTATTAGTTATTTTTGTTCAAACAAAACTCAAAGAGACAAGTCCTTAAATTACATAAAATATTGATAAAAACCTTGTCAGTTACCAAATATTATGCATTTAATTATCATAACTTATATTCTGCTTTCAATGCATATAATCCAACTTTATGTAACCCAACGGTTAGGATGAATAAAAGTTTCTTATCCTTAAATGTGATGTGATATTGTGTGTGTGTGTGTGAGTCTAGATCAGGATCTGGTTGGGTTTGGGAGGGGTGGGGGGCTGCTTATTTACAAAGTAAACATTCACCAGAGGATGCCAATCAAGAACCACTAGCTAGTCTTAGAACAGGTTCACACTGCTAGTTAAATGCAGGTCACGTCAGATATTTTCTGATTCCGAAAACTCATGCTCCTAAACACTAACTATGCTGTATCAACTTCAATACATGCAGCTCTGAAAGATGCTCATGAGCGTTAACTATACTGCAGTTAAAAACAAAATGGAAAAAAGTTCATGAGAAATTCATCCAACTTTTCAGACAATTTCATTTTTAATCCATCCATTCATTCCATGGACATTTTCTGCATGACTGCCACAGAGCAGATATTCTCCCTGAATAGTAGAGTGGCAATATATATATATGATGCTGGAAAAGACAGGCATGTCTGCAGTTAGTCTGGAGTAATATTACATGTGTTAACAGAAATATGAACAAATTCTTACACAAACATAAAGGAAGGAGCATCTAACAGTGGAGGTTCAGAGGAGCAGTGGAGAGAAAGGTCTTGTGGAAGCAAGACACTGAACCTCAGGAGATAATTGGGAGGTCATTCCAGACAGAGAAGACAGTATTTGTAAAAGAGCAGGAAAAGAGGGTGATTATTTTGATACAGCAGGACCATTGAAAATATGAAGGATGTTTGGAAAATGAGTGTGAAATTATAGGAGCTTAAACTTTACCCAGATTTAAGTATCAATATTTGAAATGAAATGAGCAATTACCATTGTTTTTTTACAAGGTCAGAATCTGTGAAGTGTTTCAGTGACATAATAGTTGGCCTTCAGAGGAAACTTTAATGGCTGGAAGTTGACAAAAAGCTTCTAACTCTGCAAATATGGAAGATATTATGGGCAAGGAGTCCCATGTACTTGCCCACCAAGATGGGCTGCTCAGTCAGAGAATGTCACACTGTCTTTAAGCCTAGGTGACGGCTGAGACAGCGGGGTTATGTGGTTGAAGAGTATCCTACAGAACAGGAAATCTAAAACCACTGAGAATCATCTACAAGGTTAATCTGAAGTTCTCTGTGTGTGTGTGTGTGTGTGTGTGTGTGTGTGTGTGTGTGTGGTTCAGAAGTGTGACATCTTACATAAGTAACACATATTTGTCCTAAAATATTGTTCCTTTTCAGTATGTTGGATAAGACAGGCTTGCTGTGCATGGGGGGCACCAGTAAGCAGATATTCCCAAACTTAAAGGTAAGGGAAGCTGCCCTCTGACAGGTAACACATGGGGCATACAGAATTGCTTTCTGTACTTTCACGTAAAAGCTATTACTGGATAGTTGTTTTATCTGTGACAAAAATACATGCCAGGAAAAGATCTATCAGCAAAAGGGAAACAGAAGGAGGACAGTCAGAGGGAAACCTCAACTGAGGATGCTGCAGCACCAGTGGTGAGAAGATTGGCTGGACCTGGAAATCTAGCATCTAGATGCTCATTAAGTGCAAGGACATTTCATCTGAAGGGAAGAGTAAGGGCTTTGAAACAGTGGCCTGAGTTCAAATGTCAGCCCTGCCACATACTATGGGCTCTGGCCAGTTTATAGGACCTCTCTTAGATGTTAAGATGAGCAGAATTATTTTAAGGATATGCAAAAATATAAGTACCTTTTCAGACTTTACCATGCATGGATGAAAATGATTCCAACATTATTCATATCAGTGAGCACTAATTTGGCTTCCCAAGTAGATAAACAGAAAAAGGAGATGCCTTTGAAAGGGTATTATCATGTCATAAATGAAAAGAAACACTTTGAAGTATGAATTAATGAACTGGTTTTTCAGTTTCATGCATCAGTCTCATATGAATTCACTTGGTAAGAGAGTGACATCAGGAAAGTTCTTACCTCTAAATAGACAGTAAAGTCCTGCTTCAGGGCCTGAGTGTCTGAAGACCTCTAAAGCACAAAGTATTCATCAAGGCAATTCCTCTTTAGCCACCCAGACGACCTGGCTGGATAAATTCACTACCCAACTTCATAAAAACTATGGAACAGTGAGGTCCAAATAGAGACAAAACAAGGAAGCTACTGATTTATCTGGAAAACTTTCGTGAAGAAACAAATGTACTAAAAGTCACTGGATTTTGGATATAAAATGCTTTCTCTAATCTTACTGCTCAGCATTCCAAAGTTTAAAAATAACTTACAAAATATAAGACATGAGTAACATTTGCAAATCAAGCCACATTCTTTGCACCTACTGTGTGATTTTTAAAAAATACTTAAAACTTGTAAATTATAGGTCTATGATCCATTTTGATTCAAGTTTTTATATATGATACAAGACATGAATCAAAATTCATTTTATTTTGCATATGGATATACCTTGTTCCAGCACCATTTGTTGAAAAGACTATACTTTCCCTACTGAAATGCCTTTGTCCCTTTCTTGAAAATCAATTGTACATACATGTGTGTGCTTATTTCTTGACTCTTAATTCTGTTCTATTGACCTATTTGTCTATCTTGATGCCACTATCACACTGTTTTGATTACTGAAGCTTTATAAAAAGTCTTTAAATCAGATACTATTGGTTCTCCAACTTTGTTCATTTTTTTCAAAGTTGTTTTGGCTATTCCAGGTATTTTGAGTTTTTACGTGAATTTTACAATCAACTTATCAATTTCCTCAAAAAAAGCCTGCTGAGATTTTTATCAGGATTCCAATGACTATAGATTAATTTGAGGAGAATTGACATCTAAATAATATTGAGTCTTCTGATTCATAAACAATGTATATCACTCAATTTATTTAGGTTTTATCCAGTTTTTCTAAACAACATTTTTTTTCTTAGTGTAGATAGCGGTCTTTCACAATTTTTGGCAGATTTATCTCTGTTTCATAATTTGGTGTTATTGTAAGTGGTATTGTTTTTTAATTTTAACTGCTGATTTTTGTTTGTATATGGAGATGAAATTGATTTCTGTATATTGATCTTGTGGCCTGCAACCTTGCTCCACTCACATATTAGTTCTAATAGCTTTTTTGTAGATTCCATGAGATTTTCTACATAGGCAATCATGATGTCCTAAAATAAAGACAGTTTTGCTTTTTTCTTTCATATATGGATAACTTTTATTTCTGTTTCCTGCTTTATTTCATTGGCTAGAACTTCAAGTACAATGAATAAAATGGTAATGGTGAGAGATAAAAAAAAAAACTTGTAAATTAGCCAATTAAATGATGGTTATTAATTTGTAAAGGAAAAAAAAACCTCCTGCTTTGATAAAATTCAGCTAGCTTTCTGGATGCACAGAAAGCTTTATCTTATTTTTAATGATAATAATTACTGATTTAAATGCAAATTCATAATTGGTCAAGGTAGGCTATTCATTGATAATAAAATTATGTTTATGAAGCACTTTGTATTTCTTCGTGGGGGGACCGTTTAATATATATTTGCCACTTAACAGTGCCTTAGTTTATTATTAATTTTTAACTAAACAAGTTGTCCATGAAAAAGAATTCAAACAATACAGAAGCAAGAAAGACAAAAATGATCATGCCCCTCCACTCTCACTTTCCTCTTCAGAGATCCCCATCCACAGTTTGGTGTGCATCCTTTCACACTTTCTATAAATCTACATGCAGACACACACCAGCAAACACTAATGATCAGAATATTTGGTCCTTATTTAATGAAAAGGGAATTTTATGGAGTCGTTTTTTATTTTCTCTCCTTTAACCTGAAAGCCTAATTTAAAAGGTGGATTAATATGAAACAAGTCTCTATTGGGATGCTTTAGTTATTCTTTATAAGATTTTCAGTTTAAGTTAGATTTTTAAAACCCGAGTATTAAAAATTTGAAAAGACGTATGCTCATCTAATAGGCTTTAGTAATACACTACTTCAATTCTAACAGCTAGCTGTATGATAGAACCACCTCTCTGACTTATTAACAATGGAGAGGGCATTGACTTAACAATGAAATAAAGAGCACTCTTTCTTCTTATGTTCTACAGCTGGTTTTAAAAAAATAAATAACAAACAAGCAGAGTGAAATGTCCCTGCTTTTGAAAGGTGACTAAGATCATCACCCTAATCTTATTTGATTTTGTGTACTTTTTACGTTGGGGAAAAGAAATATAGACTGAAAATGTCAAGTTGAGAATTCCCTCTGCATAGAAATCACACTGGAGTTGATTTTAAGATTGGCTCCTGCAATGTGCTGGGAAATTCCAAACTAGTCTAGTAGCTAAATATCTTGTTTTAGAGATGAGATCATAACACTTCTATCTAGTGAGCATCTGTGAGCCAGCATCTTGTAATTTGAAAATCACAGGAAAATTGCAGCCATCTATTCCAGCAGTACACATTATGCACACCCAATAAGATAGTGATGGATGGGATTACAGGAGTATATGTACCTGAAGGTAAAGCACTCGATATCCAGATTTTGTAACCTGTTGGGGCCCAGGGCAGGCTGCTCCAAAATATGCCTCAGTTGGCATACTGATTATTTTGAATTAAAGTTACTTAAATGTCCAGTGCAAGAGGAACACTTTGACCCTCCTCGCTGTCTCCCTGAAAGCAGGAAATAAATCTTCCCTGTGAAAGATCGCTCCCTATACCAGGAAGTGGAAAGACATCCTTATCACCAGAGACAGGAAATCCAGGGCTAAGAAGCCTGTATAAACAAATCTTGTTACTTCTTTACTAATTTACTACCCAAGCCCAAACTTTCTTTAAATTCCTTACTAATTAAACACCCAAACCTAATGCTGCCCTGTCAATTCTTCTCAAATTTATTGTTTCTTTGTCTCAAAAGTTTAAAAGCTGCCTGCTTTGGCTGCTCCTTAGGTTCTGTTTCTATGAGACCTCTGTGCATGATTGAAATTTCTTTTTCTATTAATCTATTCTGTCAATTTTATTACCAGTCCAGCCACAAGAACTCAAGATGGGTAGAGAGGGAAATCTCCCTCTTCCTGACAAGCCTATTCCTTATTTCCAGGGTAAAAATAAAACCACAAACCAAGTATTAACCAGTGAGAAGCACTGACCTGCTCTCTCAAATGTTATCAGCCAAGGTCAGTCCTCTTGATGGGTAGACCTAGAATTTGCATTGATAAGGTCAAGTCAAGGAGTCAATTATTTAGATAGTCTTATTGATGAGCAGGGTTATTTTTCTTTAATTCCAGTGACCAAACTGATCCTAATTGGAGCCACCTGCCATCCTTTGAATACTACAAATAAGTCTGAAAATGCAATAACCAAGTTCATTCTGAAGATGATGGTGGGTTAGAACATGGATTTTACTTGAGATAAGAATTTATGACTGGAATATGAAGGAACTGCAATAGAGACTAAGTGATATTTTGTGATAATTTGTAAACAGACCTTAGAGTCTTTTTATGGATAGGACTTAGTTTTTGAAGGAGGTCTCAGTTAAAATTTTGGTCCCCCCCAAATTTTTACATTGTGCCCCTTAACTCAGAAAATCACTACTATCCATTTATTTTTATTTGTAAGTTAAATTATATAATACTATACATATACATATAAAGACAAAACTAGAAATTTTATACAAATAAAAGTTTTAATATTTTATTACCATTTCTCCAATTGATTATCTTGTCTCTATCCCAGGTATACAATACTACTTAGGAAAATAAGGAGGAAAAAACCCCAACATGGCTGATAATAGCACCTGATCTAGCATTCGATTACAAAATTTTACCAATTTCATAGTTGAATTAAGAGGGAAATTCCATAGTTTGTTCCATAGAATGTTGTGCCCTTCTCCATAGTTCTGGAGAATGGTGGGTGCGCTTAATCAAGAGACAACTAATACCCGGGTTCCAGCACTGAGGGAGCACAGACTCACAGTTGAACGGTGGAGAAGGGACTGAACTAGAAATTTAGTATCCTGAATTCTGATCCTAGCTTTGCCACTAACTAGTTCTATGATTTCAGCAAGAGATTTCTTCTCCACAAGCCTTTATTTTCTTACAGATCAAGGAACTATTTACTACAGGGGCTCTGAGCTCCCTTCCACCTGTAAATTCTGCAGGAAAGCATTAACTGCCAACTTTCATCAGCAGGTGATGGTAAAATAATTTCTCTGAGTATTTTTACCCATATACTGAAGGAGAGAGAGAGTTCAGCAAATTAAACCAAACCCTAAGAACCCTAAGGCTCTGTGAGGAAATGGACTCTTGTTTCCTGTTTAAATTCATTTTCATATACTGGTGCTTGAATAAGGTCCCTTTTGGAACATCTTGTGCTAGACATGCTGCTGCATCTATGTGAGCAACAAGTATAAAGTAAATTAAGCAGCAAGCCTCTAAGATTTGGAAATGTGATCACAATCCAATGGGGATATGACCTTCCTAAAACAAAACCCTTGATTTTACTTATAAATAATATACAGCAAAATTATCAAATAATTATTAAAATCACCTAAAGTTCAAGAGCTAACATATCTGTCTCCTGAACTTATTTTCATTCAACAAAAGTCATATCAGATAAACTCAGGTTGTTCCTAATTCTCAACATTTCTATATTCTCACTGATTGTAAATGCGAGATGAAAATGTGGGACCTCCCCTCCCGAGAGCGTGTGCAGCCTGCCACTGCCAGGGTCCCGAGATCGAGCGACAACTTCCCCAGGAGAAAGCACGGCGCGCCTCAGGCTGGTGCAACGTCACGCCGGCCTCTGCCGCCGCAGGCTCCGTACCCCTCCCTCCCCCCGGCCTGAGTGAGCCAGAGCTCCCGAATCAGCTGTTCCTTTAACCCCGTTCTGCCTCAGCAGAGAACAGCCGCCCTCCGGCGACCTACACGCAGAGGCATGGCCAAATCCAAAGCTGAGCCCCAGAAGCTGTGCGAACAAAGAAGAGAAAGGGAAATCTCTCCCAGCAGCCTCAGAAGCAGCGGATTAAAGCTCCACAATCAACTTGATGTACCCTGCATCTGTGGAATATAGGAAGAGACAACGAATCATCCCAAATTGAGGAGGTGGACTTTGAGAGCAAGATTTATGATTATTTCTCCTTTTCCTTTTTTGTGAGTGTGCATGTATATGCTTCTGTGTGAGATTTTGTCTGTATAGCTTTGCTTCCACCATTTGTCCTAGGGTTGTATCCGTCCATTGTTTTTTTCTTTTTTTTTTTACTTTTTAAAATTTTTTTCTTAATAATTATTTTTTATTTTAATAACTTTATTTTATCTTACTTTATATTATTTTAACCTCTTTCTTTCTTTCTTTCTATTTTTTCTCCCTTTTATTCTGACCCGTGTGGATGAAAGGCTCTTGGTGCTCCAGCCAGGAGTGAGTGCTGTGCCTCAGAGGTGGGAAGGCCAACTTCAGGACACTGGTGCACAAGAGACCTCCCAGCTCCATGTAAAATCAAACAGCGAAAATCTCCCAGAGATCTCCATCTCAACACCAACACCCAGCTTCACTCAACGACCAGCAAGCTACAGTGCTGGACACCTATGCCAAACTAGCAAGACAGGAACACAGCCTAAAATCATAGTAAGTCCACTGACACCCCAAAACACACCACCAGACGTGGACCTGCCCACCAGAAAGACAAGATCCAGCCTCATCCACCAGAACACAGGCACTAGTCCCCTCCAACAGGAAGCCTACACAACCCACTGAACCAACCTTAGCCACTGGGGACAGACACCAAGAACAACAGGAACTACGAACCTGCAGCCTGTGAAAAGGAGACCCCAAGCACAGTACCAAAAGCAAAATGAGAAGACAGAAAAACACAAAGCAGATGAAGGAGCAAGATAAAAACCCACCAGACCTAACAAATGGAGAGGAAATAGGCAGTCTACCTGAAAAAGAATTCAGAATAATGATAGTAAAGATGATACAAAATCTTGGAAATAGAATAGACAAAATGCAAGAAACATTTCACAAGGACCTAGAAGAACTAAAGATGAAACAAACAGTGATGAACAACACAATAAATGAAATTAAAAATACTCTAGGAGGGATCAATAGCAGAATAACTGAGGCAGAAGAACGGATAAGTGACCTGGAATATAAAATAGTGGAAATAACTACTGCAGAGCAGAACAAAGAAAAAAGAATGAAAAGAACTGAGGACAGTCTCAGAGACCTCTGGAACAACATTAAACACACCAACATTTGAATTATAGGGGTCCCAGAAGAAGAAGAGAAAAAGAAAGGGACTGAGAAAATATTTGAAGAGATTACAGTTGGAAGCTTCCCTAATACGGGAAAGGAAATAGTTAATCAAGTCCAGGAAGCACAGAGAGTCCTATACAGGATAAATCCAAGGAGAAACACGCCAAGACACATATTAATCAAACTGTCAAAAATTAAATACAAAGAAAACATATTAAAAGCAGCATGGGAAAAATAACACACAAGGAAATCCCCATAAGGTTAACAGCTGATCTTTCAGCAGAAACTCTGCAAGCCAGGAGGGACTGGCAGGACATATTTAAAGTGATGAAAGAGAAAAACCTACAACCAAGATTACTCTACCCAGCAAGGATCTCATTCAGATTTGATGGAGAAATTAAAACCTTTGCAAACAAGCAAAAGCTGAGAGAGTTCAGCACCACCAAATAAGCTTTACAACAAATGCTAAAGGAACTTCTCTAGGCAAGAAACACAAGAGAAGGAAAAGACCTACAATAACAAACCCAAAACAATTAAGAAAATGGGATTAGGAACATATATATCAATAATTACCTTAAATGTAAATGGATTAAATGCTCCCATCAAAAGACACAGACTGGCTGAATGGATACAAAAACAGGACCAGTGTATATGCTGTCTACAAGAGATCCACTTCGGACCTAGGGACACATACAGACTGAAAGTGAGGGGATAGAAAAAGATATTCCATGAAAATGGAAATCAAAAGAAAGCTGGAGTAGCAATTCTCATATCAGACAAACTTGACTTTAAAATAAAGTATTACAAGAGACAAAGAAGGATACTACAAAATGATCAAGGGATTGATCCAAGAAGAAGATATAACAATTGTAAATGTTTATGCACCCAACACAGGAGCACCTAAATACATAAGGCAAATACTAACAGCCATAAAAGAGGAAATTGACAGTGACACAATCATAGTAGGGGACGTTAACACCCCACTTTCACCAACAGACAAAATGAAATCCAAAATGAAAATAAATAAGGAAACACAAGCTTTAAATGATACATTAAACAAGATGGACTTAATTGATATTTATAGGACATTCCATCCAAAAACAACAGAATACACATTTTTCTCAAGTGCTCATGGAACACTCTCCAGGACAGATCATATCCTGGGGGTCACAAATCAGGCCTTAGTAAATTTAGGAAAATTGAAATCGTATCAAGTACCTTTTCCTACCTCAATGCTATGGGACTAGATATCAATTACAGGAAAAGATCTGTAAAAAATACTAACACATGGAGGCTAAACAATACACTAGTTAATAACGAAGTCATCACTGAAGAAATCAAAGAGGAAATCAAAAAATACCTAGAAACAAATGACAAAAAGGACATGACGACCCAAACTCTATGGAATGCAGCAAAAGCAGTTCTAAGAGGGAAGTTTATAGCAATACAATCCTACCTTAAGAAACAGGAAACATCTCATATAAAAAACCTAACCTTGCACCTAAAGCAAATAGAGAAAGAAGAACAAAAACCCCCCAAAGTTAGCAGAAGGAAAGAAATCATAACGATCAGATCAGAAATAAATGAAAAAGAAATGAAGGGGGCTTCCTGGTGGCGCAGTGGTTGGGAGTCCGCCTGCCGATGCTGGGGACACGGGTTTGTGCCCCAGTCTGGGAGGATCCCACATGCTGCGGAGCAGCTGGGCCCGTGAGCCATGGCCACTGAGCCTGCACATCTGGAGCCTGTGATCCGCAACAGGAGAGGCCACAACAGTGAGAGGCCCGCGTACCACAAAAAAAAAAAAAAAAAGAAAAGAAATGAAGGAAACGATAGCAAAGATCAATAACACTAAAAGCTGGTTCTTTGAGAAGATAAACAAAATTGATAAACCATTAGCCAGCCTCATCAAGAAAAAAAGGGAGAAGACTCAAATCAATAGAATTAGAAATGAAAAAGGAGAAGTAACAACTGACACTGCAGAAATACAAAGGATCATGAGAGAGTAATACAAGCAAATATATGCCAATAAAATGGACAACCTGAAAGAAATGGACAAATTCTTAGAAACGTGCAACCTGCCAAGACTGAACCAGGAAGAAATAGAAAATATGAACAGACCAATCACAAGCTCTGAAATTGAAACTGTGATTAAAAATCTTCAAAAAACAAAAGCCCAGGACCAGATGGCTTCACAGGCGAATTCTATCAAACATTTAGAGAAGAGCTAACACCTATCCTTCTCAAACTCTTCCAAAATATAGCAGAGGGAGGAACACTCCCAAACTCCTTCTACGAGGTCACCATCACCCTGATACCAAAACCAAAGATGCCAAAAAGAAAGAAACCTACAGGCCAATAACACTGAATGAACATAGATGCAAAAATCCTCAACAAAATACTAGCAAACAGAATCCAACAGCACATCATAAGGATCATACACCATAATCAAGTGGGGTTTATGCCAGGAATGCAAGGATTCTTCAATATACGCAAATAAATCAACGTGATACACCATATTAACAAATTGAAGGAGCAAAACCATATCATCATCTCAATACATGCAAAGAAAGCTTTCGACAAAATTCAACACCCACTTATGATAAAAACCCTGCAGAAAGCAGGCATAGAGGGAACTTTCCTCAACATAATAAAGACCATATATGAAAAACCTAGAGCCAACATTGTCCTCAATGGTGAAAAACTGAAACCATTTCCACTAAGATCAGAAACAAGACAAAGTTTCCCACTCTCACCACTATTATTCAACATAGTTTTTGAAGTTTTAGCCACAGCAATCAGAGAAGAAAAAGAAATAAAAGGAATCCAAACTGGAAAAGAAGAAGTAAAGCTGTCACTGTTTGCAGATGACATGCTACTATACATAGAGAATCCTAAAGATGCTACCAGAAAACTACTAGAGCTAGTCAATGAATTTGCTAAAGTAGCAGGATACAAAATTTATGCAAAGAAATCGCTGGCATTTCTCTGCAATAATGATGAAAAATCTGAAAGTGAAATTAAGAAAACACTCCCATTTACCACTGCAACAAAAAGTATAAAATATCTAGGAATAAACCTACCTAAGGGGACCAAAGACCTGTATGCAGAAAATTATAAGACACTGATGAAAGAAATTAAAGATGATACAAATAGATGGAGAGATATACCATGTTCTTGGATTGGAAGAGTCAACATTGTGAAAATCACTCTACTACCCAAAGCAATCTACAGATTCAACACAATCCCTATCAAACTACCACTAGCATTTTTCACAGAACTAGAACAAAAAATTTCACAATTTGTATGGAAACACAAAAGACCCTGAAGAGCCAAAGTAGTCTTGAGAACGAAAAACAGAGCTCGAGGAATCAGGCTCCCTGACTTCAGACTATACTACAAAGCTACAGTAATCAAGACAGTATGGTACTGGACCAAAAACAGAAATATAGATCAATGTAACAGGATAGACAGCCCAGAGATAAACCCACGCACATATGGTCACCTTATCTTTGATAAAGGAGGCAAGAATATACAGTGGAGAAAAGACAGCCTCTTCAATATGTGGTGCTGGGAAAGCTGGACAGGTACATGTAAAAGTATGAAATTGGAACACTCCCCAACACCATACACAAAAATAAACTCAAAATGGATTAAAGACCTAAATGTACGGCCAGACACTATCAAACTCTTAGAGGAAAACATAGACAGACCACTCTATGACATAATCACACCAAGATCCTTTCTGACCCTCCTCCTAGAGTAATGGAAATAAAAGCAAAAATAAACAAATGGGACCTAATGAAACTTAAAATCTTTTGCACAGCAAAGGAAACCATAAACAAAACCAAAAGACAACCCTCGGAATGGGAGAAAATATTTGCAAATGAAGCAACTGACAAAGGATTAATCTACAAAATTTACAAGCCGCTCACGCAGCTCCATAACAAAAAACCAAACAACCCAATCCAAAAATGGGCAGAAGACCTAAACAGACATTTCTCCAAAGAAGATATACAGATTGCCAGCAAACACATGAAAGAATGCTCAACATCGTTAATCATTAGAGAAATGCAAATCAAAACTTTAATGAGATATCATCTCACACTGGTCAGAATGGCCATCATCAAAAAATCTAGAAACAATAAATGTTGGAGGGTGTGGAGAAAATGGAACCCTCTTGCACTGTTGGTGGGAATGTTAATTGATACAGCCACTATGGAGAACAGTATGGAGGTTCCTTTAAAAACTACAGATAGAACTACCATATGACCCAGCAATCCCACTACTGGACATATACCCTGAGAAAACCGTAATTCAAGAAGAGTCATGTACCAAAATTTTCATTGCAGCTCTATTTACAATAGCCAGGACATGGAAGCAACCTAAGTGTCCATCAACAGATGAATGGATAAAGAAGATGGGGTACATATATACAATGGAATATTACTCAGCCATAAAAAGAAACGAAATTGAGTTATTTGTAGTGAGGTGGATGGACCTAGAGTCTGTCATACAGAGTGAAGTAAGTCAGAAAGAGAAAAACAAATACCGTATGCTAACACATATATATGGAATCTAAAGAAAAAAAGAAATAAAAGGTCATGAAGAACGCAGGGGTAAGATGGGAATAAAGACACAGACCTACTAGAGAATGGACTTGAGGTTATGGGGGGGGGAAGGTTAAGCTGTGACAAAGTGAGACAGTGGCCTGGACATATATACACTACCAAACGTAAAACAGACAGCTAGCGGGAAGCAGCCGCACAGCACAGGGAGATCAGTTCATTGGTTTGTGACCACCTAGAGGGGTGGGATAGGGAGGGTGGGAGGGAGGGAGACGCAAGAGGGAGAAGATATGGGAACATGTGTGTATGTGTGGCTGATTCACTTTGTTGTGAAGCGGAGGCTGGCACACCATTGTGGAGCAATTATACTCCAATAATGATGTTAAAAAAGAAAAAGAAAAAAGAAGAAAATGTGGGAAAAACGTCCCAGGAACAGATTCTCCCCACAATAACATATTTAATTACTCAGCACCTCTCATTGGTCCACACTGCAGCCATCTCACACTGCTGCTTGTTCTTCACTTCCATGCTTTCTGACTGGTATAATGCAATACAGCTGTGAAATTTTATTTTTTTCCATGTCACATTTGTACAGCAATGACCTTTAGATACCAAATGTTATGTTCCACGTTGGGAACAATAAGATTTAATTTAATAATATGGAAGTAGAGTAATGCATCCTGTGAAATCTAAAATATTATGACACAACTGAGATGAGTTTGACTTCTAAGAAAAGTATTACAAAGAAAATGGTACCCTCAGCTAAATAAATAATTTATTTCTATTTTAATTTGATTGCTTTGTTCATAAGATTTCATCAGTCTCTGTTTCACTTTAAACGCTCAGATTAAAGCCTCTCATTGCCATTTGTTCAATCATTTATTATCTTTGGGGACTCAAGAACTCCTGATGATTTTGTTTTCTCTATGATAGTGGATTCTTTTTTACTTCCATGCTGGAAGCCAAAAGATTAATCCTTTGGAATCTCAACGAATCACCTAATTAGTAACTTACTAAAAATGAAATAAGTTAATTATGTGTAATTTCTTCATAAAGATCAAATGACAGGCAAAGCACTTTCCTAAGGCTAGTCCCTTCATTTGTAGCATTAATGAGAAAAGCAGAAATCAAATAAAGTTTTGATTAGTGCTGATAGCACCACAATACAATAATAGATTTCTAGGTTATTCTATTAGAAGCATCAGCTCAGCATGAGTCCCTTCCTTGTATATTAGTTTTTAAAAAAGTGTCCTACTCCATAATAATATACTCATAAGCCAATTCACTAAAATATATAACTCTCAAGCTAATTAAATTCAACTAATATAAACTGAGTACCTACTAGGTACAAGATAGTATGAATTCCTGCTTCACCACTTACTAGTTCTGTAACCCATACCAAGTCACTTAAATTCTCTAAGCTTCAATTTCCTCAAATGTAGAAAAGGGGCAATAACATGTGGTACGTCCTAGGATTATTGAGATGATAAAATGTGTGCTAGGTATAACAAGTGCTGAAGAAATACTCTCTTTCATTAAATGGTACCCATAGTAAAGGAGGTAGACTTATGTAGTAAAAGCATCCCGCCATCAACACTAACCTGGATGTGAAACAAGTCCTTCCTGGTTTCCACACATACAAACACCTATGGAGCCAAGTATTTCATTTGGTTGGTTAGATTTGCTGGAGAACTAGTGATCACAGTGAAGGGATCACATCATACGGAGGGTTATCTTCTGTCATCTCACTGATCTCCTCAGCTCCCCACTCTGCTGCTCCTTTCCTCCAGGATTACCTTCTGCATTTCCAAATCTAACGGATCAATTCACTTCCAGTCTTGCCTCCAAAGGGATATAACGAAAACCATCAAGATTTTTCAGGAGAAGAAAAGGCCAATCATGTTAACAGTTTCCATCTGCTACAGAACGTATTTATGGTTATAAATAACATTTTTTCTTGCTAGTTTATTGTTTCTTTTATTAGAGATGGTAGTAAGAGCCAGAACGCAGTGCACCAACAAATAAATGGCAAGTGAAGAAGGTCAGGCAACAGATATTGAATACTTTTTTTTAAATAGTTTCACCTAGGGGCTTCCCTGGGTTGCGCAGTGGTTAGGAATCCGTCTGCCAATGCAGGCGACACGGGTTTGAGCCCCGGTTCAGGAAGATCCCACATGCTGCAGAGCAGCTAGGCCCGTGCGCCACAACTCTAGAGCCTGCGCACCTAGAGCCGGTGCTCCAAGATGAGAGAAGGCCACCGCAATGAGAGGCCCGTGCACGGCAATGAAGAGTAGTCCCCGCTCACCGCGACTAAAAACAAAGCCCATGCACAGCAACAAAGACCCAGCGCAGCCAAAAATAAATTAAAAAAAAAAAAAAAGTTTTACCTATTAAGTAATGAAAGAGGCTATTACTGTGAAGGAAGGGCAAGGTCAAGGGATGATTTTCAGTTTATTTGGGGTTTGTTTACTTGTGGAATCAGGGAAACCAGAGCATATTAAAAGACGGAGGGGAAGAAAGAAGCAGATGGATTAATTGAAAGAGACTGTTTGATGTCCCAGAAGAGAGAAGAGAGGGGTTTGGACTGAGTCCACATTAGCTTTGAGATGACCAAAGTTAGACATGTCTTTCAGACAGAAGTGAAGATGGGGAGTAGGAATAAAAGAGTAGAAAGTTTAGTAGGGAACCCACTAAACTACTAATTTTAGTAGGAAATTCTAGCATATGGCCCCATTGACACTTTTGGTAGCTTTTGCTTACAGAAAACAATTGAGTCTCATCTTAGATCCAAAGCCCCTTCAATGTGAAGGGTCCTGATTTACCTTTGCCATTCCAGGGATCTGAGAGGCTAAATATCATTATATGTGCTTAACAGTTGTACCTACACTGTAGTCAACAGACTACCTATGTTTTACCATTTTCTACTTGCTAAAATTCACCAACTCTTTTATATTTATGGCTTATTTATTGTAGTTAGTAAGGAAATATCTGTACAAACGTTTAGAAATAAAGAAGAATTAGGATGGTTATATTAAGCATTTATTTTGAAAACTATACACCATAAAAAATTAAAATGTCTCAATGCTTTTATTTATAATTATATTATAGTTGTTTAGTAATCTATCCAAAGTGAATAAAATTTTTTTTAATTTAGTAAAATTTACTATTACCTTCAACAATAATTCAGTTCTTTTATTATCAAAAATTGTTAAAAAGGAATCATTTTCTGTGGACAGTTCTCAAGCAAATTCTGTTTAATTACTCCCATCCAATGTCAATTTGCTTAATTTTATTTGATATTTATCTACATAAAAGGCATTTTATGAATTTTTTTGTACTTACTCATCATGCATATAATGCCTTTGATTTAGACTTAACCTGTATCCACACAAATAAATATCAAAATATGACTGCATTAAATAGAAATAAAAATCACGAGAGGGCTCACCATCTTATATGCTTGTTTTACCATTACTTCTGAACTAGATATTCAGTCTCATCTTTTCCTTCTGCAGTTGATCTTACACATTAATGTCACTTTAATCTTCTCTCAAGAGCACTTTCCTTCTGCTACACACCCCTTCATACAGTTAAAATCTCTACAATGGAAACTATACTACAGTCAGGCCCTAATATCCTATTTGTGTTTTGGCTAATGTTGCCTCTTCCTCCTTCTTTCTGCTCCTCTCCTTACTTCCTAGATCAGTTCTCCAAAATGTGTTCTGAGGAGCACTAGTGTTCAAAACAGTCCATGGCTTAAAGGTCAAATAAGCTTGGGGAACTCTATCACTTGCACATTCCCGTATTAAATACTGAGGAGTCCTGCAAACAGATAGCTGTATGCTTTAAAGCCAACATCTCCCAAATCTATGCATCCATGGAAACATCTGTGAAAAATCTACCAAAAATTTTTTTTAAACCTAGATTGATCATCAATGTACTAGAATTGTTTTTCTCCTTCAGCTATCTTCTGACTGGGAGGCCCTGCTAAAAGTTTCTGATTGCTGATTGGCAGTGCTGAACTTCTCCAGATGTTAGGCAGGCGTTTGCTGAGTGATCAGTGGAACAGTCCACACTTTTAGAGAACAAACCAGAAGGGGGCTTTTTGTTCTGAAAACTCTGTCCAGTTGGTTGCCATTGTGGATATTTTCATCATAAAAAAGCAATTTACAGAACATTTTCCATTTTGTCCTCTTCTGGATACATTCAAAGGGATTAATTTTCTTAAAATTTGGCACCCAGAATAGAACATAGTATAATAGATACAGTTTAACTAGTGTAGAGAAAAATACAGCTATTGTTTCCCATGGTCTTGACTCTCCTCCATTAATGCAGAATAATATCATCTGAATATTATATTTTAGTAGCATTATCACTCTGTAGATTTATATTTAGCTTGATGTGAATAACAATTTTCTCCTTTCTTATTTGGATTTCCATCCTAACTATTGTCAAAGCCACCTCCCTCATGGTGGACCTTAACAAGGAGGGAGGATCTGAGAAGAGCTTTTCCAAGACATGTCAGTTTCATGAGAACGGCAAAGGCAGATGATTGCTGGGGAACTTTCTGGGACACCGAGGCAGCTGATGAGATCACTTCTAAGCGAGGATGCTCTTGGAAAAGTCTTGGAGAATTGATCAGTGCTTAGTCCAAGGGGAACTGAAATGAAGGAGGAGTAAAGGCTGGAGCATTTTTAGGTCGGTGGCCAACAAGGAACGTTTCTATTTATCTTGGTGGGACTCTAGATCCTCCCTTGCCAAACTCCACAAATTCTGTCTGATCCTCTCTCCTCCTCTGGTAGCTTCTACACCCCCAGTTCTTTGTCAGCTACTCTACCTGCTACTTCTAAGTCTCATCTGAGTCTCATTTGAGGTTCTGTCTCCTTTGTTCACTCCTTAAAGTTAGTGTCCTTTACTGCTTAGACTTTGGGACTCATTCCTTATTCTATCCACTCTCAGCCACTTTCACAATTTTGACCATCATTACCACTGCTAATGCTATGTCAGTGACTTCCAAGTTATCTTTTCTGAAGTTTAAACTTATTTACCCAATTATGTATGAGATGTTTCTATATGGATATCTGAAACAAACCTCCTACTTCATGTATGTAAAATGTCATCTTTACTTCCAAACTGACACTTCCTTCTTCTCACCATCCTGATTGATATGAACAGCTTTACCAGTTGTGCAAGCTAATAACCCTGGTCATCATCTTTGAACTCCCTGAACTCCTCACCAAGCCCTCCCATTCAATTTGTTACCAAAATATATTGTGCCTCTGGGCAAATAGATCTGGGTTCTAATTATGCTTCAGTTTCTTACTAGTCTTTAGCTGTATGTGTAGTTTGTTTGACTCACAGAGCCTTACTTTTCTCATTTAGAAGAAAATTGAGGCCCACTAGTTAGTGGTAGAGCTGAAGCTTGAACACAGATTCTTAAATTTTCCTTCTATTCCTTTTTAACAACTTCACTGTACTCTTAGCTATTCCACCAGGTTTGTGTCATCTGAAACTTTGATAAGCTTAGGTTAATGTTATTATTAGAATCTTTTATAAAAATGTTTCATAGAAAAGGGACAGGAAATGGCTTAGGGTTGCCTCTTGAAGAGCTCACTCAGCTGACCATTTCTATAGCACAAGTGCACTCTACAAGATACCTGAGAAAGATGTTAGGTATAAACTGAGAGCTACAAATTGAAATCTGAACTAGTAACTAAAGAAAAATTATCTGAGCTACTAAACAAGAACCACCTGGTAAGGAGAGGCCTGCCTTCTGCCCTCCTCTGTATCTTCTCCCTAGGCAGAGATGGCTACATGCTTTATATCCATGGCTGTGAGGCCAGGATGCTGGCAATCAGATCCCATGTCACAAATATAACAACTAGCTGCTTACAAAGTTTAACAGGTCTCCCTAAGATAGAGCAGCTTCACAAACAACTACTACCATTACTCCATAAAAATCAGGCCTTTTTTAATTCTTACAGTTCACTCGCCTTCACCTCAAGTGCTCAGATCCAGTCTGCTACCCATGATGGTGGTTAATGATATGATACGTGTGCCTTTGTGTGTGTGTGTGTGGTGGGGGGATGCCCAACCCCTTGGCAGTGACCAGCCCGCCACAAGTCATCAGAAAATGTACTGTATTTTCTCAGCCCATTACTAATTTTGTCTTATTTATCCTCATAGTTGCAAGGTAGAGAGAGGTGGGGAGAGGTTGAAATCAGGACATTTTGTAAAGACAATGCATTCCTTTTGCTTTTTCTCTTGGATTATGTCTATTTAATTTGGGGTCAAAACTGCACATTGATGAAAAAGCTACTGAATTTAGGATTTTAAAGTTCAACTCCAGATTCTGCTATAACAGATTTGCCAAAATAAATCGAGTTAAAGGTACAGTGTCTTTCAAGTTGTCAACCATATTTGTCCCAAGACAGCTGAGGGATATAGTGCACTCCTGAAGCCTAGCTTTATTTTAGCAGTAATTTTCAAATGGTGTGTGCATGCATGAGGCTGGGGGCTTCTCCTCTACTGATCATCACTTGTTAATGAAAGTCCCTTGATCTTTCAACCTGTCAGTGCTATCAAAAACTCCAAAAAAAAAAGTCCTGGGGCAATTTATTCATAGTGAGACTCTTCACTGTTTCATTAATTACCAAGTATTAATAAATCATTAGTTTAATAATCAATTTTTATAATTTTTACAGAGAGTAAAATCAGGCTTCCACTGCCCTGTAGCCTCTGGAATCCGTCCTGCCCCGCTTTACAAATGACCACTCATGGCAGCCCCCGCCATTTTCGTCTGTAACTGAGAAACCATCCATTAAGTGATCACAACTCTCCGCTATCTTAGGTGCCAGGTGCATAGAATGCATGATTTTGTGTTTAACGGAGAGTTGAAATTTGTATCCCTGATATGCATCCTTTGCTAACAGTTCTTTTTAGAGACAACTAGAAGCTCTTCTTTTCTTCACTGGTTTTAGATTCCAGTGTCATTTCTCTGATACTTGTTTTTCCTTTTCTAGTTTGAAATCCATTTTCCTCATGGAAGAACACTGAAGGAAAATAAGAGTGAAGTAGCCCACCTTGCTTCTTTCCTATTGTTTGTTAAGACCGCATTCTCATCCTGACTCATCCTCCACATTTTTGTTCCACATACTTCAGTATTTTTTCTAAAATTGTCTCGATATTTTTCATAAGCTCCAGCTTATTCAGGCTTCTTAGACTCTGATGTTTTTCTTAGAGTTAATTCTCTCAAGATCCTTTTCTTTCTGATCAGACAATTCCTGCTAAGGTGTTGATGGCTGATAATGGCTTAATGTATCAACCTTTTAGGATAGCATTTGCATTTTCACAACTGCTTTTAATTCCTTAACCCAAAAGAGTGCATGACTGGAGATTTCAAATATTCTGGCAGAGACAATAAGGAAAGAACTTTGAAAGGAAGATAGTTTTTCCTAAAGCCCCACTAATCACAGAACAGATATCTTTAATTACTTACCTATATGTAAATATCTCATTTCTTTAAATAGCATGAGGAATAAAAAAGAAACTATGATGCACATTCATCACTGAAAACTTCAGACAGCTATACAATAAAGGCAGGAATAGCTTCTCCATGTCTTTAGAGGTTTCTAAAACAGAGCTAGTATGATTTTTCAGAACTTTTACTCTGATCTGATCTATTTGATTTGATTAAGTTTTAATGTAAGGATGTTCTGTAGGGTATTTAAAGCAGTGATTACAATTTAACCTGGAAACTAATTAAGAAAAGGCCAACTAAATTCAGGCACTGTAGTGAACAACACATTATGTTGATTAGAAGTTTAGTGTCTAGAGTCAGACAAGCCTTGATTCAAATCCTACTCTGAGTCTTAAGAGCTGAGGGTACTTGGGCAAATCATATAACTTGAGGCTTAATTTCTACTTCTGTTAAATGGGCATAATAATAAAGCCACCTGATGAGGCTATCACGAGCATTTATGAGATAAGTAAAATGCCCAGAATAGTCTCTATAACACAGTAAAAAGCCAATGAATATTACTGTTGTGAGTAATATTACTGTTTTGAGTTCTATTTTTTAAATAAAAAAACATAAGATTCTTCAAGTCAGCTTTGGGGTTTCAGGGTTTCTAGAGGTTTTCATAGCTTGTGTGATCAACAAAAGGAAAATTAACAGGTATTACTACTGAGATACTAAGATGCACTCATCTGTTTATTCATTTATCTTTTCTTCCATTCTTTTATTCATGCACCATATATCAAGCACCTATTATATCAGAAGTTGAAAAACAGTGGTAAACAAGACATATCCTCCCTGCACTCAAAGAACTTCTAGTCTAGTGGTATCAGTGCAGAACAGGAAGCAGGCTAAGTGTAAAAGCCAGGTGTAAGAGGTGATAGGCAACATTTACCTCCACACATTTCACCTCTCCATAAAACAAAACCAATCACTTCACACCCTTTCAGATGGCTGTTATAAAGAAAAAAAGAAAGAAAGAAAGAAAAGAACAAGTGTTGGTGAGGATGTGGTGAAATTGGAACCCTTGTGCACTAAGGGTGGGGTCGTAAAATGGTGCAGCCATGGTGAAAATCATTGTAGAAGTTCCTCAAAGAATTAAAATAGAATTACCAAAGGATCTAGCAGTTCCTCTTCTGGGATTATACCCTAAGAAGTGAAAGCATGAATTCAAGCTGATATTAGTATACCATCTGTACATGTATTATTCATAATAGTCAAAAGGTGGAAGCAACCCAAATGTCCACTGATGGATGGAGAAGCAAAATGGATTAACATATAATACATACACTGGAATATATGACTCAGCCATAAAAAGTAATAAAATTCTGATACTACAACATGAATGAACGTTGAAGACATTATGCTTAGTGAAATAAGCCAGACACAAAAGGACAAAAATCATATAATTCCGCTAATATGAAGTACCTAGAATAGTCCAATTCATAGAGACAGAAATGGAATAGTGGATACCAGTGGCTGGGGGAGGAAGAAATGGGGACTTGTTGTACAATAGGTACAGAGTTTCAGTTTGGGGAAGATGAAAACATTTTAAAGATGGATAGTAGTGATGGCTATGTCACAAAAGGTGAGTGCGCTTAATATCACTGAACTATATATTCACTTAAAAATGGTTAAAATGGTAAATTTTATGTTATGTATATTTTACCCCAAAAAATCATACATTGTGTGACTTCAACAGTTAATATAGTTGGAAGCTGTAACTAGCATAATTTTTTTCCCACTATAATATACAGGGAATCTTAGCTGTTACCTGACTGGTTGAAAAAAACAAATCAATATTTGGACAGCAATAACAAATAAGGGCTATGTTATCCTGTTCTGTGTAAGTTGAGAAAACATTTGCTACCCTCCGTCATTCTAGCACTCTCCTCCCACCAAACATTTTATTCTTTCACTTCACCAGGGAACAAGCAGGCATAGCAAGAGAGATGGCAAACGTGCAGACTTAGCACACAAGGTCCAACAGTCTGCTTTGATAGAAACTATATGACCTTCAAAAACAGTAAATAAACATTTCTTACTACTGTGAGTAAGCTACGCTTAGTTATGTTTAAGTACTCTAATTTCATTTCTCCAAAACCATTTTGAAATGGTGTTTTAAAAATTTGGAGGATGCTTTCCCTCTCATATTATCTACAACCATGTGCAGAATTTAATGATGCATTTTTCTCTACTTGATATTTGTGTTATTTCAAACAAGGATAATGCTGAAATGTGTCTTTGTTTAGCTTAAAAGATTTTCTTCTTTGAAAAACAAATTATACATTAGAAAACTCACCTTCCCAAGCGACAATATAATCTTCAAACATAAAAATAAGTCTTAGAAAGATTTAGTGAAATTCTTACAAGGAAAAACTGGAGATGTTTATCAAGGAAACACTAAGGTGTTCTACAGTGCACCTGTAACCTTTAAAGTTGATGTTGGGGAAAAAATCATGCCTTCCTACAGATTATACTTCAACGCCACAGTAAGAGGTAAAAATATAAGGCATGGAATGGTGTATCTTATACTTTTTTAATAGCAAAAGAAGTGCAAAAAAAAAGTTTAAAACACTCACTGTTGCCTGCTAGCATAAAGTAATATAAACATGTCTCTAATAGAGTAATTTTTAATGATGTGGTTAATTAGCCTTATTAATTAGTAGAACAAATGTTTAATTAGCACCTTCCACATTAGCACCTTCCACATAGTACTGAGATCTGTCTATCTATACTGGGATGAGCAAAACTGCTCTCCTGGAGCTTAAACTCATGTTGTCCACCTGATACACCTCACTTCTTTTTAAGCTATAAGCAGTTTCCTACATCCAAAGACAGTTTTTCTGGCCTCTTAATTCCCATTTCTCCAGACTAAACAATCAGGATCATATTTCTCCTTTTCCCTTGTACTTCCACCATCTGCAAACTAAGAAATGTACAATCATTTACTTTCTAAGCTAAAGAAAAAAGCTCTTAGATAACAACCAGCATTTATTTCAGTAACTTCCGGTGTTTTAAGGAATGGCCAAATAACTCTTCTCTCTTAATTTAAGGCAAGAAATTTATTGAATTATGCTTTTTTATGGGGAATAGAAATATGATTGGGAATGGCAGAGATAGAAATACATGATTAGAGAATATTCTATTGCTTTTAAAAAACTAATTTTGCTTCTCTAAATTATTTGCTATAAAAAGCTTCAGGCTAGGATGATGGATAATTAAAAACTTGGAAAAGAAATGAATCCACTTAAATGTATTTCCCAAACTTAGTATCTTTAGATTAAATAGCTATACACAGATTTTCAAAATTTGCCCAAGGAATGAATAATAATATTGGATGCCAGTTTATTAAGTAAAATTGGGTATACAGACTATAGTAAGTTCAAAGATAATATCAACTGTTTAATATTAAAAGAGGAGTTGTTACAGAGACTGCTAATTACCCTCCAATATTTATTTTCCCCCTCTTGCATACAGATATTTAACTGGGCACTCAGTTATCCAATCTCCCTTGTTTGACCATGTAAGTTCCAGCCAATGCAGTGTTTCATACATAATATGAGACTTGAGGGAGTGGTTTTGAAGGAAGGGGGCAGGCCCTCCCATTCTCTTCTCTTTGCTTCTGCTTGGAATTTGGATATATTTAACGTCTGGAGCTTAAACTGACAGCTTGGAACCACAAGGCAAATAGTAAATGTTGAGAATGGTAAAGCTGAAAGATGGAAGAAGCTTGACTTTCTGACTCCATGACTCCAGAGTTTACCTTCTATCTATCTTCTTTTATGGAAGAAAGAAATAAATCTCTACCCTGTTAATTGCAGTCTCTGTCACTCAGAGCAGAACCTAATCCAAACAACTACTGTATTTGGTATTATATTTAAAAATAAGATGTTATGTGTGACAAAACCTAAGTTCATGGAATTGCCTGCTATAAGCACTGGGCCCTGAAGCCTGGGATATTACAGGCTTGGCAAGCTGGAGCCTTTATTATTTGTAGCAAAATATCTGGTCATATTGTCAACTGCTGTTCCTTGGAAGGCAAAGCAGGTGCCAACTGAGACTTTTAATATTAGGAACAAAGTTAGGAAACAATTAAATGCTGATGTGCACTGGCTCCTTCTTGCTATGTTCAGCAGTCTTTAAGAGAGCAATGAACTCAGTCTAGGACTAGCCAGTCAGCAGGCTGAGATAAAAGGAAAACCACTTTGAAATGGAAGATGGAAGGCTCTCTGCTTCTGCTGACAATCTAAAATGATGGAGAATCCTCAATTTACAAGCTTGAAAAAGTAAAAACAAAAAAACAAGCAAGCCCTCCACACACATACACAAACTGTATACTAAACTAAGGGACAGTAATTATGAGCCACAGCTGCCAAGAGGCAGCCTTAGAAGGAAGTAAAGCTGTAGCCCAAGATGTCTTTTACCACCTTCAGGTAAGAGTAAGGATGGGGAAAAATAAACTATGAGAAATAGGCATCTTACTGATTAGGACTTGTTATATTAGGATTTAATTCATATCTGATGCAAATATATAATCATCAGCAGAACTCTGTATGTACTCTGTTACTATAGATAATAAACAAATAAAATAAAATAAATAAATGAAAGGAACAAATAATTACAACAACAAAAAGAGCCATCTACCAGAAAGTGGGAAACAGTCTTATGGCAATAATATTTAGGATATTATCATAAAGGGTTATTCTTTCTCAAGGCCACAAGGTTGAAAGGGGGCATAAGCTGAAAGGAGGAAGGAGAAGAAAAGGATGGATCAGCAAGTTCTATTGGAGAGAGATCAGAGTGGCTCACCTCCATTGAGAATTAGCAGAACACAGAGGTAAGTAAATAAAAGAACAGAGTCACCAAGCTTAAAACTACATCAAGGGACTTCCCTGGTGGTGCAGTGGTTAAGAATCTGCCTGCCAATGCAGGGCACACTGGTTTGAGCCCTGGTCTGGGAAGATCCCACATGCTGCAGAGCAAATAGGCCCGTGCGCCACTACTACTGAGCCTGCGCTCTAGAGCCCATGAGCCACAACTACTGAGCCCGCATGCCACAACTACTGAAGCCCACACTCCTAGAGCCCGTGCTCCACAACAAGAGAAGCCACTGCAATGAGAAGCCTGAGCACCGCACTGAAGAGTAGCCCCCACTCGCTGCAACTAGGGAAAGCCCACACGCAGCAACGAAGACCCAATGCAGTCAAATATAAATAAATAAATTTACTAACAAAAACCCCACTACATCAAGAACAGGTATTTCGATTTGGTTACTTGCACATAGAACCGTCTTAAAGAAAATAGATTACAAGACTACAGTGTTTTTGAGGGAATCAATTTTCAGCAATTAAAAAAAAGTCCCTTAAAATCATTTCTTCTATTTGTTTGGCCATAGAAAATTGGGAATGTAAACAGAAATACCAACTTTATTAGAAAACAAAACAAAACTTATTTTCCGGTTTATAAAGAGGTTTTATGAGAGAATGTCCTAAAACTACCTTTGTTTTCACTTATTTGTATCATTACTCAATAATTTGTGGTGGCCAAGGAGGGATGCTGGTCGTATCTCCCTTCCTGTTTGAGGAGCAGAGTTGGTTGGTCTAATTGGGGTCCACAGATGTCCTCCTGCTGAAGCCATGCTCCCCGAGGCTGTCCCAGTTAATTACTAAACATGGCAAGAGCACCCGAGTCAGGCCATTTCCGTCTATCGTGGGACTCTAACAGGCTATTTTTATAAGGATTGCAGCTGACACTGTCTCAGTGCTTTGTTACAACCTGGGGCTCTTCCTACACAATCCTCCTTCCTTCCATCACTCCTTCCTCAGGTGTCAGGCTTCCTCTTCCTCTTTTACCGCTTTATCCTTCAGAGACACTTTGCCCAGTAAATCTTTCAGTGTCTAATTCTGCCTTAACAGCTGTTTCTTGGAGTACCTGAACTGACACATTACTCATGAAAACAAAAGTATAAATTTTTTTTTTGGTAAAGCACTGTAAAATCAACTGGATAGGGTAATCTGTAGAAATGTTTATGTTCTCCAAATAATAACCTGACACACATATTACATATTTACATGAGATATACAAGTCATCACAGTTTTAAAATCTGGCCAATTTTTTTTTAACTTAAGAGCATTTTAGATATGGAAAATATTTTCTAAAAGATACATACAAAAAACCATATTCAATCTACATATTTATAGTTACCTATATTTCTACAGTCAGAACATTATGTTCTTTTAATCTAGTGATTTTAAAATAACAAAATTAATATAAGGAGAAAAAAACACAAAATAACAGTGATAAATAGCCACAGGGTTAATTAAGACAATTCCTGCAAGTCAAAGAGTTTTTATAATTTCATGATTTTTTCCTTTGAGAAACTACTTACAATTTGCTCTTAAATCTGAATATTCCCAGTGCAAGCCAGTCATAAGAGCCAGAAAAAATCAAAGGCATGTAGAATATCACAATAATTCTAATGATAATTAGCTCAAATCATAGCTCTAATCAAATTTTACTTCTAGGAGATATAAAAAGGTCTTTGGAATTGGGGGCTATATAATGAATACTTTCCTATCTCCAACAGAGAAAGAGTTTCTGAAGAGGTTAATATATTCAATTTCACTGTGCAATTCCCTTCCTCCTCTGTGCCCTTTTCTTTTATGCATGTAGTTGGAAAACAAAGTAAAACAACCAAAAGTTCCTTGGGAATTGGATTGAAAAAGAAATGTGTCTCTTCTTGTTAATGTTCTCATAATGGAAAGAAATGGCTTAAAAATGTCTTTTTTAAAGTGGGGAAAGAATTTGCTTAGAATTTGCTTAAAAAATATTTTTATGGCAAGTGGTTGTTTTAAACAACCAAATTCTTTTTAAGAAATTAATAATTGGGAAAATTTCTAGGTGAATTCACTACAGTTAAGGAAAGACTAACTCTCTGAAGCTGAATAAGAGAAAAACAATCACATATAACAATGAACCAGGGTGAAACAGTAAAAGCACAAAGGAAAAATATATAAATAAAAATCAGTGAATGGGTTTGGAAACAATAAAAGAAAACTTAATTCCAATTATTATATAAATTTAGCCAATCCAAATCAAAATAATTTTTAACAACTTACAGGAATCCCTAAGGTTCTAAGATGTGATTTCCTCATTTCTTGTTTTGCTATTTAATAAATTGTTAGTCGGTTGATCAGAAAAACTTGACTCTTGCCATAGTATTTTAAAGGGAGGTATATTACATAAAAGTAAAATGGGAATCCACGTATTTCAATATTAATAAGTGATGTTCAACGCTATATAAATGTAGATGATGAACTTTCATTTTAGTTTTTAAAAGGCAATAATTTATCCCCTGATTCCTTCTAACCTCAGTATAGTTGGGCCATGGGTGGAAGAAAGACCAAAAGGAAAAGATGATGACTAGTCCATGCTTTCAAGTTGGAAGTATATCCACTAGACTAATATTTTTAAAGACCATTTATTTTATAGCAGTTGTTTAGCTTTGAGTCGAAGTTCTCCACTTGCCTATTTCTGAGTGGCACTGCAGTCCCCAATTCAGCGACTGATTGGAAGTTTAGTTTACCAGAGCTGGTTTTAGATCAGTAGAATCTTGACCCTTGTTATACCCCATGTGTGATGCAGCAAAAAGAGCATCTGGGCAAGACTTGAAAGATTTGAGAACTAATTCAGAACCCATCAAGGAGAGAGAGGATGCAGGGAACTGTGAAAGAGTGTGTGTGTGTGTGTGTGTGTGTGTGTGTGTGTGTGTGTGTGTGTGTGTGTGTGTGTGTGTGTGTGTGTGTGTGTGTGTGTGTGTGTTGGGGGGTTAGGGGGCTGGTTCATGGTCTTGTTAATTTGGGAGGAGGAATGACAGGTTACTCCATGGATAGCAATACCTTCAGCAGTTCCTGATGCACAGGTCAGAAGTAGTCTTTAGGGAAACACTGCCAGATGGACCCCAAAGGAGTCCATGCAGAAGGAGAAAGTGTGGAGTAGAGGAAAGGGTAAGCTCAAGGCTTTTTGTCAGGCTGACTGCTGTCATCTTGACTCCTTTTTGTGTATTAGGGCCCATATCCCACCTGTCAGCAAGTCCTGTAGGCTTGACTTCCAAAAATGTATTCGGAATTGACCATTTCCCACTCTTCCACTAGTCTATCTTCCTTTACCTGGGTTATTACGATAGTCTCCACTATTTTAACTATACTGCTCCCTCATCTGACCATAGTCTTTTCTCAAAACAGCACCCTTAGAGATCGTTTTAAAATGTAAATTAAATTTTGCCATTCACCTGGTTCAATCTTCAAATGACCACCCACCTCACTCAGAGTAAAAGACCCTTCACAATTCAGCCTCTGAAGCCTCGCATTCCTGAAGCTGTGTGGCCTCCTGTCCTCAAGGCCTCCGTGTGCTCATACCTGTGTACTATTTATACTTCCTTTTCTCTCTACCAGAGATGCTCTTCTCCATATCTCTTCTTAATGTGTTTGCTCACATCCTTGAATTCTTTGCTCAATCCTTGAGCTCTTTGTTCAAGTGCCATGTTCTCATTGAGGCTTCATCTGTCAAATTGTTTTAAATGGTAATCTTCAGCATCCCCCTTCCCCCAGACCTTCCTACCCCCTTCTGATTTATTTTCTCCAAAAATACTCATTTCACCAATTTGTTATCTCAACTGGAATGACAGCAAATATTTTTTTCTGACTTGTTCAATGCTCTAGCATGAATAATAATGCCAGGTTTTAGTAAACATTTAGTAAATAAAATGATTTGAATCCTGGCCCTACTCCTCATTAGTCATACAGATAGTATGTTCACCTAGATAAAAGTGCATCTGATCTAATACAAAATCATGTTATTGTCAAGACCCTGAAAAGTTATTCCTGCCAAATATGATAATGGAATACCAGTGGCTGTTCTCTGCCAGCACAGTCAGTATCCCTTACCTAAAGTTCTCTAGGGGGAGAAGAGTGTGGCAGAAGCTGGCCATCTATGTGGGGATGAGAAGTCCTCTAGCCCCTTTTGCATGTAACCATTAAACGTTAACCATAGGAACTGTTGATTAATTTAGTCAATGACTAAATATAGAACTATTATGCATCAGGCATTTTTCCCCAACACTTAATATAGCAGAAAATGTAAACAACTAATATCCTTGTCGTATCAGTGCTTACATTCTAGTGGAGATTCCAATAATAAACAGTCAATATAGCACATAATGAAGGATGTAGAATGTTAGAAAGTGATTAAGTGCTGTGGTAGGGGAGGGAAGAAAGTAGAGTGGGACAACAGGGACCAGGGATGCTGAAGGTGGGGTGGGGGTCAGGACGTGCTAGAGCAGGAAGGAGAGGGCCTGGTCATCCTCCTGGAGAAGGTGAGACTTGGGAAAAGTCTCTAAGGAGGACAGTAAACCAGAGAAGAGTCAAAAAACAAAACAAAAAAAATAAGGGTCTAGGGAAAAAAGAAAACATTATAGGGACAATAGAAACCAGACCAGTGGTTGCCTGGGACAGGGCAGGAATGAGAATTGACTGCAGGGGTCAGAAGGGAAGTTTGGGGGACTGGGGAAATGATCTAAAAGCCGGACTGTGGTGATGGCTACACTACTGTATAAATTCACTAAACTCACTGATTTATACACTTGAAATATACATTTGAAATGGGTGGATTTTAGCATATGTAAAGTTTATCTTAGTAAAAGCAATGAAAAGAGAGAGAGGGAATAAGAGCGGTAACATGAGAAACATAAAATTAAACAAAATAGAAGAACATGCCTGTAGAAGACTTGGATATCATAATTAGAAAACTAAAAGCAGTTTCTGGTATTCCTTTATCTGTACATTAAACCAGACAATCTGATTATATTTTTATTTGATGTTTCGAATCCAGAATCCAGGATATATAAAAGTACTCTGTGATGGTGAGTTTTACGTGTCAACTTGGATAGGCTCTAATACACAGTTATTCAATCCAGCACTCATCTAGGTGCTGCTGTGAAGGCGTTTTGTGGATGTGGTGAACATCCACATTCAACTGACTTTAAGTAAAAGAGATAAGCCTTGACAATGTAGCCCTCATCCAACCAGGTGAAAGGTCTTAAGAGCAAAACAGATGTTTCCCCAGATGGAGCTTAGAGTAGGTATACATTAATAAGAGAATCATACAAACAATGTAAAATGATAACTTTATAAAGGTGAGACATATGGGGGGATAAGAGCAAAAACTGTAAATTCTATGAGGGTAGAGATTCTGTTTCCTGTTTGGTCACGGTGTATCACCAGCACCAAGCATAACCCCTGAGTTATATGAAGGGCTCCATAGTCTCTTTGGATATAAATGAATAAATGCAGATCTCAGTTCTGTAATAGAAAGATAAATGCATGTTTGAAAAGAAAGTACTAAAGATAAACAAGCATTTAGAGGAACAGGCCACAAAAAGATTAAAAGATTTACTATTATTTCAACCAGTTAAGAGAAAATTGAACATTGATCTAACAACAGAGCTGAAGGATTTCAATTCCTAAAGTAATATCACATTTGTTTTCTTTGAAGGCATTTCTTGTGAGAACACTTAATGTGCAAAACAGCACACGTACCCAGCATTTATATGTTAAATGTAGGAATGATCTTACTGTCAGTAAGGGACTGGACACATAGCCATGGGTGTCAAGTATGTTCTCCTAAACTTTTCTGGTTGTTTTAATATGAACAACTCTCTGGGAACACTTCATTATATCTTTATGACTCTGAGCCTATGTTCTACTGCTCAGTAGATGCACATTATGCAAAATTCCAAGACCAGTACACCATGCCATTAGGATGACAATTTATTCTTAAACACGTGTGATTTCAGAAATGCCACTTAAACTCTACTGAAGAAAGAGAAAAATTCCAGGATTTCATCTTCTTTTCATGGCCCTCTTTTGTATGTGTGTGATTGTTTTATTTCCAGCATTATTATTATCTACAGCCAAAGCCTTTACTATTTTCATTTCTTTGGTAGTGATAGGTCCCACCACACTACAAATCAAGGTCAAATTCAAAATTCCTCTGTTTCTGAAAATTTCCAGGTCAGCTAAGCAATGTGGATAGACTTCCCTGCCTTGTCTTTATGTATGATCCTGCCCCTAGCGTTTGCTAACTCCAAGTTTGTGATAGTTAATTTTATGTGTCAACTTGAGCAGGCTAAAGGATGCTCAGATAACTGGTAAAACATTATTTCTGGGTGGGTCTGTGAGGGTGTCTCCAAAAGAGACTGGCACTGGAATCAGTAGACTAAGTAAAGAAGATGGCTCTCATCAAAGTGGGTGGGCATCATCCAATCTGTTGAGGGCCCAACAGAACAAAAAGGCAGAGGAAGGGCAAATTCCATCTCTCTTTTTGATCTGGGATGTCTATTTTCCCCTGCCCTTGGACACTGGAGCTCCCAGATTTTCAGCCTTTGGACTTTGGGACTTATAAGAGGAGCCTTTGAGACTAGGAGTTAAACCACTGGCTCCTCTGGGTCTCAGGCCTTTGGACTCTAACTGAATTGTACCACTGTCTTCCTGGTTCTCTAGCTTGCAGACAGCAGCAGATTGTGGGACTTCTGGGCTCCATAACCGCGTGTGTGTGTGTGTGTGTGTGTGTGTGTGTGTGTGTACGTACATACATACATATATATATATATATATATGAATCCTGACTGATACAAAGTCTAAGCTGTATGCTTTTTTTTCTCACTCTAATTGTTAGTTAGTTAGGGATACATTTTCAAAACAATGATTCCTTTACTTATCATTTGCACTTTTGTATTGTTTTGTTTACACAAAGCTTTCTAACATTTATCAGAGATGATTTCTCACCATAACCAAGTGTGGTCATGGAATTTTCTCAAAAATATTTTTTATTGATTTCCTTAAAATTCTATACTCAGTCCTATTTAGAGGTCAGAAAGTAATGTTCAGAAATTTGGCCAGCAGTGCTGTTTTTATCCAGTGTGCATAGCAGTTTAATTTTTGTTGTTGCTGTTTGTTTGAATGTCTCTACCTTTTAGTTATCCACATTGGCTAAAATTTGTTTTACTTTCAACTCTTATAAAATTCATCTTTGAAAATGGATAATATTAATCCAGAAATATGAATCTCCCTTAAGAAGTATGATAACTTTAATTAAAGGGAGCTATGAAGCAAATCACTTATATCTTATTATGGGCCAACTTGTACCTTCCAAAAATATATGTTGAAGTCCTAACCCCTAGAATCTGTAAATGTGGCCTTATTTGGAAATAGGGTCCTTGCAGATGTAATCAAGTTAAATGAGGTGATAATCTGATCACTTAATGGATCCCTAATCTGATGACTGGTGTCCTTAAAAGGAGAGGGAAATTTGGACACAGAGAAACAGAGAGAAGAATTCATTTTGAAGATGGAGGCAGAAATTGGAGCAATGTATCCACAAGCCAAGGAAAACCAAGGATTGCTTGCAACCATCAGAAGGTAGGAGAATCCAGAAAATACTCTTCTTTGGAGACTTTAGAGGGATCAGGGCCCTAGCGAACCTTGGGCCCTGCTGAACCTTGGTTTCAGACTTCTAGCCTCCAGAACTGTGAGGGAATAAATTTCTGTTAAGCCACCCAGTTTGTAGTTTGTTGCAGCAGCCCTGGAAACCTAATACAAAAGAAGCTTGTTTAAGATTCACTTTTCAGACCACTGAGAAGACATCATCTAATGTACCATATCATTTGATAAAACATTTATCACTCCATTTCTTGTGGAAAGCAACAAAAAGGAGCTAGAAAACAAATCTCCAAACAACAGATCTTCAGTAGGTGCAACAACAGGCCAGTTGGCCCTTCAGAGGAAGGAAGACTGGACCATAAACAGAGTGCTGCAAGGTCCTGCACATATTCTGGTGACAGACGGGTCAACCCAGGTATTCCTGAGCAACCATCTGGGAGGCCTTTCATGACCAAGTTGTGGTGTGTTTTAGATCACTAAGGAAAGCTTTAGGCACTCACAGCTGGTGGCATTTTCCCTTCAACAGCCAGGGAGCACCAGCACTGGTAAGTCTCTAACTGCTTCAATGAGAACTACTTTACACAGACACATATTTGAGACAGGCTAGGACCTGGGACACTTTGCTGCAGTACTTGCACCTGGACAAAGGTCTTCTCAAGCAACAAAACACAAAGACACTATAAGGAACTAAAAATAATTGTGTGCATGTGCAACTGGGGCAAATTATCAACAACAAAATACAGAAAAGATCAAAATAAAACCCAACTGCCACTTGTGCAGAGCCAGGAGCAAAGGCAGGGGGTCGGGAGCAAAAGCAGGGCACCACCCATGCCCCCCACCCCCCTGCCCGGCACTCACCACCACCTAAGGGGTGGGCAGACCACCTAAGCCACGCCTCCAGCCCGACCCCTGGACACACCCCTCCCCTCACCCCATATGAGGAACCAGCTCACCCCACCTCGGGAGTGAGCAAGGGAACCCGTTTTTGTTCTCGCTCCCCCCCGCTGCAGCAGGGGCCCCTGTAAAGCCTAGTCTGAATTTCTTGTCTGGTCTCTGATCAATTTCTATTGATTAAGGAGTCCAAAAACCCTGGTCAGTAACATATTTACATATCAATCTAATAACTATTTAAAATTCATGCTCTATTTCAATGAGGAGTAAAAAGCTATATACTGGTGAGCCTAGATTTGTAACTGGGAAGGGATGTGCCCTTTTATTAAGCTTTATTAATGCCATTCCTATCAGACTCTGGCCAGTTCCCAATGCCCCCCATCTCTCTGGTCACCTCCACCTAATCTGGCACTTTCTTGAGAGCTGCCACCCCCAATGTGTTCCTTAGAACTCCCCTTCCAACAAGACTGGATCTTTCTTACCCCTCCTCTTCAGCCCACAGCTCCTTTTCCTTTTAAATTAAAACAAATGATCAAAATACGAAACCTAAAGAAATTTTTAAGTTGAAGAATCTTTCTACTCTCTCATGATCATGGGCCCTGGCCTGTATCAGAAATCAGAAAGCCAATTCCCAGGTAAGAAGTCAATAATAAATTGAATTATTTTCTTCAGAATTCTTCTGATTATTAAAATTAATGAAGTGTTATCAAAAGGAATTCAAGTTGGGAGATAGAGAAATAAGGTAAAGCAGCTAAAATAACTTTTCTTGAGGAAACATTCCCAAATGAATCCTTCTTTTTCTGTTTATTCCCAAGAAAAAACAAGGCAAGATCATTCTTAGAGCGTAAACGTCTGATTCAGAGTGTTACAGAGGAGAACTAAGAGCTTTCCTGGCGTGAGCAGGGTGCAGGCGTGGAGAGAGAAGGCTCCACACTGGTGGGCACAGCCGTGCCTGTGGTGGCAAAAGCAGCTGTGTGGCCAGAACTTACTTCAAAAGAAGCAAACTGTGGACATGGTTAAGGACAGAACGCCTTTATGTAAGGCTTTCACCCAGCGGGGAAACAATTTGATTTTTACTGACTAAGGAGGAAGAAATGCTTTGAGTAGCCAAGCAGTTGGTGAGAGGCCTTAGATGAGCACATGACCTGAAATCTGAAATTTTCCTTGGAAGGGGCTGTCTCAAAGGGAGTTTAAGAAAAGACCCCAGATGAATTGGAAAGGCAATCAGCATTTAGCATGAAACCCTAGGGTCAGACCCTGGGGTTAACAGGTGATGCTGTGTAATGTTCACAGAACAGATCCTATCGCCTTTTAATAGATAAAGAAAGATAAATTATTAAAATGACCTATCAACTAAGAGAAGCCACCATCCCAAATTCGGTGTGTATGATTCAAAGTTCTTATTTTAGAACAAAGTCAATTCTCCTTTCCACTATACTAATATTTCTTAAGATGTCATCATTATAACATCTACAACTTTAAATTTTCAGCACAGACTGTATGAAGTTGTGTGTGTGTTTTAAGTTACAGTCCAGAGGCGGCTATCATTCTAATCAGGCAGCCACGCGCCAGAGGTAGTCGTGAGCATGCTCTCAGAAACACTGCAGCCACTCCAGACACGACTACTCCAGGAGTTCTGCTATCTATTCCTCTCATCAACTTTCTGAACGTCAAGTTGGGTTTTCTTTGGTAAAAATAGCAGTCTCTTAATTAGCATAAATGGTAGATAAATGTTAGGAAAGAGATCTCAGTGGTGAAATTAAATATATTAAGGTTATGCAGTTTGGCAAAACTTCTTTTAGAAACACTCACAGCCTGTGTGAAAATGGTATAAGACTCCAGTGAGGTCTGTGACCTGAAGCCGTGGAGACGGTTCTGGATTCTGGATCAGTGAACCTGTGCCAGCTATTAGCTTAGGAGGCTTTCTGTTGCCTGGCACTGGCTCTGGGTACAGCTGAACCCTGCCTCTGAAACACTGCTACAGCTGCCTGAAGAAAACAGTTTCTTCAAGGGAAGGCAAGTCAGAGAGCTAAGACTTCATTGAGCTGACAAAGGAGTCTGTATTAACAGTGTTGTTCCAGCTTGCTAATAAATGTTCATTTAATAAATGTCTATATGTGCCCCGGACCCTGTCTGGGGCTTCCGTTCACTGCTCCATGGTGGCAGAGCTGTATGAGAATAGCTGTTTCTTACTTATCTCACTTGTCAGTGGCTAACATTGTTTTTTAAAAAGAATATAATAGATATGCATGCAAGGTGGCTAAGTCAGATCTATAATTCTGTTCCTCAGATCATTTGTTTCAGAATCACTTGAAGTTTAGAATTCTTCGATTTCTCAACATCCTGCATTCTAAAGTTCTATGAGTGGGGCCTGAGAATATGAATTGTAAGAAGTTCCCCTAGTGATTCTCATATACTCTGAGGATTCAGCCAATAAAGATATAACCAAAGAAGCATCATGATCATTTTCTGACAGCATTTCCCAATGGCAGACTAAAGACCCAAGAGGGAGGAAATATGACCCTGACCGCTGGGTTTGAAAACCCAAATCTGTAAAGCAATAGTAATGGCACACTGTAAAGCCCTCATATCTTATAAGCTCTACGCCATGAATTTGTGGTTATAGCTTTTTGCCTACCCATCTAGATGGACATAGATCAACACTTGCCTTAAGCACTCAGCAAGCTCGTTCATGGCCGAAGATGTCCCACTGCCATTTGGATGAGGAGGGATTATCGACAGCTTTCCCACTGAGTGCTGTCATCCATTTTCTGACAGCAATGAAAACTGCTGGCCAAAAGTCCATCTTGTTAAATATGTTTTGGGAGAAAGACCAGTTTAGCTACTGGGTTGCTTTTTCTCACATCAATCAGCCCAGTTTATTCACTCTGAAGACATCTTGTCTGACTTCATCCACTCATCAAATATTTATTGAGAGACTTTTAAAAAGCATGTAGCTTTAACTCCCAACAAAGACCATGGAAGATTAAAGAAACAGAGGTCTAGTTCAGGACTTCTGTCTCTGAGCTGCCACTCATCATCATATCATGATGCAGAGGGGAGAAGCACCCTCATACAGCAGTCAGAGGTTTTGAATTCAGGGGCTGGCTATAGACTCAGCAGCAAGTCAGTACAGCTCTTAGGGCTTCTATTTCTTCTTTTGGAAATTTAGGAATAAAAGGCTTGCCTTGATTATTTTTCAGAATTTATTAATTCATTTACAAATATTTATTGGTCATCTACTATATTCAGGAATTTTTCTAGGACCTTGGGGGATAAAGCAGGAAACAAGACATACAAGATGTCTGTTGTCAAGTAGGCTTATTCTAATAATTAGAGAAATATATACAAATAGTGATATATAAACATATATTTATATATACAAATAAATAGATATAGGAATATTAATAGGCATATTTGCAGAGGCAAGTATATGTACACATACTTTTTAAAGCTTAAACCAAAGCCTTTTCTAAGGATACAATGTATTTTTTTAGATCACATTGGGTGATTAGAATAAGAAAGGGAATAATCTAATGAAAGATTATTATTGATCTAGGCAACACACCTAGCATTTTAATAAAAGATATCCCTATGTTTCATTAATGAAGAAAAACATTTTCTGGCAGGATGCATTTCTCAAATTAGAAAACATGTCAGGTCTGTGTTCCAACACTCTTTCACATACAGAAGTAGAATTTATCATTAAAAGAATCTTCCATTCCACTAATCTTTTTATTACTTAAGAATCAAGATATTTGTGATAAGGTGGCTTCATGTAAGGCAACCTGTGTTAGGCAGCCTCTCAGAAGGCCCCAATAACCCCTGATTTCTTGTGTAATCCCCTTGCTTTAAGTGTGGGCTGGATTTAGTGACTTGCTTCTAATAAGTTGTATATAACAGAAGTGATGGGATGTGACTTCCAATTGTATATAACAGAAGACTGGATTATTAAAAACAAACAACAAGAACAAAACCTTTATGGCTTCTATCTTGTAAATTTTCTCTCCCACTTACTGGCTTTTCCCTCCCCGCCCCTTCTCCCTCCCTACCTCTCCACTTATCTCTCTCTCTCTCTCTCAACCTTGTTCCTCTTCTTATTACTCCTGTATCTCTTTCTCCCTCCCTCTCTCTCTCTCCCTCTCTCTCTCTCTCTCTCTCTCTCCCCCTCCCTCTCTCTCTCTCTCTCTTTCCACACACACACACACACACACACACACACACACACACACACACACACACACACACACACACACACACCCCACCCCATCATCTATAGAAGAGACCACTTGAAGAAGAGAGGCCCCAAAGGATCAGAGCTGCATAGAGGAGAACCGAGGCACCCCAGCCAACAGCCAGCACAAGTGATCAACCAAGTGAGTGCACCGTCTTGGAAGCAAACTCTCTAGCACAATAAAGCCTTCAAATAACATAGCCACGGCCAACAGCTTGGGTATAACCCCATGACAGACCCAGGTGGTCAGAATCACCCATCTAAGTCATTTCTGAATTCCTGGTCTAGAGAAACTGTGAGATAATACATGTTTGTTCTTTTAAGCCACTAAGGTTTGGGGTAATTAGTTACACAGCAAGAGATGACCAATGTATAATCCAAGGACATGATTCCTGAGAATAGTATTATGAGAATGAATGGATTCAGAATCTCACGCTTTATACTTAGAACATTTGAATTGGACTAGAAGAATATGGTGACATCATATTAACACTTTATCATGAAGAAACAATAAATTTGATGCTCCTTTTAGTTCAATGAGGTTACAGAGTTTGTTTGCTTTTTTTCTGAGATCTACTGAGGCCACTGAATCAATATAAATACTTCAAACTTTACTGAAACTCCATTTTTAGCAATGTATTAGTTAACCAATTAAAAAAATGGTAGTCTTACCTCCAAAAAAGTACTTCTCGCCAGTTTTAACTTGAAGAGGACTGTTAGTTCGGACTGCTGAGGCTTCATCTCCGTCGATAGTGAGAATAACAAAATTCTCCTTAGCTAGGAAACGGACTTCATGCCACTGGCCGTCATTCAACCCAGAACCTGTTAGATACAAGAGAAAAGGCCATTTCTTTTCTTAAGATGATTCAGTTTAAAATAATTTTTAATAACAACAGTCAGAGCTTTGTAAGTAAAAATTAATATATTTTCATCTAGGAAAATTCAGTGTGGCTACAATTAATATCTCATCTTCTTTAATATTATAAGTAGTTCTATCCTCCGCCAGACCAAATACGCCATAATATAACCCAATCAAGTAGGGACATAACGTGCCATCGGGGTACATGAGGAAATGGAGTGAATTAAGTTGTTTGGTAGATGATGATGAACTATTTTAATAACTTATTTTCCAGTTAGCTTTACTAGACTTCACTCTCAGATGAGAAAAATGATTTGTAATTTTATCTCATGTCACTCTCTGCTTTTAAGAACTATTTTTTGTACTGTCATTGCCTCTCAACAGCCACATCTGGCAAGTATAGCTAATAGAAATAAAGGACTAAAGAATAAATGTGTGAGTATGTGCCGTGAAGGGGAGAAGAATATGCCACCCCAACATATGCTATTTCAGCATACTGATTATTTTGAATTCAAGTTACTTAAGAAACAGCAAGTGCAGTAAGGATACTCTGACCCTCCTTTGTCCCTCTGAAAGCAGGAAACAAATCTCTCATGTGAAAGGTACCCTCCCTGTACCAGGAGGGTACAAGGCTTCTTTATCACTAGAGAGAGGGAAGTTAGGGCCAAGAAGGCTGTATAAACAAACCATGTTACTAATTCGTTAATCTACTACCCCAAACCCAAAACTCTGGGTTACCAAAGTTACCCCAAAACTTCTTTGTCCTGTTAATTCTTTACAAAATTAATCTTTTTCTTCAGCTAAAAGGTATAAAATCTGCCCTACATTGGTCACTTCTTTGAGTCTCATATTTTGGAGAGGTCCCATACGTACAAAGTTATATTTGTTTTGGGCTTCCCTGGTGGCACAGTGGTTGGGAGACTGCCTGCGGATGCAGGGGACACGGGTTCGTGCCCCAGTCTGGGAAGATCCCACATGCCGCGGAGCGGCTGGGCCCGTGAGCCATGGCCACTGAGCCTGCGCGACCAGAGCCTGTGCTCCGCAACGGGAGAAGTCACAACAGTGAGAGACCCGCGTACCGCAAAAAATAATAATAATAATAATAATAAATTATATTTGTTTTCCTCCTAGCAATCTGTCTGATGTCAATTTAATTCTTAGATTAGCCAAAGAACCTAGAGGGGAAGAAAGGAAAAGTTTTCCTTCCCTACAGCAGTTATTTGTGCTAATTGACCACTAATAGGTATGGGAAATGATACCAGGATTATCTGATCATTTACAAATAAGATATTTTTATAATGAATTAGGTTATATTTAAACAGATAAACATCAACAAAATAAATCAACAACTCCCTAACAATCACATTCCACTCTTGCCTAGTACAAAGGTCTTCAGAAATAGAAAATCTATTTAGTTATCCATTAGACAGAAAATAACAAAGTTTGTTTAGTTTGTGTTCATTTTTCAAATAATAATTAGAAAATTAAGGAGTAAAGAGAGGAGAACAGCCTTCAAACAAACGTATCTTGAAAGAGTTTAAGGAACACTAAGAGAGACAGAAATCTAAGTGAGTCAAAGTGACTTTCTTTCACCTTATAAAGGCCTATGGAAAGGGAAACTATTTTGTTCTAGACTACTCCAGATGGCTTAATCTAGAATCCACAGGTAGGAGTTACTGAAGGTACAGTTCAGCCTCACAAAAGAGAAGCCTAGCATGAAAAGGTATCCAAAAATGGAATGAGAGAAAATCAGTGAAGCACGAATGATGGCTTCCAAGCTTCTGATCAGAGGTCTGCAAACCACAGCTTATAGGCTAAATACTGCTTGCTGCCATCTGTTTCCGTGCAGCCTGAGAGCTAAAAATAAATCTCACATTTTAAATGGTTGAAAAATAAAATAATAGCAATATTAAATTACATGTGAAAATTATATAAAATTCAAATGCAGTGTCCACATAAAATTTACTGGAATACAGTCAAACTCATTTGTTTATACATTGTCTGGTCTACAGAGTCAAAAACAGTTGCTACAGAAACTGTATGGCCCACAAAGCCTACACTATTTACTATGTTGTCCTTTACAGGAAAAGCATAATCTAGTGATTGGTTTACATTATTAAACAGAAACACCATTTTAAAGAAGAAAAGTAAGGCTTCTTGGGGCTTGAAGATAGTCACATATATGTAGTATTAACTAACACTGTACTAGTAAATATCATTACAAATAATCATCCCTCAGGTATTTTTTTTCAGGATTTTCAATTTTTAACTTAGTAACATTTATTGAGCACATTTTATTTCAATGGAGGAAAACAGCTCTAAAGTAATTAATACTAAATAATTTTCAAATTATGAAATGTATAATACATACAAATACATATTTTTCGTACTGAAATTACTATGTAAACATACAGTCTTATTCTAAAAGTCAAGTCAGTTAGCTGTCAGACAAGTAGTAGTGTTCACTGAAACAATTCCTTCTCCAGTAGTGGGTTCTCCCACAAAACTGATTCATGGAAGACTGTACCGTCACCATAACATATTCTGTTAAATTATAAAACTGGGGTTAGTGTTAATTAGCCACAGAAGTGTATGGTTTTGATTTTGGTTGTTATCTTTGCCTTTACAATGTGATGAACCCTGCTTTGAAATGCAGTTTTGGGGCATGGGTCCCAAGGACAGTAATGTTACAAATGTTTAATCCTAAATAGTCACACATTCAGAGGAAGTCACTTATAAGCTGTCTTCAGTAACAGGGCTTTCTGTTCTAACTGGTAGACCAGAAAGCCTTCCTGAAAATTCTAATGAAAATTTCTTCATCATAAAGTTAATTTTTAAAGGGAAAATCACCAGCTTAATTGTTCATGACAAAAAGGTCTATTATTCCATCAGATTAAAGTAAAAAGGTTACTTTATTTTTTCAAGAAACTTAATTACTGAAGAAATTGGACCTCATATAAAAGCAGCCTTGTTGATAGCAGCCACTGCTGCATCTGAGCTTAAGGTGTGATTTCTATTCATTTTAATTCCAATTATTACTTTGAACTGTTAATGCTAATCATCAAGAGAGTTTTTAATAACATGTGGATAAAGAAAAATTTTAAGAAGTGACATATTTTCTTTTGAGAAATTAGGTCATCCTTGCCCCATTGAAGAATGAACTTCATATATTCGGGGCCCATTCCTATCATAGATTGCTGAGGCATACCTCTTGACGATTAACATTAACAGTTCCAAACAATATTTCACAGAAAAAGATTTTTTTGAATTACTATCCCCAATAAATAGGTGAGAGAACTGAATCTAATAACATTTAGGCATCCCGTATGTGGTAAATGTCAGAACTGAGAACGGGAACTCAGCTATATCTAGTTCTGGAGGCTGAGTTCTTATAAACAGCAAACAAAGAAAAACCAACAACAATGAAACATGGTATATAGACTCTGTGCATCTGTGATCAGAGTTCTCTTATACCACACACACACACACACACACACACACACATACACTTCCATCTGCCACCACATCTAGAGGGAGTTTCTGGAGTACCCTTGTCTCATATAGCATCAGGGTTGTAAATAAACTGAGACACCGATCTGGTTTCATCTGCCAACTTTCAGCACTTGTGTCATCAGATTTTTGTTGTAATGTAAGATCCCACTACTACATGTCTTTTAGTAGTTTCTTACATTGATGTTTTTCCCCTAAAATTGTAATTTGAATGGAAATTAAGCAAATTCTAGCATTATTTCCCTAAGGCATATTAAAGTAAGCCCAGGAGCATTCATTTAAATCATCTCCATACTTTGTGAAACTCAGCAAAGAGAACTCTGTGTTCACTCCTTTCATTTTATTATGAGTGGATCAATCAATGATCTTTAACATGCTATCATTTGTCAGTTTGTAGAGTTGAGATCCTAATCTAGGCCTTTTGCATTCAAACAGTAGTTCTTCCCACTCAGAACACAGCCATTAAATTTTATGGTGCGGGAAAAAAGAAGATGCCATAGTTTCAGCATAATTTCTCTCCTCTTGTGTCCCTTCCCTTCAGTGCAAGGGAGACCTGAACAACTTTGTATGAATCACGGACTACTGAGTTTTGCCTTTACCATTTCCTGGGCCACCTGCCACTTGGGAAGTAGTACAGAATTAGTTTTGCTTCAGAGAAACTATATGGAATAGCCTCTTTGAGGCATTTTAAAAAATTAACAATATTCTTTAGTAATTTTTAATTCATATGGAACAGAACATTAACGGAATTTAAGAGCTTTTGGAATTCTATAAAATTCACTCAGAACCGTGCAGTTGATCATACGATATACACTTACAATACCAATACAGTATTAAGAAAAAAAATGTATCATCATCCCAAGTTTTATTAGAAATTTGTGAGTTGTAAACAACAAAGAACACATCACCAAATAGGATTAAGGCATCATGTCTCATTTGCTATTAAAGAGATGGTATCCCTTCACTCAATATTCTGGAGCAATAAATGTCCCAGGGAATAGAGAGACTCACCAGGGACCCATAATCCCAGACACGGTGGGGTCTTGGTGGCTGGAGAGTGACTCAGGACCAGACCAAATAAGGATGCTAGTTACTGATACTTAAAAAAGAGACCCACGTCTCATATGGCTAACATCTCCTAAGAGCCTGGTATGTGCCTGGCACTACCTAACTCTGTATGTGTCAATCTATTGCCTTTTCTCAATAATGAGCATCAAGATGGCAGAAGGGCAGGAAAATAGTGTGGCAGCTAAAAGGACTGACCCAGGAGCCAGGTTGCCTGTGTTTGCCCTGGCCCTTGCCAACCTGGACAATTTACTTAACCTCTTTGTGCCTCAGGCTTCTCCTCTCTAAAATCAAGTAGTAGTATCCACTTTGTAGATTGGTTTTAAGGAGTAGATGAATTAGGGTTTGCATAACATTAGAACAGTGCCTAGCAGCTAGGAAACAGCATATCTGTATCTATACCATTAGGTCAAAAAACAAAGAAGGCTGTTAAGTCCCATTTTACAAAGAAAAAAGCAGAGACTTAAACGTAGTACTTTTTCTTTGGGGGTTATTGCATTGCAATTACAAATACTGGTGTAGTTATAAACAAGCCTTCTAAACAAAACAGCAATATAATAACTCAACAACGTGGAGATCATGAATATATACATATGAGACAACTAAAAAAAGTGTCCTAACATTATGCTAATGGGCACTTGAAACTTAGAAAAACATGGCCAGTGACAGCATTAGATGTGGGAAAAAATTCTGTATTCAAATAATTTAGAGCTGAAGATGATTTGTTCTGCAAAAATGTGTTAGATGACTCACAAAGTTATGACAAAGACACTGATGTTAACGCTGCATGTGAAGAAATTTGAACAAAATTATTTCCAAAAAGTGAGAGTGAAAAATGAACTTTCTGGGCTTCCCTGGTGGCACAGTGGTTGAGAGTCCGCCTGCCGATGCAGGGGACACGGGTTCGTGCCCCAGTCTGGGAAGATCCCACATGCCGCGGAGCGGCTGGGCCCGTGAGCCATGGCCGCTGAGCCTGCGCGTCTGGAGCCTGTGCTCCGCAACGGGAGAGGCCACAACACTGAGAGGCCCGCATACTGCAAAAAAAAAAAAAAAAAAAGAACTTTCTAAATTATTTATGTAATTTTAAAAACAGTAATTAAATATTAGAGACATTTTCACCCACAGCCCTAAAAGTTTATATATGTAAGTTAAGTCAAAAGGTACTCTTAATTATCTCGTTGGGAAAATGGAGGATTGCCTTTCATTTGGGGTCATATTTTATTCAGGTTGACGTGTAACATGCTCCATAAGAGACAGAGGTAGATTACAAGCCAGGGGTGTCTGACTTACAGACTCACCCTCTGAGAGGCAGAACAGTATAAGGATCTAGAGCATAGACTCTAAAGTCAGATGGATATAAATCTCATTTCTGCTCACCTAATAGCCGGGCCTTCAGCAAGTTAACCTCTTTAGGCCTCAGTTTCCTTCTCTATTAAATGGGGATAATAACAGTATCTACTTCATAGAGTTTTGAGAATTAAGTATATACACTGTCACTTAGAGCAGTGCCTGGCACATAGTAAGTTCGCTCTCAATAGATATTAGCTATTGTTTCATATTCAGTGAGTAAGACTAGCTCTCTAAATACCAACTTGGGTTGTTGTACGTTAATTCTATAAGTATTAACTATTATGAAATGAATAAACATTGGTTTTCTTTATGAATAAATACCCACCTCCCCATATGAATTTTATAGTACAAGAGAAGTCTTGAGGAATTTGGGAAGGTAGCTAAATATGTATCTCTTGTTAATATCAGGGACAACAATTTCTAAAGCCAACTTTGAGCTATACAATAAAATAGGTCTTATTCCATCATAGTCACAGATGTACTTTCACCTCCCCAAAATGTGTTTTGTTTTCAACTAGATTATTCAATAGGTGTGGTTCTGAATGTCTGTGGAATATTTCCAAAAATCAAATCCAATTCCAAGCAAGGACTTCGCCTGATGACTAATTTTGAGGAGACTGATATAAACTGTAGTACGCATTTTCCAAAGTATTTTTGTTTTAAAAATATACACTATTCAACAATTTTGATGTACTTTTATACTTAAAGATTATTTGAATTTACTTTATGATACCTCCAGTTATTCATTAATTCATAATTATAAAAACTTTTCAACTGTACATTACAAAAGGAAACTGACATTTTTACAAAGAGACTTTTTAACCTAAAACCAACATCTTTGAAGCCATATTCCAGTTTCTGGCTTGAATTCTTTCATAAAATATCGAAACTGTTTTACAGTATTTTCTCTAGCATCTCCCTAACTTATAACTTCTAGAAAAACTTGTTTTGTATAAAATGTAAAATGTTAATGAAGCATATTCTATCCAGGCTGACTTTCTAATGGTACTATTTTTAAAGTAAGACTCTTGAGGTGGTTGCTTTGATTGAACAAGAAGAAACAGATGTTTCTCTTATTAGAGACAAAAGAAGACTGGTTTAATGAATGTTGAAAAAAAGAAAGTATTTAAAATATAGTCACAAACCAAGATGTAACATCTGTTTGAAAATGCTTCAATAAATTTACAGTGACTAGAGTTTTCAGTCTTTTGCTCAACATTTAATCCTGAGAGAAAACTCTCAGAGACTATAAAATCCGTCTTTAGGTGGTTACAGTATTCTCTGAGGTGTTACTAATATGTCTCATAAGTTATCAGTTACCTATTTATGCAATAAGAAAAAATACATCTCTATGTAGATATGCCACATACTATTACTTATATTATCTTTATAATTCCCATAAGGAAATCAATCCAATTTAATCTTGCTCACTTTTACACATCAATCCAAACCATATAAATATGGTCAACTGCAATCAGAGAGAACATGTAATACGATACTTGGGTAGGCACAAAATACTTTTATTTTTTAAGTTGAAGAAATTGTCAAATGCTCCTCTGTATTGGTATAGACAGACGTCACTTTGGAATATGTCTTTGCTCTGAAAGAACCACTTGAATGGAAGCTTTAAGTTAGAAATACACATTGGGGAGGGCCTACTGCATGACATTTTTTTTGTGTTGCTAGATATGACTCCATCACTAATTTAATATGTAGAATCTTAGAGATGGGATGAATTCTTTCCTTTCAGGCACTCAGAATCTTTTGAGAAAGAAAGAGCCCAGATTAATAGATTTTACTACGTTGTCTGCACCTTAGAGTCATTTGGGGAGCTTTAAGAGTTTCACACCGAAATTTCCAAATCATTGCTGGGAAATTAAACTTTTAAATAAACAGATATATACGATGCAATCCTAGTCAGAATCTCAACACTAGTCTTTGTAGAAATAAAAATAGAAGATTCTAAAATTTATAAGGAATTTTTAAAACCTTAAATATTCAAAATTATCAAAAAGAAAAACACAAGTAGAGGACTTATCATCTGATTTGAAGACTTGTTATAAAGCTATAGTATTCCATAAAGAAATCAGAACCGGACCCAAACATATGTGATCCATTGTTTTTTGGCAAAAGCTCTAAGGCAATTCTATGGGGAAAGAAAAGGTGATTTTGTGTTTGTTCCTTTGTTTGTTTTGTTTTGTCCAAAAACTGGTGCTGGAACAACTGGATAAATAAAGGGAAAAATGTATCTCAATTTCTTCTTTACTCAACACACAAAAATTAATTCTAGATGGGTTTTAGACCCAAAAATAAAAACCTAAGTATAAAGCTTCTGAAAGATAACATAGAGTATCTTTAGGACTTTGGGGTTAACAGAGATTTCCTACAGCAGGGGTCCCCAACCCCCAGGCCAGGACTGGTACTGGTCTGCGGCCTGTTAGAAACAGGGCTGCAACGCAGAAGGTAAGTGGCAGACGAACAAGCAAAGCTTCATCTGCCACTCCCCACTGCTCACATTACCCTTGAACCATCACTTGCGTTACTGCCTGAACCATCCCTCCCACGCCCCGCCCCCACCCCCACCCCAGTCCGTGGAAAAATTGTCTTCCATGTAACCGGTCCTTGGTGCCAAAAATGTTGGTAACTGCTGTCCTAGAGGACATCAAAATCACTTGATAAATTGGGCTTCATCAAAATTAAAAATTTCCACTCATCATTAGACATATTAAGAAAATTCAAGGCAAGACAGAGACTAGAAGAAAATATTTGCAACATATATATCTGAACATGAAGCATACTGAAATACACTAAAAGCTCTTGTAAGTCAATAACTGGAAGACAAAAATGGGCAAAAGTCATACCACAAATAAAGGTAAATTAAATACCCATAGCCACGTGAAACATTTCTTGACATTGCTAGTCATCAGGGAAATTAAAGCCACAATGACATACAATTTTACACCACTTCAGTGGCTAAAAATTAAAAGGACTAACTAGGACCTGGATCAATGTGAACTCTCATACGTTGCTGGTGGGATGCAAAATTGTACAGTCCCTTTGGAAAATTCTGATATTTTTTAAATAAAGTTAAACATATATTAATCCTATGTCCCAACAATTTCCCTGCTAACTATTTTCCCCCCAAAATCAAAATGCACATTGCAAAAATATTTGTACGGGAATGTTTCAGCAGCTTTACTCATAATGGGACTAAATTGGAAATAATTGTATAACCATACAGTGTGTACTCAAACAAGAAAATGTTGCTAAGTAATAAAGAAGAATGAACTAGTGGTTTGGACATCACTGTTTTGCATGAAAGAATGTAGACACAAAAAAATAATATACTGAATGAATCCTTTTATAGGAAATTTTAGAACAGGCAGAACCAGTCTATGGTGACAGAAATCAGGACATGAGTTGCCTATGTGGGGGAGGGTGCACACGGGCATGGACTGTAAGAGGCACAAGGAAACTTTCTGAGGTAATGAAATGTTCTATATTTCGACTGGAGTGTTGGTTGCATAAGTGTATATATTTATCAAAATCCACTGAATTGTGCTCTTAAGATCTGTGCGTTTCACAGAGTTGATTCTCATTCGTGGATTCAACTTGTGTATTCACCTTATTGCTAAAATTTATTTCTAACCCAAAATCAATACTGTGGTGCATTCTGGTCATTCACAGACTCATGCATGAACAGACTGGTGAAAAATTGGAGTCGCTCGACTCACAAGTTCCCAACTGAGGTCAAATAAGGCATCTCTTTGCCTTCTTGTTTCAGCTCTTATCCTGAAATCAAGTGTTCTTTTCACTGTATACTTAGTGCCATGTTTTTTTGCATTTTTGTGCTTTTTGTCAATTTTGCCATTTAAAGTGGTCCCCAAATGTAGTGCTGAAATGCTGTTTAGTGTTCCTAAGTGCAAGAAGGCTGTGATGTGCCTTACAAAGAGGAAATGTGTACATTAGATAAACTTCTTTCAGGTATAAGTTATAATGCTGTTGGTTGTGAGTTCAATGTTAATGAATCAATCATATGCATTAAACAAGGTAACTTTAAACAGAAATACATAAATCAAGGTTTGTATTGATGCAAATACAAAAACAAGGTTATGTATTGATGCAAATGTTGTGACCACAGGTTCTCAGGAACCTAACCCTATATTTCTTGTACGAACAATGGTCCAGTATTCACTGAGTATTTGCAATGACTATGCATAATATAACTATGATGAATAATGAAAACCAAATGTATTTTGTAATTTTTACCTCAAAAATATATAAACATTTAAAATCAGATAAAAAGAATGATGATATTCATTTTTAAATTCATCTAAATTTTATCCAATGCCCACTTTATACTTTGTTTATTGCATTATCAAACAATGAGAAACCCAATATAGAACACACCATTATTTGCTACTAAACAGGGGAAACCCAATGAGACTCTGTGTGTTTAACTTTTGGATATCAATATTTTAGGAAGTTAAAAAACTTAAAATAACTACTCCAAGACTAAATTTTCAAGTAAAAACCTCTAAAAATTGTTTCAACCATTACTGATTCCCAGCCGAAAGCCAAAGGTCATTATACTTCAAAATCTCATTCAAAGATTTATGACCATTTTAATGATGACTGTTTTCTTGAGACAATCTTCCAAAGCAAGTATCTTTAGTAGTAATATGATTATGTGAATATCATCTTCAATACATCTTATCAATCTAGGAGTCCAGTTCATGTACCAATTTTGGCATTTACATTCCTTCATTCCAGCGTTTTATCCTCTCTTGAATATAAAATGTAATATAATTGCATTAAATAAGAAGCTGTTGCTAATTTAAAAGAAGATTTTAATTCATAGGACTTCTGATTAATGTACACATATAGATAAGCCCAAAGATAGAGTGTGGTATAGCAGTTAAGTGTCTGGGTGTCATTCATACCTGGATTCAAATGCCAACCACACTCCTCCATTCATGTATAAATACATGTTGAGTACCTACTATTTCCCAGGCACCATGTTAGCACTGGAGATACAGAAGTAAGTCTGAAATAATCTCTGCTCTAGCAAAATCTAGCTATTTTCCTGTGAGCAAGTTATTAAACTTCTCTGCAACCTGGTTTCTTCACTTACAGAAGACATAATACTATGTCAGAAATTTGTTATAAATAATCCATGAGTTATAATATATAGGAGCCACCTTATACTATCAATAGTTAGTAGTTGTTTTTATTTTATCAGTATCATTTTTGCTGTACATATACAAAGACAACTACATGTATATATAAAGAAAATAACTTTCAAAATTCTACAAAAGGAAGACATCATATTTTGTGAGTTGTGCATGTGTCTACATAGGGCAGATAAAGGCATATTAAGCAGTGGTAGCTTAAATGGATTTCAGATCATAAGCAGAGAACTTTTATAATTTTTTTCATCTTTAAGATAAAACTTATTGAAGAAAATTTGGAAAACTAATAAAGTATAATAAAGGAAAAAAAAGATTCATTACACCAAGAGACATTACACTTAGTATTTGATGTCCTTTGCTCTAGTTTTTATCATAACTGCAAACCATTCAGATTGCTGTGATGCTATGACTAAAGGTGAACAAGTACAAAAGGAAGAAGCAAGTGATGATCACCATCTGCTAACTTCTGATTTGTGCTGATGGAGATTTGGCAGCCTTGTCCTTTCAGTTTAACCTTTCAGAATCTAAGGCGAATAACATGGAAATTTACCTCCACTAGCCTAAGCTCTTCTAGAGTTTTATTCTGAACTCATTTATTGATTTCCTACCACGTAATTGGCATTGTTTTAGGCACCAGGATATAATGGTGAAGAAGAAAAGGTCTTGCCCTCTTGGAGCTTATATTCTTATGGGCAGAGACAGACAGTAGACAAATAATGAATAGGTTAATAGGTACAATTTCAGATGGTGATAAATGTTATAACAGAAATAAAACAGATGTTGTGATAGAGAGATTCATGGGATAAGACTAATTGACAAGGGAGAACTCTCTGAGGAGGTGACAGTGAATCTGAAACCTAAAGGATAAGAGGAGGCCAGTCATGTGATAATTTGATGCAAACGCCCTGAAGGGAGACACGCTTGGTGTACTGAAGTACCAGGCCCTAAGATGACTACAGTGGTTTGAGTATAGAGATTAAGGGGGAAGGATTGAGAAATGGGAGGAAAAAGACAGGCAACAGTGTAATAAGTTAAGGGCCTTGTCAGCTGTAATTAGAAGATTAAATGTTAAGTGTGACAGAAAACCTATGTTTTATGCAGAAAGTGGCATGATGCTATTTTAAAGATAGACGCTAGCTACTGTACAGTGAATGGATTTAGGCAGGCAAGAGTGAAAGGAGGGAGACCTATTACGAAGCTCTTACAGTGGTTAGGACCAGACGACAGAGGCTTGGACAGAGGTTAACAATGAGAAAAGTGGTCAGACTTGTCATCTATTTCAGAAGTACTGTTGACAGGTCTTTTTTTATATAAAAAGCTATTTATTTATTTTTAGCTGCATTGGGTCTTTGTTGCTGCGTGCAGGCTTTCTCTCGTTGTGGCGAGCGGGGGCTACTCTTCACTGTGGTGTGCGGGCTTCTCACTGTGGTGGCTTCTCTTGTTGCAGAGCTCGGGCTCTAGGCACATGGGCTTCAGTAGTTGTGGCTGGTGGGCTCTAGAGCACAGCCTCAGTAGTTGTGGCACATGGGCTTAGCTGCTCCCCGGCATGTGGGATCTTCCCGGACCAGGGATCGAACCCGTGTCCCCTGCATTGGCAGGTGGATTCTTAACCACTGCGCCACCAGGGAAGTCCCCTGTTGACAGGTCTTACTCATTAATTGGTTATCAAAAGTTAGAGAAAGAGAAAAATGTGTGACTTAAGCAACTGAGTGGAAATCAAAGCAATTTAACTAAGTAATGGGAGACCGGGGAAGCGAGTTGTTGTTTAGTATGTCCATTAGGCATCTAAGTAGAGAAGTCGGGAGGTGGTTGTATATTTGTGTCTGGAGCCCAAGGAAGAGTTAAGGTTTGGACATAAAAATCTGATGTCATGAGCATAAATCATGAGACTGAATACAGTTACGAAGAGAGAGCTTTGAGATAGAGAAGAGAGTTTAGGTTGAGTCTTAGAATGCTCTGAACTTGAGAAGTTGGAAAGAGGATGAGGGCCCAGGAAAAGAGACTGGGAAAGAGTACCAGTAAAATCGGAAAGAAACCAGAAGAATGTGATGTTAACGAAGAGACTAACTCAAGAAAGAGGGACTAGTTGAATCTTTTAAGTGCTTCTGAGATATTAAGTAAAACAAGGACAGGAAGTGGACATTAGATTTGGGAATATGGAGGTCGATGATAATTGGAGTGGGGTGAGCAGAATATAGCAGGTAAGGAGTGAGAATACCAAACCCTTGAGTGGTTCAGCTATACAGGAGAAGAATTTTGAGTAATGGTGTATGTTGAAAATCTGAAGAAAAGTATGAATCCTGTCCTAAGAAAAATCCTTATTAGTATATATCCAAAATTTTTATGTAATGTCAGGGGTTTAGCTCTTCTTTCAGGTTAAGAACCTGGTTTATACAACCCTTCATCTTCTACTTGCATCACTGACTTTATTGGGCAATGAGAATACTATCAATTCATTTATCCTTTTCAGATTCATTACTTTTCTTACTTTCCATTTTTTACATTTAATGGCTTATAAGTTATATTTTCTGTTCCTTAATTTGTTTTTTTAACAAATATGTCAGTTATTTATTATTAAATATTTATTATTGTTGTTTAAATCACTGTTTTGTTTCTGTCTAAAGTAGAAAGTTATAGTTGTGAAACGATTATTATACAATTTTGGGAAAATAAGTTATCATTACTAATATTACAATTCATTTCTTAAATCTAAATTAAGTTATATTTAGTCTTTTATCTTTGTTCCACGTATGTCTCAGATAAATTGCAATATCGTACAATTTTTCCCTAAAGGCACAAAATCATCCCTATTTATAGGAAATCGACATTGTCTAAATGGCAAGGACATTCAAATCAATTCCTCTTTTTCTGGGGGAATACCTATGCGAAACATTGTAGAAAATATAAAAATAAATATGATGATTCCTGGTCTCAAAAAGTTTGCCTTATTGTACCATCTAATGAGGTTTAAATATCTTTACACACATTTTTATAATTGCTATGAAACGTTTCCCGATATTTTATAAACTGGAGTGAGATGGCTGAGGAAAAAGAAATTAAAGATAAATGAGGAAGGCAAAATGTAGCTGAGAAGATTTGGGGATCCAGCTAGGGATCTTTGACAAGAGGTGATCCCAAAGGTGGGCACTCCCTTGTTGTGCACAGCCTTACTGTAATATGCTGTTAAAACTGTTGATCCCCCATCTTCCCGGCTAGCATACCCCACTCGTGAATATTAGAATGATTACAGAGTACCTTATCTCATCCATGTCCCAAAGGCACATTGTTCCTGTCCTCCTACACATTAGGGAGAAAACAGAGCTACATGACACTATCAGTCAATGACTGTTTTTCTATTCTGTCCCATCGGTATTATAGAAGTGATGTAAAAAGAATATCTTAGAGAAAGAATACTAGGAACAGCATAAATGAAGATAATAATAGCAATTTAGCCCAGGTTAATTCTTGAATCCATTTTCTCATTTTTCTAAATTTTGATAATAAAACAAATTCAAAGCTTAAAATTAACAATTGTCAGAATTTAAGATTAGTTTTCTTTAAAACAGTACATATAACAAAATTCCCTTTTCTTCTAAATATTTTTCAAAGTCTTGGTTTTATCATAACCATAGAGAGCTGTGAACGTAAGTGGCTTTGATTAAAACAGAGCTTTTTTATACCTGTGTGTGCTGGATAACTCCAGTGAGAAAACTGTGTTTAATTTAGAGAAGTTATCCAGACATTCACAGGTTCAGAAATTTTTGAGTTCAGAGGATAATCACGAGCAGAGTCCTGGCATGGAACAGATATCTTAAAATATTATGTTCAGGTATATTTTATGATTTGAATATAAATCATTATTTTTAAATTGCATCATAAAAGGCATAATAAAACCAGTTTCTCATTTCAGATAATTCTGCATTACTCCCCTTTAACAGAACTTTGTTTTTATACTTGCCACTGAATAATTTTCACCCTTTACTCCAAGGCAGGGTCTAGTTATTGTACCTAGGTCACAAACATAGGCAAAGATTCAGTCCCTACCTTTTACAAGTAGTTGTTTTTTTGCCAACCTCTCTACTACTTGTTCTACTATGTGACTCCTAGTGTGAGAGGCAGCTTCTGTGTGTTTCAGCTCAGTATCATTTCCTCCAACTGGACTACTCAAGAGCATTGAACCATGAAGGGCATGTCTCCAGATATTTATAAACTACTCTCTCCTGCAATCTTCAAGTCAACAATCCTTTTTGAGTGTCAACTGCCTTTTGGTTAGGTTTTCTCAGCCTTTGTGGCAAAATGGGAGAGGAAAAATGCTACAGGTAAGCACATTGAAATCACACTTGTATAAAAAATGTTTCATATATATATTTAGGTTACAAATTTATTCCATCCATCCTTTCTTGTGGATTTTAATCTGGATAAGATAAGCATCGGATAAGATTAAAAATTAAAAATATTTTAAAAATTAATATATTATTAGAGCATAAATTTTTTAAACCGCTGATTTATTTTTTAGTGTGGTTTCATGGATTTGTATTAGGTACACAAGTTGTGTGTGTGTGTTTGTATATATGTGTGCACTTATGTGTGAAATTCACTACAGGACACATAAGACAGGAGGGCAGTGTGATACACTAAAATAGAGGCAGATTAGAATTGGGATAGCATGGACACTAATATTACAATTACCTCCCTGGCCCAGAAATCTTTATCAGTAAAATGAATGATTCATACCAGTTGATTACAAGATTCCTCTCAGCTCTAGACACTTAAAATAAGACTACAATACATTCATGTACTGCAAAGGGGAATAGAAAAACCAATGACAATGTATCAATTAAAACTGTTAATGTAGAGCATATTAATAAAGCAAATACTGATATAACTGAAGTTGTATATTTTGGTCTCTAAGTCTGTACTTGTCCTGCTGGCTGACTCTAAGCATTAAACACAATGGTCATGGACCACTCAAAGTACATGGAAGAGACTCTGCCTGAGATGAAAAGAGAAGAATCCACTCTGAAAAGACAGACAGTCGTTTGAATTTTGTACTATAGTGGACAGAAGATGGGGGCCACAGATAGCTTCATGGAAACATGAGAGTAAACTGATGGCAGACCAACTTGGAGGGTGGATCCAGCACTGCAGAAGGAATTAAGACCTTTCACTGTTTCAATTCTGAAAGAGAATGCTTTGCCATTTCTGTGATTTAACGTAAGAGGTAGAGTCCCAGAAAATACTGGCAAATTGAAAATAGAAGTAAGGCTTTTGGCAAGAGCATCTGTCCTTTACTGCAGAAATTCTCTGGAATACTAATAAAGGATTAGAAAGATGTCACACAGCAGAATCCCACACAGGGTGTTACCTGAGGGAATCTGTGGTAGATTAGATGCCTTACAGTGCTAAAATTCTATATAAACATTTATCATTTTCTTATTAACAGGGCATATCCTATATAAAGATAACATTAGAAATATCTATACATGGATTTTTTTCTGTACCATATAGCACAATCCTGTTTTTTAGTAGTTATTTATTGAACATTGTTTAGCATTGGTTGCTAGATGGGCAACCCTCTAGTTAAAATCAATTACTGACATTAGAAGCAATCTGGAGTGTTGGTAATGGTCTGTCTCTTGATCTAAGTGAAGATTACATAGATGTGTCCAATTTTTCAAAAACTTCATTAAGCTGTACATTCATGATATGTGCATTTTCTATATGAATAATATATTTCAATAAAAATAAAGCAAGATAAGAGTCTATGTGATGTATAACCTAATTGAAATAAGTAAAATTGTAGACAATATTGAGGTCACTATTATCTTTAAAGAGTCATGAGATAAATGTATACAGAAGCCATCAAAAAATTATGAAGTATGCGCACAGTTGTCGAATATTAAAACAACAGTAATTTAGAAAATCTGATAGCTATTAATGTCATTAATTTAACATGAATTGTGATGTAAAAGAAAAATAAAGATTATTGGGGGACTACAACCAGGTAAAGACTTCATAAAAATTCTGAGGTGGACTTCAGGGCACTTTCAAGGGCTTTTAACTGTGATGTCATTTTTCACATTATGTCTAATTTCATTTCTAAACTTAAGGGCTTTCCTGTCTTTGATTAACTTATCAACCATGATTATGGCCCTTTCATGTCTCACAGATACAGGGAATGCAAACTGCTTTCACTCATAAGAGAGGAAAAAAAGCCCTCTGATATAAAAATATTCACTTTATGTTTGCTTTCTCTCTAAATTTTATAGTGCCTACCACTTTCCCTTTTAAATTTTCACTTTTAGGCTTTGTTTGTTTCCATTTTTCTTGAGTTCACTATCTCTGTATCTTAGACTTAAAGGTAAAATAAAATGGTTCAAATATTCTAACGCTCAGATCTCATGAGCTCAGATCTCATGAGCTCACCATTGTCACAGTTCACTTAGTTTGAGAACTGTCACAATCTTGTTTCTGCTCTCAAATACCTGAGAGAGAAAAATTTCATCAGAAACTATAGCTCACAATAGCAGTGATTCTCCATGAGAGGCCAAGCCTTCACGGTTTAAATCTGAAAAAGCATACATCACTTGAGGAAAAAAAATCATGTGGCTGGTAATTAATTTATATAGATTATACTGTTTATACATAGAGTATACACAGAACATACTATATTCATATTACATACCATAAACACAAAGCACACTTCTAAGACTAATAGCTAAAGCCAGTGTACCCTTTGTAGGTAGCTCAGTCCTTAGTAATTGTACTAAGTATTCACACCTGCTAACAAACCCCCAAGGCAAAGCCACCATCTCTGAAAAAGGAGGAGGAATAAGAAGACAGACTTCAGGGAGAAGGTGGAATCTGATAAGTAGCTCTTGGTCTGAAGTCAACTTCAGCCTCTAACCTCTCTCCTTTTGGAAGAAGGGGTTCTTTCCCTCCTTCAACAGAGATTTCACAGGAGGATATCTCTGCCCCCAGGTTTAGAGGGTGGTGAGCTCCAATAGCCAGCAGCCTACCTGCCCATGATCATATCCATCAGTCAAGAGAGGGGACTCTTGGTCAATTCACTGAGAACCAATTCTCTAAAAGTGATCAAAAATAATTATCCAAAGAATCAAATCATGAACAACTAATTCACTAAATTCATCAAACTTACAAATTTATCAGGGAACTGTGTTAAGGAATATTCTTCTAGAATATATTCTGTGAATATGAATATATTCTTCTCATGAATATATTCATGAATATATTTGTCTTAAGTAGGTTCAATAAATGTGAATATATTAGTAGAATTTTAAGGGTTATTCAATTTATCAGAGGCTTAGGGTCACAGGTTCAGTGTTTTAGTGAATATATTCATTAAGAATATATTCATGAGGAATATACTTATGAACTAAATCATGCCATGAATATAGTGAAGGAGGATATAGTCAGTGAATTCTTTCATTCACTCACTCAATATTATGGTATAGGTAATGCCCTAGACATTAGGCTTATATCAAAATCAAAGCTCCTGACCTCACAGAGCATAGATTATTAATACATCTATTGCCTTTAAAGAAGATTAGTCTCTAAAATAAGTTTTTCACAAATACATTTTGTAAATTTTGTGAATTCACCTGCTTCCAAAGGAGATAATCATTAAGTGATGTTGGGGACTCCTACATCACATGCTTATGATTTATTATAAAAATTTTGCACCAGAAGTTCATAATATTGGTCTTTATCAGCCTTTATTTATTATGAACTTTGAAGAAAGTTACATGTGAACGTTATAAAACAAATAACTAGTCATTCTGTGGATAACCAGAGCTACTCCCCACTTCGAAAATGAACAAATGAGTAAATCAAGACTCAAAGAGTGAGAGTCCTGCCAATATCAAGCAATAAGTTGCAAAGTTGGAAATAAGACCCAGGGTTGTGGATTTCAAGTCAAAGATTTTTTTCCACTTTCCAGAGCTGCACTTACTCAGTATTACAACTTTGCATTTTCCAAAATCTGAGTGTTGGTAGCTGGGCTTAACACTGGTTATTAAGTCAAATTTCTAAAGTAACAGCAGACACATTGCTATATTTAAAACAGCCAACGAGGACCTACTGTATAGCACAGGGACCTCTGCTCAACATGCTGTAATAACCTAAATGGGAAAAGAATTTGAAGAATAGATACATGTATACGGACAACTGAATCACTTTGCGAACACCTATACAACATTGTTTTTTAAAAAAAAGATATCTTACTTTTTGTTTCATTAGACTTGTATTTCCCAGCAGCATTTTTTTAAGCAAATTATGGTACACATATAATATAGCTGAGCAACTTCTATGTTAAAGCGTGAAAATAAGGTTAATGTGAGTATAACAGTTATGGTTACTAACTCCTGTTTTTAAGCAATGAATAGCTTCATTCAGTAACACATTAGTCTTTTTTGTGTTAGCTTCCTGAGAAAGAGAACAATGAAGCTGCTTGTGTTAAGCTCTGTGTGGCTTTTAAAAGAGAAAATGTTCTTTCCCAAAGGGCACTACAAAAAAAAAAAGAACTAAGCCGAACATCGTTATTCTGTGAGAAAGACATCAAAACAAAATGAAACTCTTGGCCTTTTAGTGGCCCCGTTTGCATTTTACTGAGCACGACTTCCACCGTGGTCGCTGGAAGAGATGCCTGAATATGAGGCAGATCTGCTGGAGGCTGTCTTACCTCTGTTTTTGTCTCTGAACTGAGCAAAGGCACAAAAGGGCTTCTGTTATTGTTTTCCTGTGCCCAAGTCAGTTGTGTATTTCTTACCAACGAGTTCTCAAAAAGAACTCGAACAAACAGGAACTGGACACTGGGCCCTCTTTTCACTATTGATTTTGCCTGTTTATAAACAGAGGATTTTCAACGTTGGCCATGTCTCGGCTCAAACAAAAACGTATGGTTACACGGGGCACAGTTTACAATCAGCTCTGTTCAATGGGAAAACAATCAAACGCTATTTACATCGTTTAAAAAAAGGGAATGGAGGGCTTCCCTGGTGGCGCAGTGGTTGAGAGTCCGCCTGCCGATGCAGGGAACACGGGTTCATGCCCCGGTCCGGGAGGATCCCACATGCCGCGGAGCGGCTGGGCCCGTGAGCCGTGGCTGCTGAGCCTGCGCGTCCGGAGCCTGTGCTCCGCAACGGGAGGGGCCGCAACAGTGAGAGGCCCGCGTACCGCAAAAAAAAAAATCGGGGGGGGGGGAATGATCACTTTGTTTCTGTGTGGCGTTGAATTAGTTCATCGTGCTACATAGGCAGATATTAAGAACAAATCCTATCCCTTTACTCAGGCGGTGCCTGCACCTGTGAGGACAGACCTCTTTCCAACACCTTGTAAATATTAACATATTCCACTCTAATAAAGCTTAATAATAACGTCACCGCTGTAAGGACGGCGTCATCAATGATTTCATTCTTAGAGCATTTAAACTGGCGAATTCCCAGGATGGTCTGGTGATGCGGGGAACCCATGGAGAGCTTGTCACCGGCGAAGCCCGTTAACAATTCTCGGGAAATAAAAATAGAATCTGGGTAGTAAGATAAAGCCTAACCTTTTTTTCTCTTTTCCTTGGCGCCTGGTCTCGTTTCATTCGCTCACAGGGGCCGCGAGCAGAGGCCTCACACCCCGGCACTTCAGAACGCAGTTCCTGGTGAAAAATGGCTGCTGCCCTCACCTCAGCTCTGCAGGCCGTGCGCAGAAGCTCTCAAGATGGCCGCCACAGAGACGCCACACCCAGCCCTGGGAGCTGAGTCAGTGAGCAGCCCGCCCCGCCTACCCCGGAAAACTCGGCCCCTCCCCCTGCGGACAAGATTAAAGCAGCCCCGCCCACAGCCTGGCGGGTGGGGGAGAGCATGTGCTCTTAGAGCACAGCTACCAAACTCAGGCTCGTTTTATTGGTGCGGCAACATGGGGCAGGAGGATCCTTGTTGACTTTGGAAGGTCATTAACAAGCTGACCAGGATTATAAATGAGTAGTGTGTGGTATGAGGGTGGATCTTCTTGGGACTGGTCTACATAGCAACACTAGGAGCCCAATTAGCATGAGTTTTCTTTTTAATTAGGCACTGTATAATCAAAACTATAATTTAGCCCCTATTATGTTATGACAATGAGGTATTAAGAAGGTAGAATAAGTCTCTCCCTCAGGGAAGTTAGATGCTAGATGAAAATGTGTTCTATATGATTATTATAACCTATTGGCATAAATGTAAAGAATAGTGACAATGAAACTTCCAGGATCTGGTGCCTAATTTTATCAAATATTTACTGATGTCTACTATGAGAAAGGCATTCATTTTCATCAAGATTTATCTTCTCTGGTTTGAGTCAATGTTTTAGGAATGAATGACAGTCTCACCTTCAGCTGTTCCAGAAGTTAAATCGTGATCTACTTTTTCCTTTGAAAAGATAATTTTTAATTGAATCATATTTTTAAATATTCATCCTGTGCAGAACTTTTTAATGCATTATCTGAAATTTAAGTATATCTATCACTAATAAATTTATGTACATTATAACATGTTGAAATGTAGATAAGTATTACTAACATATTTGGCATAATATTATAAAGGTTCAGAGTGATTAAATTTGTTGTTAGTTATTTAATCATCTTCATTATAATTCTTATTTCAAGTATATATTTTTGGATGTGTCTAGCAAGCTATGTATAATGATCTATATTCAAGATAGAAGCTAATTATATTTATTGACTCTTACAGTAAAAAACTGTAAGCTCCATTCTGTTAGAAGGGCAAGGTTATAAAATCCTATAGATGCAAAATTATAAATTTCACTTATTCATAATTTTAGAATCATTTTTAAGGTAATTGTGCAAGTTTTATTACTTAACACCTTATGAAAAGATTGAAATACTTTTAAAGGATTAATTATAAAACAAAATTTTATTGCTATATTATGGAGAAAATTATCATGCTTTTATTAATTTTCAGTAGGAATGTTTCATTTTCCTTTATAAAAATGAAAATTTCATTCAATATAAAATTGTATAAAATATTGTTTTTCATTTCAGTCATTGAATCACTTGATTTTATACCTACCGAGGTCATGGTTGAGAGAAATGGTAACTTTTTTCTCCTACATTTGTAAGGAGGTGAATGATTAAGGAGGAAATAAGAATGATGCTGCCTCCAAGAAAACATGAATGATTTTACTCATTCCACAGATATATGATTTTTCTGTAGTTACAAATTCTGTTGAATGTAGGGGATAGGGACTATTTGGAACAGTATCCTCGACTTTAGAGATACTTACTGACTTTTGGAGGGTACATGTGTGTAAATTAAGTAAATATTGCTTAGTGCTAAAATAAAGAACTGACAATTAACTTTGGAATGGATGGCTTACTTTCTCTTTTTTTTTCTTTGTTTAATGTTCAATTTATTAAACTCATGAATCTAATACCCCAAACTGAAAATGAATTTTTTCTTGGGGCCTTTAAATATTCATTACAGATCTATTAAGCGTGTCATTTTAAAAAGTTTAAACTAACTGTAATTATATATTTAGAACAGCTGATTCTTTTAAACACTTTGAAACCATAATTCACAAACATATAAAACAAAGGCTACAGAACTTATTTTATAGTTTCACTTAAATTTACTCTAAAGCATCAATATCATAGGTTTAATGTCTTTCTTACTTCTCTTCTTGTTTTTCTATATTTGTTTTTAGATACCCTCAGAGTTTCAGCATTATTAATTTTATTCCTTTCCTTGGGTCATAAAATTCTTAGCAGATCCTGAAGAAAAGATTACCTTATCAGAACTGCCTAGATTGCAGAACTTTGGTTTATTGACTGACTAATTCTTGATCATACTTGTTTCTCTCAAGGTGATTCTAACCCAAACCACCTTTCTATATTAAGCTTTTCTATAAAAGCTTAACTATAAAATTAACTATAATTTTCTATAGTTAAATTACACCTGTTAATGCCAGTGCGACTATTTCAGGCCTTATCTTATGCGTAGGGTTTTAATTTTGCAACCTAGTATTTATCTCTGATTTTTTTAAAAAAATATCACTTGGCCATTGTTATATATAACCTATTATCTTGTCATAATCAAGTATTGATTTTTGTGTCTTAGCTTTATAAAGTTACACTTTCCTTATTAGCATTGAGATTTAATCTCTTAGGGGTTGAGAGATTAAGTCTGTGTAGTTAAGTGTTCCTCTGTAGGTCATCTGGCAAACGCTGTGGAACCCCCTTTCAGGTTGGTTATTGTGGGTGCCCACCCAAACTGAATAGTCCTTCCTGTTCTTGGCATCTACATTTTCTGGGGCTATTTGACTTACAGTGTCCAGTGTTTATTCTTAACAGATAAAGCAGACATACAACTGTGCTTTATAAACATACAAGATTCATAGAAGAAATATCAAACCCTCTTAAATATTAAAATCAATAAAAAATAAACATGATCTATTATAGTCACTACTTTCTATTACAGTAATCTTTCGGGCAGGCTTCATAATAACTTTTCTATTTTGAGTCATTTTGAATTCATGGTCTTTCACTAAACTCATCTTGTAAACCATGATGATGATTATGATGGTGATGGTGGTGGTGATGATGATGGTGACGGTGCTTTTGATGCTCAAGTTGTAACTTCATCCTAAGAGATGCATCTTTTTTTAAATAGGCAAGAGTAAACTATAGTGTTTAAGGAAGCACATTTGGGTGATAAAAACAAAAAGACAAAAAACAAGAAAGTCATTATTATAAAAGTGAGGATATGAAGAAGGGGAAGGGGGTGTGATCAGAATGAAGCTTGTGGAAGGAGCTTATGGAATAGGTGGCAAAGTTCTATTTTTTGACCTGGGTAAATATTTGATTTCTGTGTGTGTTATATCTGCTCTATTTGTATAATAGTAATTTTATTTAAAAATCTGTCACCGTATGGTCACTGGGGGGCCCTTTATGTTGACTCCTTTATCCTTTATACACTGCCCCTAAAAAATATGGAACGCTTCACGAATTTGCGTGTCATCCTTGTGCAGGGGCCATGCTAATCTTCTCTGTGTCGTTCCAACTTTAGTATATGTGCTGCCAAAGCGAGCACTGGCTTACTTTCTTTTGAGGGCATTAGGGAGAAGTTTCATGAAAACTTCATGGAAGAGTTTCTATTATTGGAAATGGATGGTAAGGCTATTTGAAATGAAGGGATTGTTAAGAATAAAGGAATGGAAGTTTAGCAGGTTATTTTGTTTGCATGATTTCTGCCCCTTCCTGAGCTCCTTGAACACATAAGTGAATATATATATATATATATATATATATATTCATGAATCCCCAGAGCTAAAATGCTCACTGTATGTTTGCTGAATGGATAAATGGACTACGTGTCCTTCAGTAATAGCCCTTTGCATGCAGGAGATATGACAAGAGGTACTGGTTGAAGACAACTCATGAAGGACTCTGAATTTCAAGTTAAGAAGTTTGAACTTCATTCAGAAGAAGTTTATGAAGTGAAGAAGTGGCACAATTAGAGATTTCTTGAGAAGGTAAATCTAGCAGCTCTGGACTGTAAGTAAAACAGAGACTTGTTACAACATCCCCACAATAAAGATGTTTATCATGTGCATGTGCAAAATTTTAAGATAAATTTATATTAATTATACTTAGAAACATGAATTATCTCCACTCAAAACCAAAAATCAGAGGGAGACAACTCAGAAGTTCAAATAGGATTAAGCTAGAACTGTTTTATTCCCATTTCGATACTCCATTCCATGATTTATTTCTGAAAAATTAAACTCATCCAGTCTTATCCTTGCCTCAGTAATGTTATGGCCTTTCTCTTTTTTGTCCCCATCTAGCTTTTGCCGCTTTTCTGAATTGCTCTAACATTCGCCAAGGCTTATTATTGTATATCTCTGAACTCTCCTGCTATGACTATATAAATTGCAATCTGATTTTGAGACAGTCTTAAGTGTTCCTATTTATATTTCAGCTACTCATACATAAACTTGATTACGAATTATGTGTACATAGCCATAGTTAGTGAATCCTCAAAACATACTGCAAGCACTTCGTATTTCACTCACAGGAACAACAGAATACTGGCTATCATTGGTGTTTTATGAAGATATATTATTGAACCACAAAAAAAATCACGAGATGAATGGTAACAGCACTTGCACTTCATCCCTGAAGGCACTGTGGCACTGTCAGTTAAACACTGGAGAGCACAACTTAGTTCTGATTTCTAACTGCATTATTGTCACCACTGGCAACTCTACCTATTATAGGATAAGTGGGTTCTTCCCAGGAAGCCCACAGGGCTAAATTGCATTGCACATTCTGTTCTTATGTACAGCATCTGTGCTTCATTCATTTTTTTTTCTTTGTCAATTGAACTCAGCATTAGAAAGAGTATTTGCTTATAAACCAAATGCATATATAAAAGTATATCAATGCAAAGAAAACCCCAACATAGTCATTAATATTGCAAATCTGTTCTCAAAACACTAGAATAGCTTATGAACTCCCAAACACTTATATTTTAGTGAAATGTTATGTCGTTACAGTAGAAAACAGTGCTTCAATCTAATGAGTATACAGAGAAAAATTGTATCTATATTAAGACCATTTTTCTCTAATGTGAGTTCCAATATTGGCAGCAAATTTGTGTTTTCATTTGTTTGTGTTTGGAGGCTACGGTCTCTGGAACATAGCTGTGACAGTGGTTGCTTCTCTTAAATCAATTTACTCTATGCCAGGGATAAAGAAGAGTTATTTAATTCAACTTACAAACATTTTATTGGTCTTAATTGGGCTTAGAAATGTGTACTTGGGTTACAGTTCTGTTTAAAAGATGTTGCTCCTCGGGCTTCCCTGGTGGGGCAGTGGTTGAGAGTCCGCCTGCCGATGCAGGGAACACGGGTTCGTGCCCCGGTCCGGGAAGATCCCACATGCCGCGGAGCGGCTAGGCCCATGAGCCATGGCCGCTGAGCCTGCGCGTCCGGAGCCTGTGCTCCGCAACGGGTGGGGCCACAACAGTGAGAGGCCCGTGTACTGCCAAAAAAAAAAAAAGTGTATATATATATATATATATATATATATATATATATATAAAATAGTCACCCAATTCATAGATCATACAGAACAAAATGAATAAAAACACCCTCTTGTGGTGTCTGCCCTTCTCATCTATGGGACAGGAGGAGCCAGAAAAGGATTTCTGTTAAAGAAGAAGGCGTCTAACAGAGCTGTAAATACAAGCTTGCATTTACATGATTTTGAGTACCAGTATAACTGCGCTTTCTGGGCTACATAAGGAATCGTTATTTTTCTCAGACTCTGGAAAGACTGGTCCTGTTGTTATGAAAAACCCTTGAAATAAGGGTCACTTAAGAGTTTACTCTGAAAAACAGTGATAAATATCCGTGATGGAAATGCTAAGTTAAGACAAGGAGATGCCTAAACCCCAAATGTTCTATTAATTGGAAATGAGTGTCTTTGGGGGAAAAAAATGCATAGAGAGGCTTGTGTTGGTCACTGTGTCTGTCTAATACTACCCCCTTCCAAAACAGACATCACCCCGAGTTCGCGCTGAGGGGCGGCCATAGACGGCCATGTTTATACCTCATGAGCTTGCATCGCGGCAGATAGACCAAAAGGCCGCCACTTCTGCATCTGGCAAATAGGGCCACCACGATGTAGAGCCTGAAGAAGGCACCGGTCACATTTTTTTCTACTTAAATGATCTCCCTGGAGTTAGGCATTCCTCAGCCCAGGCTGCCCATTGACAGTACCCTGCTGAAAATAGATTACCAAAAATGACTTTGCACATAAAACTTCCCCATGTCAAAGATTCCTGGAATCTAACCAGATTCAAAGAGACCGCTTACCCGAGGCATCCCAGCTGAAAGAAGCAGACGTAAAACCTATAATACATACATTTGAGCCTTTTACAGGAGTAGCCTGTGAATCACGAGTGCTGCAATCCCCAGGTCATTTGTGTGAAATGCAAACTCTCAGCCTGTACCCTGAGAGGTTCTAATTCCCGAGGTCTACGGTGAGACCTGTGGGTCATGATGAACAGCCAGGGCTGAGATCCATTGCTGGAGCAGTGCCATCCCATAGAAGCATAAAGCAAGCCACAAGACAAGGCACATTTGCAAGTTTAGATTTTCTGGTAGCCACACTTAATAAAAGGATAAACTGGTGCTTAATTTTAACAATATATTTAATTTAACACAATATATCCAAAACACTCTTTTAACATGCAATGAATATGAAAAAGTTACTAGTGAGATATACTGCACTTTTTTTTTTTATAGGAAGTCTTTGAGTTTTTCAAGCACTCCATAGACACATGTGGCCAGTACTAACATACTGGATAGCGCAGACAGAGAAGGAAGTTGGGATTTTCTGCTTTCATTAAAGCTATTGTGAGTCCTGAACCAGCCCCAGGCTTGAGTTACCAGAGGCTACATTGGTCTTTGTTATTCTTCCCTCTTAACCCCAAGTCCTGAAACTCCGTATCCCTCATCCCTACCACTTTTACCTACTAAATTCCTATCTGTCGTTAAATTTCAGCTCAAATAGAACTTCCTCTTGCTTGGTTGCCCTAGCCTCTCTCATCCCCCAACCCTGACACCACGAAAAGCAAAATAAACATAGCAAACAAGAATGTTATTATCTATTACAGTTGTCAACTGAAAAAACTGCCCAATGTGAGAGCTGTGAGTTAAGTTTATCGGGGGCAAAGTGAGGACTGTAGCCTGGGATGCAGCATCTCAGAAAGCTCTGAGAAACCACTCTGGAGAGATGACGAAACTGCAACAGAGAGCAGTTGTGTCTTGCTCAAGCTCAAATAACTGGTGGTGGAACTGGAGGTATTTGAACCTCTTAGCGCTGTATTAACAGCAGAGACTCTGAAGTCAAATAGCACTGACAGTTACTCATGTGTGTGACCTTGGGCAAAAAGCTTAATCTCATGGTGACTGTTAGTAAAATGAATTTTTTCTCCCTCCTAGGAAATAAAATATTACGCCTGTTTTCTAAAATTAAATAAATCAAGATGCTCGAAACATTAAAAAAAAATGTAAACAAAACCCTGGGTACCTAGTTTCATGTTTCCTTGTTATATACTCTCAGAACACTGTGTATCTTTCATAAAACTGTCACGGTTGGCTATACATTTATTCCTGTGGTTGATAATTATCGACTGGCTCCTTCTCCCTGAGGGATGGTACTGTATCTGTATCTTGCAGAGGATGTATATTCAAAATAATTATGTCGACTAGGCAAATGAATTCCTAGTTCTTGAAATGAGCCTTGGAAGATTCATATACACACACACACACACACACACACACACACACACACACAGGATATTTCTTTTCCAAACCTTAAGGGCCAGAGGGAAATTTAATGTGAGGCTAACTGAGCTCACTCACGGGACCACCATGAGACTGGACATTGCTAGGAGTTTTCTTCTACGGAGGGAAGCCAGGTAACATTCATTTCTGGTAAATTGCCTCACGAGATCTCAGAAAATAAGGGACCTGAGCCTTGAAGGGTCTAGTAATTTGTTGTGAGTTTTTTCTCATTCTAAATAAAGATTCTACCTTATACTTAATTTTGTTTTTGTAATCCGGTATTCCTTTTTTGTAAAGAGTTCCCCAAACTCCAAATTGTATGACGCTTCATGTTCCACAAAGCCTGGATCTACCCCTGCAGAGAATATAAAAGCTTTAATCCTTTGATCATTTTGTATATGAGGAAAAAATTCAATCCTTTTCCAAAAATTTGGATTCTAATGCTTTGTATTGTAATGACTTTTCTTATCAAAGTGAAGGGTCAGCACCAAGGCGGCTACATACAGGTTAATGGTGCCAGATTTCAGGGGAGAGTGAAGGGGTGTGTACATGGGGAGGGTGCATCCCGCTGCTTCTTTTTTTTGCGGTACGAGGGCCTCTCACTGTTGTGGCCTCTCCCGCTGTGGTCGGAGCACAGGCTCCCGACGCGCAGCCCCAGCGGCCACGGCCCACGGGGTCAGCCGCTCCGTGGCACGCGGGATCCTCCCGGATCGGGGCACGAAACCCGTATCCCCTGCATCGGCAGGCGGACTCTCAACCACTGCGCCACCAGGGAAGCCCCCCACTGCTTCTTACACAGCCCTAAATACCATTCTGTGAAGACCAGAAAGACCGCAGGGCTGACACCAGATTTTCCTTGGGCAAATTGTACTCTCCTTCATTAGGTTAACTTCCCTAGTTAGAACTGAAGATTGGGGGGCTAGGGAAATGAAGATTTGTATAATCGGAAACATATTCAGCAAATACAAAATTTAGGGGAGTACTATCAAAAACTAAGTGCAGCTTGCATGGTGTTCACTCATTCACACAATAACGGAATTCCTATGAAATACAAACAGTACGGTAAGTGCTGGGGGTATAATAGGAGGCGAATGGATCCCGTCCCTGCCCTCAGCAAGTCTAGAGTCAGAGAAAGTATCACTATTACAGGAGTTCAGAACAACAACAAAATGATAACCCTGGTTGGTGTGGTTAGGTAAGGCTTTATATAGAGGGTAAATCTTGAAATATATTTGCAAGGAGAGGAAAAATGTGTACAGTAAACATGAAAGGAAACAAGATCCTAGGGGAGGACATCACCATCAGAATTAAATTAATAAAATAATCTTACCATTTTCTCTATCATTCATTGTGTGTCATCCAATGACACCAAATAATAGGACATCATTAATAATGTTTCTATTACCTTTATTGTTATCTTTTAAATAAATGTCCATGCTTTTTTTTAAACTTTATTTGTTGCAATTTTTGAAGTATTACAGGAATATGTAATGTTCCTAGACTTAATAAATATAATTTTTATAGCAGGAATAGGCTTAGCAATGTGAAAAGCATGCTGCCTGGACTACCATAACGCACACATTTATTCTAAATAAGCTTCATGTCTCCTCCTCTTGGCCTGATTACCAGGAACCTGGGATTGAGATGAGCAGGAAAGTCAGGAGGCCATAGAAAATCTGCTGTTGAAAGCGAAGCTTAAGTAGAGATGAGTTTGATGTGTAGCCTTGCGTGCCCCTGTTAATCCTCACTCTTGTCACTTTAATTTCGAATCATCTCTTCTTTTTACCATTTAACCATCATGCTATCCTAGACTGCTAAATAGCTTTTGCTGGAGAAAATGAAATACTATTCTCTAATCTTTAGAGATGTAACACAGGAATACACAACAAACAAAACAGATAAGTTAGAAACGTAAAGAACTAAAGTTAGAAACTGAATTTTGCTTATGATAAATGACTCAATAAAAGAGAGTATAAAAAACAACTGTTGTAACTACTCCCAGACCCCCAGTTCTGCCATAAAAATAATAATTAAATCCAACAATAGGCTCAAAATCCCATTTTATTCACTGTAATAATAGGGTTTTTAAATCATTTTTATGAAAGCACAAATTTCTCAGTGAATAGAACGCTGCAGAATTGCTCTTAGGTTGCCGAAGTATCCTAGCAGGACTGTGTTCTTTGTAGTACTGGTCTCAGAGTACTCAGATACTTGGAGCTCGTGCAGCATGGAGATGGTTACCTATCAAAGACCCCAGTGCTGTTTCACCTGCCCGGGTCCCTGAGGATGATACATCATGCAGGAAAATGACTAAATCAGGCCTCTACAACTTTTTTGCACAATTGAAAAATTAAAAAAGGTGGCCTACTGGCCTCATAACTTGGTCAATTGAAAACACATTTGCGAACACTAGAAAGTAGTGACCCTTATTCTGGGTGTTCACAGCCCTGCTTGGCAGGGGCTCAATTTCAACTCTCGCTTACCCCTTACCAGAGAGTTCTTGTGCAGTGAACTACCTGTGCAACTGTAAGGGTGAACTCAGTCTCAATTGCCTAAGAGATGGTGCCCTTTCTACAAGCCAAAGACATGTCTCCTCAGAAGTTTATTGCACTTTGCAGAATTCTCGATAAATGATCACCTTCTATCTAGAATTTGAAACCTCTGTCTAGAAAATGCAGAGTGTCTTTATTTTTCTGGATCTCAAGATGTCTCAGAACTGCTTAGGAGCAATGGCATAATCAAGCAGGGGGACATTGTTGAATCTATATCTCTGTTGAGGTTCTGATGCTCTAACACGTCCTGCTTCAGGCTGCCATGCGATTGTGATTGGCATTTTTGCGATTCCTGCCGTAAGGTTTCTTACAGCGGTAAGGGTTCTGTGCAACTGCTCCAGGCTGGCCACTTTGGAAGTTCCCCAGGTATAAGTCTGGTGGTCTGACCTGTGCTGGTGGGAACCAGTGAGTGATGGCTGTTCTCGCCGTGGCTCATCCACGCCTGTTTGGCACTCCTTATCCACAATCCCTCAACTTCTTAAAATGTTTTCCCTCCCACTTTAAACTGTGGGATCTTTTTTCCCCCTCCCTATCTCATCCTACCATTCTACCCAACTTTGTCATGGAGGAGAATGGACAAAAAAAACCCCAAAATCCTCATTTACGCAAAGTATTTGTATTTCAAAAGTTGCTTAAAAATACTTCCTACAATAAATATCTAGTTGTAAACTTCCATGCTTCTTTGGGCAAACAGTTTTGGTTGAGGGTGTGCTTTTCCTAAGAGCCTCATATAACAATATGAAGGCACGAGAAGATTCAGGCTCTGCCCGAGGTCTCTCTTATTTTGTGTCATCATCTTACATGTCTCTACTTCCTCTGCTTCTATTTTCCTTAACTTTAGCCTTTTAAAAAATAGAGTAGGTTCACCCCACCTCTGTCTGTCCCTGTCATATAAATGTCAACCAAATAAAGCAAATTCATTGCTTATATCTATAAAGCTTCCCAGGTTGGAATCCAGAGGCCTCACTGACCTCTGGGATCAAGCAAACCATTTCTCTTTGAGTCATGGGTGCCTCAGGTTTGTTAGATGCTATGTCTCCAAAGACTCAAACAAATACACACACTCTCTCTCCCTTGTATGTCTTACTTGCAAATTGTTTTTTCATTTTATTCAAAGTGATTCCCCAAAGAATGAAATAGATTTTAGATTGTTTTTTAGGGGGATAGAGAAATGAGAGAGAAGGTCATTTAAATAGCAAAGTATCCGTATGTATGACTCAAGCTAAATTGAAGGAACTGTGTGTATGGTTTCTATACTGTAACAGCATGAGGACCCTTAGCCTAATTCACTTCTTCTGGGTACAGCACCCTCAGAGTGAAGGAAATAAAAAGATATTGGAAAAAACATATCATAATGTCACTCTAACACTATTTAATACTATGTATAAGTCAAAATATTTCAGGCAAATCTTTGACCTGGTCCAAAGAAAGGTAGTAGATAAATTATAGTGGAATCCTGACATGTTCCTGTAGTTGTTTGTTTTTTCTTTAAGGAGGAACAATGCTTACTTATACCAGTGGTTAAAAATAGATAATTTTTGATTTAAACTATTACTTGTTAGCAGACTTCACAGGCTCCCAGATAATCGCTATAGTCAGAAGCTACTTTTTATATTTATATATATATATATTTTATATTTATAATTTAACTAACTCATTGCAATATTCGGGCCCATTTCCTAAGCGTTTGTTCCTCTGAGGACACCGTCGGTAGAAAGTTACTGCCTATATTAGTTTGCTGGGGCTGCCATAACAAAATACACAAGCTTAAACAATAAAAATTAATTTTCTCAAAGTTGTGGAGGCTAGAAGTCCAAGACCAACTTTGTTTTTTTCTCAGGCCTCTCTCCTTGACTTGCAGATGGCTGCCCCCAGGGCTGTGTCCTCACACCATCTTCCCTGTGTTTGTCTATGTCCTAATCTCTTCTCATAAGGACACCAGTCATATTGGATTAGGGCCACGCTGAAATCCCCATTTTAATTTAATTCAATTACCTCTTTAAAGACTCTATAGCTCCAAACACTGTCACATTCTGCGGTACTAGGGGTTAGGATTTCAATATACAAATTTGGGGGGGACACAATTCAGCCAAAACACTGTCTTATACTTAGTTCCTTTCTAATGCTTAAGGTTCTATTTTCAGTCATTCCCCAATCTTCTCTCCAAATGAAATCAGTGCAGTTTTTTAAACATTTCAAACTGAGTCATAAGATTCTTAACATACTCCACATTCACTATCACTACCCTCCTCTGAATTTAGCTTAAGTCTTACACATTCTTTTTGGATCGTGGTCCTTAAGAACAGTCTGCATTTTATAATAAAATACTATTATCTTTTCTTTGTAACGTTTGCTTGGCTCCTAACACAGTGCCTTGCTCATATCAACCACTCAAAAATCTTTCAATAGGATGAGTAGAAGAAATTTTATTATTATACATGGCTGCAATAATAAGTGTTATAATCCTGACTCATGTCCAGCTTATGGTTAATTATGACTCTCAAATCATCTCCTGCTTTGCCAGCAAGTAACTAATCATTTTTATTTGAACAGATGCTTACCCATCTAGTGGTTCATCAAAACCTTTCAAAATCATTGTCCATCGTTACAAAATTCTAGGTAACTGAGGTTTTCAAACTTGAAGATTTAAAGCAATTGGTTCTCATCATACCCTACATTTTTTTTTTTTTTTTTTTTTTTTTTGTGGTACGCGGGCCTCTTACTGTTGTGGCCTCTCCCATCGCAGAGCACAGGCTCCGGACGCGCAGGCTCAGCGGCCATGGTTCACGGGCCCAGCCGCTCCGCGGCACGTGGGATCCTCCCGGACCGGGGCACGAACCCGTGTCCCTTTCATCGGCAGGCGGACGCTCAACCACTGCACCACCAGGGAAGCCCCATACCCTACATTTTTAATATTAGCCTCAGCTAACCATTTTTGCATCACTGAATATTTATGAATTACTTTTCCATTTTTTTCCCTAATATAATTTTAAAACACCACTTGAACATCATTAGTGCTGAAAGGTCACTTCTCTGACTTACAGATCAAAAAATGCAATAGGAGAAATTGTTCTGGGTGACAGTAAGACTTTTGTTTCTATCCCCTTACCACTTGACAAGAGCCAATATGGAGAAATTTCTTCTCTAGAGCTTCAAAATATTGGGACCAGCCCTAGCTGCACAACATAAGTGTGGAGACTTTCAGAAATGCAAAAACCCAGGAATTGTCTTAGACCTTTTGAATCAGAATGCCTCGGGGGAGAGAGAGTATGTTTGAAGCTGAAATGGCAGTTTCCATGCACAGTCAGAGCTGAGAATTTTGCTCAACAAAGAAATAAGAAACGGGTCCTTACATGTACATGGCACATTGGAATCACCTGGGGAGCCTGAAAGCAAGCTGCTGCCTGGGTTTCACCCCACTGCCTGGGCATCGGGATATTTAAAACTTTCCAAGTGCTTCTAATGTGAAACCAAAAGGACGCACTAATGAGAAATTAGAAGGGCATTACTAGTTATATATTTTTAAAATATACTTGAAAGTTAAAATTATAACACTAGGACTGATTCTAAATAGCATGTTTATTACAAACGGTTCGGTATGACTTGCCAGAGACTGTAAAACATGGGCACAGCAGTGGTTCTTGGCTGCTAAAGTGTAGCTGCTTTAGATCAGAATCCCCTGGAAGGCTTATTATAACACAGATTGCTGGACCCAACTCCAGTTTCTTTTTTTAAAAATTTTTATTGAAATATAGTTGATTCACAATGTTGTGTTAGTTTCAGGTGTACATCAAAGTGATTCAGATATATATATATATTTTTTTTCTTTTTTAGAATCTTTTCCATTATAGGTTATTACAAGATACTGAGTATAGTTCCCTGTGCTCTACAGTAGGTCCTTGTTGTTTACCTATTTTATATATAGTAGTGGGTGTCTGTTAATCCCAAACTCCTAATTTATCCCTCCCCCCGCCTTCCCCTTTGGTAACCATAAATTTGTTTTCTATGTCTGTGAGTCTACTTCTGTTTTGTAAATAAGTTCATTTGTATTTTTTTTTTTTTTAGATTCCACATATAAGCGATATATATTTGTCACCATTTGCAGCAACATGGATGGACCCAGAGATTATCATACTGAGCGAAGTAAGCCAGCTCCAGTTTCTGATTCACTCATTCTGGGGTGGTGCCCAAGAATTACATTTTTTACAAGTTCCAGGGTAGTATGGACCACACTCTGAGTTTCTACTTCCATAGGGAGGTGGATGTCCTTTCAGGCAGATGAGACTATTGATTCCACGTCCCACATCTTGCAATGAAGAGACCATCGACCCAAAGTATATGCACCTGTTTTCAAAGAACATTCTACAAGATGCACACTACAAGATGTTCTCACGGAATGCCATGTTCCCTCCAAAATCTGAGAAAAAATAGGATTTGGCAGAATCATATGTTATCCTTCACTATTTTCACATACTATAAAATATAATAATAATGGTAAATTAAAGTGTAGATACTACACCTTTAATCTCAATTTGTCATTTTATGCTCACTAGTGTATTTTCAGAATTTTTCTCCCCAGTTTTTTTTTTTTTTTGCGGTACGCGGGCCTGTCACTGTTGTGGCCTCTCCCGTTGCGGAGCACAGGCTCCGGACGCGCAGGCCCAGCGGCCATAGCTCACGGGCCCAGCCGCTCCGCGGCATGTGGGATCCTCCTGGACTGGGGCACGAACCCGTGTCCCCTGCATCGGCAGGCGGACTCTCAACCACTGCGCCACCAGGGAAGCCCTCCCCAGTTTTAATAAATGGTTGGAATTCAATTCAAACTGTTGAAGATAATATATAAGCTAAAAGAATTCTTTTTTAAAAAATTTTCACCATATATTAAAAGTGTTTTTGATTCTGTGACACTAAAATTTTTTGCCATATATTAAAAGTGTTTTTGATGCAGTGGTATAGACTTCTATATGGCATCATACCTTGGGCTTTTCCATGAAATGTAACTTGGAGACAGAAATAGAAAAATATTTAGGTTGTTTTTACTCATTAAATTCCTACATTAACTGTCCTAGGGGATATCTCTTAAATCCCCTAACACAAATAATTGGGCATATTTTCTTAGATCTACCTTAAAGAAATTTCATGTTAAATTGCAAACTAAAAAACTATGATCTCTCCACCTTTCTTTAGATGTGGCTCATCACCTCCCTCTTCTCCAAAGTTGACATTCCTCCTGTTCTGGATTTTTTCCATGGTTTCCTTGGAAAGACATGTTCTGTTCAGCAATCCATGTTACTTTCCAAAGCCTCTTTACTTGCTGATTGATTCCAACATGTTTGACTCGATAATAAATCTAATCTCTTCCTTTTAGGGGGGAGGAAGGCAGAGAGGATGGGAGAACAACTGAAGATAGGTATAACTATAGGTATAAATACTAAATGTTCTCAAAATTGAGTTCATGTTTAAGGACCCTGTATAACCTAGCATTGTATGTCATCTGGCTTCTTTCAAAAGCCTAATTGTGAGAAGTCATATTTAGGTTAGATAATATAAAAATACAGCATTCCCCACATCTCTCAGTATTCTATATTTGACATTTGCATTGACTTATCCTAAACCACAGAATGCCTACACCTTAGAACAAAGAAGCTTCAGTTACTGGGATTCACTTTTAAGACTATGTTCTTAGCTTTTATTGAAGCCTTTTAAAACAACAAAAACAACAACAAAAAGTCTTATAAGCACTGCTTTCTATTTGCTATGATGTCCTCCATATAAGAAAACTCTCTTTGAATTTTACCCTGTATAAACTGTTTATCTTCTCTGAAAAGCTTGTATTTAAAAAATTATATATGTATATAAAATATTAAAATTATATAGATATATATATATTTTTTTTACCCAGTTAGGAAACTCAAACCTTACTTTATTTCCATCTTTTCCTTGGTATTATCTTCATGTAAGATACTAATTTCCCTATTTCTACATCACTGAACTATTTTAAGGAAAAGAAAGTGGTTGCATTGGTGATAAAATTCCAAAAGAATCCGGATACCAGAATTTAAAGAAAAATAAAAAGGAGTAAAGAAATGTACCAAGCAAAGTGCCTTACGATTTTCCACATTTTAATTTTATATAAGCTTCAAGCCTACTCTGACACTAGATATAGCAGTCTCTGAACTGATGCCCAGAGAAGTTCAGTGATGTACCCTCAGCTAGGTCTCTAGTGCCAACTAAAAATTGTCAATCACCATCTGGTTCTACAAGAAGTCACTAACCACCTTAGTTGCTGACCTTCAACACACCCTGAAAGAAGTTCAGGGTGGGGGTCAGGAATGAGGCACTCTGCGCTCTGGGAAAACCTGGCAGAACAGGCCTTCAGCTATTTCCAGGAGCAGATTTTATGAGCCTTATTTCTTGCATCTTCTCATATTTAAACAAGCACTAAAATCATTAACGGAGACGTCTGCTCCTTGTGACTAGCAGAAACCTTCCGCCAAACTGTGTGATTCACTGCACATATTCCCTGTTCACTAAAATCATATATATACTGACCTCCCCACACTCCTTCTGAGCAGTTCCTCAGAGCCATCTGAGAAGCTATCTCCCAGGCTATAGCCCTTATTAGGCCCCAAATGACACAACTCACAACTCTTACATTGTGCATTATTTTTGTCTACCCTAGTAAACTTCAGAGAACACGTTCAAACACAGTTTTCTGACTATAGCACTCATGCTAATTTTACTAAATCATCCTGGAAGGAAACAAATGGAAACCACACTCATTTAATATAATTCTGTGGCTTCTACCTCTAGATTATCACACGAAAAGGTCCCTTATTTCCATTTCCTTTACACGTCTAGGCAGGCCATGCCTCTTCTTCCCACCTCTGTGGATTGTGAAAAGTTTGGTACAGAAATGTTTGACCCATCAAGGAAAAAAGAAGTGATTGTAGAAAAGGGAATGCGGAAGCACGTATGGAGGCTTAGGGGACCAAAAGCATTTGCTTTTCCTCTGGAATTACTGGAGACAGCAAGGGTTAGTGAAAACAGCACTAGACTTGGAATTTGAGTCCCCACTGTCACCAAGTACCTACACAAGCTTAGGCAGCCACTTCTCCAGCCCTCAGTTACCTCATCCATATTGTTTATTTAACAAGACTTCATCATCATTGCATTGTACCAATATAACACTAAGGTGTTCAACTTGGGATTCTCCATTTGCACTCATTATTATCATTATTATTATTTGCGGTACGCGGGCCTCTCACTGTTGTGGCCTCTCCCGTTGCGGAGCACAGGCTCCGGACGCGCATGCTCAGCGGCCATGGCGCACGGGCCCAGCCGCTCCGCGGCATGTGGGATCTTCCCGGACCGGGGCACGAACCCGTGTCCCCTGCATCGGCAGGCGGACTCTCAACCACTGTGCCACCAGGGAAGCCCCTGCACTCATTATTTTAATCAAACAACTCCTTATTGCGTATTTACCACATCCTTAAGACTTTGTTACCTGCTGAAAGAAACACTGAGGGAGGATGCCATCTGTTCTGCTGTCTCTCCCAATCCCCCACTGGACCTGCACATTTGAGCAAGTCACTCAACATGTTACATCCCTCCAAGCCCCACATGATTCTTCATGCAGATTGGGTTTCAGGATGAGCCATTTCACCTCTGTCTTTGTCGTCACCCTAAATATGTCGGGTCCTTAGCCTTTTTCATGCTCATCCCTGACCTGGAGACTCCCTCCTGCCCCAGTTTGCCTATCACCCTTCTCACTTTTTAATAAATTGCACTGGAGAGGAGAATATCATTTTGGTGTGAATGCCTGATGGCCATTCCTCAGCTTTGGGCCCCAGAGAGAGTGGTGACTATTCTAACTAGATGGGTTTGACGCCTATGGAATTTTTATTGGAGGTAACATCCACAGTGAGAAGGAGACTAGGGCAGGGGGCTCCTGCACCTGCCATTGTGAATCTCATCTCCTTGCCGCCTGAGTTGTTACCTGGGCAACCAAAGGGCCTGCCTCCTGCATATCAGGTGAGACTGCTGAGTGGAATTCTGCAAGGACTCACTGAAAGGGCCACCTGATGTTGCCCTGTCTGGCATGTTTGCTTCCTGTTCAATAGGCTTCTGAATAAGCCGGTGTCTTAATGTTTAATTGGACCCTGAAAGACTGCCTAGCGAGCACTGCACGACTGTACTTCTATAATTAGTCCCTTATTTCCTGTTAATCTAAGCAACTCCATCGCTCCACTAAAACTATCTTCTCAAAAGCCACCAGTGATTTCTTTTTCTTTGTCCAAATCAAAGCCTTTTTCAGTCTCTTGATGCCCAAGTGTTTTTGACACTTGTCAGCGCCTCATCTTGCCTGAAATTCTCTCTTCCTGGGGCCTCATGCTTTTTTTTTTTTTTTTTCCCATTTCACAGCACTTCTAATCATTCTTGTCTTTCCAGGCCTGATTTCTTTTTTTCTCTTTGATTTCCTAAGAATGCTGAATTCTCTAGGAACCAGTCCTCTGGCATTTTTTCGCTAGAGTTTCCACTCAAAGTCAGTCAATCTTAGGACCGAACTTCTTACACCCAGCTCTTCATCTACAGTGTGAGCATCTCCCTCCTCCCTGACTCCAATGTCGTATATGTAAATAACAAATTCTAATTGTTAAATACTAAGTATGTGGTCTTATTTTTCAAAACCCCATGCCACACATCCTTTTCCCTATTAAAACCTGTACAGAGTTTTGTACCCATCATTTATATGTAAACGGATGAAAAGTGATTTTATTATAATATGTATCATAATGTTAATTATTCTCTACGTTTGATGTCATAAAGCTTTATTTAAAGAGTTATAAAATTCTAGAATAAGTAAAAAAATTAAACATACTTACTTTCACGTAAAAAATATACTCAAAGCCTAAAATACATAGTTTTCAACACTGTTAAGCAAATATAGGTGCTAAAAAAAGAAAGCCAATCAAAAAGGTTAAGTTCAGATTGTTGCTATAAACATTCACTATGCCAAAATAAATAAATGCATAAATAAATAGAATTCACTTTCCTTGGCAGGCGATCATTGTTAGGCAAACTTCCTCTTTGTTGCAGGCTTTTTCCATCATAATTTTGTGACTAAATTGTTCACATGTGCTGCTAATATACGATTGTCATTATAATTTAAAAATAAAGGCAATTCTACGTTTCTTCCCCTTTCTGAGCAAGATAATTATATTTCTTTGGAATATAAATTGCCACCATTTTTAGAGTTAAAAATTCTTCAAAGAACAATTAAGTCTTTGCTGAAACATGAAATAGAAGATAGTTCTAGAGACTATAACAGCGTTTCAATTCAGTGCTTCCAATGAGAACAAAAAAATTGGCCTAACTGTTGCCCAAAGTCAATGCTTCTGATTCTAAGATGTCAGGCTGTATATTTTGAATGAGCTTAAATATATTCAGCAATATAAGCGAGCCTGGTAAACTATAAAGTTATTGAAGTGAATAAATGTTTACTTTCTCTACATAATTGAAACTAGGAAAAATCATATGGTTGTAATATTAAACATCATGTACTTTTAAGTAAAACTTTAAAGCATTTCTCCATTATCTTATTTCTTTTCCAGGAAGAAGGAATCAAAAAAAAGCAAAAAAGTTAAAGTTCTTAAAATAAGGGAGTCAAAATTTCCTGTAGTTCTAAACTATTATCTGGTTCAAAAGCAGTATTTTTAGAGTAGAGTTTCATTTTTACACTGGTGCTTAGCTATACATTTTTCCTTTCCATTCCTATAATATTTCAGGGATGTTAGAGCCGTGTTTTTGTTGTTCTGATGTAGCTGTGAATACGGTATTGTAAGTTGCATTACAGGAAAGTTTATGGAACCTTTCATTAGAGGCAAAGACTGGCAGTAGTAGCCTTCTGGTGATTGGAGGGTCTTCCCAAAGTTAGGAAGTTTCTACTGAGTCACAGTGGGGCAAGTTCTGCCCTACAACCTGAATGAAATCTCTCATTCTTACAAGTAAGCCATGGAAGAGGGAAAACACACACATACGCACACACACACCCCTGGACACAACACTGGCATAATACGAAAGCAATACAATACCCCAAATGTCAAGGATTCAAAGACACATCAGGTTAAAAGAGCAGACACCGACTGCTAGGTTGGAACCAGAGAAATGGGTGAATGAACCTTGTTTTCCCTGCTTACTGTGTGGATGGAGCGAGTACTTAAAATACGGGACCCTCATTGGTAAAATAGGAATAACCTTATGTCATAGAAGATTAAGACCTGCCAATAAGATACTGCATCAGCACAGTGCTTGACACATAACATACACTGAGAAAATGACACTCTCAAGTACATACTATCCAGAGACCACTGGTCGAGCCTGAAGCCTGATTGTCCCCAATTGTGGACAGAATATGAACAGAATCATGTCTGTCCAGGTGCCCAGAAATAAGACTCTTTCCACTTGAGCTCTGCATCCAAGAGCAGGGGGCCCACTCTGGGGCCTCTCACACCTGAAGAAGCAGTTTTGTTGATAGCAGTCATATACTTACTAGTTATCACTATTACACCTGATTGTTATTGTTTTTTAGCCTTCAGAGTCTTCAGAGATCTCTGGTTTCTTATCCCCAGCAAGGATCCTTTCATTCTTGAGCTCAGAAGGTGGTTTTATAAAGCCTCAAGAAAATGGCAGGGTCTCTAAAAACATCAAGGCAGTAATATCTTCTATCCTGGTATGGTACATATTTTTCTTAAGAATAACGTAGAGAACCTGCGACGTGACCAGCAGCATTTACAGTTGACCCTTAAACAACATGGGCTTTTGAAAATCCATGTATAACTAACTTACAGTTGGCCCTCCATACAGGCAGTTCTTCTGTACCCGTGGATTCAACCAACCACAGATTGTGTAGCACTATAGTGTTTAATGTTGAAAAAAATTTGCATATAAGTGGGCCCATACAGTTCAACCCCGTGTTGTTCAAGGGTTAACTGCACATGGGTAGGGAACCCGCATTTGTCAAAAGAGGTATTTCTAGGTCACTTTCTTTACTATCTTCTGGAATAACAAGAAGGTTCAATCCAGGGACAGATGACAAATATAAATGCACAAGCATCAGAGCGGGCAGTGGGCAATACCATTCAATAGAAGGAAATGACCTAGGCTCTAATTACCTGGACTAGATATTTCATTCCCTCCTACTGGGGTTCTTTGAAGTTCAACTTCTTTAAGACTGTCACCATCGGATCCCTGACAAGTCCCAACCTGACTGGTGGAGAATCAAGCAGAGGGACAGGATATTGATTAGTGAGCAGTTTATTGAATACAGTCTTTGGATGCAGCTTCCTGAGTTCAAATCCAGGCTCTGCCACTTACCAGATACTGTGCCTGGGCTGGTTATTTAACCTCTCATTGTCTCACTTCTATCATCTATAAAATGGGGATAATAATTGCACCTGCTTTATAGGGTAATCATGTAGATTGAGTTAACTTTTGTAAGTGCATAGGACACGCATAACACATAGCAGGAACTGTGTGTTTGAGAAATCACATAGAATAAATAAATCTACCACAGGCTTGGTATTCTGGTTGGATCAGAATCCAGGGATAGAAAACTATATCTTGTATTACCATTTTCCTTTAATGCATAATTTTGATTAGTGAGTCATAGAACTTGAGAGACTCTAAAGAGATTTTTTTTTCTAGCCTCATTCTTTCACTTGGGTAAGAAATTGTTTCCCCCACTTTATAGGTGGAGCAAGGGAGATTCAGGAAGTTTAAATTACTTACTAAAAGTGAAACAACAAAAAAGAAACTCTGTGAGAAAAGATGAGACTAGAAACTGAGGAAAAAGTTGTCCTAAACCTCTTGTGAGACAGGACTTTTTTGCCAGATGCAATTCACAGCCCCTCCTGAAAGCAATTAGAATCCTGATAAAACTCTCCAGCAATTTTCTAAGAGACTTTGATGATCTTTCAAGATCCTTTCTGGGAATGTAGGGTCACCCATTCTGCTATCAGTTTGGGAACTTGCTTACATTTTAATCCATTTTGAGACTAGCCTAATAGTCTCAAACCAGACATTTCTTTATTGTTATTGCCTCTCTTTTTTCCTACAAAATGTTTTTACTAGCAGGGGGCAACCTGGAGCGCAGCTTATCAGCAACCTCTCATTTACCAGCATGTTTGAAACAAAACTATGATGTAGGCACAAAACTATTTTATCTGAGAAGTTGTCTTTAAATATATACATATTTCCCAATTGAATACAGCATTCCTTCCTATATTCTTAATGATTCTTATCCCCCACTGCTTTTCATTAATCCTAAAAACTCATAGATCCATTGAATTAGAGTTGGAAGAGATATTAGGGATCAACCAGGCCACATTTCTTAATTGAAAACATAAGCATCTGCTCAGATGCAGCTCTGGAGACTTAAAGAGAACGTTATACTAAATGTAAGTGTCCTGAATAAGCCATTACTTATCCTTTCTGTGGGCAGACATGGTTTCTCTATTTGCAGAGGGTTTGTTTGTTTATTGCCTTCCTCCTTACCATCCAGGCTCTAGACAAAAGTGAAAGTAATAAGTCCCTTTTTCCACTTTTTCTCTCTCTCCCCTGCCAACAGCTGGAAAGGGTAAGACCAGAGAAAACATGAGACAACAGTGGTTCTCAAACCTGAGTTTGCCCCAGAATCACCTGGAGGGTTTGGTAAACCACAGATTGCTGGGCTCCACTCTGGAGTTTCTGATTCTGTAAATCTAGAGTGAAGTCCAAGAATTTGCATTTCTAACAAGTTTCCAGGGGACGCAGCTGGTGCCAGTCAAAGAATAACACAGGAGCTACCTCAATGGAAAAACCTCTTTTTGATCATCACCTCCAAGACAGACACACCTTTTCTCTCCTTCCCCCAAACGCCAAACCTCTCCCTCCCCCTGGAGGAGGGGATGGACTGAGACATATAATCCAAATGCATAATGTTGAGAGACTATCAGACTGGAGGGGAAAGTGCTGCGTCAATAGGGAATGAAAAGGTGTCCTGAGAGAGTCTGTCGGGAAGGTTCCTGGAGGACCTCGGTGCGAAGTTCCCTGTGGTAATAAGCTTCTCACCCTGAGAAGCCACTGCTGACTCTCCAGCATCTCGCACTTTATTGAGGTTTGGACCGTATCAATTTAAACTGTTAAAAAGAACTGGTGGAACTTTCCTCAAAACTCTCTTAGGGGGCTTCCCTGGTGGGGCAGTGGTTGAGAGTCCGCCTGCCGATGCAGGGGACATGGGTTCACGCCCCGGTCCGGGACGATCCCACATGCCGCGGAGCGGCTGGGCCCGTGAGCCATGGCCGCTGAGCCTGCGCGTCTGGAGCCTGTGCTCCGCAACGGGAGAGGCCACAACAGTGAGAGGCCTGCGTACCGCAAAAAAAACACACAAAAAAACACAAAAAACTCTCTTAGGGAAAGCTCAAGACACTCTTCACTATTTGAGTTTCAGCAAATTTTTCCATAAGGGGTGGGGAGACGGTGGTCCATGCTTGACCCAGAAGCGTCTTCCTTGGCTCCTTTAATCCAGAGTCCCCTCCCCCGCATCCCCAAAGGCCTTGTTCTCTAGAACAAAGGGGTGGGGAAAATGAATGCAATTGACTGTAATGTGATCCCTTCTCTCCATTTTTAAATTCCTGCAGGTGGGATAGATCTAAGAAGGGGCAGGTTTTCTTAATCAAAAGGATCCTCCTGAAGGTTCTCCTGGTAAGAGGTTATTTGGAGATCAGGTTTGACTTCTGCAAACACACCCCTCCTCCCCCACCCCCATTCCCCACAACATCTAGTAACATCTTTGGAGTTGTTTTAACCGGTGTTTCCAGCCTCAACGCTAGCATCACGCGGGGAGCATGCCAAACTACCAGGCTAGGACTCCACCCCAGACCCACATCATCAGAATCCGAGCTGTGATTTGGCGTCTGAATTGTTAAGGTTCCCAGCTGATTCTAATGTGACCTCTAAGGGTCAAAACATCCCTGTTTTAATCAGACAGCCAGTTACGTGTCTGGTAGAGCTGCCTATCTTAATCTGGGTAGTGAGGAAACGCCTCCACCATGGCCGATTTAGGCAGCAGGGAAACTGCACGAGGGTGCTGTGCGAACGGAAAAAGAAATAAGACCGGTGGTGGGAGAGCTCTTCTGAAAAGAAGCCGCCATCAAAGATCAAGGAACTTCGGTAGAAACATCCAGTATGTTAGCAAACTTGCTGCCCCAAGTCACCAATGTCTAAAATCAACTATGGTCTTTTGAGAAGTACAACAAGGGAAAACCTCAGCTTTCCCAAGTCAGCGGAGTTTCCGTTCCAGCTCTGAATCTGCAGTGGGGTGAGGGAGAGATTGAAGGTAAGTGTTTGAAACTTCTTTCACCTCCAAAGTCTTCCTTTAGTTTAGGGCATAGCTGTGTTATTCAAAGGGCGACCCTACTTATGGCTTCTTTATAACTGGGAGACTGCCCTTGGGGCGCTTAAAGGCATCAGCGCTTGGAGGATGTCCACAAAACGGGACAGTGGGTATTTCATGCAAGATGAGGCTTTTTTAAACTTTGCGAAGACAGTTGTGGTTTGAATTTCTCTTGGAGGAAAATGGGATGCATTGATCTTTTGTGCCTCTTACGTGGTGAATAGAAAACAAATTTGAAAATCTCTGCCTGTTCATGAACTTAAAACTCAGTGACTCACATTGTGAATAAACACTACATCCTTAGGCATAAAAGAAACAATTTCTTTTCTAAAGCTTTTCTCCTGTCTAGCTGCTTTTTAGCTATTTGACCCAAGGAGTCCTCAGAAAACTTCTAGGAAATGGGCTCCTCCGGTGAGCATGTAATGCTTCAGTATTTTTCTTAACCTGTACAAACTCTTCATTCACAGAGTTGGCTTTGTATTGTCAACTAACTAGGCTGGGCAGAATTTTCCCTCACCCTCTGGCGTTTTGAAATTGTGTGTTTTCCTCCAAGGCTTAAATACTAAGTTTTTTGCTTTTTTCATTCTCACAAAGAACAGGTGGCTCATCAAGGCCAGAATTCTTAAGTAACATTGCTATGCTTAGTCACGACTCCCTTATAAGCCACTTGGCTCCTTTATATTAATGAGGCTTTCTATAACTTTCCTTAAATTCTTGTTCTTTCTTTCTCTCTGTTTTCAAAATGGGTGAAGGGAGTTAAAAAGTACAAACTCAATAAAATAAATCAATCATGGGAATGTAATGTATAGCATGGGGACTATAATTAATAATATAGAATATAATTTTAAATATCCCTTTGATGTTATTAGGACAGACTTCAGTATTCCAAATACTCAAGTAAATGATGTTAAATAGAAAACAAAATCTTTAAAAAAACTTAAAGGTATTTGTAAAAAACAATATTTCTACCTGTTCTAATCATCAGTCAATCTTTATCCTCAGTGTTTGAATAGTATTCACAAATGCTTGACATAGAGTGAGGTCTTAGTAAATATTTTTCGGTGAATGCGTGAATGAATAAATGACCGAGTGAATAAAGGAAGGAATACTCATTGAATATTTATAAATGAGGAAAAGGACATATAGGTAGAAAAGTGTAGGAGTTTAGAAGAAGGGATAAAAATTGAATCAGCAATCAAGGGTAATGTGGTTCCACAGTTCTGCTAATTAATCCACTGTTTTAATGGGCATAATAGTTAATGCTTGTCAGCTGACAATGCAACTTGATTCTATTGCTTAGCAATAGTACTGCAAACGATAAAATGCATCTAGTGTCCTATGGAAAGCCACTTTATTAATTTAAATTACTAAGACTCCTGAGGAGAGAGGAGATGAACTCCAAAGAAGAAGAAATGATTTTTTAATGTAAAAAATATTATGTAAAAATACAATATCAAAAAATATTCCCTAGCTGGATTGTTAATTTCAAATTAAACTCTCTCTAAATCTTTATAACTGTGATACTGCATTCTATATTAGACACACAGTAGGGACTGAAATAGAGGCTTGTAAAATGGGGTAGAATGAAGTGAACTAAAAGCATCTTCCAGCTCTATTCAGTGATTAATCTCCAGAACCTTCTTTCCTGAGGTGAGATTGTATTCTTTACTGTAATTTTCTAAAATAATTTGCCTTTCATTATTTTAAAAAAATGCACACAACTTTTAGTAGCTATTTTAGTAGCTATTTTTAGTGTTCCACTATTCTTATAGAAACAATGACCCAAGTTTGAAGATAAAAGCTGAAGTAACTGGATTTTATTCTAACACAGAGTGTTATTTGTGATCTAGATCAGCGAAAGCAAACGAGTTTACCCCTCGTAAAGACCAGGTCCAGTTGATTGGCAGAGCTACCTGGGAGGGGCCCAGCGTAAGAAAGTCACTGAAGCCAGAGTGCAGCTCTCTAGAGAATCTCTCAGTGCTCGACACTGAGGAAAAACTTTTTTTCTTAAAAAAAAAATAGATATTATTTTTCTCCTTCAGTGACGATATTAAAACAGTTTACCTCCAAAATGAGAATTAATAATATTTTCGGGGCCAGCAAGGGGAAAGAAAAGTAATATAATTTACCTTTTTAGACAAAATCAAAATTATTTTAAAAATCTGCTAAGCATTTGAGGAAATTGCAAAATTCAACCTTGAGAGGTAGAAAACATGTCCCCCATCCCCCAAAAGCCTTCTAATATTTTTAGTCCCTTTGTGGGGAAACATAAGTGTTTTCCTAACTGGTATTGTTTTGCCCAGTTGCTTTCTAGAGCAACTTCCTTTTTTTTTTTCCGCACTCTCATAGCTCATTAAAATGAGCGTCACTAAGAGTCTAAGATGTATTTCCATAAGAGAAAATAATCTGAGGACTAGTACTTTGAGTTATTTTTAAATGAATGATTTTAAAATAGTATGGGCGGTGGAAAAGGATTCCTTGGCCTGATACCTGTGAAAGCACAAAATGAAAACCTCTTCATTCTGGCCGTAGTTCAAAGGTCACCCCTCAGAGACACCTGCTCTGATCACCCGTAAAAAAAAATGGTTGTCTATCCACCTACCCTGCTTTATTACATCTTATACCTACTTGTTCATTGTGTATCTTACCCTCTAAAATGTAAGTTCCTGGAGGACCAACGCTTTATCTCTCTTGTTCATTATTGTATCATTAGGACCTAGAATGGCGCCTAAAATATTTATTCAATGAATGAATTGGGTAGATGGCTGGCAGGGGGAATAGATGGACTGCTTTATACTATAGATATTTAACTAACCATTAAGAGAATTATTAGGACATCAGAGAAATATTTTCAAGGCAAAAGGAAGTCATTTATTTTAGCCTATGGGACTCTACTAAAGTTTACTCCCTATAAATGACTATCTTCATCCTATTTTATTGGGCTAATGATGATTGCTGACCTCTGATCTCCCAAGGGACCTGATAAAGTTGAGAGACTGACAAGGGTCCTTTCTTCTCTAGCCCTCTGGACTCGGGGTGGGGTGGGGAATGGGGCATTGGGTTCTTGTGTGTATTGCTTCAATTCTTATACACTTGGAACAGGGCTGCCAGCCCCAGGACGAAATGTACACAGAGCCAGAATGGGGAAGTGAGGGAAGTTTAGTTGAGACAGTGTGTCATTTAGCTCAGCAGTGGGAGATGAAGATGGAAAGAATGACTGGGGCAAAGAGTGTGGAGTCATGGAGGAAGATGGTGGTGAAGGAATTCAGATATATTAAGTCAAAAATGGAATCCTCATCTGCACCCCAAACAGGGGTGATGAGAGACGTTCAGAGAAATAGAACTGTCCATTTCTTCATCAAAAGGAGCAGTTTTTCGGGCTTCCCTGGTGGCGCAGTGGTTGAGAGTCCGCCTGCTGATGCAGGGGATACGGGTTCGTGCCCCGGTGCGGGAAGATCCCACGTGCCGCGGAGCGGCTGGGCCCGTGAGCCATGGCCGCTGAGCCTGCGCGTCCGGAGCCTGTGCTCCACAACGGGAGAGGCCACAACAGTGAGAGATACGCGAACCGCAAAAGAAAAAAAAAAAAAAAAAAAAAGGACCAGTTTTTCTATTGAGGAAAATAACCATAATTATAAAGTTTTATTTTGGTCTGTTCTTGGTGCTGACTAGTAGTTACACTGTTAAGTTTATGAAAACCTTTGTTCATGACATGGTCCTTTCAGCACTGAAGACCTTGTATTTTGCAAAATGATACACTAAGCAGATAATGAAGACAGCAGGCAAATGTACAAAAATTTTTGACAATTTATAGGCTGTGCAGTGAGTTTCTCATAACATCGATATCTTTATCTGCAAATTTCTCATCCGCACGCAACCACCAGGGACATGACTAAAAATCAAGAAATAAGCAATAAGGCCTTTAAAGTCACCAAACATTTAATAAGGTTGATGCATAGGTGAGTTCCTTAGGTACAATTTACCTTTACCTTCACCACTATTTACCTTTACTTTTCCCATGATCTTGAAAACATGGGGGGACCTAAAACCTATAATCAGAGACAAAGAAATTAGAAAGCAGAAAGTCATGTGGGAAAACTGGCAATGATGCTGGGGGAGGCGTGTGTGGGAAAGGAGTATAGGAGGTGGGCAGGTTGTACAGGTCCACATAACCTAGCAGTCGAAAGGAAAAAGGAGGAATAGATAAGCAGACCAAAAGAATGGTAATCTGTGGCATTTAACAAGAGGAAGGAGAGTGTGTAATGCCAACCCTTAATGTGTATGACATTTATAGATAAAAACTATACATCAACATTTTCTGCTTAAAGAGACAGAAAAATGTAGTCTGTCTCAAAATTTCAATTACATATCATCAAAATTGATTAAAAAATACTGCTTTTAGAGGGGTGAGTCTGAGCTATCGGAAATTTTTTGGTAAAGCCAGGTAAGTAGAATTACTTTATTCAAAAGCTCACTGCACATCACATTGAAGAGTATATACTAATATCATATATAGCCCCTTTCCTTAGACTATTTCATTTGATAGTTTTTTAAAATTAGGAAATTACTATATGGGAAAAGATTATCATTTAGTTAGTGCCTAAAATACACCACACAATGGATTGGCTGCCAGAAGATGTTATATTTAATCCTCTTAGCAGGCCTGTTAGATAAGGATTATTATCCCTGTTTTTAAAGATAATAAAACCGATACTTAGAAAGTCATTCAATCTGTCAAAAGTGAAGCAGCCAGAACTTCATTCAGATGCCATCTCTTTTCACTGCATTATTATTCCATTTATTAAAGGTGTGTTAAGAATTAAGATAGGTGGAAATAGTAGCTTGAAAAAAGACTGAGTTGATCAAAGAGAGCATCCTATAAGTGATCAGAAAGAAAGAAAAAAAAATGTTAAGGAAAGGAGGGTTGTCATTTTGTACTTTGGGTGGAGGTAGAGTGGACCAGACTTTAGGGTTGGTGAGATAAATGCACAGAGAGGACTTCAAGTTAGGTGGTCCTGTTTTTAAATAATTCTGGTGAAATGTAGATGGTGGATGCTAACAGAAGGGAATGAGTCAGGGAAGAAATAATGGATGGAAAAATTTTAAGTTTGTATTTGATCCGAAGTGTCCTAAAGACAACTTAAGAGTCTGGGGAACTCATGATCAAAGTATCAGCCTTTAAAAAATTGACAGTAGTGGGCAAAGTGTCCTGGAATGGGTAGAAGCTGGAAGATCCACCAAGTGGAAATTAATCTGGTGCCACAGATTTCTGGGGAAAAATACAAAGATTTTGCTTTAAACAAGAAATCCATAGGAAGTTACAGAACCAGACACATGTAAGGAAGAAAAGAGGAGTAGTATTTATTCCAGAATACTGCGTGTGTAGAATAGAACAATTATATTGTCCTTAACATAATCTGAACTTGGCAAAGAGAATGTCAGTAGAATGATGACCCTATGCTATGAAAGAGTTGAGTATTCCTTAATAAACTTGTCATTCAGAGAAGATATAATAGCAATAAAAATTTTGGAATCATTCTTTTTCACAAGAATGAATGGTAAAAGTAAAAATGTTGGAGTAGGAAAAAAAAAACCAGGACACTGAAGGTTAAGCAATGATGAAGTTGATTGCATTGTAAGGAGGAGGCAGTCAATGAAGGCAGATACTCATGCGGCAATTAAAAAACCAGAAAATCAAGTAAATTCAAATCAAGAGGATGCTTGGCAATTCTGCATAGTGAGAAGAAATAAACACATGAGGAGCTCACTTTTTATATGTTTGTTCTGTTTTATAAAGGTATGACAGATCAGGCTTGCTGGATTTAACAAAGAAAAATACAGACCGAGTTTTTAAATTGCATAGGACAAACTTAGACAAAAGCATTGTTCACTGTTGATCTGAAATTCAAATCTAACTGGGCATCTGGTATTTTGTCCGGCAGTTCTAAATCAGATTCACTGAGATTTCATCCTCTTAATCATTTTCAACCTGAAAGAAAAGTTGCAAAGGGCAACAGAGGGCAACAAAAATTCAGACACATTGGAATAAGAAAAAAGATGAAATGATTTTCTATGAAGAGACATAGAGTTTTATCTCGGATTGGACCAGAGACTCCATTGCTCTGATATAAAGAGCTTAGTGCCCGAATTCCAAAGATGAGAAAGTTATGTTTGTCCTTTGCCCTTAAAGGGAGAGGCCTACCCGACAGGAGAGAACTGTGTGTAAAGATTGATTTGCTTCATCCTTGTACTTTGAAGCAATATCTGTTCCTAATTATTCAGTCAGGTCTCAATAGCTCAGGACAAACTTGATGGTATCTAAGTGCAGATGTGATCCTACTTGAAAGGTCTGGTCATCACCTCTGCATTAAGATGTTTACTCAGCAACTGGTACAAAGATTGAGCAATTTACTTTTGCAAAACTCAGAAAACAAAAGACACCAAAATAAAAGTTGCACCTCTCTCTTCTCCCTGCACAAAAGTAAGTAAGTAGATGAACAAAGATTGTGATACCCAAAAATCTGTGTTTAAATGAGATGAATCATAATGTGGGAATAATGTCCCTCTGCACAGAATTTTAAATCTATATCTCTGGTATTTGTTTTCTTTTACAAATATTTAATTCAACAAAGATATGTTAGGACAGTAGACATGATGTGGATAGTGTGCTGCTGGCCAAACTGAGCATCAGCTAAGACGTATTCAACGCAACAGCTCGGTGACTACAGTGGAGATGCCTTGTACTAGAGAGGTGATCTACACCTTGGGGGGCTCAAGCCCCGCAGAGGATGCCAGCGCTCGGAGCTGAGTCGAATGGAGGGAATATGGAATTAGTCACTAATGAAATTAATTGTTTACTGCACAGTTGGAAGGGAAAATGCCTGGGGCTTGGGAGAGAAGATAGAGAAATCACCATATTTCCTTTACACAGGTAAAGTGTAATGGCCTTATTTGTTGACATCTTACTCTGTGACAAGTTTATTCATCTACATGATGATATAAAATGAGTACTACTATTGTTCTCATTTTATAGATGAGGCACAAAAAGTTTATGCAGCTTTTCCAAAAATGATTTGGCTAGGGAATGGCAGGGATGAAATAAAAAGGGTTTCGGACATGGAGCTCACACCTGCCATATTGCCACATACTCTACTGTGGAAAATGCCTTCAATTACTGAAAAGAGAATGGGAGTATCTATAAAATGTATGATATTGTTGTAGTTTCATAGACAGTGATGTCTCATTAATGGTTTGGGGTTTACAACATATTTTGTTCTGTTTGATTAACTTCTAGAAACAGCAATAAAACCCTTAAACATTTATTAAGCAAAATTCATTAGCCATATTGTATTATCCATTGTAAACACAACCATTTTTTGCAGGCAGTTTCTATGTCCACAACATTCAGGTGTTACTGATGTTAAGTTTGTATGCACTATCATGAATATCAATGAGGTGGCCAAATGTTGAGATGCCAACAGACGTAAAAAAGCACTTTCATGATATTTTCATCGATGTAGAGAACCAATGCGGAGTATTCCATCTACTGACTACCAGATTCTTTGATAAATTTTTAAGAAAATTCCTTATCTATAAAATTACCTGCATTCTCACTTTTTTTTTCCTTCTTTGAGTTGGATGGTGAATGGCTTGTCCATTTCCTTGTATATTCAACTGCATTGAATTATAACCATTCTTAAGGATAGTTGCTCTAAATCTCTTGTGGTTCACCCTGAGGCAAGACTTAACAGTAAATACTGAAACAGTAAATAATAAGAGCAAGGCTTAAAAGTAACTCTTCTGCTTTAAAGCATAGCAACATAGTAGACTGGATGAAACTTTTACAGCATTTGTTATTAACTTACAGGATGTTAATGGTTGAATCCATATCTGGGAACAGAGGAAGGAGGAACAAAAGGGAATGTCTGAGCCTGTATTTGCCTATGTTTACTGGGAAATAAAGAAATAACAGATAGGACTAAATCTCAGAGATCTAATGTCATATACAGAAGCTATATTGGGCACAGACAGTTAGAGATGAAATGTATTCTCAATGTTAAAATTAAGCAGAGGAGTTTGCTAACATTTATTGATCCTGATGCAAAAAAAAAAAAATTGATGGCATTTCATTCAAACCAACGGGAAAGCTGCTTCCTGCTTCATAAGGATTAAGGTGACTGTTAAGAAGGAATTAAGGCAACTAGGGAATATGCCTGCAGGAGTCTGTGTGTTTGTGTGTCTCTGTCTATGGGAATGAAACTTTGATTTATGTATTGCGTGAAAGTCAAAATCTAGTGTTTACTACTCTTTCATCAGCACTCCCCCATGGAGTTTAGGTTTCTAGACTTTATATTAACTTTTTTTTTGATTTTTTATTGATTTTTTTTTAATTGATTTTTAAAGCAAGTTGAGTGTTTACAACCTGACTAAATGTGTTTGTGCAGGACTGTCTTAACGGACACGGATAATCATAACTCATATACTTATTTTTAAAGTGTTCAATGTTTCTGCTTTAGTAAGAGTTTATAGGGATGTATATCTGACAAATCTTCTACCATTATTTTATTGTACAAATTTACTTGCACCGTCTTATTTACTTACATAGCAGTAGCCATAGCCACACGTAAGAATGCCCACAGCTGACTCAACCAATATTCACAGATTTTGCTCCTTGCCAGTCTGTAACAGGAACTGCTGATGCACAAGTAAACAGACGACAAGGCCTTAAGGAACTTGCGCTCTACTGGAAAGACAGACATTCAAATAAGCATTTATAATACAAATTGAAATGAGCTGCCCTGGAGTTGTATATCAGATGCATTTGAGAGCACAGGGAGAAGGAAAGTCTTCCCACCCAGGGAAGTTAGGAAACCCTTCAAAGGGGAGCTAGCTAGCAGTTAAACTAGTTAGAGAAGACAGTACTCTGAGCATGTGCAGGAATAACTATAAAGAGTTATTGCTAGGATAGAATTGAAGAGGTGAAGACCAGAGGAAGTGGCATAGTATGAGGCTAGTAGAGGCAGGAAAAAACCAAATTACAATGTTATTTGACAATCCAAAGGGTGTGGATTTTACCTTAAAGAATTTTAGGAATGGCAATCACAGGGTGAGATTTACAGTTAGATCAGTATGTGAGACAGACAAGGGAGAGCTGATTTAGGACACTGGTGGTGAGGATTTTAGGAAGCTGCGTTGGAAGAAGTGAGTAATTATTTGAATGTGGGAGATAGGGGAATATAAGAACTATAACTTGAGTCCCAGGTTTCTTGTATCAAATGAAAATAATGCAGTAGGCGAAATCGTTGACAGTGCCCCAACTCCAGGCAAAAGAAAATAAGTCTTCTAGGAAAAGCATACCCAGTTTAGATAATCAAGATTCTCACGGGTTAAAGTTAAAACAACTCACAGTCAAAACATCACCAAAGGATGCCACATTGAATAAGAGTCAGTAAAAACAAGAAACAAAATTGATAGACTCCAATGACACAGGAATTATCAGACACAGACTATTAAGTATATGAAATGTTTAAAGAAGAATAGAAGAAATCTTTTTTAAAAAACACTGAGCAAGTATTTGTATGAGATCATGGTCTTCTATATATAAAAATATAGGAAGAACTAAATATGGATATAAATGATTGTATATCTACCTACATATCTACTTACCTAGCTACCTACCTATGTACACCTATACATGTTTTCCATGACTCTGTCCACTGAGGGGACCTGGGAACAGCAACACCACAATAGTAATGAGTACATCTAGTACGCAGATGATGGCTTCTAAAATCATTTTCCACCAAAAGGAACACAGATCCCTGAAGAAAAGGCTGATTCTAGTCTGGGGCAGATAAAGTAGAAGATGATCTTGAAACATCTGTTTAGAGCAGAAAGCAGGAAAATGCTCAAAAAAAGAATGGGTCCATGATAAAAGGGAACAGACACCAGCTTAAAGGGCTCCCATGGGCCAAATCTGGGACAACTTGAACATCATTTAAAAAACAGAAGGAGCAATGGATTTTAACTTATTAAATCAAATAGGAAACCATTAATCTATACCGATAAAAGTAAATAAATAAGTGGAAGATTTTATTAGGTGAGGACATTTGCATGTTTCAAAGAACCTTCACAAAAATACTTATTAATTATAAATGAAAAAAGTGAATTACAAAGGAAAAAATCTTTCCACTTTGGAGAAGCCTGGCAAGACACCACCTTAATCAAATGATCAAAATCATGGGATGATTTGAAACTGCATCACAAAACCAACACAGCATCTCTATAGTGCTACTTCTGCCAAAGATGTATAACTTGAACCAAATCATGAGGAAACACAAGTTGAAGTCAAATTGGGGGGAATTCTACAAAATACGTGGCCACTAACCTTTAAAATGGCAAAGCCCTGAAAGTTAAGGAAAGACTGAGGAAATCTTCCAGATGGAAAGAAACCAAGGATGAATGAAGTTAAATGCTGTGTGTAACTCTGGACTAGATCCTTTTGCTTGAAAGGGCGTTACTGGGACAACTGGTGAAACTCGAATGTGATCTGAGGATTAGAAGGAAGAATAAAATAATGAAGTAATAAAATAATATTAATTTCCTGATTTTAATGGTTGTATTGTGGTTATGTAGGAGAATGTACTTGTTTGTGGAAAGAAGACACCAACATATTTGGGGTGATGGGATATTAGGTTGCTTTCAAATGACTCAGGAAAAAAATTCATTCTTCTGTATTCTGTAAGCTTGAAATTGTTTTAAAATGAAATAACTGAAACATTAATTCGATCTCTTACTGAGTATTTTTTACTCTGGAGATTTCTCATAGTATTTACCATGCTAATTTGTGTTTTGCATTTCCAAGAAAGAAATAAAATATGCAGTATTTCCTACAGATTTTTTGAACAAAGCATCTCCTGGAAACAGGTATTTAAAGACAATCTTTTCATTAAAAAATTATAAAGAAACTTAATAAATATACCAAATTCTAAGTGAATATAGCAACTAATTACTATTATGTAAATAGTAGTAAATGTGATCAGGACTGACAGTTACTTCATCAAAACAGTTGATTAAAGAAAGAAATTTTTTTTTAACTTTATTGAAGTATAGTTGAATGACAAGGTTGTGTAATTTCTGCTGTATAGCAAAGTGACTCAGTTATAAATATACTATTTTTCATATTCTTTTCCATTATGGTTTATCACAGGATATTGAATATGGTTCCCTGTGATATACAGTAGGACCTTGTTGCTTCCATCCTATATATAATAGTTTGCATCTGCTAATCCCAAACTCCCAATCCTTCCCTCCCACTTAGCAACCACAAGTCTGTTCTCTGTATCTGTGAGTCTGTTTTTGTTTTGTAGATATGTTCGCTATTGTCATACTTAAGATTCCACATAAAAGTGATATAATTTGGTATTCGTCTTTCTCTTTCTGACTTACTTTGCTTAGCATGATAATGTCTAGGTGCATCCATGTTGCTGCAATGGCATTATTTCATTTTTTTTTATAGCTGAGTGAGTAGTATTCCATTGTATGTATATATGTGTGTGTAGTATTCCATTGTATGTATATATGTGTGTGTGTATACATGTATATATATACATGTATACACACACACACCACCTCTTCTTTATCCATCTGTCGATGAACATTTACATTGTTTCCGTGTCATGACTATTGTAAATAGTGCTGCTGTGAACATAGGGGCCTATGTATCTTTTTGAATTGTAGTTTTGCCTGAATATATGCCCAGGAGTGGGATTGCTGGATCATATGGCAACTCTATTTTTAGTTTTTTGAAGAACCTCCTTACTGTTTTCCATAATGGCTGTACCAATTTACATTCCCACCAACAGTGTAAGAGGGTTCCCTTTTCTCCCCACCTTTCCAGCATTTATTATTTGCAGATTTTTAATGATGGCCATTCTGACTGGTGTGAGGTAGTACTTCACTGTTGTTTTGATTTGCATTCCTCTAATAATTAGTGATGATGAGCATCTTTTCATGCGCTTATTGTGCATCTGTACATCTTCTTTGGAGAAATGTCTATTTAGGTCTTCTGCTCATTTTTCAGTTGGGTTGTTTGTGGTGGTGGTGGTGTTATTGAATTGTAGGAGCTGTTTGTATATTTTGGAAATTAAGCCCTTGTTGGTTGCATCATTTGTAAATATTTCATCCCAGTCTGTAGGTTGTCTTTTTGTTTTGTTTTTTCTTTCCTTTGCTGTGCAAAAGCTGATATGTTTGATTAGGTCCATTTGTTTATTTTTGCTTTTATTTCTATTGCATTGGGAGACTGACCTAAGAAAACATTGGTATGACTTATGCCAGAGAAAGTTTGACCTATATTCTTTTTTTTCACGGTACGCGGGCCTCTCACTGTTGTGGCCTCTCCTGTTGCGGAGCACAGGTTCCAGATGCGCAGGCTCAGTGGCCATGGCTCACGGGCCTAGCCATTCCGTGGCATGTGGGATCTTCCTGGACCGGGACACGAACCCGTGTCCCCTGCATCGGCAGGCGGACTCTCAACCACTGTGCCACCAGGGAAGCCCCCTATATTCTTTTATAGGAGTTTTATGGTGTCTTGTCTTATATTTAAGTTTTTAAGACATTTTGAGTTTATTTTTGTGTATGATGTGAGGGTGTGTTCTAACTTCGTTGATTTTCATGTGGCTGTCCAGCTTTCTCAACACCACTTGCTGAAGAGACTATATTTTCCCCATTGTATATTCATGCCTCCTTTGTCAAAGATTAGTTGTCCATAGGTGTGTGGGTTATTTCTGGGCTTCCCATTTTGTTCTGTTGATCTGTGTATCTGTTTCTGTGCCAGTACCATGCTGTTTTGATTACTGTAGCTTTGTAGTATTGTGTGATGTCTGGGAGGGTTTTGCTTCCTGCTTTGTTCTTTTTCCTCAGGATTCCTTTGGCAATTCTGGGTCTTTTATTGTTCCATATAAATTTTAGGACTGTTCTAGTTCTGTGAAAAATGTCATGGGTAATTTGATAGGGATCTCATTAAATCTGTAGATTGCTTTGGGGAGTATAGCCATTTTAACGATTTTGATTCTTCCAATCCAGGAGCATGGAATATCTTTCCATTTCTTTGACTCATCTTTAATTTCCTTTATTAATGTTTTATAGTTCTCAGCATATAAGTCTTTCACCTTCTTGGTCAGGTTTACTCCTAAGTATTTTATATTTTTAAATGCAATTTTAAAAGGTATTGTTTTTTTACATTTCTTTTCTGATATTTCATTGTTAATGTAATAAAGAAATGTAACTAATTTCTATATGTTAATCTTGTATCTTGCTACCTTGCTGACTTTATCAGTTCTAGTAATTTTTGTGTGGAGTTTTAGGGTTTTCTATATATAGTATCATGTCGTCTGGAAATAATGACAATTTTCCCTCTTCCTTACCAGTTTGAATATCTTTTACTTCTTTTTCTTGTCTGATTGCTGTGGCTAAGACTTCCAGTACTATGTTGAAGAGAAGTGGTGAGAGTGACCATCCTTGTCTTGGTCCAGATTTTAGTGGGAAGGCTTTCAGCTTTTCACCATTGGGTATTATATTGGCTGTGGGGTTGTTGTAAATAGCTTTTATTATGTTGAGATATATTTCCTCTATACCCACTTTTGTAAGGGTTTTTATCATGAATCGATGTTAAACTTTATCAGTTCCTTTTCTGCATCTATTGAGATAATCATCTGGTTTTTGTCTTTTGTTGATGTGGTGTATCACATTGATCTTGCATATGTTGAACTATCCTTGTGACCCTGCAATGAGTCCAACTTGGACATGGTGTATGATCTTTTTTATGTGTTGTTGGAGTTGGTTTGCTAATATTTGTTGAGAATTTTTGCATCTATATTCATCAGAGATATTGGCCTGTAATTTTCTTTTCTGGTAGTGTCTTTGTCTGGTTTTGGTATCAGGGTGATGGTGGCTTAATAGAATGTCTTTGGGAATCTTCCCTCCTCTTCAGTCTTTTGGAAGAGTTTGAGATGGATCAGTATAAGTTCTTCTTTGGATGTTTGGTAGAATTCATCTGTGAAGCCATCTAGTCCTGGACTTTTGTTTGTAGGTTTTTTTTTTTTAATTACAGAATCCTATTTCACTTCCGGTGATTCATCTGTTCAAGTCATCTATTTCTTCTTGATTCTGTTTTGGTGGGCTGTATGTTTGTAGAAAGTTGTCCATTTCTTCTAGGTTGTCAAATTTGTTGGTATATAATTGTTCATAGTATTTTCTTTTTTTTTTTTTTTTGTATTTCTGTGGTATCAGTTGTGATTTCTCTTCTTTAATTTCTTAATTTGTTTATTTGGGTCTTCTCTCTTTTCTTCTTGATGAGCCTGTCCAGAGGTTTATCAATTTTGTTCACCCTTTCAAAGAACCAGCTCTTGGTTTCATTGATTTTTTTTCTATTTTTTTAATCTCTATTTCCTCTCTGATCTTTATTATCCCCTTCCTTCTGCTGACTTTAGGTTTTGTTTGTTCTTTTTCTAATTCTTTTGGTGGTGGGTCAGATTGCTTATTTGAGATTTTTCTTGTTTCTTAAAGGAGGACTGTATCACTATGAACTTCCCTCTAAGAACTGCTTTTACTGCATCCCATAGATTTTGTATGGTTGTGTTTTCATTGTCATTTGCCTCAATGTATTTTTATAATTTTTTCTTTGATTTCATCATTGACCCATTGGTGTTTTAGTGGCATGTTGTTTAGTCTCCATATAATTGTTTTTTTATTGTTTCTTTTTCTGTGGCTGATTTCTAGTTTCATGCTGTAGTGGTCAGAAAAGATGCTTGAAATAATTTCTATACTCTTAAATTTGTTGAGGCTTGTTTTATGCCCTAGGATGTGGCCAGTCCTAGAGAATGCTGCATGTGCACGTGAAAAGAATGTGTATTCTGCTGTTTTGGGGATGCACTGTCCTGAAAATATCAATTAAGTCTAACTGTTCTATTGTATCATTTAGGATCTCTGATGCCTCATTGATTTTCTGTCTCAAAGATCCATTCACTGATATGAGTGGGATGTTAAATTCTCCTAGTATTATTGTATTCCTATCAATTTCTCCCTTTATGTCTGTTAGGAAGGAAATTATTTTAAAGTTATACATATATTAAATATTTTTTAACTTTAAAACATATAAATTTTCAGTAATTCACAAATATTTTTATATAGGGCACTTTTTTCCTTCTCTCTCTTTCTCTCTCTCTTTTCTTTTTGAATGGGGGTCTACTAATTGGATCTATGCATAATCTTTTAAAAATAAATTATATGTGTGTGAGTGTGTGTAATAAATTTTTTAGAATGAAATAGGTAATCATCAGGTTGCTCTCTTTCTTACTATTTTTAATGCCTTTTTGATCAATATTTTGCAGTTGCCTCACTACAATAATTTGAGATAAAAATTTTAGTAATTTTTCACTGGGAGTCTTTACAAATCATTAAAGTACGTTTTCATGGAATATGTTTTCTCTATATATAACATTTTATAGGATTATGTACAATTTAATTAAATTGTAACATTAATTTAGCAAGTCAAGATGCAGTAAAATGTTAAGAGAACAAATGTTACAGAGTTTTGGTAAGCAGTTCAGTTAGTGGAAGCAGCAGCTTTGCCAGATGACTAGGGAGCAGTCTGTGAATCAAATATTCATTGTCATGGACACAGGCAGCCAACTTTATGAAAGGAATAGGAAATGTTTGTTAATCCAGGCAAAAAGGTCGTCAGATGTTTTCTCTAGGGTAGGACTCCGGGTTATTTTGTTCTCTTCCTCTCTGCATTTTTCATGTTGTTTAAAAAGATACTCCATTGATTTTATAACGGAAAGCATCTCTGAAAATATAATGAGTCTTATTGAACGAATATATAAACCTACTTTTAACTTTGTTCATTTTCTTTGGTCAGAAGCAATCTGAGAGGCCAAATTTCCAGCCATAGACTGGATCACAATACAGCCTATCTGATTTGTTCATAAATATAGAAACATCAGGCTATTCTTAATTCTGAATTTTGAGAATATTACCACTGAAACAGCATAGCCACATGGCATGCTTTGGTTTGCTTGCCAGTTACAGATCATATAGCAGTCGAGATAATTTCAACAGGTGCTCTTCAGAGAAACAAAAACATGAAAGCTGAAGTCCTTTTGACATTTTGAATGCACAATAAACTCAGTAAGGGAAAGGGTAAGAAGCATCAGATTTTTTCAAAAGTATGTTCTTCTTTTACCATGTGGTGAATATATGAAGTAATAGAATCATTTATTTAATGCATATCAATATTAGAAACATTTTTATGTTTGTAAACAACATACTAACTATATTTTTACATAAAGCTTGGTAACTTGTACCGAGAGGCATTACTGAGTCCCCCTCACCTTTTTAGCAGGATTTATGTTTAATACCTTGGAAAATGTTTTGAAATTATGGAATGTAAAGCATTAACATAGCCAAGGATTAGATGTGACATTATTTTCTTTCAAACCTGAATAGCATTTATTTTTACTTTATTAGATTTGGGTTTCAGTTCTAACCTGCTTTCATCTACATCATCAGAAAAGATAAAAATAATCTACTTTTACAAGTTTAGTATGATGCCTTTGTCTACATAGACAAGAACATATTTTAAATGCAATGGTAGGTGTGAAGATATTGATTATTACCCTGGAGTTTCCGCTAAGCCTGAGTAAAACATTGTCCACAGCTGTAATTCCATTAACCCAACATGATAAAATATGAATGGTCTTTTCCACCAGTTTCATTTGAAACCTGTCACTGTGTTTGCAGTAATATCTGTGGTTACCAATTGAAACACTCCATGAGCTAGAGTCCAGAGGTTTTGTTTTGGCTTGTGTAAATTTTTGTCAGGTCAGAGTTTTCATTGTGGCCTAAACAGAGATAACAAAACATTTCCATATGGACTACCCATCCACTCAACTGCTGTATCTTAAAATGCTTTCATTGATTCAAAACCAAAGAGTTTTCAAACCATTGAGTTAAAAGTTTGACTAAAGTGAATTTAACTTTAGTGGCAGTTTTTTAGAAGAGTTTAATTCAAGCTGTTCCTTGTGCTCGAGCAAAGCTATGAATCCCAGTTCACAAATGAATGAACTCATCTATAAACTGGAGTTGCTATAGGCTCTGCCAGACAGATGGGCAAGAATGAATTTTGTCTTCCCTAAGTGGGCTACATTTAACCAGAGAAATGTTTTCCCCAGGGTTATATTTGCATAGTAGGATTTAAGAGGCTCTAGTTAGTTTCTTCTCTATCTCAGCAGAAAAATTTACTTCCATCTCCTGATGGAAATTCTTCATTTGAAATTTACTAAAAGTGTATGAATAGAGAATTATTTAGTTAAATAGTGTCTTACATCTAAATGTGAATGCTGGAAAGGCTGAGGACTTTACATCTATCCATTCATCTATACTCAGCTTTCACATCTGTTAATTAGGTCAACTGCCCTTTTTTCTATGATGGGTTTCTTCCCTTATGTATTGAACCCTAACTCCTCCCACCTGCTCAAGGAAATGTGTCCAGCAGTTTCAACCCTTTATCCTGCATTATCAATTGTTTTCCTCTCTGCTAATTATTTTCATCATCATATAAACATGTTTCTTCCATTAAGAAAAAAATCTCAACCATCCTTCCCTCTCCAGCTATTGCCCCATTTCTCTACCCTCTTTTGCAGCAAAACTCAAAAAAATAAAAAAAAAATAAGGATCCATGGTCACAGATTCCAATTCTTTTCTTTTCATTCTTTCCTGAAACTGCTCCAAACAGACATACCAAAACATCTCTTATGGTCACCTTGGACCTGCTGTTGCTAAATATAGTGGTCAATTTTCAGTCTCATTTTATATGACCCATCAGGAGCATTTAACCTAGTTGGTCACCCATAGTTCCTTGAAATAATTTCATTGGTAGGCATCTAAAACACCTACCTTTAGTCATTCCTTCTTCACCTACTTACTGCTTCTGCCTCATCTCACCAACTACTTAATATTAGAGTTCAAATAAAGAACAGTCCTTGGACCTTTTCTGTTCCTTTCTGCTCTCATTCCTTCAGCAGTCTCATCCATTCTCACAAACTTAAATTATCATCTAGGTGTTAAGGATCCTCCCAGTTTTATATCCCCAGCCCAGATGACTCCCTTAAATTCCAGACTTGTATATTCAACTACCTATTCAGCATCTCCCCTGGATAACTAAGACATCTCAGACTCAACATACCTAAAATTTAACTCCTGATACTGATGCAAAACTTGCTCTGCTTTCAAATTTGCCATCTCAATTTATAGCAACTCTTAACTTCCCAATACTTCAGTCATGAACCTTTGTGTCATCAGTGACCCTTTCTTTCTCTTCCTCCTTACCATCCATCTGTTACTAAGTCCCATTCAGAATCCAGCAACTTCCTACCAGCCTGACGAATGGCTTCACCTGCATATTTGTAATAGTTTCCTAACTGGTCTGCTTGCTTCTACTTTGCTTCCTTATAGCCTATTTCTAACATGGTACTTAGAATGAGCCTTTTAAAATCACAAGTCATATCACATCATTTCTCCATTCAAAACCCTCAAAGGCTCTGTTCTCCATCTGCCTCACCTCCTGTAATCACTTGACTTCATCTCCTCTAATCTAATTACACTGGTCTCCTTACTCTTCGTAGACCATGATGGACATCTTTCCTGCCTCAGGGCCTTTGCACTTCCAGTTTCTCCTGCCTAGACTGCTTTCTCCCTTTATATCTTCCTGACTTCCACTCTTGGTGATTTTATTCAATTGTCACCTCAGTGAAGCTGTTCGTAACAACCATTTGCTGCTAAAACTCTACTTCCAGGTACTTCCTATCCCTCTCTTTTGCTTTGTTTCTCCTTACAGCACTTATTTTCTTCTAACATACACAGCGATTTGTTCAGTTAATTGTCTGCACCCTCCCACTAGAATGTAAGCTCACTGAGGGCAGGAAATTTTATTTTGTTTTCTGTTGCATATTCAACAGCTGGAATAGTGGTAGGCACTCAATAAATATTTGTTAAATTAATATGTAAACCTTGAGTAAATTCTGGGTTAAGTATACTGAAGTAGCATGAACTGCAAAATGTACAGGATTGTAAAGGGGAAGGAGAAGACTGATATCTTGTAGTAAGTGAAGAGGATAGTCCCCTGAAACTCTCTGAAAGAGGCAACTTGTAAAGCTAAGGGCTTGGGATTGAATTACGAAGGGAGGTTGGAGAGGACAGAACAATTTTCTTTAAAGCTGTCCTTGACCTTAATAGTACCTGCCAGAGATAATGTTGAATTCAAAATAATTATAGATGAAAGAAGGACAGTTTCCTCTAGTGATTTTTTTCCTGCTCTGTTTTTTCCTGGCTCCCAGTTTGTGGAGGGGGGTGAGGGAGTAGGAGATCAGGGAGGAAAAGGGCTCACGGCTGCTTGTCCAGGCTTCATTTCCAAGCCAAGGTCTGAAGCGACAACTAAGTTCCAATTGCCAGACCGAACCCTAGAGCAGTTGATCATTGTTAGACCAAGTTCCCCAAATTAATCACTTTATTTTACTGAAGACCGATTAGGAAGAAGGAAATTATCTCTTAGAGCAAGAATTGCAGTCGTCCCTCAGGATCTGATAGGGGACTCGCTCCAGGACACCCCCTCAGATACCAAAATCGGAGGATGCTCAGGTCCCTCATATAAAATGGTGTAGTATTTGCGTGTAACCTACCCATATCCTCCCTGCACTTTAATCTCTAGATTACTTATAATACTTAATATGATGTAAATGCTGTGTAAATAGTTGTAAGTACAATGTAAGTGCAATGTAAATAGTTGCCAGTGCATGGCAAATTCAATTGTTGCTCTTTGGAAGTTTCTGGAATTTTTTTTCTTATGTTTTTGATCTGCGTTTGGTTAAATCTGACGATGCAGAACCTGCACGTATAGAGAGCTGACTGTAGAAGGTTTTCACGGGTCAACAAAGACCTTGATCAGATTACAACAAAAACAACAATATCCGTTTATTAAGGGTTTACTGTGACTGTTGTGTTGTATCTATTACAGTTGACCCTTGAATGACATGGGCTTGAACTGCACGGATCCACTTATACATGGATTTTTTTCAATCAATACATACTACAGTACTGTATGATCCGTGGTTGGTTGAATCTGAGAATGCGGAACCTTGGATACAGAGGGCCAACTATAAAGTTATACAGTTTTTCAACTGCACCCTTAAGCCCTACATTGTTCAAGGATCAACTGCATTTGTAATCTTAACAAGAACATTTCAAAGAAGGGATAAGAATACCTTATCAGATGAGGGCACTGAAGCTTTGAAAGTTACTGAGGCTAAATATCTGCTTACCCATTCTGTTGTACAAAGCACAAATAATTTCTTTTTTCATTTAAGGAATTCTTTGGGGTGGAAGGAATTCCAGTCTCCAACACTGGAATGCCAAGGGGATGCAGATACAAACCAAAGACAGTAAATCCTAATGCTGTTTCATGTTAAAGCTGGTCTTACATTTAAAACCAATTTAGTATGTTTTTAAAAAGTTTTATATAATATCACTGAGTTCAGTGATAGAAAGCAGCATGGGAAATGAATCATTCCAGTTGTACCTATTAATCATTCTCCACACTGAGAGAGAAGGTCAAACTGTTTCCATAGGGCCCCTTAAACATAAATAAGAGCAAGAGTCATGTTGTTTAGATGGGGTAACATTTATTTCCATACCAAGGAGAACAAAAGCCATTTTCACTAGGCGTTATGTTTATCTCTAGCACTTTTTTGAGCTAGTAAAATATTTTAGCAAAACAAGTAATTAATCATGTTAAAAATATTTAGAACTACAAAGCAAAGGGGATCCCCCCCCCAAAAAAACTTTCCACTCAGTTACAAGCGAGTGCATTTTCAAAGTTCTCACCATTCCCATGTTGCCACTGGAAACTGAATTTGTAATTGACACTTGTACTTTGTAGTGAACAGTATGGCACCACACATTTATTCCTGTAATTATTTTAGAACTTTTAAATTGTGGCTTTTATTTGAAAGGCCTCAGGACATGGTAAACACAGCCAAGATTATTGAGGGTTCATTGTTTGAGATGTTTTACTTAACTCTAAGTAATCTAATTGAAGTCAGTAAATCTCAAGGAAGATCTATCAAATGGTCTACGCTGTGCTTGCAACATACAAGGCAATGGTTGGGGATTAAAAATTGTATAAGATACAGCTGTCTCAACATTTAAAAACATACATTGAGAAAACCATTTGAGAGCTTGGCAAGAGGAATCAGAAAATAAGCCCTATTCACACAAACCATAAAACCAAAAACAAACTTTGGTGTTAAAAAGAACAGGAGTAATGAATGCAGCATGAATATATTTGCATTATAGTCCTGTATCTTACTGCCAATATGTTTAATTATAGACAGTATCACTGATTGACATCTATATGTATATATATGAATATGTATATACAAATTTTGAGAAACACTGATATGTGAATAAAGTTATGCAAATTCAAAAACAATTCTGAACTTCACTCCTTCTATACTTTTTAGAGATAAGTAATCGTTTCTAACAAAAAATGTCAAACTAAAGATTTCTTAGCATTCCCTTTACTTGATTTCCTGGAAGAAATGAAACATTTATTGAATTATTCTAGTGTTATCAAGAATGGAAGACAGGGTAACACTGTTTATATTCAAATATCTCCCACAGGTTAGCAAGCAAACTTTCTATAAAGAACAATAGTAAATATTTTAGGCTTTGTGGTCATAGTCAGCCCTGGCATGTATGTTCCAATAATTTTATTCATGGACACAAATTTTAATTTCATGTAATTTTCATGTGTTACAAAATATTGTTTTGATTTTTCCCCCAATCATTTAAACATGTAAAACTGTACTTTAAAAATTATATGCAAAAACAGGGGACTGCAGACCCCTGATATAACTTGTTTTCCCGGTCCGAGTCACAAAATAGCTTTCATGTTTGTATACATATAAACTATCCCTCAGGGATATAATAATTGCAACTAATCATTTAGTGTTTATATGCCAAACATTATTCAATATACTTATTAACCTGTATAAGCACCTTTAATAATCAGGCCAACCCTAAAAGTAAGGAATATTATTGCCTCCATTTTACAAAGAAGGAAGGTATCACACACTTATGGGATCAGGCCTAGAATCTGTGCTCTTAGCCTCTGTTCTTTGCCACCTGGCTGCCTGGTGATGTGCTATGTTTCCAGCTACAAAACAGGGAACTGTGAACTACTTAAGTTCTTTTAAATTTATAGGGATGGCGTTTTTATGTGAACTGGTAAAGATAAATGCAAATTGTTCAATTTTTGAGATTTTTTTGGCAACTAGAGTATTTGAGACAAGTAATACAGTTGAGGGGAAAAAAAAGTATTGGTGATAATGTGTATAGCTGACTCCCATCACAAAAATACTAACGTATTTTCCTTGGGTTGGGAAATTCTAAGTGGCTTGGAGAGTTAACTCATTTGACATCCTGACGCCAGAGAAACTTTACCTAAAACACAGCAGGATATTAAGTATGTATTTTAGTTTGAGTCATCTCTTAATTGTCACATTGTTTTTCTATGTAAGAACTGTTGATATTTAAACTGTGCACAATCTCTTAATTCTTTGTTTTTAATGCAACGTGAGGTGTTCATAAGTAATACAAATAAAAACTAATATTTATTATCCAAACTCCTTTCTTAGAATAACTTAGCACACATCTCTAGAAATAGATTATGTATTATTTTATACATGGCAGGAAGGCATGGGGTTATTCAATTTGGTAATTACATTACCATTCTTTGGATAGTATTATGCAATTTCTTGTAAGATTAATCCATTAAATAAATTCTTTTTGTTTTTATAATGGGCTTGATAGATTAAAATAGCTCATTATTTTCCTTAATAAGACAAGTTAAACTGTTCATTAGCAGGAATATGCCCAGTATTTTTCAAAGCCTCATCATTTTTATAATGCAGTTGTGCTTATTCTTCTGTAGAATTACATTTCTTATACCTTCTGTAATTATCCACATAGTATTTGCATATATTAGAGACATTTCTGAATATATATGTATGTGTGTGTTTATCATAACAATCATGAAATGGCCATATTTATGATTTTAAGCCCAAACCTAGAATATATATGCCCTCTTTAATTTTTAATAAAGCTTTTATTTAATCTCTTCATCTAGGTCTTTTAGATGGTCACAGGGGAATGTAAATAAAACAATTCACAGTAATTTCTATACGGTCTTCCCTACTAGACTTTGTATCTTTGCCTAGAGATTTTCTACTCTACCAAACTGAACTGATTAAAACTCTTCCCTGACCTTTAAATGTTCTTACTGAAGTAGAAGTCAGAGGAAAGAGAGATCATGATTGAATTTTGAACAAAAGCCAGTATGAAAATGTAGACCGGAATTCTGTCTGGCTATGAAACTGGAACAAAATAATGACAATTTTAAAAATCGTATGCAAAGCAGAGCTGATAGAAGATAGAATAACTGAAAAACATTAGCAGGGATAGAATGACCTAGAAAAACTCCTGGGGACTTGTACTTCCTCTGCAGACACCCAGTATGAGTCCCCAGGGTAAACAATTCCATTCCAATAAATGTTGTTGAAAAGATAACTTTTCTTATCAGACAACAACTAAATGTGTGGCATAATTACTCTGCAAAGGAGAGTAATATGCTCACATAATTTTTTTTAAAGAACTGATTGCCTGTTGAAGGTTTGTTCTCCCAATAGCCTGTGGCATCCACCTTGATAATGGACCAGATAACAGATGGTATTTCTTGAAGGACACATTCAAATTAAAGCACTACTTCAGAGAAAAGCAACTTTATTCCTCTATTATCATGGACATTGAGAAAACATTTTTGATTTTATGGTTTTTATAAGTTAAGGAGATCTCTTGAGTAGTCACCTGGTTATTGGAAAAACCTAGCCATGGACGTTCTCTTTCCTTTTCAGACTATAGCATTTATTTTAAAAGTAACTATAACTAGACTCTAAAATAGTGTCAATTGGGCAATGTTATATTTTAGAGTTGATTCCTAATGTGACATTAAACTAAAAATCTTAGAGTTGTTCTCCAGGTTTTCTACATATTACCTGAATAAAGCCTTATTTTTTGATTCAGAGCCTCATTTTTAAAATGAGATTTTACAACAATGTCTGCAACACCTAATTGTGCATTTAGAGAAACTTTACTATCTCTACAAAGTTGGAATTGTATAGAATTATGCTATATGTTATAATAATGCAGCTTTATACTATATTGCTTTATAAATGGGATTTTTTCATTTAACTAAAACAGTGAATATTTTCTCATGTCACTGAAACATGATTTCTCACGCATTGCAAAATAAGATATTTAATAGCTGCATAGAATCCCATCATAGGATAGTATTAGCATTCACTTTGTTTTTTTTCTGTTACATCAGAATTTCTGTTGATAATTCAGTACCATTACTCCTACATCTATGTTCTCCCCTTTATTAAAGGGCTAGACACCTGGGAACTATGTTTTCCAGAATCCCTGACAACAGGTTTCCACATAGATTCTGCCAACAAGAGACACTTGAGTAGAATTTAGAAGGTAGAGAGCAGAAGTCATTACTGTTCTTGTGTCTGCAGTGGGCAGATACCCACCCACTTTCTTGTAGGGGATGAGATTATCTGTAGCAGTTTTCTGTAACTCGCCAATTTCTAGTTTTCTGAAACAAGCAGCAATTTCTCTCACCTTTGTTCACCCAGTCATCCCAACAATTTTGTAAATCTTTGATCCCCTGTATTTCATTCTGATTAAAATACCAAGAGGGGTTTCTGGTTTTCTGACAGAACCCTGACTGAAATAGTCATGACTATTCAAAAAGGACTGAATCAAAAATTATGGACCTTATTAGGTTTTTGGTAAATTGCCGGAAAGGTTTCCAGAAAATGTGTGGTAGTTTCATTAGCATGACAACATATGAAAGTAAATTTTTCCACGTTAATGTCATTGTATATAGTTGTTAAAAAGTTTTTGCTAGTTTAATATGGCAACTTACTTGTTCATTTATTTCATGGTGAAGAGATTAACAATATTTTCTTACTTGGCAATTTTTATTATTTGTAAAAGAATTTTTGAACAACTTAGTTGTAACATTTTCTCATTTTTTAATTAAACTTTTAATTTTAGAACAGTTTTGTTTACATAGATTCTGCACCCCAGTTTCTCCTATTATTAACATCTTACATTAGTAGAATGCACTTGTTACAATTAATGAACCAATGATACATTATATTATCTATAAAATCATGAATATAAGTAATCAGCACTAGGAGCATACACACCCAAATTGAGAAACACTGATTTGTGGCTTTTAAAAACCTTTTTTACTTGAAGATATAGATTTTTAATTGATTTTGTGATCATAAATTGGTTTCTATTTTATTTCTATTTGTTTTGTATACAATGGAGTTCCTCAACCCAAGATTCAACAAATATTTATTAAGATAAGTTTATTTCCTGGTTTCTTTATAGATACATCTTTGATCTATTTGGTACTTACTTTGAAAAATTGAGTAAAGAATCTAAATTTAACTTCCCCTTCATAGTACAACACATTTTCCAGGATGATATATTGAATAATTAATTCATCCCCTTTAATTTAAATGCAACATTTACATATAAATGTTTTTGGACTCTAATTCGTTCCAGTGATAACTTTCCGTTCTTGTTTCAATTCCTCATTGTTATATTTATTGTATATTTAAATAGATTTTAATGTATGTTGGTACAAGTTGCTTTCTCATTTTTTTCTTTCAGAGTAGTCTGATTATCTTAATAATTCTTCTTCCAGATTGACTATAGAATCAGTTTGGCTTCAAAAATCTTTTTGAAATTTTTATGGTAATTGTTTTAATTATTTTATAGAAAGTTAAGAACTTCGCACTATATACTTCTGTGACACAACTTTTCTCTTTAATTTTTTAAGCCATATTTCGTACCTTTCAGGAAAACGAAGACTTTCTTATCAATATATTCTCACATCTCCTTCCTACTGCATTTAACCTCAGATTTAGTTTATCATGTTATGCTGTCATGAACAATCTTTTGTTGCTTTTTATTCTAAGTGATAATTAGTAGGAGAGAATAGTAGGAGAATGCTTGATATAACACTGCAACTAGCAATTTTTCAAGTGTGTAAATATGGTGTGAGTGTGTGTGTATTTGAGCTTCTATATCACTTATAATTTTTACTTCTGTTGTTTTCTAGTTTTTCCTGTATCTAGGACTATCTTGATACCAATGATATAAATGTAAAATCAAACACAGCATTGACTTTATAATAATGTAATTTAAAATTGTATTAGGAAAAAAAATAAAATTGTATTAGGAATTTATATTATGTGTATAATAGCATTTTTCTGGAAAATCTTTTAAATTATTCTCATGATTTCTCTTATTAGACAGTTATGACAGTTTTGAAAATTACATTTTAATCTTTCTAATAATATAGCCCTATTCTTTTTCTAATTGCATTGGCTTAAAATTCCAAACTTATATTATCAATATTGGTTATAGAGTTCTCACTCTCAAGTTTAATGGGAATAACTATTTTACCATTTAGTATGTATTAGTTATTGATTTGAGATTAGTAGCCTTTTTTCATGTTGAACAGGTAAAATTCACTCCTAGGTTACTAAAAATTTTAATCAGGAATAGGTACTGAATTTATCAAATTTTCATATCAATGTAAATATTATATAAACTAATTTTATCTATTACTGTGATGTATCATATCTCTACACAGCTCAAATTAATGTCCTCTCACTTTATATAGATCTTTGAACTTACAAGTGAATTTGGCTTGAAGTTTTTCTTTGGTAGACAACTTTTATCAGGTGTAGGAGTCAGTTATGCAGTATTTGAACATAAATAAGAATTTTTTTCATATTTTCCTATGATCTGGAAAGGTGTGTATAGCAAAGGATTGATCTTTTCCTTGAAAGATTGACAAAGTTTACCAGTAAACTTTCAGGGTCTCTCCTAATTCCTCTTGGAGGGTCTCAGTATTTTGGATATATGGCTATTAGTTTGAGATTTTACCTTTCTTCATCTATTTTTTAGTCTATTTTGGTAATCTATATTCCCTTCAAAATAATCTAGATCACTGATTTTCAGGTTTGTTTTTTAGAATCATAAATGCTATTCTCTTACAATTTTCGTTTTCTCATGTCTTATGTCTCCTTCTTCCTTACAATTTAGATTTCATGTTCTTTTATTACTATTTAGGGGTGTTTGGATTTCTTTTTTAAATCAGTCTAGCCAGATGTTGGACTATTTTATTATTTTCTGAGATTATCTGTTATGAGTAGTAATTTTATTTTTCTGCCTTTTTAATTCATTAATTTTTACCTTTATTATTTCCTCTTTCCTGCTGCCTTGAAATTTCTCCTACCCCATTTAATCAAATATTCATTATTTTTAGTCTTTCTTCTTCTAATCAAATATTTATGGTTAGAAATTAAGTGACAGATACAAATATGGTAGCATTCAATACAGAGTTCATTTGATCTATTGTGTAAGCTCTATGTCATCACTTCTTGCTTCTTTTCTGTTAATGTATTTTTTAGGTTTTGCTACAAGGGAAGTATTTTGTTTTCCCTCCCCTTCTAATATATTACTTTGCATGCACAGTACTGTTTTTATTTCATCATCTCTTTCCTTCTAAAAATGCAATCAAAACAAAACAATTTTTAAAATAATATGACACTGTATTCATATCTTGCTGAACTGTGACAGTGAAACAGTCAGACTCTGTGTTTTGCTCTGCACTGATCTCTTCCCCCTCACCTCATTCCTATCCAAATTAGGGGTGTTAGGGAGGTTGTTTGAGTTTATCTTCTGATTAATTCCCAGTGATACTACTGTTGAAAATGTCAGAAGGTTATACAATCCTACAATTGTCTTCTCCCTCACCTATGCCTGTGCATTGGGGAAGCTTTCTTCTAACCATGACCAAGGCAGGAGAAAATGGGTTATTAATAATCTTCAGACAGTGTGATAGCAGAAACCAAGGTTAAATGTTTCTTAGGAATTTGATACATAATTTAAGAGAATAAAAACAAACTGGCATAAAAGTAAAAAAAAGAAAACAAAAACCTTATTTATTTATTTTTTTTGCGGTACGCGGGCCTCTCACTGTTGTGGCCTCTCCCATTGCGGAGCACAGGCTCCAGACACGCAGTTTCAGCGGCCATGGCTCATGGGCCCAGCCGCTCCGTGGCATGTGGGATCTTCCCAGACTGGGGCACGAACCCGTGTCCCCTGCATCGGCAGGCGGACTCTCAACCACTGTGCCACCAGGGAAGCCCAACTTTTAAATTTTTTTCCAGCACAGTGATTCAGTTACATACATTCTTTTTCAGATTCTTTTTCATTATACATTATTACAAAATACTGGGTATGGTTCCCTGTGCTATATAGTAGGTCCTTGTTGGTTATCTGTTTTATATATAGTAGTGTGTATATGTTAAATTGTCTTTCTCTTTCTGACTTACTTCACTTAGTATGATAATCTCTAGGTCCATCCATGTTGCTGCACATGACATTATTTCATTCTTTTTTATGGCTAATATTCTATATATACCACATCTTCTTTATCCATTCATCTGTTAATGGACAATTAGGCTTTTTCCATGTCTTGGCTATTGTAAATAGTGCTGCAGTGAACATGTGGGGTGCATGTATCTTTTCAAGTTAGAATTTTGTCTGGATATATGCCCAGGAGTGGGATTGTAAGATCATATGGTAACTCTGTGTTTAGTTTTTTAAGGAATCTCCATACTGTTCTCCATAGTGGCTGCACCAATTTACATTCTTACCAACAGTGTAGGAGGGTTCCCTGTCTCCACACCAACTCCATCATTTATTATTTGTAGACTTTTTGATGATGGCCATTCTGACTGGTGTGAGGTGGTACCTCATTGTAGTGCTGATTTGCATTTCTCTAATAATTAACGATGTTGAGCATCTTTTCATGTGCCTGTTGGCCATCTGAATGTCTTCTTTGGAGAAATGTCTATTTAGATCTGCCCATTTTTTATTGGGTTGTGTTTTTTTTTGCTTTTTGGGTTTTTTTTGATATTGAGCTGTATGAGCTGTTTGCATATTTTGGAGATTAATCCTTTGTTGGTCGCATTATTTGCAAATATTTTCTCCCATTCTGCAGGTTGCTTTTTGTTTTGTTTATGGTTTCCTTTGCTGTGCAAAAGCTTTTAAGTTCAGTTAGGTCCCATTTGTTTATTTTTGTTTTTATTTCCATTACTCTAGGAGACAAATTCAAAAAGATATTGCTGTGATTTATGTCAGAGAGTGCCTCTGCCTATGTTTTCCTCTAAGAGTTTTAGAGTATCTGGTCTTACATTTAGGTCTTTAATCCATTTAGAGTTTATTTTTGTATATGGTGTTAGAGAATGTTCTAATTTCATTCTTTTACATGTAGCTGTCCAGTTTTTCCAGCACCACTTATTGAAGACACTGTCTTTTCTTCATTGTATAGTCTCACTTCCTTTGTTGTAGATTAATTGACCATAGGTGTGTGGGTTTATTTCTGGGCTTTCTATCCTGTTCCGTTGATCTATATTTCTCTTTTTGTGCCAGTACCATAGTGTTTTGATGACTATAGCTTTGTAGTATAGTCTGAAGTCAGGGAGCGTCATTCTTCCAGCTCCGTTTTTCTTTCTCAAGATTGCTTTGGCTATTTGGGGTCCTTTGTGTTTCCATACAAATTAAAAATTTTTTGTTGTTCTAGTTCTGTGAAAAATGCCATTGGTAGTTTGATAGGGGTTGCATTGAATCTGTAGATTGCCTTGGGTAGTACAGTCATTTTAACAATATTGATTCTTCCAATCCAAGAACACAGTATATCTTTCTATCCATCTGTGTTGTCTTCAGTTTCTTTCATAGGTGTCTTATAGTTTTCAGAGCACAGGTTTTTTGATGGCGATGGTGAAGAGGATTGTTTCCTTAATTTCTCTTTCTGATTTTTTGTTGTTAGTATATAGAAATGCAACAGATTTCTGTGTATTAATTTTGTATCCTGCAACTTTACCAAATTCATCGATGAGCTCTGGTAGTTTTCTGGTAGTGACTTGAGGATTTTCTATGTATCATGTCATCTGCAAACAGTGACAGTTTTACTTCTTCTTTTCCAATTTGGATCCATTTTATTTCTTTTTCTTCTCTCATTGCTGTGCCTAGGATTTCCAAAACCATGTTGAATAAAATGGTGAGAATGGGCATCCGTGTCTTATTCCTGATCTTAGAAGAAATGTTTTCAGCTTTTCACCATTGAGTATGATGTTAGCTGTGGGTTTGTCATATATGGCCTTTATTACATTGAGGTATTTCACTCTAAGCCCACTTTCTGAGAGTTTTTATCAGATAAATGTTGGGCATAAAAACAAAAAAAAGCTTTTCTTTACCATCATCCTCATTATCTTTTGTAATGAAATTTTATGCCTCCAAAATACCAGAAACTAACAATTGATGACTGGGACAGGGCTAATTTATTTACGTTCTACACTGAGAATGTGCACAATAAAGATTAAAGGTTCCCCAAGGGAGAACCAAGAAATTGTTCAGGGAAGAAACAAGCCTATGACCCTCACAACACCGTCCCACACCCAGGCTAATGACTGAAATCTTATTAGCTTTAGACTTCAGTCTCTGTTGAATGTAAAACACTCCGTTGAAGAATCAGGCTTTAAGCCAGTGTTTTTCTACCTTTTAAGCCCATCTTTACTTTTCTAAAATATGCAAATATCAAAAAACACTCATATAACCCTCAGTTGAGAATGCTTCAATCATATATTTGAACACATCTCCACCATTCAAGATTTCTTTTGAGCTTTATATTTTATTTACAAAAAAGAAAAAAAAAACTAAATATTTTTCTCTTCCCACTGCACATGTGGAATTATTTATTGGGTATTCTTTATCAAATGTCCATTTTAACCTCACACCAATGGCTTCCTCAACAGACCCTTCCACATACGTAGACGACATGCCTGTTGGAGATATTCTCCAGGATCCATATCCTCCAGGATCCTGTTGTGTTTCTGCCCTTCCTATGAGCAATGACCACCTTTTGTTCTAGACTTTGTTTTCCAGGCTATACTGTATTGTGAACAGCCTTGGAAGACAGAGGTAGTGGCATCTGCCTAAGCAGAGTGCATGTGTGTTTGCTGTCCCCTCTAACCAAGATGATGTCCCCTTGGGGGCAGATGCTGGCTAGGTTTGGTTGTGGTCTTTCATAAAAGACTGGTGTTTCCTAAACTTGGGACTCTTCTACTGACATGTACCCCACTATGTGGAAAGGCATTCCCTGGACTCCATGATGCCACCCTGTGGAAATTACAGCTCAGGGTCCTGGGGCAAATGTTGATACTATGGCCATTGCCACTGCAATGTATGAGGAATACATTGTCCTTTGTCTCTGACTCAGAAGCCAGGTCTTCTGCCAACATCCATGCACCTGTGGCAGGCTAACTTGTTAGCTGGTGAGCAGGGAACAATCCCAGTCCCTTCAGGGTTTTGTCAATCCGAGTTTTAAGATGCTTTCATTTAAATCCGTTTTCTTCTTTCTTCCTGAGTACTGGTGTGACTGGGGGAAACAGGGAAAAAGAAGCAGGTGGTCAAAGAGTACACTGGGTGCCAGAGGGGAAGAAAAACAGGCCCAACAAGTGGTGAGAAAGGGCTCTACAGACAGAGAGAAAGATGCTAGTGGCTCCAAAAACCAGCTCAATCCACTTCACAGCTGAGCCTGGGGCCCTTCCTGCTGTCAGCCTGCCTCTTCAGTGTTGTTCCCCAGTGTGGCTGAGGGTGGGTTAATCACGTCTCATCAGCATAAACCAGACCTCTTAGCATGTGTTTATATTAATTCTCACACAAATCACTCCTTCAAATGAAAAATGAGACAACCATCTGTAACTAATTTCATATTTCCTGAGATGATGAAACAGAATGCTTTTAAAAAAAGAAAAAAAACATGGCAACTACTTTTCTAACTTCTCAAAAGCAGTTGGTCTTTCCTAAATCTCAGTATACTCTCTGCTTCCCTCAAGGAAGCATGCCAGCATAATTGTAACAGACAAACTTCATTTCTCTAAAGAATCTCAGCGTTCATCCACAGTCTGCAAGGAACTCATTTAGCTAGCAGTGGAAAAAACAAAAAACAAAAACCTCAACCTTAAAAAAATATACTCTTCAGTCAAAAATTAGAAATGGCCCTACATGAAGTAAAAGCATATCATCTACAGAATAATCCATTTAAACACCAGCAGGAGACTGTTATGTGTTTGAATCATTAGTTAGTTTGAAACACAGTATCCTATTTTAGCTTTCATGGTGTATTACCTGGAAATGAAAGTTTTACGTTTCTTACTGTCTACCATTTGAGTTGAATTTATTTTCATGCTGTGGAATTTTAATACTTTTAATTATAGAGATTAATAACTCTTATTCTTTGAGGAAAACTTTTATTTGACTCCGTCTCATGGCATGAGGCTAAAACCTTGATTAGTTAGCCAGATTGCAATATTCCAGACTGTTGATCTTTCTGGTTAAATTCTGGTTCAGTTCTGATGAACCAGAATTACCTATTTGTTTGTTCATTTCATCTTTGAAATCTTTCAAAACTATTATTGTGGTTTCTTGTCATAATCAGGCCATTGCAATAAGTCTAAATGAGTGTTTCCTTGATGAATAAGGATGACTCAGGGTCTAAAGTTCATTATTCGTATCACCAGTTACCACTGGAAATCACTATAAATGAATGTTGTATAGGGTTATTGGATGGCAGGCAGCCGAGTTGCTTCCAGAGTATAAACCTGAAGTTTCTTTATTAAACAACAAAACAGCAGAATGGTGAAATCTACAAATTGCAGTTTGTCTCTTAAAGAAAAAATAAAATCCCACAACTACGAGTATTAGAAACCTATTATACTAATATTTTGGTTAGCCAGGTTTTATTTACACTTTTTTTGAGGTGGTGTTAAAATATTTAATATGTTCTGTTTTATGAATAGATGTTAAAATAGATCATATGTTAAATGTAAAATAAATTATAAAATAGATTTTATAAATAGGTTTTAAAAACTTTTCTATTTGTCTTCAACTAGTCATTATTATCTTTAAAAAGTATTTTAAAAGAATAATACTTTTCAAAATATTTAGGCATAAAATACTACATTTTCCAGTTTCTGAGATAACTTTTGCTTGTCTTTTAAAATAATAAAAGCTGCCTTCACACATTTTTAAAGAACTCAAAGTTTCGAGCTCAAACTCTTTTTGCCAATTTTTAAGGAACAAAAGTAACTGGAAAAAAAAATACTGAATGACCTCAACAACTTTGGACATAATACATATTTTAATAATGTTATGGAAACAAATGTGGCAGTAATGGAGTAGACTTTATAATATTCTTAAACACTATGCTTAAATATTTGAGGTGTGGGACAAAATATGTGTAGTACTTATCACACCAAATTTTCTACTCTCTGGAGGGTCTTATTGGATATTCAGTCTTCTGAGAAAAATCCTTTCATTGGTTTGCCAGTAGCAGTTGAGGTGAGGGTGAACTGCACACTTTCTTGGCGATTTCACCCCTGTCTCTCTCTGTAGGGCAGTGATAGTAACCAGGAGGAAGCCATCTGCACAAGGAATCATGGGATGAGCAATGCACTTCACACCCACGCTGTCTCCTGAGCCTCTCGATGGCATGTTCTGCTACTTCTAGCTGTATATTCTCCACACTGCTCGTTAGTTGCTCTTTCATGCTGGTTCCCTTCCATAATTTGTGATACTGCAGGAAAGTGACAGAGGAAGCTGCCTTTGCTGGTTGCCATAGGGATGGCTGTTCTAGATGACCGATTCTCAAGTGGGCATGAAAGACCGTCAGAAGTGCTGAAGTGGGGTTTTCTTCTTTTGTATCCAAGCCGGGGCACATACTCACACTCTGTGTCTCAACAAGAGAGGAAAACTAAAGATGAGGTTAAATTTAACACAGCGCTCCTTCATGCTAAGGGTTCAAATGCTTTCTGTCGCGCTAATTCATCCTCCAGACAGGTCTGTGGCTGAAGTGGGGAGTCTTTGTTGTTCTTTTTTTCCCTTACAAAAATATAAAAAGAAGATAGGATCTTGGAATGACCTTTCCTAGCTAACATTTCACTTATAGCAAATTCACACATGTGCTCCGTGGGCCTGATGCTACCTATAGAAGAATTTCCAGTACATAGTTGTTTTTAATTTGAACTGGTAGCCGTTGTTTAAAATATGGGAGATTTAAAATCTGTGTATTAGTTTGCTTGGGCTAGCATAACAATGTAGCACACACTGGGTGGCTTAAACAACAGAAATGTATTTTCTCACAATTCTTGAGGTGAGAACTCTGAGATGAAGTTGTTGGCAGGCTAGGTTTCTCCTAAGGCCTCTCTCCTAGGCTGGTAGATGGCCGTCTTCTCTCTGTGTCTTCACATGGTCTTCCTTCTGTGTGTCTGTCTGTCCTAATCTTTTTTTTATAAGGACTCCAGTCTTATTAGATTAGGGCTCACCCATACAACCTCATTTTAATTTAACTACCTCCTGAAAGAGCCTATCTCCAAATACATTCTGCCATATTGGTGGGGAGGACTTCAACCTCCCGCCAACGTGAATTTTAGGGCAACACAATTTAGCCCATTACAATTAGAACCCAGGTATCTGGCTCTTCTTAAAACAGTAGAATACAGGGTGGTTCTGGGCACTCATTTCTTCTACTTTCGAACCCATTTCCCACACTATTAGTAATATAATCTTTCTGAATCTCATTTGTTTGCTTAAAAGTATTCCCAGTCTCCTCGTGCTTTCTAGATAGATTCCAGTTCCTTATCAGGGCATGAAAATCCTTGTGGTCTCACCTCTGCCTATTTCTTCCTTCTCACCTCCCTCAGCCATACTGTGCTGGAAGTTTAAGTAGCCAAACTTTATCAGGCTTCTTCCCCTTTGCAGATGCTATTCCTTTTACCTGAAATGCCCTTTTCTGTGTTCTCTTCCTGTGATTTATTTCCTGGCTGACTCTTCCTCTGACAAGGCTCCCATGTCATTGCCCCTAGGAGGGCCTCCATGACCCCTCACCTGGGGAACATGCCCTGTACATTAGCCCTGCCCCGCTCAGCCCCCTGGGTGGCTCTAAATCATGGCTCTTTGAGAAACAGTGAAATGGTTTAGTTATCTGTTTCTCCACTGGGACACAAGTCCTCGAGGACTGTGTCTGTCTTCTCTGTGTTCCCAGAGCCTAGCCCACTGCACCCCGGAAAGCAGGGCTTAACAAAATGCCTTGAATGAACTAATAAATACACAAAAGGATGAATCCACAGGACAACCCTTCCCAGCAGGTGTCATTAGCAGCCTGTTCTACAGATTTAGACAGACCTTGGTATGAAATCCAGCTCACTGCCTGCTGTTAGTTATATTATTAACTTGGACAATTCCTTAATAGCTTGAAACTTCAATTTCTTTGTCTGAAAAATTGGAATGAAAATTAAAATTATTTATTGGGTTCTGTAAAATTTTAAAAAGAGAAACACAGGAGTAACTTTGTATATTGTGAAGAATCAAAATATTAATAATAATTTTTATTATTGTCCCACAATGCAGGAGCCAGGGTCTCAACTCCAGCTACTGTCACTGACTGTCAGCACTTTTCTAAGACATCGATGATATGTTTAGTAGACTGAGAAAATACCAATCCTGTTTACTGAATATTACTGTACTTCTTCTCTGGACTCGTTCTGAGTAATACCAGTAGGATAGGTCCACTATAGTCAAACAGAGCTAGAGAGAAGAATCTAGCAATCCATAAATCACTAGAGCTGCTTTTCCAGCTTTAGATACCCTGTAATTAAAATCCATCCAAATGTGTAATTTCTCAAAATGCAAAATAGACTGATTTTGAAAATCGGTTGGTTGAAAAGCAAATACAGTAAGAGAAAAGAAGAGGGACCAGGTGCTCTGAGGAACCTGACAGTTGTGGGATAGAGAAGCCCAGGCTATGGTGTTATTCTTTTAAAAGATGGAATATACTAGAGCTTTGGTGCTCAAGCATTGGCCTGCTTCAGAACTACCTGGAGGGCTGGTGCAACAAGATTACTGGGCTCCATCCCAGAGTCTGATTCTGTAGGTCTGGGGTGAGGCCAGAGAATTTATGCTGCTGGTTAGGGGACCACACTGAGACCTGCTGGATTAGAATATAGGGAGGAGACGTGAAACTTTCAGGACAAAGACGGTATAATCAAACGTTGGACAGGGTTTCTGTGACATGGGATGCAAGACACAAAGAGGAAGTCACTGGAAAACAACAAGGCCCATGTCCTCCTGGGAGGCTAGAGGAACACACCTGTGAGGAAAGGAAGCTGAGGCGGGATTTCACCAGAAGGTAGAGTGGAATGTTACCAAGCACCTGGGACAGCCAAAGCAGAGAAATGGATCCTGAGTCTTTTGAGCTTGGCCAGTTTGGAGAATGTAGTTGAGATCAAAGTCCTATTTACTTCTATTTTATTCTAATTAAACATTTATTTCCTTCTTAAGAGATGTGCATGAAACAACCTCTCAGAAATGGTCGGGCCTTGGCAAATGAGTGCTGTCCATTATAACCATGCTTATACCTCAAACATAACCCTCCACGCCCCGCTCCCCAAATGCTGGCATGCATCCTCCTCAGAATAATTTACTGTCAGGCAAGAACAGGATATTATGAGATAAAATTCAGTTTTGCTTTTTAAAAAACAAGATTGCCCATATTTTTGTTATTTACACTTCTCTGTGGCAGTGTTGTCTAGATGGGGTTAACAAGTGTAGAGCATTTGGAAAACTGAATTCCTGAAGGGTTTGGAGACTCGAGGCTCTTCTGAGCTGGGTAGGAAAAGAAAGGCAAAAAATAAAACGAAATAAAAAAAGAAATAGAAAACCTAGAGTTAACTGGATTGTTCTTTTCCCCTCCAGAAATAGCATTTTTCACTGGCTTATATAGGAATGTCTTCAATAAAGCACACCAGACAAACTTGTTAGGCAGAGTTCCGGAGATCTAAGACATGACTGTCTCTCTGCACTAAAATTGTGGCTCACACCACAGGCCACCAGAAAAATGGTCCGTGGCCTCCACTGCTGCCCTCTAAGCAGCCATGGCTTTTGTGAGCTAAGCCTCTCAAGTCCATGGCCTTTGCCTTTTAGAGGACTCTTTATTTATTTACTTATTTTTAATTTCAGGATTCGGTCTCAGTTTTGTGTACTGATAAAGACAGTATTTAACTTTAATTTTAATGCAAAATTTATGGAAATTAGTCTTTAGCTTACTCTCTGAATTAAATTTAACATGGGCTCTACTGGAAATAATACACTTTTTTAGGAGTTAGGAGCCTGTCACTTTCGCGCTGTGTTGACTTGGGCTAGACCCTCACCTTCTCCAGAATTTGGTTTTCCCATCCACAAAATCCGAGGGATGAAAGATAATTTCCCAGGGCCCCTCAACTCTCCCTGGGCACCCCCCACCAACCTGGCTCTCTACTTCTAGAATGTAGAGTCAGTCATTTTTATATCCTTTTTCCCCTCCTTTTTCTGTCTTTCTCATTTAGAACATTGCACCTGATACGTATATCTTTAAACTTTCCAGTTTAGAGTCCGGATTGTTTTTCTTATCATTTGAATTTAGTCCTTTAAAAACCATAACGGGCTTACGCCAGAAAAGTGATAATATTCAGCCCAAGTGTTATATCACAACCATTTTTCTGTCTTCTGAGATCAGCTCAGTTAACATTTTTCAGATCTCCTTCACAAAGCACTTTATGTAAGTTTAATGTTACAGTGAATTTAATCTAACAGTGACATAGTTTAATGCTTCATAAATTCTCTGGTTTCCAGCCAAATGAATGCTGCAAACAAACTGACAAAGTGATGGGTATACCTTTGCTGGTGGTGATTTATGCAAATTGATTATAGTTATTTCTTTTCTTTAGGAACTGTCATGACGAGAGTGCATATCAATATCTTCAGCCCTCAGGCCAACACTACCACAATACCAATGTCACATTCAGTGTTCACTGCTATGGAAATTATATGCAGATTGCATGTGATAATGAACTAAAGAACAATTGATAAAAATTCCTTACTTTGACATTCTCATAACCAGAATATTGTAATACACTCTATTTGCTGAGAAACTCTGATGTCACAACGCAGCTCTAGCAACAGAACAGTACAGAAGACAACATTAAGGACATTCCTATTTTGCTTTCTGAGCACATCAAGAAAATAAGTTTTGATATTTGATTTTGGCATATCACCTTCTCAAGAACTTATTCCAGACCACTTAAATAATAAATTATCTAAGTAATGGCTCTTTCAAATTGGTTTATAACAAGATAGAAGAAGGAAAGAAATTCTTCCTCTTCTTTTTGAACTAGAATGAATGGTCAAAATGAAAATGTACTTTTTGTTTTTTAGGACACTAGTTTTGATATTAACCCCTTAACACAGGGGTCCCCAACCCACCAGTCCGCGGCCTGTTAGGAACCGGGGCCACACAGCAGGAGGTGAGCGGTGGGCAAGCGAGTGCAGCTTCATCTGACGCTCCCCATCGCTCACATTACCGCACGAACCATCCCCCTGCCCCACCTCTGCCCCGGGTCTGTGGAAAAATTGTCTTCTATGAAACCAGCCCCTGGTTCCAAAAAGGATGGGGACCACTGCCTTAACAGATACATGGTTTGCAAATATTTTTTCCCATTCCCTAGGCTGTCTTTTCGTTTTGTTGATCCTTTCTTTTGTTGTGCAGCAGCTTTTCAGTTTGAGGTACTCCCAATTGGATTTGATTTTGTTGTCTGTGTCAAATCCAAAATGTCATTGCCAAGACCCACGTTAAGGAGCTTTTTCCCTATGTTTTTCTTGTAGGAGCTTTAAGATTTCCGGTCTTACATTTAAGTCTTTAATCTACTTCAAGTTAATTTTTGTGATGTAAGAGAGGGGTCTAGTTTTATTCTTTATATGTGAATATCCAATTTCCCCAGCACCGTTTATTGAAGAGACTGTCTTTTCTTCATTGAGTATTCTTGGCTCCCTTGTCAAACATTAGTTGACTATATATACGCATGGGTTTATCTCTGGGCTTTTAATTCTGTTCCATTCATCTTTGTTTCTGTTTTTATGCCAGTATCATGCTGCTTTGATTATCATAGCTTTATAATATAGCTTGAAATCAGGAAATATGATGCTTCTCACTTTGTTCTTTTTTCTCAGAATTACTTTTGCTATGTGGGTTCTTTTGTGGTCCAAATATATTTTAGCATTTTTTTTCTATTTCAGTAAACAAAAAAATTGGAATATTGATAGAATTGCATTGACTCTATAGATGGCTTTAGGGAATATGGACATTCTAACAATATTAGTTCTTCCAATCCATGAACCTGGGATACTTTTCCATTTATTTGAGTAGGCTTTGATTTCGTTCATCAATGTCTTATGGTTTTGAATATAGAGATCTTTCACCTTCTTCGTTGAAATACTTTTTTCCTAAGTATTTTATTGTTTGTGATGCTATTGTAAATAGGATCATTTTCTTTATTTCCTTTTCAGATAATTTGTTGTTAGTGTATAGAAACACTACTGATTTTTGTTTTTAATTCTGTATCCTGCAGATTCACTGAATGTGTTAAGTAGGTCATTTTCTTTTTTTTTTTTTTGGTGGAACCTTTAGGATTTTCTATATATAAAATCATGTCATCTGCAAAGAGAGATAATTTTACTTCTTTCTTTTCAATTTTGATGCCTTTTATTTCTTTTTCTTGCCTGATTGCTCTTGCTAGGACTTCTAGTACTGTGTTGAATAGGGGTGGTCAGAGTGTACACCCTTGTCTTCTTCCTGATCTTAGAGAAAAAGTTTTCAACCTTGAACCATTGAGTATGATGTTAGCTGTGGGCTGGTTACATACCTTTATTAGGTTGAGGTACTTTACTTCATATCTAATTTGTTAAGAGTTTTTAATATGAACAGATGTTAAATTTTGTCAAATGCTTTTTCTGCATCTATTGAGATGATCATAGGATTTTTTTTCTTTCATTCTATTAATGTGGTGTATTATATTGATTGATTTGAATATGTTGAACCATCCCTACACTCCAGAGATAAATACCACTTGATCATGGATATTGGCCTATAGTTGCCTTTTCTAATAGTGTTCTTTTCTGGCTTTGGTGTCAGGATAATGTTGGCCTCATAAAATGAGTTTGGGAATATTCCCTCCTCTTCAATTCTTTGGAAAAGTTTCAGAAGGATTGATGTTAATTCCTTAAATTTTTGGCAAAATTCACCAATGAAGCCATTTAGTCTTGGGCTTTTCTTCATTGGGAGATTTTTTGGTTACTGAATCAATCTCTTTACTAGTAATTGGTCTGTTCATATTATTGTCTGTTGAATCAGTCTTAGTAGGTTGTGTGTTCTAAGAATTTTTCCATTTCTTCTAGGTTTTCCAGTTTGTTGGTATATAGTTGTTCATATTAGTCTCTTATGATCCTTTGTATTTCTGTGGCATAAGTTATAAGGTCTCTTTTATTCATTTACAGAGTTTTTGATTTGAATCCTTTCTCTTTTTCCCTTGGTTAGTCTAGCTAAAAGTTTGTTAATTTTAACTTTTCAGAAAATAACTCTTAGTTTTATTAATCTTTTCTATTGTTTTCCTGTTCTCTATTTCATTTATTTCTCCTCTAATATTTATTATTTCCTCCCTTCTGCTAACTTTGGGCTTAGTTCTTATTTTTCTACTTCCTTAAGGTGTAGAGTTAGGTTGTTTGAGATCTTTCTTGTCTCTTAATGTAGACATCTATTGTTATGAACTTCCCTCTAAGAACTGTTTTTGCTGCATCCCATAAGTTCTGGTATGCTGTGTTTCCATATTCATTTATCTCAAGATACTTTGTATTTCCCCTTTAGTTTCTTTTTTGATCTGTTGGTCATATTCTATTTAGAATGCAAGTTGTCTTTAGATATTTGGTTCTTATTGCTCAGCACTGCAGTATAGGTACTGTCTGCATTTTTTAAAAATGAGGAAACAGTCTAAGGGAGGTTAAATAATTTGTCCATGGGTACTGTCTTGGTAGGAAGATCCCTGGTCCATCCTCTCTGTGGAAGTATTTTCAGCACCAGACCTTTCCCTACCACATCCTAACACAACAATTTCTCTTTGTAACAAAGCTGTTCTTTGGTCATAAGTACTAAAATAGTTATGAGTTGTTGGCATTAGATACAAAAAATGGATTGATCCACCAGAATAAAAGAATAGTAGTTTGGATTCATCTTGTTATATAAATGTGTACTTGGCTTTAACAATATCATTTAAAAATAATTGTGCATCACTTGAACTCAGCAAGCCTAGTTCTGAAGGCTGATTGTCTTTAATGTATCTGGGCAGCCAAGCCCAATTGTCAGACTACACTTAGTAAGACCCAAGACTAAACCAATGTGTCTTTACAAGGGGGTAGGACAATGAGACAGCAACAGGATATGCATCTGTTCTCTGCAGACGATGTTGCATATGATTGAAATCCACTGGCAGATGGTCTTCTTGTGAACTCACAGAGAACAGGTTTTGTTGAGAATCCTTACTCTATAAAAATAATTCCATTCACCCTTCCCCATCATCAGCATCGGGCTGGTATGCTATATCTGACAGTGAGAAACTCTAATCCTGCCTGCCCTCCTTGGCCTGAGATCTCCAGTTTAATCCCTACTAGGTCTTTGGAGGCCTGGGATCAGCCATAATAGTTCCTTGGACATTCTCCACATTTGGTGAGCCTACATCTCTATGAAAGAGACTTCTAAGAACAAGAATATTCTTACGTAGATACTTATAGTATCTTATTGATACTTATTGACCCTCGGGGGTCAACAGAGACACTATGGAATACAGATATTTTATTCTAAAATCCAAATTGTTTTTGTTACATCACTTTAAAGGGGTAGAAATGATCACATTCTGTTTTTACAAATCTGAGGCAAACCTACATTCCATCCTCAACTGCTGTCCCGTCCTTCACTTTTCTCTGTTCCAGCCACACTCAGTGTTCCACTATTCTCACATCTTCTAGATGCTTCTTCCTCTTCATATCTTTATCCAGATGGTTTCTGGTGGCTGGAGCATCTTTTCTAACTTCTAATCATTTTACGATACTCAGTTCGTATGTCAATATTTTTGTGAATTTTTTTCCACGCTGCTCAGTCTCCCTTCAATTTCCCATGGTATTTCACACACAGCACATTCTAGTCCATATTGAAGTAGGAGTCTGCAACTTTGGTCTTCCCTCTGAAAAGTGTTGGAATAGGTAGAGGTAGTACAACAAACAAAGGAAGGGGCTTTGGAACTACAGAGTAAATGGCCTGAACCGTAGCTCTGTCACCCCCTAGGCATGTTTCTTGGTCTCTCTAAATTTCAGCTTCCTCACCTTTCATGTGAGGGTAACAATAACTACCTCAAAAGTTTGCCACAAAGTAAATGAGATAATTTATATAAGGCATAGACCAGAAAATATCTTCTATAGAACATAAAAGAGTTCATCATGTAGTATTTGAAACACACAAGAGAATTTATGTAATGTGTAGGTTATGTAGCATAACAATCAAACACCTTTGAATGTATCAGTCAACATAAGAGTTAGGGTATTGGCACTAAGATTGATCTGCAGTTGACCCTTGAACAACATGAGAGTTAGGGGCACTGACCCTCTGCACAGTCAAAAATCAGTGTATAACTTACAGTCAGTCCCCTGTATCCACAGTTACCCCATAGATATGGTTCCTCTGTATCCATGGTTCCACATCCACAGATTCAGCTAACCATGAATTGTGCAGTACTGTAATATTTACTATTGAAAAAACTGCACATAAATGGACCCACACAATTCAAACCCATGTTGTTCAAGGATCAGCTGTACTTGTGTCTCCTTCCCTCTCCATCCTCTTTCCCCAAATTGACAAGTATTCTGAAATGTATGCTTTTCCTTCCTTCCTTTTTCAAAATGTTGTTTTAACATATGCATGTTAGGTTGCTTCCATGTCCTGGCTACTGTAAGTAATGCTGCAATGAACATTGGGGTGCACGTGTCTTTTTGAATTATGGTTTTCTCAGGGTATATGCCCAGTAGTGGGATTGCTGGGTCATACGGTATTTCTATTTTTAGTTTTTATTTGTTTATTTATTTTGCGGTACGCAGGCCTCTCACCGTTGTGGCCTCTCCCGTTGCGGAGCACAGGCTCCGGACGCGCAGGCCCAGCGACCATGGCTCACGGGCCCAGCCGCTCCGCGGCATGTGGGATTTTCCCAGACCGGGGCACAAACCCGTGTCCCCTGCATCAGCAGGCGGACTCTCAACCACTGCGCCTCCAGGGAAGCCCTCTATTTTTAGTTTTTAAAGGAAACTTCATACTGTTCTCCGTAGTGGCTGTATCAATTTACATTCCCACCAACAGTGCAAGAGGGTGGAATATTACTCAGCCATAAAAGGGAATGAAATCAGGTCATTTGTAGAGATGTGGATGGACCTAGAGACTCATACAGAGTGAAGTAAGTCAGAAAGAGAAAAAACAAATATTGTATATTAATGCATATATACAGAATCTAGAAAAATGGTACAGATGAACCTATTTGCAAAGCAGAAATAGAAACACAGATGTAGAGAATCAATGTATGGACACCATGGGGGGAAAAGAGGGGTGGGATGAAGTGGGAGATTGGGATTGACATAAATATACTACTATGTATAAAATAGATAGCTAATGAGAACCTGCTGTATAGCACAGGGAACTCTACTCAGTGCTCTGTGGTGACTAAATGGAAAGGAAATCCAAAAAAGAGGGGATATATGTATACATCTAGCTGATTCACTTCGCTGTACAGTAGAAACTAACACAACATTGTAAAGCAACTATACCCCAATAAAAAACAAAAAACCATGCATATTAACTAAAATTTATGATTTCATTTTATGTGTATTTATATTTCTGTGTGTAGTTGTGGTCAATTAAATGTTACTATCGGATAACATTTTATCATTTGATTATTCCACAATTTATTTAGCACTATACTGTCATTAGTATAATGATGTGAACATTTAGGTTGTTCTCAGGTTTTGCTATTATGAACAATTTTTTAATTGAAATATATATGACACATAACATGCAAATTTAAGGTGTACAACACGTTAATTTGATATATTTATATATTGTAATATGATTGCCATTGTAGTGATAATTAGCACCTCTATCATATTACATAATGGTCCTTCCTTTTCAGTGGTTGGAATCATTAAGTTCTAGTCTCTTAGCAAGTTTGATAATACAATATTGTTGTCTATATTCACTATACTGTTCATTAGATCTCTAGGGCTTACTTATTTCTCATTGCAAGTTTGTACCCTCAACAACATTTGTCCTATCCCCCAATCCTCTGGTAACCACTATATTACTTCTGTTTTTACAATTTTGGCTTTTTTAGATTCCACATGTAAGCGATACTACACAGTACTTGTCTTTCTTTGTCTGACTTACCTCCTTTGGCACAGTACTGAACAATGTTAATATGAACATTTTGTACAGGTTTTCTTTTCCTGTGTGAGAATTTCTCTAGTGCATCTACCTAAATTGGAGTTGTTGATTTGTAGGTTAGTGCAAGTTTAACTTTACTAGGTAGTGTCAAATCTACTTCCAAAGATGTTATGTTTATAATTGAATGTATTCATTGTGTAAATTGGCCTTTTGAAAGAACTTCTGGTCTTTTGATCATCTTACTTAATTAGTGTCTCCTCTTACCTTTATTATTTATTCCTTTCTACTTTCTTAGGATTCATTTTGTTGCTCTATTCCTTACTTCTTAAGATTGATATTTATACAATTTTTAGCCTTTTTTCCCCCTAATATCAGTGTTTCAGGAAATAACATTCTCTGTAAGACTCATTTAAATACTTCCTAGGTTATAGAATTTTGGGTCCATATTTAGCCTTTTTAAACGTTTTCTTTTATTCCGGTCCTAAATGTTAGATACTATTGCTATTTTTTATAGGCAGTATTTACAAAGTGGCATCACCTACATTTTCTCAGTGGTACCAATGCTTTAGTTTTGATTTGTAGTAGATATAGATCACTTGGTTCTAAGTATTTTACATTTACATGGCAAGTCATTTGTTTTCGGCATTTAGAAGTGTTAAATTTTCCAAATATGTCCTTTCTTTAAAAAAAAATGTTACAAGAACAAAATCCACCTGCCTCCACCTCTCTCTCCCTTCTCTCTCTCTCTCTCTCTCTCTCTCTCTCTCTCTGGTCTCTCCCTTTCCCCCTCTTTCTCTGCTCTGTCCCCTCTCCTCTCTCTGTCTGGTCTCTTCCTTCCTCCATCCTTCCTTCTCTCCTTTCCTCCCCCAACTAATGTGCTGATTCACAAGTGCTGTTGAGGGTACCCATTGAGGGTACCCATTGTTATCCCAGCCTGGAGTTCTACAAGGTAAGAAATGGCTGGAATTTGTACCATGATGTTACCCTCTCCCCCTTTAGGATGGGCTGTCTTCAGTCTGCTTCAGTCATTTTATTATTTACCTGGCTTCTGTTTTAAAAAGTCTTTCACTATAATGTGTACACCTTACATGCTCCATAAATAGGTCCCATAGACCTTCACTCTCAGTTTTGAGACTTTTCCACTGTACATCAGGTAAGACCCTTTGGTTTCAAGCAAGAGAGAATCCAAATCCAGCTGGCTAATCAGTAAAGGGCCCGGGTAGCAGAAAACTCAGAAGCAGGGCAGCCTTGGGAGTGATCCAGTCTCTCTAGAGACACACTTTACCCCTTCTGGCGGTGACAAAGCGGCAGGGAGGTAATTCCTATGCATCTTTGAATAGCTCTTATTTGTCTTTGAGGTGAAGAATGTAGGAGCTGTAGAGGCAGAAGGAATCCCCGAGACCATTTTACAGGAACTCAGACTTATCAATACTTATTCTGGAAGTTAGTCACTATTTCACCCCAAAATTATTTAATATGTAATTAAATATCCTTATTTTAGATTCTTGCAGTGGGTGACATTCCTGTGATGGATCAGAAGTTTACATTTTTAGAAAAAGCTCACAAATTCTCCCTTCTGTATAGTAGGTACAGTGTATCAGTGATTATTCCTGCCAGGTATTGTCTGTTTGTCTTGATACAGGAATTAAAACTAATTATAATAGCTGCTTCTTTACTGGGCAAGTACTACATTCCAGCCCCAGTGAGACACAGTGATTCTCTGAGACAGAGGTTATCCTCATTTTGCAGTGCAGGTAATGGTCTCCATTCAGAAATTATAGAGCCTGTCCTAGAGATAGCACATGATCGAGGAGGGTTTAATATCTTACTGAATTTGTCTAAAAAAAGACGCTTATTTAACAAATGGGCTGAATACACCAATGAACAGCCCTGGCACGTTGTGGAAGACAAGTAATGAAAATGAAGTCCACGTTGGCCATCTGTATCATGGGATGGTTGAACTAGATGGCATAACAGGCCCTTCCAAGTCTGAGATTTGCTGTATAATTTAACTTATAAGTCTCAATTAGCCTTTACTAGACTGAGCTGCTTGAAGATACTCCTGATTTATGATTCATCTATTTTTTTTAGCTGCAAGCCAGTGCCTGTTTCTGTTTAGGTTTTCAAGACATTATTGGTGACTTGAATTAGAATACCCAAGATGGAGTTTTGATATAAAATAAAAATAGATTTTAAAGATTCTTTTCAACTTTAATTTAGATGAGACAGAGTTCAATGTTTCACTTTTTATGGCTCCTTCATATTGGCAGTCATTATCGACTGTCGCAGTTTGAACTTTATTCAAGCTTGTGCTCAGCTGCTAGCTAGTGAGAGTAACCATGGGTAGATAACACATTAACACAAATTCTTGTACTTTTCAAGAAATTCCAGTTATGAAACTAGATTAAAATAAACCATTTATGACTTTCAAAACACCTCTTTATTTATCACATTTATTTTTAAATACACTTGGGTTACTGACTGAATAATAAAAATAGTCCTAATAATAAGTATGAATATGATTAATTTATATCCATTCTTATGTACCGAATACATGCTGCTTTCATAAACACTGAAGTTGTTTCAATTATGTGACATAGAAAATGGAGTGCTGTAACTCCATGGGTTACAAGATTGTAAAACAGAAGCAGCCTATTTTATTATATAAATAATGAAGTTTAGGAATAGAGCAGACAAAAATATCATCCAAAAAAGCAGGGTTCAAGGTCAGCAACTTACTTCTGTACCATAGCAATAGAAAAGATACCCCTCAAAAGATATTTAAGTTTCAATCTAAGGCAACTAGTAGACTTTAGTAAAGAATAGTAATTATGGGAAAATGTAACATTGGAAAAGAACTACAAATCAAAAAACAAGATTCAAAAATGAAACAAATGGTTGATAAAGTTAAAGAGGTTGTATTTGTCTTTGAACATAATGTGCTTCATGATTCTACTTTATTTTTAGGTTATAGTATAATTACTCCAGCCTCTCTAATGAAATTTATTAAAAAGGTAATTTTAAAATGTAACAAATTAACACCAGGATGCTAAAAAAAAAAAAGTATTTACCGAGGAAACAGAGCAGGTTAATATTGATTTTTTTCTCCTTATTAATATAGGCTGCACTATCACAGCTGTGCAACGCTGGCTTATTAGTGTTAACGGGCTTTGCTTAGCCAGAGCGCTTTGCTTTTCTTCTTATTTCTCTGGTTTAATATGGAACTCACTCTCGAGCACATTTGGCTTTGACAAAGAGCTACATTTGATAGCCCTTCTGTAGAGGATTGCCTCAGAACATTTTATAATGTTTTCCAAAAGAACTGAACATGAAAGCCTCCCTGATATCCTGACAACTCAGAGTGAAAAGAGCATTTTGATGAATTTCTTAATAAAGTAAAATGTCCTCCTTCAAAACTCCTTTGTACCTCCCCTGCTTTAAAAAAAATTAAAGTTCACCATTTTGTTCAACTGTTTCTCAGTGTTATTATATTCTCTTCTTTAGTCAATGTCAATGATAGGTTTTGTAAATTTGTAAATATTCCCTTTAATTTCTTTAAACCTGTCATATTTAGTACCTAAAGATGTACAGAGATTTACATTTTCTGAACATGGTTAAGGTTTCAAGTAATTTTGCTTTTAAGTTTATGGAATGAGCAAATATTTTTTCCTCATAAAATAATATATCTGTGTGAATTCTAATGCCTATAATATGCCCCCCCGCCCCCACACACACTTCTAGGAGGACTGCTTTAGGTATGATTCTCTGTTTTCTCCATTTGCTCTGCCCCTTGCACGGCAGTCATGCATTTTCTCTTATCTCTGGCCTCTGGTCTCTCTCTGCTACCCTGCTTCCAGATTAATCTTCCTGAGGTCAGCAATGTTATAAGACTTATTGTCTTTTATAATGACTTATTTAAAATTGGACCTACACTGTCTCGTGCTTATACTTTTCCCACCTTTGCAGTGTTCTCTGTTGCTTCTATTTGATCCATGGTAGGCATTGTTTATGGCTATCCATCCAGAGTGTGAGGTGGATGCTGGGAAGCAGATGCCTGCATGGACTGTGTCCTGGTACACTCTGCATCCAGCAGATGTGGCAGAGTGGTGGTGGCGGTGGCAGTGGTGGCGGTAGCATTGTACTTGGGCTCTGGTCGGTGGAATGCAGGCGGAAGTGATGTGTTCCCTTTCTATGCCTGGACCATAAAAGTCTACAGGCATGATCCCCCATCCTCTTTTTCCACTCCTGGTGTGAGTTTTACACCCTGAACGACTATGTAGAGGCGTGCGCCCCTCGCTCTCCCTGCTGCCATCAACTGGATTTCCAGCAAGTGAGAAGTAAGCTTCTATTTTGTCAAACCACTGAGACTTCATGGTTCTCTCTTACAGTGGCTAACTTTAACCATTTTTAAACTATGTCCTTCATGACAACTTCCCAGGCTTAGAGTTTATACTTTCTCTGGGTACACTTGATAATACATATATAGCTTAACAGAAATACAGCAATACAAAGGACATATACATGAAAGAACTGTCAAAAAACCCAAATGTCCATAAAATAGACCATGGTGATTGGTCTGTCATGTAGCATTTGTCAGCTGCGTGATTACTCTCATAGGAAAAACTGGAATGCAGTCAGGTGTGACGTCTACAATGAAGCTATTAGTATAATAGTACCACAAAAATTGATGTTAAAGTGAAGAGTTACATGTTTGATTGTATATGATCTATATAAAGTTACACTATAAAATAATATTTCAATGAAAAGTTAAATAAGAATTGTCATAAACTCATAAATTATCATAGGTAACTTCTCTAAAACTAAAGTATATTTCTGGGATACCCCAGCCTGATAATGTCATTTATTTAGAATAAAATCCCAATTCTTTACCATTCAAAGTCCTGCATAATTTGGCTTCTACCTATTTTTCAGTCTAATCTTTTTCTTCTCATTCCTTTTTCTTTTATTTTCCTTCTGTTAACTTACATGCTCTTCAACTCTTTATATTGTCAACGTTTTCAAATTTGCCTATTGATTATATATAAAATAATACCTCATTTATGTCATTATTTTCATTTCCCTAGCCACAAATAATGTTAAATATATTTTTCAAACGTTTTTTCATTAATTTTTCCTCTTCTAGGAAATGCTTCTCTCCTTTGTCCATTTTTTTCTATTGGTTAGTAGTGTTTTACTTATAGATTTGCAGTTCTCTATATATTCTTATTATTAACCATTTGTCTGCTGGATGTATATCTTCTGCCATTTTTTACTTTTTTTTCACATTCTTTAAGATATCTTTGATAAGAAAATTCTGAAGTTAAATGTATCAAATTTTTATAGTCAGTCCTTTCTGTCTTCCATAAGAAAAGTTTCCCCAACCCCAAATCTAAAAGATACCTATGCATTTTATTAAGAATCTTAAAACTTTATTTTTAACATTGAAGCCTTTAATGTCTGGAGTTAATTTTTAAAATATCTATGTTGTTTGCTTAGTGATAACCTCTTTTCTAACTCCATTTATTGGATATAAATCTGAAATGCCATCATGATTAAATACTCAGTCTTTTTCTGGGCTTTCTATTCACCTCTACCAGTCAAGTTCTTTATCCCCTGGAATTACGTTATCTCAGCCTCTACAATCTTGTAATTGTCACCAGAACTGTCCTCACGGTTGTCCTCACACCATTCATAGTATGGATTCTTCTTTTTTGCTCTTCAGTGATATCCTGACATTCTTTTTTTTTTTTCTGTTTTTTTTTTTTTTTTTTTTTTTTGCGGTACGCGGGCCTCTCACTGTTGTGGCCTCTCCCGTTGCGGAGCACAGCCTCCGGACGTGCAGGCTCAGCGGCCATGGCTCACGGGCCCAGCCGCTCCGCGGCATGTGGGATCTTTCCAGACCGGGCACAAACCCGCGTCCTCTGCATCGGCAGGCGGACTCTCAACCACTGCGCCACCAGGGAAGCCCATATCCTGACATTCTTAGTTGTTTACTGTCCTACACAAATCATAGAATCCACTTATATAATTCTAAATATTAAAAAAATCTTTGAGGATTCTTCTTGGCATTACACCACCTCTAAAAATTAATTTGAACGGACCTTGTCTTTTTTTTTTTAAAGCTTTATTGGAGTATAGTTGATTTACAGTGTTAGTTTCAGATGTACAGCATGGTGATTCAGTTATACATATATATATGTATAACAGACCTTGTTTTTTGACAATTTTGTTATATTCATGTTCATGTTATAATTTTTAAGTTATTTTTAATGTTTAATATTCTAAAATATTTTTTTCCTGAAGCAGTGTTGTACATTTTGGTCATATCCATTCCTAATAATATTACTAAAATAATCACTGGTAATAATGTAAGCTATGATTTTTTAAATTATATGTTCTAAGTATTTGTCACCAGTATATTGTATATTAGTGTTAACCTCCAGTCACTTTGCTAAACTATCCTATTTTTTTTTTATTTTATTTTAATTCGGTATGTGGGCCTCTCACTGCTGTGGCCTCTCCCATTGCGGAGCACAGGCTCCGGACGCACAGGCTCAGCGGCCATGGCTCACGGGCCCAGCCGCTCCGTGGCATGTGGGATCTTCCCGGACCGGGGCACGAACCCGTGTCCCCTGCATTGGCAGGCGGACTCTCAACCACTGAGCCGCCAGGGAAGCCCTAAACTATCCTATTTTTAAAATACCTTTTCTCTATATTCTTTAGTACTTTTCTATGTAGATGTTTTCAACATCAGCAAATAATGACAGCTTATTTCCATTTTTTCCATTTTTATACTAATTCAATTGTTTATTAGAATGCTGGCTTGAGTCTCCAATTAAAAGTTGAATAGAAGTGATTCTAGTAAGCATCCTTGTCACATGATTAAAATATATGATGGCATTTATATATTTCAAATTGCTACTGTTTACCAAGCCGAAGTTCTAGTCCCAATTTACTAAATTTTTGTAAAGAATGGATGTTATACATTATCAAATATATTTTCTGTATCTATTGGAGTGACTGTTTTTTCTCTTTTAGGCTGGCAATGTGTTCAATATAGTTATGGGTTTTTCCAATATCGATATGTCCTTATACATAAAGTTTAAACACAGCTTAGTCATAGAGTAGCATATTTCTCATAGACTACTGTATTCCCTTTGCTTATATGTTGTTCAGGATTTTTGTATTATGTCAAGTATAACATCGACTTTAGTTTCCCCTCTCTTAGTGACTGTATCTGGTTTTTATATTAAGAATATTCCAGCCTGGTAAATGATTGTATTTTCAGGAAGAGTGTGTATAATGTTTGGATATTTGTACTCTAAGATACTCTAGTGTATCTTTGTTGTTTAGTTCATTGATTCCTGACCTTATTTTACTTTATTTCCTATTTCCTGATGCGGATTTCTATTCCATGAAGTTGCTAATGTCTTCCTTACATTTTCTTTCATCTGGAAGTCATGTTATCTCTTGTCATCACATGGCTAATTACCACCTCTGAGAGGCCTTTCCTGACCACACATCCTAAACCAGTCTCCCACTATTTCTCATGATACTCTACTGTGTTACTGTTTACTTTCTTCTTGACATAGTCATAATCTTAAATTACATTGTTTATGTACGTTTGCTTGTTTACGATCCAACTCATCCTCCTAGACTGCAGTAGCCTCTGGGACTAAGACCCTGGTTTTCTGCTTTATTATTCTACATCCAGCTCAGAGAAGAGCTTATGACATATAAAAGATAATCTTAAATATATGTTGATGAACTTTCTGCAACTTAGCCCTGGAAATTACTGAAAACACGAAGTTTAAATGTTGACATTCTCAGTCCTCAGAAATAGAAATAAACAAATTACAGATCACTTGCAAAGCCCATCTTTGTGTGTGTGTGTTTGACAGTGTTCTTAGTAAACTCACGTTGGAATAAACCATAAAAGTGTATGACTTAACATTTTTTCAAAACAACCTAAGAGCAACATAATTTACAGTACATATAGTTTTCCTAATGGGATCTTGGGAAAAACAAGGGGATCTTGAGAGAAATTTTGTAATTTTAAATAGTTATGAAGGTTCCTTTTAATTGATAGGAATGTCTTTAATAAAGTAAATTGCAAAATTTAATTATATATATGTGTGTGTATATACACACACATATATATAATTAAGTAAAAAAGAGAGTAAAGTAAATTGAAATGAACCGCTTGGCAAACAGAGTATATGGGATGGTTGATTTTATGTATGCACTTGACTAGGCAGTGGGGTGCTCAGATAGAAGGTTAAATATTATTTCTGGTGTGTCTGTGAGGGTGTTTCTGGATGAGGTGACATCTGAATCAGCAGGCTGAGTAAAGCCAATTCTCCTCCCCAGTGTGAGTGGGCTTCATCCAATCTGCTGAAGGCTTGAAAAGAACAAAAATGTGGAGAAAGGAGGATTCATTCTCTCTTCCTGACTCAGTTGGGACACTGGTCTTCTCCTGCCCTCGGTTCTCACACCTTTGGACTCAGACTGGACAACACCACCAGCTTCCCTGAGTTTCCAGATTACAGACAGCAGATCATGGAACCTTTCTGCCTCCATAGTTGCAAGAGACAATTTCTTATAAGAAAAATTTCTCTCTCTCGATAGATTGGTATATAGACAGACAGACTAGAATCCTATTAGTTCTGTTCCTCTGATGAAGCCTAACACAGCATATATATAACCAACAGATTTTCAATGTAGTTAATGATTTCAGGTATCTAATGGGTTACAATTAGATATACAGTAAATCTTAGAATAATTTTTAGGAAATATTTTATTTAACTTAAAAAGTTAAAGTATACCTTAGCCAACTATTTAAAATCTTAGAATTATTTTATTATGCCCTATTAATTAGCTATCACATTGTATTTCTGTTCATTTGTTTAAATATGAGTTTCACCTAAAAGACTAAGGCCAGTCAGGACAAGGGCCTGGCCAGGACTAACTCTCAGGGTCTTATATCAAATGAAAACTGGAAAGGATTATATATGAATCAACATTATGCATAATATTGATTATTACATATCATACTGATTATTACATCACATAATATTGATTATTACATTACATATAATATTGATTATTACATATCATAATGCTTTGTTTTTAGAAATTTTTATAATTCCATTTTATTTTTTATCACATACTTTAACTCACCTAATTTCAGTGTGATATTTTATTACCCGTATTTTACAGCAGTGAAAGCTGAAACTCTGATAGGTTAAAAACTTGATAGTCACATAAAAATCTGTACCAAAAACAATACAGATCGATAGCATTGAAAGATATAGTTCAGGAAGTCACTATGGTAATATATATTTAGCCACTGGAAGAAGAAAAATGAACAGCATTGCAATATATGCATATAAAAACATGCAATACTAAGGTTTATTTTTATTTATTTATTATTATTTTTGCGGTATGCAGGCCTCTCACTGTTGTGGCCTCTCCCGTTGCGGAGCACAGGCTCCGGACGCGCAGGCTCAGCGGCCATGGCTCACGGGCCTAGCCGCTCCGCGGCATGTGGGATCTTCCCGGACCAGGGCATGAACCCGTGTCCCCTGCATTGGCAGGCCGACCCTCAACTACTGCGCCACTAGGGAAGCCCTAAGGTTTATTTTTTAATTAATGAATGAATTTTTAAAAATCCCATCAGGCAATGAAAGAAGATTAAATAATTTATTTATATTAGAAATTAAAATATTACTTTATAACATTTACTGAGTATCCAGCAATATTGGGTAATTATTAAAAAGAAAATGCAATATATCTAATGGAATTAATACTAATTCAATATTTTATATTTATAGTTTTCAAAATAATTGGCTGATAATATTGAGTTAATATAAGGTAAACTAAAATTTTAACTTCAATTGGGGTTGGAGAAATTATTTTAGAACGTTTATGCCATAAATTCTAACAACTAGTACATGACAGGAGCAAATATCTACAATGTGTGTGCCTGTGGGAAGTGGTGAAGGTGGTGAGTAAAGGGGCTAAAATGGGGACTCAGATAATTTCCTGGTGTCTGATGACAAAATGTACCAAATTATAGGTGGGATACACTCCAAAGTATATTCAATGGGAAAAGTAATTTCCAAGAAAAGTAAAAGTTCATGATGTCAAATGCTTTTTGAATAGTCTGAAAAGGGTCTGATCAGAAATTTATGAAAATCTCCAGGATTTTCAACTTACAGAAACACAAATGGAAGGACTTAAACTCTAAATTGGGGAACAATTTAAAAAATACTATTGTTTCTTTGAGGAAATGAACAAAAGTGACATAGGCTGGTCAGCTGCAAGACTGTTTCTATGTTCCTGATAACCCTTGTCAGTCAGTGCCACCTGCCTCCCAGCCAAAAGGAGGTCAACAGTCTCAGGTCAACATCTGCAAGATGCCCATCGCACAGCTTGGCGTCTCAGGTTCTGATAGCTTCCCCTCCAACAACCATTTCTTCTAATCTCCCTGACACCCATTCACACTGAACAACCTGAATTTTCTTTTTAATTGAATATGGTTGATATACAATATTGTGTTAGTTTCAGGTGTATGGCATAGTGATTCAGCATTTTTGCAGATTGTATTCCATTATAGGTTATTTTAAGATAATGGATATAATTTCCTGTGCTCTGTAGTATATCCTTGTTGCTTATCTATTTTATATATAGTATCGTGTGTCTGTTAATCCCATACCCCTAATTTGTCTTCCCCCTTCCCTCTCTCCCTTGGTAACTGCAAGTTTGTTTTCCGTATCTCTGAGACTGTTTCTGTTTTGCATATACATTCATTCGTGTTATTTTTTAGAGTCCACATATAAGTGATATCATATAGTATTTGTCTTTTTCTGTCTGACTTCACAAGCCTAATATTCTCTAGGTCCATCCATGTTGCTGTAAATGGCATTATTTCATTCTTTTTATGGCTGAGTAGTATTCCATTGTGTATGTATACCACATCTTTTTAATCCAATAATCTGTTGATGAGCACTTACATTGCTTCCATATCTTGGCAATTGTAAGTATGCTGCTATGAATATTGCGTGTATCTTTTGGAATCAGTATTTTCATCTTCTTTGGATATATACACCCAGGAGTGGGATTACTGAATCATATGGTAGTTCTATTTTTAGTTTTTTAAGGAACCTCCATACTGTTTTCATAGTGGCTACACAAATTTACATTCCCACCAGCAGTATAGGAGGGCTCCTTTTCTCCACATCCTTTCCAACGTTTGTTATTTGTAGACATTTTAATGATAGCCATTCTAAAAGGTATGAGTTTACACTTCATTGTGGTTTTGATTTGCATTCTCTAATAATTAGTGATGTGGAGCATATTTTCATCTCCCTGTTAGCCATCTGTATGTCTTCTTTGGTAAAATTTCTATTCAGGTCTTCTGTATACTTTTTTTTGTCTTTCCTTTTGTTAATGTGATGTATCACATTGATTGATTTGCATACATAACCATCCTTGTGACACTGGAATAAATCCAAATTAATCATGATGTATGATCCTAATACAGTAAGACCCCTACATATGAATGAGTTCCGTTCTGAGAGCGTGTTCATAAGTCCAATTTGTTCATAAGCCCAACAAAGTTAGCCTAGGTACCTAACTAACACAATCGGCTATATATTACTGTACTGTAATAGGTTTATAATACTTTTCAAACAAATAAGTCATAAGAAAACAAACACAAAAACCAAATAAAACACTTTTAATCTTACAGGACAGTACCTTAAAAAGTACAGTAGTACGGTACAACAGCTGGCATACAGGGGCTGGCACTGAGTGAACAGGCAAGAAGAGTTACTGACTGGAGGAGGGGGAGGAGGTGGGAGATGGTAGAGCTGAAGGGTCGTCAGCAACAGGAGACGGAGGGCAAGCTGCAATTTCACTCACACCTGACGCTGATGGCACAGGTTCTGGTTCCTTGCTGGATTCAGTTCTATCTACCCTCTTGAAAATCGATCCAGTGATATCTGGGTAGTAGCATATCCACACCTTTGAAAGTTTGCAACTTGATGGTTCATATGTAGGGGACTTACTGTAATGTATTGTTGGATTCAGCTTGCTAATATTTTGTTGAGGATTTTTGCATCTCTGTTCATCAAAGATATTGGCCTCTAATTTTTTTTTTTTTTGTATTTTCTTTGTCTGGTTTTGGTATCAGGGTAATGGTAGGCTTATAAACAAAAGTGGGAGTGTTCCCTCCTCTTCAGATTTTTGGAATAGTCTGAGAAGGACAGGTGTAAGTTCTTCTTTATATGTTTGGTAGAATTTCCTGGGGAAGCTGTCTGGTCCTGAAATTTTGTTTGTTGAGAGGTTTTGTTTTGTTTTGTTTTTTCCCACAGATTCAATTTCACATCTAGTGATCAGACAGTTCAAATAGTCTGTTTCTTCTTGACTCAGTCTTGGCAGGCTGTATGCTTCTACAAATTTATCCATTTCTTCAAGGTTGTCCAATTTGTTAGCATGTAACTATTCATAGTATTCTCTTGTGACTTTTTGTATCTCTGTGGTTTCAGCTGTAATTTCTCCACATTCATTCTTATTTTGTTTATTTGGGTTCTCTCTCTTTTCTTCTTGATGAGCCTGGCTAAAGGTTTATCAATTTTGTTTAACTTTTCAGAAAACCAGCTCTTGGTTTCATTGATTTTTTTTTTATCTCTATTTCCTCCCTGATATTTATTATTACTTTCTTCTGCTACCTTTGGGCTCTGTCTGTTCTTCCTTTTACAATTCTTTTAGGTGGTAGGCTAGGCTGTTTATTTGAGATTTTTCTTGTTTGTTGAAGACCAGTATCACTATGAACTTCAGTCTTCGAACTGCTTTTGCTGCATCCCATAGATTTTGGAATGTTGTGTTTTCATTTTCATTTGTCTTAAGGTATTTTCTGATTTTCTCTTTGATTTCATTGTTGACCCATTGGTATTTTAGTAGCATATTATTTAGTCTCCATGTGTTTGCTCATTTCCCATTTTTCTTCCTGTAGTTGATGTCTAGTTTCACACTCTTGTGGTTGGAAAAGATGCTTGATATAAATTCTGTCCTCTTAAATTTGCTGAGACTTGTTTTGTGACCTAGTATGTGATACATCCTACAGAACATTCCATGCACACTTGAAAAGCATGTGTATTCTGCTTTATTTGGATGTAGTGTCCTGTAGGTATCAAGTAAGTCCAAATGTTATACTGTGTCATTTAGGACCTCTGTTACCTTTATGATTTTCTGTCTATTGATGTCAGTGGGGTATTTAAAGTTTCCTACTATTACTGTATTATTGTCAATTTCTCCCTTTATGCCTGTTAGTACTTGCTTTATATATTTAGGTGCTCCTGTATTGGGTGTGTGTATGTTAATGAGTGTCATATCCTCCTCTTGTTATCAATCCCTTTATCACTAAAAAATGCCCTTCTTTGTGTTTCATTATAGCCTTTGTTTCAAAGTCTATTTTATCTGATATGAGTATTGCTGTCCCTGCTTTTTTTTGTTTCCATTTGCATGAGGTATCTTTTTCTATCCTCTCACTTTCCATCTGTGTATGTCTTTCACCCTGATGTAAATTTCTTGTAGGCAGCATATTGGAGGGTCTTGTTTTTTGTACAGTCAGCCACCCTAAGACTTTTGATTGGAGCATTTAGTCCATTGATATTTCAAGTAATTATTGATAGGTATGTACTTCTTGCCATTTTATTCCTTGTTTTCCAGTTGTTTTATAGTTCTTTGTTCATTTCTTCTTCTATTTTTTCCTCTTGTTTGATAATTTTCTTTTGTAGTATGCTTGAGTTCCTTTCTTTGTTGTTTTTGTGTATCTATTGTAGGTTTTGAATTTGTGGTTACCATGGGGTTAATATATACTTATATGACCCAAGATTGTATCTATTTGCTTTATACTGATAGTCATTTAAGTTCAAATACATTCTAAAAGATCGACATTTTTTTACTCCCCTCTCCCACATCTTGTATTTTTGATATCATATTTTACATCTTCATGCTTACCCCTTTATTGTAGTTATAGTTGCTTTTAAGACTTTTGTTTTTTAATCTGTGTACTGGTTTATTTAAGTGATCTTCAATCCTTTTATATATTTGCCTTTCCTATTGAGATTATCCCTTTCCTATAGATCCTAATTTTCTATTTAGAGAAGATCCTTCAACATTTCTTTTATGGCATGTTTAGCATTGCTGAATTCTCTTAGTTTTTGCTTACTTGGGGAATTCTTTCTCTCTCTTTCTATTCTAAATGATAATCTCGATGGGTAGAATATCCTAGGTTGCAGGTTTTTCCCTTTGAAGACTTTGAATATATCATGCCACTTCTTTCTGGCCTGGAAAGTCTTTGCAGAGAAATCAGCTGATAGCCTTATGGGGGTTCCCTTGTAACTGACTCTTTTTCTCTCACTGCCTTTAGAATGCTCCCTTCATCTTTAACTTTTGCTATTTTAATTATAATATGCCTTGCTATGGGTCTGTCTGGGTTCATCTTATTTGAGACCCTCTGTACTTCCTGTACATTGCTATCTGTTTCCTTCTTTACATCTGGGAAGTTTTCAGCCATAATTTCTTCAAATACATTTTAGATCCCCTTATCTCCTTCTTCTCCTTCTGGAACCCCTATAATGTGAATGTTGGCACATTTTATATTATCCCATAGATCTTGTATGTTGCTTTCATTTTTTTACTTGTCTTCCTGTCTGCTCTTCTGATTGGGTGATTTCCATTATAAAATCTTACAGATCACTTGTGTGGTTTTCTGTGTCAGTCAGTCTGCTAGTCATTGTTTCTAGAATGCTTTTTATCTCAGAAATTGAATTATCTATTTTTGATTGGGTCTTCTTTATAGTTTCTAGTTTCTTGTTAAAACGATCTGTGCTTAGATTGATTCTCTTTATTCAGTTAGCATTTTTATTACCAACTTTTTGAACTTATTGTCTGTCAGACTGATTAGCTTGTTTCGTTATTTTTTCATAGGTTTTCTCTTGCACTTTCAGTTGAGAGTAGTTCCCCTGCATTTTCATTTTACTTAAACTCTCTTGATGTCTATAAATTTAGATGAAAGTTATTTATGGTGGTCTTGAGTGGGTGTTTTCATGTGGGAGCATTCCTATGTAGACTGTGTGTGTCCAATGTCTTTGACGCAAGGGCTGGATTTGATGTGGATGCCAGCCACGTCTTTCCTCAGGGTGTGCTGGCCACTATCATCTGGATAGGGGATGTGGTTTGTGTTAGAGGATCACACTGTGCTGAGTGTGATGCGGGATTTCCTCTCTGCTCAGGGGCAGTTGCTGCCCTTTCAAGGGCAGGGTCTGTTCTGAAGTTGCTGGAGTGGATGCCCTGAGGGTCAGGCTTGAGCTAGCTCTCTTCCCTTTTTGTATATTTTTCCTTCTCCCTGCATTGGAGATTTTGCCCCAAAGGAGGAGGGTGCTGTAGTAAATGGGGCTCATGTGCTTACAGAAGTTGGATGTGCTGCCTGTGTGATTACCTGTGGCTCCGCTCAGATGCAGCAACAAGGTCGTGTCTTTTCACCTGTTGCGGTCATCCCATATCTAGTGCAAGGTTACGGTGTGGAGTGGGCGGGGCCAGAGCATTCCTTTGGCTGGCATTAGGGATCATGGCATTGTGGTTGTGGGAGTTGAAGTGGCTGTTTCTGTGACACTGAGTAAGCTCCAACAATGGCAACTGGCACCCCACCTGGACCACATCCCAGGCCCCTGGGCCATCTCTGTGTCCCTAGATTGAGTCTTTTTCCAGGAACTGACTGCCCTAGATCCAGTGCCAACCTGTGGCGTGGAGTGACTGGGGCAGGGTTTTCACTCAGCTTTGATTCAGGAGCTTGGTGAGGCAGTAGCCACTAGGGCAGACCTCTCTCTGTCCTGTCTGATGGCAAGCCCAAGCCAGTACCTGTGCATGAGTGGAGTCTAGGATTCTCCAGCCTTTCTATCTATCCCAGTAGTTCTCCAAGTAGACAAGTGGGCTTGTCTCTTTTCCATAGAATCCCAGGACTGGGATGTCCAGTCTGTGGCTCAGCCCGCTCACTCCCCAGGGTGAGTGTCCACCTGTGCAATCTCCCTTTTCCTTAGTCCCCTCCTAGGGACACAGGTCCAGACCTGATGCTTTTCTTCCTGTCCTACCTGATTATGTGGGAATGTTTATTGCAGCCTTGGTTGTATACAGGTTCTTCTGCCAGTTTCCAGTTAGTTTTCTGTGAGAATTATTCCACATATAGATACATTTTGACGTGTTTGTGAGGGGAGGTGAGCTCCACATCCTCCTACTCCACCGTCTGGAGCCTCAACCTGACCTTTCTTCATAACCCGAAACTATAGCACATCTGACATTTTGATTTCAAACATCCCATTCTCCATAATGCCTCTCTCCCTCCAGACCACTTATTCTAGTACTCCTGTTACCAAATTATTGTAGCCCAGGATAGATTTTTATTTGAATCTATCCCCTTTCCTCGATTTATCAGCTTTCTCCTATATTCATTGCTCACCTCATTCAGCTTATATCTCATGGTTTATCAAGTTATTAACTACTTCACATGGACTCTCCCTTCTCCACTCTTTCATCTTTCATACCCATAAACAGAAACACAGTTTGTTGAAACCAATTATCCACTCTTTCTTGGTGAATTTTTATTTGTGAAAAAATCACAAAATGGAACAACTAGCTCCACTTTAAGTTTATGATCACAAACTTTAGTCACTCAACACTGCTGGATAATGTCATTATTTCTCACTTTCTGAAATGACTATTTCATATATTTTTCTCTCTGCTTAAATCACATTCCCTTTTTTTTTCTCCCTCACTGCTGGTCGTACCCTCTCAGTATCTTTTCCCGTTTCCTAATCCTTCACCCAGACATCCATTGGTTCCTAGAATCTGAGAGATGGTCTCATTTTAGAGAGCATCTAAATGATGTTTCATTATGATGTCATCTCTCCAGAGAGACTCTCCTTTACCTGCATCACAACCTCTTTACTTTTATTTCACATACCACAATCTCAAAGTAAACTTGGAGTTTCAATACTTTACCTTTTTGTTTCTTCCAGAAGGATTCTTTGTAGTTTTTCTAGCCCTGGTAAATAATAACTTCTCACTACATAAACATCAAAATAACTAATAATTTATTGGAAATATTGGCATACAAATCTAGAAGAGACTAAAGAGGGCGCTTCATATAACTCTTTGAGTTAACAAATGAAGATATGGACTCTCAGAGAGTTCCACTGACAGTTTCACTGTCCACAGCACTAGAGTTGGGACAAGAACTCATCTGGCTTTCTACAGTGATCAATCCTCTGATTAAAAGATAATAACTCCTGTGTTATCTGGAGACCTCAGTTCTATCAGAGTTAGCCTCTACCTATGAATTTGCCAAATCAGATGTTAAATTCTCAGTGTAGATGCTTTGAACTTTTAGTTAGAAAGGGGAACACAACAAAACTTCCTATTTGTGGCAATAGTGAAATTAGCATTTTATTTTTTTTCTAAATACATATTTTCTCCCTGTTTTAGAGACCCAGGCTCTGGATTAACGAGAAAATTGAAGTAGCTGTTCCTAAGTATATGGACAGCAGTGGTACTGCTATGTCTTTTCTTCCTAGCTTTCTATATGCATTCAGAAACTTAAACTCCAGAATGTTGTTTTGGATGGTATATTAGTTTTCTACTGCTTTCATACAAAATTACCACAAACTTTGTGCCTTAAAATAGCACAAATTTTATTATCTTAGACTTCTTTAGGTCAGAAGTCTGGTGTGAGTCTCACTGAGCTAAAATCAAGGTGTCAGCAGAGCTGCTTTCTTTTCTGGAGGCTCTAGGGAAGAAGCCTCTTCCAGCTTCTGGAGGTGGCCCACATTCCTTGGCTCTCGACCACCTTCTTCTTCCATCTTCAAAGAAGCAACAGCAGACAGAGTCCTCAAGATTTTTATTACTCTTGCCTCTTCTTCCTTTGTCCTGTCATTCTTGGACCACAGCTTGGAAAAGGTCTTCCCTTTAAAGAACTCATGGGAACTTTGAGCCCACCTGGCTAAATCAGACAACCTCCTCATCTCAAGGTCTGTATCCTTGATCACATCTGCAAAGTCCCATTTGCTATGTAAGGTAACACATTCAAAGGTTCCAGGGATTAGGATATGAGCATCTTTGGGGATGGGGGTATTACTCTACCACAGAAGGAGTTGAAAGGTAGGATGGAAACTAGTATATTCTCTACATGTAAACCTTTATAATCAGATTTGTGGTCATAATAGTATATTCTGGACAAAGTATTTTAATTTTTTATAGGTATGGAGGCAATGAGAAAAAGGAAAAGATCTCACCTCAGTTACTCAGGGTTGCACTAAATGCTTATCTTTGATATTAGAATTGGAAATAAGAGCTATACCCATAAGCCTACCCTACCCATATGCCTAACTTGGGTTTCTCCTTCAACCTGTAAGGGCACCTAACACACTGAAAGTGGTAATCAACTCACCTTCTCAACATCAAGTCTGTGTATTCCTCCACACATTTGGGGTTGAAGAGGAAAAAAAAAGAAATCAAAAAAGAAAAAAAAAGTACATTTTTTCAATGGAGGAAGGAGAACATTATCTTAAAGTTTAAGAAGAAGAGTGTATATCCACAAATCATTGAATGTAGGAGCGAGAAGTAATTGTTATAAAGTGCTTGTTTCTCTCAGTAGGATGAAAGAAGATATGGTCTCAGTGGAGGAGTAAAATGACATAAGAGATTGGATTGAGATGAAAAGATAAAAGAATACGATTCTAAGACAAAGTTGTGTGTGTGTGTGTGTGTGTGATCTATCTTGATCATTTCACACAACTAGTAAATGGCAGAACTGGGAAAAAGAGGAAGAAGTTATACAATGTTGTACATATTACAAATTTCCTATTTTAAAGAATATAAATATTTTAAGAAAAGTCATTGACCATCCACCTAGCATGATACCTGATTTATCATAAATGCTCAGTAAATGTCTGTTTCTTGATTAATTAAAATAATTACAATGACCAGTGACAGAGCAAGCAGGAAACTTTTGAAACGTGTATTAAAACTACAATGCTAAGCAGTATAGGCATTGCTGAGGCACTGAAGGCATCATATTTAATTACCCTTTTATGTTGAGAAATACTTATTTTCCAAGTGATGAGGTGAATGACCTTCAATTCCTACTTAATTATGTCTTGAAGTTGACCCAGGGTAGGCTTTCTGACCTTCCAGGTGAGTATCTTCAGAAAAGTCCTCATTAAGGGAATCATTACCCTGAGAAAAGGAGGTTCCTTTCAGTTGTAGCTATCAGCACGAACATGGACATTCTACTAAATGTGGAGAGCTGCCTTATGAAAAGCTTTTAGATTCCCATCTGGAGTAGGGGCATAAAAGACTTCTCCACTCCATGTAAGCAGTGATATTAGGATTAATTTGACCTATCATTGATCCAGGTATTCATGTCATTCTGATTAGCTTGTGAAAGGAAGTTGGGAAAAGTTTTGATAGGTTTGCAAAACAGTATTGATGCTGATTATAGACTGTTAGAGAGCTTGTTCTATTAGTCCTAACTGCTAGAGACTCTTACACAGTTTTATCTGCTGAGCACCGTGATGAACACAGTAGGAGAGTCAAACTGTTCCATCCTGAATGCTCAAGAGGTCATCCTGAGATGTAAGGGGTATCGTTACTGCACACTCCCTCCTGAATTCTTGTGTACAAATGCTGTGGGTGAACTCAGGGCCAGTTCCAGGCACACGTGGGATTTCTTCCTCTGTGTCCCTCCTCCTCCTTATTTTTCACTCGTTGGTGGTTTCATGGTGGGGGGGGAGAGACATATTCTGTGTGTAGAGAAGGAGGCAGATTGATATACGTGTGAAAATGTGCATAAGAAATGTACAGTTTAAAACAAAAACTGAGTAATAGCATCTCATAGCAGATCCACGGTTCATCATCAAATAAATATTTAAGCCAAAGTCCAGAGTGTGGATGAAGGACTTCAGGCCAGAGTAGTCAGGAAGGGTTTAAAAGGAGAAGAATTTGAAGGATGAGTGAGATTTTATTAATCTAACAGCAGAAGGGCCACATATTTCCATTAGGTGGATCTGACTTGACACAAAGTCTTTGATCTTGGAAGGTTTGATCTTGAGTATTTTAAGACCAGTAAATCCTGGAATTAATATTTAACTTTCCTGTACACGGCTAACAAGGTTTAGCATTTAAACTGCCGATCCCTCAGTGAGCTATCCAGCAATATGTCCTCTTTCAACTGCATAGGGTTTATGTATGTCTTTTTCTATCTTCTCTATGGAGGGAATTTTACTCCATTAAATGATCTCTGAGATGTTTCCTCATTGTAATGGAATCGGCAATGCTTTTGATATGAGTAATATTTCAACTTAAATTTCAGAGAACCTTGACAGTTTTCATCATTATTGCTTCTTACAGTGTGATGTGTGGTAAATTTATACTCATTAGGACGTCCTCAATATTACAAAGGAGTAGTCCAAAGAGTTACAGTATACATGGTATTTGTCTTTCAAAATTTCTGTCATGTATCAAAATTCTTTTTATTTTCTTGATGGTGAATGACTGGTGTAAGCAATCCAGAGGTTCTTTATTTTGTCCAAAAGGTGCTGAGTCTAAAAATCTGAAAAGCGCTGTAACATCAGCATCTCTATCATTTATGTGGACTTTTGGTTCTCACTGTATTTCACAGGGCTACTTCATGAGTCCTGGTTCCTTTTTCATAGAACAAAAGGATCAAAAGACACAAAATACAGCCTTGTCTGGCTAGTCATTTCTGGCTTCTCGAGATTCACAGTGGAGAAGTATTGAAAAGCGTGAGTGGAGTGATGTGATCAGAGTTGTGCTTTATTATGACAAGATCATGCCAGACTCAGACTGGCTTGAGAAAAAAAAATGTATGTCTGGATCAGAAATGGCATTTTGGAAGCTAATTCACTCATTTCATTGAGTGATGATAAGCATTTGGGTGGCCATGGGGAAAGACAGTCAGGTATGTACTGGAATTTGGGAAGGAGGTGACAAGTAACTAGATGTTGGGAAGAAAATAAAAGTTGAAAAACTCTGAGGCAGAATGACTGTAATATGATGTTACCATCAATACGATTAAGGAGGTTAGCAGGATGAATTGCAGTTTGTTGGGCTTGCTGTGCCAATAGGGCATTTTTGAGGACACATTTCAGAGGTCAGAGTAGAGAGGACTGACCCCTGTTGGAGGCATAGTTAGTTCTCTGTGCCTGCTAGTGATGTCTTGAGTTATAGAGTGTTTTACACAATTCTATATTATTTACTGGTTTTTGTATGTAGAACAAATTTTTTTCCATCTGTACTTACCCCCAGTCCCATGACAGTATTAAGTAATGGAGCCCATGAAAAATGGCAATTGCTAGGGTTTATGGAGATGCAAACTCCCCCAGCTCCCACTGCAGTAGCACCTGTCTGTTTAGAGACCCCTTGCTTCCCAGGATGACTCCCAGCCTCCATGTCCTTCCAGTCATTAGTATTATCTCTGAATGGAAGTTGGAAGAAGGTACTATTGGAGGGCTGGAGACATTAGTCTGGTTACTTTGAAAAGTCAGCATCCACCTGGTGAATGCCCGTCTGGTTTTATAGCTGGTACAGGCCAAATCTTTCTGAACTAGGGGACAGGAAAAGAAATACAAACTCTTTCTCTTCTACTTTCAGGTGCCCATGCCAGGCCTGTTTCTGGCAGAAACATCATGGGTGATCCCATTTTTTTTGTTTGTTTTTTTTGTGATACGCGGGCCTTTCACTGCTGTGGCCTCTCCCGTTGCGGAGCACAGGCTCCGGACACACAGGCTCAGCGGCCATGGCTCACGGGCCCAGCCGCTCTGTGGCATGTGGGATCTTCCCAGACCGGGGCACGAACCCGCGTCCCCTGCATCGGCAGGCGGGCTCTCAACCACTGTGCCACCAGGGAAGCCCCCATTTGTTTTTATTAATCTAATATCATCTGCCTTACAGGGAATGAAATTCTGTCCACACAACAGATCAAAGTCAGTTCTACTTGTCTCATCATGATCTTCAACTTCTTTTCTCTAGGTTCCTCACAGATATTTTATTGGGAAATTGGGACAGCCTGTGTCAGGAACTGTTAAAATAGCATCTGGTTAAGACAGGAGATACCATATGTATAAAAGTAGTATACGCATAGCTTAAGTAAATGTCCAAGTATACCTTAGGTTTACTAAACCATGTGACTGACTCATTCGCTAAAATAAAATCTGAATTTTTCAAATCAATGCTAGTTATCAAGGAGGTTATAATAAATATTAGCATGTGGTACCTAAGGATAAAAATCTAATGCTAACTGTATTTAAAAGTTCTCTCTTTGGAACCTCAAAATAGTATTAAGCTATTGGCTATCCAGTTTCTAAAAGGTCTTTAAAAACTGTTCCTGGAGAAAACTAATGAATATACTCTCCTCAGTTGCTCTACTACAAATTTTAAATTCTCTTAGATGCATTCACAATTCATTCACTCAGTCATTCATTAAACATGTATTAAGCACTGCATGAACTTAAATTATGAGAAAAGCAAAAATACAAATAAATGACATTAAAACTATATGATAAGTACAGTAAGAACAGGAGGTGATATCTCTGCTCTCAAAAGATGAGTCAAAGAAGAACAGAAGCATGGCATATGTACCAAAGTGCTGTAGCAGGCTGGCAAGAAGCAGCATAGTGTACGTACAAAAATCCAAATAGTTGGGGGTTGGCACATTTTAAATCATCAAGCAGGGTATGACACTGTTAGCTTTGTAGTTAAAGTAGATTAGAATGTAAGTTGTCTGGAAGAAAAAAATGGAAACTGAATAAAACCTGGAAGTTTTTTTTTAATTTAATTTTTATTTTATATTAGACTATAGTTGATTTACAATGTTGTGTTAGTTTCAGGTGTACAGCAAAGTGATGCAGTTATACGTATATTCATTCTTTTTCAGATTGCTTTCCCATTTAGGTTATTACAGATTACTGAGTAGAGTTCCCTGTGTTACACAGTAGGTCCTTGTTGATTATCTATTTTATACATAGTAGTGTGTATATGTTAATCCCAAACTCCTAATTTATCCCTTCCCCTCAACTTTACCCTTTGGTAACCGTAAGTTTGTGTTCTATGTCTGTGAGTCTGTTTCTGTTTTGTAAATAAGTTCATTTGTATCATTTTTATAGATTCCACGTATAAGTGATATCATGTGGTATTTTTCTTTCTCTGGCTTACTTAGTATGCTAATCTCTGGGTTTATCCATGTTGCTGCAAATGGCATTATTTCATTCATTTTATGGTTGAGTAATATTCCATTGTATATATGTACCATATCTTCTTTATCCATTCCTCTGTTGATGGACATTTAGGTTGCTTCCATGTCTTGGCTACCGTAAATAGTGCTGCAGTGAACATTGGGGTGCATGTTTCTTTTCAAACTATGGTTTTCTCTGGGTATATGCCCAGGAGTGGGATTGCTGGATCATATGACAGTTATATTTTTAATTTTTTAAGGAACCTCCATAGTATTCTCCATAACGGTTGTACCAATTTACATTCCCACCAACAATGTAGGAGGGTTCCCTTTTCTCCACACCCTCTCCTGCATTTATTGTTTGTAGACTTTTTGATGATGGCCATTCTGACTGGTGAGAGGGAATACCTCATTGTTTTGATTTGCATTTCTCTAATAATTAGTGATGTTGTGCATCTTTTCACATGCCCATTGGCCATCTCTATGTCTTCTTTGGAGAAATGTCTATTTAGATCTCCTGCCCATTTTTTGATTGGGTTGTTTGTTTTTTGATACTGAGCTGCATGAGCTGTTCGTATATTTTGGAGATTAATCCATTGTCAGTAGTTTTGTTTGCAAATATTTTCTCCCATTCTGTGGGTTGTCTTTTTGTTTTGTTTATGGCTTCCTTTGCTGTGCAAAAGCTTTTAAGTTTAATTAGGTCCCATTTGTTTATTTTTGTTTTTATTTTAATTACTCTAAGAGGTGGATCCAAGAAGATATTGCTGTGATTTACATCAAAGAGTGTTCTATGTTTTCCTCTAAGAGTCTTATAGTGTCTGGTCTTACATTTAGGCCTTTAATCCATTTTGATTTTATTTTTGTGTGTGAATGTTAGAGAATGTTCCAATTTTATTCTTTTACATGTAGCTCTCCAGTTTTCCCAGCACCACTTATTGAAGACACTGTCTTTTCTTCATTGTATATTTTCACCTCCTTTGTCATACATTAACTGACCATAGGTGTGTGGGTTTATTCCTGGGCTTTCTATCCTGTTTCTTTGATCTATATTTCTCTTTTTGTGCCACTACCATACTGTTTTGATAACTGTAGCTTTGTAGTACAGTCTGATGTCAGGGAGCCTGATTCCTCCAGCTCCATTTTTCTTTATCAGGATTGCTCTATTCAGGGTCTTCTGTCTTTCCATACAAATTAAAAATGTTTTTGCCCTAGTTCTATGAAAAATGCCATTGGTAATTTAATAGGGATTGCATTGAATCTGTAGATCGCCTTGGGTAGTATAGTCATTTTGACAATACTGATTCTTCCAATCCAAGAACACAGTATATCTTTCCATCTGTTAGTGTCATCTTCAGTTTCTTTCACAGTGTCTTATATTTTTCAGAGTACAGGTCTTTTCCCTCCTTAGGTAGGCTTATTCTTAGGTATTTTATTATTTTTCATGTATTGGTAAACAGGATTGTTTCCTTAATGTCTCTTTCTGCTCTTTTGTTGTTAATGTATAGAAATACAAAAGATTTCTCTGTATTAATTTTGTATCCTTCAACTTTACCAAATTCATTGATGAGCTCTAGTAGTTTTCTGGTAGTGACTTTAGGATTTTCTATGTATAGTATTGTGTCACCTGCAAACGGTAACAGTTTTAATTCTTTTCCAGTTTGGATTCCTTTTCTTTCTTTTTCTTCTATTATTGTCATGGTTAGGACTTCCAAAACCATGTTGAATAAATGTGGCAAGGGTGGACATCCTTGTCTTGTTCCTGATCTTAGAGGAAATGCTTTCAGTTTTCACCATTGAGTATGATGTTAGCTGTGGGTCTGTCATATATGGCGTTTATTACATTGAAATAGGTTCCCTCTATGCCCACTTTCTAGAGGGTTTTTTTAAATCATAAATGGGTGTTGAATTTTGTTGAAAGCTTTTTCTGCATCTATTGAGATGGTCATATGGTTTTTATTCTTCAATTTGTTAATGTGGTATATCACACGGATTGATTTGCAGATATTGAAAAATCCTTGCATCCCTGGGATAAATCCCATTTGATCATGGTGTATGATTCTTTTAATATATTGTTGGATTCAGTTTTCTAGGTTTTTGTTGGTGACTTCTGCATCTGTGTTTATCAGTGATATTGGCCTGTAATTTTCTTTTTTGTGTGATATCTTCATTTGGTTTTGGTATCAAGGTGTGACGATAGCCTTAGAGAATGAGTTTGGGAGTGTTCCTTCCTTTGCAATTTTCTTGGAAGAGTTTCAGAAGGATAGGTGTTAACTTTTTTCTGAATGTTTGATAGAATTTGCCTGTGAAGCCATCTGGTCCTGGACTTTTGTTTGTTGGAAGTTTATAAATCAGTTTCAATTTTGATACTTGTGATTGATCTGTTCATATTTTCTATTTCTTCCTGGTTCATTCTTGGAATATTGTATTCTTCTGAGAATTTGCTCATTTCTTTTAGTTTGTCCAATTTATTGGCATATAGTTGCTTGTAGTAGTCTCTTATGATCCTTTGTATTTCTGTGGTTTCAGCTGTAACATCTTCTTTTTCATTTCTAATTTTATTGATTTGAGCCCTCTCCCTTTTTGTTTTGATGAGTCTGGCTAAAGGTTTATCAGTTTCATCCTTTCAAAGATCCAGCTTTTAGTTTCATTGGTCTTTTCTATTCTTCACCTCTATTTCATTGATTTCTGCTCTGATCTTTATGATTTCTTTCCTTCCACTAACTTTGGGTCTTGTTTGTTCTTCTTTCACTAGTTGCTTTAGGTGAAAGGTTAGGTTTTTTTATTTGAGATTTTTCTTGTTTCCTGAGGTACGATTTTATTGCTATAAATCTCCCTCTTATAACTTCTTTTCTGCTTCCCATAGCTTTTGGATTGTTGTGTTTTCATTTTCATTTGTCTCTAGGCAATTTTTTATTTCCTCTTTGATTTCTTTAGTAATTCACTGGTTTTTTAGTAACGTTGTTTAGGCTCCACATGATTGTGGGTTTTTTTTTACAGGTCTTTTCTTGTAGTTGATTTCTAATCTCATAGTGTTGTGGCCGGAGAAGATGGTTGATATGATTTCTGTCTTCTTAATTTTACTTAGCCTTGCTTTGTAGCCCAGAATGTGATCTATCCTGGAGACTGTTCCATGTACATTTGAGAAGAATGCGTACTCTGCTGCTTTGGGATGGAATGTTATATCAATATCAGTTCAGTCCATCTGGTCTAATGTGTCATTTAAGGCTCTGTTTCCTTATTGATTTCCTGTCTGGATGAGGTGTACATTGATGAAATTTGGGTGTTAAAGTCCCCCACTATTATTGTGTTACTGTCTATTTCTCCTTTTATGACTGTTAGGAGCACCTTGATATATAAGGCAAATGCTGTGTTGGATGTATATTTATTTACAATTGTTGTATCTTCTTCTTGGATTGATCCCTTGATCATTATGTAGTGTTCTTGTTTGTCTCTTGTAACAGTCTTTAACAACTATTTTGTCTGATACGAGTATTGCTACTCCAGCTTTCTTTTGATTGCCATTGCATGGAATACCTTTTTCCATCCCCTCAATTTCAGTCTGTATGTGTCCCTAGATCTGAAGTGGGTCTCTTGTAGACAGCATATATATGGGTCTTTTCTTTTTATCCATTCAATGTCTTTTGGTTGGAGCATTTAATCCATTTACATTCAAGGTAATTATTGATATATATGTTCTTATTTCCATTTTGTTGTTTTGGGTTTGTTTTTGTAGGTCTTTTTTCTTCCCTTCCTCTTTTGTTCTCTTGTGATTTGATGACTATCTTTAGTGTTGTGTTTGGATTGCTTTTCTTTTTTGTGTGCGTATCTACTGTAGATTTTTGGTTTGTGGTTACTATGGGGTTTTATTATAGCAGTCTCTATATATACAAGATTGTTTTAAATTGCTGGTCTCTTAATTTCAAATGCATTTCCAATATCCTGCATTTGTACTCTTCTCATGATTTCTGGTTTTGATATCATATTTGTGTGTGGATGATTTCCTACCATAATTGTATGTTTGCCTTTACCAGTGAGCTTTCCCATTAGTAATTTTCTTGTTTATAGTTGTGGCATTTTCTTTTCTATCTAGAGAAGTTCCTTTAGCATTTGTTGTAAAGCTGGTTTGGCGGTACTAAATTCTCTTAGCTTTTGCTTGTCTGTAAAGCTTTTGATTTCTCTGTCAAATCTGAACGAGAGCCTTGCTGGGTAGAGTATTCTTGGTTGTAGCTTCTTCACTTTCATCACTTTAAATATACTGTACCACTCCCTTCTGGCCTGCAGACTTTCTGCTGAAAAACCAGCTGATAACCTTGTGGGGATTCCCTTGTACGTTATTTGTTGCTTTTCCCTTTTTGCTTTTGATATTTTCTCTTTGTCTTTAACTTTTGTCAATTTGCTTTATGTGTGTCTCGGTGTGTTCCTCCTTGGGTTTATCCTCAGTGGGACTCTGTGCCTCCTGGACTTCAGTGAGTGTTTCCTTTCCCATGTTAGGGAAGTTTTTGGCTATAATCCCTTCAAATATTTTCTCAGGCCCTTTCTCTCTCTCTCCTCCTCTTGGCCCCCTATAATGCAAATGCTGATGTGTTTAATGTTGTCCCAGAGGTTTCAGACTGTCCTCATTACTTTTCACTCTTCTTTCTTTATTCTGTTCCACAGCAGTGATTTCCACCAATCTATCTTCCAGCTCACTTATTTGTTCTTCTGCCTCATTTATTCTGATATTGAGTCCTTCTAGTGTATTTTTCATTTGTTATTGTACTGTTCATATCTGTTCTTTTAAGCTTCTAAACTCTTTATTAAACATTTCTTGTATCCTCTCGGTCTGTGCCTCCGTTCTTTTTTCCGTGATCTTGGATCAACTTTACTATTGTTACTCTGAATTCTTTTTCAGGTAGATTGTGTATCTCCACTTCACTTAGTTGTTCTTCTGGTGTTTTATCTTGTTCCTTCACCTGGAACATATTTCTCTGCTGTCTCATTTTGTCTAACTTTCTCTGTTTGTGGTCTCCCTTCCTCAGGCTGCAAGACTGTAGCTCTTCTTGGTTCTGGTGTCTGCCCCCTGGTGGTGAGGTTGGTCCAAGGGCTTGTGCAGGCTTCTTGGTGGGAGGGCCTGGTGTCTTCCCACTGGTGGGTGGAGATGGGTTTTGTCCCTCTCGTGGGTGGGGCTGTGTCAAGGGGTTTTGTTTATAGGTGGCTGTTGGCTCAGGATGACTTTAGGCAGCCTGTCTGCTGGTGTGTGAGGCTATGTTCTCATCCTGTTCATTGTTTTGCCTGAGGCATCCCAGCACCGGAGGCTGCAGGCTGTTGGGTGGGGCCAGGTCTTGGTGCAAAAATAGTGACCTCTGGGGGAGCTCACACTGATGAGTATTCCCTGGGGCATTAACTACAGACAATAATAAACTCCAATCATATGAATAACAGATATGATAGCCAGAACTTGGGGTAAATAAAGATGGAGAAAAACATTGGGTTATTGGACATTTTAAGAGATAAACATCAGGAGGTCTTGAACTTGATAATTGATTAAATGGGCACTGAAAAGAGAAGTCAAAGATGATGGCTGGATTTCTAGCTTAAGGAATGGGATGGAAGTATGGTGATACTGCCCAAATGAGCTGAAGATGATATAGGTTGAAAAAAGAAAAATGGAAGAAGAGGAGTCAGTCGTAAAAATGGAGGAAAATTCAGTTTGAGGCATTATGATATTTTCAACTATAACTATAGCAGAGAACTAGGTATAAATCCAGTGACCTAGGTAGCTGATTAGGAAATTTAAAGTTGGAAGTCATCTGGTTGTTGAAAGAATGATAATGGACAGCATAAACTTAATAGAATGCATCAAGTTAAGAGTAGTAGGTGAAGGTGGTAACCACAGAGTATCAACATTTAAGATAGAAAACGTTCATGATGGAGACATAGGAGGAACAGGGTAGCATGAGAAGAACAAATAAGCAAGGTATTTTGGAAATCAAGGGAAGAGAGAGCTTTGAGAGTGAATGTTTAACAGGTATAAAGTGTAGCAGAGAGTATCCACTAGGTAAAAGGTGAACAATTTCCAGGAGATCTGGGCATAAAAAAGACAAGATTTAACTTACAGAATTTCTGTTAAAGTAGTGGAGATAGAAACAAGGTTTCAGGTGATCAGTAAATGAAAAGTGAAACATAAATTTGGTGCTATGTTTTTGCAAAATTGGGTGAGTAGGAAAGGAGAATCACTAAACGTAACTAAAGTAATATACTGACTAGTTTATGGGAAGCCAAAGCAAATCAATTTAGATAATCAGAAAGCTCTATCCCTGTATCATATGGTTAGAAAAAACCTTCACTGGATTTAATTTTATGTCCCTAGGCTTAAGAACTCCATTTTTGAATCTGGTGTCATAAGATTTGTTGAGAGTAGTGCCCACTTTTCCATCTTAAGACCCGAGCAAGAATTTGTAGATTTTAATGCCATCAGAAAAACATTAATTGCTTGAGGTACAGTTCTTTCTTTCCAATAAGATCTATGTAAGGTTTGTATTTCCTTTTATGTGTTGGCTGCCAGCAGGTGCAGAGTTAAATATTATAGTCAAATTATAGAAAATATAGGTTAATCCTGATGGTATGTATTCTTTCTTTCCTCCTTGATTTGTCTTCTGTTCCAGCTTATTAAGATGTTGTGTGGTAAGTGATTGTACTTTTTAAAGAAGCAGGGTATACACATACCAAACGACACATGTGTGTTATGGTGTCTGCCCTTGAAGTCAGGGATGAGGGCTGGAGTAGCTCGTAGAAAGAGCTTGTGTCTATGGATATAAAATCCAACATTAAGTTACAAAAACATCCTGATATCTTCTCTTAGTTTAGACCCTTGTGTTCAACTCCAACACATCTATCAAATTCTATTTTTCAGTCTTAATTTCTCCACTGGAAAATTTTGATGGCTTTTTTTTTTTTTTGCGGTACACGGGCCTCTCACTGTTGTGGCCTCTCCCGGTGCGGAGCACAGGCTCCGGACACACAAGCTCAGCGGCCATGGCTCACGGGCCCAGCTGCTCCGTGGCATGTGGGATCTTCCCGGACTGGGGCACGATCCCGTGACCCCTGCATCGGCAGGCGGACTCTCAACCACTGCGCCACCAGGGAAGCCCAGATGGCTTTTTTTTTTTTTTATAAGTAGGTAACCACTTTGTCTTTGTCCCTGATTGTGCATAATCACCCAAACAATGGAATACCTTCCAAAGCTTATATTAACATGAACCAAGAAACTGTAACAATGGAGTTACAAATGACTTTGAAAATATTTTGATCAAAATCAAAAGGTAAGTGTATGGCAGTAATTCTATTGAACAACAGAATGAGTTATAGAATCAATTAGCCAATATTTGAAATTAAAAGGGAATGTGTAATTCATCATTCCCTGGTTATAATTCAGTCAATCAATTCAAAGTTGACCTACTGAGAATCTTACCTTGCTTTTCACACTTTTAATGTTAAATGTTGGCTATTTGGAATAAATTTGATTTAGGTAACCTTTCACAGAGCACAGGTACATGTACGCCATAAATGTCAAGAAAAGAATAAAACTCTCTTCACACAGACATATAACAAGAATAAAGCTATTATTGGTACACATTAGATAGTCATGGAAAATCTGCTTATCTTTAAAGTCATCAGCTGAGAATAGCATCATTAAGAAAGTTAATATACGTGGAAATTAAAATCAACCAATATTAGCCAGAGAGGGCAGAAACATCATGTTAATCACCTCTGTATCCTCAACAGCATCTAGTGTAATGTCTTGAAAATTCTTGACATTCAGTAAATGTCTTTCTTAAAAATTAAAAAAAATTTTTTTTTTTTTGGCTGCACTGGGTCTTTGTTGCTATGCCTGGGCTTTCTCTAGTTGCAGTGAACAGGGGCTACTCTTCGTTGCAGTGCACAGGCTTCTCATTGCTGTGGCTTCTCTTGTTGCGGAGGATGGGTTCCAAGCATGTGGGCTTCAGTAGTTGCAGCACACAGGCTCAGTAGTTGTGGCACATGGGCTTAGTTGCTCCATGGCATGTGGGATCTTTCTGGACCAGGGCTCGAACCCGTGTCCCCTGCATTGGCAGGTGGATTCTTAACCACTGCGCCACCAGGGAAATCCCAGTAAATATGTCTTTAATGAATGGCATTTTGAGTTATTTAATTGCAGGTATCCCCATTTTTTCCCCCAAGGAATATATTTCTCTTCTAGGTTTCATGATCATGATGTGATCCCCAATACTAGGTAATTGGGAAATAGAATAACTAATTCCTGACACTATTTTAATCAGAAACTGGTTAGCCAACACGACTTATTCCAAGCGCCAAACTCATTGCTATAGACTGAATGTTTGTGTCCACCCCCGGCCCCCCATTCAAAGGTTGAAACCCTACTCTCCCAGTGTGATTGCTTTTAGAGGTGGGGGGACCTTTGGGAAGCAATTAGAATTAAATGAGGTCATGAGGGAGGAGCCCACAGAAAAGTCACAAAGCTCTTGCTGCTTTTCTCTGCATTCCAGCACATGCAGATACAAGGAGAAGTCAGCAGTCAGCGAGTCAGAAGAGGCCCTTACAAGAATCAGACCCTGCTAGCACCCTGCTCTCAGACTTCCAGCCTCCAGAACTGTAAGAAACAAGTTTCTGTTATTTATAAGTCACCCTGTCCGTGGTATTTCTGTTATAGCAGCTCAAACAGGCTAGGACACTCCTTATTTGGCTTCTTAAAGGTAAATGATTTTATATGACATGTACCACATACATAGTTGGAGAACACAGAAATTAAGTAGATTTTTCATGATACTTGTAACCCAAGCTGAACCAACCACATGATTTAAGCTTCAAAGAAAAAAAAAAAAAAGGAAAGCAAACTGACCCCTGTACCATTTGGTTACTCAACTAATTGTTTTATCACAGGTAGCTTCCCTTTTTGGTCATTTGTGTAGTTAACAATGAATGATGTAAGTGCTCTGTTTTGATTTCCTTTGCAGGCCTAGGTGCTCATTGTTTCCATGTTTTCTTTCCTTTTGAAGCTAGAACTTAATACTTAGGCCAAGACTTGTGATTCTAAAGATTTAGCCACTCCAAGTCTATTAGTTTTCCTAGGTCAAGATGGTTTCATTAGAGTTGTAGAGATGAAGAGAAAAAAAGAAACATTGATTGAAATCCAAATTTCCATATATATGTTCAGAAGAGTAACATTTACTTTCCTTTTACGAGTTTCTCATGACCATTATACATAACACATTTGGAATTACTTGAAAGAGTGAAAATAATCCCACTTGATTAAAAATGACTTGCATTTTTTAATGAGATTGATAAACTGATTTTATCTTATAAAGGCACTGATGTGCCTTATAGTTGGTATAACCACTCACCCTTACATATATCACATATGATGTAGAATGCTTTTCCGTCACTGGAATCATATTTACAGAAGACTAAGAAAGGGAATAAACAAAAGTTCTAGCTTATAATGCCTTGAATTTGGTTTGTAATAATCTGTTGAAAAGATGACAAATGCATTGAAATCATTTTCTCATTAACAATTAGGGAAAAGAAAATACACTACTTTCTAAAACTTTAGGTACAGAATATACAAACGTTTTCCCCTAATTTACAGTAATTGGAAAAGGTGCAGAATGAAACTCCAATATAAAATATTAAAATCTTTCAAATCTTCACATGAGTTTTGTTCATTTTCAGAAGAAGAAAAGACATTTTAGAAATCAACTTGAATCAAACATAACCTTTATCATATGTGGTGACTATAAATACTTACATACCCAAGCCAATTTAGGCGAAAATTAGGCCATTAGTAACTGCTCTCATGTCTGAATTAATTAGGAACAAATCCATATTTACCATAGCAACTTCCTCCATTTCAAAACCTGTGACATACAATCATTCTTTTTTTTTTTTTTTTTTGCGGTACGCGGGCCTCTCCTGCTGCGGAGCACAGGCTCCGGACGCGCAGGCTCAGCGGCCATGGCTCACGGGCCAGCCACGCTGTGGCACGTGGGATCTTCCCGGACCGGGGCACGAACCCGCGTCCCCTGCATCGGCAGGCGGACTCTCAACCACTGCGCCACCAGGGAAGCCCAATAATTCTTATCTATCATTTTTAATGTCTACATTTGACATTACATACAGACGACATTTGAAACACCTTAAAATCTAGTTATACACATGTTTTGAAATTTGCAGTGTTATAATTGAAACATCTAATCAAGAGACTAAAAGTGATTACAAATGTTAAAGAAAATTATAAAAAGTTCACCATTTAATATCAGAGGTAGACTGTTATACCATTATTCTGAGAATCCTGGCAAAGAACATGAAGATGCTTGAGTGTGAAAGCATAAGAGATATGGGGAGAACAAAAATTAATATCAACCAGTAATGTAAAAGTCAAAGATGTATGACTGAGAATGGTTGAGAGAGAAAAATGTCAGTTTCCATATGATCCAAGTAAGAAAAAGAAGAGAGGAAAAAAGCAGTCTTGTAGTGGCAGGGCAATTCCAGATGTAATATTAAAACCACTATTACATTTGTTTAAAAACTGGGCAAACCATTTTGCTATTGCATCCTAATTCTCTTAGTTTTGAAATAAGAATGGTGGACTTCATCAGCAGTTTTAAAACAGGGGTCCATATAGGAATCTCTTGTGGAGTTTTTCAATAATATGCATGTTGGCACTCAACCTTGATCAGTCTCCTTGGAGAACAGTTAAGTCTAATAATTGTCAAGCAAGATTCACTTTTTCCCTGGCAAGTGTCTTGGGTAATGAGATTAGGAGTATAAGGAAATTACTTTTTCTTATGGAAAGAAAATGATTCTGAAAATACCAAATTTCTTATCAAGGCTTGGGTTTCATTTAAAATCCTTAAAGAAGCATAGAGAGCCAGCCTGGAGACTTGAACAGAGCAAAAACTATGGAAGGACCAATTTTAGCCAAAAGTTGATGGTGACCCCTCAATCTGAAGAGCAAAATTAAAGTTAAAATCCACAACAAGTGGAAGAGAATAAGGTTTAAACCTTTTCTCATATTTAAGATGAAGAGTAAGCAGCCTTAAATTTTATTTACAAGTCTAAAAATCTGTTAGACTAAAATGTTACATTTACTTAAATATTATTCCTTATTACATTTAACTATATCTTACAGTAAAGAATAAAATCAACTGTTCATTTAGTTAGTAAGTAGTTTTTAAAAATAAAATAAAAGGACATATAAATAGGAACCATGTGTTTCATGCAAGCCTTTCTTAGCCAGACTTGGAACAGAACCTAACTACTTGGTTTATCGACCATAAAACAAGGCCCCGTTTACCTGGAGGCAGCTGCAGGCCTGGTGTTTGAAAATGAATAAGCAGCCTCTATTAGGCCTGCTTTGTAAACTCGGGCCTATTAAATAATGGCACTGTCACAAATGGCTTTCAAAAATAGGAGAAATAGTTCCAAACAGTCCTTCTTTGTTTCCTAACTTACCAAAATTTGAAAACATGAATTGAATTCTTTCAATTATGCTTTTGTTTATCAACATGAACGTGCCACGATCACTTGAAAATCAAATCTTCCACTTATCTGTGGAATAGCTCAGGCATAAACAGCTGTCATGTAAGCTCTGCTACCAAAAAAAAGTCAATCTGTCTGTCTCCAGTTGTGGAGGGATTTACAGTAGAACAGATTTTCATTTTCTCGAGTTTCAAAATGCACCTTACTTTCATAAATTGAACCTTGTACAACAGAATGTCTGAGTCAGAAAAGCTAAAACAATTTTGTTAAAGAAAAGAAAATAGGAAAGGGGTGAAGGTGTAAGTTCCTTACTTTGTTCTGCCAGATAAGATGTCCAATTTAGGAATCACAGAAACCTTATACGTTACCAAAGTAGGATGTCTGTTTCCATCATTAATGCCACATATAGACAGAATACATTTTTGACAGCAAATAATGACAGTTCTGGAGAGGTATAGAAATGAAGGAAACTGTTTTCTCATATCAAAGTGATTTCTCTAACACAAAACAGTTAATGACTGTACTTTGTTCAGCGTGGCTTTCTGATAAAAGCCTTTCTTGGTTAAACATTGCTATTGGAGATACTCATTGACAGAAGTTTCTTCAACACCTAACTTCAACGCAATCTTTTTGACACCATAGAAGATGCAATCTATTGCCTGCCCTAGAGAAAGTTACAATTTAATTAGAATGATGAAATAGTCATATAAAAAATTCTATGGCAATATGAGATCTAAATAGTTGTATGCTAGAATAATAAAGGAGTTTTTCATAAGATGATAGATCTTTCCCAGCCGTAGGAGATGAATAAACGTTTTGGAAGAAGACACCTAAGTAAGTTAGGGTTGACCAAAAAAAATGGTAATAAGAAAACCTGTTAAAAGTACTTTCATCTATTTTCAATGTATTAATACAACAAAATAGCACACTAAAAGGATATACCACATATTCCTATACAGTGGGCCCTCTGTATGCACGGGTTGCGCTTTCGTGGATTCATCCAACCACAGATACAGAGGGCTGACCCTACTCCACCATTTTATATAAGAGACTTGAGCGTCTATGGCTACTGAGTTTTGTGGGGGTCCTGGAACCAATCCACCACGGATACAAAGGGACTACTGTATTCTTTTATCCGGTTTGATAAGTTTCAGAATATTTTCTCAGACATTTTAAGGAGAGGACTGTTAAATACTTTTTTCTTTTTCTTTCTTTTTACGCTGAGTGTGTCGTCCACTTCTTTTTACTTTTATGACAGGAGGCTCATGGTCCCCTCCCTCCTGGCTCTTGCCTCTATCACTTTCTTGGTTCTCACAGCTGTGCCACCCTGGGGGAGTAGCTGTCCATACTGAGGTTAGTTTTCCTGGCTCTCATTACCCCGTCCTTAGTTTTTACCACAAAGGCTTGTGCTTTGTGTGTCTGGCTTAGGGCAGTGTGAGTCCGCCATCCCTGTGAGAAGAGCAGACCCTGGAAATCCACGGGTCCCAGGATGAGATGCACACGGAAGAGACTTGAAACCCAACCCTGGCTTATATGAAAACCTGTGAGGACAGTGAGTCCCTGCTGTTATAAAGTGTCTGTGTAACATGGTTATAGCGAAACATTATTATTAATGCATATGCTTAAGTCTCCTAAGGGTCAGACATGTTTTCATGCTTACTTAGCTCAGGTGACATGCATTAGGCAAAATTATGTCTCTGCTTCTAGACTTGCTAAAACTGAGTAATGATTTGAGCGTCCTTTTAACTATAACATTGGATCCCAAACTTGACCTGCCATGCAACCCACTAATGGGTGGAGACAGAGAAAGTAAAGTGGACAGTAAATATGTATAAAATGACTATTACAACCAAACTTTTCCTGCATAAATACATTCGTAGAAGATATTTTCAATCGCTAAGGTTATACCTGTCTACACCCATGTGCAACACATGGAGGAATGCTGGATTGCTTTTGCCATTGATGATGGATTGACTGTTAACAGATCAGAAGCAAGAACAACTATTAGCTTATGAAGAGAAAGTGACTTTTTTCTCTTATTTTGTACTGTAGATTATTCAAATAATAGTTAAAAGACAGATTCCTTTTTTCATTTACTAAATGAGCTCTTCAGATAATCTAAAGATTAAATCTTAAGCAGTGATACATGGGTGCACATAAATACGAAGCTACGTAAGAATATAGATGCTCTATTCATTAGACCAGCTATAAATGGGTGTTTCCACGTGCCCAGAGTAGAACACTGATATACTTTATGAAGAGACAGGGGGAACTTTTGTTAGTGTGCAAAAAAGCAGAAAGGGATTGCCAAAGAGGCCTTTTGATTTTTAGGGGACAAGACACGGGGTATGGTTTTTAATAGCAAGATATTCCATGCATAATATATGCTCTAGTCACATACATGGGGCAAATCCAAGTCCCTAATGAAGTGTTACCATAAAATACAAACGCTTCCTGCGTTTTCCTTCTTTCTCTCTGGAGCAAGAGAGACAATCAAAGCAGATATCTTTGTAACAAATGGAAATGGCATTCTTGATGAAAAAGGAATAAAGATTCATTAAATAAAACTTGTAAGATTCTCCTGGGATCAGATCTCCACAATGATGTCTAAGAAGGAGAACTCTTGAATGGGTAGCTTCACAGGAAGAGATTTCAATTTTATCAGAAGCAGAAAGAACCTCTTCAAACTGAGGACAGGGGTTCTAAATAAGGAGGTCAGCACATCGTCCAGTGAAGATGCCAGTATTTACCCTGAGAGAGCACAGGGAAGGCTGTGTAAGCTCTTTTCTCTTAAACTGAACTAGGAACAGGAGAACTTGTACTGAGACAATCAGAAAAATCCCTCTTAGAGAAAAAGGCTGGGTAGAGCCCCAGAAATATCCAACACATTGGAGTTGAGTTCCTACTATGTGCCAGGCACTGCACGCGATCCCAAGTGTAAAGTGGTAGATAGACTTACGTACCTTATATATGCATAACCATATACATTTCTGTATGTATATATGCGCTCCAAGGAGAGGCAGCTTAACAATATTACTCAGGATATAAAACACCCTCACGGGAGGATTATGTATCCTTACCCTGAGTACCAGAATCTACGTTCTCCTGCTTCTGGGTAATGCAATCTGAGTGGGGGTGTCCTAGTGGCGCTTCAAACACTACACGTCTTCCGCTGCATTCATCATCCCCATGTATGTTTCTTTTGTATTTTGTATCTCTGTTATCAAATATTAAGTTACCTATGTCTTAAATTAGGGAGCCCTCATCACCTCCCCTTCGCTTGCTTACCTACACATCCAGCTGGTCACCAAATCCTTTACATTTTTTCTGCTCACCACCTCTTGATTCTGTCCCCTTTTCACCATTTCAACGGATGCTAGTAACAAAAACTGATGTTACTTCCAAAGCTTTCAATGGTTCCCCGTACTTTCAGGAGATAAACTTTCTTTACATGGAATCCAAAACTTTTCGCAATCAATTCTCCGTTTAGCCAACAGATACAGTGCTTGCTTCTCCTCCTAGGCTTCTAGGTACCAAAACATCTCTGGGAATTTGTGTATTCTGACCTCACTGAAAGCATTACCCTTCCTCCTGCCCATTCTACTATGCTTACACAGTTTTTTGACTTAAGCATTAACAAAAAGAACAAAAATAAATGTTAAGTCTCCAGCCAACCCTCGCTAAGACTTGGATGCCTTTTAAAATGCATACTTAACACGCGATATTGTAATTTTATATCTTGTTTATTAAATTCTGAACTCTTTCAGGGTTTTAAATCGCTACATTTCTTGTGATGAGCACACTGTGTATAATAAAAATTGCCAGTGCTCAGTAAATATACGCCTAATTCATAAAGGTAGGTGGTTGTAGTGGTTAAAATATAGCTATAATGATTAAAAACTAAATTTCTTGATAGGGTGGTAAGAAGCATTTAGCAAAATAGTTTGTAACTTGGATAAAACTTCTGTAGTTATAAACTCCCAGCAATCTTTTTCTCCTCTGAGCCTTAACTGGGCATCTAATTCCATATTCCCATAATTTAATAAATAAGCTTCGTTCCTAAAACCATAAATATAAAGGAGATAAATGGCCTGAATCTAATAATGAGCATCTATCAACATCACTTATATGACAGGTCTGCATATTGAATATTTACTTTTATAACAATCAAAATTATCCTGGAAAAACATTTCAGTTCAAGAAAGCAGCTGTCTTAGCTTGTGATTGCTTGAGATACCGACAAACCAATTTGTTAGTCACAGTGGTTCAGTGACTGGATAGCTCAAAATAATGTAAACTTATCCAAGCAAACCTCTGATGTTTCTAGGGTTATATAAATTGTGTTTTCTCAACTACTTAAAGCCAAGTAACTGAAACCCTTGGATAGTTTGTCATTTCTCTGTTGTAGCTTCTGCCCTGAAAATATTTGATTCATATCACGTAAAGATCTGATCTGTAAATGGATAATAGATATACTTAGCTGTATAAATTCTTAGTTCAGGTTTCTGCATAGTTATCAGTTTAGGTATTGGTGATGTGCTTTCAACACATATTCTGAGTTGTGAGGCACAACTATAAGGTTGGCCAAACCCGAATAATGACAGTTTGAGGTACACACTTAATTGTGGTTTGATTTTTATACTGTTGGCAGAACTGCTCCAGGTGTTTGCTCAGAACCCTCCACTGTTAGCAGGAGTGTCCTTGCTCCAAACTTGCCACTACACCGTCCCCTGCCCCCTCATTTAGCAGGAGTGAACATAAATCTTTAAGTTAAAGGGTCCAGAGATAAGAAACGAAGCTATGCATTGCACAAGGGGAATAAAGAGATGGAACCAGCTGGGACCAAGGTGGTGACGAATCTGACCTCCAACAGACCCTGAGTCTCATTATATGTTGATTTTACTATACACCTATTGGTGGCCAGGACCAGATATTAAGGACCAAAAAAGGATAAAAAGGGGGTGGGCACCCTGCTCCCTCAGGGAAAATGCCCTGCTCCTTCCCTGGTAGACTAATGCATATACCTCCCCATCATTATTAGCCTCACTCCTCCTCCCTTTGTCTTTACTATTTAAAATTAAACCACTCTTGCCAGAAATGGGCGAAAAATTGACCTGTGAACTTAGTTCCTGCTTCTTTATTTGTTGGTCCCTGAATAAAGCTTGCGCTGTGTCGATCTTAGTTATTCGCTTACTGGAACCAAATGGGAAAAGAACAAGTCCCCTGCCAAGGCAGAGAGCCTCGGCCAGTCTAGGGCCCGAGTAGTGTCCGTACGACTTAATTCAGTAGTAATACCTGAGTCAGTCAATCATATTGTATAAATGAATTAATAAGTACAAAAAATATCTGTAGGTCATGCAATGATTCTGGTCTTTAGAAAATATGGTTATGACTGAAAAAAGATGGGTATACTTTGTTTAATATATTTTAAAATGAAGACTGATAAATGTAATCAACATTGAAGAAAGAGTATGGTTGATTTAAAATTTTTCTCAAAAGGTTTCAGCCAAATTAAACATTTGAGCACCATAGATAAATAGGTATATGTGACTTTCTAAATGCTCTATTTCTTTAGTTTTACCTTATTCTAGCCCCCTCATTTCCTGTAGAGATTTTAATAACTCGCACACCTTTAAAAAAATTGGTGACCTTAAAATTCACATTTCTAAAATGAAAATTATATAATCATTTGATAATATAATTCTTTTACTTATCTAGTTCTAATAGCTACCCACAGAAATATGATCAACGTTCCCTAAAAGGACACACAATACTTCCCTATTTGAATTAGTGTAAGAAACTTCTGCTTCTCTTCAGTATTGTGTGCTCCAGACACCCCTAAATTTCCTTGAAGAATCATGTCATTTTATACCAGGCAGAGGCTGTTCCCTTGGCTTCTTTAGACTCACTTACCCCCCCCCCCCGACCAAATCGAGAACCCTGACTTTCCATTATGTCTTAGATCACATGTTATTTCCTCTGTCAAATGTCCATTGAATCCCCTGAGGAAGCAGGTATACCGTTGTTTGTAGGCAAATGATCTCTATGCATATTTATTTCATAGAATTTATTACACTGCACTGTAATTTTTTGTTTCAAATCATCTGTTTCTTCCTTTAAGTATAAACTGTTTCTGCTTTGGGAGCCTGTTTTATTCCTCTCTATATTTTCTAAGTGCATTTCTTGTGCATGGCCCCCAGTAGATGCTCCACAGCCCACAATTCATTCCAGCAACCAGAAGAAGGAAGAATGACAGATATAGAAAACGCCACCATTCAGCTTTTGCTATAGATTTAGGTATTGCCAATGCTTTTTAATATTGAAGAAAAATCACCCTGAGACACAAATACCTATATTTTAAGATGTGCTAATGCTTGCATTAAACCACCACCTCTTATTCACAGCAAATGAATAGGTTAATTGTGCTGAATTCCAGGTCAGCAAAATAAGATGTGATTTAACTGAGCAGTGTGAAAAGTGGTATCTTTTCATAAATAAATGCAGCTCATGGCCCTGTTGTGCATGTAATCCATGGTGCAGAAATAAACCCTCTGAAGAACTATTGTCATAAATAGCATTATTAGGGATAAGCCAAACTTCTTTTTTTTCCAGCTGTCATTCAAAATGGATTTGTCAAAACATAAAAGGTCTTTTAAGCTTGGTGGAAGCTTGTTCCATTAGAAGCGGATGTGGTTATTATTGGATGTTTCCATATGACTGTTTTCCAGAGGCCCATGAAATTTTAATTTACTTGAAAAACTAAAATGCAGAATTATTTGTTTTGACATGTTTAATCACTTTTCCATTTTAAAGCTAAAGATGAGAAATTACTGGGGAAAGTTAAAAAATAATGTCAGTATGAACACAAAGAAATGACAGATTTTCAAATAAAACCTCACATTATTAAACTGTCATTTAGTTGCAGTGTTTTTATTACTTCTTTAGAACGTGAAAAGCATATAAATTGTTTTTGTTATTGCTGATTTAATGTGAAATTAACGTACTTAAAAAAATCAATATAATGTCCCACTGCATGCCACTAATTGAATTACTGATGATGAAAACATAAATATGTAACATAAAAATTTGAATTAAAATGTAATTTATTGTACCTTTTCTGATAAATATAGGCACTTATATTTGGGTGGAGTAAAAAGTATCTGAAACTCATACTATTCATTTGTTTATCTGTCTAGCCAAGTGCATTGAACATGTATTTCTGTGTCAGGTACAGGACTAGACTCCTGGGAAACACTGTGGAACCAGGGATGGGGAATCCTGATTCTCAAAGAGCTTATATTAGTGTTAGAGGTAAACAAGAAATAAAAATTGAAACAAAGCAACCACATATTATTTTAAAAACAGATGCCAAAGGACTATACGGCAAAGCTACAGTAATCAAAACATCATAGTGCTTGCACAAAAAGAGACACATAGATCAATGGAACAGAATAGAGAGCCCAGAAATAAACCCTTGCACCTATGGTTAATCTACAACAAAGGAGGCAAGAATATACAATGGAGAAGACAGTCTCTTCAATAAGCGGTACTGGGAAAACTGAACAGTTATGTGCAAAACAATGAGATTTGAACATTCCCTTACGCCATATACAAAAACAAACTCAAAATGATTTGAAGATCTAAATGTAAGACCTGAAACCATAAAACGTCTAGAAGAGAACATAGGCAGAACACTCTTTGACATAAATCATAGCAGTGTTTTTTGGATCTGTCTCCTAAGGCAAAAGAAATAAAAGCACAAATAAACAAATGGGATTTAACCTACCACCTTTTGCACAGCAAAGGAAACCATCAACAAAATGAAAAGATCACCTATGGAATGGGAGAAAATGTTTGTAAATGATATGACTGACAAGGGGTTAATATCGAAAATTTATAAACAGTTCATGCAACGCAACAACAAAAAAACCCAACAACAACAAAGAACCCAATCAAAAAATGGGCAGGAGACCTGAATAGTTATTTTTCCAAAGAAATCATAGAGCTGGTGAACAGGCACATGAAAAGATGCTCAGTCAACATCACTAATCATCAGGGAAATGCAAATCAAAACAACCATGAGGTATTATCTCAGACCTGTCAGAATGGCTATTATCAGAAAGTCTACAAATAACAAATGTTGGCGACGATATGGAGAAAAGGAACGCTTGAACACTGTTGGTGGAAATGTAAATTGGTGCAGCCACTATGAAAACAGTATAGAGTTTTCCTCAAAAACCTGAAAATAGAACTACCATATGATCTAGCAATTCCACTCCTGGGTATATAGCCAGAAAAAAATGAAAACACTAATTCGAAAAGATACACGCACCCCAATGTTCATAGCAGCAGTATTTACAATAGCCAAAATATGGAAGCAACCCAAGTGTCCATCAACACACGAACAGATAAAGAAGATGTGGTGTATACACACACACACACACACACACACACACACACACACACATATGTATATATATATGTGTGTGTATGTAAAATGAAATATTACTCAGCCATAAAAAAAATTCTGCCATTTGCAGCAATGTGGATGGACCTAGAGAATATTATGTTTAGTAAAATAAGTCAGAGAAAAACAAATACTGTATGGTATCACTTATATGTGGAATCTAAAAAATAATACAAATGAATGTTATAGCAAAACAGACTCACAGATATAGAAAACAAACCAGTGGTTACCAGTGGGGAGAGGAGCAAGTTTGGGGTATGGGATTAAGAGATACAAACTACTATGTATAAAATAGATAAGCAACAAGGATATGTTGTGTAGCACAGGGAATTATAGCCATTATCTTATAATAACTTTTAATGGATTATAATCTGTAAAAATACTGAATCACCATGCTGTACACCTGAAACTAATATATTGATAATATTGTAAATCAAATATACTTCAAAAAGAGAAATGCTAAAGGAAATAGAGTTCAATAATATAGAATAGAGGTTAGCCCTTGAGTAGAATGCTCAGAAAGAGTGACCTGAGGAAGTGCCTCAAAGCTGGAGAATGAAAAGAAACATGACAAGTGCTTTGAGAATTGCATTTACAGGAAGGCACCATCCTTTACAAAAGTTACATTTGTTTCCAGCCAGGCTAACTTTTTCTCTTCCCTTTTCAGTATCATCTCCCTCCTGATCATTTCTGGTACAATATTCACACCAAAATCGGTTCTCAGGGAAAAAGATGTGAAACTTCTTCCAGAAATATTAGAATTTTAATAGGAATCAAAACCCCTGTTCATCACAATGGAAAGAAATAATGTTCTAAAACTAACGTTTCTGGCATTATGTGCTTAGTACACTTTGGGGACCTGTGGGTGTGGTGGGAGGAACTTTCTTGGTCACCCAGAAATGAGGCCAAAGAGGCAATAACTAAAGGTCGGCCGGCCTTGTTGACAATTTCTTTTTTTTCATATTTATTTGGTTGTACCAGGTCTTAGTTGTGGCACATGGGCTCCTTAGTTGTGGCATGTGAACTCTTAGTTGCCGTATGCATGTGGGGTCTAGTTTTCTGACCAGGGATCAAACCCGGGCCTCCTGCATTGGGAGCCTGGAGTCTTATCCACTGTGCTACCTGGGAAGTCCTGACAATTTCTTGAAGATAGTTTTTTTTGCCCTTGGGCTATGATCAGGATAGTTAAAAAAAAAAAAAAAAATGCCCAGAAACAAATGGAGAGTGGAGTCAGGTGTGTTTATGATCTGGGTTTTATTGGAAAGGAAGAGTGGAGATGGAAACAGACATGGTTGTTTTCGTAATAGGGAAGGACAAATCTGACTCCATATTGGATCCGTTTCTTTTCCTTTAACCTTTGTATTCTATTACTTCTGCTACAAGTTAATCACTAAAGGGATGTTGCCTGTAGCTTAAAGTATACATAATGGCCCTTCTCCGGGACCCCTGCCTCCCATGCCTGAGCCTTAAGCTAAAATACCTGTATTTAAGTACAGCATTTATGAGGTTAGTTGAAATTTCAGAGATGAGAACAAAGCATTCACTTCTGTGTTTATTTCCATGAACTGTAGGTGTTGAATTCACTTAAGTGATCATAGAACCTTTTTGGGGTTCATCAATTTGCTCAATATCAGAATTGGCAACTAAACATGATTTTTACAGATCAATAGGCCAAAACACATATTTGACAGTTTTGTCAGATATTGAACTATTGTCTCTCAGGTCAAAATATCTACGCTTCTCTATTTTTATTTTGTGATGCTGCCTGTGAGACTCTGAAAATTACATTCCTCCTTCACCAGCTGGTTCTGTGTTAGATTCTACCATCTGGGTGCTAGAGGAAGACCGTGAGGCAGAGGGAAAAAGAAGGAACTGGTTCCTTCTTCTTTAGTTTGCTGTTCTTACCAGTGTTGCCACACAAATGGCCCTTTACCTGTGTACCTGTAATTGGTACCCGTAGCGTTCGGTTACCACTTCCAGATTTTCCCATACTCTGAAACATGTCAGTGAGGCAGGAGATAGATGGGCCCCTGGGGCAAACAGTTGGAGTTTCTTCTCTGTGGACCTATACTCCAGGAGGAAAATAGTAGGACAATTGAGGGAGGTGGCTGGGCCCTGCCCAGATAGAAGATAAGAGACCGTGTATTTCTTATTCTCGAAGTCAGGAGACCTCCCCGACTACACATGTGCAGAAAAGCTCCTTGGAGGTCAACAAGGGAGGCGGCACCACTCCATAGTAAGTGATGCTAACGGCCCATAGGCCTCTTGAGTAGAATCCATCTTGGCTAAGAGATGCGCGCGCACACAGGAGGACCCTGAGATATACCAAATACGGACTCCCAACCAGGCAAATCAAAATGATTGGCCAAAGGAAACCCGAAGAAATGCCCCATATAAGTGATTTAAACTGCCACGAGGGTGCGACGCTCTCTGAGCCCACCCGTACTAGCACTGTACTCTGTTTTCTTTTTCCTCCTAATAAACACTGTACTTGTTTCACTACTTTCCATCCTTGCGGGAATTCTTTTTCCACAAAGCCAGAGAGCCACGGCCTTGTCACTGACCAGTGGTCTAGTGGCTAGAATTTGGTACTCTCACTGCTGTGACCCAACCTCAATCACCGGCAGGGACTGAAACCCTGCTTCAAGCTGCCGCGAGCCGAGGCCGCCTGAGGTCATCAGCACACACTGGAGGCACCTGTGCTCAGAGGACTGATCGCGATCCTTGGGGTTCTTCTTCCAATCTCAAAAGGTACCAACAAAGGAGGGCAACATTGCTTCCTTTCCCATTAATATATGCACTACTACTTCATGTGATTCGATTTACATAGGACATGCTATGTGTTTTCATACAAATATATCACAGAATGCATTAATACAAGCATGTGCTGATATCTTGATAGCACATAATACATATTATCTACCATATTTAATTATGCATAATATCGTCTCCATGAATATTCTTTACTACCGGTTATTCATGCATTTACACAGGGCATTGAATCCTTAGCTGTAAGTAGTGTGTTCTACTAATTAAACCTCTATCAACATTCAAGTCACTTATGCAGAGGTCTGGGTTCCAGTTCTGCAGGAGCCCTCCTCCAAACCTCTATATTCTGATACCCCAATATCTTCCCTTCATTTCTCCAGCAATTACTATACTTGCGTTACCTTAGTTTCCTTTGCCTTCTTTTGGTCTGCCAGTGTCTATTTAGTCATTTCTCTCGACTGAATTCTCTCTGTTGAAATAACTGGATGGTTTCTGTTTCCTCACTGAACTCTGACTGAGACAACAACATATAATGAGTCTAGGACATCTTCTAAATACAACAGACCATATCCCAAACCGTGCTGTATAGTTTCTTATATTTACAATACTTAAAACATTCAGTAATTAGCAGTTAGAAAACTTCTTGGAAACAAGGGTGGATTTAGAAGTTACTGGTTTCAGTTCAATATTTCTTTTTGAAGGCAGTTGAAAATAGAGCTCTCTCTATTTTGGTGCATTTTGTTTCAATTTACCAGAAGTGTTGATGAGAGGACAGAATGGGTTTTATTTTCTTAGCAATTAGAATGCAGGAATAATTGATACAAAAATGAGGAATTATTGTAAAGTCAGTAATTATTGTCAATATGGTGAGCATATACAATTTCTTATGATTGGTCCTATATTTTGAATGATTTTAAATTCTAGGTGAAAATGGATACTTAAGCAGCTTTACCTTAACCCAATCTAGAAGAGATTCAAAGTGCTCCATAGTTTTGTAAAACCTAGCAGATCACTCCTTTGCAAACTCTTTCAACTCAAAAAACCCCCCACAAAACTTTATCCCAAATTTCCCCTCCAGCTACTCATTTTTTAATGCAAAATTCCCCACCTGACATGGTTTACTCCTGATCTGCAATTTCTGATCTCAGCCTCTTTCTCAATTAAAACCATTTTACAACAAGTGTTGCCTCTACCACCCCACAGAGTGCTCACTGCTTTCTCTTGTCAAGATCTCTTATCTTTAAGATCTCTTATCTCTTGTCCTGATGGATGTTATCCATCTGATGGACTTAGTTCTCAGTCCTTATCTTATTTGAGATTCTAGCAGCAACATACATGGTGGATCACTGCCTTCTTCTTGAAACAATTTCTTTACTTTCTCAACACCACATTTTCTTACTTGTCCTTGACTCTTCTCCTTGTCCTATACAGCATATCCAGTCTCTCAGTAAACTGACTTCAAATTATATCCAGAATCCAACTACTTCTCCACACTTCAAAACTTCCACTACCACACACTCTGGGCTCACCTGGATTTTAACAGTTCTCTCTGTTTCTATAGCTGGACCTTGAAGTCTATATTTTTAACACAGCAGCCAGAATGACCATTTATAATGGGAAATAGATTATGATTCTTCCGTTGCTTCCTTATTTCGTTCAGGGTAAAAGGCAAAGTGTTTGAGGTGGACTATAGGTCTTATATGTAATGAACCCCCATTACCTTTCCTCTTTTACTATTCTCCTGTCACTCACCTTTCTAGAAACGTAACTTCTTTGCTTCACACATTTTAGGCATGCTCCTATCTTTTGGGTCTTGGCTTTTCTTTCTGCCTGGGATGTTCTTCCCCAACATATCTACTTGGATCGCTCCCTCACCTGTTGGAAGTTCTTTTATCACCTTTACTATGAGGCATATGCTGATCTATTTGATACTGTTATGTGCCCAACCCGCCTGCCCTCCAAGTAACACACCAGATCCCTTTTATCCTACATCTTCCTTTGCCATGGTGTTTTTCCCTTATTTTCTAACATACTACATAATCTCTGTATATTTTATTTATCTATTACAATTATAAGTTAGTCTTCTACCACATTTTAACCTCCATTGATCAGAAGTCTTTGTTTTGTTCTCTGATTTATACCAGGTGTGCACAACACAATAAGCTTGGCGTTCAGCAAATACTCAATAAATATTTGTTAAGTGAATGTAGAAATTTATGTAACCACCCACTACTCCCTGACAAGTCTCTGCATTCCTTAAACAACTTCCTCCTGTTCTAGGGGGGAAATAGCAATGTGCCTATTTACTTTACGCTTTTAATCCCTAAAACTCTTGCCTCAGCCAACTGGATTGGAAAAGTATGCCAGAGCTCCACTAATCCAAATATAATCCTATATATCTGGTATACCCTTCCCTGACCCCCATCAATTTGACATAATCTCCTGTGCCTAATTTGAAAAACCAACATGGACCAGTGGAAAGAAGTCCAGGAATGAACATCAGAAGACTCTCCGCTCTGGGTCATGTTACCACAGAGCTGTGTAACCCTGGGCTGAACTTTTTTTTTTTTTAACATCTTTAGTAGAGTATAGTTGCTTTACAGTGCTGTGTCAGTTTCTGCTTTATAACAAAGTGAATCAGTTATACACATACATATGTTCCCATATCTCTTTCCTCTTGTGTCTCCCTCCCTCCCACCCTCCCTATCCCACCCCTCTTGGTGATCACAAAGCACCGAGCTGATCTCCCTGTGCTACGCGGCTGCTTCCCACTAGCTATCTATTTTACATTTGGTAGTGTATATATGTCCATGCCACTCTCTCACTTCATCCCAGCTTACCCTTCCCCCTCCCCGTATCCTCAAGTCCATTCTCTAGTAGGTCTGCATCTTTATTCCCGTCTTGCGCCTAGGTTCTTCTGACCATTTTCTTTTCTTTCTTTTTTTTTTTAGATTCCATATATATGTGTTAGTATACGGTATTTGTTTTTCTCTTTCTGACTTACTTCGCTCTGTATGACAGTCTCTAGGTTCATCCACCTCACTACAAATAACTCAGTTTTGTTCCTTTTTATGGCTGAGTAATATTCCATCGTATATATGTGCCACATCTTCTTTATCCATTCATCTGCTGATGGACACTTAGGTTGCTTCCATGTCCTGGCTATTGTAAATAGAACTGCAATGAACATTTTGGTACATGACTTTTTTTGTGTGTGTGTGTGGTACGTGGGCCTCTCACTGTTGTGGCCTCTCCCATTGTGGAGCACAGGCTCCAGACGCGCAGGCTCAGTGGCCATGGCTCACAGGCCCAGCCGCTCCGCGGCATGTGGGATCTTCCCGGACCGGGGCATGAACCCATGTCCCCCGCATCGGCAGGTGGACTCTCAACCACTGCGCCACCAGGGAAGCCCTACATGACTCTTTTTGAATTATGGTTTTCTCAGGGTATATGCCCAGTAGTGGGATTGCTGGGTCGTATGGTAGTTCTACTTTTAGTTTTCTAAGGAACCTCCATACTGTTCTCCATAGTGGCTGTATCAATTTACATTCCCACCAATAGTGCTAGAGGGTTCCCTTTTCTCCACACCCTCTCCAGCATTTACTGTTGTAGATTTTTTGATGATGGCCATTCTGACCAGTGTGAGATGATATCTCATTGTAGTTTTGACTTGCATTTCTCTAATGATTAATGATGTTGAGCATTCTTTCATGTGTTTGTTGGCAATCTGTATGTCTTCTTTGGAGAAATGTCTAATTAGGTCTTCTGCCCATTTTTGGATTGGGTTGTTTGTGTTTTTGATGTTGAGCTGCATGAGCTGCTTGTAAATTCTGGAGATTAATCCTTTGTCAGTTGCTTCATTTGCAAATATTTTCTCCCATTCTGAGGGTTGTCTTTTGGTCTTGTTTATGGTTTCCTTTGCTGTGCAAAAGCTTTTAAGTTTCATTAGGTCCCATTTGTTTATTTTTGTTTTTATTTCCATTTCTCTAGGAGGTGGGTCAAAAAGGATCTTGCTGTGATTTATGTCATAGAGTGTTCTGCCTATGTTTTCCTCTAAGAGTTTGATGGTGTCTGGCCTTACATTTAGGTCTTTAATCCATTTTGAGTTTACTTTTGTGTATGGTGTTAGGGAGTGTTCTAATTTCATTCTTTTACATGTAGCTGTTCAGGTTTCCCAGCACCACTTATTGAAGAGGCTGTCTTTTCTCCACTGTATATTCTTTTACCATTGCAACAAAAAGAATAAAATATCTAGGAATAAACCTACCTGATGAGACAAAAGACCTGTATGCAGAAAATTATAAGACGCTGATGAAAGAAATTAAAGATGATACAAATAGATGGAGAGATATACCATGTTCTTGGATTGGAAGAATCAACATTGTGAAAATGACTCTACTACCCAAAGCAATCTACAGATTCAATGCAATCCCTATCAAACTACCACTGGCATTTTTCACAGAACTAGAACAAAAAGTTTCACAATTTGTATGGAAACAGAAAAGACCCCAAATAGCCAAAGCAATCTTGAGAAAGAAAAACGGAGCTGGAGGAATCAGGCTCCCTGACTTCAGACTATACTACAAAGCTACAGTAATCAAGACAGTGTGGTACTGGCACAGAAACAGAAATACAGATCAATGGAACAGGATAGAGAGCCCAGAGATAAACCCACGCACATATGGTCACCTTATCTTTGACAAAGGAGGCTGGGCTGAACTCTTAACATCTGAGCCTGCTTCCTCATTTTTTTAATGAACCAGAGGTACAATCTGATCTGTAAAATTTCTTTGGATTCTAATGTAATACGACTGTAATTATAATTTAAGCACATGTTTATAGTGTATATTTATGTAAATTGCACACCTTATAAACTGGTGTTGTTTTACCACTAATTAAACCTCATATTGTTTTTAACATCATATAGATAAGTCAGAAGTCCATTTATTTACTTTTCATCTCCTCAACTATACTGTAAGTTATTGGAGATACTGATTCTGTCCTGTTTGTTTCCACACTACCAGGAATAAGTAACCATAACATAACAGTAGCACAGCCTAATATTTATATGAGCCAGAGACCCTTCTAACCATTTCACATTTCATTCTCAAGGCCAGCTTGAGAGGTAGATACTATTATCATCTTCATCAGACCATTTTACAAACTAAGAACCTGTGACCTAGAGAATTTAAGTAGCTGATGGATACTGAACATAACGGTAGATTTGAACCCTGGCATTCAGGTTCTAGAGTTCAAGTTCTTGATCACAACACACTGCTCCTTATCTAACTCTCAGTACATATCAATTATTTAGGTAAGAGGAAGGCAGAGATCAGAACAAATGAATAAGTAGGTACCTTTTTGATTATAAAATGTTTGAATTTGAATAGATTAATATCCGGTTTCCTGAAAGAGTTCATCTCCTGTGTACACAAGTCAATACTGTTGCTACAGAATGTTTCTGCTGGGTACTGGCAGTTGCAACATTGTCTTGATCACTAAATTCAAGATACATATTTGGGGGCATAAGGTATGATGCTTCTTACCATTTCCCATTGGCAAAGTTCAGGGTAACACGGCTTTTCCATGGCTGCATCAGGGAAAAGAAATTTGGATGCATAACTACATCCAAAAATCAACATTAACAAGAGAGGCTTCCCAAAGACAGTTCCATTTCCAAATTAGTATGTAGACGCCAAAGGAAGACCCTGCTGTTCTTTCCAGCTCTGCGCTCTGGTAGCAACCATTCAGCAGCAGTGAAAACATACTGGAGCAACGTGTTAGAAAAAAAAAAAAATCCCTGAGAAGAATCATTGTTTTTTTCTGGATTTGCAAACAAAACAGACTACCAAATACATGCCAAATGAAAGTTATGTTTTACATGTGCATTTTTTTTACCCTTTAGAAACTACTTTCCGTAAAATTATTGGCAAAGAAACAAAACAATTATATTCATGCAGGTGAAACTGAAGAGTGGAAATACTAAACTTAGGCCACGAAAATAGACTTTTGCCTGAATACCCTGACAAGATATAACTGTTTGATGTATCTGTATTGAGAGAAGTTATTTCAAGGGATCAGTTGAAAAGTATATTTTATATTCGATTATATTTGGTTGTTATTATACAACAGCCTGCATGCTAGATATATACTGACTTTACTATCAATTATCTGCCCATTTCTCACTTTTTGTCTTACTGCCTAACCTTATGAAACAGTAACTCTCATCCTACTCACCATTTTCCTTTCACCGGTTTCCTCTTATTTATCCTTTGATTTACTTGGTATCTCAACATTTTCCCTAGCTTTTGGAATACCTGCCACTTTTTTATTGTTTTTGTTTTTTTTGTTTTTACTAGCATGGAGTACTAGAAAGTGCATGGGCTTAGGGAGGAACCAAATTCATTGCAAGTACTAACTCTGCCACTTCAGAACTTAGAGAATGGGTATAATCTTTATAAGCTTTGGCTTTCTCCTTATAAAAGGACAATGGCCGTTTCCGGATTTGTTGTGACGATCATGTGAGGTAGAATATATCAAGTCCCCAATATCTGTCACAGAGTGCCCCTTAGTATGCTAGCTCTGTTCTAATTGTTGTTTTTCATGAAACAACATTGCTTTGATTTTCTATTCCTTTTGCAGTCTTTAGAGTTCTTTCCAGGGTTTATCTCCGATCTCCTTCAACAGTCATTCCAAATAGATTCAATTCATCTTCCTTAAGATACAATCTTATTATTCATCTATTTTTAAATATTTTTGTAAACTTCCACCATTTTGAGTATACTTATTGTGACTTCTCATTGGAGATGGCGGGTTGAACAAGGAGTGGACAGTACTAATACTATAATAAGAGACAAATACACATATATGTATAGATTATAATAAAAGCTATAAAGGAAATAAACAAAACTATATGGTAAAGAGTCATAAGTATTAAATTTAGACTCAGATATAAAAGATAATAAAAGGGTCGAGCTGGGATAGGAAAAACCTAAAGTACAAAGACCCTACAAATTTAAAGAACTTGACTATTCAAGCAATGTAAACACAGGGCAAGGAGGAAGAGCTGAGTTTGGAGAGGTAGGTAGAAGCCAGATCATGGGAGGTGTAATAAGCTATGGTAAGAAGTTAGGGTTGAAACTCATTGAAGGATTTCTTCTCAGGGAGTGCCATGATCTGATTTTTAAATGATCTCCCTGGCTACTATGTGGATAACCAAGTAGATAGAAAGATAGATAGATAGATAGATAGATAGATATAATAGATTATAGAGTGGGTTTATACACAGGGCACTCTTTATATCCTCAGTGCTTTAGCACATACTTGGTACCCAATGCGTATTAATGAATGAGTCAGGAAATAATGTGTATGGGTACGTGAGATCGTGTGTGTGTGTATGTGCATCTATGTCTATAGATAAGACTGAAATCACATACTTGAGTGGATTTTTATGGAAAACTGTGACTTTTCCCCTCTTACTTTATAATTTCTCTATTTTATGATTCTCACAGAGTGGTATGTGAATTTTTTGTGGAGATCAAAGACCAGAGTAATAAAGGGACTTCTGGGGAGATAAAGCAAAGAGAAGGCTGGCCTCTCTGCTGTCAACAGTCCCACACTTAGGAGCTGAAAACAGCAAGGAGGAGCCCGTGATGAGAAGGACAAACTTCTACACTGACTCCTCAGACAGGTGCCGGATAACTCCTCTGGCAGAGGAAGCTGAACGCTGCTGGGAGAAAGGCGTCCACTGCTCGCTCTCTTCCTTGCTGAATCCTACTTTCACTTATCCCTCTTTTGTCTCTCAGCTTATACCTCTAAGGAATACGTTTTGAAAACTAATAGATTCCAGTTAAGGCTCATTTCCACTCTAAAATTCTCTTTCTCTTACCTTTATTATAGTTCATTTTTTTCCTAACACTTGAGTCTAATATTGACAGTCGATTATTTTGACCATGTAGATACATGCCCACTGCCTAATGCCAAACTCACACATAGACACATAATTTGTTCGTGCCTGCTACTGAGAAAAATGAGAGGAACATTTTATAGTGAACAAAGCACTAGAGAGTACACATATTTAGAAAAATAGAGTTTAGAGCTTGTATAAAACAAGAGTACAAATAATAAAGCATGGTTTAGAATAGCACAGAAGAGTATTTACTAGAACAATCTCATTGTATGATTAGTTCTGACCATCCTAGAGAAGAATCCACAATGTCTCTTCATTGTTAGAAGTGCAAAAATTTCACAAAGAAAGCAGAAGTAAAATGGAAGGGCTTCCCTGGTGGCGCAGTGGTTGAGAGTCCGCCTGCCGATGCAGGGGACGCGGGTTCGTGCCCCGGTTCGGGAAGATCCCACATGCCGCGGAGCGGCTGGGCCCGTGAGCCGTGGCCGCTGAGCCTGCGCGTCCGGAGCCTGTGCTCCGCAACGGGAGAGGCCACAGCAGTGAGAGGCCCGCGTACGGCAAAAAAAAAAAAAAAAAAAAAAGTAAAATGGAAGGTGTCTAGGATGTTTTCAAAGCACATATATACTGGGAAAGGGGGAAAAAAAGGAGGAAGATCAAAACAGCATAGAGCAAAATAATAAAGAAAAGAAAAACTGAATGGTCCTAAAAGGAACCTCAGGAATCAGCTTAACTTACTTACTAGAGAAGACAACGGAAGTCCACACACGGAGGGGAGGGGAGCCTGGATTCCTCCCTTATGGGCACTAGGCTTTGGGAGTGTAACAGGAGAGACCTCTCAACTTGGGCACTATTGACATTTGGGGCCAAATACATCCTTGTTTGGCAGGGAGAAAGGTTTTTCCTGTATTTTATGGGATATTTAACAGTATCTTTGTCCTCCATCCTCTGGGTGCCGGTAGCGTATGTCCACGTGCGCACACACACCCATCCCCCAATTTGTGACAACCAAAAATGTCTCCAGATATTGCCAAATATCCCCTGGGGTCAAAATCACACCCAGTTCAACACCAGTGCTTTAGAAGTTCTGTCCCTTAAGATGTCTTCTCCCCACCTCCCTGTATTAATATCCATGGTTTCATTAAGGGGAAAATAGGGAACCAGAAAAGCTAGGAACTGTTATTATTATTATTTTGGTAAATGCTCAAATGTGTGAGAAAAGGGAATGGAAGAAAGCAAGCACTTTAGAAAAGTTCAGGAAGAGCTATAATTCTGACTTTAATGTCACATCATCTTCCTGATTAAATCTATTCTATTCTGAACCATTCAAACATGGCAAATGGAGACATTATAGCACTCAATTAGAAATAGAATTAGTCAATTTTAAGGTTTTTAACTTCATTAAAGATTGAAGTTTTTAAAGAGCATACACACCTACACACTCCTACACATTCACACACCTATCAGCTGCATTCATTACCGGAGATCCACTCATTCACAGCAACAGAGCTCACAATCTGTATTTTTTTTCCCAAGAGTGATGCCCATTGGCTGTTCTATGTAATAAATTGCACTGTGCATTACAGAACTGCTCCAGGCGGCCAAAAATACATAAAGATATAGAACACCCTCTTTTTCTTTAAGTTTCCTAAGGGAAATATTTCTTATAGAGACTCTCAAGGGTTTTATTTCCCTCATCAAGCTTTTAATGAACGAACCATTTGTTAGGTATGCCTATGGTGCTGATTACCCTGCATGAAACAGAATACATAGCTCTTTGGTTAGAAAAGGTTAGAAGTGTACCTGCCAATGCATCTACATGGACAACCCAGATTTCACATTTTCCTCTATAGCATTGAATTATAAAGAATACAGAAAAAGATAGAGAATTTGTTAGCTCTGTTCTTCCCATCATAGTGAATAAAGTGTGCTAGAAGGGCAGCAAGTATGCACCATATGGTCCTATGTGAACCTAGGAAAAATAGGTGCCTGTTCTGGGATTGGGATGGAAGGATGGTGGAGGTGCTATTTATTCCTCCACGTCATGTATAGTGTCTCCTATGAAGTTACTCTGAAGTTTAGGTTTTATTAAGTTATCCAGTAGAGAAAGGGTTATTGACTGGAGTTACCAAATAGAAGTCAGAGACAACACAATTTGATCACCCAAGACATCATTTCCCTTGACAAAGAAAGTCAGACTAGGCTCCTACAACAAATGCAAAGTCGTTTTAAGTAAGTGTAGAACTGACTGGAGATCAGGGACCTTAAGTAGAAGGTTGTAAAAACATTGATTTCCTTATTTTTCCCTGGCATTATCATGTCAAATGCATTCCTAAGACTGAAGAATAGAGCTAAATTAATTTTAATCACGCACATTTCTACCTTTTTGTAGTCTATGTGGAAATAATAAATACAAAGGGAATATGACTAATTTCAAGGTTTTACTTCATGTCACGCTCCTGAGAATACATTTTTCGGCAAACGCGTAGATATACTTTTATTTTATTCATATAAGAGTTTACTCAGTACAGCTCTAGGCTTCAATACGCTAAAAAACAACTCTTCCTGCTATAAAAGTATCACATCAAAATTCAGGTCCTGATCAATTTCACACACATTAGCCTCCCACAGTTAAGCAATTATTTCCTTGAGATACTTGCTACTCTCATTTCACAACGAATTTGGTTCATATAAATTGATGAAGACAACAGAATTATAAAGTTACATTTATAACATCTTGGTATCAGTTCATTAAAAAAATCAATCAACTGGATATTGGGAAACATGCCACGTATAAGACTGTGCTCAGCTCAGAGATAGAAGTAAGAACAGGATTTCTGTCCTCTGAAAGCTTTAGGAGATTAAGCCTTTTCAACCAGGGTAGTCAAACATCTGAACTACATAATATACGATTTCAAACTAGTGAAAACAATAAAAGTAGCTTAAAATTTTAGAAGGATTTGAGATCACCATGGGATGAGTGTTCAGGCTTTTGTGGAAAACACATGGGACTTCATCTTAAAAATTGAGGGCTTCATGGCAGATTTTTCCAATGAGAATATGATGACACGGTGGAAGCACTCACTTTGGAGTTTTCATCAGGAGGGGATGTATGGAGTGGACTTGTGGAGAGGGGGGAAGCAGAGAGAAGAACAGGACACTGCCACTGCCCAAGTGTAGCTCCAACAGAAAAAGCAAAGATGAAAATATTGATCGCCTATTCTCTGCCAAGTGTTGTGATAAATTCTAGGAATCCAGAGATGAGTGAGACGTGAGAGTGGAGTTGTTTACAATGTTAGACGGAACAAAGAACGGCTGTTACTATCCGAGATGTGGGGAGCCATTGTACCAGAGGATGGTAGATTGTCCTCTGGGGTTTGAGAGACGAAACGGTGCTAAGTTATTACTAAATGTTATGAAAACTGAATCTTGAAGGATGAGTAGGAGTTTGCTGGGGTAGCATTTAGAGGATGGGATTCTTGGCAGAGAGTGGAAAGTAGTCAGAGTTTATGGTGTAAAGCAGGAAAAATGACCCCAAATAACTCCAGCTGGGCTCAGTTTGGGCATACTCATGAAATTAGGACTTACAGGCAATGGAGAAAATATCAAAGTATTTTCCTTGCATTTTAGAAACATAACCTTGGATAATGTGAGAGAGAGAAATGAGAAACAATAGGGAGAGTATGAAAAAGGCTCCTGGGAGAATCCCAATGAGACGTGATCAGGACATCATTGGTATGAGGTGCTGCGTTCAACAGATATATCGTATGTGTCATATTCAACAATGCCTGATCCTCGGTGAATGAAAGCCAGTGTGTTGAATTCATATGAGAGGCTGTGTAGTAGAATGGCCCAAAGTGCTGACTTCAGACTCAGATATTTTCTGGACTCTTTTTCAAACTTTTCTAACTACTAGCTGGAGTGGTCTAGGTGAGTTATTCTATCTCTATGCCTCTGTTTCTTCGTCTATTTAATGCAGATGATAATAGCCTTTATACCGAGGAGTTATTGAATTCAATGATTTAATACTTTGTGCACATTATCTTTATTTAAACAGTGACTGAAATACAGAAAGACCTCGATCAGTATTAGCCACTGGGAAATCTGGTTCGAGAGATATATGCTTATAACTGCTATGCCATAAAAATAGGACAGTGATTGAAAAGAAACACTCATTCTGGCAAGTAAGATGGCCTTTATTGTCTTTTTAAATGATGGCTTTTTGAACTAGGAAAAGGAACAGATGGAGAAAGCACTTCCAAAGAACTCCGGGCACTTGCTACATCATTACGTGTGCCAGGCAAAGATGAACAAAATTTGAATTTTCCAAAGGCTTTGAACTTGGATACTACAAGAACGATTTTACCATTGATATAAATTAGAAAGAAGCTTTCACAATTGTACCTAACTCACAAGTCAACTGAAGCCTTAAGCAAGTTAATTAATTGTGTAGGACTTAGCACAGTGACAGGCATGGTGTAAGCATTCAGTAGCCATTAGCGAGCACCATAGTCATCACCGCAATCCCAGGAGTAGATGAGAGACACATCTGGATGACCCTGGAGTCTCATTTCTTCCAGATTTTTAGTTCCATAGCAGAGCTGGATCAGCAGATCTGAGTCAGCACAGCAGAGAAGCAGACTGATAGCAGCCACTGGGCTCCAGGGGGCCTCCCTTTTCTAATAAGGCAGCTTGTTTTGACTCCTTCCCCCATCATGACATGAAGCATTAAAAGTGAAGGCTCCGGGCTTCCCTGGTGGTGCAGTGGTTGAGAATCTGCCTGCCAATGCAGGGGACACGGGTTCAGGCCCTGGTCTGGGAAGATCCCACATGCCGCGGAGCAACTAGGCCCGTGAGCCACAACTACTGAGCCTGCGCGTCTGGAACCTGTGCTCCGCAACAAGAGAGGCCTCGATAGTGAGAGGCCCGCGCACCGTGATGAAGAGTGGCCCCCGCTTGCCCCAACTAGAGTAAGCCCTTGCACAGAAACGAAGACCCAACACAGACAAAAATTAAAAAAAATTTTTTTAAATAAATTAAGTAAAAAAGAAGGCTCAACATTAAAAAAAAAAAAAAAAGTGAAGGCTTCTCTCTACTGGAATCTTGGCGCTACGGTGTCAGCCAACCATCTATGCCCAGTCAAAGCTAAGAACTTGCGGCACTGTTTGTATCAGTACTTTACTACTTTGATTATAGTTCTCCCCACGTCTCTCAATAAACTGTGTCATATCTGTACGCCAAGAAGCAGTAGGCATTTGATGAAGGAGGGAGGTGGAGATTTGGCATAGGTCTGCACAGGAACTGAAAGAGGCATTTCAGGTTGGGAGATGGTTGAAACTCATGTCCAAAGGGGTAGGTGATATTTATAGGCAATAGTGGGTTGCAGTCTAGACTCAAGTCAGCAATGTCAGGATTAAAGATAAAATAACAGGGAATTTGAATGAGGGGGAGGAAGACTGCTGGGAAATCAGAGGTGAGCAGTACTCCAGGATCCCGGCAGGGCACTGGCAGCATGGTGAAATGTCTAGGGATAGCAAAATCTCAGCCTGTGGACAGAGGTTCAGCAACAGGGATTCGATCTCTGAAATGATCCCAGAAAGACTAGAGGTACTAGAAGAATGGCTGGCAGATCGGCAGCATCTTGCAGAAAATATCAGATGCTAATAAGTGCTACAGCAAAGACCTAGGCAGCCCTTTCCTTGTAAAAATTAGATCTTAAGGAGTGAGAGAAAAAAGGCAGTGCCTGGAGAAGAAAGGGGACTCAGAAATAACTATAGGAATTCAGTTATCAGAATTAGGGTCTGTGCTTAGGTTAGAAAGGCCTCAAGGGAAATGTGTCAGAATAAAATAAATCGTAAAATTGAATTATGATCAAAGATGCGTCCATACACATAATTATTTCCTGATACAATGTTACCAGAGGTAATACTTTCTAAGCAGTATTGTGTGGCTTCCCGACAAATTTTCTTGTTAAGAGCTTTTATAAACAAAGGAAAGAGACTAAGAAATACTTGTGGTAAACATCTCAGAGAGCATCCAGAGGAATCATTCTTCAGGCTGATCCCAAATTAATTTCAGAGGTTCCCAAGTAGCTCTCCGGAATCAGCAGGAAACCTCTCCCGAAGAGACTCATTTCCACAACTAATTATAATGAAGTCATAGAGAACCCAATGAGCCTAAATTCTCATTGCTCAAATTGCTTAAATTCATCAACGAAAAAGAAGGGAAGATGATAGTCCAATGGTACTATTTCACAGTCTGAATTTCCTGGTTGAGTTAATTACCCAGGGTACTTCTCGTCATGAGGGTTTGGGGGAGAGGTTCCAATTCAATGAGTTTGCATTATTTCCGATTACGAAGGTAAATCTCTTGATTTTTCTATGCCAACACTATTTTTATTTTGTTAACTATTTAAAACAAAAGTATATACTCAATGGTAAAAATATCTGTGATGTGACAGTTAATTTCATGCGTCAACCTGACTTGGCCACAGGGTGCCCAGATGATTGGTTCAACATTATTCTGGTGTGTGTCTGTGAAGGTGTTTCTGGGTGCAAGTTACATTTGAATCTTAGCCTTAGTAAAGCAGACTGATCTCCCAGACGTGGGTGAGCCTCATCCAATATGCTGAAGGCCTGAATGGAACTAGAAGGCAGAGTAACAGGGAATTCCTTCTCTCTGCCTGGTGGTCTTCAAGCTGGGACACGGGTCTTTTCCTGGCTTCAGACTCAGGCTGAAACACTGGTGTTCCTTTGGTCTTGAGCCTGCCAGCTTTCAGATTAGATCTCATACCATCAGTTTTCCTCGTTCTCAGACCACTGGACTCGGAGTGAAATTACACCACGGGGTCTCCTGGGTTTCCAGCTTTTGACCTCTCGGCCTCCAGAACTGTGTAAGCCCATCCTTTCTAACAAATCTCTTCCTCTCTCTCTATACATCCTATTGGTTTTCACTGGAGAACCCTGACTAATATGGTTGACTTATCATCTATTATATAAATCTATATTGTTTAAATGTACCAATTACTCATCTGTCAGAGAAGTTTCAGTTCTTAAACTCATATGAAGCATAAAGTCAATGCATCCGTATATTAAGTTTGGGACTCCTGAGCTGTGTCCTTTGCTGTTCTTGCATAATTCATTTTTATTCTCCTAGTTTGTAGTAGTGATGTCTGATTTTTTTCTCTTTGATTAGTTCATTTGTACAGTAAATTAAAGCTTTTAAAACATGACCCGGTCCCTACTGGGAGTTTTTAACCTCCATTTTATCCACCTAAGTTTACTAAATTTCATCCTCTCCTTGCAACTTTTAAAAATTATTATACACACACACAATCATGTTATATTCATCTTGCCTGAAAAAGGCAAGGAATATTTTAAAAGGCCCCCATACCTTGTAGAAGCTAGAGTGGGTATGGTATCCTGCTGTGTGATTATAAATTAAAATGTCCCCTTTGCTTCCTAAAGAATAAGTCAAGGCATCATATCACAAAATGTTCCCCCCAGTCTCTTTTTTCTTTCATGTTGGAATATAATGCTTCTATTGATGTGGAAATGCACCAGCATGCAATGAAGTATAATTGAAGGTAGATTTCCACTCAGCTGGCATGATGATAGCACAGCCACTTTGGGAATTGAAATATAATAAAAAGTCAGTTAGGTGACACTACCCAGGAGCAACACACTGTTCACTCAGATGCTTTTTACTTGGCACCATGTGACTCTCACAGCAAGTCTATTTGTGAATTTGGGAGAATAAAATCAGCAATCTGTGTTGTAGGTATATCCAAGGTTATCTCTATTTATATCTGTAGATCTGTATCTGTAGCTCTATGTGCATCTCACTTTTGGCTGTTGCTAAACAAGAGGAGCTGCGCTATCCTAGCACCCATCTAGGCTCCTAAATAAAATGGTCATGGTGCTCCATGAATCAGCCTTCCTCAGGCTCCGTCTCCCCTAAGAATCCAAAGCCAGGTTTTGTTCTCAGAATTCTAAAATGATGCATTTCTGAGTGTTCCTTGAACACTTTGCATATCTAGAAGACCATCAAAAAGGAAAAACTTCTAAAATCAATTTTTAGATACTTTTTTGGTAGAAGTGTATGTAGACTATTTGGAAATAGAGAGATTTGTATCCATGGACTCACTATTAAGAGAGAAAAATAAAATCTGTTTTCCCCTGAGAGCTAGCAACAGTTTTAAGGGAAAATGCTTTTATATATGAATTCATCTAGCTCCCCCTCCCTTCCTCCCTCCCTCCCTTTATTTATCCTGAAAAAAAAAGGTTTAAAATGAGTTATGTATATTTTCAAATAAAAGCTCATAGACCCAACATAAAATGTTCCATTTGTTATGTAAATGCCATTAAGGAAATTAAGTTGAAGCCCATTGTTTAAGGACACACTTTTAAAACACTGATGTTATATATATGCTTCTGTTTAAGTAGGGAAACTAGACTTTTTAAATCGATATAACCTACTCTATGTAATTTCCATTCATAATGTTGTTAAGCATTATACTTTTTAGGAATATCATTTCACCCTCAATTATTTATGCTTGGTGTTTGTTTTGGAAAATCTGGATATTATGGAAAATGTATTAAGAGATTAGTAATGGACTGACAACCTACCAGTTAGAGATAATTAGTTAGCATTATCCAGATTTTATTTCATTCAGATCTCTTTTCTAACTATCTATATATTTACAATAATATTGGGGTCATAATCTATATAAATTTTTGTAAACACTTTTATTTACTGTATTATATTTTCCAATGGTATTAAATGTTTTTGAGAAACATGATTTCTCATAACATAATAGTATTCCACATAAGGATATACTCTTTAAAATCACCTCTTCATTTAAAATATTTACTTGTTTTCAATTACAGTAAAACAAAGTACTTGACAATGTGAAGTAATGCCTAAACATTATTATTATTATTATTATTATTTTTGCGGTACGCAGGCCTCTCACTGTTGTGGCCTCTCCCTTTGCGGAGCACAGGCTCTGGACGCGCAGGCTCAGCGGCCATAGCTCACGGCCAGCCGCTCCGCGGCATGTGGGATCTTCCCGGACCGGGGCACGAACCCGTGTCCCCTGCATCGGCAGGCAGACTCTCAACCACTGCGCCACCAGGGAAGCCCCTACTTATTTTTTGAGTTACAGAAATCTAAGAAATCTAGAAAATTATCTGCAGTTTGAAATCACAGAGCTGAAAATCAATTCTCAATAAATAATTAAAACATAAAAAATAGTATTATAAACGAAACCAGTTTCTCTTATGTGAGGAAAAAGAAATCTCATGATGCAAGTTATCACTGAACTTTGAAATTGGTGTGAATTAATTCTTCCAAATGTTAATATATTAACTACTGTTTCAAACGTTCATAAAATCAAGAGAGGAGATATCCTAATTGCTTAGGATAGACAGTGCCAGGAGTAGTCCCAGGGAAATAAATTTGCTGAGACTGAACTGGGAACTTGCCAGTATCTGCCAGCAAGTTCCCCAGCTACACACAAAGCCAAGAAAATGTCTACTCCTTAGGCTATGCTCTGAATGTGTGCGTCCCCCAAAATTCACACGCTGAAATTTTAATGCCCAGTATGGTATTAGTAGGTGGGGCCTTCGGTAGGTGCTAGGTCATGAGGGTGGAGCCTTCATGAATGGGATTCGTGTTCTTATAAAGAAGACCTCACAGGCTCCCTCACCCCTTCCACCATGTGAGGACACAGCAAGAAGTCTGCAACCAGGAAGAGGACCCTCACCAGAGCTCAAACAGGCTGGCACCCTGATCTCAGGCTTCCGGCCTCCAGAACTCTGAGAAATAAGTGTGTGTATCTGAGCCATGAAGTCTCTGGTATTTGGTTATGGCAGCTTGACTGGACTAAGATAACTTCCCTTAAAGCACCCAAATGGAAGTTTATCAAAGGTTTACAAAGGAAATTGTACTACAAAACAGAAATAAAGAGACCCCGGAAAGATTCCCATTGGAGACAGAAATACAAAGATGATGTTTGCTGAGTACAGGTTTCTGAAGCAGTGTGGATGCTGAGAAGTCATTCTATAATTGAAGCAATGTCTAGATGAACAGAATGAGGAGGTTTGAATAATTCAGCTTAGCAACCAGTTGATTTGGGAGGAAGGCATATTCTGAATGGCTCTTCTAAAAGGCTTTGTTTACGTGGACAGAAATTGATTTTTTTTTCCAATAGGTGAGAAAGGTCGTTAACAAAAATCACTTTCCTTCCACCATATAAATGCTGAACCACATTTTATGACCTTACTGATAGGCGCAGACAAAAATTTTAGAGTATGATTCTAAACATCTGTCTGTAATTTAGTGGCATAAAACTGAGGCAGTTTGCAATAAAAAACTTATTTCAAATGGTAGGCAGGTTTGTGTGTGTGTGTGTGTGTGTGTGTGTGTGTGTGTGTGTGTGTGCGCGTGTGTGCTTTGTTTTCTGTTGTTTGGCGATGTATCAGACAGTAATACACATGGACATTTTTTTACCACTATTACAATATTATAATATTGTTCCTGGAAGATACAGTTAGTTTCCTAATATGGATTCATGGAGTACATACCCTCAGGCAATTAGAACTGTAAAAAATTCCAACTTTTCAAATGAGAAGACCAATCTGTAGGTCAGTGTTTTCCTAATTATGGGTTGCAGCTTGTTTTTAGGTCATGAAATCATTTAGTGGGTCATGGCGATTTTTTTTAATGGAAGAGAAAAAAGTTAGAAAATATCAAAATTATGAGAGCATATGGTGAATTTTATTTCATAAAACTTTGTTTCAGTAGGTATTGAGTATGATATAAAATATTTTCTCACTGTTTTGATCAAAATCATTTGAACTTGGAGGATGTTACGCTAAATGAAATAGACAAAAAAGACAAATACTGTATGACCTCACTTATATGTAGAATCTTAGAAGACTAGAAGTCATATAGAATCAAAGAGTAGAATGGTGGTTGCCAGGGGCTTGTTGAATATTGGTCAAAGAGTACCAACTTTCACAGTCAGGAGGTGAAAAAGTTCTAGGGTAGCTAATGCACAGCATGGTGATTATAGTTAACAATACTGCATAGTATACTTAAATACAAAATAAAATAAGAGAGAGATCTTAAGTGTCCTCACCACACACACAAAAGATAACTATGTGAGGTGATACATGTATTAACTAACTTGTTTGTGGTAAGCCTGTCACAATGTACATGTATATTAAAACATCACATTGTACATCTTTAAAAAAGCCACACTGTACAACCTAAATATATACAGTTTTAATTTGTCAATCACACCTCAATAAAGCTAGAAACAATTTAGGTGTACAAAATCATCTCTAGGTCCACCTTTCCCAGGGTAGTAGATATGAAAGTTAAAATGAAAATTATTCTCAGAGTGAACAGATGTTATCCATTTGACCCTTTCAGCATTTTTTTTTCTTTTTAGCACTTATTCCTAGTTAAAGGTAATGCATAAATATATATTCACCAGTCAGTGACCTCTGTTCTAAATAGAAATAAATGTAGTGGAATGTTTTATGAAAGGTGATGTTGCAACTTGGAAAATACTTTCACAGAGAGATAACCCACTCTGCAAATTCAAGGTTACTCAGAGTTTGACTAATTTTTACAAGTCATAGTCAATAACTAATGAGACTTAAAAATTAATCACAACTTAGAGGGAAAAAATGCGAGAGGGTGAATAATATATTGAATAGTCTCTAACTTATCGAATTTATTTTGAATTCATCACCAAAGAACAATATTTTCCAAGATGGCTTTTCAACCAAATGACTTACCTTCATCCTGGACTACAGAACTTATTATTTAGAAGTAGCACACACGTGTGTGTGTGTGTGAACAACAACATGTTATTAGTGTTTTATTCTTCTAGATTTTCGTTATCTCCTACATTTTTGCAACCAAGCTATTTCAAAAAAGAAGTAAAATAGGACTTTCATTCTTCAGTGCTCATGCTGTTGATAAGAATAGGGTAGATATAGTTTTCAGTGTATAAGACTTTCACCTCCAAGGTAAAGGAAATTGAAGATGATTCAAAGAGATGGAAAGATATCCCATGCTCTTGGACTGGAAGAATATTGTTAAAATGGCCAAACTACCCAAAGAAATCCACAGATATAATGTGATCCCTATCAAATTAACCATGGCATTTTTTTCACAAAACTAGAAGAATAATCCTAAAATTTATTTGGAAACACAAAAGACCCAGAATTGCCAAAGCAATCCTGAGGGAAAAGAAAAAAGCTGGGGGCATAATCCTTCCAGACTTCAGACAATACTACAAAGCTAAAGTAATCAACACAGCATGGTATTGGCATAAAAACAGATATATAGATCAATGAAATAAACCCAAACACCTACAGTCAATTAATCTTTGACATCGGAGGCAAGAATGTACAATGGAGAAAAGACAGTCTCTTCAGCAAGTGGTGTTGGGAAATCTGGACAGCCGCATGTAAATCAATGAAGTTAGACTACTTCCTCCCACCATACACAAAAATAAACTCAAAATGGCTTAAAGACTTAAATATAAGACAAGACACCATAAAACTCCAAGAAGAGAGCATAGGCAAAACATTCTCTGACATAAATCATAGCAATATTTTCTTAGATCAGTCTCCCAAGCCAAAAGAAATAAAAGCAAAAATAAACAAATGGGACCTAATCAAACTTATCAGCTTTTGCACAGCAAAGGAAACCATAAACAAAATGAAAAGACAACCTAGGGACTGGGAGAAAATAACTGCAAATGATGCAACCAACAAGGGCTTAGATTCCAAAATATACAAACAGCTCATACAACTCAATATCAAAAAAACAACCCAATCTAAAAATGGGCAGAAGACCTAAATAGACATTTTTCCAAAGAATACATATAGAGGGCCAATAGGCACATGAAAAGATGCTCAACATTTCTAATTATTAGAGAAATGCAAATCAAAACAACACCAGTCAGAATGGCTGTCATCAAAAAGTCTGCAAACAATGAATGCTGGAGAGGGTGTGGAGAAAATGGAACCCTTCTACACTGTTGGTGGAAATGTAAATTGGTACAGCTACTATGGAAAAGAGTCTTGGAGGTTCCTTAAAAAACTAAAATTTGAAGTACGATATGATCCAGCAATCCCACTTCTGGGCATTTATCTGGAAAAGACAAAAACTCTAATTCCAAAAGATACATGCACCCCAATGTTCATTGCAGCACTATTTACAATAGCTAAGGCATGGAAGCAACCTAAGTGTCCATTGACAGATGAATGGATAAAGAAGATGTGGCACATATATAAAATGGAATATTATTCATTCATAAAAAAGAATGAAATGATGCCATTTTCAGTAACATGGATGAACCTAGAGATGATCATACTAAGTGAAGTAAGTCAGAGAAAAGACAAATATCATATGATATCACTTATATGTGGAATCTAAAAAATAATACAAATGAACTTATTTACCAAACAGAAATAGACTCACAGACATAGAAAATAAAATTATGGTTACCAAAAGGGAAAGGGAGGGGAGGGATAAATTAGGAGTATGGGATTAACAGACACACAATACTACACATAAAATAGTTAAACAGTAAGGATTAACTGTATAGCACAGGGAACTATATCCAATATCTTGTAACAACCTATAATGGGAAAATAATCTAAAAAAGAATCTATATTTGAATCACTTTCTTGTACACCTGAAGCTAACACAGTATTGTAAATCAACTATACTTCAACAGTAAATGAATAGGGTATATATATAATACAGAATGATTTCCCTTTGTTAAACCAAATATTAGTGTGCTCCATGTATGGGAAAAAATGAAAATCTTTGAAACATAAATATTTTCTTTGGACTATATAAGAGTGAGACTATATAAAATTTTGGGTTTCACATCTGTTCTCCTCCATTTGCACAGATTCTTAGCTAAATTGTCAAAAACATCTGAAGTCTACTTTTATCATATTTAAGCAAATCTATTAAGGTAAATTAGTTATTGCATATTGGATTCCTTTGTTCTTTTATATTTTAATAAACACAGTTTAAAACAGATGAGAGTATCTTGGAGTCCTAAATTAGACCAAATTAAATTAGTAAATGTCTATTAATCACTATGTTTAAGATTCTATTCTTTTAATTATAATGGTTCCTGTTATGTGGAAAACCACCAAGAGGTTGGGTTTGCTCAGTGAATGCCAGAAGGGAGGCTTTCATCCTTATATTTTTATGTGTTTAAGCATTAGAAAAGAATCATTAAACATAACAGAATCTAATGGGGAATTTCTCAAATGTGGTCAATATTTGTATGTATATTTGTTTTATGTGTTATTCTGGTCTCTCCAGATAATTTCTATTTGTTCTAAATCTCTCCGGGTGGATTTATACTGGGAAGTAGTGCTAGAATATGGTGATCAATCATTTTGACTCTGGACATTCAGGGAGAAAGCAAAACTAACAACATAAGAAAGAAAAAGTAAACATCTAGGTATTTCACTATAGCTTTTGATTTCTCTAATTCAGAGACATCTGTGACATAATGGTTCCTGTCTTCCTTGAGTCCTTTTCAGTAAGAGTCCACAAAGCCAGGCCATACAGAAGCACACAGCCTACTGTATGAAAAGATACCTATCCTTGAGCAGGAGATATTCTGTGTTCAAGGAGCCACAGTGCTGAATTCAAACATTCCTGGAGCACCTCTTACGTTACAGGTGCTGCTGTATATGTGGGGCATGGCCTCTGCCTTCAAGGAGCTGATAGCATAGAAGAGAAATGAGATGGACCAAATCATACAACATGTTAGCAACTGTGTCAGGTGTGTGCATATGGTGTCACGAGTGAATACGGAATATTTAGAAATCAGAGTCCAGAGTCACACAGTTGAGCCTTCTGTTATGAACTTCCTCTCTTAGTATTTGGTACATCTGCAAGGGGCTCAGGAAACATTCTTTCTCCTTCTGTCTTCCATTTCTAAATAGTTCTTTACTTAAAATAAGTACTTACTTAAAACACCTATTGCAAGAAACATCTAGAGAAATTTGGTGATTTTTTAAAATTATTTATCAGTCCCATATCATACATTATTCTCTTTGTTTATGACATCTCACTTTGCAATCTCAGTTTTCTTTGCACCATCGTAATCAAGGAATATTCCAAGGTCGCCAAGTTTGTTCAAATAACAACAATATTACCTAAGTCTCAGTTTATCACACCACTACCATGTCAAGTTTAAAAATTACTCTGCTTAGCCAGGCCAGTCTGCCCTCAGTCGATACATATCTCCTGTCATTCCTGTTTGTACTCACCCCCCTTTTTTTCTGACACGTTATACAAATTTGGCAAGATCACTTTGAGCTTTTGATTCAAGCAGAATATACCTTTAAAGTCATAATTAAATCAATAGTCTTATTACTAATAGTAAAAGGTATTTGAATGCCCATAAAGTCAAAAGATAAACTACTCTTTCTTATGTTAATCAAATAAACATTCTTTGTTTTTAAACATATAACATTAACTTAGAGGAGTATCCACTGCTCTATTCAAAATGAACTAGCATTTGCAAAAAAAAAAATGGAAGATTTCAGTCCTCTGAGACAGTCTCAACCAACTTTCCTCCTTGCCCACCCTCACCATCTCAGCGAGGTTCTGTTTCCCTCATTCAATCCGCACTCAGCGCAGCTAAGAGAGTACCTCCAAAGTCTGATTCCAAACATAATCATGAGCATGTGACACCAACACAGCAACAACAGAACTTAAGCTGTGGAAATCACGATAGTTTCAGGAGCGAACACTGAATAGATTTCACTGACCTGAGGAAATATCTATCTGGCTCATCTTGGTCTGCGTGATGTTGATGTGAACGCTGACTTTGCTGTCAGTGAGGTCAATCTCCACGTTGCCCAAATTATCCGCAAAATGACTGAAAAGCAGGAGACCATTGGGGTTCCAAGTCCTGAACTGGAAACTAACCGAAAACAGGTCTTGATGAAGCCGTCCAGGCACCTCCAGGTAACTGGTAGCATTGAAAAAGACAGGTACCGTGTAGGGCTCCACGCATGCGAAACTCAAATTTCCCTGGAAAACAGAAGGGCATGCTTTAAGGAAAGTGTAGAATAAAATAAGCATCCATGGAAGACAGTAGACAAAGTGACAGTTTTACAAATTTCAAAGCAGAACTTGAGCCTGTGTGAAATTCTCACGTGCAGCAGTGTGACACGGATGCAGCAGTTGGATACCTCGGCATGTCCTTCCTGCTATAGCTAACAGGGTACGGCAGTTGGCTACCAAGTTGAGGGATTCGTACAAGCACCATCCAGCATGGAATTGAGAGACTGACAGCCGGATGTGATGGGCTGACTATGGAATGGATGTGTCCCTGTGTGGTGGGCTTGGGTGTGGACCACTGGACCTTCTGAAGACAGCAAGGAGCTGCTTTTCCCTCCCACACAACTGATGCTGCATCAGCCAGGGAGGGAATGCCTTTGTCCTCTTCTGGATGGCCTTGGTCAAATGTTTGTTAACATATAAATCTGGTCTCAGTGGGAACTATGATCATTCGGTTGCTATTTATTAAACTATTATGGGGCAAATGCTCTTGGGTTTTATCTCAATACCTAATATATATGAATTAATATTAACTATTTAGCATCAACATGATTGTGATTATCTCAGATTATTTTGTTATTCAACTCAAAAATCTCATTTAAATTCCCATGAAGGACTTCCCTGGTGGTGCAGTGGTTAAGAATCCGCCTGCCAGTGCAGGAGAGACGGGTTCGAGCCCTGGTCTGGGAAGATCCCACATGCTGTGGAGCAACTGAGCCCGTGCACCACAACTACTGAGCCTGCGCTCTAGAGCCTGTGAGCCACAACTACTGAGCCTGTGTGCCACAGCTACTAAAGCCCGTGCGCCTACAGCCTGTGCTCCGCAACAAGAGAAGCCACTGCAATGAGAAGCCCACGCACTGCAATGCAGAGTAGCCCCCGCTCGCCGCAACTAGAGAAAAGCCTGTGTGCAGCAACGAAGACCCAACGCAGCCAAAAATAAAATAAATTTATAAAATAAATTCCCATGAAGTGTGCATATATAACACATTAATGTTTGTGGAAACAGTGACATGAATGTACAAAAGGAAAAGAAAACTTGCAGTAATTAAAACTTCCTCCTTCCCCTTCACACCCCCTCTATTTGGTACAAGGAAATTTGATTTATTATTCAAATACATTGAGTTTTATATTCTAGTATCTAAGTACCTTCCTTTTAAAGATATGAAAATCTACATATTCTTCTATCTTTTTTTTTTTTTTTTCGGTACGCGGGCCTCTCACTGCTGTGGCCCCTCCTGTCGTGGAGCACAGGCTCCGGACGCGCAAGCTCAGCGGCCATGGCTCACGGGCCCAGCCGCTCCGCGGCATGTGGGATCTTCTCGGACCGGGGCATGAACCCGCGTCCCCTGCATCGGCAGACGGACTCTCAACCACTGCGCCACCAGGGAAGACCTTTCCATCTTTTTTTGAACCCACCATATCTTGAGGAATATGATTTGGAGACATTTTCACTTCATTTTTGTTTGTTTAACAACACCGCATATTTGTCCCTAGATGCATAGCTCTGCCACTTTAGTACATTAAGCTAGGCTGTCTCTCTGAATTAATATTCAAATTAAATTTGTGCTGTGACTTCACAGATGATTATTTTTAAATGCTTACTTTTCCCGATGAAAAGAACTGGTTGTGCATAATAACTGAGATGTCATAAAGGACTGCATGCCTGTGCTGTGGGGATTGTCTCCCCGCAAAGTTAAAGGTATTTTCTGAGTAATGGTGCTGACTCTGGATCCACCGTATAATGAGGAAATGGGTGTGTATATGGAGAGGGGTGCAGGATGAGTGCTGAGTCAATTCCACTGAACTATCAGCACCTGACATCTTTGAAAGCAAATTTCCTACGTAAATATTTGCCTTTGTAGAGCTGCTTGCAAATGTCCAGCTTGCCTCTATACTGCCTAAACTTTTAATACATAGGTATATTTTTGTTTCAAAGCCTTTTTTATGTTTGCTCATTCTATTTTAACAAACATAATTATAGATAATTCATGCTTTTCTAAATGTCTTTGTTTTTCAAGTTAAAATAGCATTTATAAGCACAATATATATTTTGTGGTTAAAGCTGGTTTTGGAATGAGTCCCCCGGAGTGCAATTCTCTGTAGTGTGGGTACCTAATTAATACATATGAGGACCAACTGAGAGGTTTGGGCAGAAATAACACTTTACTTCTTAAAGGTATAAATAATGGAAAAGGTATTATGATGATTTGGACTCTGTACCCTTTTATCTTAAGTAACAATTTCTGAGGAAACAAAAGGACTCTGATGCCATTTTATCCAAAACTTAAAATAGCCTATGTATAAATACTGCTCTAGCTAAGAAATAACACAGCTTGGAAAGAGACCATGACCTCAGGGGTCGGATACTGTGAATCCACAATCTATGTTTATTGGAAAGTTATTTTTCCAGTTTAAATATCAGTTTTCATCTACAAAATGTTTATGACAGTATCTCCCTTGTAGTATTGTTCTTAGATTACCATAAATGTAACAGGTCTTGTACAGTGCCTTTTGCCTGTACATGGAGCTATTATTATTTTTCTCTACAGTCAATATATCTTATGAGAAAATTTCACCAAAGTTCAATTTTTAACTATTAGTATAAATTCATCATTATTTTTAAGAAAGATAATTAGTAAAGAAAAATTTTGCATTAAATTATTATTTTATAGTTTCTTATATCCAACCTGAACTCTTGGTTATTCATTCAGCATTTCCATTTGTCCAGTAATTTTATGAAAACCCTAGACTCAAGTTTGGGTTAACAAGACCAGAGTCTTTTAGAGCATAGCACAAATACTCATTATATTATCCACTCCTGCTGGCTCCCAAATATATGGACCTCTGGATTCCCAGGCTCTTCTCAATTACATTTTGGGATTAAAGAAACTCCTGCTCTTGCAGAGCCATAAGGAACTCACATACCAGATTTTTAAGTTGATATCTTGTAGTGATCCTATATGGTGTCGTAGGAACGCAAGTGTGCTAGCATGTTCTTTGATTTCTACTCTCCTTCTTGAAATAGTTCAACCTGGAAACACTCACACCAGAGTCAGAGAAGACCACTGTGAGCTTCTGGGTCACAGATTTCACTATCCAATCTAATCAATCTTTATTTAATTGCATAATATTTGGTATGTTTAGCTTGGACAAGAAGTTTATTTCTTTACATATTTGAGTGAATTAACTTTGGAAACATGGAAGTAAATATAATAAAGTTCCTGGTTTTAAAACTTTTAAAATATTGAATTGCATCATAATCAAGAAATGCAGAGCTATATACGATGTGACATTTGGAAACATGAGGCTGCCGATATAAGGGCTGCTGAAAGGCTGCGATGAGGTATGCCTGTTCCTCTGCCATGGGGAATCCAGAAACACTGGGGCTGAAATTCTGGGCCCCATCTGAATCAAACTTATTGCCTATTTCTGGTTCATTTAACTCAAACACTGGTATCTATTCTCAGAGTAAATTCAATATCTCCGTATCTTCAGGTAACTCTAAAGTTAGTTTTATATGGTTGAACTCACCACAAGCCTGACGATAAATGCTATGATGCTGTTGTTTATTAACAGTCCAGACGCAATAAAATTTCTTTGATTTTTCTATGAACCAATATTTTGGGGGTGAAAAACCTTACCACATTTGAGGGTTCTAGTTTCTTCCTTCTTGCGAGATCAGTTATGTTGATGCCATTGTAGTTAATGTTTTCCATGCAGCCTTTGAAATTCTTTCTACTGCTGGAACTTGGCTTACCGGAGAAAGGTATGCCTCCAAAGGTTATCTTTGGGAAAAAAAAGACGAAATGTCAACATTCATACTGTATTCAACTTAAAAAAAAAAAAACATTTACAATAAATTAGACAAAACTACTATTAGATCCAAGGTCAGTTATCTTTACCTCGACCAATATATACAGACATTTTTTTCTGCCTCCAAAGTCTGTTGCATATTAAATTATGTTGTTATTGAAGTATATGCTAATTGTCATTAATTCTGAAAATTAGACTGTAACTTGAACAAGAAAATAGCAACAACCCCTAGCATTTTAATACACAGAAGACAGTTTATCAATTTTCCTGGGACTGTTTTAAAAGATTGTACACAGCAAATATCTTTCATTAAGTAATATTAAGAATACATTTTTATGCTTATCATTCAAAGACATACTATCAATAAATGCTTCTAGCCATTATGAAATAACCAGCATTAATATATTAAGTTTATAAAACTTCAGCCAAAAGCAAGGAAAATTGTATTCAGCTTATTTAGACATTATAGTCTAATGACCATTAGAGTAAAAAATTCATTGGTCTTATTTGAATGCAGAAAATAGTTCCAAAAGTCTAATTGCAACATTGATTAGGAACATCTTCAGATTTGGGGGCCATGATTTGAGAAGTACAGGTTTAAAGATATTATAGGTCTCCTAGGTCCTAAGGAATAAGGTCAATGCTCCTTGCTGTGATTCTTAAGCAATCATTGCCTATAAAAAGAGAGTATATATTTTTCTACATATTTTTGATCCAATTATAGTACTAAATATCAATTTCATATAATACAAAATTATACTTAATTATGTATTGCCAATGACATTTACTGCTAACAAAGAATTAGTAGTGAATGAATCTATTAATCATAGCTGTAATATCAAGATATATAAACCAGATATATTTCTCTTAATTATTATTAAATTACCAATTTTTCTTACAAAGTTTTGAAAATGAAAGACATATTTCAATGTCAAGACTTCATATTTTATATATAAAGCAGAGATCTTTGGGTTTTAGAAGACACAAATTATGCTTCTGTTATTTATGTTTCGGCATTTTATTTTTACTTTTTAATTTTAAAAAAATTTAAATTTTTAAAATTATTTTTTAACCATTTTTAAATTTTTAATGTACAATGTTGTTAGTTTCAGGTGTATAGCAAAGTGATTTAGTTATACACATATATATATTCTTTCTCAGATTCTTTTTCATTATTATTACAAGATATAGAATATAGTTCCCTGTGCTCTACAGTAGGTCCTTGTTGTTTATCTATTTTATATATAGTAGTGTGTATATGCATTTTAAACGCTTAACTGGTTTTAGGGACAAAGCACAAATTAATGATGGTTTATGAGACAGTATAAAAAACCAAAAAACCTCACTTAAAATAAAATTAAATGTATTAATACCGGTTAGCTGTATATATATCATTTACCTTAGATTTTAAACATGGGAAGAAAAGAGAAAAACTAAGAATGCATAAAAAATAATAAGGAAACTACAAAATGAATAATAGAGTATTCTAAAATAGATTAGGAAAATATTTTCAAGTGGCACTGAACTGAACTTATTAGGTGCTATATACATGTAATTAATAACAAAGGTAAGAATTAATGATACTTTAATGGAGTGTTGTATTTCCCATTTAAAATTCATTTTATCAATTTTATCAATTTCTGCTCCAGTAATAAAATCTTCCAGCCTTAATGACATGCAGCATCACATTTTGAATAATATTACTAAATGCTATTTTAAAGTATTGTTTTATTCCTTCTCTGGGTGCGTAGTTTCTTTACGGGGGGACTCTCATTTTCCTTCCAGATGATGATTCATACACTCCTTACGGTTTCTCTGTTTTCAACAACCTTTGGCTCATGTCCTACCTTATAGAAGGTACCCGGGTGAAGCACCACAGGCTCAATTTACCAGATTCCTTACAATTAAGAGATGTGGGTTCAAATCCCAATTCCTAATGTAACTCATCATTTGCTATTAGGTGCTCACTACTTGTTTCTTGTTATGTATTCTCATCAATAAAAGGAAACACGTTGTGATATTGTAATCATTCTCATGGTAAAAAAAAAAAACTGTTGCAGTTGTTAGATTAATAATCTGATACTGCTATGACTCACACAATTGCCTTATGAATGGCACTGCCATTCAATGACAATGTTGACTCTAAAAAAGAATTGCACTGACCTTTTTTTGTTAGCTACCAAGAGTTTCCAAAGGGTGGCAGAGACTGCTAGATACCTCTGAGTGTCCTTTCTCCCACCTTCTTTAAGAAAAAAACGATTGCTTTTCAGCTAGGCACAGGCTCCCCAGACAATACATGGCATTTACCAACCTCTTTGAACAAGTATTGGTCTCATGAGATTTAAGTGGAAGGGTTGTGTGTGACTCCAAGAACTATAATTAAAGGGATGGGGGGGCACAGTCTTCTTCACTCCCTTCCTTTGCACTGTCTGGAATACAAAATGGAACGTGAGTGACTATCCTGGAGTGATTTGCAGAGGGGATGGAGTAGCAGCAGGATAAAAGTAGACTGTGGTCTTGATGACCATGATGCTGCCATTTGAGCCCAGGGCTACCTGCCTGTAGGCTCCTTTTATGTGAAAGGAATAAACATGTATCTGTTATGTTCAGTCTTATTAATTATAACTGATATATGTGGTGATTTCTATTACTTCCTGTTGTCTCCTCACATAACCCTATGAGCAATGTGCTATTATATTCACTTTATAGAAAGGGAATGTGATTTCACCACTGTCACACAACCAGTTAGGGGCAAAAAGGGATTCAAACCCAGGACTATGGCTCCAATTTGAGCTCATGCCATTGATTCTCTACAAAATCTCAACCGGTTTCTAAAATCCTAGCCCAGTTCTGCAGTGGGCAAGGGGGAGGCACTCTTCTACTTTCCAAGCAGAGCTGTATGGCAAAGGCAAGGGCATAACATCCAAAGTGGGTGTATCTTGGCATTTGGATAAAGAAGGGAGAGAAGCCAGGACAAACACCAGTCTGCTGTCCTGCCCTGTGTTGTCACTGGCTGGAGGAGGAAGAATGAAGTGAACTGCCTCTGTACACCCTTGCACGCTTCTCAGGTCACCATGTAGCTGCAGCTTGACTGCAATGGTGACTTGCTCACTTTTAACAGGCTACAGAGAGGTCAGTGAAATGAATGGTTAAGGCTTCTCCCCCACAGAAATGCCCAAATTGAGTTATGTCAAAGGAACAAACTTGTCTTCTATTGCTTCTTTTATGATGTATCAATATATCCCCGGGAATGAGGCTAGGTATTATTTAATTAACCACTGGCAGCAGTGTGATGCATCCTGCCAATACTGGCTCATGAGAACTGATTGTTAGAGTCATTGTTAAAAATTAAATTATATAAGCTTTAAATTCAATACATTAAACAAAAAATTAATAACTACTCAGAACTCATGTCTACATTTTCCTATCGTGTATGCTCTTGAGGTTATTTATGTTTATTTTGTCTACAGGATGGAAATATTGAATAATGGTGTAGTATAATAAATATTTTTGGTCTTTGTTCCCAGTTCCTGGCACAGAGCTCCTAAAATCCTTACAATTTCCTGAGTAACAGGTGTGTCTTTTGTTAGTCATAATGAACCCTTTCGTGCAAGGAGATGTGTGCAAAAACACTGAGAGACCGATTCTACTATAGTCCCTAATTTTCTTTAAACAAATAAGCCAAGAGAATCCCTTTATCTTCAGGTAAACATGTTGAGATATAAAGGTAGGCCCAACCATTTTCATTGCAGCTTTTGCCAATAACTGCAGGATCTGAGGAAAGTAATCAGGTAGTAGCTCTACGAAGAGAAATATGTTGCGTCTCTCCTGATTCTTTCTAGTAAATTAAAATTTTTTTCCTGTGTCTCTCTAACAAATAAGTCTCAGGCATTTTAGTCTACAGGTGAGGTTCTCAAACATGGTATTCTATCTAGAGGGGCTTCGAAGTGTCGATGAAACTGCTGACCCCATAGAAAGCATTGTGTGTGCCTGAATATTCATAGATTTCATCAAAAACTCAAAGGGTCTATAACCCCAAATTTTTAATTCTGTTTTTGAAAATTGGAATTGTGTTTGCCCATTACTAATGTTCCAGGATTTCTCACCTCTTCTATGATACTTCAAAGTTTATTAATGGAGAATGAATAATTCATCTTTAAATTCTCTCCTACAGTAGGAGATAAGCCACATAAGTCAAGATTCATATTAATTTACAGAAGACAGAAATTTTAGGGATTTTCACATTCTTTCCCTTTCAACCATCATTTTTACTTTAAAGAGATATTTGGAGGAGTAATTATTTCCTGATAACCTTAGATTTATTTTAATGTTAATAAGGTCTCTATATCAAAGTTTATTATGGCATATTCTATTCTAAATTTCTATTTAGAAACATATATAATGTATTTATATTACAGAAAATTTAGAAACTATTTAAACATATAAAGAAAATAACAGTTGTAAATCCTGACTTTTTCACTTACTATGTTATGGTAAAGCACATTCTATGTTCTGAAAGATTTATGTACGGATATCAGTAACATACATATATGTATATGTATATCTCTGCAGTTTCAAAACTGGGGGCCAAGGCACATGGAGATGGCACAGCAAACTCATAGGGGTGCCCCAGTGATGAACATCTTCTTACAAAACTTTTATCCCTATTTATGATTAACATTTTTGATGGACATTTTAAGGTTGAACTGCTCTCCAAATAATTAAAAAACTTGATACGCCTACCAGTATATTATGAGAATATATATTTTTTAATGGCAACAATATGATCATTGATTATTTTTTAATCTTTGATCATTTGGAAGGTAAAAAAATATTTTTATTTATGGACAATCTCTTTAAAATATTCTGTATTTTTATTTCTTTTATGACAATGATATCTGAGAAAACAGAACTTGTCAATGACTTAACATATACCAGAACTCAGGATTTCTTATTCAATATTTTGTAATAAATATTAGACAATCCTATGTACATAATATACTGTACATCATCAAGAACAGGTGATTTATGTCATAATTAACTACCAAAGAAAAGATTACAACTTAAATTTATTGTGGTTTCGTTAAATGGCCATGATAACATGATAAATGGTCCTTCTCTTTAAATATATCAGTATGTTATTTTGGTACCAAGTTTTTAAACATGTTTTAAGAACTCATTATGAATAATTTAGAAATAAATAAAACGACATATTAACAAATTAGGTTGTCAAGTTGTAAGTTAAGTTTTCTTTGGAGGATAAAATGAAAATGGTATAGGAAGGTATATGATTAACAATAATACAACAAGACAGTAGGAAACTGAGGCAGCCACTTGATGCGTTACAACTTACACATCCTCAAATTTACCTCATAGTCCAAATCCAGGTAGTCGAACTCCCCATTGGTGCGGAAGTGCTGTGTGCTTCTGTCCAGGGTGAGGTTGATGCTCCGGCCCTGGCGCTCAATGACCACAGAGTGCCAGTGGTGATCATCCAGCAGACTTCCTGTCCTCACGGACGTGTGGCCATATATGGGGCCAAGCTGGTTGCTTCCTGAGTGGAAAAGAAACAAGGCAAAGCCATCACAACTCTATGTCGAAGTAGACCTTTCATCTACAACACCAAGGGCTGACGTTTCTCTAAAGCTCTGTCTATTGAAGTTAACATGGGAAAACCAACATGTAACTACACTTAAAAACAGTTGTATGTTCAAACTACATAAAAGCTATTAAAGACGGAAAAAAATCTGCTCCCTTAAAAAACATGAGCTTTTTTTTTTTTTTTTCCAATTACTGTGCCATGAATTCTGCTAAATTTGGTAGATTCTTTATAAAGTCAGTGCCCCATGGGCTCTGGGGCCACAGCGCCTGGATTCTGATGCTGGTTCCACCATTGGCTTGCTGCATGATCCTGGCCAAGGTGACAGTTCTCTGGGCCTCTCTTTCCTCACATGTAAAAAGGGAAGAATAATAGTACCTGCTTTACAAGGTTGCTGTAAGGATTAAATTAATTAGTACAAGCAAAGAACTTACACACTTCTTGACATATAGTGAACATTCATTAAATGTTACCTGTTCATTTTTTTATTATTATTGTTCTTGTTATTATTTTTGGTCAAGAAAACACGGCATGACAATTTTCAGTTTTTTTTTTTTTTGATTCCAAAAGCCATAATCAGTATAATATTTAACGTCATGGAAAGTTTACCCAAGTTATACGTTAAAATAAAAAACTGCAAAATTATATATGCAGCATTAATCCAGTTTTGAAATAAGATCTCCACAGCAACAAGACTATAAATAAGAGTGGAAGGTTGTGAGAATCTGAAATGCTTACTAAAGTCATCTCTGGATGCTGTTTACATATTTTTTTACCATTTTTTTTTTTGTCTAATCAAGCATTGCTTTTGATGGTCAGGCAAAGCTAAATGCTATAAAAATACAATATTGCTTCAGAATAAAGAGCATAATAGAAATCAGAGAAACACACAATTGACTGAAGAATTAAATTATTTTCATTTTTTCACATTTAGGATGCTAATATGCCTATACCTGACATTTTCTATGGATTTCCTAGATGAAATTTCTTTCCTTTTGGTGATGAAATCAAATGTTGCCCTGTGATTGTGATTATGATTGTGTATGTACATTGGCGGTGGGACAGGGAGAAAGAAAAGAAAGAATAAATTTAAGTGAAAGACTACATTCAGTTTCATTACTTTAAATATTTAGACTAGAAGGCTAAGCAGCAACTCACGTGCCTGATATTTAGGTAACAGCATTAAAGAGTGACAGTGGATATTTGAGTGGATGTGTTTCCATCGCTGTCATAAATTCTAGTCAATAAAACTCTACACAAACTGCTTTCCAATAATGACATGGTAATGGTAATGGTAATGGTAATGGTAATGGTCTTTTTAGTGAGGCCATATGATCAGTTCTTGTTTCAGAACACTAATGTCACACTCTTACAAGCCCCAGCGGCTTTTAAAGGCTATTCTGTACATTTCACTTTTTTAAAAAAAACAGGAGAAAGGTTTGAAAAAATAAACGTCTTTGGATATGATCCAATTGCTCTGAGTATGTGTGTGTGTGTGTGTGCATGTGCGTGTGTGTATGTGTGTGTTAGCCTGCATGTTTTTAAAAAGCACTTATTTTTGGTTTTCTGGTTTCTTTTCCCCCATCCCTCTTTCTTAGCTTCTACTGAACCTTTTTTTCAAAAACTATTTAGGGATATGTTTCTCCCAGGTAATGCATGAATACATGTTTAATATTACAAATAGAGAATATTATAAAGAATTAATATGTAAAACATTAATCACTCATTTCCATCACTAAAGATAGCATGGTCTATTTCCTTCCAGACATTTTTCATTTATATACATTTAATTATATATACATATAATTATATAATACATATAATTCATACACATAATATAAAATATTGGTATATTTTCCTACGGTTCTCATTTAGTGCTGTACAGTATTCCCCAAATTATTCACAGACATTTTAAACACATACCCACCTATTTCTATATGTTAAGCTTTATTTCTTTCAATTTTTGTTATTGTAACGAATATTGCAAAGTACATCCTTAGACTTAAATCCTAAAGTTATTTCTTATTATTTCTTTATATAAAGAATTTTAAATATCTGAAGATACATTATCAAGTTGTTTTCTTGAAATATTTTCAGGAACAGTACAAAGAATCCTTTTTGTCACATAACTCACCAACACAGATACTATCATTTTTTAAATTTATTTACTTGAAAAAATTGGAATCTTGTTACTTTATTGTACATTTCTTTTATAGATAGTTTGAGCATTTGGTGTTTATAGATTATTTATAATGTTTCTTCTACAAGTTTTCCTTATATTTTTTGGCAACATTTTCCTCCTAAAGTCTTGGTATTATTACAGAGTGGAATGAATTTTTATTCATGAATGACATTAAAATTCTATATTTGACATTTGCATTTTCCCAGGTTTTGGCAGGCATTTTCATTTTATGATTTTTTAATATAAAAATTAAAATATTTCTGTGTAATTATATAATCAGCATTTTTGGATAATTTTCTTTTTTGTTCTAGAAATTATTATTTCTCTCAGAGATTTTGAATGTGAAAAGTTTTATAATAAAAGATAAATCTTTGTAGACACTATAGCAAGTATTATCATCCAAAAAAACTAACTGAAGTTTTAATTTTTAGTATAATTTTGATTTTCATAGTAATAAAAGTTAATATAAGGGACACAAGCCATATTTAAGAATGTTGGAACAACCATATTGATAAGGAAAGTAAATAGGCAGGATCTCTTTTTGTGTTCTAATTTTTAGTTTTATAGCTTTCCATTGGGATGCATTTAACATGTGAATTTTAAAAGATTATAAAAGAATTCTATAAAGATTATAAAGTCTTTTATATCTTTATAGACTATAAAATCTTTATAGAATTCTAAAGTCACTGCAGCATAAAAAATACAGAATATATGATGCCCTTCAAACAACTCTTGCATAAATCCCGAAATTTTTAGGCAAGCAAGAGAAGGATAAATGTACTGTTGATTTGCATGAATTGTAACTTTGAATGTCAGTATCTGTGTTGTGGATCTTCCCTTTAGCTTTAAGTAAACCTGAGCTACATTATCAACAACCAAACATGTGTTAGGATTGTCCACCTAAAAACAACAACAAAAGCCCAAAACAAAACAATAACTCCTTCTTTGAGTTTCATCTCATTCTCCAGTAAACAAATCATTTCTGATTCCTTCATTTCTAGTTGATAATATTTAAAATATTCATTCCCACACCTTTCATCTTTTCTCAACTGATGACAATAAAACTACTGTCCTTTTTATTCCACTGAGAATAAATCAACAGTAACCACAATGTTGCCAAACAGTGACCTCAGTTTTCTGTCTTCTTAAGTGACATTTTAGGCGAATTTGACACAGTAGACCATAGTAGACCGCCTCTTGTCCTTCCCTGGTCTCTGTGATGCCACATACTAGTATTTCCTCCTATCCACTGTCCACTTCTCCTCAGTCTCCATGTAGTATCTTCTCCTATTAATCTCATACATGCAACTCCCTAGTTGAAATCTCAACTTTGATGCCTAATAGGCAACTAAAATGCACCATATCCAAACAGATCTCTAGACTTCCTCTGTTGGAAAAAACTAATACTTCTCTATTAGAAGAAACTCTGTGGAGAAAATAAAGCTTTCTGTATTTCTGAAAATGGTGCTAATGTCCATTTGGAACTCAAGCCATACCCTAGGAATTATCCCTTATACATTATCTTTCTTTCTTACTCCATATCCAAAACATTACAAATGATACTGAATTTACCACCAGAATCATCTCCCAAGTGGATCAATTTCTCTACCTCTCCACTGATAGCCACCTTCTGCAAGCAGTGCTCTCACTGTACCAAGCAGTGTTGTCTCTCACTGTCTCTCACTGTACCAGACTCTCATGTTGATGCAAGTGTTTTCTCTTACAGAAGTCTCAGTACTTTAAAAAAAATAAGATCATGATGCTGTAGTTTAAAGCCTACTAATAGCTTCCCATTCTTAAAATAATATCTAAACCTTTTACCATGCCCTAAAGGACACTACAGTATTCCAACAATCCTCAATGTTTGGATTTCATCTTTTATCCTATTTACTCATTACAAATACCCACACCAGCCTTTTCCTGTTCCTTGAGCATGTCAGGTCTTAGTCTTTCGTGATTCCCTCCTCTCAATTAACCTTCTCTCAGATATTTTTAGGGCTTGTTTTTGTCATCACTGAAATCTCAGCATGAATATCTTCTCAGGGAGGACCTTCTTCACTACATATTCTAATGTTGACCCATCTTGCCTATGCAATATCCTTTATATATTAACCTATTTAATTGATTTCACACTCCTCATCATTATTTGAAGTCATTTCTTTGGATTTAGTTGTTTTATAAAAATAGTAATAGATAATATAGTGTCTGATGCCCCCACTGTGTCATAAACTTCATGAACTCAAAGAACTCCATTTTCTTCACCCCTGTATCCTAGATGCTCGTATAGTACCTGCAGAGTACAGGTGTTTAATACATATTTTTGAATGAATACGTATATCAATATATATCAACCACTATGAATTAAAACTGGATTGACAATATAATGTGAACTCCTTTTGCAATTTACATTTTAAGGATTAAAGACCATTAGCATTTAACTAACGGGAAGACTAATAAATGAAAAGAATGGTGCCAAAAGTCAGGACATACCTAGGTTTAAACTGAAGACCAGCTTGGCTTTTTTCAGTTCCAAAGTAATATAATCCCCTTGCTGTCCTTCCCCGTGCAAGATTACCCCTTCACTTTCGGAGGTTTTAAATTTCAAAGCAATGACATCTTTCAGTGTTTTCATCTTCTTGTTTCTGAATCTATATGGTAACACAACATGACCATCAAAGTTGATAACATCAGCCCCTAAAAGAAGAAATAAATAATATGTTAGTTTAATTATTGTATGTTGTCATCCAGTGTGAAGTATATCTTCTTTCAGTGAGTGTCCACACAGAATAAATGAGAAAAAGGTGTTTTTTTCTTGAAAACTCTTTAGCCCTGGGTTCTTGTTCTATTTCTTATTTTGGTTGATTGTGTGTCCTGAAGTGGATTTTATGGGAAGTACTTATAAAGAATGATCACAGAAACCTTTATCAATATAAACTGTAATACTAATAACATAAATTCCATCAATGACTTTACACGTGTCAAATTTTTAACTTAGAAGTTTGGAGTTTACTTGAAAAAAGTAAAAATTTTAATCCCTGAGATATTATGAGATTTTATTATTTTCCTTCTTAAATGAGGCTGAGTGTTTATGATTTCAAATATATATCAACATTTTGCTCACAAATTTTATTTTCCATGACATAACAATGAAGGATCTTGGAATGCAGGGTTTAGGGTATACTCATTTTTCCAATGGTTTTTATATTCTACTACAGTTTCACTTAACTTTATGGTAGTGCCTAGATACAGTGAAGTGAACTTTAAGAAGCTTTTACCATTTGCTTCTAGGGCTCGTGTCTGTCTCAAATTCCTTGTTAGCCCCTTGCCTTTGGAATGGAGAATTGGGTTGCCCATGTTTTCGACTACACTAAACAAAGACATCCTCACCCATATATAATCAGAAGAACAAGTATCTGGTCTATACTGTGATAAGAGTAGTTCTAATTTTATTTTAGGGAATTTCATTGAAAACATGAAATATAAACTTTTTTAGAAATGTGAACAATTTTTTCACCACGCTCAGAAACAAGGGATGGTGGGCAATAGTTTAATAATTGCTACTTATTCACACCAGAAATAGAAAATGAGATGATTTTATTTATTACACACTGTTGGTTAGTGGGTTGCCAACCCACGGAATGGTCAACGATGAACTGTAATCATTCAGATCAAATTTTAAGTACAAATAGAGCTTAGTTACCATAATTAGACCTTTATCATTGAAAATACTTTTAGCTCTTAATATTAAATTGTAGAGAATCTAGACAAATTGGACAGTTCTAATTATCTTAGAATTATAAGCCAGGATGAAGCTGCCTCTCAGTTTGGGGTAAGGTCTTGCCAAAGAATCCACAGGGAGACACTGGAGAAAAATAATAGCAAGTTTAAAGCCTGTCAGAGAAATATCTTCTCATTACACGTCCTAGTTCTCTGGCACTGGTTTACTTCAGTCAGCATGGGGAATACTTTGGATCCCGGTAACAGTAACGATAGCACGCTACATCATGGCAGCCTAGGCGGAGGAGCAGAGCTACCACAGGTATATTCACCCTTCTGTGCAGTACCGACAGCATATTCACTCTTTCTGTGCAGTGCTTGCCAGTATAAGTTTTGCTTTTAACTAATTCTATAAAGTGAATTGATATGAATACAGTTATTTCAAATATTGCTTAGAATATCTCTAACTTTTCCCTTCAAATCATCAATAGATTTTGAATATTTAAAAATATCCTACCACCGCAAACATTTATGTTTTTAAATAATAGTTCAGAGAATTGTTACATTCTAAAAAGTTCACAAAGAAAAATATAACTTGGAATTTTGTTTTAATTCTTAGAGTCAATAATTTACTATAAGACTGTATAATCATAAACATTTTCTTAATCAACAGAATTCTGTTCTGAGAGTGTGAATCCCAGAGGTTTATTTACTATGGAGGAAAAAAAGCAGCCATTAAATTTTGGCTTCTGCTAACACTGCCAAGCCAATTAGATTTTAGCTTAATCATCTATACTGTCACAACTGAATTCCAATTGCAATATCTTTATCATTTGTGATGAGAGATAAAACAGAGAAAACGTGGAATCTGATTATTGGATCCCAGATTGAATTTATAATCCAGCAGCTGGCTGAAATGACTTTTTGTCTTGAAAAGTGTATAAACAAAAAGTCAGAAGGAGGGAGTAAATTCTGAATTCCAGAAAGTAATTTTGCAGTCAATTTCATATCAACAACAGTCATTTTATATACCTTCAATATACATTAATTGACAAAAAATATTCCCCATTCATCTCTTAGGAAGTAAATGTTCCTGGAGCTTAGACAGAGGAAAGAATTCACCCCTCTCCCGTTTCCTCCTAACTCAAAATCAGGTCCAGGTACAGAATAGTGACTTATGCAAATGTTGATGCCTTTCTTCCTTACTTTTAGGGCGATGAAATAAGTGACAAGAAGGATGGTCATCATTTAGACAGTCCTAGGATGTTAAAAAAAAAAAACACAAGGAATGTTTTTCATGAGGACCAAACCTCATTTTACAAATAGTTAAGTGGTCAGTGGTCGGTTGAGAAACTAATAAAAATGCTCTGCAGGTCAGATCACTCACATCACAAAATCCAAACTGTTCTTCTAGGAATGGGTTAAATGCTTGCACAATATTAGCATATGGATGTGAACTCAGAGTTGGCTTTGAAATTACAAAATTCCTAGAAATAATCTATCATATATAATTTATACATAAGCACGCACCATACACTTTTAAGAGAGTCTGGGATATTGTAAAATCCATCAGAGTTTAGTTCCATTTCCTACAAAATACATTACAATTTCATTTGACATCTAATAGTATGTTGTGCTTATTTTGGGACAAGCCATATTTTTTCCCCTATTACCCTGATTGCTTTTCACTCCCTAGAACAAAGTTTTCTATGCAGTGATTAAATATGTGTGGTTGAACTGTTTAAGCAATCTGAACAGCAATATGGCTAGTCAAAAAGTGAATGCGAAATCACAGTGCTTCCATGATTTTGTTTCTAACAATAACTCAGAGAGCTGGTAACGTGCCCAATTCATCAAATCGTCACAGCAGAGAAGGCTTTTATTTTAAAACATTTCATTGTTACTTAGTCTTTACTGTCTGAATTTGGAGATACTCAGATGAGATAGTTTGGAAAATTGTTTATCATCTAAAGATTTTATTATTTTAAAAAAGTACCTTTGCTGATTTTATTTTATTATTTTTATTTTTATTTATTTATTTATTTATTTAAATTTTATATTATAAATAAATTTTATTTATTTATTTTATTTATATTTATTTATTTATTATTTATTATTTTATTATTTAAATATTTATTTAAATATTTATTTATATATTATATATATTTATTTATTTATATATAAATAAATAAAATAAATTTTATTTATTTATTTATTTATATTATTTTATTATTTTTATTTATTTATTTATTTTATTTATTTTTTATTATTTTATTATTTTAAAAAAGTACCTTTGCTGATTTTTACTACAAATGTAATATATGTTTAAAAAGAAATGAACAATACAGAAATATAGAATGTAGAATGTGAATCCCCAAGACAAGAGATCACCAGTCTTAATGGGTAACCAGTGTTGATGGTGTGTCATTCTAGATTTTATGCATCTCTCTATCTAATGTATGGAATAATGCAAGAAACTATACATTATTACATATACGTGTGTGTGTGTAAACAGAGAGAGAGAGGAAGGGAAAGAGAAAGGAGAATGTCATTTCATTTAATTGTGGTTCAAAATGTATAATAATAGCTTGAGCTTTGGGCAATCTATTTATAATGTGGGGAAATTGTAGGTTTTAGCAAATTAGTATGTTTTATTGACTTTCGTGCAGCAAGGCACTTACATAAAGTAAGAATGTATATAATTAGAAATGTAATTTATGCTATTTATTTGAAAAAATTAAAAATGTATTTGAATATAGCACCACAACGTAAACAACTTTTGCTTTCTTGTTTTCTCATAAATGTTTCATTTTCATATAGAAAATTGAGACTAATAGGAAGATTTAAAGAAGAAAATTAAAAGGACATAATTCTATTTTCATGAAATAACCACTGATAACTTACATTTCTGATTATTTTAATTTGTATATATGTAATGTATGTACATAGATACACAGAAGGATCATACTCTATATAGTTTTGTTACTAAACACTATAGTTTTTTTTTCAATCTCATATATTGTTTTTCCCAAAACAGGATTTTAATTAGCTAAAAATATACCATCATTTGGATGTCCAGTTTCTTCAGTAAGAATCTATTTTGCAGTTTTCTTTTTAATTAACTTTTTATTTTGGAATAATTTTTGACTTAGTGAAAAGTTGCAAAGGTAGTACAGTGAGTTCCCACACACCCTCCACCCAGTTTCTTCTAATGTTAACATTTTACATAACTGGTACATTTGTCTAATCTAAGACATAACTTAGGTAAAACACTGTTCACTGAAATACAGAGTATGTTTGGATTTTACCAGTTTTCACAAATGATTTTGTTTGTTTGCTTTTCCTATTCCAGGATCCAGTCCAGGATCTCACGTTGCATTTCGTCATCATGTTTCCTTAGTTTCCTTCAACTCCTCGAATCTGTGATGTTTTCTCAGTCTGTCTTTCATAACTTTGACACTTTAGAAGAGTACCGGTCAGGTATTTTGTAGAATCCTTTTCATCCTGGCTTGGTCTGAAGTTTTCTTATGACTAGACTGGTGGAGTTTGGGGAAAAAACCACTGAGTTGGGGTGTCCTCAGCACTTCCTATCGGGGAGGCACGATTTCAACATGACTTTCCACTTGTGATAGTGGTCAAGGTGATGTCTGCCGCGTTTCTTCACTGTAAGGTTACTATTTTTCCTTTTCCGTACTTTATTCTGTGGAAGTGAGTCACCAAGTCCAGCCCATGTTTAAGGTAAGGGGAATTAAGTTCTACCTCCTGGAGGGGGAGTATCTACATATACTATTTAGAATTCTTCTGTAAAGAAGATTTCTTCTATTTATTCATTCATTCAATCATTTATTTATATAATTATGGGATTGTGCATGTTTATTTATTCGTTGAGTTTAATACTTATCATTATTCAAATTTTTCCAGCTTTAGCCATTGGGAGCTCTTTCAGGTTGGCTCCTGTGTCTCTTTGGTAGGTTATGGCCCCTGCTGCTTCCTCTTCCCCCTCCCTTTTCCCCCTCCCCTCCCCCCTCCCCTCCTCTCCTCCCCCTTCCTCTCCTCCCCTCCCCCTTCCCCCTCCTCCCTCCCCCTTCCCTTTCCTCTTTTCCCCCTCCTCCCTCCCCCTTCCCTTTCCTCTTTTCCCCCTCCTCCCCTCCCCCTTCCCCCTCTTTTCCCCCTCCTCCCATCCCCCTTCCCCTCCTCCCCTCCCCCTTCCCCCTCTTTTCCCCCTCCTCCCATCCCCTTCCCCTCCTCCCCTCTCCCTTCCCCTCCTCCCCTCTCCCTTCCCCCTCCCTCTTTTCCCCCTCTTGCCCTCCCCTTCCCCTTCCTCCCCCTCCCCCTCTCCCCTTCCCCTCCCCCTTCCCCCTCCCTCTTTTCCCCCTCTTGCCCTCCCCTTCCCCTTCCTCCCCCTCCCCCTCTCCCCTTCCCCTCCCCCTTCCCCCTCCTTCCCTCCCCTTCCCCCTCCCTCTTTTCCCCCTCCTCCCATCCCCCTTCCCTTCCCCCTTCCCCCTCCCTCTTTTCCCCCTTCTCCCCTCCCCTTTTCCCCTCCTCCCCTCCCCCTTCCCCTACCTCTTTTCCCCTTCTCCCCTCCCCCTTTTCCCCTCCTCCCCTCTCCCTTCCCCTCCTACCCCCTTCCCCCTCCTTCCATCCTCCTTCCCCCTCTTCCCCTCCCCCTTCCCCCTTCTCAAGCCTCCCTCTCCTCTTCCTAGACCTCCTCATCCTCTTCCTTTTTCCTCTTTCTCTTCTCTCTTTCTGTCACTATATGATGCCCTAAGCTTATCTTGCACTTTTCCTGCCCCAGACCTAGAATCAGCCATTTTCCCAAGGAACCCCCATTTCTTTTATTGTACAATGGCCCTGAGAAGCTTGCAGGTTTTTTATTTTTTCACTTTGCACACAATAAATTTTCTACAAATATAGTTATCATCTATATGATCTATTCTTCCACAAAATAAGTAAATTATTCAGAAAAAAAGGACAAAAACTTATAAAATGTTTCTTAGTTATCTATTTCATAAGGATTTGCAAGGATTTTGAAGCTCTTTTCATGTTAATCAAATGTTTTTGCATAAACAGTGACTTTTAAAAGCAATAATGATAATTGCTAATATGTGTTTAAGTGATTACTGATTACTCCTTAAATAAATTTGATTATTAATATTTAAGTGGTAATGCATAAGCCCTAATATTTTTAAATAATTTTGTTTTATTTTCATTAAATTAATATGTACTCACTGTAAAAAATTTATGTCATGTTAAGAAAGCAAAAACATAATCAATTTAAATTAGTTACAATCACACCACATATATATCAAAATACTTTTTGTACGTCTGTCTAAGGAATTTGTGGTTTTCTACAAATACCAACATTTTCTACAAATCCAAACATTTCTATTGATATAATGAGCATTCTTGTAGTGAGATTCTTGAGCACTGGAACAATTATTTTCTGACTTTAAATTTCTAAAGTGTTTAATTAAAGCATTTGAATTGCTTAAAGATATCAGTAGAGATGTATGTTAACGAGGTAGTATGAAATCTAACATTATGTAATTTATATAAATACCCAAGTTACTTTCAAGAGTGAAATATATCTCTGAAACTAAAGTTGAAAAATACTACAAGGTGCCATTTGCTTAGTTTTGCAAATTTTTACATAGATGCACATCTATGTATTGTTTCTCTTTTTTTTTAATGTCAGATGTCAATATTCTAGATATGTCTATCTAGACCTTTCTTTACAAAATAGCACGTCTGCCATCTTCATCTCTAGCTACTTACTCACTGGTCTTCTTCTTCATAGCATTTATCTCTACCTACTACCTGATATATTGATGGGCTCATGAATTTACAGCATGCCTCCACCTCCAAGAATGTATATGCACCAGAGACTTTATTTTGCTCCACCCCTGAAGCTCAGTACTACAACAGCGGGTAAGTCAATATTCGTTAAGTATTTGTTGAATGATTGCTTGTTGTCATGCACACTCAAGGCACTGGATTAAAGTAGAATAAACTTCTTTAAACTTTTTCTTTAAAAATCTGAATCACTAGATTGGAAGAAATTTCAAGAATCACTCTGATCCACCCTTGGTGCCACAACTACTAATATAACCAAAGTTTCAATTGTTAGAGAAAAAGAATGGTAATTTTGTGTTACTTTTTTTGTGGTGGGGGGAAAAATTCATGCTGTTATTATTAATTGACTCAGTGTTATTTAATTGACAGACATTAACTCTAGGGGAACTGAGTCCATTTCATCTCCTCTGCAGACTATTTCTGATTAATCACCTTCTTCTAACCCACTGCCCTTTCCTTTCAATATATCTGTGGTTTAAATGTAAATAGGCAGTTTAAATAGATTCTAAAATGTCAATAACAGCTAATTTAGAATAGTAGCAGCAAAAGAGCCTTCTTCAAATCCTTTAAAATATAATGTAGAGACAGACTTTAAAAAATCACTTTTACTTTGGGAAAAATAAAACAAAATACAAACCATAAAGGCTCTTTCATAAAGGCCATCATCTCACATTTTGTGCAATATTTCTCCTTAAAATGTGTTGCTTTGCCCTTAAGAGCTTGATAACTCATGGTAGGACAAGAACAAGCACATCAGAGAAGTCTGATTTCATTTATCCACAACACTGGGACTCCAGTACCCAGTTGCCTGAAAGACTGATCCACATGGACCTTCCACAGGCATATCTAACTCTACCTGCCCAACACATAAGTCTTTCTCTGGGTCTTACTGCTCCTGTTCTTATATCCATTATCCAGTCGCTTAAGACAGAGCTCTGGGCCTTTCCTTAGCTCCTCCCTTTCTCATGCACCTATGTTCCGTCAGTTCCAAGTCCAGTGAGATTTAGCATGTCCGTGTTTTTCAAACACATCGCTGACTTTTTATATGCACTGCCACCAGGCTCCCACCACCTCACATACTGTCTATTGCATTAACATTGTGAATGAGCAACTCCCACCCTCCGGTCTTATTCCCCTTAAATTTATCCTCCACACTGAAGCTAGTAAGATCTTTCTGAAATAAACTCTTTTACTGAAAAACTCTCCAGTGTGGCCTGCAAGACCCTCACTGATAGAGCTCCTGCCTTCCTGACACCCTCACATTTTAGCACCAACTTTTTCCTTAAGTGCTGCTGACGGTAAAACCAACTAAATCCCTTGCTAATTTCACCTAGCGCCTTTCCTTGCGGTAAGCTCACTTCCTTCAATGAACAGCTATTTTAAAAAAATCTAGTTTAAGTTTAGGCATCCTCCAAGCTTCAGATAAAGCTCACCTACTAGAAAGGTTTCCTTGTGTAAAACAGCCCTCACCTATTGCTCCACAGCACCCTTGGATACTTTTATTGTATCCCTTCTCATCTTATATTAAAATTATCTCTTTATGGGTCTGATTTCCTCTGGAGCTTTAAACTTTCCTAAGGTACAGTAGACTCTGGTTTGTTCCACTTTGTATTTCTCACACAATAAACATCTCTTAAACTGATTTAAACATAATTGGTATTTGAGCTGTGTGCACCCCAATGTTCATTGCAACACTGTTTACAATAGCCAAGCCATGGAAACAACCTAAATGTCCATCGACAGATGGATGGATAAAGAAGATGTGGTACATATGTAGAGCGGAATACTACTCAGCCATAAAAAAGAATGAAATGATGCCACTTGTAGCAACATGGACCTAAAAATTATCATACTAAGTAAGCCAGAGAAAGACAAATATCATATGATATCCCTTATATGTAGAATCTAAAAAAATGATACAAATGAACTTATTTACAAAACAGAAAGAGACTCACAGACTTAGAAAACAAACTTATGGTTACCAAAGGGGAGAAACGGGGGAGGGATAAATTAGGAGGCTGGGATTAACATAGACACACTACTATATATAAAACATAGATAACCAACAAGGACCTACTGTATAGCACAGGAAACTATACTCAATGTCTTGTAATAACCTGTAAGGCAAAAGAATCTGAAAAGGAATATATATATTACTGAATCACTATGCTGTACACCTGAAACTAACATGATATTCTAAATCAACTATACTGCAATTAAAAAAATTAAAAAAAAAACATAATTGGTATTTGAGACAACATGGCAAAAGGGGCATTCTTCTGTTCTCATTTTCCTTCAAAACCATACCTGGTGCAAGCAGTTTTCTCTCCAAGAGTACAGACTTACACATGTTTTAATGACAGGCATTTATATAAATATTACAGGTCTTCCCTGGTGGCGCAGTCGTTAAGAATCTGCCTGCCAATGCAGGGGACACGGGTTTGAGCCCTGGTCCAGGAAGATCCCACATGCTGCGGAGCAACTAAGCCCACGCGCCACAACTACTGAGCGTGCGCTCTAGAGCCTGTAAGCCACAACTACTGAGTCCGTGTGCTGCAACTACTGAAGCCCGCACGTCTAGAGCCCATGCTCCACAACAATAGAAGTCACCACAACCAGAAGCCTGTGCACCACAAGGAAGCGTAGCCCCGGCTCGCGGCAACTAGAGAAAACCCACGTGCAGCAACGAAGACCCAACGTAGCCAAAAATAAATGAATAAAATAAATTTATAAAAAAAAATATTACAACTGTGTGTTTCTGATATGGATACTTTAAAACTTGAAATGCTTTCATTACACTCATACTGGAGTTATTTTTTAATAAGTCAGAAATGAAAACATTTAACTGTAGTATGAGTTGAAATACAAAATATATCTTTTCTTTTTAATTTAATGCATTTAAGGGAAATAGTCATTCATTCACACACACACAGATAGACACACACACAGACACACAAAGACACACACACACACACAGGACATCAGAAAATCAGAGTGCTCCACTTGTGAACAGGGTTATCGCTCTAATACATCTAATAATACAGAGATAATAAGCAATTTCTGAAAATTAGCGCTAAAAATTAGCATAAAATCTATTGTAGGAAATCCATGTGGAAGCTGTTTTTATTTATTTTTGTAAATCGAAAAGTCAAGCAAATTAGACTTGCCATCTCTGTGATAATATTACTGTTTACTGAAAATAGCTCTACAGCTTTTCACCATATACAATCTATTTCTCTGCTAAGGAGACTATCTAGAATTACAAGCCCTAAGTAAATATCTCACAGATGAGGAAAGGAACCAGACATCAAGAAATCCCCCAGAATGTCTTTTAATATAAATTATTCTTAACATTTGTTTCAGATTTTCTGTATCATTACTCAGTTAAACTTACTTCTACTTCTAGTTCCACTGAAAACATTATTGTCAGTGTTGGACCCAAATTTCAACACTGTATTGGCTAAGGGATGGCAGGTTGATTTAGGGACTTGTTTTGGGGCATTGTTTTCATGGTAATTTATACAATACTGAGGAAAAGATAAACTATCCAGATAAGTAAAAGGGGAATGGTGGAAAGGGTGTCAACATCCCAGCAATTTCTCCAAGCTACCACAGCTGGCTCCCACCTTCCCCTCGGTATTAACCACATCTTCCGTTTTCTGTACTTTGATGTGTTGACATGTGGGGCCTTGCTGACCCTGGGGGGACTGCCCCTCCCAGGGTGAGCCAATTCCTGCAAACACACTCTCCAAATACAAACCAACCAATCAACACTCCACAACCCAGCTACCTCCTCTCTCTGGTTGTCACACTCCAGGCCACTATCCACCTGCCCTAATCACCCCAGGCTCAGGTACCAAACAACAAGGGAAGCCCCTGTGCCCCACAGCCTCTGAGATAATTCAAACTAGCCAACCCTAAACCTGCTTACTCAGCCTCATCCATTCCTTCCTGTGGAAAACACAATAAAGGCTCTTTCCCGCCCTCCCCCTTCTCCTCTGGCCTCCCCATCCCCCCACGGCAGATATGCCCTCTCCTCTCGGGAACTGTTAGTAATAACCTACCTTTTCAATGGCAGCTGTTTCCTGATATGTTGGCCTTATTATACCTCAAATAATCTATATTCTGAAATATTTTCTACAGTAAATTCCCTTATTATATCTTAGAAATGAAAAAAATTTTAAATTTAGTCAAACAAGGAAAAAATCTTAAAATTACTGGCAAGACTTATTCCATAGATCTGAAAAAAAGTGAATCTAAGAAATCATTTTGAAATGTCTGATATCAACTAGCATTCATCAAAATATCTTCTACATCCATATCATTGCACCAAGAAAGTGGGGCAATGGAGCTAAAGAGGTGATTTTTAAGAAAGAACTAATAGATGAACTCCTCTGTTAAAAGAGAATTAAGATTAAGAAAAATCCAGACAGATAGGGGAAGAGCATATGCGGTTGCCTTAAAGAGCTCAGTAGTCGGCCTGACTTTAATACATAAGTGTTGTGAATCCTGGCAGGGTTAGAACTGGAAGATGAAGGATCTACTGCTTCATATGGAAGATCTTGGTCTAAGTGTGAAAAGATGATGCCCTGAGGGGAAGGCACAGGACCAGATCTACATCTTGGGAAGATAACGCCTGTGTCGATGTGGCAGAACACGTGCAGAGGCAGAAAGAGCAAAGACATCCCTCAAAGCAGATAACCATCTGATCGTGTTGATAAAGGTTATACAAAGCCAGAATGCAGAAGATAACTATGTCATTAAAGAACGCAAAGCTGGGGCTTCCCTGGTGGCACAGTGGTTGAGAATCTGCCTGCCAATGCAGGGGACACGGGTTCAGGCCCTGGTCTGGGAAGATCCCACATGCTGCGGAGCAACTAGGCCCGTGAGCCACAACTACTGAGCCTGCGCGTCTGGAGCCTGTGCTCCGCAACAAGAGAGGCCGCGATAGTGAGAGGCCCGCGCACCGCGATGAAGAGTGGTCCCCACTTGCCACAACTAGAGAAAGCCCTCGCACAGAAACGAAGACCCAACACAGCCATAAATAAATAAATAAATAAAATTTAAAAAAAAACCCACAAAGCTTTCTGATGATGCATGGTTGCTACCTAGGATTTCAAAGCAGTTAAGGCTTCTACAGTGATTGAAGAATTTCAGATGAATACTTACTATCATGGTTTTCTCCAAAGATATGACAAATCCAATATCATAAAAGCATTAGGAATTTTAGTGGAATTGAAACTACCTTAAAAACAAAACCAAAATGTCAAAAATTCTTCTTTGAAATATGTTAAATATTTGGATTCACTTATTTGTACCACCTTACTTTTTAGATGGAATCTCAGAGGTCTGCCATCTTTAGCTATCACATTTTAATGTGATATCTCATTCAATTCCATGTCTTAAAAAATTCACATTAATCTAAAAATGTAAAATCAGTGTTTTTCCAAACAGCAGATACTTCCCCGACAACTCCTACAAAGTTTCCTGGACAAGTAGCAATATGTAATAGTAAAAATTGTCATTTTTATTTATCTTACTCTCTGTACTTTCCTGAAAGCCAAATGAATTGGTGCAAATGATTTGCACTTACTTGCAAGAAAGTGGGACATATAGAATGTCTTGAGTTCATGCACAGGATGTAGTACATTACAGCTTCATTTGATTTTTGGTTTGATTTCACATACCTTTGGGTGAATCTTTTATCTCAACCATAAAACAGGATTAATAAAGCTCAGAATGTACACATGTTGTGACATAATGTGTTCTTTCTGCTCCTCTATAGCAGCGGGGTCCTGTCTGATAAAATACTAAATGGTACTCTGAGACCCCGCCATCAACACACCTCAGTGACTCAGGCATTGGAGGGAATCTGATTCACTGGGAACATGGGTGCCGCCCATTACTTCGTGACACCCGCACGCCCACTGAGGCCCTGGTGAGCAGGCTGAATTAATTCATTTCCGTAAATGAGCAAAGTTCCCAGCACTTGTGCAGAGAATCAGCCCTGACAGGGGCTAAAATAATTGGAAGCTCCTGAAATTAGGAAGTTCACTGGTCAGAGGGAACAAGCAGTTCATACAAATCAGTGATGCTAGCTTGTAAAACCACGGAGCTCCACTGATCTGTGTACGATTTTCTGACTTTTGATAGAGATACGGGTAACAGAGACAATATTCTCCTTGATTCAAACTCAACAGGGAAAAGATGCTAAATTAATGTCTAAGAAGCTTGGTCTGGCTAGTGGAAAAACAATAGGGAGTATTTGGGATGTATTACGGGCATAAGGGAGGTAGTCCCTCTTCACCTGTAGCAAACTGAAGCTATGCAGCAATTCTGCTGTTATTCAAGCATTCAATTTTCTAGAAAACTCAGAAATCCAACATTTTAATGAAATCTCCTCTGCTTTAGCAGACGCTGCGACTAGTACTCTACAGATATTTTTTTTGGCCACACATCACTTTAAACTTGAATACTGTCAAAATATAAGACTAAGTAGATCATAATAAGACTGAACAATTAATCTTCCACGATACCATAATTTACCTGGGAATTACTGCAGTATGTATCAGCAAGAAATTTTATTTCTTAAAAAGCAAATTCCTTAGAAAATAAGTCAGTGCTAAACAGAGAGTGAATGGTTAAAAAAAACCCCTAATTTTAATGGTATAATAGGATACAAAAATATACCACTCTACGCTACCATAAAACTACAGGCAAATATTACACTAAACATTGGATGGAAGGAAGGAAGGAAGGAAGGAAGGAAGGAAGGAAGGAAATGAGGAAAGGAGGGAGAAAACAAAATAAATCTGAGCTTCATTCACTGAGATTTTGGACTTAAGACTCTATCTTAAAAGGAGATATATATATATATATATATATATATAAATATTTAAAAGTATTACTGGGACTTCTCTGGTGGTCTAGTGGTAAAGAATCCACCTTGCAATGCAGGGGACTCAGGTCTGATCCCTCGTCAGGGAACTAAGATCCCACATGTGGCAGGGCAACTAAACCCACATGCCACAACTACTGAGCTCGCTCACCTCAACTAGAGCCTGTCTGCCGCAAACTGCAGAGGCTATGCGCCCCGCAGCCTGCACACCACAACTAGATAGAAGCCCACGAACCTCAACAAAGATGCCACGGGCCGCAATTAAGACCCGACATAGTCTTAAATAAATTAAAAAATCTACAAACAATAAATGCTGGAGAGGGTGTGGAGAAAAGGGAACCCTCTTGCACTCTTGGTGGGAATGTAAATTGATACAGCCACTATGGAGAACAGTATGGAGGTTCCTTAAAAAACTAAAAATAGAACTACCATACGACCCAGCAATCCCACTACTGGCATATACCCTGAGAAAACCATAATTCAACAAGAGTCATATACCACAGTGTTCATTGCAGCACTATTTACAATAGCCAGGACATGCAACCTAAGTGTCCATCGACAGAGGAATGGATAAAGAAGGTATGGCACATATATACAATGGAATATTACTCAGCTATAAAAAGAAATGAAATTGAGTTATTTGTAGTGAGGTGGATGGACCTAGAGTCTGTCATACAGAGTGAAGTATGTCAGAAAGAGACAAACAAATACCTTATGCTAACACATATATATGGAATTAAAAAAAAAAAAGGTTCTGAAGAACCTAGGGACAGGACAGGAATAAAGACACAGATGTAGAGAATGGACTTGAGGACACGGAGGGGGAAGGGGAAGCTGGGATGAAGTGAGAGAGTGGCATGGACATATATGCACTACCAAATGTAAAATAGATAGCTAGTGGGAAGCAGCCGCATAGCACAGGGAGATCAGCTCGGTGCTTTGTGACCACCTAGAGGGGTGGGATAGGGAGGGTGGGAGGGAGACGCAGAGGGAGGGGATATATGTATACATATAGCTGATTCACTTTGTTATAAAGCAGAAACTAACACACCATTGTAAAGCAATTATACCCCAATAAAGATGTTTAAAAAATTAGATAAATAAATAAATACTAAATATAGCTTTAAAAAATATAAAAGTATTACCAATTAACAGCTACAGCCAATCCTTCATTACTGGCAGATTCTGTATGTGCAAATTAGCCTACTCACTAAAATTTATTTGTACCCCCAAATCCAATACTTGTGGTGCTTTCAAAGTCATTCACGGATATGTGCAGAGAGGCAAAACATTTGAGTCATTGGATGCTCATGTGCTCAGCTAAGGTTGACAAGGCAATGCTCTGCCTTCTTGTTTCAGCTCTCATACTGTATAAATGTGTCCTTTTCATTTCCTGCCACATTTTTTGCATTTCTGTGCTTTTTTGTGGAAGATTTTGCTGTTTAAATACCTCTCACCCAAGAGTAGTGCAAAAGTGCTTTCTTGTGTTACCAAGCACAAGAAAGCTGTGACGTGCTTTTTGGAGAAAATACATACATGTGTTGGATAAGCTTTGTCAGTGCTGTCAACTGTGAGCTCCATGTTAATGAATCCACAATACATACTAAATAAGGTGGTGTTAAACAGAAACACAAAAAAAGCACGGTTATATATCCATTGACGAAAATGTTGTGACCAGAACCTCCCAGGAACCCAATCCTGTATTCCCCCGAGATCAACAGTTCAGTATTTAAGTCAGGGTTCACGGCAACTTTATAGAATGTAACTGCTGTGAATAGTGAGAACTAACTGTATTTACACTGCATTCATTTCTTTAAACAGGAAAATAAAGGATTATTTCAAACTACCACATATATGAAAGTGAAAATATAATCAAGAAATATTTAAATTATCCTATGGAAAATGATCAAGGAACTGCAGCTCTCCTCATAGGTAAGAGGGATACTACATGGTATCATTCCACAAACGGACTTCTTTGTTTTCTTCTCACTGCTTGGACGTGCATTTATTTCAGTACATGCGACTTCCTTGCAGTTTACAAACCTGTGCTTTGCTTCTAGGTCTACATTAAGAGAATTAGGGTTCTTTTCTAAACCCTAATTTACTTGAGTATAATTATATTGTATAATTTATATAATGATTAATATCATATACTGTTGTATAATTTGTATAATTTATACTCTGAATTTGTTTTCCTGACATAAATCAAGGGTTTCCCTGGCATTTTCTCTTGAATAAAAGTTGAGCTATTGGAAAATTAGAAACGTATTGGTAAAGCTGTAGAATTTTATAGCCTCAAAGAGGGGGATAATTTTTGAATTCAGAAAATAAAAGGGCAACTGTTACAAATTCACATGAATCTTAGGAAAGATTTTTTTGTTATTTTGGTTTGGTTTGCTTTGGTTTCGGTTTTGAAGGGCTAAAAGAAAGGAATCGAATTTGGAAATAGGACATATTATGATACAGTGCCTACACATCCTATTTTCAACTTTCTGCATTTGACATTTTTTACCGTTTAGGTCAATCCTAACAATTTATGCACTTTCCAAGGCATGACAGATATAAGGCTGTTACAAGTGCTATTTATAGTAGGACGTTTAAGTCCTTAAAATGTCAATGGCTGAGTTTCTCTTAATGTAGACCTAGAAGCAAAGCACAGGTTTTCATTCCAGGGGGATAAAGGGTGTGCTGTGACAGGAAATTTACTGGGAAATTAGAGTGATGCCAGCTTTCTCATGGCCCAAGAGGTATGGCGTGGAAGCAATACCATTATAACCATCCCACCAGGCTTCAGGTGACCACTGGACCGGAACCCAGAGACCTCAGACCGAACCCTGGCCTATTTGCTCTTGGGGACATCAGTTTACTCTCTGGGCCTATAAAATGAAGGCAGGAAACAGGTAATCTCTTAGATTCCCTTTAGCTCCAAAATTAAGCATCTCTTATTCTGGGTGACTTGGTCAAGCTTACATTCATTTTTAATTTTGGATTTTAAATCAGATTCTAGAATGGCATAATTCTGACCTTTAGAGCATATTCACATTTCCTGATTACTTTAGCACTTTATCAATTGGGCATTCTCAAAGAGAATTGTAAAACATAAAATCCACAGACATTGAAACATTTTAGAGACAACTACTATGGACTGCTAAATTTTACTTACATTACAAAGTGTCAAAATTTGCAAATTAGAGTAAAACTGTGACATTCTAACTACTATATATAATTATTTATATTATTAATTTAAAAATGATAAACATTTATTGTATGGAGGTTTCTAGAAGTGGAATCTAACAAAATGATTTGAGATGATAGAGTAATAGCTAACTTATATCCTTAGTGCCTTGATAATGTTCAAACAGAAACATAATTAGTAAGACTGAATTATTTTAATGCTAGAACATGGGAACAAAATTACTTATCTGAGTAAATTAAGGGAAACACTCATTGCTACAAATACCTGGGGCCAGTAAGGATGAATGGATGACCCTGAGCAAGTATAAAAGCGCTGGCCACATTCAGCTATAATATTTCATGTTTCCTACTCTTTTTGCTAGTATTTAGTCTAGTGCAACAGCACAACTCCTGTTGTAAATATCAAAGAATTGTAACATATATATGTATATTTTCATATCTTACTAAATCAAGATCACCTTGAAGGGAGCGACTTGGTGTCTTTAGTGCCACTAACCCTGGTTCACAGTAGCTGGAGCAGTTGACATAGATTTAGTTAAGACTGCCAGGGTTCTAATTCCTGCTCTGCTGCCTTAAGCTATGTGACCTTCAGTAAGTTTCAAGACATCTCAAAGCCTCAATTTCCTTGACTATCAAAAGGTAAAGGTAACAACATAGCAGTTCTTTGCAGAATTGTGAAGATTGAATGAGTTAATGCATGTAAAGCACTTAAAACAGGATCTGGTACATTGTAAACTGCTAATAAACATTAGCTTTTATTGTTACCATATACTAAGTTCTTGTTTAATTGATTTAAAACAATGAATATTCTGAGCACCCACTTGGAAACATTGACTCAGGCCTGGAAAGAGAACAGGGTCATGTTATTACAATACAATTCATGGACTTAGGACAAACTGTGGCTCCCTGCTTGGTGACAGTAGGACCCACCCTACTTCCTGTTCTGTATTTTTGCTGCTTTCACTGACATAGCTTATTTTGCTCCCCAGTGAGGAAAGCAGCAAAATATAGAGAAATAAAGGGAAAGGGAAATATTCTGTCCCTTCCCTACCCTGCTCCACATAACAAGCATTTTAGAGGTCTCTCAGTACAGCCCTCTCACTATGACCTAAGAAACCTGGGGTGCAGGATGAGGGCAGGTCCCCTGTTCGAACAATATCAGATAAAGATTTTCAAACTGAGGCTTCACCTCAACACCATCATCTGTGACTATGCACAGCAGTGCAATGTAAGTCGTAATTTCTATATAGCTCATAATTTTGCTATCCAGAAAGCAACTAATATTTACTGAATACAGGAATTCACTGTTACAACATCTAGTTGAAGGAACGCACTAAATGTAACCTATTTTCTTTTTTTTTTTTTTTACACATTTAAAGTTACCAAATTTAGGTAACTCCAACCCAAAGTCTAGAATTAAAACAAAGACTAGCTTCCAATTTTGTATCTTATGACTAAATTCGATGAAATTCTGAAGAGCTCAAGACGGAAAAAAAAATGTTAACTGCTAAATCAGAATGCTGAATAGACGATGAATCATCCCAAAATTCAGGCACTGGACTTTGGGAACAACTGTAGACTTGGGGTTTGCTTTCTGCATCTAATTTGTTCCTGGTTTTATGTTTATCGGAGTTTAGTATTTAGAGCTTATTATCATTGGTAGATTTGTTTATTGATTTAGTTGTTCTCTTCCTTTATAAATATATTCCTTTTTCTCTTTTTGTGTGTATGTGTATGCTTCTTTGTGTGAATTTGTCTGTATAGCTTTGCTTTTGCCATTTGTCCTACAGTTCTGACTGTCTTTTTTTTTTTAAGTATAGTTTTTAGCACTTGTTATCATGCGTGGATTTTTTCTTTTTTTGAGATACGCGGGCCTCTCACTGTTGTGGCCTCTCCCGTTGTGGAGCACAGGCTCCGATGCGCAGGCTCAGCGGCCATGGCTCACGGGCCCAGCCGCTCCGCGGCATGTGGGATCTTCCCAGACCGGGGCACGAACCTGTGTCCCCTGCATCAGCAGGCGGACTCTCAACCACTGCGCCACCAGAGAAGCCCTGGATTTATTTTTTGATTTGGTTGCTCTCTTCTTTCTTTGTCTCATTTCTTATTTATTACGTTTTATTTTTAATAATTTTTTTCTATTTTAATAACTATTTTCTTTCTTTCTTTCTTTCTTTTTTTTTTTTAAATCCCTTTTCTTCTGAGCCATGTGGCTGACAGGGTCTTGGTGCTCTGGCCAGGTGTCAGACCTAAGCCTCTGAAATGGGAGAGCTGAGTTCAGGACATTGGTCCACCAGAGACCTCCCGGTCCCATGTAATATAAAATAGCGAAGGTTCTCCCAGAGATCTCCATCTCAACACTAAGACCCAGCTCCACTCAATGACGAGCAAGCTACAGTGCTGGACACACTAGGCCAAACAACTAGGAAGACAGGAACACAACCCCAACCATTAGCAGAGAGGCTGCCTAAAATCATATTAAGTTCACAGACACCCCAAAACACACCACTGGACGTGGTCCTGCCCAAAAGAAAGACAAGATCCAGCCTCATCCACCAGAACACAGGCACCAGTCCCCTCCACCAGGAAGGCCACACAACCCACTGAACCAACTTTACCCACTGGGGGCAGACATCAAAAACAATGGGAACTACGAACCTGCAGCCTGCGAAAAGGAGACCCCAAACACTGTAAGTTAAGCAAAATGAGAAGAGAGAGAAATACACAGGCAGATGAAGGAGTAAGGTAAAAACTCATCAGACCAAACAAATGAAGAGGAAATAGGCAGTCTACCTGAAAAGGAATTCAGAGTAATGACAGTAAAGATGATCCAAAATCATGGAAATAGAATGGAGAAAATACAAGAAATGTTTAACAAGGACCAAGAAGAAGTAAAAAGCAAACAAACAATGATGAAGAACACAATAAATGAATTTAAAAATTCTCTAGAAGGAATCAATAGCAGAATAACTGAGGCAGAAGAATGGATAAGTGACCTGGAAGATAAAATAGTGGAAATAACTACTGCAGAGGAGAATAAAGAAAAAAGAATTGACGACAGTTTCAGAGACCACTGGGACAACATTAAACGCACCAACATTCAAATTGTAGGGGTCCAGGAGAAGAAGAGAAAATAAAAAGGACTGAGAGGGCTTCCCTGGTGGTGCAGTGGTTGAGAGTCTGCCTGCCAATGCAGGGGACACGGGTTTGTGCCCCGGTCCGGAAAGATCCCACATGCCGCAGAGCAGCTAGGCCCATGAGCCATGGCCGCTGGGCCTGCGCATCCGGAGCCTGTGCTCCTCAACGGGAGAGGCCACAACAGTGACAGGCCCGCGTACCGCAAAAAAAAAAAAAAAAAAGGACTGAGAAAACATTTGAAGCGATTATAGTTGAAAAATTCCCTAATATGGGTAAGGAAATAGTCAATCAAGTCCAAGAAACACAGAGAGTCCCATAGAGGATAAATCCAAGGAGAAACATGCCAAGACATATTAATCAAACTACCAAAAGTTAAATACAAAAATAAGTATTAAAAGCAGCAAGGGAAAAGCGACAAATAACATACAAGGGAATCCCCATAAGGTTAACAGCTGATTTTTCAGCAGAAACTCTGCAAGCCAGAAGGAAGAGGCAGACATATTTAAAGTGATGAAAGGGAAAAAGCTATAACCAAGATTACTCTACCCAGCAAGGATCTCATTCAGATTCGACAGAGAAATTTAAATGTTTACAGACAAGTAAAAGCTAAGAAAATTCAGCACTACCAAACCAGCTCTACAACAAATGCTAAAGGAACTTCTCTAGGCAGGAAACACAGGAGAAGGAAAAGTTTTACAATAACAAACACAAAACAATTAAGAAAATGGGAATAGGAACATACATATCGATAATTACCTTAAATGTAAATGGATTAAATGCTCCCACCAAAGACCTAGACTAGCTGACTGGATACAAAAACAAGACTGGAATATATGCTGTCTACAAGAGACCCACTTCAGACCTAGGAACACATACAGACTGACAGTGAGGGGATAGAAAAATATATTCCTTGCAAATGGAAATCAAAAGAAAGCTGGAGTAGCAATTCTCATATCAGACAAAATAGACTTTAAAATAAAGACTATTACAAAGGACAAAGAAGGACACTACATAGTGATCAAGGGATCAATCCAAGAGGAAGATATAACAATTGTAAATGTTGATGCACCCAACATAGGAGCACCTCAATACATAAGGCAAATGCTTACAGCCATAAAAGGGGAAATCTACAGTAACACAATACTAGTAGAGGACTTTAACACCCCACTTTCACCAATGGACAGATCAACCAAAATGAAAATAAATACGGAAACACAAGCTTTAAATGATACATTAAACAAGATGGACTTAATTGATATCTATACTACATTCCATGCAAAAATAGAAAATTACACTTTCTTCTCAACTGCTCATGGAACATTCTCGAAGACAGATCATATTTTGGGTCACAAATCAAGCCTTCATAAATTTAAGACAATTGAAATCATATCAAGTATCTTCTCTGACTACAACGCTATGAGACTAGATATCAATTACAGGAAAAAATCTGTAAAAAATACAAACACAGGGAGGCTAAACAATACACTGCTAAATAACCAAAAGATCACTGAAGAAATCAAAGAGGAAATAAACAAATACTTAGAAACAAATGACAATGAAAACACAATGACCCAAAACCTTTGGGATGTAGCAAAAGCAGTTCTAAGTGGGAAGTTTATAGCAATACAACCCTACCTCAAGAAACAAGAGACATCTCAAATAAACAACCTAACCTTACACGTAAAGCAATTAGAGAATGAAGAACAAAAAACCCCAAAGTTATCAGAAGGTAAGAAATCATAAAGATCAGATCGGAAATAAATGAAAAAGAAATGAAGGACACAACAGCAACGATCAATAAAACTAAATGTTGGTTCTTTGAGAAGATAAACAAAATTTATAAACCATTAGCCAGACTCATCAAGAAAAAAAGGGACAAGACTCAAATCAATAGAATTAGAAATGAAAAAGGAGAATTAACAACTGACACTGCAGAAATACAAAGGATCATGAGAGATTACTACAAGCAACTGTATGTCAATAAAATGGACAATCTGGAAAAATGGACAAATTCTTAGAGAAGCACAACCTTCCGAGACTGAACCAAGAAGAAATAGAAAATATAAACAGACCAATCACAAGCACTGAAATTGAAACTGTGATTAAAACTCTTCCAACAAACAAAAGCCCAGGATCACATGGCTTCACAAGCATATTCTATCAGACATTTAGAGAAGAGCTAACACCTATCCTTCTGAAACTCTTCCAAAATATAGCAGAGGGAGGAACATTCCCAAACTCATTCCACAAGGCCACCATCACCCTGATACCAAAACTAGACAAAAATGCCACAGAAAAGAAAATGACAGGCCAATATCACTGATGAACATAGATGTAAAAATCCTCAACAGAACACTAGCAAACAGAATCCAACAGCACATTAAAAGGATCCTACACCACGCTCAAGTGGGGTTTATCCCACGGATGCAAGCATTCTTCAATATACGCCAGTGAATCAATGTGATACACCATATTAACAGACTGAAGAGGAAAAACCATACGATCATCTCAATAGATGCAGAGAAAGCTTTTGACAAAATTCAACACCCATTTATGATGAAAACCCTCCAGAACGTAGGCATAGAGGGAACTTACCTCAACATAATAAAATATATGACAAACCCATAGCCAACATCATTCTCAATGGTGAAAAACTGAAACCATTTCCACTAAGATCAGGAACAAGACAATGTTACCCACTCTCACCAGTATTATTCAACATAGTTTTGGAAGGTTTAGCCACAGCAATCAGAGAAGAAAAAGAAATAAAAGGAATCCAAAGCAGAAAAGAAGAAGTAAAACTGTCACTATTTGCAGATGACAAGATACTATACATAGAGAATCCTAAAGATGCTACCAGAAAACTACTAGAGCTAATCAATGAATTTGGTAAAGTAACAGGATACAAAATTAATGCATAGAAACCTCTTGCATTCTTACACACTAATGATTAAAAATCTGAAAGAGAAATTAAGGAAACACTCCCATTTACCATTGCAACAAAAAGAATAAAATACCTAGGAATAAACCTACCTAAGGAGACAAAAGAACTGTATGCAGAAAATATAAGACACTGATGAAAGAAATTAAAGATGATACAAATAGATGGAGAGATATACCATGTTCTTGGATTGGAAGAATCAATATTGTGAAAATGACAATACTACCCAAAGCAATCTACAGATTCAATGCAATCCCTATCAAACTACCACTGGCATTTTTCACAGAACTAGAACAAAAAATTTCACAATTTGTATGGAAACACAAAAGACCCCGAATAGCCAAAGCAATCTTGAGAAAGAAAAACGGAGCTGGAGGAATCAGACTCCCTGACTTCAGACTATACTACAAAGCTACAGTCATCAAGACAATATGGTACTGGCACAAAAACAGAAACATAGATCAATGGAACAGGATAGAAAGCCCTTAGACAAACCCATGCACATATGGTCACCTTAACGTTGATAAAGGAGGCAAGAATATACAATGGAGAAAAGACAGCCTCTTCAGTAAGTGGTGCTGGGAAAACTGGACAGCTACATGTAAAAGAATGAAATTAGAACACTCCCTAACACCATACACAAAAACAAACTCAAAATGGATTAAAGACCTAAATGTAAGGTCAGACACTATAAAACTCTTAGAGGAAAACATAGGCAGAACACTCTATGACATAAATCACAGCAAGATCCTTTTTGACCCACCTCCTAGAGAAATGGAAATAAAAACAAAAATAAACAAATGGGACCTAATGAAACTTCAAAGCTTTTGCACAGCAAAGGAAACCATAAACAAGACGAAAAAACAACCCTCAGAATGGGAGAAAATATTCGCAAATGAAGCAACTGACAAAGGATTAATCTCCAGAATTTACAAGCAGCTCATGCAGCTCAATTTAAAAAAAACAAACAACCCAATCCAAAAATGGGCAGAAGACCTAAATAGACATTTCTCCAAAGCAGATATACAGATTGCCAACAAACACATGAAAGGATGCTCAACATCACTAATCATTAGAGAAATGCAAATCAAAACTACAATGAGGTATCACCTAACAGTAGTCAGAATGGCCATCATCAAAAAAATCTACAAACAATAAATGCTGGAGAGGGTGTGTAGAAAAGGAAACCCTCTTGCACTCTTGGTGGGAATGTAAATCGATACAGCTACTATGGAGAACAGTATGGAAGTTCCTTAAAAAACTAAAAATAGAACTACCACACGACCCAGCAATCCCATAACTGGGCGTATGTCCTGAGAAAACCATAATTCAAAATGAGTCAGGTACCACAGTGTTCATTGCAGCTCTATTTACAATAGCCAGGACATGGAAGCAACCTAAGTGTCCATCAACAGATGAATGGATAAAGAAGATGTGGCACATATATACAATGGGATATTACCAGCCATAAAAAGAAACGAAATTGAGTTATTTGTAGTGAGGTGGATGGACCTAGAGTCTGTCATACACTGTGAAGTAAGTCATAAAGAGAAAAACAAATACCATATGCTAACACATACATATGGAATCTAAAAAAACAAAATAAAATGGTTATGAAGAACCTAGGGGCAGGATGGGAATCAAGACGCACACCTACTAGAGAATGGACTTGAGGACACGGGGAGGGGAAAGGGTAAGCTGGGATGAAGTGAGAGAGGCATGGACATATATACACTACCAAGTGTAAAACAGATAGCTAGGGGGAAGCAGCCACATAGCACAGGGAGATCAGCTCAGTGCTTTGTGACCGCCTGGAGGGGTGGAATAGGGAGGGTGGGAGGGAGGGAGACGCAAGAGGGAAGAGATATGGGGACATATGTATATGTATGGCTGATTCACTTTGTTATAAAGCAGAAACTAACACACCACTGTAAAGCAATTATAGTCTAATAAAGATGTTTTTAAAAAATATATACAAATTCCATGTTCTACACCAGACCGAATACAGTTGGATCTCTAGTGGTAGATCTACAGAGCTGAATTCTAACAGGCTCCCTGTGGATGCTCACGCAAATGTATGTTTGGGAGTTGCTGTTTCATTTAGAAAGTGGGTTAGTGAGGAGGCCCAAGTTTTGGGGTCTTTTGAGAAATCTGGGCCCAAAGGCCGAATCCACTTACTAGCTGGGTAACACCGAGCCCTCAATTTTGTGTAAGTATGAGGATAGTATAATATTTAGTTTACAGGGTTGGTCTTCTGTGACACTGCTGACATTTTGGGCTGGATAACTGTTTTCAGTGAGGGCTATCCTGTGCAAGGTAGAATGTTTGGCGGCAACCACGACCTCTTCCCAGTAGGTGACAATAGCAACACCCCAGTAATGACAATCAAAATTACCTCCAGACATTGCCAAATGTCCCCTGGGGAGAGGGGAGCAGAGTCACTGCTGGTTCAGACCCCCTCGTTTAAAGGATTGTTGGATCTGATAAATGTGACAGGGTCTGACACATGGTAGGCTATCAAAAAATGTTTATTATCTTTCTTCTCCCTCAACTCACAATGAATCCTCAGAGAAGAGAGCGCTGACAATTTTCACTAAGGTTCTCAGTGTTTTTTGTATTTTTGACACCTCCTCTGTTTCTCACCTGGCTTTATAGTCAGTTAAAATGAGCAGGCATTCAGCTATAAAGTTAACTTGATTTTGTTCTGAATATTACAAATTTTCAGAAGCAATTAGTTGAGTCTTAACTTTACAATTCATGCACATCATATGTAGAGGGGTGAATGTGGGGTGAAAGCTCAGAGCCCTTATATCATTCTTAGGATTAATTTGACAACAGGTCTTTCATAGGCTAGTTCCCCAGCTCTCTAATCAAAGCACTTAATTAAAAGACTGGATTGCATGGCCCATGGGCTTCTCATCTAAAGCAAGTCAAGATTCTCCATCTGTGAAACAAAGAGGTGGGACCAAAGTCACAAGTTCCTCTAAAATTCCATATACTTTAAAAAATTCTATGATTCCAATTAACTCCTAATACTTTCTTCTAATTCGTCAATAATTTTTTACTTTAAAACTTAATAACTATGATATTTTAACATTCACTCAACAAACATTTCATCAAAGTAAAAAAATATATATATGGCATATATAAATTCACCCCTTTCCCTATACTCAAACACATGTGTGCGCGTATGTACTGAAATCATTCTTACACTGCTTACACATGTCTCTGCCAGGGCTGGTCATTGGTTTTTAAAAAACTAAAGTGATGGAAATGGATGTTTTTCTCTCTCTGAAGTCCTTCCATTTCAGTGATTGTCCGCCCCTCCTTCACCCACTCAACATGCTAACAGATACAGCGCAAAGTATCTGATAAAAGAATTCATATTAAGACATAACTATCTCATGACACTAAAAGTTTTAAAGACTTAATGGGAACAGCACTTAACTCAAAGGAAAGAAATGCCACAGAGGGGCCTTGAAGTCCCAGAGAACAGTTAATGAAAGGATGAGTTGACTGGAAGAACAGTTCCTTGAGTCTTTGAAGTTCTACCATGTAGAGAGCAACCAATAGCACTGGTAATGGTGAGAACATATATGAAACTACAGACACAGTTAAACTTACTGATGCCTACTGCCTCCCAATCATAACAGAGGCAAGAATAAAATTATCCCCAGTATGAGAGGCTAACAGAAACAAAAATTAACCCTGTCTTTACTTTTTTAAAGCTTTGTAGGATACTTTGCTGAGCTTTTGCCTATACTTTGCCTTGACAATTTTTTTGCCCTATTAAAGATGAAATCAGTTGTTTCCCAGATGAAAAGTATTTGATAGAGTTACATGAAGGAGGGAGTCTGAGATTAAGTATTTTCCATACATAGATCAAAATGAAGACAGTTAAAAGATGTTAGTCTATCATTAAGAACAAAAATATTAAATTGCTTTGTTATTTTCTCTTATCAGTTTCATTCCTTTGCTTCTCTGTATCTATTTTCTCGCTTCTGACTCTTGTTTCTTTTCTTTAAACTCATATTTATTCTTCAAATGTTTTTCAAAACTCATCAAACCAAGACATATTCCTTTTCGCTTTTTAAACAATGCGATTCAGTGTTTTCATTATATTCCCATTAAAATGCCCTTTAACAATATCCCTATTAAATTTTTCTTAGAGGTTGTGCCATTGATTAGTCTTAAAGTTGAAAACATAATAATGAATTTTTCTTGGAACTTCCAGTAGGACACTGCTTTGGTGACATGCCTCACTGGATTTCCTGTCGTTTCAAGTTGTGTTACAATGAGACTCTAGGGTTAAAGGCAAATGTATTGGGGAAACATGACTACTGTTTGACCTAACAGAACTTTTGTGTGTATGTAATGGTTATATAATTACTACGGAAACATGCAGGGCATTTGGATTGCATATGCAAATGATTTGCTCATTGCTGTTAATCATTTATATCTCCAGATCACTGGATCAGAGGATGACATGTAAAAGAGTTTCTGAATAACATGATGGGAAGCAACACACGTCTAAAATGAATAGGCATAAAGAGAATTTTAAAATATACAATCTGCTGTGAAGGATTGGCCAGACGATATACAGTAAAATTTTTACATTTATAGAAAGAGTCTCTATATTTCTAGCGCTTACAAATGTAAGTATGCAGTTTTAGGAGACTTATCACCTACCATTTTCTAACCCAGGCAAAAGGTATACAGACAAAGATAACAATATTATAGCATTTATATAATTTTAAATTTAATGTACATATTAGGATATATGTTTAGTAGAAGTGGGAGTTGACATTACTGTTTGCTTCTCTAAATCACTAATGAGAAAACAGTATTCTCCACATTTCAAATACTAGTTTGTCATTAGTATTGTTCTTCCAGAAACAGGAATTTATATTAGGGATTGTAGCAGACACTCTGGGTTGCCCAGTCAACATTCATTCTCTCTCTTTTTTGTTGTTGTTGTTGGATGAAGCCTGATTTCATTCAGGTGCTCATCTCTTCCCCATGTAATTCAGGGGAAGGAAACCCTTTTCTCAGCAACAGAGCCAATCATGAATTGACAAGTCAACTGTGGTGACCCTATTCTCTTTGCCTCTACTTGGTTTAAGGGCACATGAGCTAGTTATGGCCACAGTGGATGAGGAAGGTGTACTGAGAGGTCCCTATGGGTAAGGTTTCTTGATTCCTAAGGAGATGGCAGAACAGATGGTCTCATCCTGCCTCTGAAAACTGCAGAGTGTGAATGTGAAAAGTGAAAGGGTCTGGCCATCTTGACATGAGGATTGGAACCAGATGCACACACACAGATGCAAGAGCAGTTTACAAATCATCAGGTTAATAAGTCTACTGACTCTGATATCTACACCATCAATGAACTTTTGTGATGTGGGAAATTAAATTTCCCTATTTTTGAACCAGTTTGAGTCAGGTTTTGTTACAGAAGATTAAGGCAACCTTAAATGTATATTTAACATTTTCTCCTAAAAATATGACAACTGTTCTTTTTAAAAGCACAGAGAAGAAGGAATGCGCCATCTCCTCTAGCCCTCTAGGGACAAGGAAATAAATGATGTGGCAGAGACTACTAGCTATTCAACATAAGAGCAAGAGAAGGGATATTTTAATGATAAAAATTCCATGTTTTAGACTCACGGACATAGAGAACAGACTTGTGGTTGCCAATGGGGAGGGGGTTGGGGGTGACTGAGTAGGAGGTTGGGGTTAGCAGATAGATGCAAACTGTTATCTGTAGAATGGATAAACAACAAGGTCCTACTGTATAGCACAGGAGACTATATTCAATATCCTATGATAAACCGTAATGGAAAAGAATGTATATCTATGTATAACCGAGTCACCTTGCTGCACAGCAGAAATTAACACAACACTGTAAATCAGCTATACTCCAATTAAAAAAATAAAGAAAAAAATCCATGTATTAGCTGGCCAGATGGCCACAGAACTATGGCTAGTTTTTCGATTTTCCCTTGCAGCTGGATGTGGGTGGCCGTGTGACCCAATCCTGGTTAAGGGGATGTGAACAGATGGTGCACGTCCATTCTGGTTCTGTTCTCAACTGAGGAGTAAGCTCTTATAAACAGAAACCTGGATCTCATCCTCAGTCCAAAGACACAGTGATTAAATGCCTCGGAAAGTATTAAAGAACGCGAGAACACGATTGCCCTGAACCCTCTATTCTTCAGTGATCACCATCCTAGTTTCTTCTTCCCTCTTTGTGGTGCCAACTTAAATTTAAAAAAAAATTTGTTTTCAAGGATTTCAAAAGTTAACACACGTTTCTTCCTCCAAGAGTTTAGCTTTGGTAAAAGGCAGAAAAATTAGTTTTTCTACAAGGGAAATCTGCTTCTAAATGATACTTTGAAAATCTTAATTATGTATTAAAAAAGATACACAAAAATAATGAAGAAGTAGGAATAACAGATTAGGTACTGTAAATTTCTAAAGGCTGGCTTAAATCAAGAAGTAGCACACACACACCTAATTTATGCAAACTAAAAAAGTATATAAACAGCACAATACTGTGATACTGTATCGTGATATATTACCTGTGCACATAACTCCTACTGTTATTAACAAACCCTGGAGACACTCAGTTTTATGCCCAAGACATCAGTAAGTCTGTAAAATCTTCTCTTCCTCTTTTATGGGAGGGTATTTCTAGACACTAATTTTCCAATCTAACTAAATGTTTAAATGGCAGCAGTCAATACCAGATTCTCTCTACTACTCAAAGTCCAGCCAATAGTTGACTTTAGCGCACATACATACATGTGTGTGTATATATATATACACACACATACACACATGCGCATATATACATATATGCACGCGTGTGTGTACACACACATATATATATGTCTGTGTGTGTGTGTATATATATATATATATATATATGTATGTATTTTGGTAGCAATCAATGAAATGATTGTCTTTCCTGCTTGAATAAACCAATGAATAAGTGATCAAGGGCCACTGTGAATTGCAATCTGCCACTTCTAAAAAACACTGTTATTCTAATCCAAAATAATATTAGCCAGAAGCTATTGATCCCCTAGTTCCCTCCTTTTTAGAGCACCAGCGTATGAATCATCTACTATGGTTTCCTTCTAGCGGTGCAAGCTGGGCACAGAGGACAATAGCTATGGCAAAATACAGTCAACAGTCAATAGCACAGATGGGGCTCATCTAAACTGAGGCTTTTGATATTCCTATTTTACCAAGTTTCTTTTGATAAAGTAATTAGGATTAGTTAGTATCCTGTTTTTTAAATGATGAGTGGTTGAGACTGCTAATTTTAATTTTAGCACAGATTCCAGAGAGAAAAATACAAATTGCATTTCTTGAAGGAAAGAGATAGATCCTATATTAAGGTTTGGAGTGAATTCTATAGCAGCTTATGAGGAATAATGATACGATGGCCTCTCAGCTATCCACTAGTGGATATACTTTCTCATGAATTCATAATCATTCATTCAACTGCAGCTCAAATATCACGTGAGCACTACCTGAAACCATGAAGACTGTTTCTTTGTGAAAATCACTGTTTATAGTCCTTGAATCTTAGCATTAAAGTATGTTTAATATACGTCTCTTTCACTAGAGTACACATTCTTTGAGGACAGGAATTCAGAAATTATATTTTGTTGAATATATACTATGGAAGGTTCATATGAAATAAAATTTAAGTGTTTAATATATGAGGGGAAGTTAAAAATGTTATGGGTAATCTTTCAAGTTATTTCAATTTTCAATTCAATCTTTCAATCCATCTTTCTCACCTTTTGGCATACTTAGCTAAAGTCAACACTTGCCTGTGGATGGGGCAGGAGGATGGGGAAACCCAGGGAAATCGAAGGTGCTCAAAACTGACTGGAATCAAATAGCAAGAAATTATAAATAGTTCAGAACTGAAATGATACAAAGATATACCACTCTGTGCTACCATAAAACTACAGTAAAGTAGGATATTAGTTGAAAAATAAATGTTTTTATAGGTACAACTGGCCTTTTGATTGCATTTGGTGACTATAGGGAAACCAACTATAGACAGAAAGTTTATTTTTTTTTCTATTCTTTCATACATGCATTAATTAATTTATTAGTTATTTAATTGATTCATGTAGTCAACATTTATTAAGTTCCTCATTTATGCTGGGCAAAGTGCTGGGGGTACAAAGATGAACAAAATGTACAACCCAGATCTAATGTGTAAAGAAAAAGTCTATGTACCTTTGGAACAATTAGTAAGTATTTACCTTAAATAATTATTCCAATGTTCCCACAGTGGGAGAAACACCGAAACATCATTCTCTTGTATCTAACTGACTGCGGGCATAGTGACAGATGACTTTTAGAATATGCACAGATGCACAGGATCAGGTTCATATCACACAAGAAGAGGCTGGGGGAGATCTGGTTACAACATCAGTCGCCTTCTCATTAGTGAAATATTTGACCGCTAGCTGAGTGAATCTCATGTCCATCAGACCTCTTTTCAGACTAATGTGTTCTAAATAAACAGTTAATAGAAAATAAATCATACAGTTAAGGGGAAAAGTGGACTAGAAATTGACTTCTGATTCTACTACTCACCAACACTGGGGCCTTTTATGGGAGGTATCACTTTTCTGAGCCTCAGTTTGAAAAATGAGTAAAATATATATGGTACTGATGACACATGAAGATAGTCAGCAGGTGTTACAACACGGTACATAAAAGGATAAAGAGATGGTGATTCTCAAAAAAATAGAAGCTACATAATTGTTGTTTAATGGTGTTATTGTTTTTATTAATCAAACACAGTTATTAATCTAACACAGACTATACTCAGTTTTTGTCTATTAAATGACTCCTATCAGGTAACCCAAAAAGTCAGGATGTGCCTCTTGTAGAAAGACTAAGGTTTTGGCTCTTTAGAAGATACCTTTTCAGTGAAGCCACTTAAAGCACACGTCCTACTATCTGAGGGATGGAGACTCAGCTCTCTAAGGCTCATGCCGTGGTGGCTGGAAGCATGGGCCCTAGAATCAGCATCTGGGTTCATGCTGAGCGCTACTACTCCACAGCTGTTTGATTTTGAGGATGTAACTCAACCTCCCCGTGGTCTCAGTTTCCTCATCTATTAAATGTGGATCATAGTAACATCTATCTCCTAGCATAATTAGTGACGATTAAATGAGTCAAAACATGTGACATCCTTAGAACAACGCTTAGAAGACATCAAAATATGCCTGGTTATGTTTTATTACAGAGGACAGTAAGAGTAAATTAAGGTTTAGCATCAAACCAAATAAGACAAGTAAAGAAGAAAGAAGATATATTCTAAATTAGACTAGAAAATGGAGCTTTTTTTTTTTTTGAATGAAAGAAAAACAAGGGAGACATAGAATAAGGTTTTTTGTATTAAAGCACTGTGGCCAAGGGACCTATAGTTCCTGTTTGGCCTGTAGGCAAAATGGAACCTGCAGACATCAAGCAAGATCTGTTAAGAAGTAAAGAACACCAAGGTGATAGAGCTTTAAAAATAAATCTGTGCTTTCAACAGCATCCGAATTCCCTGTCTAATCAGTAACAGCTTATCAAGCATGAGATGGGAGAAAAACAATCACTGGGACTCCAGATGGAAATGTTTAATGCATATGCAGTTTACAGGATGAATATAAATTGCAAACAGGGTGGTTTTGGGTTAATCTGCTGAATAAAAAAATATTGAATTAATGAGTAACTGAACATTTGATACAGCAACATGCTTAACCCTTTCACATAAAATCAACTACCAGTGATTTGGCAGGTAAAGTTGGCAATGGCGGTGTTATTCTCCTGCCCAATGTCATTCTTCCGGAGCATATTTTGCAACAGAGGTGAAATCTTAGATGCACTGCAATCTATTCACTGCACTGACGATAAACTATGTGTCGATTTACCTAACTATGCAGACTACACTGAAGAAGAATACAAGTCTCATTTAAAATGTTTAGCATGCCTTGAACACAAAGGAAGAAAGGTAAACCAGATGTCATGGATGAGAGGAATAAGGGACAATATTCCCTGCTAGTGGGTAACAAGAAACTTGAGGATAATAATGGGAGTGAATAAAGTGATACATTCCTGTCTCTCCCTATTTCTCTATCTGTAGCCTGTCTAAATTATAGTCACATTTTAATTGTATATATTTTATATTTACATAGTACTTGCTTTATGTTCCAGGACCTTTATAAACATTAATTTAACTAATCCTCATAATAACATTATACTATAGGAATTATTATTATTCCCATTTTACAGGTGAGAGAACTGAGGCACAGAGAGGTTAGGTAACTTGCCCAAGGCAGCTACAAAATGGCAGGGCTGCGTTTTGAAACTTGTGTGCTTCCAAGGATTTTTGCACTCAGCCACTACATAGGTGCTTACCTAGATCATAGCCCAAACAAAAACTGCAGACATAGATGAGTCTGATATGTCTTTATTGACAACAATGGCAACAAGATTAGAGAAAGAGTTAGAAAATGTTTTGCTATTAGACTGAGTTTCAGGGAACATGGGAATTTGCTTCAACCTAAGAGTATGAAATTGCCCACTACCCCTGTTGCTGTTAAGTCTTTCCCTTTTGTGAAGTTAGGGGAAAATAATCATAAGCCCATCTTTTGTTTTCACTGAATAAAATGTGCAAATGAAAAAAAAATCACAAGTGCATTCGCTTTCCTTAAACACCAAAGGGAATGGAATTAAGGCCACTTGTCATAATGCAGCTAAAGATGCAAATGCAGGTTACTTTTATACGGAAACAAAGAAGAACCTTTTAAAACAATTAGGTTGTTTCATTAAAAAAACAAGAAAGATTACAATATGACCTACAGAAACAGTAGGACTAAATTAGAAAACAATGAAAAAAATTTAAGTAGATTCTCTATTTTCTGAAACTGAAACTAGTTTTGTTATTTTAAGAAGTTGAATGAAAAAATATTTTCTAAGTAACAATTAAAACGTCTAAGGCCAGGAAGAGATGCAGTTGTGCTTTAAAGAAACTCAGGAAACTAATACGATGGTGCTTGTTTACCAGCTGATGGGTTCTTGCTATATATTTGCAGTATTTGCCATTAGAAGAAAGGTAGTAGCTATTTAAAAAAAATAAGTTAATTTGACCTTGACAGTGTTGTTTTTCTTCTTCTATTGTGTTTTTTTAAAATTATAGACCTTGCATTTTTTTTCTGTAGTAAAGCCAGAACTTCTGTTAAAGTTGAAAACACACAGTCTAAAAATTGTACATTATGCATTGACATCCCCCATAATATGAATGAAACATACATTGACAAGGAGAAGCAAAAACATCCAGAAGTCCTTAGTTGAGTTTAAAATTTTTTCCATTATTACAAATCAAAAACTTCACCAATCTGCAGCAGATTCAAAATTGCTTTGAAAGCTGCAACTGATTTCACTTAGAAATTTATTTAGCTAGCAAGATCATGTTAAAATTTCACACACTCGTATACTATTATTGTTAGGATGGAATGGTTTTGCACATGATCTTATTAATTCCCACCATATTACCCAAAAAAGGCAAAAAAGTATCAGAATTCCTAGTGATAAAAGCTTTTGTGCTTTTTGTGGAGCTGGGAGGTGAAATGTATTATAATCTAGTCTGCACTTCACGCTACCACCTGCCATGGGAATTTTTAAAGTCTTAGGTAAATGGGTATATAAAAGCAAAGGGAATTGAACCAATGTGGCAGTTAAGAGAACCCAGGCCTTAGGTGAAATCAACACATGGTATAAGAATAGATTGATGACACCCCTCACCCAGCAATTTCAGTCAAATATGCAACCAAATATTGTTTACTTGCACAAAATCCATATCAATTTCCATAAATGGAGTGTTTACCTTTAAAATAAGATTTATGAGTGGATTTTTATTCCATGCATTACTAGTTCCACTGTAGTCAACTGTGAAGCTTCGTAATTGTGAAGGATCATCTTAAAACGTGCCTATATTCAACCATCAGAGAATATAACACCACTGTATCAACCCAGGGCATCTAACAACTTCCTAAAATGGACCTGAAGTTCACATCTCGATCTCAATTTAATGCATATCCACAGTGTTTGACCCCAAATAGCTTAGTCACAAAGGCAGTGCCTTCAGTTATAAGAAAAAAAATGCTTCAGAAGGAGCAAAACATCTTTAGACGTGTGACATACGGCTATTAGAATAGTTCAAGCTTTGAAATCTCACACTTACAGGTTTAAGAGTTCTTAACTCTAATCTCACTTTCAATAAAAATTTATTCATTACAAAAATAAGATGCAACGCCCCCAATCTATGATGCAATTTTAAGGTACCATACTACTATCATTATAAAGAACATTTCTGATTTTTAATTTATTTTGTATTTTGATCTATCCTGTTTCACTGGCACAATTCTATTTATTCATATAATTCTATTTATAAAAGTTACCATACAAGGAAGGTATTTGGAAGGAAGGAAAGATAAGAAAAAGCAAAAAAGCAAATTTTCTACATCTGATGGGGCTCTTAAATTATGAACATGAAGAAATGCTAATCAATGCATGAGACTTCTGTAGATTATTTTTTAAATGTCAATTGGCCAACTATATAAATAGAAAAAGTAGGGTAAAGATGAGGAAAAGGAAAAGGAAAAGATGGGTTGGTAGCAGTGCCGTATGCAGTCAAGAGGAAAGGAACAAATATTATTTGTAGCCAAATGATACCCATTATCCTTAAAGGGGAAGGGGATGTTATTACCTGCCTATTTACACCCATACTTTAGCCCAACCCACTACACCATCCAAGAATATTAGGCAGATGATAAATGAAAGAACAGATGGAGATCTTGAGAAACAACAAAAGAACAGAATGATTTTCAGGGAAACAGGTTGGTTTTGGGGGGATTCTACTGAAAATTTTGGATTCTATTTCAGGTTCTTCATCCAGGGTGAATAGAATGAAGTAAATTTTATAGAATGGAATATTTACTAAATCATCATAAACTAAGAAATAATAAAAGGTTAATTTAATTCACAACCTTGATTCCCAAAGCAAAACTGTCTAAGGGAACAAATGAACTGCCTGGCACTTATTCTATTATATGATGCATGTTTAACTTGGAAATGTCACTCTCTGCTTTCTGACTCAATCTCCTAAACTCTCACATGACTCCTTAATTTATGTCACTCTGGTGTCAATTCCCATAACTTCAATAAACAATACATGCTAAGGTCACCATCAAGTTCAATTTTACTAATTTAATGCACAATTTTTTTAATCCTCATTTTAAATGGTCTCTTAGCAGCATTCACCGCTGCACCCATTTCCATCTTCCTGGCTGGGTTTCCCCTGACCTACTTGCCATTCATTCTCTGCCTCCCTTGTAGCTTATGGTCTATTGTTCAGCCATTAGATTTTGGGGTTCTCAAGGATCCGTCTTGGACGCTCTACTCTTCTCAAACTGTATTCACATCTTAGACAATCTCATCAAGTATAGCTTCAGTTATTTTCCTGTCCATAGTTAAACCGCAGATTCGTCTTCAGCCCCTATTGCCACTGAGTTTCTGAGCCCTTTATTAGTGAGTTGTTCACTAGACACATTGTGGATGTTGAAAACACACTTCAGATTCAACATTTAAAAAATGAAACTCATGATACTTCCTTCAGATTCTCTACCATCAGTCCGTACTACTTCTTTTTTTTTTTTTTTTTTTTTTTTTTTTTTTTTTCAGTACGCGGGTCTCTCACTGTTGTGGCCTCTCCCGTTGCGGAGCACAGGCTCCGGACGCGCAGGCTCAGCGGCCATGGCTCACGGGCCCAGCCGCTGCGGCACGTGGGGCCTTCCCGGACCGGGGCACGAACCCGCATCCCCTGAATCGGCAGGTGGACTCTCAACATCTGCGCCACCAGGGAAGCCCCCCTAGTCCGTACTTCTGTGCGTGGCATTGCCCGATAGCTGGTAAGGCCAAACAGACATGCGAGAGTCATTCTCAAGTACTTTTTTCCATCCAAGTCCATATTCGACTCATCACCAAGTCCGGTCGTTTTTACCTTCTGGTATCTCTTAATTCTCCCACTTAACTCCCACTCTGCTACCCACCCCAGTCCAAGCTGCCATCTCTCACCCGGACTAAAGCCACGGCTGATTGGTAGCCCCAGGTCTTCTGTTGCTGCTCTGAGACTTGTCCTCCACACTGCAGCCAGGGCAAGGCTTCCACAAAGCAGTTATGAGGATGTTCCCCTTCTTCCCTCCCCCTCACTCCCAATACACACACACTTTCGGTGGAGATACTCCAATGACATCTGTTTGGGCTTCTAAGAGAAAAAGAATCAATAACCTGGCAGAGGTTATCGATAAGGTGTCAGATTCCCCCAACTCTCCAGCCTTATTTCATATCAAAGCACCCTTCAATTTCTGTGTTGCAGCCACACCAGTCTTCCCCGTCTGCCCCCAGGGTTTTGAATATGCTCTTTCATCTACCTGGAACATCACCCTTGCTCCTACCTTCGGCCACCTCCAAAGCTCCACCCGACAATCACTTCCTACGGCAGACGCTCCCTTAGCTTCCCAGTGAAGAGCCATGTCCGTCAGCATCTATTACCCTCGGAGCCCCACCACTCTCCGGGATGAGCAGTTGTAATGCTACCTCTCCTGTGAGTTCTTCCATGCCAGTCGCCCCATGAAGGTAAAGACTGGTTTTCCTCCCCATGACAATACCATTGGCATATCCCCAGCCCCTAGCACATGATGGGTTCAAGTACTTATTACTGAATACATGAATACTATTACGACCAGAGAAAAGTTATTGATACCAGTTGCCATAACTTGTAAGAAGGACCCGAAACAAAACGTTGTTAGTCCTCTGTCTGTTATTGCATACGCCAGTATTTTTCAGTCATTCATTAACTTACAAGTTTATTGTATGCTGTGCCGTTAGCTCTAACTACCCTTGCCCCCACCTTTGTTTTTTTTTTAAATATTTCCCATTCTTACTCATTTTTCAGATCTCAGCTTAAGTGTTACTTTCTTACATACGGCCAGCAAATATTTGTTAAATGAATGATGGCCTTATTAAGTAGTTATTGATTGCTGTAATTAGGTACCAGGCAGCATACTAGGGCCTGGGGTTACAAAAATTGATATGAAATATTTTCTGCCATCAGGAACTCATTGCATGTTTGGGGATTGCACTCATGTAGGGAGATAATTAAAGCATAATATAAATGGTACAAAGGAGGGATGCACCCCTGCTGGTTGAATGATGCCCAGGGGAGCCCTGCTATTATTCTCATGGAGCACGGTTGCAGGAAGGTATACACCCTTTTTTCAATATAATCTACTTTCTACCTGTTAGCTCTATGAATTCGACCATATCACTTCATTACCTGTTACAAAGAAGAAAATCGACTATTTTAAAACATTGCTGGAAAATACCTTTCATGGAAAAAAATTTAACAAAACATGTTGATGGGCTATTTGCAATTGACATGGTAGGCCGCAGAGCATCGGTAAGAAGGCCAGATTGAATTGCTTTACATGGAAAAATGAAAGGGAGGTAGCTCTGGTGGATCAGCTGGACGAGGCAGAGCAAGACTCCCAGAGAGAGGAAGATATGTTGGGAGATTTGGTGATGCTCTGGAAGAAGAGGGGGTTGAACCACATACCAGGTCCTGGGCATAAGGATACACACACACACAGGGCTAGGAATAGATTTCCTTTGGTTAAATTTCTTTTGAACACAGAGGTATCTGTTACTTAGTTTTATATTGTTGTGTTCTCATATAAATCCTTCCTAAATAAGAATCCTTCTCTCACGATTCCTTATACCCGTGAGTGTATTCAAGAGAAATTGGTACAGGCTACCGGAAGTGGCCTGACACATATTCTTTGCTCTAGGAAGAGAATGAAAGCATAGGGCCCTAATTATCCTTCTCTGCCCTTGGATCTTCACTCTGTACCCTCTTGGCAAGACTATATGACTCCCACTTTCATGACAAGTGGAAAGTCCTTTAAACTCCCTGGCGTGCCACCTTAGAGTAGAACCAGAGGTAGGCTATGTAGAAATGAAAGGCTAACATTACTAGCATTTGGGTGATCTCTGTATCAGATCAGCTGGTCTAGCAGGTCTTCGAGCTCTCTAGGGCCCAGCGTCTGGTGAGACTCCCAACTGGGAATCTAAGAATTCCTCATATAGCGAGCCACTGACACGTGTGGTTAATATGATAACATATCTCAGGGTCTATGAACCTTGAGATGGGTTATCTATACATATTTTAGAATATAGAACTGAGAAGCTGAATCACCTGACACTAGAGATATCATTTCCCCCAACAACAATGTGCTTTTTCTGCTTCTGCATCTATGCCTGTTGACATTTTATTTGATTGTTTCAGATAAATCTAGTCCTCCTCAAAAGACTGTAATTCCCATGTGAAAAGAGACTATGTCATATACTTAACTTCCATCTCTGGTTGCAGATAGACACAACATATCTTCTTTAAAGCAAAAAACAATGTATGGAAAGAAAATTAATGCACAGAAATCTCTTGCATTCCTATACACTAATGCTGAAAAATCTGAAAGTGAAATTAAGAAAACACGCCCATGTACCACTGCAACAAAAAGAATAAAATAGTGAGGAATAAACCTACCAAAAGAGACAAAAGACCTGTATGCAGAAAATTATAAGACATTGATGAAAGAAATTAAAGATGATACAAACAGATGGAGAGATATACCATGTTTTTGGATTGGAAGAATCAACATTGTGAAAATGACTCTACTACCCAAATCAATCTACAGATTCAATGCAATCCCTATCAAACTATCACTGACATTTTTCACAGAACTAGAACAAAAAATTTCACAATTTGTATGGAAACACAAAAGACCCCGAATAGCCAAAGCAATCTTGAGAAAGAAAAACGGAGCTGGAGGAATCAGGCTCCCTGACTTCAGACTATACTACAAAGCTACAGTAATCAAGACAGTATGGTACTGGCACAAAAACAGAAATATAGATCAATGGAACAGGATAGAAAGCCCAGAGATAAACCCACGCACATATGGTCACCTTATCTTTGATAAAGGAGGCAAGAATATACAGTGGAGAAAAGACAGCCTCTTCAATAAGTGGTGCTAGGAAAACTGGACAGCTACATGTAAAAGAATGAAATTAGAACACTCCCTAACACCATACACAAAAACAAACTCAAAATGGATTAAAGACCTAAATGTAAGGCCAGAAACTATCAAACTCCTAGAAAAAAATATAGGTAGAACACTCTATGACATAAATCACAGCAAGATCCTTTTTGACCCACCTCCTAGAGAAATGGAAATAAAAACAAAAATAAACAAATGAGACCTAAGGAAACTTAAAAGCTTTTGCACAGCAAAGGAAACCATAAACAAGATGAAAAGACAACCCTCAGAATGGGAGAAAATATTTGCAAATGAAGCAACTGACAAAGGATTAATCTCCAAACTTACAAGCAGCTCATGCAGCTCAATATCAAAAAATCAAACAACCCAATCCAAAAATGGGCAGAAGACCCAAATAGATATTTCTACAAAGAAGATATGCAGACTGCCAACAAACACATGAAAGAATGCTCAACATCATTAATCATTAGAGAAATGCAAATCAAAACTACAATGAGATATCATCTCACACTGGTCAGAATGGCCATCATCAAAAAATCTACAAACAATAAATGCTAGAGAGGGTGCGAAGAAAAGGGAACCCTCTTGCACTGTTGGTGGGAATGTAAATTGATACAGCCACTATGGAGAACAGTATGAAGGTTCCTTAAAAAACTAAAAATAGAACTACCATACGACCTAGCAATCCCACTACTGGGCATATACCCTGAGAAAACCATAATTCAAAAAGAGTCATCTACCACAATGTTCATTGCAGCTCTACTTACAATAGCCAGGAAATGGAAACAACCTAAGTGTCCATCATCGGATGAATGGATAAAGAAGATGTGGCACATATATACAATGGAATATTACCAGCCATAAAAAGAAACGAAATTGAGTTATTTGTAGTGAGGTGGATGGACCTAGAGTCTGTCGTAAAGAGTGAAGTAAGTCAGAAAGAGAAAAACAAATACTGTATGCTAACACATATATATAGAATGTAAAAAACAAACAAACAAAATGGTCATGAAGAACCTAGGGGCAAGATGGGAATAAAGACGCAGACCTAGTAGAGAATGGACTTGAGGATATGGGGAGGGGGAAGGGTAAGCTGGGGCAAAGTGAGAGAGTGGCATGGACATATGTACACTACCGAATGTAAAATAGATATCTAGTAGGAAGCAGCCGCATAGCACAGGGAGATCAGCTCAGTGCTTTGTGACCACCTAGAGGGGTGGGATAGGGAGGGTGGGAGGGAGGGAGATGCAATAGGGAAGACATATGGGGATATATGTATAACTGATTACCCTTGTTATAAAGCAGAAACTAACACACCATTGTAAAGCAATTATACTCCAATAAAGATGTTATAAAAACAAAACAATGCACATGGAATTGCCATATATGACGAGCACAGTATTGAACTAGTCTGTTTCATTTCAGGTTAGAAAGAGATTTTCAGGTAATTTGTTGATTGCGTTCATATTACTAAAACAAATGCTGAAAATGCAGACATATCACAGCTCTTATTTAAAGCCAAAATTGTCTATATTCCTATGGAAGTCCAGTTGTGACAGTAGATTATTCCTTTAGAGCTGTTCTAATACTGTATCTGCTACCCACATGTGGTTGTGGTTACTTAAATTTAAATTAGTTAAAATTAAATAAAATCTGAAATCCAGTTTTCAGTCATACTCGCTACATTTCAAGTTCTCAGTAACTACATATGGCTGGTGGCTCCCGTGTTGGATGGTGCAAATATAGAGTATTTCCTTCATCACAGAAAGTGCTATGGGAGAGCCTTGATCCAAATATCATAGAGAACAGAGAATGAGAATAAGTAAACAACTTCCATTTTTCCAGCTAAATAAAGAGTTTTGGGCTACTGGATCTATAGTTATCAACACGGATGCAATTTTTATTTATATCTTTTGATCAACTTCCATGTCTAGTTAGATTCTGGAGGAACACATGTACTTACTGGTCTCTAACTGGGACTGATCACAGCAGGAATTTTAGGAAACCCAGAATCTCCTATAATGTTGAAATACAATTTGTATAACAGGTCAGAAAGTGTTACAGACGTATCCGTAAGGCAAAAACAATTTCAACATGATATGCTGTTCAGTTTCAAAATAAGGGAAGCCCATCTATGAGGTGACTTTAGCTGATTATGAGAACTGAGAGGCAGCAACCTGAAGTGTTACTTGGATTAATCTTACTCCAGTTTTGGCAAACAGAGGTGGGATTTTAAACGTTCTAATCTCTTGGTTGTACTGGTAGCAGAACTAAACGGAATATCATAGAACTGGCAAGATCTGCTAAAAGATACGGTCTACAGACATTTAGTTCAGTTTAAAGAATTGTTATGGATCATTGAGAAGACTTTTTTCTCTCTTCTACTTGAGTAATAGGTCGATGTGACCTTTGTTGCCGTAGAGTATCTGTACATCAAACGCCAGCTACAGATGTCAAGTTTCTGAATTCACTTGAATCTCCTCCCTGACAAAACTACTTTTCCCACCTTAATTCTGCTTTAGGGTTCAGAAAGTCTATAGACATTAGGAATCAAGATTATGATCACTTTCTCCATTTTCTTGAAGACTCCTGAATTTAATATCCACTAAAACCTAAGTCAAATCTGAAATATAGTTCTAATCATTTCCATCTTTAAAAAATCAACTTGAAAATGAGTACCTGCTTTGTGCAAGGTATGTTTTTGGTTGCTGAGGACAGGAATGCTGCACAAGAAACAGTTTGTGCCTTCAAGAAATTGACACTATACTTGGAGAACATACTAATAAAGCATAACGAACTCCTCATGACATTATATGATAAGGGGCAAAATGAACATAAAAGGGATGTGATAAAAGTGGGGGAACTTTTTCCACGTGACAGACTTGCGGTTTTGAGATTCTGTGTCTGCCACCAACCAGCTAGTTTGCAATCAGTAAATTGCAGCCACTCTGGATTTCACTTACCTGGTGTTTAACTAAGAGTTGGAAAAGATCATCTTAAACTGTATATAAGATTTGCACTTCCTCAAAATTCCTTAATAGTTGGAACTAATAGGCTCATATTTAGATCACAAGTTTGTCTTCAATTTGATCTCATCCTTAACCAAAATATTTCTTGGCTTAGAACCCAAAATGCTCTCTAAGTAAGGATTTAAATGGCTGTCATTTATTTTAAATGACTATGTATAAGACACCTTCTATTAAAATCGTCAACAAATACTTAATAATATTAAAAACAATTATTCATATTCACCTTACAAAAAGGAAATTGATTTGAGAAAAGATTGATGACTTGTCCAAGTTTAAGAGCTAATAAGAGAGCAGCTGGGATTTGGACAAGATGCTTCGTGATAGCATGTTTCCTTTCCTTCTGTGCCTTTAAATTCAATCTCATCTACAAGTTTTTCTATAGGAAGCAGAAATTAGAAGAAAAATTATACAGGACAAATTTACTTAATTACAGAGACATTACATTCAAGGGTCCAGGATTTTATTTTCCATTTGGGCAGATTAAACACGTTCACAGGCTTACGTTAAAGGAATCTGGGCTCTGGAAATTATACAAAGTTGATGCGGGATTTAAAGAGTTGTAGTTATTAAAATTTTTGGTTTTCTAGTTTAAAACAAGTCAGTCAACTGTGAAGATTTTAAGAATTTCTAAGAAAGGATTTGTTATAGATATGTTGAAAATGGGGAGAAGAGTTTTCCATTCACTACAAGCCTTTCTTCTTCATTTCTCTTTATATGAAGATATTTTGTTATTTAATAGGCTCCTCTATGATTCACTGAATATTTTGTAAATATTTATGGAAAAATATACTGTAAGCACTGTTGTCTGGAGATGGGCAAGGGGGTAGGAGAGGCAAGAAAGCAGGCAGGTGTGTACTCAAGAGAATCCAAGCAACCCTCACCTTCTGTGAAGATGCCACGCCACGCACAGGGAAATGTCAAATCTATACAGAACAGCAAGGTCAACCGGAGAATTCTTCCACATCATTTAGCAGTTGAGATGCTACCCTTTCAACAACAAATAGCCTCTCGTTGTAAGGTGGAGAGGTTTTTATGGTAGAATACAGAATGCACAGTAGTATACTCTCTGTCTGTGTGTGCATGTGTATTTTTTCTTTTTTCATAATGGGTAGAACAATGTTATGCACTATTTGTCATGAGAATTCTGATGTCAATTTGGTTGATGTTGGAATTTTAATAATTCTTTGTTACTACTCACATCCTACTAATAACTCTCCAAAATTAAAATGACACATTAAATGCATGTGGATGGCCACTTTTATCATTTTAAGTCAGCATTTTAAATAATACAGAGAATATTAGTTCTGCTACTTAAACGATGTCATTTCAAAAGGCCAAAGTGTTATATTTAAAATCACTGAAGGACATTTGCTAAAGATTGAGAAAAGTGCTATGCACAAACATACATTTTGTATTTATGTTTCCTTCTCTTTTTCTTTCCAGCTCTCACTTCTCCCTCTTTATATCTTTCTTTGTCAACGGTTACTGTAATTCTTAGTCAATTTACACATCCTGACTCTATTAAGTCAAAATGATCATACAAATATTTTGAGAAATAGAAACTGTGATTTGATAAGAGTAGTTCTCATAGTGAATTTATGACATTGATTTATCGAACATAAGGTAGTCTTTTCAAATAGGCCTGTTTTTCATTCCAAATAAAAGTTAATCATTCCAAATAAAAGTTAATTATTACTTTTTTTTTTTTTGCCTTCCTTTCCTGATCCCTATGAATATTTCCTACTTCACTGGGCTCAATATAACCTTTCGCAGTTCCATTGAGCTTGCAACAGTCCTTTTCATTTTCCTGAAAAACTGAGATTTTTACTGGCTCCTTATCATCAACTAAGTGTCAGTAAAATTGCCATGTTAGTAAAGGGGGCCAACTGTGTCCCATCCCTGTGGCTGCATAATTAGCCTCTAGTATAAACTGCTGAACAATTAGTTATTTCTTACAAGCTTTCTACATATTGAATAGATAAAATAGGGACTCATTCTCTCAAAAATATTTCAGTAGAATACACTACATGCAAGGAAGAATGTTCAGGACCAACACCCACTACTGATTGAATTCTAACACGAATGCATACATACATGTTACTTTTAATATACTACAAGAGGAGAGATGGGACTAAGTACTAAAACAAGATCTGTTATGGTTCTGCCTCTAGCTCCTCACGGGGAGGAGGACCATTTGTTTGGTCCAGTGGGTTTTTACCTTGCTCCTTCATCTGCTGTGTATTTCTCTGTCTTCTTATTTTGCTTAACTTACTGTGTTTGGGGTCTCCTTTTCACAGGCTGCAGGTTCATAGTTCCCATTGTTTTTGATGTCTGCCCCCTGTGGGTAAGGTTGTTTCAGTGGCCTCAGGACATCCCACTTTATCTCTTTCAGGGAGCTCAGGATCTGCAAACTTAGGGGCTGAATGAGGTAATACCCAAGAAGCCTGCCCCCTAAGCATTGTCTGGGTCCATGGCTCCTGTTTTTTGCTCTTCCTTAATGCCTATCATTTCAGAGAACCTCTTCTCTAGATAGTGGAAGTTATATTTTGATATGAAGGTAGCCCCTTTTACAAAAAAATTATTACCCTGTATGAGCATAAAGACCTCATTTTTTATGTTAATTAATGTTGAAGGCACGTTTTCTTATGAGGTTAAAAACAGATGTTGGGGGCTTCCCTTGTGGCGCAGTGGTTGAGAGTCCGCCTGCCGATGCAGGGGAAACGGGTTCGTGTCCCAGTCCGGGAAGATCCCACATGCCGCGGAGCAGCTGGGCCCGTGAGCCATGGCTGCTGGGCCTATGCGTCTGGAGCCTGTGCTCTGCAAGGGGAGAGGCCATAACAGTGAGAGACCCACGTACCGCAAAAAAAAAAAAACAAAAAAAAAACAAAAACAAAAACCATGTTGGATAATAAAATTCATCTCAGGGCTGAGAATATAAGAAGTAAATGAACAGCTACTAAATAATCCTATGTGCTACCAAAGAGAGCAAGGAAACATGAACAAAAGCAATAATAATAATAACAGCTAATATTTATGAGTGCTTACCTAAGGCCACACATTTTGTTAAGCCCTTTATACTCATCTCATTTAATCCCCATGGCAAATCTATGGAATAAGCATTATTACTCCCATGTTGAGGTGGCAGAAATGGGGATTTGGAAATCTTAAGCAACCATCACGAACCACCCATTAAATAAACACCGAATTTACTTTAGATTTAAATCCACAGAGTCATCTCCTTACATTGTTTTACGTTGCATTGTATTATATTCAAAAAGGATAATGTTACACTTCAAAATACAGTTAACACAAATAATCTTTATACATGCATATTGTTTTCAAAACTAAAAAGTGATGTTGTGAAGCAGTTTTTTTCAAATGAATTCCCAATATGTTGATGATATATGAAATCACCCATGGCTCTATGTAATATTTCAGATTGATGAAAACACAACTTATTTAATTTGAAAATTGATGTTGTAGAGTTTAAAGTAGAAGAAAAGGTGTGATTTTGCTTAGCATAACCTTTTATCCTTTCTGATCTAAATAACATGCTTTTTATTTTTTATACTGTTTTCTTGTTATAAACAGTATATTTATTCTTCAAATTATTACAAATCTAAGCATTCTATATGATATTCAGAGATAAATTTTGAAATATAAATCACAATAGTATAGAGATATTACCCTGCTTCTTTTCAGATATCACTTAAAATATAACTTTTAGGTACTTCTAATGGTATTACTAATTTCATACATATCATAAAGAAGTTTTTGAATTATTAGCATCTGAATGTAAAATAAACTGGTTTATTCAGCAAGCTTTATATCTTCCTCTGAATACAGTAACGGGTTGCTCTTTTGGAGTAAGGATTGTTAGGTGGACCATCTAACAGGTTCCCAACTGGTTCAAGTGCCCAGGACTGCTGGAGAAGCAACAGTCACTGAGCTTTGGGAGAGGAGGGGGTGCAGTCGGGCTGGGGGCTTGTGGGTCTCACGCTCAGCCTCTGTGGACAGACAAGTGAGTATACACAACGACACTGAGTAAGAACCCCAAACGGAAAGACAGCAAGATCAACTAAGAGTAAATTTCACCAACGAACATCAAGATGGGAGCTTGAAAGTAAAATTGTTGATAAAGTGATGAGGATTTTCATACACATCTGCATGTGTAGAGATTCAAATTTTGCATACATTTGAAAACCATCGTCTGGTTATAGTAATTTTCAACTTTTAGTAACAGAGTTAAGGATATTAGTAATGCAGAAAAAAATGTAAACAAAAGTGTTTACATAACACCCCATCTCAGATATAAATACGGTTAATATTTGAAGTATTTTCATACTTTGTTTTAACCAACTGGCAAGTTGAAGAGATGCTGCTTTTTTATTTTTTGGCCATGCCTTATTTTTGTTTTAATTGAAATATAGTTGATCTACAATATCATGTTAGTTTCAAGTATACAGCACAGCAATTCAATTATACATATATAAATATATCCATATATACTACCTTCATACTATCTTCCCTTATATTTTTTTAACATCTTTATTGGAGTATAATTGCTTTACAGTGTTGTGTCACTTTCTGCTGTATAACAAAGTGAATCAGCTACATGTATACATAGATCGCAATAGCCCCTCCCTCTTGTGACTCCCTACCACCCTCCTTATCCACCCCTCTAGGTGGTCACAAAGCACCGAGCTGATCTCCCTGTGCTATGCGGCTGCTTCCCACTAGCTATCTATTTTACATCTGGTAGTGTATATATGTCCATGCCACTCTCTCACTTCATCCCAGCTTACCCTTCCCCCTCCCTGTGTCCTCAAGTCCATTCTCTAGGTCTGCGTCTTTATTCCTGTCCTACCCTTAGGTTCTTCAGAACCATTCTTTTTTTTTTTTTTTAGATTCCATATCTATGTGTTAGGATACGGTATTTGTTTTTCTCTTTCTGACTTACTTCACTCTGTATGACAGACTCTAGGTCCATCCACCTCAATACAAATAACTCAATTTCGTTTCTTTTTATGGCTGAGTAATATTCCATTGTATATATGTGCCACATCTTCTTTATCCATTCATGTGTCGATAGACACTTAGGTTGCTTCCATGTCCTGGCTATTGTAAACAGAGCTGCAATAAACATTATGGTACATAACTCTTATTGAATTATGGTTTTCTCAGAGTATATGCCCAGTAGTGGGATTCCTGGGTTGTATGGTAGTTCTATTTTTAGTTTTTTAAGGAACCTCCATACTGTTCTCCATAGTGGCTGTATCAATTTACATTCCCACCAAAAGTACAAGAGGGTTCCGTTTTCTCCACACCCTCTCCAGCATTTATTGTTTGTAGATATTTGATGATGGCCATTCTGACCAGTGTGAGGTGATACCTCATTGTAGCTTTGATTTGCATTTCTCTAATGATTAGTGATGTTGAGCATCCTTTCATATGTTTGTTGGCACTCTGTATATCTTCTTTGGAGAAATGTCTGTTTAGGTCTTCTGCCCATTTTGCGGTTGGGCTGTTTGTTTTTTGATATTGAGATGCATGAGCTGCTTGTATGTTTTGGAGATTAATCCTTTGTCAGTTGCTTTGTTTGCAAGTATTTTCTCCCATTCTGAGGGTTGTCTTTTCAACTTGTTTATAGTTTCCTTTGCGTGCAAAAGCTTTTAGGTTTCATTAGGTCCCATTTCTTTATGTTTTTATTTCCATTTCTCTAGGAGGTGGGTTTTATTGATCATTTTTATTGATAGTTTTATTGATCGTTGCTGTTGTTTCCTTCATTTATTTTTCATTAATTTATGATCTGATCTTTATGATTTCTTTCCTTTTGCTAAGTTTGGGGTTTTTGTTTGGGTTTTTTTGTTCTTCATTCTAATTGCTTTAGGTGTAAGGTTAGGTTTTTTATTTGAGATGTTTCTTCTTTCTTGAGGTAGGGTTGTATAGCTATAAACTTCCCTCTTAGAACTGCTTTTGCTGCATCCCATAGGTTTTGGGTTTAGGTTTTGTTTTCACTGTCATTTGTTTCTGGGTATTTTTTGATTTCCTCTTTGATTTCTCCAGTGATCTCTTGGTTATTAAGTAATGTATTGTTTACCCTCCATATATTTGTATCTTTTACAGATTTTTTTCCTGTAATTGATATGTAGTCTCATAGAGTTGAGGTCGGAAAAGATACTTGATACGATTTCAATATTCTTAAATTTACCAAGGCTTGATTTGTGACCAAAGATATGATCTATCTTTGAGAATGTTCCATGAGCACTTGAGGAGAAAGCGTATTCTGTTGTTTTTGGATGGAATATCCTATAAATATCAATTATGTCCATCTTGTTTACTGTATCATTGAAAGCTTGTGTTTCCTTATTTATTTTCATTTTGGATGATCTGTCCATTGGTGAAAGTGGGGTGTTAAAGTCCTCTACAATTATTGTGTTACTGCTGATTTCCCCTTTTATGGCTGTTAGCATTTGCCTTATGTATTGAGGTGCTCCTATGTTGGGTGCATCAATATTTACAATTGTTATATCTTCTTCTTGGATTGATCCCTTGATCATTATGTAATGTCTGTCTTTGTCTCTTGTAATAGTCTTTATTTTAAAGTCTATTTTGTCTGACATGAGAATGGCTACTCCAGCTTTCTTTTGATTTCTTTTTGCATGGAATATCTTTTTCCATCCCCTCACTTTCACTCTGTATGTGTCCCTAGGTCTGAAGTGGGTCTCTTGTAGACAGCATATATATATATATTTGTATCCATTCAGCCGGTCTATGTATTTTGGTGGAAGCATTTAATTCATTTACATCTAAGGTAATTATTGATACGTATGTTCCTATTACCATTTTGTTAATTGTTTTGGGTTTGTTTTTGTAGGTCTTTTCCTTCCCTTGTGTTGCCTGCCTAGAGAATTTCCTTTAGCATTTGTTATAAAGGTGGTTTGGTAGTGCTGAAGTCTCTTAGATTTTGCTTGTCTGTAAAGATTTTAATTTCTGTGTCAAATCTGAATGAGATCCTTGCTGGATAGAATAATCTTGGTGGTAGTTCTTTCCCTTTCATCATTTTAAGTATGTCCTGGCACTCCCTTCTGGCTTGCAGAGTTTCTGCTGAAAGATCAGCTGTTAACCTTATGGGGATTCCCTTGTATGTTATTTGTTGTTTTTCCCTTGCTGCTTTTAATAATTTTTCTTTGTATTTAATTTTTGATAGTTTGATTAATATGTGTCTTGATGTGTTTCTCCTTGGATTTATCCTGTATGGGACTCTCTGTGCTTCCTGGACTTGATTAACTATTTCCTTTCCCATATTAGGGAAGTTTACAAGTATAATCTCTTCAAATATTTTCTCTGTCCCTTTTTTTTCTCTTCTTCTTCTGGGACCCCTATAATTCAAATGTTGGTGCATATAATGTTGTCCCAGAGATCTCTGAGACTGTCCTCACTTCTTTTCATTCTTTTTTCTTTATTCTGCTCTATGGTAGTTATTTCCATTATTTTATCTTCCAGGTTACTTATCCGTTCTTCTACCTCAGTTATTCTGCTGTTGATTCCTTCTAGAGAATTTTAAATTTCATTTATTGTGCTGTTCATCATTGTTTGTTTGCTCTTTAGTTCTTCTAGGTCCTCATTAAATGTTTCTTGTATCTTTTTCCATTTTATTTCCATGATTTTGGATCATCTTTACTATCATTACTCTGAATTCTTTTTCAGGAAGACTGCCTATTTCCTCTGCATTTGTTTGGTCCAGTGGGTTTTTACCTTGCTCCTTCATCTGCTGTGTATTTCTCTGTCTTCTTATTTTGCTTAACTTACTGTGTTTGGGGTCTCCTTTTCACAGGCTGCAGGTTCATAGTTCCCATTGTTTTTGATGTCTGCCCCCTGTGGGTAAGGTTGTTTCAGTGGGTTGTGTAGGCTTCCTGGTGGAGGGGACTGGTTTCTGTGTTCTGGTGGATGAGGCTGGATCTTGTAGTTCTGGTGGGCAGGACCATGTCCAGTGGTGTGTTTTGGGGTGTCTGTTAACTTATTATGATTTTAGGCAGCCTCTCTGCTAATGAATGGGGTTGTGTTCCTGTCTTGCTAGTTGTTTGGCATGGAGTGTCCATCACTGGAGCTTGCTGGTCATTTAGTGGAGCTGGGTCTTAGTGCTGAGATGGAGATCTCTGGGAGAGCTCTTGTCAATTGGTATTACTTGGGGCTGGAGGGTCTCTGGTGGTCCAATGTCCTGAACTTGTCTCTCCCACCTCAGAGACTCAGGCCTGACACCTGGCTGGAACACCGAGACACTGTCAGGCATACGGCCAGGTACCTGGGTAGTTTCTTGACTTTTGGGAAGTCTGAGGTCTCTGCCAGTGTTCAGTAGGTGTTCTGCAGGAGTTATTCCACATGTAGATGTATTTTGGTCTATTTGTGGGGAGGAAGATGATCTACACATCTTACTTGTCTGACATCTTGAAGGTCCTCTGAGATGCTGCTTTGTATAAACTATTTTATAGCCTGCTTTTCTTTCTTTTTTTCTAATGGGTCTTTTTTTAAATTTTTTAAAAATATTTTTTATTTAGTGTGCTTTTCCTTAATACTATTTCATGACCATTTTTTGTTGTCAGTAAAAATTCTTTAAGTTTTTTTGTAATGACTGTACAACATAGTCAACCATTCTCTTTGTTACAACTTTCAAATGACTAATTTTAGGAAAAATTTTATTTTAGGTGTATTGTGCTTTACTCAGACACAGAGAAATGTAATTTTTCTTTTCCAATTTTTCTTTTGGATGCATTTGGGAATAGGCAATCAATAAACAAACAAATGAACAAACAAATACTTCTTTATCCCAGTTTTCACCCTTAATGGTTGAATAAGTAAACAAAAACTTATTTAATTCCTAGGTTTCTCACTGGTAAAATGGAGACAATAATAGTTCCTAATTTGTATCAGTACAAATACAGCACTTAGCACAATATCTGACAAACTGTCAATGCTCAGTCAATGCTGGATCCTCTCATGTAAATCATGATAATAATATTTGTTATTACTACTATCCTCAGTATCCTCTGTTATGCTCTGGCTTTAAGCTGTTTAGGAGGTAACATGCTTTGGTGGAAAGATTAAAATTTAGATGGACAATGTTGGATATGTGGGTAAATTACTTCATTTTTTGAAATGTTGGTATTCTCATTTACAAAGTGGGGATAACAGCACGTATTTTGCAGGATTATGAGGACATTATTGAATAGGCCATAAACACTTAATATTACTCAGCCATAAAAAGGAATGAAATTGAGTTATTTTTAATGAGGTGAATGGACCTAGAGTCTCTCATACAGAGTGAATTCAGAAAGAGAAAAACAAATACTGGATGCTAACGCATATATATGGACTCTAAAAAAATAGTTCTGATGAACCTAGTGGTAGGGCAGGAATAAAGATGCAGATGTACAGAACAGACTTGAGGACACAGTGGGGGAAGGGAAGGGGAAGCTGGGACGAAGTGAGAGAGTAGCATTGACATATATACACTAGCAAATGTAAAATAGATAGCTAGTGGGAAGCTGCTGCATAGCAAGGAGATCAGTTTGACGCTTTGTGACGACCTTGAGGGGTGGGATAGGGAGGGTGGGAGGGAGGCTCAAGAGGGAGGGGATATGGGGATATATATATACATGTAGCTGATTCACTTTGTTGTACAGCAGAAATTAACACAAGATTGTAAAGCAATTATACTCCAATAAAGATGTAAAAAAAACACAACACTTAATAAATAGTAGTTATTTCTCATCTTCTGTATCCAATATTTCCTAGCAGATATATTTCTGATTCAAACTAGTGAGACTTAATCTAAACAAATGATAGTTTAGTTAACCAATCACCCTCTTTTTCCTTAACTGAAAGGCAAGCATGGGTGAAGGAGGGGTGGGGAAGGAATGGACTGGGAGTTTGGGGTTAGCAGATGTAAACCATTATATACAGAATGGATATAAAAAACAAGGTCCTACTATATAGTATGGGAAACTATATTCAATATCCTGTGATAAACCATAATGGAAAAGAATTTTTAAAAGAATGTATATATACATAAGTAAAACTGAATCACTTTGCTGTACAGCAAAAATTAACACAGCATTGTAAATCAACTATACTTCAATTTTAAAAATATCAATTTTCTAAAAAAAAGCAATCAAGGAAACAGTGATATACTTAATTTTGAAATGTGGCCCCAGTATATTACAGGAAATAAGATCACAACCAACAACATTCCTATTCTTTACTTCCACCCCCAAAAAAGGTATCAAATTTCCTCTTACCAAAAAAAAAAAAATCAATTTTGTGGTCAATATTATTATGAAATAATTAGCTAAACCATATTGAAGCTGCCTGGAACTCTCCAGATAGCTCGGATTTGATCAGTTCAATTTATAGCAATATAAAATCAGCCAAACCAATTTAATGACATCACCCACTAAAGAAACTGTTTGAACCTCTATATAGAGCATGGTTCTTTCTACATATTATGCCCCACTATGTACATCTCTGAATCAACATGATTAAGATGATACAGGGATTCTACTCTCAAAATCCAAAAAGCATTCACTTGTATCTCATCATTCCATTTCTTATGACAGGCCTATGGGGTAGGGAAGGAGAAGGTCGCATAGCATTTCATATGGATTGGAAAGATCTGACACAGATTATTGAACATATTCACTGAGTCACGTGGTGTTATGTGGTCAACGGAAGTATTATTAAAAATGCAAAACCAGGCCTTCCTTCTTTCCTTAATCAGTAGGCAGGCAGCCCTTTGAAAAGGAAGTTGAGAAGTAGGACAAAACTTCATTTTACTTATGTATTTATTTCCTCTCTTTCAGAGAAAATCAGCCTTTACACTATACATTAAAGGTCAGTGTTTCTCAAATCTGAATGGAGGATGTGAAAACAATATGAATTTGTAGACTATTAGCAATGCATATTCTATAATATTTCTATGGCTTTTAACTGTCTACTGGAAAAAGTAAAATGTAAAGGAACAATCATACAAATAATACTTGGCTCAAACTAGGTAAAGGATGCAGTCAAACTTAAATTCACATTAAAGAAAATGTAAAAACAGCCAAAAAAAGAATATAGATTCAAACTGATCCTAGCTGAAAAGACTATATAACTAATGACAAAGTAATGATAATCTATTGATCAAAATAAAACAGCTTGTATTTTAGAAAATTAGAAGAAATTTTGCATGATTCTCGACAAAGAGCACAGATAAAAGATATGAGAATTCAAGGGGTCACTTTTCCTTTCAATACTGATGCCAATAAGGTGATATAGTAGTGTTTCCATCTACAGTGCATACATAGGAGATTTATCTATATAAGTACAGTATAATACCATGACTATCACCCTTATCAATATTAAGTCTAAGAAAATCTCAGCATGCAGGATATACTTTCTGCACATAGCAGGCACTAAAATACAGATGAAATAAAAATTAAACTGATTCTAACAGTATGTCTATTTCCTTTATTTCAAAGTGACTAACAACGTAACAAACCAATCACCAGGTAACTAGCACCACCTATGCAAGCAGTTCTCACCAGGGGGCAATTTTGCATCCCCGCCTTCCCCCAGGAGACATTTCCTAATGTCTGGTGTCAATTTTGGTTGTCAAAACTGGAGGAGGCATGAGGTACAACCAGCATCTAAGGGATGCTGCTTAAGATTCTACAATGAGCAGGGCATTCTCTTCCCCACCATGTCTAACAATAAATTCTCTGGTCAAAAACATCAAAAGTGTCAAGGAGAGACTTTGACCTATACTGATATTCACCGTGAGCAAAGTATAAAATACGATTTGTTTTAAAGCATTTATTTATTCTTTTATTTTAGAAGGAAGTTACAAAACTAAGAAAAAAATAAGAATAAAGAATGAATGAATGCCACAAATTATAAAAGCAGGAGGTGATGAGGTGATCTAGAGTGACTGTGGAAGGTCATGTGAGAGATGGAGGAGATTCTACCATTATGCTGAGCGGTTTTGAGCCAAGCCCAGAATGAGTCTACATTGTTGGCTGACAAAGGAGGAAACACAATGCATTCTTCAGTCATCTTATGACCTTGAATTAAGAGGACTTCCCTTGTAGCATGGTTTTAAATGAATTTGTGTTATGTTTTACCTTAAACATGGTTGAAGAAAGCTCCTTTGAAGAAGGAATTGAAACCCCTTGTTCTGCTCTACCCCTCAGACATGCTTCTGGACCTCTCACTGGGTTGTGCTGTAATAATTACTGAATTTGCTTTTTGACTGCTGACTCTAGCATTAGTAAATATACTTTATTTTGGGTCAACTGAAAGCATCCTGGTAATAGATGGATACAACTTTACTCTAAATTTGGAGTAGAAGTTAATCAGAGGGGTCATTAAACCAACTGTGCTCAGAGTCAAACACTTAAGAGAGTGAGTTTAATCATATTTTCACCTAATCCTTTGCAACATAGGAAAACCTTGTAAAAATGATTTGAGGGAAAGACTGATCTTTTCTATATAAGCACCATGCCATAGGAAAGAGGATTCCCCTCCCAAATATTAAAACATTTACATTTCTAAGTAAGTGTAAGGAGATACTTGCAATTCTCTAGATTCATTTTGTACAATACACAAATATGGCTGATAGAGCAAGTTTAAAAGAGCACAAACCACTCAATATACACAACCTGATAAACAGTAGGCTGACTGCAGAGGAGGAAGAATGTTGCATGTGGTTTTGCATGTTGTTGATACGACCAATGCTAGTAATTAATACAATCCATGTGGTGATATTTGGATCACATGGTGAAATCACATTTACACAGATAAAGGTCTTATCCAGAGCCTAATTTTACCAATAATTTCAGGAAAGAAGCGATCAAGAGACTTTAGTATAAGGCCTAAAATTAAGGCCCAATATTATGCATACATTGACATCTAAGAAAAACCAGGAGGGTCTAAAATAACCTACCACCAAGTTCCCCTCACACCCTGCTCCCATGGATCAGGTCCCCTAGCCAAAACTCCTCCCTTATCTCAGGGGTCAGGCAGAGTTCCTGCTTATTCCTGAGTGTTTAAGTTATGAAACATCTCCATTCAACACCTCAGTGATTACCTAGCTTATGAGTTATTTTCCAGGGAGCTGTGAACATAAATCTAGAGAGGGAAAGCAACCTAAAACAGGAATATCTTGCTCAAAACATTCCATAGATAAGGACTTTTCTCCTAGAAGAGATAATTATTTGGGGGTGCTTGGGGGTACAGTTATTGGAATGTTTAAAGAAATTGGTCCAGATCAATTGCCTTCTTTCTCCCCTAAGATCATTCTCCCAGTAACTGGGAGTGAAATGGAACATAGGACAGCTTCTTCAACTCCTCCCAGCTCACCAAAACAAGCATGAAAGGCTGAAAAGACTAATATGACACTGTCTGGAGCATAAGAAAATACTACATGTGTGCTCCATCCAGAATAGGAGTATAAAAAAGAAAACTGTGATAATTCTCTTCAAGTCTTGGTAAGAAGGATCTGACACTAGTCTAATAGGAATAAAATGATCAAATGTTTTAAAATGACTGATTTCTAATTTTTTTTTTTTTTTTTTTGTGGTACGCAGGCCTCTCACTGTTGTGGCACGCGGGCCTCTCACTGTTGTGGCCTCTCCCCTTGCGGAGCACAGGCTCCAGACGCGCAGGCTCAGCGGCCGTGGCTCACGGGCCCAGCCGCTCCGCAGCATGTGGGATCTTCCTGGACCGGGGCACGAACCCATGTCCCCTGCATCGGCAGGCGGACTCTCAACCACTGCACCACCAGGGAAGCCCTGATTTCTAATTTTTAAGTGATATATATCCAAGTAATTTGGGTTGCTGGAAATTTAAAAGTCAGCATACTAGATGATTATTTTATTAGATTGTTACTTTTAATTCATGAGGGTGATAACTGCCATCTTAAATATTTGTTCTTATCTCCCTAGCTAAGCTAATTTAAATAACAACTCAAGAATAAAAGCTAATAAAAAAAACTCTTAGTATATATTTGCAGCATTTTAAATTTTACTTTCCTCACATCAAACAAGGATTATAAGTAAAATATTGATGAACTGCATAACTGTAACTTGGACTTTAATACTCTTTGTAATCACCTAACATACATAAGGATTAACATACACGTAAAAAGGAGCTAAAATATCTCAGAAGCTGAGATTTCCTTTAGACATATACTGATGTTGATAAACTTTCTGCACAAAAATGCAAAGAAAGCTTGAGTTGTGTTGTTTGCAAGCTGTCCTCAAATGAGTGTATTTTGAAGATCAGTCATTTAAATTGTCCTGTTGGAAATTTGGGATGTGCAATATTGCTGAGATATTTTTCTTGTTAAATATCTCCTTCTATATGTTCTTATGGTGAAAACTGTGACAATGTTTTAGTCACTAGAATCTACAAATATTTTCTGTAGGTCATTGCTGTAATTATAAAAGTCCTTGTGGGTGGAGAAGAAGAAAAGAATAATTAACAAGAGGGGAGAGGTATCAAATGTCAGAGAGGAAGCAATGCTCTAGACTGCTATGCAGGATTCCTAGGTCTGCAATTAACTCCTTTATGCAAGTCACATAAACCTGTGAGTTTTGGTTTCCTCATTAGTCCAATAAGGGATTGGGCTGGGAAGTCTCTTGGGAACTTTTTAAAGTTCTGGTAGAGTACACATACCGCTCGGCTCTTCATTTTAATCAAAATGCCTTATTTGTAAACCATGCTGAAGCATGGTAATTTTTCATTACTTTATTCTTATCTTCAGTCAATTATCAGAAAATATTATGCTTTGTTTTAATGTTTATTTTTCTTGGAAAATTGTTTTATGAAAATAATTTTTGAATAATATTTGCAATACAAATATATCCTCTCTTATTCCATAATAGAAGTATATGATTATTCCTAACTTGGGGCTGCAAACATGGGTCTGATTACATGTTATTCTGTACTAATAATTCTGATTTGCTTTAAGTCAAAATTGTTGATTTTATATGTGAACTTTGAAAATTCCTGAGGGTAAATTTAAAGTTAGATTTTGTAGTAAACAATATAATGTAACCCTAACTCTAAATCAGTGACTTACAAAGTATTTCTCCTGAATATGAACTAGCTGTCACTTGTGACTGTCTTGTACTTAAGTAGAATGTTATACTTCCTCTGCCTTCTCATTGAACAAACTCAATAGTAACTATTTTCCAAGTAAATAAATCACACTGGAAAAAATTAATTAAATGCTGATAGCTTGTATCTCCACAGGCACAAAAAATGAGAATGAACTTCTTTGTTCTTCATTTTCATAAATCTCATTTCAATGCAAATGTCATCCTCAAATTTCAATCCAGGGATGAGACCCACTGCGTACCTGACTTTTTATTACATAAAATGATAGTACCTTATTATCTTTTAATATCTATACTTTTAAATTTAGATTGCTAAAAAAGTAAAGACTGTGACACAAATGATCCAGTCTATTTTCACCATCTCAACAAACAGCAGACTACTGCAAGAATGATCAGTTGCTGCACTATCACCACAGAGGTGAACCACAGTTAGATGTAGAGAAATAGAATATAAAATATTCCAATTCCAGTTTGAAAAACAATCTACTTTTTAAAGAACCAAAGAATACAACATGTGCTTGACTCTAAATCCCATTTCTCTTAATAGCAAGACCATTTCTGGTTATACACAGTAAATGTATTTATTTTTTATCTAACTGCACACAAGCTTAAGATCACAGCGTGTCCTTGCATACATAATACACTGGCATGACAATTTTAATTATCTCTTTACCGTGTATAACTTGACTTTGATAGCTATTAAATCTATTTTTATATGAATTTACTTTTATTTTCACATCACTCAGTATAAAGTTCAAGTTAATTAATGAGTGTGGTATTTTCCCCTCTGATGCGAAGCAATTTATATTTGTATTCCATGAAGCAGCCTCATGAAATTGTTCTTTAAGATAATCTTAAACAGAAATAACACAAGGTCTAGAAATATTTAACTAGAAAAAGAAATACTGAGTTCTTTCTTTTAAATACGGCTCTTCCGGTACACCTATGAAGACATTCAGTTTAGCAATTATTTCAACATTCTGTAGGCCCCTAGAACACCATTCAATATGATGTAATAGAATCATACCCTGTTTGAAAGAGAAATTAATGAAACAATCCCATTCACCATTGCAACAAAAGAATAAAATACCTAGGAATAAACCTACCTAAGGAGGTAAAAGACCTGTACTCAGTATAAGACACTGAAAGAAATCAAAGATGACACAAACAGATGGAGAGATATACCATGTTCTTGGATGGGAAGAATCAATATTGTGAAAATGACTATACTACCCAAAGCAATCTACAAATTCAATGCAATCCCTATCAAATTACCAATGGCATCTTTCACAGAACTAGAACAAAAAATCTTAAAATTTGTATGGAGACACAAAAGACCCCAAATAGCCAAAGCAATCGTTTCTTTTTAACATCTTTATCGAAGTATAATTGCTTAATAATGTTGTGTTAGCTTCTGCTGTATAACAAAGTGAATCAGCTATATGTATACATATATCCCCATATCCCCTCCCTCTTGTGTCTCCCTCCCACCCTCCTTATCCCACCCTTCTGGGTGGTCACAAAGCACCAAGCTGATTTCCCTGTGCTATGGAGAGCCAAAGCAATCTTGAGGAAAAAAACAAGAACAAAACAGAGCTGGAGGAATCAGACTCCCTGACTTCAGACTATACTACAAAGCTACAGTAATCAAGACAGTATGGTACTGGCACAAAAACAGAAACATAGATCAATGGAGCAGGATAGAAGGCCCAGAGATAAACCCACACACCTATGGTCAACTAATCTATGACAAAGGAGGCAAGGATATACAATGGAGAAAAGACAGTCTCTTCAATACGTGGTGCTGGGAAAACTGGACAGCTACATGTAAAAGAATGAAATTAGAACACTCCCTAACACCATACACAAAAACAAACTCAAAATGATTAAAGACCTAAATGTAAGATCAGACACTATAAAACTCTTAGAGGAAAACATAGGCAGAACACTCTGTGACATAAATTGCAGCAAGATCTTTTTTGACCCACCTCCTAGAGTAATGGAAATAAAGACAAAAATAAACAAATGGGACCTAATGAAGCTTAAAAGCTTTTGCACAGCAAAGGAAACCATAAACAAGGTGAAAAGACAACCCTCAGAATGGGAGAAAATATTTGCAAATGAATCAATGGACAAAGGATTAATCTCCAAGATCTATAAACAGCTCACGCAGCTCAATATCAAAAAAACAAACAACCCAATCAAAAAATGGGCAGAAGACCTAAATAGACATTTCTCCAAAGAAGACATACAGATGGCCAAGAGGCATATGAAAAAATGCTCAACATCACTAATTATTAAAGAAATGCAAATCAAAGCTACAATGATGTATCACCTCACACCAGTCAGAATGGCCATCATCAAAAAATCTACAAACAATAAATGCTGGAGAGGATGTGGAGAAAAGGGAACCCTCCTGCACTCTTGGTGGGAATGTAAATTGATACAGCCACTATGGAGAACAGTAGGGAGGTGCCTTAAAAAACTAAAAATAGACCTACCATACGACCCAGCAATCCCACTACTTGGCATATACCCTGAGAAAACCATAATTCAAAAAGAGTCATGTACCACAATGTTCATTACAGCACTATTTACAATAGCCAGGACATGGAACCAACATAAGTGTCCATTGACAAATGAATGGATAAAAAAGATGTGGCACATATATACAATGGAATATTACTCAGCCATAAAAAGAAATGAAGTTGAATTACTTGTAGTGAGGTGGATGGACTTAGAATCTGTCATACAGAGTGAAGTAAGTCAAAAAAGAGAAAACCAAATACTGTATGCTAACACATATATATGGAATCTAAAAAAAAAAGTGGTTCTGAGGAAACTAGGGGCAGGACAGAATAAATATGTAGACCTAGAGAATGGACTTGAGGACATGGGGAGGGGGAAGGGTAAGCTGGGAAGAAGTGAGAGAGTGGCATGGACATATATACACTACCAAATGTAAAATAGATAGCTAGTGGGAAGCAGCCGCATAACACAGGGAGATCAGCTCGGTGCTTTGTGACCTAGAGGGGTGGGATAGGGAGGGTGGGAGGGAGATGCAAGAGGGAAGGGATATGGGGATATAAGTATATATATATATATATATATATATATATCTGATTCACTTTGTTATACAGCAGAAACTAACACAACGATGTAAAGCAATTGTGCTCCAATTAAGATGTTAAAAAAAAGAGACACATTCACCCCAATGTTCATTGCAGTACTATTTACAATAGCCAAGTCATGGAAGCAACCTAAATGTCCATCAACAGACGAATGGAAAAAGAAGATGTGGTTCATATATACAATGGAATATCACTCAGCCATAAAAAGGAATGAAATTGGGTCATTTGTAGAGACATGGATAGATCTAGAGACTGTCATACAGAGTGAAGTAAGTCAGAAAGAGAAAAACAAATATTGTATATTAATGCATATATGTGGAATCTAGAAAAATGGTACAGATGAACCAGTTTGCAGGGCAGAAACAGAGACACAGATGCAGAGAACAAACGTATGGACACCAAGGGGGAAAAGGGGAGGGGTGGGATTAATTGGGAGATTGGGATTGACATATATACACTACTATGTATAAAATAGATAATTAAAAAGAACCTACTGCATAGCACAGGGAACTCCACTTCACTGTACAGTAGAAACTAACATAGCATTGTAAGACAACTATACCTCAATTAAAAAACAAAAGAAAATATACTGTCAAAAAGCATTATTTGAATAACATTAATAAAAAGAAATGTGTATTAGTAATAAAAATATCATACCCTGTCCAACCAATGAAGGAATTTATACAACATCAAGTAGTAAATAGTAATCAATTTTCACTGAGGGAATAAGGTAGATCTGCATCATTTACATCTGACATTAGTTCAGTTCAGCAAACATTAACTGTGTGCAGGGAGTCTGCTAATTAGTGGGACGCCAATGATGGCTAAGGTGACTGTGTCTGCCCGGTCCCCCCAATATCTTACAGTCTGCTACATTTTGGAATGTTTTGATGAATATTCCACTAGAAATATTTACATAGTGTAAAAGGAGTAAAGAAAAAATGATGTGCTTCATTCTGGAAATTCAGAGAAATCTTCTTGCTGGAAATTGCATCTCAAGTGAATCTTGGAGGATAAGACAATTTGGTCAGAAGAATGATGGAGAGGGTACCGCAGTTGGGGAGGAGATCTAGGATGAACACATGTTATGGAAGCAGGTCATGTATTTGGAAATACGGATAGTTTGTATTAGTGGAGCATAAAGTACAACATGGAAATGATAGGACATTAAGACAGCAGAGGTAATAGGAAGGGCACTATATGTCAAGCTAACAACTTGGACTTTATAGGCAAATGTAGGATCATAAAGTGTTTTAAGCACAGGCGTGATATGATCTGATTTGCATTTTAGATTTTAAATTAGCAACATACTTTACACATAGAATTCGACAAATGCTAATGGACGGATGAATCTGTGTCACAATATATTGATCCTCAAGCAACATACAAATCTTTTACTTCACATATGTGTGTGATGAACACAAAATACAATAATACAAGTATTACGCAAAATGAAATATCGAATGTAAATAGGAAAACATGGGTTGACATTCAGAAGTGTTTTTGCTTTTCTGCCCAGTTAAACTGATCTACACAGAAATTCTTACCAATTTTAATGAACAAATGTTGCACTGGATTGAATAATGTTTCCCCCAAATTCATAACCACCCAGCAACTCAAAATGTGGCCTTATTTGGAAACAGGGTCTTTGCAGATGTAATTAGTTCCTTTAAGATGAGGTCATACTGAATTAGAGTAGATCCTAACTCCAATGACTGGTGTCCTTGTAAAAAGGTCATGTGAAGACACAGAGACATAGACACACAGAGGGAAGACAGCCACGTGAAGGAAGAGGCAGGCATTGGAATGATGTGGCAACACCGGTCAGGGAACACCAAGAATTGCTAGCAACCACCAGATGCTAGAGGAGAGGCATGGGATGGTTCCTCTCTCTGAGCCTCCAGAAGGAAGCAACGCTGTTACCACCTTAATTTCAGACCTATGCTCTCTAGAAACATGAGAGAATAAATCTCTGTTGTCTTAAGCTACACAGTTTGTGGTATTTTGTTACGACAGCCCTGGGAACCTAATATACATACACCTGGCAGCATCTCTTGCCTAGGCAGCACGGGAGCTACGGCAGTTAGTCCGTGGTCCTTAGGAGAGAATATTTCCATTGGCACAGCATGAAAAGGACAAAACACTGTCCTCCTTCTAACTGTACTCGGCACCTCTTGATCTATTTTCCCCCCCGGCTGGCACTTAATTTCCACCAGGACTTGCACTGGGTAACATATATAGAGAGGCTTTATTAATTATTCATCCAAATTGAAAGCGTATATAAAAATGACTTTGGTTTGTGTGTACCCTGGTTTGCCAAGGTGCTGACCTTACTTTTATGAAGACTCTGGTTAAAAGCTAATTTAGTATTTGTCATCAGAAAATGCTCACTGCTTTAATCAATGCACCATGTAGGGATTTTGTAAGATGCATGTTTGAGTGCTTCAGACATAAACGATTTTTAAAAGTTATTAGACTGAGACCTCTCCCTTCTGCTTCATGCAGTCCCTTTGGTACAGAGTAAGAAGATTAGCATCAGTGTTTTGGGAGAAAGCTTACAGAGTCAGAAGACATTGGGAATATCATTAAGTTTTAAAAATAACAGCATGCACTTATTTCAACTAAACTTGAGGGAAAACCAAATGTAGAGGGAGCAGAATGATTTAAAATGAGTCTAAATTCATTGAAATTGGAATTCATATTATCATCAAGATGAGTCAGGAAACAAAAACAGCGGAAGCCCTAAAGGCTTAAAAGCAGTGGCCTGGAAATAAACTTCTCCCTCCACCTGGGACAGAGTGAACTTCTTACTTTCAACCTTGAGAAGTATCTAACTTCTCAGATGACAGAGTAACCATGGAAGGACTGCAGAGAAGAAAGATGACAAATACAAGGGGAATTACAGTAGGTACACGCTCCCACAGAAGCAACTTCATACTGATACTTTTCCTTCTCTAGTTCTTCTGGCAAACTTTTAAGTACAAGCCCATTCCTTAACCTGCAGGTATAAGACAGATCTCAGATAAACCCCCTAAAGGGTTTCTAAAAAGATGAGAGAATTCATTTCTTTTCCCTAGGAGTGATCAACGCCTAGTATCTCCTTGCTGGACTCTGGAATACACACAGGATTGCTGTTATTAAGGGGGCAAAATGGGAGTGTATCTGAGGGACACTTCCCCTCTCAAAGATCCATGATTCCCTTCCCACTGCAAACTCAAACAAAGCCCTTGAGGCAGTAGCTCACTAAATGGTAAGAAAAAAAAAAAAAAAAGAAAAGAAATAGAAGGCCACCTTCTACGAGGCCACTCTAGTCTGAATTCCAGTATAGGTAAGTTTAAATCATCGATTAATTTTGGAAAAGTTGTCCATAACAAATATGTTTAACACATCTTTTTCTTATTATAAACATGTATATTTTTCTTGTAAAAGACATAAATATATTTTGCATTCTTCATATATAGATATATGAAAAATAATGGGATCTGGACATTGGTTAGGAAAATGACCTGGTTAGAGGAATGACCAGTCATAAATTTTTGACAGTACAGACAGCTTCCATGATGATTAAATTATCGTTTTCCAAACTCAGAAAAAAAAATTAGAGATTGCCATTTAAAAAATAAATGTTAAAAAAAGGACACAGGAGAAAAATAAGAAGATGTTTTGGTTCTTATAATCTGTACCATCCAATATGGGAGCCAGTAGTCACGCTACTTAAAACTCAAATTCAAATGAATGAAAATTAAACACAGCTTAGTTCTCAGTTGTCTTAGCTACATTTCAAGTGCTCAGTAACCACATGTGGCTAGTGGCTGGAGCAGATCTAGAACACTGACATCTTTGTATAAAGTTTTATCTTACTTTATGTTGCCCATTTATCATTTACTCCACTGGCATCTATTGGTATAAAGGTTAATCCCGTTTCCCAAAGTGTAGGATTATTTTCCCCCCAGAGAGGTTTGGAAACTAGAAAAGTCTAGCATCCTATTTAGCTTCAAGCATTTTTCCTTCATGTCTTGTGATTGCCAAGGCCCAGGCTTGATGGAAAATCTCGTGATAGCACTAACAATAAAAAAAAAAAAAAAAAAAGACAGGGTTGGCTTTAAAAACTACTCAGTTAGAAAAACAGATAAATAGAAGACAATTCAACAGAAGTATGGGCACAGTTCTTGAACAAACCCTTCAAAAAAGAGGGTATACAAATTACAGTAAGCATAACCTCCTCAAAAATCAGGAAAATGTTCACTAACACTAAACTGCATATAATGAACAAACACCAGAATGGCTAAAACTTTCAAACGTTCATTTCTAAATGTCTGAATTTGTGGCGCAACTAGGAATCCTAGTACATTGGTTTTGACAGTCTAAATTGATAAAACCACTTTAGGAAATGTTTCTCATTATTAACAAAGTTAGACATACATATACCCTAATTTGGTATTACCCCTTCCTAGCTCTATACCTATGAAAAACGTTCATAGCAATTCTATTGAAATCACCAAAAACTGGAAACAACTCAATGTTTATCAACACGAAATGAATACATAATTGTAGAATAGGCATATGATAGAATAATATTATTCATGAAAATAAACAAATACCACAAATAACAACATGGGTAATTTCACAAATATTTTGAACAAAAGAAGTCAGAGGGGAAATAATGTATATTTTATTATTTCATTGGTATGAGATTTTAAAATTTTAAAAACTACCCTAATCTATGGGGATAAAAATCAGGTGAATATTTACCTTTAAGAAGTAGTAGTAACTGGGAGGGGGCTTGTTGGGTGCTTCTGAGGTGTCAATATAATTGACTTAACCTGATGAAGGTCACATGGGGTTCACTTTGTTAGAATTTAGGAGCAGGAAAACAGCAGTGGTGGTGAGGTCTTGTTGTACCACCAGGATGTCCGGTTTCCCTTTCAGCTCTGTCACTTAGGCTGTGTGCCTTTGGGAAATTTTTAACCCTCATTATTTGTATCCTAATAAATACTACTACTGGATTAATTGCTCCACTTTCTCTTACCATGTTTTTCTTATTTACTGTGATATTATTAACATTTAGCATATTTCATGACCCATGGAAATTGCTCAATAATTATTAATAAAATAAATTACATACATCATGTTTCCATGGAGAACATTACTTATTTTTCATTTACTGAAAACTGAACATGCTCCTTAGAAAATATGTCATGCAGACAAAAACATTTTGTTTTGGCCTCCCATCGTGATGCTGAAAGCTAGAATACGTATGAACACAGAGTTCCGTTCCCATGAATACCCAGATCACATAGTAGAAAGGCTCCCAGTTTATGTTGAGGGTCATTTTAGGCTTTTGAAAAGTTAAACCTTCTTCCTGAATATCTACATTCTCCTGAAGAACTAAATCTGTCTCTCTACTCATTATATTTGCTACTATAAAGTGATGACCAAATAAAAGAAACACCTATGGAATTTATTAAATGATCTCTTTGGCCCTTTTTTAGTAACCAGCCCAGTTTTCACATAGCAGTATTGCCCATGAATAAATACGATTTGGTCATCATTACAGGTACTAAATTCATACAAAGTGAAAGCTTTATATACTTTTTATTATAAACTACCAAATGTTTGGTTAATTTTTAAAAGCTTGCTCAATGGGACATTTGCATTTTCTGATTACAGTTAAGCTTTTGTTGCTATGGGTCTACAGGAAGGGATAGGGGAGAGTCTAATAGGAAACTCCTTGCGTGAAGCTGATCTCCTGATTCCCTGCCCTATCTGTATCCAGCATCCCTCCTCCCCCAGCAATTAGAACAGGAAGAAAAACTTCCCCGGAGGAGATGACTATTTTACCAGACACTTCATATTCTAAAGCTAGTGTCTGGGGGAATTCCCTGGTGGTCCAGTGGTTAGAACTCAGTGCTTTCATTGCTAAGGGCACATGTTCAATCCCTGGTTGGGGAATTAAGATCCCGCAAGACGTGAGGCGCAGCCACATCAAATAAAGCCAGTGTTTGCAAATCATGTGTTTGCAGACTGAATGTGTAGTACCTAGTGGCCTCAAAAAGCCTCAAATAATCTTTAAAGTAATTCTGTGTTAATACTGCCTTCATAGAAGCAAATAAGATCCATCTTCTCCAGAAGAAGCCACCATCAACCTCCACCTAAAAGAAGTTCCACAGATAAAGTTTTGAAGAAACTGAGGTCACAGTTCAAGAAGATGGATGGGCATAAAGTTAAGGACAAGAAGGATAGGCAGATAAGAATGCTAAGAAGAAGAAGGAAGAAAGGAAAGAATTAAGAGGAGGAGGGAGAGGAGGAGAAAGCACCACTAGCAAAACCGGCTGAAACAACAGACAGCAGAATGACAATCCCTAAAACTCCATATATTGGAATCATTAGACATAGGTATAATGTATTTAAAAAATACAAAAGGGTAATCAAAAACACGATTAAAGGAAAAGAAACTTTTTAGGTGACTGAGTAAGTTGTTTTTGTTTTTGTTTTTTGGTGCTACGTGGGCCTCTCGCTGCTGTGGCCTCTCCCATTGCGGAGCACAGGCTCCGGACGCGCAGGCTCAGCGGCCATGGCTCACGGGCCCAGCCGCTCCGCGGCATGTGGGATCCTCCCGGACCGGGGCACGAACCCGTGTCCCTTCAACGGCAGGCGGACTCTCAACCACTGCGCCACCAGGGAAGCCCCCTGAGTAAGTTTTTAAAAGGAACTAATAAAACTTCTAGACATATAAAATATAATTGACCTTAAAACTCAGTGGTTGGCTTTAAAATAACAAAAGGTATATATAATTAGAGAGAACAAGAAGGAAGTTCTTAAGACTGTTTTCAAATCCATCACAGAGTCAAAAAGATGAATAAGAGTGTAAGTTTCTGTTTTTTAAATATTTCATAAGACTTCAAGCAACTTTATGAATAAGCTTTGCTGTTTTAGCCTACTGAACAGAAATCATTTCCCAAGTCCTCTACTTAAGGTGTCCTTAAGATATTCTTATATGTGTGTTTGTGTAAAAATGTAAATATATATTTATAACATACAAACAACCTTATATATTATTTATATAAAGAAACATTGCAATTTACTGTCAGAGAAAGCAACTAATATTAAATAATTCAAAATAACAAAATTACTAATTAAATGAAGATGACAAAATCCACCACAAATTTCGACAGAATGGTACTCACAGTAAGAACAGCCGTAGACCTCAATTCTGAGCCCAATGCGGCCTTCTCCGTTCCAATCCAGAGGCACGATGCGCACATAGCGGGCGATCACTGGATGCTGTAAATCATGCCGAACCACACTATCGGAGTTGACGTTCCCAGGAAATGCCTGAAAAATAAACGGGATTCGAAAATTAGGGGAAAATACTTTAGAAACAACCATGTTCTCTATGTGCTGCAATAAACTTAAGTATTTTTATCCAATGGAGGGATTTCATATTCTCTAAACCATAAACAATTTGAAAAAAGCTTCTATATGTTCTTTATTTGAAAACACATCCAATTTTAAATGGGAACTAGGCCAAAGTTTCCATGGGTCCTTTCATATGTGGAAATGCACACATATATTAGAAGAATGAAACACTGTGGCACGCACTGTAGTATCCAGTAAACATTTAAATTACGAGTTCTATTATTTCACATTTAAACTATACAATAAGCAATTTTTCACAGAATCCAACTGTATTTCTTGCTTTTTAAAAATCTCCTCTATGTTACCTTCCCATACCATCATTACAAATTTGAAAATTTTTTCAACATAAGCTCGGTAAAAAGAGCAGAGGCTTGTGCAGAGGCGTGGGACTTCTACCTTTTATTAGCATAAATATACGTGAGTGGATCAGAAACATGTTTATTTCATTTTTCTTATTTATAGAAGATTCTGTCAAGAATCATTTGCCATGAATCTTTTTTTATGTTGAAAGTTCACATCGTCTATATTTTTTCAGCAGAGAACAAATGGATTTTCTTTGGGCATGGCTATCATTCATCAGCAAACATTTATAAAACATTTACTGCATAATAAGTATAAAGCAAGATAATACAGGGGGCACAGGGATAGGGAAAGCCATAGATGCCACTCTCAAAAAGAATCTAATAAGAAGAATTTAATAATAGGAAAAATGTCAGTATAAAATTATAATTTAAAGCAAGGACGATTTAAATCAAGAGACCATGATATTTTAGAATATGTCAAATAAATGAGAAATATATGTGTTTACTGTTTTAAACATGAACCACTTAATTTCATATATACATTCTAGCTGTCCCTACCTTAGATAACTTTAGTTTTTGGAAAGCTATATTCTACATGAGATCTTTTATATTTATTTAAATAATCTCCTAAACATTGAAATAAAAATTTTAAAAAGACCACTGAACTTTTTTAGTCACGAAAAGATACAACATAAACACTATTTTACATTGCTAATCTGTTATATTCTTGACCTAAGGTTTTGAATTTGCTTCTATTTAAAATCAGGAGTTTCATCTTTTTGAAATATCTCTTTTATAACAACTTTTAAGAGTTATAAAATTAATAAGAGGCAAGTAAAGAGATGCTTTTAATAAAAAGTACATCGCAGCTTTGAAACGGAAGGCTCTGGTTTAATTGCACACAAATATCACAAAGGTAAATTTGTGGTATAAAGTTGGTTACCCAGCGCTCATTCTCCAGTCATACTCCTGGCCTCCAAAATACAAAATGTAGGGCTTCCCTGGTGGCGCAGTGGTTGAGAGTCTTCCTGCCGAGGCAAGGGACACGGGTTCGTGCCCCGGTGCGGGAAGATCCCACATGCCGCGGAGCGGCTGGGCCCGTCAGCCATGGCCGCTGAGCCTGTGCGTCCAGAGCCTGTGCTCCGCAGCGGGAGAGGCCACAACAGTGAGAGGCCCGCGTACCGCAAAAAAAAAAAAAGCAAAATACAAAATGTATAGTGTAAGACCTAGTAATACAGGGAGCGTACTGCAATATTTCCTCAAGATTTAAACTATTTTATAGAACGTAAGATGGTTCCAACAATCTGCATCGTGGGTCATAGTCTATAACATGTACAATTTCATGCTTTGGAAACTGGGATCCTCTTCAGTAATGATTTTTGTTGTGTTCTCCTTGGTTTTCCTCAAGCTACATACTGTCACTGCCTTTTCAAAATAGCCACACCCACTTCAATCCTTCATTGGACAAAACCATTTGAGCTTCAGGTCTTAAATTTCATCACTTAAATAGACATCTTCTTTGCATCTTGTTGACAACATTTGATTAAGGAAAATAGTAAAAAGTTTTTTTTCTTTTTAGGTATTTTTCTAACCAGCTTTTAGTTTTACAAAGAAGCCACAAATCTAACTACTTTATTAAACCATGGCTGAATTTTAATATCACTATTGGTTGTTCTGTCTTCAAAAGCAATACCAATGAGAATCCCTGAATAAAATCACCTGAATTAAATCCCTGATGGCAGATAGGTTAATCTAAATATTATGTTTTTATAAAAATATTATTTATTTAATTTATTTATTTTTGGCTGCGTTGGGTCTTCATTGCTGCGCGGCCTTTCTCTAGTTGCAGTGCGCGGGCTTCTCACTGGGGTGGCTTCTCTTGTTGTGGAGCACGGGCTCTAGGCGTGCAGGCTTTAGTAGTTGTGGCATGCGGGCTCAGTAGTTGTGGCTCGCGGGCTCTAGAGCGCAGGCTCAATAATTGTGGCGCACAGCTTACCTGCTCCATGGCACGTGGGATCCTCCCGGACCAGGGCTCGAACCTGTGTCCTCTGCATTGGCAGATGGATTCTTAACCACTGTGTCACCAGGGAAGCCCTAAATATTATCTTAAATAATATTCAACAAAAGCCACCAAACAATTTTAACTTAAGGATCAACTATATGCTTAACATGGTGCTAGGTGGTATATGAATATTAACAACAAAGACAGCAAGTAACTTTCTTGGAACCCTGCTTCTGAGACATTTGTAGCCTTATGAGGCCTGAAAGAAGAAAAATACTCCTCTGCGTTTCTCCTCTACTCCCAGTGCTTTATTTCTGACACCAGATGTAGGGGTTTTCCCACATGTCACACAATCCTTTATGGACACCAGCTGGCGTCCCATAATTTAACTTAATTCTAATACTATCTACCTGGAGATAGATTCAGATCCCACAGGTTAAGGGCTCAGTCCCACAAGATGACCCCCACTTCAGATGCCAATCTCAAGTCCAGTTTGTCACCTATGCTTCTGACAGACCATATGACAGAGGTTCCATGACCACCTCCTTAGATTCAATCACTTGCTGCAGAGCTCACAGGACTCAGAACAGTTTACATACTAGATTACTGGTTTACTATGAAGGATGTAACTCAGGAACAGCCAGATGCAAGGGGTGCATAGAGCAAGGTGGCTGCGAAGGGGTGCCGAGCACTCTCCGCACGTACCACCCTCCCGGCACCTACACTTACCAAGCTTTCTGAACTCCTGAACTTCTGGGTTTGTATGGTGGCTGAAGTATGCAGGCATGATGATTAAATCATTGGCCACTGGTGCCTGAATTCAATCTCCTGCCCCTCTCTCCTTCCCAGAGGTCAGGATGAGGCTGCAAATTCCAACTCTCTAATCACACAGTTGGTTCCCCTGCTAACCAGCCCCATCTCACAGTTACCTAGGGGCTTTCCAAAAATCACCTCATTGACATGAACTCAGGTGTGGTTGAAAGGAACTTGGTGTTCATACCAAAAGACACCCATTTCAGCTTTATTGCACTTATCACTTAGGAAGTCCCAAGGGTTTTAGAAGCTGTGTGACAGAAAACATGGATCAAGAGAGAAAAAAAAATTTCTTTTTATAAATCATGATGTCACAGGCCTTACTGCAAAAGGCAGCATCAAAAGGAAGTACAGAAGTGCGTGGCATAGCTAGTAATTTCCATAGTACTTGGAATCCTATGAAAACTATGTAATCAGGAAAACTACAGAAAGAGATAGACCTCAGCTGGGTCGGAGGGCAGAATGGTGTTCAGGAGGTAGAAAGGGAGTAGGACACAGGGGAGAACAGGAAAAGGCTGGCATAAAGAAGGAGCTCAGATCTAGGGCTAGATACTTTTCCTTCTCTAGTTCTTCTGGCAAACTTTGAAAACCTAGGGGCAGGACGGTAATAAAGTTCTTTTCATTCCTTCTCCCTGTGTCTGTCCCCCCAAAAGGATTTGACTAGCTTATCTGGAAAATCTACTTTAGAACTATAATTGTGGACTCTGAAAACATGAACTAAGGTATATTCAGGAATAAGTAATAAGGACATAAGTCTGATTGGAAGTGTTTATATTGGAACATCATGAATGTTTTAACAAGTTCTGTCTGATTATGGACGAAAGAACCTAGCATGCATTTCTTTTTTTAAGATGACAGAATGAGAGCCATATTCAGGAGATCCTAGGTGGTGGGAGATCATCGTGGGGGCAGAAAGATTAGCAACAAACAGTTAAGAGTGGATGCCACATGGTGGTAAGGGAAAGTAAGAAAATAAAAGAGATCTATTTCAAAAGAAGAAGTAACAACATTTTGAGAGAAGGGAGTAAGAGAAAAGATACAGAGCAACCTATTCCCAGGTATTAACATATTGGCATTGGTGACAGAAAGAGGGAAGGGGGATAAAACAGTAGACATCCATTCCTTCCTTCCCCAGCAAACACTGCTCTTTAAGTAACAGCAACCAGATTTTCTTTAAAATTTCTTTAAACATTACCCAGACTTCACTCTTAATCCACCTGATCCAGGAGAGGCAGACGCCTCTCTCTGACACCAGGGGTGGGCACCTAACTCAATGAGGCGCAATTTTAGCACTTCTGCTGGAATAATTCATTCACATATTCACTCATTGATCCATCCACTTATTCATTCGCTCAGGAAATATCTGAGAGTCTTTTATGCACCAGATACTGTTCAAATCACTGGGGAGACAGGGGTGAACAATACAGAGTTTCAGTTCACATTTATATTATTAAAGTACATAGTATGGCAGTACAGAGTGGAGCAGATAATAAATAAAATACAATGAATATATTTACAATAGCTAGGACATGGAAGCAACCGAAATGTCCATTGACAGAGGAATCGTTAAAGATGTGGTACCTGTATACCATAGACTGTTACTCAGCCATAAAAAAGAATGAAATAACGCCATGTGCAGCAACATGGGCGGACCTAGAGATTGTCATACTGAGCAAGGAAGTCAGACAGAGAAAGAAAAATATCATACACCGCTTATATGTGGGATCTAAAAAATATGTACAAGTGAACTTATTTACAAAACAGAAATAGAGTCACAGATGTAGGAAACTTATGGTTACCAGGGAGGTAAGGGGGGAGGGATAAATTGGGAGATTGGGATTGACATATACACACTACTATATAAAAAATAGATAACTGATAAGGACCTACTGTATAGCATAGGGAACTCTTCTCAACACTCTGTAATGACCTATATGAGAAAAGGATCTAAAAAAGAGTGGATATATGCATATGTATAACTGATTCACTTTGCTGTACAGCAGAAACCAACATTTTAAATCAACTACACTCCAACGAAAATTTAAAAAAATAATATACAATGAATATATATATATTGAAGATACCAAGTTATATAATATGTATATATTGTTATATATTACAGGCATGCCTCATTTTTCTGCTTCACAGATACTGTGTTTTGTTTTCTTTTTTTTTTTTACACAAATTGAAGGTTTATGGCAACACTGACTGCAGCAAGTCTATTGGCACCATTTTTCCAACAGCATTGCTCACTTTATGTCTCTGTGTCACATTTTGGTAATCCTTGCAATATTTCAAACTTTTTCATTATTATTATACTCGTCATGGTGATCTGTGATCAGTGATCTTTGATGTTACTACTACAATTGTTTTGGGGTGCCATGAACCATACCCATATAAGATAGTGAACTTAATCTAGAAATGTGTGTGTTCTGACTGCCCCACTGACTGGTCATTCCTCCATCTCTTTTCCTCTCTTTGGGCCTCCTGATTCCCTGAGACACAACAATACTGAAATTAGGCCAAGTCATAAATCTAAGTGTTTAAATGAAAGGAAGAGTCAACTGATGCAGCAAACTTCATCGTTGTCCTATTTTAAGAAAGTGTCACGGCCGCCCCAGGCTTCAATGAGCACCACCCTGCTCAGTCAGCAGCCGTCCACGTGGAGGCAAGACCCTCCAGCAGCAAAAAGGTGACAACTCCCTGAGGGCTCAGATGACAGCTCACGGGTTTTAGCAATGAAGTATTTTTAAATTAAGATATGCCCATTGTTTTTAGACATAATGGTATTGCACACTAAATAGACCACGGTATAGTATAAACATAACTTTTACACTGCTTCACCGGGAAACCAAAAACGTCATGTGACTCACTGTATTGCGATATTCTCTTTACTGTGGCGATCTGGAACTGAACACGCAATATCTCCCAGGTATGCTTTTATATATATATATATATATATATACACACACACACACACACACACACATATATGTATACATATATATACATATGTGTGTGTGTGTGTGTGTATATATATATATATATAAAATTACATATATCGTGTACACAAAGGCCAGAAATGCGAACATCTTGAGTATACTTTGCATGTTCTGAGGACAGTAAGGAAGCCAGAGTTTGTGGAGCACACTGAAGAAGCAAGGAGGGCCTGCAGGCCATGATAATGTTGTCAGTTTCATTTTAATTGGGCTGGAAGGAAATCCACTGCAGAGTTTTAAGCAAAAAAGTCACATAATTTGATTTTTAAGACTGGGGCCAGTAAAATCCCCCTCCCCAAATAAAGCAAAGTTCCTAGGAAAATAGAAGACTAGAGCATAACATAAAACCTAGGATAGTGGTGGATGGAATAATCTGGTGACATGTGCTCCAGAGGAGTGGGGTTGTTTATGGAAAAGGTAGGAACGCTGGAGTGGATGTGAGTGCTGGAGAGGAGCGACAGAACACTTCTTGTATCCTGGATCCCAAATGTGTGACATATGTGAGAAGAAAACAAAACAATACACAGAGCCACTAGGAATGAAAGCACTCCATCCACTGAGCTCCTGTTGGCCACTGTATTATAAAGGGATGGATGTCAGGGAAAGACAAAGTAGGCCCATCTGTGATGACATCATTTCAGCATCTAAATTCAGAGCTTGCTGAAGAAAGCCTACAGTCTTTCTGATTATTTGACCTGTGTTCTCATTTGTTTGCTTTTAAGGAAACTGAAAGAATAGCGACTAATACAAAGATATTTAAAGGGAAAGATAATTAGTGAAGATTTAAATATATTGCATTTGAGACTTCTCCATCAGATTGAAAGGTCACATAGAAAATTGGAGATGTTTAGGATAGCTTTTCAGAAAGGGTAACATTTATTACTTATGAACAAATGCAGGGCATATGGTATTCAGAATTCACAGCATCAGTAGATTGTGTTTATTGTACTTCTTTTCACTTCCAAGCATACTGAGATTTAAGACAGTACCCTAAATTGAAGTTTAAAACATTTCAAAAGAATGGTGTAGGTGTTCCCAATCATTGTCTTGAATATAAAGGTGTAAATATACGGGAAATGTCTCATCTATAGCAGTATTTGGAAAAGTTAAGAAAAGTAAAGGAGGTGTAGTCATTGATTTTTATAAAAACAACATCTAATATTTATACATCACTTTATTATTTAAAGCGTTCTAGTACACTCTGTATTGTCTGTGCCTCATAGGAAATTCTAAGTTTGGAAGGGATGCTATGTTTTCAAATCGGGAAACTCAGGCTCTGAGAAATTAGAGGACTTACTGGATGTCGAGTAGCTAGTCTGGGTAAACCAGGGCAAAGTAACAAGAGCGTCCACTCCCACACTGACCTTTGTTTGAGAATCAAATTTTCAGCTGGGAATAAAGCTTTTTCTATTTAATAGGCACAACACATTTTATTTTTGATATTTGATGTTACCCATTTGAATGTCAAATTTAAAATTTGATAGATAATTTTTATCCGACCACACTTTGGATGTACACTTGATTTCCATCCCACTAATTAGCATATTTTGCCTGCATCCTTTACTGTTCTCAGCATTTTTATTTCCATGAAGTTTGACAACATTAATATCTTCTTTTCTCATGCATTTTCCCCAAAGATGCTCCTACTGTGATCATTAGCCAAAGCTCCTCTGCAAATTCTAATACAAGCAATTAAAAAGTTTGCATGACACTGTTTATTATGAAAAGAAAGGCAGGTCTGCTATAGTGCAAATACTATTTAAGTAGTAATGGCTACATTGTCACACGGTTTGAAAAGAACATTTTTTTCCCCACATCATTTGACTCTCACTTGCACTTTTTCACATGAATGTAAAAAAAAAAAAAAAGAAAGGAAAAAACAAGGTAAGATATACAGCTGATTTTTACAAAACCCTTATGATTTGTAAATCTGTATCCAAAATTGAAAAATTACAAAGGAACTTGAATCTTTCTTGAATAGAACGCTATCCTTTAAAACTCAACCTTCATTTAGACAAACGTCACACAAAATGTATGCTTTGTGGGTACATGGAAGCACCAGCCAACTTCAGCGCTGTAAGACTGAAAATCAATTTGCATAAGCTTGTGAATTACACGTCACTGCTACTAAATCTCCCGTACTGGCTGTGATTTGTATATACGCTTAGAAGGATTTTTTATTTAGTTATTTATTTTTTTACTAACATAGCATTTATGTAATTCGCCAAGCTTCATGCTTAGTAAAACAGAACAATATAACGTAATGCTAAACTGATGGTGCTCGTTCTGAGTTACTGTCTTATAAATTATTAAAATATACAGCCAAGAGAGCTTTTTTTTTAAAAAAATTGAGTTGTTCAGAAAGCTAACTGCAGAATAATCTAAGTATCACTGAAGTTTTAATAACTGAAACTTTCCCACCGTGTGCACTGAATATTTCTTCTAGTTCAAACAATAATTCCGATGGCCTAAGAGAGGAGAGGCAGACTTTTTCTGTAGAGTACCAAATGGTAAATATTTTCAGCTTAGCATGCTGCATACCTTTCAGTCCCAGATCCTCCTTCTTCTTCCTTTTCCTTTTTAACAACACTTGAAAAATGTAAAAACCATCTTCGTTCACAGACATTAAAAGAACAGGCATGGACCAGAGTTAGCCCATGGGCTAGAGTTTGCCAACCCCTGGTCCAAGACAATCTTTCAAATTAATAAATCCTCCCTCAGAGAGGAAGCCAAATCTAAAATCATCAGCAGACTTTTGAGCCCCTTGGCATTTAAAAACCAACAAACTTTGGAAAAGCATTTTGTCCACCCTTGAAGCGTATGATTTATCAGACTGGAGGAAAATGTATAGGGATTTAGAAGGATGTCAGGTATAATGCAGGAAGTAACATTTTCCCTCAAATTCATTATTATGCGGTTTGAAGTGTAACTTAGAAAGTATTTCATGAAGGGAATAAATATATTTAGTCTTCACTAAAACCTCACCTTTTCAGAAACCTAAAATAAGGGATTGCAAGCTCAAGGTTTTGCTTAAGACTGAAAAATGTGTCTAAAACACCCAGCTCTTGTATAAGCAAGCCTATAGGAGGGGCTTTTAGTGCTACAACAAGTCTCACAAATGGCAAATTATGTGAGAAAAACAACCACACACGAATACTTCTTAAAGTGAGAGATCTTATTTTCTTAAGACAGAAAATGCTGCGGCTGCCATAGAAACACATATTGAGTCCTTAAGTTGATATCATAAACCTGTGATCATTCTAATTACTTTTCTTTCAGTTTAATTTTATTTCTTGCTGGATTTTAAATTTTATTGTCCTCATGCCATCAATTCCTATCAAAAGGTAGAAACAGATTTTCTACTGTGCAACCTTGATCGGAGTCTCCAAGCCTCAGTTTGACTCCCTGCCGAGGCAGAAAGAAAAGAAGTACCTTCGTAAAGTACTACATGTTACCGCCCCACTCTGGCCTCTTCACCTGCACGCTCTGGTCATCCTCTTGATCGGGCTGTACAAACACATCCTGCAGGACTCAGCTTACATAAGCTTCTGGAGTAAGTCCTTTCCCTGACACTCACTCCTCAATCACCCACCGTTCTGCAGGGAGCCTCATAGCATCCTATACTTTTCTTTCCCTTCATTCAATTGTAATAACTTCATTATGTCTGTGATCATCCACCTAATCACTGTTTCAGACATAAAGTCAGCATGGAAGCTTGTGATCAAACCTCTGGTTCCCCGCTATTCTGCTGTCCCTAGCACAGTGGATGGTGTTTGGTGAGTATCAGTTTACTGCCCGGTTAAAGGAATAAATAAAAGTGTTCATTCCCAAACTCCCACCTGGTTACATTTCACAGCTCTTATTTTGGGATGTACCAAAAACGAATTCAAAAATACTTATAGTTAATAAACCATATGTTAGATAATATCCTACAGGAAAAAAATAGAGCATGCTTGTCTGATTCGACAGACACTAGGTTAATAAAACAAGTTTTCCCAGAGTTATGGGGATGTCATTATCCATATATAAAGTATCTGGGAATTCCAGAGATCATGAGGGAAAAACAGGAAACAGTCATGCAAAAATCACATCAAAATCAGGGGAGAAATGCTAGGATCAATGTGAAAATTAACACACACATACACACACACACAAACCCGACCATCAAATCTCTATGTTCACTTCTGTAGTGCACTTGAACTCTGCTAAAAGCATATTCTTTAGATTGTTAAACCACAGCAAACATGTTGGGGAAAAATGCCAAGATATTTTATCTACATGTAAGCAGCAATACTCTCTCTGGACGCTTCTGCTCTAGACTCAGATATTTCTTATCCTTTTCGTGTTATGAACAGATTTTAGAATTATCTTACTAGAAGAACCATTAATCAATTAAAAATTATGATGTAAAACACTCATTTTGACTTAAAAAAACAATAAGGCAAATATCTTTAAAAATCTAGCTCTTTCATCAATCTTTCCCTTTATGTTTTATGGGAATCACATGGTGATGGTGTTCTATAGGTTTCATCCCTTGCTCAGCTGCTCTCAGCACACCCAAAAGGTAGATCCAGTCTTTTGGATGGCTTCACTGTCTCCCATAGCTTATTCCCATGGGATCTTGGATTCCTCTCTCCCTCCTTCCCTTTCTTTTGTCCTTTTCTTTTTTCCTTCTTGTCCTCCCTCCTTCCCTCTTTCTCTCCCTCCCTCCTTCCCTCCAGCGGTCCAGCATGGAAAGAAGAGACAGAGGGACTGCCCCACATAGTCATTCAGGGACCCAAGCTCACCATGTTTGGTTCTCATCATTAACCTCTGGTTCTCAAGGCCACCGAAGAAACAGAAGAAAAAGCATGGAGAAATGTACAGGGGTGGGGCTTATATTCAGATTTAGAAGTAGAGGGTATCACTTCTATATACATTGCACTGGTCATGTATCTTTCTGGCCTTAACCTTAGTGTGGAAGAGGTTGGGGAATGCAGCAGAAAACATGGAACAGGTTGGATAAACGCATAACATTGTCTCTGCCATGGAGAGGTTACACGATGTTCATGCATTTTTGAAATTCTATGCTTATCTATATCCTAGCACTTATTATACTGAATAGTAAAATTATATAAGATCATTTGTTGGTCTCCCAACAAACTACAGACAACATAGGCAGCAACACAGCTTTTATTAAAATTGAGGTATAATTTACATACAGTAAATTGCAAAGATCTTCAGTGAATAGCTTACTCAGTTTTGAGAAATATTCATCCATGCAATTCCCTCCCCCATCATGATAAAAGTATTTCTAATAACTCGGAAACCTCCCTTTTCAATCTCAATCAGCACTCTTCTTAGTTGACGCCACTCCCTACCCTATGTAACCACTTTTTCAATTTCCATCACCATAGATTAACTTTGCCTTTTCTTGAACTTACGAAAGGGATCAGACATCACTTTCACTCAGAATGATGTTAAGATCCCCCATGCTTTTATATGTATCCATAGCTAATTCCTTTTTATTGCTGAGTAGTATTTCATTGTATAATATACCACACACAGTTTGTTTATCCATTCTTCTGTTGACAGACTCCAGGGAGGTTTTCCATTTTTTACTCATATGAATGAAACTACTCTGAGTATTTGTGTAAATTCCTAGGAGCAGAATTTCTGAGCCCTAGAGTAGATGCATGTTTATTTTTTAAGGAATTGCCAAACTTCTTTTTAGTGGTTATAGCAGCAATCATGTATTTTAAATTAATACAGCAGAGAAATCTGCTGTATATTCTATATAACCTAAGTTCATTATTTTATGCATTTATTTTCTCTCAAAACGTGCCTACATTTTTTCATCATCCTACATGTCAAACCATAAGAAAGGATGAAAATCATTAGATAAATGCTATCAATTGTCTTTTATTCTAATACTTGAAATAAATATATATATACAAAGTAAAAAAAAACCACACAAAAGCAATGTCATCAAGCTTAACAATGTTAAAGTACAACACAACTGACAGAAATTTGGAGATGGAAAAGTTTGAGAGAATGGAGAAGAAAGGACCTGGTGAATAATATCTGTGTCCTTCAAGTAAGGAGACAAAAGATATGACCAAAGTTTGATAGAACAGCAAACCCACTTGTAAGTGTATTATCAGAAGTAACAAAACTAACAAAAAAACAATTTAAAATATTTGAAAAAAAATCGATATAATTCCTAAAAACAGGCCAGGTATGGGGGAAAGTAGGTTAGCTAATTACAAATGGATCTATCAAGAATCAGTAGTCGGGCTTCCCTGGTGGCGCAGTGGTTGAGAGTCCGCCTGCCGATACAGGGAGCACGGGTTCATGCCCCGGTCCAGGAAGATCCCACATGCTGTGGAGCGGCTGGGCCTGTGAGCCATGGCCGCTGGGCCTGCGCGTCTGGAGCCTGTGCTCCGCAACAGGAGAGGCCCATGTGCCGCAAAAAAAAAAAAAAAAAAAAAGAATCAGTAGTCAGTAGGTAATTTCTAAGTTGATAACTGAACAAACTGCTATATAAGTGTATAGGGAGAATGTAACCAGAGATGGGGAGATATTGGGAAGAGAACTTTTGCTTTTTAAATTAAATTCTTTCTGTACTACTTGATTAAAAATATTTCTCCATATACTATTTTGATAAAAATAAACCACAAAAAATATGTTTTGGAGGGCTGTCTAAAACTTCGGCTTTCAGATTTTTGGCAAACTATGCAGATAGAGACACATGCAGTTGTGAGATTCATCTTGTCTGTAAAAATAAAATCTAACCAGTTGCTTGGCAAAGCATTAAGACTCCTGGTACTGAGCCCAGAAAGAGATTTCTCAAATGAGTCCCATGTAAAAGGAACCATGCTACACAATGAACAAAGTGTTCTACAACATCTGTATGAGAAGACAGCAGCAAGTCTCATAGGGAGGTTCTTGCAGTTCCTAAACGCCAAAACACAATGGTAAGCAAAACTTCCAATGCAGGTATCCAGCTCTCTGCTGAACTGACTTAATCTAGAAACGGTTCAGGGTCTCTAGAGGAATGAATGGACTGCATTGCCTCCAGGTTATCCTCCATAAACACTGCTTTTCTCAAGTATTTAATGTTTCAGTGGCAATGAATTTGAGAATATACTTGGAGGTACCCAGAGTACATCTCATTCTAAATGTGGAACCAAATGCGTTCATAAGCATAAAATCAATAAAACCATCAAGTTTTATTTAGGGTGAGGGTCAGAGTGAGCAAAGTAAATTACCAACTTTAAATTGTATCTTTTCAAAATGTGAAATTCTTTATTTGGATAGCTTTATGCCACGGAATACTAATAATTTTGACTCTAAATGTATTCTCTATTTGCACATTAATAATGACTTTATTCTTTCTCAATTGAATATACTTACGCATCCTACCATTTTTATATTCTATAGCAAAATTAATACCTGGTAATGTTTCTTTGAAATACAGAGAAAGAACCAAAATAACTAACACTTCCTGGGTCTATAAAAGCTATTTTTTCCCAATATATTTGAATCTTACCTTTTATAGGGAAAACCCCCCAGCATTTTACATTATATTCCTCCACTTTTACTGGTCCTAGTTTTCTGCTCCTTTTCTTTACAAAATTTCTCAAATAAATGGGCTGTGCTCTGCATGTCCCTCTTTCACTATGTTCTCGTTTTCAGCAATTTTTTTTTTTTTTTTGCGGTACGCGGGCCTCTCACTGTTGTGGCCTCTCCCGTTGCGGAGCACAGGCTCCGGACGGGCAGGCTCAGCGGCCATGGCTCACGGGCCCAGCCGCTCCGCGGCATGTGGGATCCTCCCGGACCCGGGCACGAACCCGTGTCCCCTGCATCGGCAGGCGGACTCTCAACCACTGCGCCACCAGAGAAGCCCAAGTTTTCAGCAATTTGCTAATTGTTATCTTTTCTTTTGAAACAGAAAAAAGAAAGATCACTGATAATAGCCCAGTAAATTTTTTCTTGGTTTTTCAATTTTTCTTCAACTTCCTCTACAATTAGTCATCTACTCCTTGAATCTCTCTTATTCAGGGACATTTCCATTTTGCACACTTTATTTGGTCTCAGATTACTTCTCCATCTAACTGGATATTTTTAATCTCTCTGTGGACCATTAAAGATCTTGTTGTTCTCCTTACCCTTCTACAAGTGAGATCATCCACTTTCACACCTTCAGACTTATGTTCTACGAGGACATTTTGCTGTCCGTCTGCTTCCTCCACTACCCAGATTTTATTTTCTATCCTCATGGGAGCCTGAGTAATGATGAAGCTAGCTGGTATAGATGGGATTACTCAGGCCCCCTTACTGTCGGGCGGCTGATTCTATTCCACCAATGGGGCACATCAGCAAATCATCAACTCTTCTCAGGCAGCCGGTCTTCCGGGGGGGCCTAGCTTCCACTGGTCTTTCATAACACTGTTTCCTCTCTTTGTTCTGTAAGCTCCAGGAATGGTAATGGCTTCCCTGGGCTTCTAATTCATAAGCGTCTCATCATCCCTTCTTCACTCCCTCAAACCTGCTCACACTTAACTGTCCCTTCACTACATTCTATTTAGGTAAACCCTTTTGAACGCACTATCTGCTTCTGATCAGAACACTGACTAGTACACGAGTACAAAATTCCTATTATAATCTCTCAATCACTTTATCTCCAAAGTCCTTAGAGTATATCCAGTTGAAAATATCTGTGCAGAATTCTAATTTTCCAATATCCCAATTTCCCTAAAATCTTTGGTTCTATTAACTTTACTTTCCTCTGAGCTTTTCATTATCAAATTCTGGTTACTGTTCTTTAGATTCATTTATTTTTCATTCCAGGGTTTAGGCTCTTTTAATTGTTTCCTACCTGAGATTGTATAATTTCCCAGTTTTTTCCCCCACTTTCAATCTTATTCTTCTACAATGCAAAATATGGTACTAATCACGTCAAGGCCTCTGACTAAAAAATTTGGGGAAATCCCTACTTCTTACTAAATAAAATTCAAATGGAAGGTGTTATTAAAAACTACCTTGCGGGCTTCTCTGGTGGCGCAGTGGTTGAGAGTCCGCCTGCCAATGCAGGGGATACGGGTTTGTGCCCCAGTCCGGGAAGTTCCCACATGCCGTAGAGCGGCTGGGCCTGTAAGCCATGGCCGCTGAGCCTGCGTGTCTGGAGCCTGTGCTCCACAATGGGAGAGGCCACAGCAGTGAGAGGCCTGTGTACCGCAAAAAAAAAAAAAAAAAAAAAAAAAGATATACTTTGTAGAAATCACATAGACATAGACATATACAGATAGGCTGACCATAACTGGTGTCAATCAAGGTTGTTTCTCAAGTTGGCCAAACAATCTTAAAAAATCATGAGAATCTCTACTCTGTTGTAGGTGTATAAGAAATAGTTCACTTATGCTAGTTTATGCTAGGTTTAGTTTGCACATCTTTTTTTTTTTTCCCTCTGAATGGTTTAACTAAATTCTTACTCTCTTCTGAAGAGTCCGCACATTCTTACGCCCATGCTCTAAACAATGCTTCATTTGACCTCACAGCCAGGACCTTAATAGGAAATGAGTAAAGGAAATACCTTCTATATGTCCTGTTATTTTAAAATAACTGCATATAGAAAATGTTCTTTTGCATAGCTATTCCAACTAGTAAATTTTTATAAGAATTTATTAATAAAATACTATAATAATGGAAAATTTAAACATATAGCTTTCATTTATGGATACATCAGACAAAAATTTACTAAGCATACAGAGACTTAGACAAAATAATAAGCTTAATGCTATTGATTTTAAATACCCTGCAAATATTTTTCAAAGCATCGATTGAAAAATATATGGAAATTACATATTTTAGGCCTTAAAGCAAGCCATAGTTAACGGCTAAAAATTGGTATCATACAAAATGCATTCTCAGAAGACAATGCAGTTAAGTTACATTGACTAAAAATTAAAACAAAACAAAAATATAAGCTCTGAAATTAAAATAATTTAATCCCAATTTGTCACCAACTAGCAATATAATCTTGGATAAACTCAAACAGGAGACACATACAAGGACAAATACACCATCGTGATCAAAAAAGGAAATCATAACGGTATTAAAAATTACTGAGAAGAAATTTGTCATAAAAAGTATGAGACATCAAAACTGTGGCATGCAGCTAAAGTAGTATTTTGAGGGAAAATTATGGACTTTATTACTTGCAGTACAAAAGGAAAAATGGTGAAAATTAATGACCTAAGCATATTTCAGAAGTTAGAGGGAAAAAAAGGCCGTAATCAATTCAAAGAATGTATAAGAAAAGAACTAGGAAAATACGAACATAAATAAACAAACAACTCTTGAAGTTCCAGAGGGCCAAAAAATGATTCTCTATAAAATAAGTAAAATTGGAAAATCTCTGGTGAAACTAATGCCTCAAGAGAAGGAAAAATGATCAATGTTAGGAATGAAGAGAGGATATAACTATACATAGAGATTGAAAATAAAATTTAGAGAATGCTAGGAACAAGCTTTGTGTCAAAAAATGTTAAATGAAAGTGAAATGTTCACTACAGCACGAAAAACATAATGTAATAAAAATGACCCAGGAAACAATATAAATAATAAAAAAGCCTCATCAATATTAAAGTTAAACAGACAATTCAAAAATCTACCCACTGCTGAGAAACAGTTCAAGGAACTGTGCTCAAGTTCAAGGATACCTTGTAAGCAGGGCTTTTGTTCCAGACCATCTTTTTAAGGGTGTTCCTTCCCCAGAAAAGGGGCAGATCTATTTACAGTCCAGGACAATAAAGATAATACCTCCTGTGGGGCAAAGCTCAGCTGGGTTTGCTTGCGACTCATAAAAGAATGAGGTGTCTGAAGCCTAGGTTTCCTTAGCAGTGTTCCAAACCTCCTGCACGTGCAGCATCCACGTGGGCCTGTCTGCACCATCCCTTTCAGCTTTGATGTGCAAAGAGAACTGATATGATACGAATATGAAGCTCATAAATAAAAACAAGCCAAAAAAAAAAAAACCCTGAAAATACCAAGTGCTAATGGAAATGCTATGTAGTAGAACTCTTGTATATCGTTAACAGGAATGCAATTGGTACAGCCTGTTTGGAAAACAGTGTGGCAACTTCTTAAACACACCCAGCAATCCCACTACTCAAGGATAATGACAATGTATCTTGACATAAAGTCTGAGTGTAAATTTTTGTGGTAGCTTCATTCATAATCATGCCACTCTAGAAACATCCCAAATACCCATCAAGCAGTGAGTGGATAAAGACAAGAGTGTGGTACATCCACAGTCCACTGTTCAACTGACTCCTTCCACAGTCCATCAAGGAGCAAGCTACACTTCGACTATTTTCTCCCTTCTTCTCATTTAACGCTTTCCTCCTTATTTTCCATTAGCCAGGTTTCCACGGTGCCTTCATGTTCTAAAAAACAATCTGTCCTGGCCTTGACACTTTTGATGAGACAAATCAAGTGTCCTGATTTAAAAGAAAAAAGAAAGGAAAAATAAATCAAGAAAAGCAAAACAACAAACTTCTTTTAACCCTCCTCACTTCTTCCCTTATGATGCCATATCCTTTACTGACCTCCCAAACTTCTTGAAAAGGCAACTTTATATCCAGTCTTCCAAGGGTTCAAGTCTCAGTACCCACTTTTTCCTTATTCTCCTATCTTTAGTTTCCTGCACTAATATAGTGAAATCCAAAGCTTCTTACTCAGTTCTGACCCTCTGCAAGCAGTTTGTAGCACTTGGTATCCTGATAGTATCTTTACCTTTTTAAGACTATGATCTCATTTTGACTCTCAAATAGGAATCACTTCTATCCCCTTATGTCTCTGATTCTTCCTCTTAATCCTCTTCTGGGTAAGGTCTCATGCTAAACCAAATATTAGACAGTGATTTCCGTATCCATATCTCCAGCCCTAAGTTGGATTTTGAGATCTAGGCCAGAATTTCCAACTGTCTGACATCTTTTATTAGACAACTGGAAGATGTTTCAAATCAAAAAAGAGACGTTTTTGCCTTTTCTTTGCTCCATTTCCTGTGTTCCCCATACTGTTTGCTGACACTGCCATCCTTCTAACCTTCCAGCCCAGAATCTTCTGCCACATCTGTACCTTTTCCTCTTCCTTACTCACGTCCACAATGTCCTGAGTGCTGGTGGTCCTGTCTGTCCCGTAATGGCTCTTCCACGTGTGTGGCTACTGTACTTTTTCAAACTCATCCTCCCCGACATCTCTCTGAATGTTCTTTCTGCCTCCAGTCTCCCTCTCCTAAAATTTACTTGATATACTAGCTGAAGAGGGATCTTTCTAAATTACAATCTCATTCTATGAGAATCTAATTACTTAACCCGAAGTATAGATACAGGTTACCTTTGTTCACATGTTGCCGACTCAATAAATTGAAAAGAATAATTCGTACAGTTATCCGCCCTTTGTTTTATTTATAGGATGCTAAATGATTCACTTAACAGATTCTTCTCAACAAATTAACAGAACTGACTTCGCTGAACAAATATGTTTGTTATATTGGCGTCATGCATATACAACCATTGAGCTCTTTTTAGTTAGAACCTGAGAAAAGTAGCCAGTTAGAGCTCCTGACTTACAGAAAATCTATACTGCAGTTTCCATCTTTAATTCTTTCTTTTCTAATGAAAGATGACCCATTTCTTGTGCAATGAGATGACTGTTTCTAGAGCCTGACTATACTCCGCTATATATATGAAAATTTTATTTGCTTCCTGAATTGAATAATTTAAAACTTCAACTAAATGATCACCACTTTAATTCTGAACACATTTTCCTCAACGAAGGTGATGGGGGGGAAACTAAGGGGATTGTCTCCAGCTCCGTCCCACTGACTGCATATGCAAATGAGGAAACCAAGTGTGAAGAAAACACTTAGGGAGTGTTGAGCTTTTTTACAATTTTACTGTGAAACCCAAAGAGCTTTGGAACCAGGAGGACTCAATTACATCTCTAGTGGCGATGAAGGGATTCAAAAGGCAGCTGGAAGCAAACATGACTTCCGCAGAGGGAAGAAGCCTAGAAGTCATAGCAGGTGAGCGGCAGTCACAGGGTGGCAGCTTCTAGCAGAGTGGACTTAGTGCGGGAGATACGTTCTGGTCTATGAGTGCAACAGATTAGCGGCTGCTAGGAGTAAGGGAGGATATGGGGTGAAAGGGGAGTAGGTGTGGCTATAAAAAGATAACCTGAGGGATGCTTGAGGTAATGGAAATATTCTTTATCCTTACCATACCAATGTCAATGTCTTGGTTTGGATTTCTATACTATAATTTTGTAAGATGTCACCATTGGGGGAAACTGGATAAAAAGGGGACATGGGATATTTCTATATTATTTCTCACAAATACAGGTAAATCTATAATTATCTTAAAATAGAACTTTAATTTATTAATGATTATATGCTAAGCATCATGTCTCCTTGAGCTATCAAAATTGGTATCTTAGAGATTTATTGTTTTGCCTCAAAATAATATAAATTTTTTTTTTTTTTTTGGCTGCACAGCATGGCTTGTGGGCTCTCAGTTCCCCGACCAGGGATTGAATCCAGCCATGGCAGTGAAAGCCCAGAATCCTAACCACTAGGCCACCAGGGAACTCCCTCAAAATAATATAAACCACTAGGCCACCAGGGAACTCCCTCAAAATAATATAAAAATTTTAAACAAATGTTGACACATGTAGAGGGAGAGTAACAGGAAATCATAAATTCCCTCTTCAGAAGTTGAAAGTATTAGTTGCTTTCCCCATGTTCATCTCAACCTATTTCCTCTTTTAATATCCTCAAAGTAGAATAAACTCACAAGGATCTGAATACTTCATTCTTTTATGCAAAAATCATCATAAGGCAAGGAACCCAAGTCCATGAACTACAACAGCGAGGCATCTGATAAGTTTGTTTAAACTGTCTCTACAAGTGACTGTAAGTTATGATTAATGGTTTTCAGTTCAACAGATAATAAACTGGTGGACTCTACCATAACAAGTAGGATCACTGAATACCAAATATGTACACCGAGTATAATTAATGCCAAGTGACCATCACTATGATGTTTGATGAATAAAGTTCTGTGATTAGGAAAAAAAAACATAAGACTTAAGAAGAGCCCTTTATCTGATGGTTTTCCAACTGGAAGAAAAACACTTGGGCAAAATTCCACAAAAATGATATTCAAATCACAAATGATTGTCGTAAATATTTTGTTATGGATAGAACAGCAAGTAGTTTATTATGTGTTTGCTTGGTGCAAACATGTTAACAAAATCCAGATTTTGATGTTTATGTTAATGATGAAGAAATAGAAAAAATGTACAATTTATAATTTACGTTTGTAGACAATCCTAGGCACTTCTGCACAGTGAAAATCTAGGCCACTGGGGAAATTTTGCAATAAAATATGTATATGGGAAAGTGGCTTTAACATGATCGATTTATGGCGATTTTCTAAGGAAGGTGGGAGCCTGTCCAAATTTTTATTTCTAGAATAGTGGCCTTGTTACAACCGAGGACAGATCTAGGAGTCACTGTAGATTATTCTTGGCCGGCAATGGCTCACTGAGCTCTCACAGGGAAGCCAGAAGGAGGAAATGAAATGGGAAGCTTTATCCCCCTGCAGTAAAAGACAACGTTTCTATGGGATACTATTTGTAATTCTGGTCACCAAACTGCAACAAAGAAATAATAGAACTCTGGAAGGTCTAGACAGGGAAGCTGAAATGGTCAAAAGAAAACAGAATCTTCCCTATGTAAATAAGGGGACTTAAAAATATTAATCACATTACAAAAAGGAAGAACACAGGTTTGCACAGCCATACTCAATGTATTCATTAATACATCAGTGTCAATTGTCTGAGTATCCTTAATGCTGTGCTGGGGAGTTCTTTCCTCAACCCTCTACAAGTCAAAAATTCATCTATGTTTGATGAAGGAAAATAAGATACTGCTATCAAACTGTCAAAGGACATAAAGCTTAGGAGAATAACAAAATATTACATGCCTGAGGCAATATTTGAAGATAAAAAAACAGAGAAGCAAAATATAATAAGTTCATGTTTGGTAAACAGAAGTGTAAATATCTTAATTAAAGTGAATTAAACAAGTAGGAGGAAGGACGGAGATGTTTTAAGAGCCTGCTGACTGGAAAAGCTATGAGGTTTTTCTTGACCTCAATTCACTGTGAGTTATCGCATGTTCAATCAGATGTGAAGTGTGACACATGACAACACTACTTTGACTTCAGAATGAACTGTTAGAAATAAGATATCCACGCCAAGGGAAATAACAGTCCTACTGTATTTTACATGGGCCAGGATTGCAATGGTCTGGAAAACACGTCATACAGACGACTGGCTATAAAACAACAATAACAACAACAACAGAACCCATATATGAACATTAATTAAGACTCAAAATTTTACTCATACCCGTTAAACAATGGTCTCTGTAGAATGTGTAATTAAAAACAACAAGGGGATACGTTGGATTATTAGGAAAACAGACCAGCTTCTAGAACTTCTAGAGGTTCCTTGAACTTAAGTGACTCTTATGTAATAATGTAATAATTTTAGGATTTAAATCAAAATGTTGCATCTATAAACCTGGGGTACTGGGAAGACTCTCAGGTTGTCTCACTTTTTTAAATTCACAAAACACTGTACAATGATAATATGAAATTCATTACAGTAATAATATTTCTAAGAATATGGAATAACATTCTTTCTTTGTCACCTAGTATCAGTGCCCTCTGACTGAAGTGTGTCCCACACCATGCTTTTCTCTGTTGTCTCAGATTTTTGCTGGGGTGAAGATGTTCAAATGACTTCTGACTAGATTCATCTGTCCAGCCCTGACATAGTTAAAAATAATTTTTAAAGGTGATACTGTTAGAGAACTTGATGTTGATGACACACGATTCCTGGGCTTTTATAGGAAACAGAGTTGTACAGCATCATCCCGCTGCTCTGCGTTTCCCCTCAGACCTGGACCTCTGGGTATATCTGAGTAGCAACAAATGCACTGGCAGTGCAGCAGAAGGCAGCCAAGACTGACTTTCTCCTCCAGGTAACAGCTTTAAATGGGTCTGCTCACATGAGAGCTCTGTTCATCAAGGAACCTAACCTAGTGGTTTTATGGGAGATGCAGTGCTCCCATCAAACAGTTAATAAGCAAGGTCAAGCCACAGGTTGCCCACATCCATCATTCCAGGCTACATACTTTCAAACACCATTACCTCTCTATTGTGTCATTATATATTCATCCTAATTAGGCATTCAAACTCCAGCTTCACACTCTTTCAAGTAAGTCTATAGAACAACAGAGAAATATTCTAAAATAGGTCATATAAAATATTCTAGAACAGTTTATATAAATATTCAAAAGCCTTCACTGGCATTTTGGTACTTATTGCATGAAGTGTGAATAAACACACACACACCATACACACACACACCATACACACACACACACACAACCTCAGCCTAGGATTCAGGATCGTCTAGGATATACACAAAGTCTATTTCTCCCAATTATCTACCATCACGCACAGGCATTACATGTTTCACCTACACTAATTACTCCATTGTCTTAGTCCTGTCTTATGTTTTTCATTTCAGCCTTTTCTCATGCTATTTGCCATAACCTGGACCTTTCTCACCACTTAATTTTTTTCCTAGCTTAAGCCTATCTATCCTTGAAGACCTACATTAACAACTCTCTCTTTTATAACTTTATTTTGACTACAACTAATTTGTTGTGAGCCCTTCTGGTTCTGAAACACCACTACTGTACAGAATACTTTCTTCTTTGTGGTGTAAGAATTCGCACAATTGTTTTGTTCCCATACTGTATTTCAAGCATACTGAGTTGGGACCAACTGTTTTTATTTATCTGTATTCCCTTCAATCTGGATTTCTGACTTACATATGCTAGGCAAATGGTATTGAGTGTAAAATAAATAAATTGAAAAATAACATGTTAATACCAACATCATGATGAATATTCTAATATTCACCTATTATACTAAACACATGAAGTTTAACCTATTAAAGGAAAGCCTTTCTAGGAAAGTTATATAGATATTGATACGGGTTCTTTTCTTTTGACATTTGCTTCGTGTTTGTTTTTGCTTTTGCTGTGAATTTTTAGAATAGCATTCTCAACTTGTGAGATGTCATCTAGAGAACAAAGCCTTCCATCAGAACTGCCGTTCGGTCAACTATTATAAGCCTTTGTTGAGTGTCAGAAGGTCAAACAGCGTATAAGACAAACCCAAGGAGACGGCACCATACCTGAATACAGGAACATTTAGAAATGCATTTCTACACCCAGCTACTGCTGGTTACACAAGAGAGAAAATACTTGCTTCGTTGGAGGTACATTTTTAAAGTGCTATGAGGGTTTTAATGTGAATTTTCAATTGGTCAGGAAATTCCCAGTACTACTTTAAAAGTATAGAAGTTACTATAAGAACAATAGAGATTTGCACAAACTATTTTTTCACTCTTGGGTTAAAGTGTCTCATTTTTATTATGCTTTTTGATGCGGTACACAGGCCTCTCACTGTTGTGGCCTCTCCCGTTGTGGAGCACAGGTTCCGGACGCGCAGGCTCAGCGGGAATGGCTCACGGGCCCAGCCGCTCCGCGGCATGTGGGATCTTCCCGGATCGGGGCACGAACCGCTGCATTGGCAGGCGGACTCTCAACCACTGCGCCACCAGGGAAGCCCTCAGATCTTTTATTTTTAGAACCAGCTGTAGCATCCTTCAGGCTTCTTTATTAATGAGTTAAATAAATCTTTGATAAATGCTCACCGTATATTTGTATAAGAATCATGTTTTTTTAGTATATATGATTTGAAATGTATACTTGGGAAGTACATTGTAAAAAGAGTTGTTCAGTGAAAATAGTCAGTTTACTGCCATTTATTTACTGTTTCTTAAATCTTTTGCATTTTATCAAAAAAATCTATCTTATACGGAGAAGAGATTGGTGGTTACCAGAGGGGAAGTGAGTCGGGTAAAATGTGTAAAGGGGTCAATTTTATGGTGATGGATAGAAACTAGACTTTCGGTGGTGAGTCCGCTGTAGCATACACAGAAGTCAAATTATAATGTTGTACATTTGAAATCTGTGTGATGTTATAAATCGATGTTACCTTAATAACAAAAACTAAAAAACAGTCTATCTTTAAATAGAAAATTGAGCAGGAGATATTGAAAATTTAAAGGGAATTTAAAATACCAAGTTCTACTCGAGATACTTTCAGGAAGCATTTTACAGAGTTTTCATCTGCATGGAAAAATGCCATTATATAATACATAGAAACAACAGAATAATATGATAATTTCAATAACCCCGCTGCAGAAAGAAAAAATGCAGCCTTTCAGAGCTGCATTATAACAAAGGGCATTCTATTAACGTTACATGTTAGGAAAAGGCTGCCGTATGAAGCGTTCTGGTTTATTAACACGTGCATAAGGCTGAGAAATGTAATGTGAAGCCAGTGGTGATGGTGGGTGGGTTGGAGGGATGACTGAAAGGATGGAGGCAGAGAAGGGGAAACGGAAGAGAAAAGAAGAGTGTGATGGATGAAGCAGAAACAGAGGGACTGAAGGAGGAGAAGAGCTCTTGTAAAATGTGTCAATTCACTTTACCTACAGTGGGAAAAGAGGACAAGGAATCCTTTAAATTGATTTTTCCTTCACTAGCTTAAATGACCAAGCTATGGCTAAGAGTTAAACTGGCCTAACGCTTCTAGGGCAGCACCAATCATCAATCTTCCTCCCTGCAGTCTCTCCAGCCTCCACGTTACCCCTGGACTGTACCCGGATTTTTCTCTGCGGGCCTGCCCTTCTGAGCACGGGGACCCTTCCCAGCCATCTCTAAGGCATCCAAGTAGAACTTCTCTCTGGTCCATTCTTTCAGATTTCTACTTTTGATTGCCAAACCACTAGCTAGTCTACAAACTATCTGATGCTTTATTAAGCTAAGTGTTCTGTAAGAAGAAATATGGAACTCTGTAGCCTCCCGGGGTGCGGGGGGAAGGCCTTCAACAGAATGAGGAATTTGAAAACTGGAACTTTAGACACTTTGGCAAGTCAAAGAAGAAAGAATTTATGTAAAGGGCCGATCTGTCACTATACCTTCAAAATGACCTATTTACTCTTCATACAGGACCCGTTCTTATTAAGAAGTCCTGGGAACAAGTAGTTTGTGTGGGTTTACGATCATTTAAAACTTATACTTTATTGTCTTTTTCAGTTCAGCTATTTCAAAGATTATCTACAGCAAACTTTATAATGGGCAAGAGGGGGAGAGATTTGAATATAGAAATGTTTGATTCCTTAAATCCACGGAATGAGGTATTGTTGAGATTTCTTACCATGCTAAGTACAGGAGCCCATTTGGCTTGAACTCAGAAAAAGAAAAAAGACACGTGCATTTCACCAATGACACTTAGACAAGCAATCAGATAGTAGATTAAAAGACTGCCACCGCTCACCGGTTTTCCCTGCTTTTATCAATTGTGGGAGCTAGCTAAGTTCTGCTCAAATTAGCACTGATGTGTCAGAAAAGTTTTTGAAAAGTCGCACAGCTTTCAATCTCCTAGAACTCAAATAGAAAATAATCAAATTTCTAGTGTTCCCAAGGGATGAACACAGTGCACAAGCAATGAAAATCAGGTAAGTACGATAAAAATATTCAATTAGAGACTTTGCAACTAGATATACCTCATAATAATGTCTACTGCTATCTAGAAGAGGTGACAGTTACTTTGCCTGTCATTCCTAAGAAGGAAGAAATTGAGGGCTGGTGTACTAGCTTCTAAGTTCTTCCTATATTTAGACAGTACACCTGGGAGCCACACGCCAACAAGTTGGTTACATACAAGTTAGAATTTAAGTTTGGTGGCAGTGAAAGGGAACAGAAGGTGGTTTATGAGATTTCTAGGACCTCTCTTTTCTATATTTACAATATTTCTGGTGTTTTTAATCTTTCTTAAATTAGAAAGAATACAGCTTTCAAAAACGCTGAAGAATGTGAAATGTATATATTGATACAATTAACAATTCAATGACTCAAGCCCATTTTATCTTCAAAAACATATAAACAACCAAGAATTGCTACAACCTGCACACTATCATGTACACAGTATTACATCACTGAGATTCTCCTTTATGAACCTAGACATCCTGTCAGCATCTCACTGATGGAGCCACTGAACGTGAGCATTTGGCCATGAGGGTTATGTTATCACCACTACCACTCACTAACCATCATGAGTTTCTAGATATTACAATGGCATGGTGTTTTTAAATGGATAATTTTTTAAAAAATCAGGATGATTCTCTTTTTTGGATCATGCCAGCATTTTGGCTACAGAATAAAAAAAATGATCATCTATTGTATTTGAAGACAAAATAATATAACGAAATATAAGAAGGGCCAGAAATGTCCTAGGAACTTCTCATGTTTTCTCACTTCTCCCAGCAACTTTATTACACCCATTTTACAGATCAGGATACTGAGGCTGAATGTTTTAGCAGTGTGCCCCAAGGCACTTTGCTTATCATTTCTATGCCCTTTAACCCTGACCTAGTCCTGAATCAGACAACCATTAAACGACCTTAACCATTCCTTTGTCTCCTGTTTTCTAAACTGCGTAAAAAGCAAATACTATGAGAATTACAAAAAACAAAAGCAACAACGAAACACTCTGCAGGAAGCACCCATAAACATTCACTGAACACAATTAAAGTTAACAGATTCACTGAAATGATTTAAGAAATTAATTCCTTAGCATTTACGAAAAACTTTTACGTGACATTTTTAGCACTTTTTTTTCCATTTGGCATTAATAATCTTAAAATTATGAATCAATTTGTCAGGCATCTCAATTAGAGCAGCCAACAAAAGGCAATAACATATTTGCATGATTTCCTGAATGCTGTATACAAACAGCTGAAGAGTCTAGGGGCTGATTATAGAAGAGTGGGTATTATTTAGGCCTCTTCTTTCTATTTTGTTTCCTGTTGCCAAGACTTGAGACCTTTCACTACTGATTAACACTCTTTCCACCAAAGACTGGCAGGGGAGCTGAACGCTGATTGATTCGGGCAGGGAAGCTAAATCAATCCACTTTGGTGTGTGGACAGCTGTGGTGGGTGAAGGGGAGTTGATGGGAGAGGCAGGATTACAGAACTAAACATTTTGTGAAAACCAAGGAGGAAAGAGTGAATATTTGGATTACTCGATACTTTGTGAATTCCTTTTATCCATGCTATGTCCTCTCTTTCGAGCTACCTAAACAATAATGTCATTTGCTTCTGTAAAGTTAACTTATTTATTTGTTGTTGGATGATGTAATAAAAGTCTCCATGATTACTGGTAAAATATAAGTTATTGTATCAGTGACTATAAAATAGAGCATAATAATTATTATTTTATAATAGTATTATATTATTATTTTATAATAATATAAAATAGAACAGAACAAACCAGTGTAACAGAAATGACTGAGTTTTACTTTAGAAAAGCAGGACATGCACTGTAGCTAAATATATGTTTTAATTAGAAAATTTTAACCTATCAGGAATGCAGATGTTATAGAGTTTTTTATATTATACCCCTGAAGTTTGAATTCCTGCTGGGAAAATGCATCTATTTAGAAATACAGAAGAGTTAACATTAAAGTGAGCATAAGTAATCCATAGATTGCTTTAGTGAGTCCATTTAATGACATCCAAGAACTTGGACTCAGAAAAGCTGTAGCAAGAGTCTCCTGGTGAAAAATACGGTTATCCTCCTTAATGTCACGTCACAAGCATCGTTCTTCCATTCATAACTCTTTGTGCTTCTAATATACATAGATTTAGCACTATGCATTCATATGTTTAGCTTATCCCTCTCTTTATCTAAAATTTGTCCTCAATACAAAGGCATATCGGACGAGAAAAAATAATTAGCTTTTTCTCCTCAGCAACTGGCACTGTATGTGGATCACAAGAGATGCTGGGTTAATCTAAGACAGGATGCAGCTTTTGAGAACCTCACCTACAGCTGGGGAAGTGTAGGTAGGGTTGAATAGTAGCATGACACTCTGTATCTCACAAAGCAGTGAATGATTATTTGCTGAAGAAATTTTGCTCACAACATGTGCCATAAGTATTCAGAGGAAGTAGATGGGTGTAGACAAAATATTCCAGGAAGGTTCCAAGAGAATGCAGGAAACAGAGACTGTGAAAATAGCTGAGCGGTGAGGCAAAGGAAAAACATTTTAGACAGAAGAACAGCCAGGATGAAAGTGCTGATATGAAGACAGGGTGTTTAGGGGACAGTGTATTCGTTAGAATTTGGTTGAAAAGGTTGCTTAATGCAGGGAAAATATAACCAAATGAAATGTTGGTGTCAGACTGAGGAAATAGCACAAAGCTAAAAGGTTCGTCCTGATTCTGAAGACAAATGCGAGTTTTAACATTGTCTTCACTCCTCCAGCTCTGCTGTACCTCTTCTGAGGTTTAGTAAACATAATTGCAAACAGCATTCCAGGTCTGTTCTCAACAATTAGTAAAACTATCAGCTCATTCTGCCAAAATTGTCTTGCGCTTTTGGATCCATCAAGAAATAGGACCTATGACTTAAGAAAATTAATCATTCCATGCCTTGCTTGCTGTCATGTTACTGATACTTTGTAACACACTCTTTTGCAAATAGATTGGATTATTTTTCTCTACCTATTTCTTTATGCTTATTTCCTTTTCCTTTTGGTCAAAAATAGCTTTAAAAGTACTTTTTAAAATAAGGGTCTATCAGTTTGATTTTTTTACCATCTAAAGAATTGTCAGGTATCTGCAAACATGGAGATTCCATCTTAAACACATTCCTTCAGGCCACTACAAAAATGTTTATAATGGTTCTAACACTGACAGGTCCCTAAAGGCTCCAGTATTTTAATGTACATAATCTGGGGCAGGATTGGGGAAATCTTTCATCCCAGTCTCTCATTTTCTTTTCTAAGTCTGTTTTATATCCAAGTCAAAACATTCAATCTAATTACAAATAATGTTTTCAAAAGCCTTGGCATGGAAACTTCTCAAAGATGTTGCAAAAGTCTAATCTATTTCTTGACCAGCCTCAAGTATCATCAGATCCGGTTGCAAACCAACTAACTTTTAAATTTCCACAGAATTAAAATTCTCTAGGATTACTTTTGTCATTTACTTTCAAGTTCTAACTACATTTACAATTATTATTTAGGTTCAATTCTGAATTAAACTTTCACTTCTTCACTCTAATACTTTTTTCCTAAACCGTTATTTCTACATGTTCCTATTAAGTTATTTTTTAAATTTTGAAATGATTTCAAACTTATAGAAAAACTGCAAGAATAGTAGGAAAAACTTCTCTTCCCTCCTGAATTACTTGAAAGTAAGTTGCCAACATAATTTCCATCCTCTCCAAACAGTGTAATATTTAAATTCTACAAACAAGGATATTCTCCTATATAACCAGAATAACTTTCAAAATTAGATAATAACTTTCAAATTATCATTAAAGTTACTAATCTTACTTAGATTTCACCAGTTATGCCAATACTGTCCTTTAGGGAAAAAGATCAAGTTCAGACTCACATGTCACATTTAGTTTTTATGCATCATTAAATCTAGAACAGTTCTCATTCTTTCCTTGACACTTTTAAATCACCGACCAGGTTTTTATAGAATGCCCATCAATTTGGGTCTCTCTCATGTTTCCTCCCAAATTCAGGTTATACATTTTGGCAGGAATATCACAGAAATGAACCTTCCTACATACAGGTGGTGCATGATATCAATTTGTCTCATTACTGACGTTATTAACTTTGATCACTTGCCAGCCTTCTCTACTATAAAGTTACTCTTTTTCCCATTTCAATTAGTAACTATTTTGGAGGAAGGCACATTCAGATAATGTAAATATTCCATTCTCCCATCAAATTTTTACCCACTAGTTTTTGTATCCATTGCATTTCTTGGCAGAATTAATAACTGATGCGATCCCTGCCATACTGTGGTCTTTCCGATTCTCTCATTCCTTCCACCTAGCTTAGTTGCCCCTCTTCTGTAAGGAAAAGCTTTCTCTTCTCTTCCCTTCATTTATTTATTCATGCTTTTATTTATCACAAGAGAAACTCAAGGATTCTTATTTTAATATTAGAATCTGTTACTATCATTATTTTGATGTTCAAATTGTTTCAGATTTGTAAAACAGGATTCCGTTTAGACTAGCTCCTATGCGCTTTTGACATGTCATCGTCATTCTTGAGCACTTCCTTTCTGACACAAACAGATGTGTCAGACTCATCTTGTACTTTTCCTGTCTTAGCCCTGAAATGAGTCCCTTTTCCTAAGAAGCTGTGATCCATTAGGATCAAGATCCATTCAGGAGGTTTTTGAGTAAACATAACTTTCCTTTAAAAAAAAAAAAAATCCATTCAGGAACCAAGATCTAGATGCCTGGCGTGCTCAGTGCTATTGGAGTGGTGTTGCTTGCAATCCTTCCATTGGAAAGAGCTGCACATGCATTTATATCAATATGTATCTATATTCATCTATAAACATTGAAAACTGTAAAGTATATACCATAGTTTGTAAAGAGGAATCAGGAATGATTCTGGTGTAATACCCTGAAATTCAAGTTGATGGCTTTATCTCACCTCTGGAAATCTAGGTTGACAATTTGTCCCTAGTGAGAGCTTTCATTAATGTTGTGGACAAGATCGATAAATATCCTATTAGATGGTGAGTTATTCTGTATGTCATTTTCCCCATTAAACAAAGCATTATTTTTAATCTGAAATGATCCATATTTAAATATACTTTCTCCCATTCAATTGAATTGCAAATTCAAGACAAATACAACTTGAAAAGCCCACTGGCTACAAATGATACCCTTCCAAAGAGAAATTATTAATTCAGCAAAACTCCAAGGAAAATAAATACACGGTTCTGCAGCCAAGGTAAGCACACATACTGGATTGAGACTGTAGGAAAAATATTCCTTTGCCAAAATTCTGCAATCTGATAACCAATTCTGTTAAAAACGACATGGCTTGATATTTTTAACCAGTGCTTTCCTCAGTCAGACATTAAGTTTTTGGAAAATCTCATGTTATATAAGCAGAATGAGAAAGAGCATCTGATAATTATCAGGGCATCACTCGTAGTGTCTCACTTCACTTCAAAATGATGCTTTCTGGGATCACCTCCCATGTAAACTACTTGTACTCAAATCCTTGTACCTGGTCTACATTTGATGGAAGTCAAACAAAGTCAGTTAAGTTTATGTTTTAGATAAATATTTCAGTGAATCTAGAAAACAGGACAAGGATTCAGAAAACCACAGATCTAACAGAGACGAGAAGAATTTCCGGCAGGATGGAGAAAGGAAGAGTGCGGAGTGCTTGAAAGGCGAAGTGGTTCCCATTCTCAAGGAATTATAATGACAAATGGGAACAATTACACAGATTCATTATAAGGATCTAGATCATACGTGTACAGAAAACACACTTCCTTATTTGGAAGGGAACATCTCCTATTAGTTTCCTTGGCATGAAAGCAAAGGAGATAATAATTGTATGACTGAGAATATTTGTGTTTATTCTCACAACTGTGTTGTAATTGGCCAGATATAGAATTCTAGGTTAGAAATAGTTTCTCCTCAGAATTTTTTTTTTTTTTTTGCTGTACGCAGGCCTCTTACTGCTGTGGCCTCGCCCGTTGCGGAGCACAGGCTCCGGACGTGCAGCCTTAGCGGCCATGGCTGATGGGTCCAGCCGCTCCGCAGCATGTGGGACCTTCCCCGGCCGGGGCACGAACCTGCGTCCCCTGCATTGACAGGCGGACTCTCAACCACTGCGCCACCAGGGAAGCCCTGAAAACATTACTATTTTTAAGCCTTTCTTCCCTCTGTATAGTCTCTATTTCTTGCAAATTTTAATTTTTTTCTCCACTTTTATTTTTTCCTCTTTTACTCCTCTTTCTTTTCTTTTTTTTTTTTAAATTAACGTGCAAGATTTCCTCAGATATCCATAAAGCTTTGTTTGGGGAAAATGAAGTTTAGAATCTATGATTTTCCTCATTGGCGGTGAGATTTCTAATGCAACTGGGTACATAAATCCTATATTCTAGGAAGAAGTCGGGGCTGGAGATAAAAATCGCAGAGACATCAGTGTTTAGAAGCTATTTAAAGCTACGGAGGTAAATAAACTTGTCTTGGACAAAAATACAGATTAACAAAAGGGAGGTCTCACGAAACCTTCTTTTCAAATGAGCCACGAGGTAGGGTTTTCTATTCATTATGACCCACGGTGGTTTCTTTAAACTAATATGTGGTGTTTTGAACAAATTCACATTTAACTCTTCTACCTATCTGCAAAATAATGAAGAGCTGTTCGTGCGTTTTAAGTGCTCCGTTTAAAGGCACTTAAAGGTCATAGAAAAAGGATATCAGAAATAGTTAAATCAAAAAACAACCACAATGAGAAAAATCATCTTTAAAAATAATAAATTACATTAATACTCATAAAATAGATTCCATTAATACTGACCAACATGGTGATTTCACATAACTTCAGATATGTAAAACTGCCTTTTATAATTGAGTACCTGAAAATAATCTAAGCTAAACAATCACTAATTATATTCTTGGGAGGAAGGAAGACAGCTTTATGATATAATAACCAAAAAAAAAAAACAAACCAAAATCACATTATATGAGTTACTGATTTATAGCAGATATCATTCCCAAAATTTGCTACAAGGTTTATTTCTATATTTCATGTGATAGTCACTATAAAATTTAAATTCTATACAGCTAGAAAAAACTCGCTTTCCTAATTATCATAAAATTACACTTAGGAATTCATCAAACCTTTAATATTAAAACTTTGAAAAGGAAACAAAAGCTTTCTAGTAGAACTTTCACAGTAATGCTCAAAATGTGAACAATAACACTGATCTATGCTTCCAACAATTCATAAAATCTCTCCCCTAAAAAGGTAAATATAGTGCAACAGAAGAAACTCCAATAAGATTACTTGCATTGTGTTTGAGAGAATCCGAAAAGTTTTAGAACAATGGTTATTTTTTAAGAAAGAATCAAATCCCAGTGCCAGTATTTATTACTAGTAACCTACAATGTCATCTGTTCCTGTCCCCATAGGTTGAACTTAAATAACTTTAAAAATCTTTTTCCGCTACCACCTGTATTGCTGGTATAGTAGCGTCCTACAGGAAGTTAGAGTATTCCCATGACGTGCACTGCCTGCTTAGCCATAGAAAACGATCATACCTATAAGAGTACAAAGTAGGTCAGATACCAGAAAATTCTGCCTTCCTTAAGGGTTTACATACCATGTCAAAAGGCATTGGTTGGGCCTCAAAAGTAATAAACACTTTCTGAAATTGTCCATTGCAAACTTTTTCCTTTTCAACTAGAAGAATGAAATCATGACCCTTAAGATGTTAGTAGTAGCCAAGACAAAATGATGGATTTGTAGCACGACATTTTAAAGGATGTGTGGGAACAGAACAGAACATGAAAATCAAATCACTATCATTTATAACGTAGCAACTTGCTACCATGGGAGAAATACTTTCCCCGGAAAGAGATAAAATATCAATTTATTTTAAAGTATCCTTTGCAATTTCAGAGAGAAAATCCAAGCAAGGATTTATTTAAAAATCCAGAGAATAAGTATTTTTTGTACAGTTTTGTTGCTAATTGTGGGTATTCACATTAGAGTAGTTAATTCTAACAAAAGACACTAACGTGACCACACTTTCTCTATATGTGTCAGATTTAATGACATTTGCTTTGGCAGTAGGAAAATCTGGGCTGTAAAATTATTATCTTTATTGTCTTTACAACACTTCTGGTTAGGAGTTATCACTCTAGGATCAAAAAGAGTAGTCCATCTTGTTTTTTTCTAGCTGTTCAGAATTTAAATTTTATAGCGACAATCACGTGAAAAAGAGAAATAAACCTTGTAGCAACCTTTTTTAACATTAACACACAGCAATACACATGTAAAAGCATTCATGTTTCTAAATATGTGTATCTAAAGGACACCATTGGCTCTTCACACTGCACAGTTATTCCATGGTACAGATTCATAGCAGAAACGCTTACAAGGGAGTTGTATGTGTGTATAATAGTATCGTTTCTCAGTTGGAGTCTTTTGCTTGATGTAACAGCAGAACCTTGAAATGAATTGTGTTTGCTGAGTAGAGAAAAGGGACAAACAAGAGCTATCATCATTCAGGCAGTAACAATACATTTATGTTAAGGCAATCATTTCTTCAACGTGAACTCTTATAAAGGCATTCAGCAATGCATAATCACTTCTCCCTCATGCCATTCACTTTGTTAGGCTCTGAATACACAAATCACCATAACAACATGGAAAATGAAGAAATATGATCACTTTGAGTTTTGTTTTTCAACCATCTCAGCACTTTTCCTGATTCAATATGTGCCCAATTGTTCCTACAAGTGAAATGGAGTGATTTTCACCATTATGTTGCTCTTTCTTCTTTAAAAGAACGTAGCAAAGTCTCTGGGGAGGTTTATGTATCCTCAGATTTTCTGAATCTAGTCCCTTATTGCTTTTAGAAATTATTATTATTACAAAGCATGAATTTGATGAAAACTATTTTGTTTGTAGCTTCTTTCTTCCTTAACAACCTTGAAAATTTTTCATTAGCTTTCAAAGCGTTCTGTCTCATGACAGTAATATTCTGATCAGGTCAAGATATTCTGCTTAAACATGTTACCACATTGGCGGGCGTTCTCCCTTTCTCTCCCTTCATTCTGACCTCTGTATTTAATGATATTGAAATGCTAACTGCAGATCAATGTCCTTCCTCTTACATTTGAATTAAATTCTCTTGTTATACTATGAAGCGATTTCAAATTCCAACATATTTTAAAGTTAATGACATTCCAAATTAAATGATTTATACTCATGTACTACTTCAAAGGCTCTGTTCAAATTTCAATATTTCAACTACAATTATTGTTCAATTCTGATCTGGCCAAATTGAATTTCTCTTTTTTATGAATACACTTAGTTTTTTCTTTTACCCTGACTTATGTGAGTTATGCTTTTCCCTCCTAACTAGACTGAGATTTCTAAAAGATAGAAACATTCATAAATGTATTTCCCACAGAGCCCTGGAAATTTTCCTACAGAATGAAGAAAAAGAGAAGTGTGTGTGAGTGTGTGAGTGTGTGTGTGTGCGTGCGTGCGTGTGTGTGCAGGGAGAGGGGGCTCACACATGAACTAATTCTTGACGGCTGCCTATTTCTCCCAGAATCCTATGAGTATGGTACCACACTCGGCAGAACCAAAGTCTCCTTTGGCTGTTCTCACCTGTTTGTGGTCCCTTCTGAGAATAGTGTGGAAATCTGAGAGAACAATTTTCCTTTTGAGTTAGCCCATGAGGTTTTCTTATTAACATTTTAAAACTAAATTATCACTACCCAAATACAAACAGATCACAAAATGTGTTTTTCCATCAAAACCTAAATGACTTCTAAGAACAACAGCAGAACGACAGAGTCCCATCACTCTTCTGATTGCACAGTTTCCCTGAAGAACCAAACTTAGTTAGGTAAGGAATGTTTAATGACAAACAAAGTGTTCTTGGTGGAATATTACTTGGAACTCAGGAAAAGAGAATGTGTTGAAATCAGAGAGGAGGATAAGATCAGCCATGGAATAGAGTAGAATACTCTAAAATCAAACTACCTTGAAACAAAAACAACTCAGACTAGATATCTCCTTGCAGTTGTAAATAAAGAGTAAATTGGAACAAGGGAAAAAGGAATTGAAACACAAGTACCACCCATGCTCTTGTAAGGCAGATGTGCACTCAGTCCTCCACTGGGACAGAGGTTGTTTTTGCCATATGTTTGACAGGCTCAGATCAGTAGGACCAAGTTTTGTAAAATACATTTTCCATGTGAATACGTGGTAGTAAGTGAAACTAAGTGTCCTGGGCAACTCATTCATTGAATAATTAGGTCTCAGCATGGATAATGCCAAAACTTTGAACTGACAAGCATTAAAAAAATGAAAAGTTGGTTCATAGGAACAAATAAACCCACAGAAGTTCAAATGTCATTGTAGATAAGATCTCTCTGTAAATATGGCCTTTTTCCTAGTCCCAGCCTCTGCCTTTTTGTTTTTTTTCTTAAGCTGAAGCTGAGACCATTACATATTAAATATGGCCCAAATATCAATATAATAACTTTAATCTGATATCTATATGAGCCATGTAGACTTTTATTTTGCCAGGAAAACTGAAAAATAGTTTTATAAATAAAAACTTTTCAACATTTTGCTTAATCGACATAAAATACATATTTTGAAAATAAATGTTATGTTTTTGATAATAAAACAATTTTTATATTACTTCAATTTATCAAAATTTCAGAGCTAAAGTGGTATTCCCTTTCTCTCTCACTCTCTTTTTGTTTTACTGAAAGTATTTCACCAAACAGAAATCGCCTTAATAAATTGAATCTGTGTGTCCTTTGGTGGAACACTATAGTTCAGAAGAAATATCACTTTTAGCCAAGAGGATTAGAAATATCCTCATGAAAATCCTTCAAGGTGGACTGAACTAATAACCAAATTCAGTAAAGTCGCAGGATACAAAATTGACATACAAAAATCAGCTGTGTTTCTATACATTAGCAATAAACAATCAAAAAGAGAAATTAAGAAAGCAATCCCACTTACAATAGAATGAAAAAAAAATTTAGGAATTAATTTAACCAGAGGGGTGAAAGAGCTCTACAATGAAAATTACAAGACACTGATGAAAATTGAAGAAGACACAAATAAATGGAAAGATATCCCACGTTCATGGACCAGAATAATTAATATTGTTAAAATGTCCATACAACACAAAGCCAGATATCTACAGATTCAGTACAATCCCTATCAAAATTCTAATGGCATTTTTCAACAGAAATAGAAAAAAAATATCCTAAATCTTCTATGGACTCACAAAAGCCCCAAAGCCAAAGCAATCCTGAGAAAGAAGAACATGTGCTGGAGAATTCACACTTCCTGATTTCAAAGTATATTATAAAACTATAGTAATCAGAACAGTATGATACTAGCATAAAAACAAACACATAGATTAATGGAACAGAATTGAGAGTCCAAAAATAAACCCATGAATAACAGTCAACTACTACTTGACAGGAGACAAGAATACTCAATAGGGAAAGGATGGTATCTTCAATAAAAAGTGTTGGGAAAACTGGATATTCACATGCAAAAGGATGAAATCGGACCCTTATCTTACACCACTCACAAAAAAATTAAATTGACATGGATTAAAAACTTGAAACAGTAAAAATCCTAGAAGAATGCATAGTAAAAAATCTTGACATCAGTTCTGGCAATGATTTTTTGGATATGACACCTAAAGCACAAGCAACAAAAGCAAAATTAAACAAGTAGAACTGTATCAAACTAAAAATCTTCTTCACAAGAAAGGAGATCATCAACAAAATGAGAAGGCAACCCATAGAATGGGAGAAAACATTTGCAAACCCTATATCTGACAAGGAGTTAATATCCAAATAAATAAGGAATTCACACAACCCAACATCAAAAAACAAATAATATGATTTAAAAATGGGCAAAGGATCTGAATAGACACTTTACCAAAGAAGACAGGCAGATAAACAACAGATATATGAAAAGATGTTCAACATCACTAATCAACAGAGAAATGCAAATCAAAACCACAAAGAGATAACTCCTCACATCTGTTGGAATATCTACTATCAAAAAGACAAATGTTGGTGAGGATGTAGAGAAAAGGGAACCATTGTGTACTGCTAGTGGGAATATAAATTGTTACAGCCACTATGGAAAACAGTATGAAGATATCTCAAAAAATTAAAAATAGAACTATCATATGATCCAGCAATCCCACTGTGTATATATCTGAATAAAATAAAAACAGGAGATTGAAGAGATATCTGCACCCCATGTTCATTGCAGCATTATTCAAAATAGCAAAGATAAGAAAATAACCTAAAGATGCATTCATTTGTCCATCTACAAATGAATGGATAAAGAAAAAATGGTGTATATGATAGAATATTATTCAGTCTTGAAAAAGAAGGAAATTCTTCCATTTGCAACAACATGGATAAACCTGGAGGACATTATGCTAAGTGAAATAAGTCAGATACAGAAAGACAAATGCTGCATTTTCTCACTAATGTGTGGAAACTAAAGTAATCAAGCTAATAGGATCATAGAATGAAATGGTGGCTGCCAGGGGCTGGGGAAAGGTAGAAATGGGGAGATGCTGGTCAAAAGATATAAACCTCCAGTTATACAACCAGTAAGTTCAAGGGATCCAATGTACAGCATGGTGACTACAGCTAACAATACTGTATTGTATACTTGAAAGTTGCTATGAGTAAATCTTAAATGTAACTATGAGAAGCAATAGATGAGTCAACTAATCTTATTGTGGTAATAAGATGCAAAAATATACATTTCTGTATAATTTCAAAAATATAATTTAAAAATATATATCTATCATATCATCTTAAATTTATGCAATATGTCAATTATATCTCAATAAAACTAAAAAAAAAAAGAACTCTCTGCATCAGGAGAATTATGTATTAGACAGACAACTTCTCTAATGCTGGCTTTTATCAAACATAGGGTAGGCTTTCCAGGAGTACTCTGAGGTGACTTACAGATGGACTAGATGATAAACAAGAGTCCATTCAAAAAAATGATGTCAAAGAACACAGTATTCAACTTGAAAGCCCTCCCACTGGTCAAATTAGAGAAAATTTTGAGGAAAAAAAATATCGACAGTAATACACTATAACCCAGAGGATAATGGAAGAATCCAGGAGTCCATATTGATAGCGAGAAGAGAAAGCTCTTCCTTACAATAATGTCCCAGGTAATAAATGTAGAAGGAATGATGGAAATTAATATTGCCATTTAGCAAGCATCACAGTAATAAAAATCATCCCAATGCATGCTAAAATTAATAGACAAATGTTAGATGAAAAAGTATAATGAGAAACAGGATACTGACACAGTCTTAAAAGTATTTTCCCACTATGTACTTATTATAAAAGGAAACAACAGTAACTTTAAAGTAGAGAAATCACTTCAAGTGATCAGTGTTAACGTTACCAGAAATGAGACACAGCAGTAGCTTGTGCCTCCTGATACGATGCACTGACAAGAATGTGGCATCATTTGCCACAAATGCATAAACTGAGGAAATTGTGGACAAATTCAAAATGAGCGACATTCTAAAAACCAATTGGCCAATGCTCTTCATGTTTATGAAAGACAAAGAAAGACTGAGGAACTGTCCAAATTAAAAGAGACATGGCATCTAAATGCAGTGTGTAGTCCTGGTCCAGAAAAAAGACATTGATTGGTCAAGTGATGAACTTTGCAGAAGGTCTATAGATTAAAGTGGTATATCAGTGTTAATTTCTGGATAGTACCAGAATGCCATAATGCCATTATATAACGTGTTGACATTTGGAGAATCTAGGAGAAGGCTATATGGGAATTTTGTATTCTTCTTGTTAACTGTTAAGTCTGAAAGAATTTTGAAAGGAAAAGTTAAAAAAGAATAAAGAAAGATATTTCCAAAAAGCAAACCAACAAACAAAAAAGGTGGTGCTAGCTATACTGAGCAGCACACAAGCAGAAACTCCAGGAATCAGTGGCACCAAAAAAGTGAAATGTGTGCCTGGGAGAAAGAGGCTGCAACAGCTATATGGTCCAGACTGTTGGATCTTCAATTATAAACTCAGGAATTTGCTTCTGTTTCCCAAAGGAGAGCCACTGAGAGCTACTTAGCCGGCTAATGACATGGTATAGAAGAGTTCTGTGAGCTTGAGCAGTATAGTGAATAAGGAATGGATTGGATAGGTCCGATTAAGGCCAGTTGGGAAGCCTCAATTATCTATACATACCTAGATGTTAGGCCCTATAAATGCCTAAACTAGGGTGATGGTAGAATAGCAAAAAAAAAAAAAAAAAAAAAAAAAGGGAGAGATTAAAATCATGAGGAAAAAGTGATTTGATGACATATACCATTTTATTTAAGAAGTCCACAGTAGACATTGTTATGCACTGACCAGATACCCCTCCATGAGTGAAGGGCTCATTTCCCCTTTGGAATTTCCATGGTGAAAGAAAGTCACTGTGTCCAAGATCACTTCCCCTTCCCTGGGGAAACTGCATCCAGTAACTATCCAAGTGGAATAGGAAGCTCCAATCCCATCTTCCCATTTTCAGGCCAGTGCTGAAGGACCATCCTAGATTTCAGGTGGTACTAATGAGGTCAGCTGGAAGCTTTATTAAAAATCCTAGCTACACCACCATGCCACTGGTGGTTCCGGAAAAGTGACTTACCCTCTGCAACCTCAGTTTCCTCATCTGAAAAGGTTGATAATCATAGTTTGTACAACTCAGTGTTGTTGAAAGTATGTACTGAGATAATGCACATAAAACTCATAATAATGCACCTGGCTCAGGTAAGCATTCAATATATATTACCTTAAAATTATTACTATTTATCTATTTTATCCTTTTGTCATTAGGTGGCTCTTTCTACATTTTAATTCAATTTTCTACTTTCAAGGATTTTTATATTTTACATTTCTATTTGATTTTACATTAAATTAAAAGTGTTTTATTACAGAAGTAATTGCTATTCATTGAACAAAATTTTGGAAACACTGATAACAAACAAAAAAGATTAAATTCTCTATTATTTGAGACACTTCTTGGTTGCAAACAAAAGGAACCCTCTGTAGTGAATGTACCCAGAAAAAATTACTGGAGGGTTGTCAAGCAGCCCACTGTATCAACATATAGATGGAGAATTGGTTCAGAAAAGGGTCAGGATCTATGGAAGCTGTCAGCAAATAACACAGACCAGACTATGGCCTACTATGTCACCAATTGCCCCACTCCACTGGTCACTTGCTGTGGCCACTATTCCTGTACCTTGGGAACTTAGCATCACAGTCTCCCTATTCAAGTTCACAGGTGGAAATATCTAAGGTCACACATCCATGCCTCAGCAGCCAGAAGGCAGAGAGAGGAAACGTCTGCCTCCCTTCAGATTCCCTATTGGGAGGTAGGGCCTCCCACAACCCAAATTCATACAATAGAGGATTCACCAAAAATGGAAAGAGGGCCTTATCCCCTCCCCAACTCTCCCACCCCGTGATGTGTTACCCAGGCTTGATCACTCACTGGCAAACATCATGTACTTCCATGCTTCTGCGCCTTCGCTTATGCTATTTACTCTAGACTCCCTGCTTTATCCATTCACCTTCTGCACTTTTCAAAATCATACTCCTTCTTTAAAGACCAAGATTCCTCCTTGAAAAAAAAAAAAAAAAAAGAGTACACAGCAGCACAACTTCTCTCTCTTCCCCATCCTCCCTCCCTTTCCTTCTCTTCGGTTCCACAGGTAGTGATCCCAAGAGCACCCCCTCGTAAGGCCCTACATGTTCATCTCCATCTCAGAGTCAAAGTGAATCAATAACATAATCAAGAATGATGCTGAATGTTCAAGCTTGGGTGAAAAGAGTCCTGTGATACCACACACCAACATGCTGGCAGACATGAAAAAGTGTGTGAGAAAGGAATATGGAGAGGGAAAAATGAAGAGTGGATTTTAGAATGCTAAGATTGAGGAGACGGTGGGGTGGCAACATCCAGCAGGTAGTTGGAATACACAGGGCTCAAATTTGGGAGCAAGTTCGTAATAATGGATACAAACTTTGCTCTTTTCCACATAGAGAAAATAGTTCAACTCCTATTTTGAGTACTGCTGTTGCTGCCGTTGCTTCTGTTATCCTGTTAGGTAATCCAAATAGCCTAAGATCTATTATATGATTCCTGTAAGATTTCTTTAAACAAAATTTCCTTTGGTCTGTATATTAGTCATGCGTTCAAACGGTCTAGCTGAGGATTTAGATTAGCATCTTGGACAAGTTTTGAGCAATGTTAAACCATTTCATCTGCTCAAAGATACAAGGTCTGCTTCTTTTTACAGCTTCCAATGAGATAAGAAATACCTCCCACCCAAATAAGTCATTTTAGTCAGGGACAATATAGAAGTTAGTGAAGGCCCTGAATCTTAACAAGTAAGAAGTTCAAGCCTTTCAAAAAGATTCAGGCTATCAGGGCTCAAACAGACATTTTGGGAGTAATTGAAAGTAATTTTTTCTGCCTGTGTGAAGAATGGAACCTCAGTGGTGCCTGTGATCTGAAAATAAGAGAGAAAGCACATCCCAATCTATATGTAAAAATAATACCTTGTTTTCTTATTCTGAGCACTTACCAAAAGCCATTTTAACCAGTTTTTGTAAAGATTTTCTTTCTCTGGTAACTCGAATTTCAGAATTCAAAAATGTTACATTCCACATTAAAGTTTTATTCATTTTATGTGACCATGAATTTTAATCGTGCACACTTAAAGATATTTTCTCATATGGGAGCTTAACAGTAGGTACATTGAAAAGTGAACTTGAGAAGGTATATTTTCATTCATTCATTTACTCATTTGCTCAAATATTAATTGAACTAAACTCTAAATCACAGAATTTTAGCATGTGAGAGAACGTTAGTGAAAAAACTGAGGCCTTGGTAAAAAGATAGCATCATGGGAATTCGGGCAAGACAAAATTCGTTGAGTGCCTTCAATGAGCCTGCCACTGTACTATGCTAGGCTCTTTTTTTAAAAGATATTTTTTGTTGTTTTGATGTGGACCATTTTTTTTTTTTTTTTTTTTTTAGGTACCGGGGCCTCTCACTGCTGTGGCCTCTCCCGTTGCGGAGCACAGGCTCCAGACGCGCAGGCCCGGCGGCCATGGCTCACGGGCCCGGCCGCTCCGCGGCATGTGGGATCTTCCCGGACCGGGGCACGAACCCGTGTCCCCTGCATCGGCAGGCGGACTCTCAACCACTGCGCCACCAGGGAAGCCCGATGTGGACCATTTTTAAAGTCTTTATTGAATTTGTTACAATATTGCTTCTGTTTTATGTTTTGGTTTTTTGGCCACGAGGCATGTGGGATCTTAGCTCCTAGACCAGGAATCCAACCCGCATCCCCTAAATTGGAAGGCAAAGTCTTAACCACTGGCCTGCCAGGGAAGTCCCCATGCTAGGTTCTTTACCAAGAGGTTTTCTTGAATTCTTATCATTCCTCAATTGTTATTGGATGGTTGTAACTGTCTTATAACCAACCCACAGTTACCAGTAGTATTAAACAATGAAATTGAGACCAAAAGAGGCTAAGTGCGGCAAACGTCACATTGGTAAGTAACTTTTCACTTGTCCCTGTTACCTTTCCATGAATGTAATACCTAAAACACTCAGTAAGTTAGTTACTTCAGCATTAGTACTATGAGAAGCACACGTGTTTCAACTTATTTCCATGATAATATCACAGTAACTTTACACCTGTTTTCAAACACCTTCAAGGAAGACAGAATAAGGCAAGAATGATTTCTCCATTTTAGATTAATTTGGAAATGTGTCAAATTAGTCCATGCTGAGTAACCATTGCAATTCATCCTAATCTGTATTAGCTTATCACCACTTACTTAATCTCAGAGTATTCAAAATGTCAATAGGGATCATGACGTCTAATGTTTTCATTTTCATTTGTTTAACTTCTACCACAAAAATATAGTTTTATCATGCAGGGATAAAAGTGGCAACAATGAGTGCTAATTAATGCATTTCCTAATAACAAACACTTTTAAAATAACTCACAGTCTGTTAACCCAAACCAACCTTTGAAAAATACATTAAATACTCAAAGTATGCTTTGGAACATTTTCACAAGATTTAAACATTTTTCGGGCATTTATTAACTCATTTTATACCTAACATTGGCATCTAAAGACCAGCGTGGCATTTAAGTACTTAGTTATTGGTTTTGCTAAGCATCAAAACTGTAGTTTGGATTTATTGAATTCTTTGAGCTCTTTCTATACGCCAGGGTCTTTGTCAAGAGCTTAACAAATATTATCTAATATAATTACCAACAATAATCCTCTGACAGATAACATCAGGCCTGTTATATGACACTGAAACCTAAAATGTTGTAGCAACTGGCTCCAAACCCCACATCTTGTGAGTGAAAATATACCTCAGGCCATTGGACCGCAAAGCCCTAGCTCTGAACAAGAGATTCTAGGAGTTTGCTACTTATTTCTCAGCGAGACATTTGCAACCTGTTTAGTAAAAAAAATTAGTATACGGTATGGTTAGACTCACTTGGAGAGGGTGGTTCCTCAACCAGCAGCATCAGCAACACTGAAAACTTGTTAGAAAACCAAACTCTCCTGCTTCCCCATCCTATATCCAATCAGAACCTCTGGGGGCGGGGCCTTGCAATCTGTTTCAACAAGCTCTCCAGATGACTCCAATCACCCTATACTAGGAGAATCAGAGCAGTAAAAAAGGTATTTACTCTTTAAAACCTATTTTCCTTTCTTTACATATCACAATAAGTAGAGAAAGAAAGCTTAAAGGAATTTTTCTCCAATAAGATTATTCTCTGCAGTTCCTTCAGTGACAGATACAAACTTATTTATACACAATAATTGCTAACTGCCAACTGCCAGTAAAACAAGTCATAATAATGTTCTAGCACAGACCAAAGATCTCCTTAAAAACTGTTTCATTAAAAAATCACAACCCTAAGAGGTACAGAAAATATTTTTTTTAAAAAAGAACTAGTCAAGATTTTTTAAGTGAACTTTAAATATCTAAATGTTTTGGTAAAATTATATATATATATGTGTGTGTGTGTACAAAACTATAACTACATACGTATTTTTTTAGTGAGCCAGGTTTTGTACACAGGTTTTGTTCACAGTTGATAGTTGGCCGAGGACATTGTTTAGTAGCTTTAATACTGCCCAAAAGAAGTATTAAAATTTAAACCTCTTATTCCTGTGCATGGTTTCTCTATTTGAAAGAAAAAAAGGTAAGTATTTATGAAAAACTTGTTGACTCTGCTGATGGTTAACTTTACTGAAGATGACGGTTTGAACTAACAAATCAGTTCAAAAATCCAAGTTAAGTATAGTCGTAATGGGAAATTTCAAGCACTTTGTTATGTTTAGGTATCTTGCAGATAGCTAACATCGCCCCCGATACTGAAACAAATGTCACAGTGAGTTGGAGTTTCAGGTCAACTCCCATACTTATTGATAGCACTTTACAGGATAATTGAGGAAGCCTGGTGTCTGCGTCCTCTTTTCAGAACCACTTTCATCACTCTATGGATTAAATTAACAGTATTCACTCTCTTAGAACTACGTAGAAGCGATTCAAAACAGTGTGAAAGCTTTTGCCTAGAATAGTTATGTTTTTGTGGCAGAAGGTTAATTTCACTATATTCACTCCATTAGAATTCAAAGAGGGCTATTTCACTCAGATATTGAAACACATGAATTGGGACTGCCAAATGCAAATTCCACTAAAATTAAATGCCTACTTAAAAAGAATTGTGCTTGCATTTCAAAGCATTACATTTAGCTCATGGGATGCACAATTGCCAGAACATAATACTGATTTATAGGATTTCCACTGCCCAGAAACATCGGGGAAAATGGAAGAACCGGAGGGATTTAAAAGAAATCTGGTCTCTCCACAAAGAAAAGAAATATATTAGGGCTAGAAATCTTATAAAAATAAACTTAATGAGGCTGTGGAACTATTTCAATCAACCACATGATTGAGAGAAGTGAGAAATCCTGATCTTGGAGGGCAGGTGCCTTTCATTCTTTTATGATTACCTTGTCTTTTCAATGATGGGATGCATTGCTGAAAGGACAACTTCTTACCATCAGGTCTCAACCAGAAGTCATCTTCATAGGAGGATAGCATGATGTGGAAAGGAGAACAAGAAGAACGAGGGGAGAGAATAAAAAAGAAGGGAAAGAGTAAAGGAGAAAAGGAAAAGGGAAAAATGTCAAGGAAGTGGAAGGTAAAGCAGGTTGAGTAAGCTGAAAAGGTGATAAAAATGAGGGAGAGGAAAAACAAAAAGAAAACTTGAACTGGCCCAGGACAAAACGCCTTTATTTGCATGTATAGTTTTCTAAATGGCTCATTCCTCCTTTAATTTGGTAAAACGGAATGAACCTGAAAGTGAACTGCTTCCAAGTAGGTCCTATTTACCGTGGGTATTCATAACATTTAAAAAATATATTCTTCCGTATTAATTTTGTTTTTAGCTGTTAACCAGTTACTGTATTTCCTTTTCCAGCCCTCGTGGCTGGTTAAGAACAGATTTGTTCTTGCAAACTTGAAAAGTGTACCCTTAGTCGACTGAAAGGAAAAAGAAAAGCACAACCTACAAGTTGAGAATTATGTCTTATCTGGTGGACAAAACTGAGGACTTAAGCCCAGAAGTCTGCTCCAAAGAGGCAAGGGAGGAACCAGGATATAGAGGAGTTTTGCAACAGAGCCAGGTAGTTGGAGTATCAAAAGATTACTGTCAATGAAAGAAAACCAAACATCTCAAGTAAATGAATTTAGCGCTTTTCTATGTGTGGGAAGATGCAAGCATCTGGGATCACGGAAATCATTCCTATGGTATGTACCTTAACTATCTAGGGTCAGTATCCTGCTTTTCTCCATCCTGAATCCCCTCAGGGTACACAGCTGGGGGCAGCTGCAGTGGCTGCTTGCTTGATGGCCACAACATCCTTTGTTTACTGATATGACAGGTGACATTTTTCATCCACAGCCTTCACAATCAGAGCTCCAGTGAGGACATCTGCAACAAGCTGAGAGGCAGTGCACTTGTCTGCCAACTTACCAAAGGAGAAACAATGAAGTTAGTGTGTACATCCCCACACACCCTGCTTTTTCTGGAAAGAGAAAATTCAAATGTGAAACAAAGAGTGTAGAGTTTGGGGGATACTTATGGGGGGTGGAGGTGGGGGGGGATTCATGAATCAATTCATTAATGCATTCATAATTCTTGCTTTGTGTCAATACTGCATTTGTTCTCTTTTGGTTTTTGACTGTGGTCTCCAAGATTTTGTACTTTCTCTCAAGTACAGATTGCAGGATATGCTGAATTTCCTGAAGCAGAAGATTGGGAAAAATACACTGACACTGACCCTCTACCTATAGATAAAAGGGTAAATACAATTTCAGAGCTAATCAAAAGCAAGAAATGAAGGTATTATTTCCTAGCCTTCAGAATCCCACCTCAGTTCAATAAGCTCTTTCAATAGAAGAAAAAAAAAAAAGTAAAGCCCTTTCTAAAAACTTTTGTCTCAAAAATGATTATTAATTAATAACTATAAACTAGAAGGTTGAAATAGATGGTTGAAGGTCTTGTATTGTGACAACTTATCAGACTATTATTTCAAGTGGGTAATTATCAAATAAAGCTATCAATGTGCATGATTTTAGCAGTGTACTTTTAATATCCTGGTTCAACAGTGAAGCTGAATTAACCCTTAGCAACATATTTTCTGTATCTGTATTTTTTTTCTCTTCCTGCAGCCTAGGCAAAAACCCCTGGATACATGTAGATAATAACAAACAAATATCAAACACATAAAACTTAAACGAGACCAAAGAATTGGAAATAGGCATTTATTTTCAATTGTTGTTAATCCAAACATAGAGGTAGAGCGATCTTTTCTTCTCTGGACCTTTTGACATCTGTAGCGACACATTCTGCATTCTACCCTGTCATCTGTGATACTGGAAATGAAATGCTGTGTCTGATCAGAAGGGTCAAGCATGAAGCCAAGCAAAAGATACATAAGTATCTTACGGTCCATTGCCCATGGTGATTGAGCTAGTGGCATCTAAAAGGAGAGATCTGACACACAACATCATCTTTCACTTTCAACCTCTCTCACTCACACACGCACACACACACGCACACACACACCAATACACACACGCACAAAGAAATAGCCTTCTCCATCTGGTGGCTACTAATTGACTAATTGAGCAGTAGGCCTTGAAACAGTGCTAAACATGAGTAGGACTGAAAATTTCTCCTACTTTGAACTGATCTAGGATAACTTCTTAGAGTTTCATCAGTGTAAGTAGCTTAAAATAGGGGGTGGTGATTAAAGTTTATGTGAAAATGTGATAGTGCACATAACACCATCTCACATCTCATGTACTTTAAGCATGCATTTTGTTCAATTCTATCCTAAATGAGTATGTAGGATATAATAATGTGTTGTTATAGTTCACACAGTTTTTGAATACAACTTATTGAAATTAGCTCTAAATTGTGTTTTCATTTTCTTCTCTCTATACCAGGGTGAGTGAACGAAAAAGAAAGCCTGTGGGCCAAATCCAGCCTATCACCTATTTTTGGGTGGTCCAGGAGCAAAAAATGGGCTTTACATTTTCAAATGGTAGGGAAAATCAAAAGAATGATGTTACACAACAGGTGAATATTCTATGACATTTAATTTCCAGTGTCCAGTAGTAGAGAGTTATTGAAACACAACAATGCTCACTGGTTTACATATTGGCTGTCTGCTTTCATGGTATAATGACAGAACTGAGTAACTGTGACAGAGATCATATATGTCCTGCAAATCCTAAAATATTAACTGTCTGGCCCATTTCAAAAAAAACTGCCAACTCTTGATTTATACCATGTCCATCTACATCAGTTGAAGTAGAAATAGTAAAGTCTAGTAGTTTTGATTTAAGCCCTTTTCAGACATATTCTCTTCCAAAAGTTAATTCTTAACTCAATAATTTATGAAAATATAACACTTCCCTGGCTCTTCCTCCACCCCCAACTTCTGCTGGAATAATAATTTATATTATATTCTAAGCCAGAACACAAAATTGCTTATTCAACAATGAAACTGAAATATGCCTTTGAGATTAAAAAGAAAGTAGAAAACAATACAAGTGACGAATATAAGATTTTAGTTACATAAGCCACAGTAGAGTTTCAATGGGCTAGACTTCACACCAAGATACATTCCTATACAAGTGGTTTAATCCAGTGGGCAGCAGCCTTTGATCTGGAAATGGGGATAATTTATGTTAAGTGTTTGTCATCTGAAAATGGGAAGATAAGATATATCAAAGAAAGAGTCTACGTTTTACTAGTTTAGCCATATACAGGGACTCGTTTGCCAACATTCTCATCTATTTTCCTATCACAAAATTTACATGAATAAATCAGAAATAGCTTTGAATTACCATAATTTGTGTACATCTTATCTCTTCCAATAAATTATAACTTTGTGAGAATGGGCATAATATACTAGGTAGCCCCATACTTCTAGATGATCAATGAATATTTATGAAATGAAATGAAAATGTCCTCATTGTAGATTTCTCCACCATCCTGGAAGACTGGTTACTGCCTGTCATTATATGTGCTTCCCCTTCCATAACAGCTGTCCATCCAAGGACTACATTTTCTGACTGGCTTGAATAAACATGGAGCCTTGTGTTCTCTGCAAGCAAATGTAAGCAGAGGTGAAGAGTGTCATTTCTAAGTTAAGGAGCTTAAAATGCAGTTGTGCCTTCCCTTTCTCTCTTTCTCCAAATTCACTGACTGAATGCAGAGGACTCCGGGGTCCTGCAGTGGGATGGGGCCAATGCAAGAAAGGAATTTGGTCCCTGAATTACCGTAATGAAGGCCACTTGCCAAACAGGTACACCTACTTTGGACTGTGCTGTGATTAAGAAGCAAATTCCCTTGTACAAACCACTGTCATTCAGGGATTTATTTGTTATAGCAGCTTTCATGACCCTAACCCAGAACAGTTGCCAATATATCCTTGTTGCTAAATATAAAGGCTATAAGTCCTTATCTCTGTTAACTTGTCCACAGTATTACTACTATTCATCACTTGCTCCCTTTTGAAATTCCTCTTACCTTTGCCTTCTGGACTAGAACCATGCTATACAACACTCCCTGTTCCCCTTTAACCTTTCTGGCTTCTCCTTTGCATCCTTGTTGGGCAACTCTTCTTCTGTTTCAAAGTTCATATACTCCAAAAACTCTGTCCTAAGCCCTTTTCTTTCCTAGGGCAATCTGACCACTCCAAACCTCTGGAAGAAGCCTTACTCCAACAGCTAGGACCTTCACCTGGAGGAAGGTGACATTTTATGACTTAGGTTAAACTATCTTAAACACACAGGAAACATACGAAAATGCCACACCTTCCTAATGTGATTTATATTTCACTGTTCTCTTTTGAAATCTTACTGTAAGGATTCAGTCATATAGAGATTTCAGCAAACATGGTCATTTTTTTTTCCCTTTTACAAATGCATCTTTTTTGGGACCCTCAAATCATTACACCTAGTAGGTCTTACTTTTACCCTATGCATAATCTATGAGAACCAGAAATCTTCATTCCTTCAACAAGTGATTATTAATAATTTATGAGTCAACACTGCTCCAAGTGTTATAGAAATACAGTGAAGAGGAAAGTCAATATTCTTGCTTTGATGGAACTTGTTTCAAGTGGAAGAAAACAGATGATAGACACATAAAATAATTTCAGATGAGACAAAGGCTATGAAAACTATAAATTGTAATCATGGGAACACATGGGGAAAATGTAATCATAGGGCAAGGACAAGTTTAAGAAACAGTAACACACTCTCTAAGGACACAAACTGAGATGACATCTGAATGGTGAGAAGGAGCCGGCCATGTCTCATGCTTTTGGATTCATTTTTGCAAAACATAGAGGTTGGAATAGATAAGCATTCGTGTTTTATTTGGGTCTAGAAAATCAATAGGAAAATCAGTAGGCCTTTAGAACTTTCACCAGTTGCATATCCAAAACACAAATTAACTTTAGTCAAACTCTCAAGGCTACCCTTCCATTTTTTACTGTGAGTAAATTTTATTCACACTTCTGCTTTCACGCTATTGTATAATTTATCTTTCCTTATTTATTTTCCCAAATAGACTAAAGGCTACTTGAAAGGTTGGACTTTTTCTTATTTATTTGTGGGTCTTCAGAGATGAACATGTAATGCCTATTCAATGAATATATATTTAATGAAGTAGTAAGTTGAGAGTTAATTATGTATGTCTCTTCTGCAAGATGAAGACTAACCAGGTACCCTTCTAACTCTTTTTATATAATGTGTTCCCAAGGGTCAAGTTAGAATCACAGTGCCTTAGATTTTTACTTAGAAGAAACTCTAAAGACCATGTTTTCTAGAATTATTATTTTATAGATAAGGAAACTAGTAACCAGGGGATTTCCAAAATGCTCATGTTTTTGCAATATAGAGAGTCATGAGTGTATGTAGGGCCGTGGAGAGTTAAGACATGTAACCCAACATCAAATGATGAAGTCACTTCAATTCTTGGCGTCTTTATTGCTGGGAACAGAACTAGCTTTCCTGGTTCCATTTGAAAGGGTTCTTTGGCTGGTGATAATCAGCTTGTGCCCTCGGTGTGTAGACCGGAACCGTGCTGGGGTGAAGGTCAGGTCCACTGGCTGTGACCTTTGTTTATGAAACACTGGACCACCACTGTCACTTCCAGTGGAGTGCAGAAATGACAAACTCCTTGTACACCAGATCTGCTTAGATAATGCAAAAAGAACTGAATTTTATTTTAATTTGAATTCTCTCAAATTTTCAAAGAAGGTCCCAAATACCTTAGCTTAAAGGGGTAAAACCTATAAATTAATAGTTTGGTGAACTAAAAAAGCTCCTAACCACAGCCTAGTCCGGGATATTACTCTATAGGAAGAAACTGCAAAAGGGAATGTACTTTTTGCTTCATTGCTTAAGTCATTTAAGTCCCTTTCTATATTTACTCCTATCTTATCTTTTCAAAAAATGCCATTTCTTTGCATAATGTTCGATCTCTAAAAAAAAAAAAAGCCCAATGCGTGTGTGGTACCACATAGATTTTTATAGTGGAGTTTTATTTACTTATCTCTTTTCCACATCAACCCATGCAATTTGATAGGACCCCTCATTTGAGGTTTTGAAGATCAGAAACTCAGAACAGACTGAAGGCTATGAAAAGTCTGACAGTTACAGATTTCACTTGTTCACCAAAACAAATATTGAATAAATTAAAATGTTTAAAAATGTAAAATATAACATTCATGAGAATATTCCACTTAAACTGCTAGTTCTTCAGCTTATATCAGGTAAGAGTTTGTAAAAAAATATATGTATATCTAACAAAATGGACTAACACAACATTGTAAATAGACACTTCAATTGTAAAAAATCTAACAAAAAGGAATGCCTAACTTACTCTTTCGTGGCTAGGTACTCAACGATCTTAGCTTTGTTTTCAACATTCTTTCTCTCATCTTTCATTCAGGGTGTGATTATTCACGTGTGACAAAAAAGACTAACAGGCCATCCGAGATAATAAACATTTCCTGAGAGTCACGTCATATCTGATCATCCTTAATTAAAATTTTTCATTCTCTCCTGGACTCTTAGCTGTGAGAATTCTCTTACATTTGCATTCCTCCTCTTCTCTACCCATTCTTTCGTTGAGTTCATCTATGAATAACTATCAATACCTATGATATCTTGATGTCTTGCCTTTCTTCTAATCCCCTCTGTGTGTGTGTGTGTGTGCGCGTGTGTGTGTGTGTAATGAACACCAAGAAAGAAGTATAATTCAAGTATTAATTCTTTACTCATTTTTTCATGCAAGTTTTACACTGAGTGATAAACAATTGTTCTTTCTTCTTTTTTAAAAAATTTACATGAATTCATCACTTGAACTAAATCTACAACAGACTTGGCACCCTAGTTTAAATTGCATTTAAGGGTTTCTGTTTTCAGACTGTCTGCTGGTTGTGTCTATAACACTGTCTAAATGATTATATATACCTTTCTTAGCTCTTTCCCATTAGACATTAAGCACTTGGCTTTGTACCATCAAATGTAAGGAATTTGGCTCCCTTATGCTATCATCCTCCATAAATCTTCCTGCCCTTTTCTGAGTAGTAAAAATATTATTTTTATTTCTCAAGTCCTTACCATGTATCTTTATTTTTTAAATTTTATTTTATTGAAGTAGAGTTCATTTACAATATCATGTTAGTTTCAAGTGTACAGCACAGTGATTTGGGGATATGGATATATACATATATTCTTTTTCAGATTCTTTTCACTTATAGCTTATTACAAAATATTGAGTAGAGTTTCCTGTGCTATACAGTAGGTCTTTGTTGCTTACCTATTTTATATACAGTAGTGTGTATGTGTTCATCCCAACCTCCTAATTTATCCTTCCCCCTTCCCCTGTGGTAACCATGAGTTTGTTGTCTATGTCTGTGGGTCTATTTTTGTTTTGTAAATAAGTTCATTTGTATCTTTTTTTTTTAGATTCCACATATAAGCAATATTGTTAAATATTATTTTTGAACTTCTATTTCTTAATTCATATGTTCTCTATAAAACCTAAACATTCTACCTAGGAAGGCTTAGGACTCCTAATATGTGTTCTGGCAACTCAAAATAGTATTCTAGTGTTTTAAAATTATGCTTAAAATTAGTACTTCTATAATGACTTTCTATTGCACTTACTGTCTTAGGACTAAATATAAATGCAAAGGAGGAGTTATTTTACACTCTAGACTAGCACTGGCCAACAGAACTTCCAGAGATAATGGAAAGGTTCTATATCTGCACTGTCCAATCATGAGGAAAAAATCAAACAGCGCTATTCTTGTTCTCAAACACTGGAGGTATGGCTGATAGGTAGATATACCTGAGAAAAATGCAAGGTAAATATAAAAGGGTTTAACCATTATCTAATGCTCTCCTTTAGTTCCAAAAGATTCATAACTTACATATAATTTGGTATTACAAGTAGAGTAACACATTTTAGACCGCATGTATTTTCCAATACATGTCTTTGAACTTTGCCTCTGCTTGAACTGCCTCAGGGACTTGAATACAGACCTAGCATGTATACTTGTTAAAGGGTCTCTTGAAGTTTTAAGAGTTTACAATTCACACTGACAATCACTGTAACGTGGGTGGAAAACAGCCTTAAAAATAGCCCCATGTGGTTAGTGGCAACCACTGGACAGTTTTTGATGGATAATGATCATGTCAGAAGTCTTTTTTTCATCCAAACAACAATTAGTGAGAGCCTTCCCAGTGTCACTAGACTGGCCTACAACTGCCAGGCCAAGGGGAAAACAAACTAGTGAATATTACAAAAAAGAGGCAGACTCCCAGATACAGAGAACAGACTAGTGGTTACCAGTGGGGAGAGGGAAGTGGGGAAGGGGAACATAGGGGCAGGGGGAGTAAGAGGTAGAAACTAATAGGTATAAAGTAAGCTACAAGGATATATTGTACAATGTGGGGAATATAGCCAATATTTTATAATAACTATAAATGGAGCATAACCTTTAATAACTGTAAATCACTATGTTGTACACCTGTAACTTAGTTACTATTGTACAGCAACTATACTTCAAAATAAAATACAATAGTTCAAAAATAAGAACTTATAAAAGAAAAAAATAAAGCATGAAAGAGCGAGAGGTATACTGAGTACACCTGCATTTCAGTTTTGGCTCTGCTATTCACTAGTTTGGGTGTCTTTTGATCTTCAATTTCTTCAACTATAAAATGGGAGGGATAATGCTAAATTTGGAAGACATGCGTGATTTTTTGGCAAAGGAAAACTGCCACATGGTAGTTATTTAGTTGATGGTAGCTAATGTTATTAAATTATTTTTTGCATTAATTATAATTACTTTAAAGTTATTAAACATTTTGTTCCACATAGGATTGTAAAGAAGATTAAATTAAAAGAGATGCAATGTAAAAGCACTTAGCTAGGTATCTGACACACAGTACCTGACTGCTCATCATTAATGCCATATGATCCCTAAACATTTCTCTTATTTCCTCACCCAAGCAGCAGCCTATACCGTGGTTTTATTTCACATGCATTCTACAGGATGCTACATTCCTTCAGAGTGCCTGTGCTCTGTCTCCAGGTCATTATATATTTCTCAACTACCATGTTTTGTGAAACAATATTTTTTTCCCTACCTTTGCATTACCCAGAATTTTAAATTGTCCATCAGATACTCTTTTGCAGTATTTAATACAATAGATTTAGGCTGAACTCGTTACTGAGTTCAGACACTGATCAGCGGCGGGAATGAAGCCTTCATGTGGCTCAAAGATACAAACACTTGTCTGGTGAATGAAGTGGTCCCCAGTAAGACCAGATGGCAGAAGAAGGTATTCAAACCTTCTGGACTGATGAAACAGACTCAACCTAAGGCCTGAGTCAGAGAGGTCAGCTGTTTCTGGGCACACACTGACCACTTGGGCACCAAGGGTGCTCCCCAGTGGGAGACGTCCACGTGCCACATGAATTTGCATATAAGTGCATGTGTTATAAAGTGGAAAAAGCTTACAGGTAAGAGTGGTAACCATCTGGGCACAGACCATCTATATCCGTAATTAGGCACAGAGGAATAGAAAATTCTCCTTTTCAGGTCACTGGACTCCTTTCTGCTCACTTCTAAGCAGGTGACACAAGATTAGAAAGCGTAAGAACAAGATTGATAAGGCTTAGAGTAGATCTTTTGTATAGGACAGATGACGGTGACTTCCGTCGCCACCATTAGCCCAACATGAATGGCTCAAGAAGGCAATTCTGTGCAGCAGAAACTGTGGGGGGCCCACCCCACCCCCGCCAGCAAAGGTACCTGTCCTTCTACTTCACTAGGAGAGGTGGCACATGGGGGCCAGAACTGATGCAACAAATGACACAGGTACCTCTGAACAACCATGAAAATAGTTTGGAGAGACAGACTAGAAGACTAGAATTCTCGCTGGTCTAGCACATTGCTTTCAAAACCACTGCCATGTGTGTACTGATGCAAATGACACCTGGTTTGCCCTAAAAAATGTGGGTCTCCTGACACCACCGTAGCCTATGTGCACCCTTTTTCTAGTTTTTTCTTCACCTTTATTCCTCTGAACAAAATTCGAGCAAGCACAGCAAAACGGTTCTTTATAGCCTGTCTCTTATAACTTTATCTCCTAAATAACTCTTAACACCATGCTGTACATTAGAGGTTGGCGGACTGTGGCCCCCAGACCAAATCCAGCCAAGTCACCTGATTTTGTAAATTACGTCTTTCGGAACACAGCCACACCTATTTGATTAGGCCTTTTCCTTGGCCTCTCTCACGCTACAACAGCAGAATTGAAAGCAGAGACACCGATGGCCTGGCCCTAATGCCTACAGTTTTTATACCTGGCCCTTTACAGAAAGAGTCTGGGGACCCCCGCTATACATGAAAAGGATATCCAGTAAAGATGTGTTTAAAAATTTAAAACTTGCTCAAAACTGTTTCTAAACTCATGAAAGAACAAATCCTTCCTTGTAGTTGAGTTCTCAGATTACAATATGTTAACACTAAAGAGAATCATATGGATAAACAACAAGGTCCTACTGTATAGCACGGGGAACTATGTTAAATATGCTGTGATAAACCATAATGGAAAAGAATATGAAAAATAATATATATATATGTATAACTGAACCACTTTGCTGTGCAGCAGAAATTAACACAACATTGGAAACCAACTACACTTCAAAAAAATGAATTTAAAAAATAAAATAAAAAAAAATAAAGAGAGTCACCCGTTTTCTCTTAATAACAACTAGCCAGTTTAGTGCAGGAGGATTCCCAGTGTGTACAGACCAAGCAGATCTGTACTGAGTATTAGCAAACTACTCTCAGTTCACACCTTTGTTTTTAAATTTTATTGCCTTCTATTAAGGCATCTGGGAATTAAATTTAAAGTAAACAGTTTTAAAGACAAACCAAAAGAAAGCTTGATGGCATGATATTTTTCTGTTGAAACAGATACTTCATTTAGTTAAGTGACAGTGGTAAGAAATGTTGCACGTTTTAATAACATTTTGCAGTAAATTCCATTGTCTTACTAGGGTTCACTGAGGTTTGACATAGCAATATTCCAAATAAAACCACTGAAAACGTTAGTTTAATTCAGGAATAGTGGGCTGAGGCTGTGGAGAGAGCTTCCAACCCTGATTTGGGTTTCAAATGGGACCTTAATAAATCAAGATGAAGCTCATGGCTTTTCTCACGCCTCTACTGCTGGTGATCAGCGCCCTGGGATGGCTTGTTGCTCAGAGCCCTCTTCCTCAGAATTTTCTAATCTTCTAACAGGCAATCACTGACCATAAATAATCATCCGGTCTTGCCTAATACAGGGAAATAAATAAACCAGTGTCTCCCTGCCTGGGAAGATGAGCTTTCAGGTGGTTTCCTTGCAAATCGGAATCCTACTGCATCGAACTATTTGGATTTTATAAACTGTACAATATCCAAGGCACCTTGACTCTGAGAGCGATGCTTTAATTGCTTAGTGATGCCTCAGAACGATACACAACAATTTTTAAAAATCTCAACAAATATTAAACACCAAATCAGTTTTTCAACAATATGACATCTCACGTGATGTTTATGTTTACCTACCCCGTTTGAAACCTAGTTGAATATAGTCAGGCACTATACATTGTATCTGAAAGAAATCTAAATTAATTGCACGACTGCAAAGACACTGCATTTTATTTTCTGAAATAAGCAAGCTGAAAGGAAATACAATGTTAATCTACTGTAAGAGAATTTAAAAAAAAAGAGCAAACTACACTATGGTACCTGAAGCACAATATTAAAACGCATCTTGAAAATCAGACAGTTAAATGAATAATAAACACTTAGGACGCGTGCTTCCTCTAATAAATATTTTCTAAGGCTGGCTAAATTGCAATGCCTTATGCAAGAGCAGGTACATACAATTTGGGATGAAATAACTGCTTTTGGAAAAAGGAAAAGTAAAAGTGAATATGTAATTCATAGTCATCTACAGACTTATCAAATGAAAAAAATTAGGGATAGATACATTTGAGAAAATGGCTAGTTTACTTTCATTTTATCACTTTTATTCCATTTGCACTCTTTATTTAGAAATGGACTAATTTTTATGGTAGAGTAATGGCTTCTGTCTGAAGAATCCATCAATGTCCCTTTGGTGAGGCAGGAAATCCTTTGTACAGCCCACGGCTCCCTCCCACTCAGAGCGCTTGGCATGCGCACGCTAACTCAGGTCTCCTGAAAGCCACTGTTAAACGCAATTTGCATGCTCACTTATTTGATTTTAGGCATATTCCTGTCTACCTTCAAATTATCTGCTAGCTTCTGATCTGGGGAGCGCAGTGGAAGGTGGGTTTGAAATCTTGAACTGCATTGTCTGTAAGATGCGTCTAATTAAAATTTCTATAATGTTAACATTCATTTCACTGTAATCTCTTGTCTCTTAACTCCTTTTAACCAAAAGCAGAGGACTACAGACCATATTACTAGTAACCTTTAAAACCGTCAAACCCACCTAATCTCAAGCCTTTCTTGTTCAGTCAGAAGGAGGTTTTTGGATGCAAGCTTAAGCCAAGGTTGACAGGTGCATTTGTAACACCAGGACCTTTAGCAATAACAATAGGATGTGTTAAAGGAAAAAAGTCCACAAAACACAGCTCTAAGAGTATTCATTCTTCCATATCTTCAATAATTATTTTATCTACTAAAAATCTATTATTTGGGGTGGCATTAAACTAGGCCCTTAGGATATAAAAAAAGAAATAAGATACAATGTCTCTGTCCTCAAGAATCTCACAAAAGTAAGGATCAAGTTCATGTTAACAAATGAATTGTACGGAATGAACAATGTTAAAAATCTAAGTAATAGAAACGTGGTGTTTAGAGTTATCTAAACAGGTTACACAAGTAAGCACTTCGTAACTCATATAAATCATTTTACATCTTGACCGAGAGACGATGTGTGTTGTCTTTTGCTTGCCTAGGTTTCTCTGTGATCTCAAAAGGCTCATGAGTTACTCCAAGTCTACAGCAGATTTGGAGACCATAATCCCGGCCACCATGGTGATTTCGGGAGTCAAATTGAGCTCATTCCCCTGAGCATGATTCATTTTTCATTTCGAGAGGGTAAGATCACACTGCAACTTCCTAATTTGTTGTGAGCGCCTCAAAGACAGTGTCTCATGTCTTGTGCGTTTCTCTGTTCCCGGTACCCTTGACTGTGCTCAGCATTTTCTAGTTCAATTAAATCAGCTACTTCTCACGCCGCCGTGGCAACATTATCTGCCTTCCCATTTCTCATTATAGTCTCCAGGGAAAGGAGTCACATGGAATAGTACAGAATATAGTGGAATGGGATACAGGGGCAGCGACTGTAACTGCAAAACGTTACTAAAACAACCTCTACTACTTTCAAGCAGAGGTTTTAAAGAAAAAGGAAATGGGCCCTTAGGAGAGAAAATGGAAAATTTCCAATCACAATCTCCCCTCTCTTCATAGTTTTCTTTACCACTCAAACATATGTTACCGAGGTTCTTACTGTCCAACACCCAGAGGTAGACATATCACATTGGAGAAGGTTATTTAGGTTCCTTACAGGTATGCTAGTGGTCACCTTCATTATGGCATCCACAGCACTCCCTGGGACTCGTGACTGGGCCAGCAGGGGTCGCTGCAGGCCGAGAACTGACACTTAGGTTTCACTGCTACAGCCAGCAAGGGAATGAGAATGGATTCACAGGTCACTTTGTGTCAAGTGGAAAATGACGAATAGTTTTGTTCCTGTGGGCTGGAGAGAAGCATGCGTCACTGACCCCTCAAGGATTAATTTCTCATGATAAATGTAATTGTCTAAAATAATAGTGGGGAGGACTTCCCTGGTGGCGCAGTGGTTGAGAGTCCGCCTGCCGATGCAGGGGACACGGGTTCGTGCCCCGGTCCGGGAAGATCCCACATGCAGTGGAGCGGCTGGGCCCATGAGCCATGGCCGCTGGGCCTGCGCGTCCAGAGCCTGTGCTCCGCAACGGGAGAGGCCACAACAGTGAGAGGCCCGCATACCGCAAAATAATAATAATAATAATAATAGTGAGGAAAACCAATCGTTCTAAATGCAACACCCAGAGAATGAGTGGGTAATAGCTGCCCATTTAAAAAGGACAAAGAAATCAAAAGGAGTGGCTAGGGGTACCGTTAGCCTTCTTCAACAACTGAATAAAGAACCTGCTGAATATCCTCTCACAGCTGGAGGCCACAGGTAAAAGGGGACCTACATATTTGATATGTTTATGACAGGCCACTCAATGTGATACGATCTTTCAAAAGAGGAAAAAAATTACTACACGCAAACTTTGGAGAAAATCATCCTGGGACTGGCTGACATTCTGAAATTCAACTGAGGGACTCATTAAACTGAGCATTTGAAAGAATAATAGTTTTTTTTTTTTCCCCACTTTGCCTAATGTTTGTCGCAATTAAAGAACAATTATTCTTTTCATTAAATTTCTTATCTATAGGTCTCAGATCACTGATAAACTTTTGAAGAAATCCTTATATCCACGGTACGACACGACTGCTGTGGCTTTTTAAAAAAAACAACGGCAGAAACTGCAGTAAAGAAAGCTATTTTTCTGAATGCACCATATTTCAAATGACCACTATGAATTCTACAAGAAGAAAGGCCACAGGCCAGAGTGTAATCGATATGGGCTCTTCACCAACACGTATGGAAAGCACAGAGCCTGCTGAAGAGAATTTTTCAGTCTCTGGCCTCCCACTCAGAACCAGCGGCCAAGGGCCCGTAATAGGCCAGCACTGGGAAAATACAAACATTCCCAGAATAAAGGATAAAGATGTGTAAAGAAAGCATAGTAACGATTTGCAATGGGAAGGATGTGTGTTTTGGATCTGAGTGGGATTATTAAATACTGTATGTCTATGTCAGGGAGAGAAGGAAACTGTTGCGTAGTCTCCCCTTTCCCCAGGGAGGGCTGTATAAGTTAGGAGAGATTTTAGTGAAAGGCAAAGTTAAGGCAAGGAGATGTAGTGGGAGCCAGGTAGAGTGGCAAGCAATGAGGAGCTTCCAATCCCTGGGTCCCCGAGAAACTACTTCCTGGAGAAAAGTCATGGTGTGAGAAGTAAATGGCAGGATGGTAAGATATCCAGGAAAGTGATACAAGAATATGTGAGAGTAGACAACCTGTGACCCAAGGTCAAGAGGAAAAGAAATGCCACCTGTGACAACCAGGTTCTGAATCCCCTGCTCTACTCTGAGTAGAGCCTTTACCTTCCTAGTCTAAAGCTTGAATGCCTATAACTCTAATAATTTCCACCTTAACCGCAGCTTGACAACCGGAGGCCCATATCTGGTGCGTCTGACCTTATCTTTCCTGAAGCCTTTGCTTCCCCTTGATTATGACCTCCCTATTTTACACCCTGCCTGGAAATCTGTCTTCAACTCATATTTCTTTCTTTTTCTTAATAGCTTTGCGTTTGTTGTCTTGACTCAGGATTGTATATCCCACTTTCAGTAGAGTCATAGCAATGAGAGAGAGATCTGAGTCCTTTCTCTCTTTCGATTGTAAAAGTCACGGTCCTGAGTCAAAGAGCCATAAAAATCATGGGGATCCCACATGCCGCGGAGCGGCTGGGCCCGTGAGCCATGGCCGCTGAGCCTGCGCGTCCGGAGCCTGTGCGTCCGGAGCCTGTGCTCCGCGACGGGAGAGGCCACAACAGTGAGAGGCCCGCGTATCGGGAAAAAAAAAACACAGAATATGATGGAAAGGCAATCTTGAGTGTTGAGTTAAACTAAGAAAAATAATGAGGAGAGGATTTCTAAATTTAGGCTTACTTGAGAAGTCTAATGAGGAGAAGCTTTTCTATTTCATTTGTTCATTCATTCATTTATTGATTTAATTTATTTATTTTTGGCTGTGTTGGGTCTTCGTTTCTGTTCAAGGGCTTTCTCTAGTTGTGGCAAGCGGGGGCCACTCTTCATCGCGGTGCACGGGCCTCTCACTATCACGGCCTCTCCCGTTGCGGAGCACAGGCTCCAGACGCGCAGGCTCAGTAGTTGTGGCTCACGGGCCCAGTTGCTCCGCAGCATGGAGGTTCTTCCCAGACCAGGGCTCGAACCCGTGTCCCCTGCATTGGCAGGCAGATTCTCAACCACTGCGCCACCAGGGAAGCCCCCATTTAATTTTAATTGGATACCTATAATGTGACAGGCAACAGTCTAAATACTGAGGATATATGAGACAGATGACAATAACTGAGATAATAATTAATTTTAAATGTATACAAATGTGCTGGGAAGAAAAAAAAGCATCAGCACATAACAACAACAAATTTAGATGCACTATTTTCCTCTGTATTTTATACCTGACGTTTGAACACAAAACTTACCTCCTTCATCCATCTGGATAATTCCTACTTGAATCTCTGGAAGGAGATCAAACATCATTTTCTCAATGAAGTATTTTTATCCCTACTCCACACAGAGTTAGGTGCCCCTTAATGAGGTAACTATGTGAAATTCCTTAGGCACAAATTAGAAACCTAGTAAATGCTAGTTTCTGGTTCCTCCTTAATTATTCTGACAGTACCATGCAGTAGAAGCCAAATGAATAGACAATATCAAGAATATGTTTATACAGTAAAGTTGTATCTTACATTCAGGACAGATTCTAATGGCTGTGCCTAAGTATAAATTCTGTATATCCAAATCATTCTTGAAAGTTTCACTAAACCACACATAAAATATAAATATATAAAATACTGTATACATTGGCTTTGTGTACACACATATAAATCCATCAATTCATTATTAATTGTTCTAATTCTTTCTTAGTGACTTTCTATGGCCTGCAAATAATCTTTCATTGTCTATCCCAAGAAAGCCATGGAAAACATCACTCTACTCTTCCTTGGCTGTGTAGGCAATAAACTTTCTTTTCTTTTCTATGGCCTGGGAAACTTTAAAGTCATTTGCACATTTATTCCATAGCTTTCGGCATACTGGCAACAAGTTTTTCAGATTTCCTTGCATTTAATACTTGGGGTACACTCTTACAGAGTGGAGTGGAAAGTCAAGTGGTCTACTTAAATAGAGCTATATTTTCTTCTCCTCTTTTTCTTTCCATGGGCATACAGTTAAATTCACTTAAGTTCAATGACCCTATAATTTTCGTCTACACTCTTCCTGTTTCATTACTCTTCCAAATTCATTTAACCAATGATCTCATTTATATTTACCCAATACACAAGTCTATTAAAAGGTCCATCTGGAATGTTAGCCTTTGTGTTGCTTACATAGGAGGACACGTGTTTCTTCCAGGCTTCTGAGGAATATTACTTAACATACACAGAAGTCTATATCCAAAAAAGGGAAGTCCTAGAAATTGCCCTGAGTAGGAAAAAGAATGAATTTATTCTGTATTCATAATATTGGCTATTTTCTGATTCCACACTCTTTTGGTAGAGTATATTAAAATTTTTTCCTTCCCTTTGCCAGCATAAGCAGGGAAGGGAGATAATTACAGACTGCTACATACTACTGGCTTTGAGCCCAGCTGAAACAGAAAGAGGAAGGAACTGATTTCCTTTTCTTCCAAGACAGACCTATAGGACGCTCAGATCCAGGAGAAAAAAGTCAAGCTAGGTAGTGGATAAATAAGAGTAAACAAGATATTTCCAATAAGTGGAAGGACACACGCTGAAAATTTTTTGAAAAGGCCTTGTAGATGCTTATACAACCATTAGTATATGACTGTTGTTATGCACTAAATAGATTCTAATAAAGAGCAGTGCATAACAGCTCTGCAGGGATTTCTAACGAAGTTAAAGAACTTCATTTCTGAATATCAAGACTGTACCTAAAGCAAAACAAACAAATGAGAAGGTTAAAAATATTCTTAAAAAACTTGTATTACAGCTTTGTCTCAGCTAGAATAGAAATGATCTCCTGGATCTATTTCATTTTCAAAATCATTTTTGTTGGGATTGGGTATATGAATTGATTTGGAGAAGGAAAGCTGCCAGTGGAAAGAAAGACCTACACTTAATAAGATGGGGTAGAAACCTATCAACATGGCCGGTGTTCTATAATGTTCTATCAACCTACTGACTACTATTTACTGAGATGACTAATATATTTAATATTGAGTATCCGTGTTAACTGCTAAAGGCTATGTGTTGAGGAATCTCCATCAGATTTCTCTCTCATATTCTACACTATATAAATTGACCTGCTAATGGAAAACAAAACAAAAACTAAGTATTTAATGCAATAGAATCATTCTAGGTTCCATAGATCTCTTCCAACAAAGAATAGTGAAGGAGTAATGCATTTTAAGATCATAAACATAACATGCTTTAAAAGAAATATCTCTAGGGTTATCCTAAAAGGTACTGCTAACTAAAAATTGTCACTTGCCATCTGCCTCTACAAGGATTAGGTCACTAACCACTCCAGTCGCTGACCTTCAACACACCCGGAAAGGAGTTCAGGGTGGAGGTCAGGAATGAGACACCCTGTGCTCTGGGAAAAACTAGCAGAACAGGCCTTCAGATAATTAGATATTTTCAGGAGAAGATTTTATGAGCCCAAGTTCTTGCATCTCCTCACATCTAGAAAAGTCCTAAAATCATTAACGGTGACATCTGCTCCTCGTGACCCGCAGTCACCTTGCGCCAGACTGTGTGCTTGATGACACGTAGCCTCCCTCCACCAAAATCACATCTATGCTGACCTCCCCTCTCATCTGTTTGGAGCAGTTCCTCAGAGCCATCAGAGAGGCTGCCTCCCAGGCTATAGCGCTCATTTTGCCCCAAATAAAACTTAACTCAAAACTCTCAAGTTGTGCGTGTTTTTTCAGTCGACAGTACACTCCTCCAATATATTTGATAAAATTTTCATATTTAAAATTGCTTGTTAATTTAACACAATAATAATACTCTTTGCCTTGTTTCCCTAGGGAGTGATTGTGGTTCAAGTAGCTCAAAGTTTATAAAAAAATACCTTCCTGGTTGGAAAACAAGTTTTTTCCTCAGTGTCTTTCTTTACTCTGTTTTAGTAGGGCACTGAGTGACTAATATTTTCAGACACTTTGTGTGTGGCATAGACATCTCTGTGCCCAGAAAATTCTAAATAGCTTTTGAAGTAAAAATCCTACAACTATGTTGATAAATAGGCTTAAGTCATCTAGGATATGAGTAAGATTTAGCAAAAGCAGATGAAAATTACCAGCGACTAAAAGCAAATGCCTCTTGGCAACCACACCAAATAATCTAGAGTTGAATGGGGGTCAGGTAAGAGAACACATGGGAGGTCCAAGATAACAGTAGGAGATAAGCCTAAAACCATATTAGCAATTTTGTTCAAGTGGGATGCTATATATATATTTTGGCAGGGAAAGGGATCACTTATACTATTCGGATGCCAAGTAAGGTTGCATAACATGTCAGGTGGTAGGTCCACCCACAAAAATAGAATTCTCAATAAAGGTTAAGCTACCAGGAGACTTAAGATCTCCATTTTGTTTCCTTCTGCAAAAGGTTGGTGATTCCTTCTCCACTCCTTGGACTGACACTGGGGAGCTTGGTATGACAAGGTGGCATTCCAAATCCGTGAAGACTTAATGGATTATTCAATAAATGTTTCTGCGACCCTTTGATACATACAGATGAAAAAGCTAGACCTGTATTTCACATCATATACTAAAATAATTTCAGGTGAATTAAAGTTGTATAAGTGATGTTTTTAAATTTGAGAAGAAAACAATGTCTTTTTGATATCTGGGCAGAGGATATTTTCTTCCTCTTCCTCTGAGCAATAACACACACATCATAAAATACTGATCAGTAACACTAAAAGAACTTGGCACAGAAAATCAAAAATATATAGAAACAATCTGACAAGACAAGACAAAAGTTGGGGAAGAAAAAGTCCACTAGATCCATCAATTACAACAAAAAAGTATCTTCTCTGATAGAAGGAATCCTTCTGTCAAGTTCCTGATTGATTAAACAGTTCTCTTTCAGAGCCATCAGAGTAGCATTTCCATTACAATGGGCACAATCATTCTGCTCCAGCAAAGCATACATTTCAAAATGTAAAATGTGCCCACTGTATGTCCACTCAATGTAACATCCTAATTTTAGAAAAAAAAAAATAGCAGTTACCCTTAATGCCATTTTATTAAACGCCAGAAGAAACCATCATGTGTTAGATTATAAGTTAATGAAATTTTATTGCAAAGGCATATAAATGCAAGAATAAAATTTCAAAGTGGGAAATAAGATTGCAAAGCCTCTTCCTATCAATGTGGCAATTTGAGAAAAAAACAAATGAAATAAGAATTGATTTTATTTGGAAAGCTCATAACACAGAGATAACATGACAGTATCATAATAGTTGATTCTATAAAAGTATCAGGAAAAACTAGAAACAGGTACTGCTCTTTCACTTACATTTCCATATGTGTGACATTCTGCAAAACGATTCCTGGTAGATTCGCCTCCTACTGTTAATAAGAAAGCCTTCCCTTCAAAATGACATTCATAATTCATACAGTTTATCACCGATGTAGACATTAGGGATGAAGAGTTTTAGCTATTTTTAAAATATATAACTAAGAGATACATTGTTTCAGCCCTCAAAACTGCCTCTGAGCAGGTTATTCATTTCAATTAATGCCAAAGCAAACAGTTGGGCAGTCATATCTATACTAATATTTACCTTTCACTTATTGTTTTGAAGCTTTGGGTATGATTAAGATTTGTTATAGTTTATTCACCACATTTTTGTATCTTGAAGTTAACTTTTTCAATGTCACTTTTCTGTTATGTGGTGACTTTAATACTACAGCTGAGATTGTTAGTTTATTTAGTCTTTGCTGCCTTAGGTTCAGGTACTGTACTAGGCATGGAGAATTAAGAAATGAATATGACATCTCCTTATTCAACACATTCACAGCCACTTTGGGGCAAGGGAAAATGAAATTAATAAAGATTTTGTTTAGCAGGGACTATAATGTTTGATCACATATGATGCACAAGGCATTGCTTTATGCATTACAAATACATAATTTTTCATCTTTATTACAAACCTATATAGAAGTTATTATCCTCTACTTTCCAGAAGAGGAAAAAAAAATAATAGCATTTATTGACTGAACACCAAATGCCAGGATTTTATACAGAACTCTTTTATTTTGTTTTACCTATAAAATAACCCTCTAAAATAGTATTCCTATCATCTTCTCTTTAAATGTGAGGAAATTCACTTAAGTTAATGTATCAGTCAAGAGTTCTCCAGAGAGACAGAAGCAATAGGAATAACTCCAGTCCAAAGGCCAGAGGACTCGAGGTGCAGGAAAAACTGACACCCCAGCTCAAAGGTCATCAGGCAAGAAGAATTTTCTCTTACTTGGGGAGGTTCACACTTTTTGTTCTATCCAGGCCTTTATTAGGGAGGGCAATCTGCTTTACTCAGTCTAACAATTTAAATGTTAATCTCATCCAAAAAAAAAAAAAAAACCTTGCAGAAACACTCAAAATAATATATTTGTCCAAATATCTGGGCATCCTGTGGTCCACTCAAGTTGACACATAAGATTAACCATCACAGTCACTAACTGAAGGTCATATAGGCTACGAATGGTAAAGCTTGCACACAAACCTGAAGCCTTGCTCTTAAAAGCCATGAGAGGTTAAGAAAGTACTCCCAAGACACACAGCTAGTGACAGATACATATGTAATTCCAAAGTATATGCTCTTTCTACTATATCATGATGATTCTAACCCTTGAAATGGTATTGGTTCTTTGGGATTTATACTGCCTTGAGCAGCAAAAATGCTCATAAGACCAGTTATATTTGTCTTTATTACCTGTTATTGGTTTGCTCAGATCTAAAATAGCATTGGCCGCCCATGAAGTCTTATTCTACACTTAGATACTGCCTTAGTTGAAACCAATCTGAAGAGCTGAAAAATTCTGTGCTCTGTTGATTTACCTCCAAGAAATTCAACAGAAGTAATTTCATATTCCAATGAATATAATCTTAACCATCAACACAGATCAACGATCATTCCAGAACCCTGTCACTTACAATAAGCATATGTGCTTGCGTTTCCTTTTAAAAGGTGCTGTGAAGATGAGTATCTATAAATTCAGAAATTCTAAAGAATCCACATAGAAAAAAATTGTACTAAAGGTATGAAAAATAAATCTACTGAACATCTTCAGCCTCTATGCTCTTATAAATGCCCTTTTGAAATGGTTAAAAAGGAATGGGGGGGAGGTCCTGAATAAACAATGGCAAAATTAGGAATTCTTAGGTTAGCAGGTTGTTAATCATGTATCTTAAATCTTTTATGAGCACCTTTAAACAAAGCTAAACCATATATAAATGCTCACAGATAATATGATTGTTCCAGAAAGTTGTTGGGTATACCTGTTTCAATATATACAAGCAAAATTTTCTAATGGACTTAGGAAATCTGCCTCATTTGGGCCTCTGATATCTAAGGAAAGATCACCATTTTTATGGCCTCTGTTGTCAGGTAAGGTGTGTTTTGCCTTTGGGGCATATTAATGGTTTCCTGGACATGAATTTTTGCCAAATTCTTCACACATCTTATCAGAATGTTACTGCTCTTTTCCCCACTGTGATTAATAAGAACTGATGCATATTTTAAGCAGGCAGAAAAAAAAATTAAAACATCGTACTCATCTCCTTCCCCATGGCTAGGGTCTCTTCATCTTGCTTGCCTCATCCCTGCCCCGTATAATGGGCCTTGGACAGGCAGAAATGTTAGGAGCCCCCATTCAGGTCCTTAAGTCACTCAATTCAAGGCAAAAGGGGCACAGGGAACATAATAGCTCTCTTCTTTAAGGAACCGATTAGGAAACTGAGGCTTGAACTTCACACAGTTTCAATTCATCGACTTTATTGTAAAATGACTGAAAAAAAATAAGATATTTAGATTCCTTGGCAGAAATAATTACAACTGACCAATGCAAGGGTATTTCTCACCCCACCTTTGCCAGAACCTTAGAGAATATGCATAGGCTGGAAAATTTCAAAAGTATGGTTATGTAAACATGAACTAGTGAAAGGGACAGCGGGGATGAGAATCAAAAGTTCTGGACCATTTAGGTTTACCAAGCACAGTGGAGAAGTCAGAGGGGAGGTTGAGGTAAAAGCTAAGGACAAGAAAAATCCCAAGCACCAAAATAGTTCTGAGATGATGAGGGGAGGAGACCCGGGGAGGAATGTGACATGACGGCTATTTCAGTGATGGGGCAACGCTTTGGGGTCGAAGTTTGCATGTATCTTAATTCCATTTATTTCTGTTTCAATGTCATGATAAAATTGTTTGCTAATCTAGACTTTATATATATATATATATATATATATATATATATATATATTTTGTTGTTGTTGTTGTTGTTGGTACGCGGACCTCTCACTGTTGTGGCATCTCCCGTTGCAGAGCACAGGCTCCGGACGCGCAGGCTCAGCGGCCATGGCTCACGGGCCCAGCCGCTCCGCGGCATGTGGGATCTTCCAGGACTGAGGCACGAACCCGTGTCCCCTGCATCGGCAGGCGGAGTCTCAACCACTGCGCCACCAGGGAAGCCCCTAGGCTTTATATTTTCTGATTGGCTTTCAAAACTGCTGTACCCTTCTTCTGCATGCTGATAGGCAAAGATGGATGCAAAGATGGAAGAATATACAGCTTAAGAGTCTCACTTACATGGTCTGTTAAAGACGCTCCAAGAGCCTCTTGTGATATATTCTCATACAAGGTGTTTTTAAAAATTTGCAAAAGGAATAGATTTTAAGCAGTTGGCTACAACCATCGTCTTATTCCTGTTTCCACCACACTTCCCCTCATGCCTGGTGAAACTGGGACTGTTCCTTCTATCCGTTGTGCCAACATGCACAGCATGATGACATGAATTACAGAACCAGAGGCTGTACGAGATTAGTGAATACGTCTTGTGGGACCTGGCACCATCAGCATGTGTTTTATAAAGAAAAAATTTTGTAATGTACAGAGTCATAAGTTAGTCTGTGGAGAATGCTTTCAAAAACCAGATGTGTGGGCTTCCCTGGTGGCACAGTGGTTGAGGGTCCGCCTGTCCATGCAGGGGACACGGGTTCGTGCCCCGGTCCGGGAAGATCCCACATGCCGCGGAGCGGCTGGGCCCGTGAGCCATGGCCGCTGAGCCTGCGCGTCCGGAGCCTGTGCTCCGCAACGGGAGAGGCCACAACAGTGAGAGGCCCGCATACCGCAAAAAAAAAAAAAAACCAGATGTGTAAATTTGTAAGTAAAGTATTTATTTCAATGCCTCATTTGATAATGTAGCATATGCAATTATAAACTCAAAATACATTGTTATACTAAAGGAAATGGAATATTTTATTAAGCACTTATATGCCATGTAACTGCAATCGAAAAATATGTTTCAATTTAAAAATTTGAAAACTTCACAAACTCTTGATTAGGCCCTATATAAAGATTATGTTTTTAGTCAGACTAAAAGTTATCTCTGAAAGCACTGAAAATTCAGATGCAAATTAATGGAACAAGAAACAAAGAAACAGATGAGCAATAAAATTAATAGAAACTATTCTGACATCAAGAAACAAACTGTAACAAAAATTCTCTTACATCAGGGATTGACATAACTTCTTTTCTGTAGAGGGTCAAGCAGTAAATATTTTAGGCTTTGCAGACCATACTCTCTCTCTGTCACAACTATTCAACTCCATAGTTATAGGGCAAAGCATACAAAGGCAAAATGCAAAGGAATGAGTGTGACCAATTTGCACCCTGTTTTAGATCATACTAAAAGCAATACTTCATTAAGAGAAAGAGATAAATAGCAAATAGAATAATAGGCTCTAGGATTTCTTGATAATCCAAGGAATAAATCATATGAATATCTTCATTCAAATGTACTTTCTCCTCTTTTGACAAAATATACTGAAAACAGCAAAAGAAAATATGAAGCTTATATTGATACTACAAGGCAACAAAAAGTTAAAAATTTGAAGAGTATTTAAGATTAATCACCACATCATAAAATTTTAAATGCTCTGAAATCTTTCAGCATATATCTATAAAAGGAACTTGGTAGGGGTGTTCGCAAAGTTGATAATTATCCTAAAAATTTACAAGTTTGTATGACCTTACTAATAACAAGTTGGAAAGATAGAGGAAAATATTTTTTTTTAATACCAACAATTGAAAAAAAAGTAAACATGCATTCTAGGGGAATGGCCAAATTATCTTTTCCCTATATAGAAAATTTTATAAGAAATCATTGTTATAAAAAATCGATAATGAGAGAATTATAGGAACAAAAGTATTTACAATGTTGGTATTTTTAAATTTTATGAACAGTTGTATTTGCTGTTTTTAAATTATCAATATGAAATTATTTCTTTTCTAAATATTCACTTTTAAACCTCATTATGTATTAGTAATTTTGAATGATTTTTTTTCTAATAGGAAGCTCCCCAAATTACTAAGTTTCCCCAAAACCTGGAAAAGTTTTTATTAAAACTCAATAATTAATCTTTAGATTTTGAATATTTAAAATGATATTCTAATGTACCTTATATAATACCTGTTATATCAATCCTATAAATTTAAGTACCCGAGGATTGTTTTGTTAAAATATGTCGTAAAAGTAAATTCAGGTAAATAAACATAACAAAATGAATGCAGTATTTTCAAGCTTTTGAAAAGAACAGAGAGGGAAGAGGAAATAGTTTCTCTGAGCCTTTCTCAGTCTGGTGGATTCAGCCTTAGGGCACAGACATGCTTCTGATTCTACAGAATAGTAAAAAGAGTATATTGAAGTTAAAAAAAAAATAAAAAAGGAAAGAAAGAACAATACAAATCATATCATTTTAGTTTTACTGGTAGAACAACCTTCCGAATGTCTCCCTTTGAATCCAACTTTCCCTGTCCTAAATTGGGAAGAAAGAGATTGTTGGCAGCCTCACAGGAAGAGGTTTTAACACTAGGGCAGGGTCAGTGCTGTGGGGATTGTTCAACTACAAAGAGGAGGATTCTTATACCTCATCTGGATCTGTTTTCTTCTGAGTAAAATGAGGGATTGAGTAAAATGAGGGATTATATAAAATGATTTATATATTTCCGTACATTTCCAACATAGATTCTAAGAAGAGCAGCAACGCCATCCTTAACAGTGTGGGTTGATTGCACTTAATTGTAGAAAACCCACAGAGACAAGAACTGATCAGCGTGAGTCTGATTCCAGTGACTGTGCTAAATATACAGTCCTAATTCTTAGTGAAGAGGGATGGGATGAGTGCACTAAGTGATTCACCAAGCGTGGGCAAAGAACAAGGTTTTTCAATTAAAGATGTTTCCCAATCCCTCAAACTAGCTGTTTTTTTTTCTATTTACTATTTTTTGATATGAAGCCAATTCAAGATTTGATGAACTACAAATACTTGAACCTCAATACTGTAACTAATTTATCCTGGTGGAGAAATAGAGATATTCCTGAGCTGAGCCAGAAAAACCTTACAAAAATCAAGGCTGAAACACTAGCCTTCTTATTTAGTGACAGAGAAGTTACACATGGTTACATTATAACTTAAAATGTGACAGTGTCTTATTCTAAGAGTTTCTCAGCTAATCAGTGATCCAGATATTTTATAAAGAAGGTTACAGAGGATAACAAGTACAGACAAGATACTTTTACAAATGGAATTCTTATGCCTGTTGCAAATTATCCCCCGAAGAAATAAAACCTGAGGGCAGTTTTCAAATGTCAGTGAGACTATACAGGATGCTCTCATACGATTATTATGAATTGAACTTATTTTTTTTTTATTTTAAAAGTAGCAGGTATTCACAGGAGAAAAATATAAAAAGAAATGCCAGCAAAAAAAGAAGAAAGATAAATCACTCACAATCTCACCACCTTGAGCGACTCCCATTAAATTATCGTATATAACTGTAAGGTTTCTCTATGCATACAAATATCTATATTAATAATCTTGCAGATGTAAGGACATTGTGTTTTGGTATCTTACTTTCTTAACATTGTTCTATTATAGGTATTTTCTCATTTATTATCATATTTAAGACTACACTTTATTTTACTGTATAGTTGTAATCAAGTCCATTATAATGAACACTTTATTTTTTTCATATTACGAACTATGCTACAATGAAAATGTTTCAGTGCACTTTAAGAGCTTATCCTGATCTTTCTTGATAATAAGTGGAACACTTAGGTCAAGTATAAGCCCATTTCAATGCTGACACATGCCGCCAAACCGCTTTTGGGGAGATGGCACCAATGAATATTGGCATTAGCCATTTCCCAACCACACTAAAATAGGCATTATAAGTAATTGAATTTTCTCTGAGCCAAGAGGCAGTCATGTTATTTCATTCACAGTTTTATTACTAATAGGTTGAACATACAGTTTGTTTTATTGGCTGCTTCTGTGCCGTTTTGGTATTATTGGTATTATTTTTTTTTTAATTATTTATTTATTTTATTTTTGGCTGTGTTGGGTCTTTGTTGCTGTGCGCGGGCTTTCTCTAGTTCCGGAGAGCGGGGGCTACTCTTCATTGCGGTGCGCAGGCTTCTCATTGCGGTGGATTCTCTTGTTGCAGAGCACGGGCTCTAGGCACACGGGCTTCAGTAGTTGTGGTTTGCGGGCTCAGTAGTTGTAGCTCGTGGGCTCAGTAGTGGCTCGCGGGCTCTAGAGCGCAGGTTCAGTAGTTGTGGCGCACGGGCTTAGCTGCTCTGCGGCATGTGGGATCTTCCAGGACCGGGGCTCAAACCTGTGTCCCCTGCATTAGCAGGCGGATTCTCAACCACTGCGCCACCAGGGAAGCCCTGGTATATTATCTATGCATACTTTTTACCTACTTTTTTCTCCACTGCAGTGTTGGGCTTTTTATTATTAATTTGAAGAAGTTATTTATATTTTGAATATTAACTAATGTATAACTTTGTCATAACACTTCCAGACATTTTCTTCAGATTCTTTGAACTATTTTCTATCCTTCAACCACATTCTCCTGCTAGTCCTATATTTCTCACTTCTTCCGAGCACCTTCCCCTCTCCTATTTATTATTTAGTCCAGCTACACACGCGAAAAAGTTTTTTGTTTGAATTTGATAAAAGTCTTTGTAACCAAGTAGGACCCTACAGGGCCTTCCTGCCACAGACCCCATAACTTCTGCTGTAGCTTCTCTCTGAAGTACCTGGAAAACAGTACCTGCTGTACATTTCCTGAGTTGTTTTAGAGATGTGAAAACCTTCACCAAATGGAAGATGTTAACTATTTGATGACCATGAGCACATAGCCCCCAGGCCTACTGGGGCCTGAGGATGGATAATGTTAACCCCTGTGACATAGCCCTCTTACTCCACCATCAACTATCAGAGAATTGTGCACGAGCTGATCACATACCCTGAGATGCCCCTCCCTCACCTTGCCTTTAAAAATGCTTTGCTGAAACCCATTGAGGAGTTTGGTTTTCTTGAGCACTAGCAGTCCTGAACTCCTTGTTTGGTGCCCTACTATCTATATCTATATCTATCTACATCTATATCTATCTATATCTATATACATAGATAGATATGACTTCCTATCAATACTCCATTATTCAGCCACTTCCTTACCCCTGTCTTCTACTTGTGCCTCCAAATGCTAAAATTCTGAGCCGGGGTAGGGGAGGAACATGACTGATGTCTATCAGTCTATCAGTGTTTAACCCCACAGCCTTTGTGACTGAAGCTTTCTCTGCTCAGTTAAATCAGTTATAAATACAGATATGACAAATATAATGTAAATTATATGCAAATCCAAATAATGCAATAGAAACAAATGCAAATACTTCAGCTACCGAAACTTTCTTGAACTCACCTGACTGCTAATATTCCATGAGCTATTCTCTTTTTTCTTGAGGATTCATACGTTTCACTTTTCAAAATGTTTCTTTTTCTTTCTTTACTTCCATGCAGGGGAGTCTGCCAATATATATGATTAAAGATATAGAGGGAACTAGATCATGTGGAAAATTATAGGTCATTGTAAGATTTATGGATTTTATTTTAAACGAGACAGGAAGTCATTGAGATTTGAAGCAAGAGATCTGACATAGGATGATTAATGCTTTCAAAAGATTAGTCAAGCTATTATGAAGCTAACATATAATGGGTGTTCAAAAATGGATACGAGAAAAACAGACCAGTTTGGAGGAAATGCAGAAGTCCAGATGAAAGATGGTATTGGCTTGAACTAGCTTATTAGAGATGGAAATATAATAAAGTGGAAACTTTAAGATTCAATTTGATGGTTGAACCAACAAGCCTTAAAAAAGAAATGGAAGTGGGGAGGAAAAGAGTGATGGGGACTCCTAGGTTTTTGGTTGAGCAGTTGGTGTATTCTACTGGGATGGAAAAAACAGCATGTACTAAGAGAAGTTTATTGAACTTTCTCCATCCTCTTTGTACTTCTAACAGCTCTTGGCACATAAAAGTTAATGGTAGTTTAGCTTTATGGTATATTTCACTCTTCATCTTCAAATCTTATTATTTATTGATCCTTAATAAGGTTCTATAACGTAAATTCAATTTTGTCTGAATCCTGGTTTATTCCTTTTGGTACTTCTTTCTTCATTCATTTTTAGCTGTTTTGATTTGCTTTCTTGTAGAAAATCTATAGTTTTTTAATAAATTTGTTTGTTAACTTTAATACTTTTGTTTATCCCATTGGTCCTTATTGTTGAATCAGAATATGACTACTCCTTACCACTCCACTGCTACTACCTTAGTGCAAAAAACCATCATCCCTTACCTGACTATTGAAACTTCCTCATTGCTACTGTTATCAAGTCCAAGCTCGCTCTGCTGGCTGCACCACAGGCTAATAAATAGAATATGACTTCATTTGGAAAGCCGGCAGAATGAGAAGATGACAGACTAAAGTCTCAAAATAAACATCTTATTGGGGCCTGGATGCCACTTTCTTTTATAACACAGAGAGGGGGAGGAGATAAGGAAGTAAAGTAAAAAGGCGGTAAGTTTTGCAAATAGAACCTGGAATGGCCAGCCTCGGGGAGGGGATGTGTTAATTTCTTCTTTCTTGCAGCCATCCACAGGTGGAACAGGGTCCGGATGTTTCCCTGAACAAAGGCACTTTGGTTTAACATTCAGGCAGAGGGGCAGGGTTCCCCGAGGCAGGCCATTGTGTATAGACATTATCCTTTTAGTGAACAAAAGCAGCAGAAAGCAAAGGTTAAAGGAAAAGAAACAGATCCAACGTGGTCAGATTTGGCTCTTTCCTGTTACACTACCACCCTTGATGTCCTACAGTATACTTTCACATGGTTCCTACATTAAACTCTTTAATCATAAGTCAGATCATGTCACTCCATATCAATACATAAGTAAATAACAGAATAAAAGAAATCTCCAGTGACTTTTCATTGTGCACAGAATAAAATACCAACATTCCACCAAGTCAGGTAAAGCCCTATATGATCTCCTAATCCTGCCCCCAGCTCTCTGATGTCATCTCCTAAAACTCTGCTCCATTTTCATTGTTTCTAGCTATGCTGGCCTCTTGGTGATCACACCAGATGCACTCGCATCCCATAAACTCCAGCCTCAAAATCTCATTCTTCTATTTAGTTCAATTATCACCTTTGCAAGGAGGCTTTCCTGGATAGATCAGTGACTATTGACAAGAATATCACAACAGCTTGGTGAATATGTTGCTTAAAGTGCACTGATTAAAGATATGGCTAAGGAGATTTGTAAGCAGAGCTTCAAAATGTTCATTACTGAAAATGCTAGGTAACAAGGAGATTAGTTTTGGGTCACAAATCTCTACTTTTGGCTTTGTTAGTTGATTTTCTTTTAATCAAATACTTAATTGAGAAGGTGCAAAGGATAAATGTCAAAATTAAAATGATAAAACATTAAGGAGAAACTAATACCATCATTTTTAAAATGTATATTGGTACCAATATGGAGGTGACCTGTTAATATTGTCTTTTGCAGAAACGGCAAATGAAAAATTTTTACTTCAAATCTCTGAAATGGACAGCCATTTTGAAATCTCATCAACTGTATATAAAACATCATTCATTGGAAGAGATCTAAATTTTTGACTAATCTTGAAAAAAAGTCATTGAAAATGAACTAATTGGGGGAAAGAACCGCAAATATAGTTTTTTCTCCCTTTATAGTCCTCTTTCTAAACTTCCATGCACAGTTAAAAATCTTTGGAATATAAATGGAGGATTTTAAACAGAAAAGAAAATTAAAGATTTTAAACAAATTAGAAATATATTAAATATAAATTATCCTACCTAATTTCAGATGATGTCAACTAATAACACCAGAGATGGGGAAGCCATCAGCATTTCACTAATGTATGACAACTGAAAATGATATTTTAAAATTGTCACTTTCTAGCTCTAGACCAAAAATAAATAAGTAATATGATGAACTGCCATTCTAAAATCAAGCCCAAGTAAGTCCTTTTATATGACATGGACATTTTAAGCCTGTAAACTTGGGGGGAGGGTAAATTACAGAGAAATCACAACTTCAGACCTTTGTTCCCTACATTAAGGACATAAGAACGATATTACTAGGTCAACTAGCATAAGAAAATAACAACCAAAAAAATATGACGCAGCCACCAGCAATTGTCTAGACTCTAAGGAAATATAATATGAAAAGGCAAGAGAAGAAAACTTTTACAATGTCTGTGGAGCTAAAATTCTATTTCAAACTATAGTTTGGGCAACAAAATAACATGAGAATGACTTCCCATCATTACATCTATAGTGCTATAACACACACACACACACACACACACACACACACACACACACACTTTATTAAGATTTCTCCATTCTAGTTTTTAAAAGGGAGGAGGCAAAATATGATGCACCTTTTTTTAATGACAGGAATGGAAGACTAAATTTTTAAAAATATATGGAGTACAGGGAGAAAATTCTAACTGTATGGCAATGGTGAGCTCTGTTACTCTTTTCTGAGTTTACAAATTGGTAATTACACTGAAACACTATCTTTTCTGTAAAATAAACCAGATCTCAGAGTTGGTTTGGCAACATTTCAAAGTCTGTGGCAAGCATCAGTCCTGTGAGATTTCAACAAGCCTACGATGTCCATAGAAATTTAAAAGAGTTGGAGACAAAATGTCTAACACTGGAAAAAAAAAAGTCTTATTTATTGTCAGTCAAGGAAGAAATTCTAAGTTTTGAAAAATATAATCTTTAATGCATTTCGGTTTCCCTTGGGCTTTTGTTTTTCCTGAGTTGATTTAGTTTTTCTCCAGGTACTAAAATCCTCAAGTGCTGCACAAAAGGAAACATTTTGCCTACTCAGTATGGAGTCCATAACCGTAAAATTGGGGGGTGCTTAAGGTCCTCAGCTCCTTTTATTGCAGGCACATTAAAAATCCAAGGGGTGACAAATTGAGTATCAAGAAGAAAAAGAGCATCAAGAAATCCAAAAAGATTTTCTTTCTCATGGGGACACTGAACTTCTGGGAGGTAAATGACAATCATATTCCCACAGCTATTACAGTGCTACTGAATCATTTCAAACTATATTTTTTACTGGAAGAAAGATTTCAGAGAAAGAGGAGAAAAAGAGCCGATTTTTTAAAGTCTCTTTTGTTATTTTTATGTTACAAATGGACGGGAGGCAATTTCGAATTTGCTGTAGACACATTTACTATATTGAATCCTTTCTCTGCTACTAAGAGAGGTGGATGAATGGATGAGGAATGGATTCCCCAAGTGGAAAGTGATCCACAGAGAAGAATTCAAAACGAACTCCCATTGTGAATTTCTGAGCTATAGTGCAATCAAGGAGCAAAATTGTAGACCGGTATTTCCTTAGACTTACTAATGCTATTCTATGTGGGGAAAAAAATGCATTTTTTTCTCATTTGGGGGTGGGACTTATAGTTGATGATGTGTCTCTTCTTTAGTCAATATCTAGAATTTGTTTTCTATTATTTCCTGTGTTGTTAATGCTAAATATTTGACCTCCTTGATACATTTAAAAATTATATATTTTGGTAAATGTCAAGTTTCCACTTGTCTTACAGTGAAAGCTAGTCTGCACTGACACCCTCTTCCTGTACTCAGCCTTAGGGAGGACAATAGTGAATTCATAAATTCACCTCCAATAATCATTTAGTTTATCAGAATTGCCATATTTCTGAGACCACCAATGTCTAACTCTTGGCCTGGTATATAGGAAGGTCAACAAATATTTGGTAAATGAGTGAATAAGATGCTATCTTGGGCACAGAGGATGAAAAATAATTACCAAAGTTTCTGGCCCTCAAGATGCTGATGAGGTAATAGAGGAATATACAAAGTAAAATTATCATGCCAGGTTTCAAAAATGTTTTGGAAGGATAAAGAGCAAAATAATTTTACATGGAAAATAGATTTAGCAAAATACAATATATTCTAACACATACAAAAACCTTCCCTAATTTCAAGGTTATAAACCATCCCATCCTTGGGACTATGGGAACACACGTCCAAGTCTTACAGAGAGCAGTTTACCAGTAAACAGACTTAGAAAATTAAAGTTTTGATGACATAAAAAGAATAAGACTCGTTAAATCTTACGGTCAATGGTCTGCCAAGATTGTGTCTTTATCAAGCTAAGTAAAGACTCAGGACAAACCCAAAGCTCTTGTGTCAACAGTTTCTTTGCCAGAAGTTTCTCTCAAGGATTTCTCCTTCATTAATAGTGGGAACATGTGGTTTCTAGGTTCATAAACAGTTTTCAAGGCTGAATCAAAGTTATTGATGATTTATCTTATTTCTATACCCACTGTGAAATAAAATCACAAAAAATGCCACATTCTTTTTATAATATATTTATCTCCTAACAATATAAATGACTTGCATATTTTGTGATTCTATACAGAGAAACTGTTTTGTTTTAGAGAGAGTTCCCTTACAACGCCACAATATTTATACTACTTCGTAGTTGTTACATCATTCCTACCATAAAGAAAGCAATTTAAATGCTACAAAAATATCATAATGAGCACAAACCTGGCTATAGACTGATCACTGAAGTTGTAGAAGGAGGACCTTTCAATAACTCATTCATTCATTCAGAAATATTTACTGGGGGTCTATAATGTGTCAGGCATTGCGCTACGTGCACATGAGCTTACTACCTATGAAACTCATGGTCTGGATGGGGAAGAAAGATACAAAATTCCACTTCACAGAGATGAAACTGAACTGGGATTTAAAAGAATAGCAGAGAGGAAATTTTTCTACGCAAGGTGAATGGGTGTAATTTTGTGGTTAAATATGTCCTCCGTATTGGTAACTAAGAACAGATGAACAGAATCAGTTTAAGAAGTGTTAAAATTGTGTTATGTTGTCTCTAAACACACATACACACATGCACACACAGACATCTCAGTTTAATTTTAATACACAATTTGAAATGGCCTAGTCAGAAATACAAGAGTCCATTTTTAGTTATTGAACAATTAAATATGCTGAGAGACTGGTTAGTTAGCAACTAAGAACTTGAATCAAAAGGCCAAGCGCCAGAGCCAGCTGTTATGAGCACTTTATGTATTATTATCTTCAATCAATGTCAGAGGCTTGGTAAATAAGCACAAGCATTCTTTCAGATGAAACAGTAAATGGTTGATCTTTCTGGTTGGCACTGGAAATGCCATACAAACACTCCTGCCCCTACAAGAATAGAGTGTATGTATCTAGAGAACTCAATAATCTATAACCCTTCGGACTGTCACCCTAGCCTTAAGATTTGAATTGGTCCTGTGTTCAGAAGCTTATTGGAGGATTTCATTGCTTGACCCTGACCAGAAGTAGTTTAGGTGGATGCTTCTGCTAGAATATTATGGTCTATGTCTTGAGTAAACAAACATTCAAGGTGCTGTCAGAGCATCAAAAAGAGAGCTGGGATTTAATGGAGCTTAGAGGATTGCCTATCACTTATTCTGCTTGCTTTTACTGTCATTTGTTCTGACACTCGTTTTCTCTGTGACTTATCAGGTATAAAGCTCTCTCCTTCTTTAACTATTATACCTCACTGATTATCTACCCTTTATGAATTTATTCATTGTGAATGATCAAATTTGCTTAGGTAAGCCCCTAGCAATATGTTTTATTATCTGGATTTTTTCAAATACATTTGTCACCCTGCACTATTTAATGATCCTCAACATTGATGTTTAATGAAAGTAAATTAATTCTTACGCTTAAATTTGATAATGTATATTTAAATATAATTTGCTTGATAATTCTTAGGGCCTGACCACTCTGTAAAGGTCAGTGAAATTTGCTATTATTCTTCAACCAGTAATAGTGACCAGAAGTAACAAATATCTCCAGGAAAGGAAATAATAATTCTAGAAAACATCTTAAAGACTTTCTAAGTCTTGCTCTGAAAACAGAGACTCTTCAATGGTGATTTTGATTATCATAGTTACTAATGTTGTCTTGAAAGATATAAGTAATATATTTTCAGGTATGATGTAGTAACAAACTAATGAAAAATGTGTAATGCCTAGGAACACTATTAATAGTAAGGGTATACTTCATAAATGATGGATATGTTTTAAAGCCACTTTGATAATTTATATAGGTGTTTTCAAAAGTTTCCATTTATGCTTATTTTATGCCACTAAAAAGAGAATGAGGTACTGAAATTCAAAATTCCTGTCCTTTCCACCTGGTATGCAAAAACAGGTTGATATACAAAAGACTCACTCAAGCAATTATCTTATCATGGATATCTTTACCATGGGTTTGACTAATATTTTTTTCCCTCAACAAAAAAAAGAGAGTAGATTGGTTGAATAATTAATAAAGTTTGATTCCTTAACTTACTTAAATTATGAATTTGTCAAATGTATTCCAGGTCTCTCAGAGCCAGCTGTTACGAGCACTTTACGTATTATTATCTTCAATCAATGTCAGAGGCTTGGTAAATAAGCACAAGCATTCTTTCAGATGAAACAGTAAATGGTTGATCTTTCTGGTTGGCACTGGAAATGCCATACAAACACTCCTGCCCCTACAAGAATAGAGTGTAGGTATCTAGAGAACTCAATAATCAAGATTAGGGCTTCCCTGGTGGCGCAGTGGTTGAGAGTCCGCCTGCCGATGCAGGGGACGCGGGTTCGTGCCCCGGTCCGGGGGGATCCCACGTGCCGCGGAGCGGCTGGGCCCGTGAGCCATGGCCGCTGGGCCTGCGCGTCCGGAGCCTGTGCTCCGCGGCAGGAGAGGCCACAGCAGTGAGAGGCCCGCGTACCGCAAAAAAAAAAAAAAAATCAAGATTAGATTTGTTTTTTTAACTTTTCAATTTATTAAAGAATACAATTTAAAGAATAAAATTATTTATAAAATTTTATAAAATATAACTTGTTCCTTCAAATTATAAAGATTATACATAAAGGAAACTTACTTTGGAGTCATGGGTTTTATACTTTTTTAATATATTAAGCTTAAACATTTTGATGATTTCCAAATGGATATAATTTAGGACCAGGTATTGGAATTACTATTATTTTTCTAGAGAATCTATATTTACCACCAAAACTATAGCTGCACAGTCTTATATTTAATACTATGGAGGCTTATACTTTAGACAGTTTCCTTATCTATTTAGTTTATAACTATTAATATGCCTTAACCATAGGGATTGATAGAGTTTTTTGTTATTTTGCTTCAAGCAACCTGTGAGTCCAGACCTTGGGAGGAAATAGCACCTGGATTAGAACTAATTGAAGAGAGTTTAAGAAAGGGACTATTTATAAAGGTATGGGCAGGGTATAGAGACCACATGGTGAAATGCATACCCCAGGGATTCTGTCAGAGCTACTTCTTAGTCTATCAGAGCCTGGAGAGAAAAGGACATGTGGAGCAGGACCACCCAATGGAAGTGATCAAAGTTCACCTTTCCTCAATAGACTCAATCAGAAAGTTGAAGCCAGTTGTTTTTCTTGAAATCCCCAATTTTCACATGCACGAATAAATTTTCCTTTTTGCTCAAAAAACAAAGAGAGAGAGGGAGAGGGAGAGGGAGAGGGAGAGGGAGAGGGAGAGGGAGAGGGAGAGGGAGAGGGAGAGGGAGAGGGAGAGGGAGAGAGAGAGACTCAATCATACTGGAGCATCCTTGCAGGGAGGGGACCAGGGAAAAATTACCCCAAAATAGCTTGCTCCCTCCCTCCTCCAATCTCCTGCTAGCGTTCCTATGGGCAGAAGCCAACTGAAAGCCAGAAGGCTGTTAATGTCAAGTAGAAAACGATAGAAAGTGAATATGGAGGGGAAAATAAAAAATATCTGGTCAGGAAACTAAACACTAATCTAAACACTAACCTTCTTCTGACTGAGTAGTAGAGTCTTCCGGTTTCTTTAGAGAACGACACACTTGTGGCCCATATGCGTATGGGCTCACTCAACAGTCACCTCAATCTTGTGTAAGTGTCTTCCTGAGAGCAGATGTGGGTAAGATAAAACTACATTTTCCACACGTCTTTATAGGTATGGTTTACATTATGCCAATCAGATGCAAATGCCTAAGTCATCGAACCGGGGCTGAATTACACGAGGACAGTAAGGTCTGGTGTTCGTCTTGCTGCTAAGGATTGTGGCAGAGGTAGTACAGGTCTGGATTCAGCAACTACGGCAGCAGCTCTCTAATGCCTAAGAAGCAGCAGCTTTTTTAATGATCCAGGTCTATGTATGGTTTGGAGAAATTATATTGAAAAATCAGCTTAAAGCCCATTTCCGCTGTCCTGTCAGTTTGCTAGGTATATACCTTGATAAATTAGTTTTTCCCTGAAACACCTAAAATATCATTCTGGCAGGCATTTCACAGAATATTCTCATCACTGTCGACCTTCCATACTGAACTTATTTTGATACTTAGCCTCTCTGTGATCCAGAAGTAAAGGCTGTATTTATATATGTGAAGGGTAAATTGCAAGTGATTAGTCCTTCTGTTGATTTCAACAGTAGATATACTCACTATTATCAGGAAAAACTCAACAGGTGTTTATATTGTTATATAATCTGTGTAAAATGAACAAATTTAAAATAGGAAAGCATTATGCTCTTACACAAGAACTAACAGCTATCCATAAAGTGTGTCAGACTGATCCAGAGCACTTTCTATGATGATTTGAAGATCTAAGGAGAATAAGTAGAACATGGCATATTAACTAGGAAACACACATTTTTTAAACAAGTTATTCTTTTTGAATGACATTCTTCCACCGTATGCAATCAAAATTATTGACATGATGACATTTTCCTTCAGTGTTCTGGGTTGAAACACATATATATCAAAAGATATATAAAATAATTCACAGTGATGAGCTTTAAAACAGCTTAAATACACAAAAAAATGAACAAACAAAATTTCTTCAGATCTTTAAATGAAAGCTGGGAATAAGATTGTTTAAATGTGTTTTCAAATAATTGCGATAGGGTTTCTCTGGTGGCGCAGTGGTTGAGAGTCCGCCTGCCGATGCAGGGGACACGGGTTCGTGCCCTGGTCCGGGAAGATCCCACATGCCGCGGAGCGGCTGGGCCTGTGAGCCATGGCCACTGAGCCTGTGAGTCCGGAGCCTGTGCTCCGCAACAGGAGAGGCCACAACAGTGAGAGGCCCGTGTACCGCAAAAAATAATAATAATAATTGCAATAAGTCAATGATTTAGGTAAGAAAAACTTCCTACTCTCATGAAGAGAAACTGACATCTTTATCTTACATTCCCTATTTATCATCTTATATTTTCAATATATCTTATATCTTCAATAACAGCTACTGGCTCTCCAAGTTCTTAAAGGAAAGTGGGAATGACATCTCCAAGTACCCTTCTTCAATGACCATCAAATGCAAAGAAACTCTGAATGTCTTACATTAATTGTCGAAACATTATAAATCTATCACATATTACTATCTATTCTGTGATCTGTGAACACAGAGAGGGAGGCTGTGAATATGGAGAAGAGAATATATGAATATAGAGGAAAGAACAAAGCCTGACTGCACTAGGATTTTCTAAGCCTCCAGGCAGAAGTGGTGAGACTATTTTGTGGTGTAGAATGTACCTCTAGATACTATGATTATCTCTCATAAAGAAGGAGAGGAGTTTTTAAAAATGTAAAGTTTTGGAGATGGTAACTTGGAAAGGTCCACAATATATTTAGGGATGAGAGAGCTGACGAGGCAAGCCTTAGCTTGGGATTGTGTGTGACACTATTGGGAATAAGGTGGGGATGCCATTGTTCAGTTACAAGATTTCATTCAGCGCAGATTCTATTATTTATTCAAAAAATCTCTGCAGAAGGAAGAATAAAATTTAAGAGTTAGACTACAGTTTGGGGAAGCTACAAAGCAGACGTTCTCAAATGTTTGTGTGCATCAGACCCACTTGGGGGACTCATTAAAACACAGATTCCAGGCCCGATCTCCAGTTTCTGATAATAGGTCCAGGGTGTGGTCCACAAACGTTCATTTCTAACAAGTTGCAAGTGATGCTGATGCGGTCAGTCCAGCCATTATACTTTGAAAATTGATACACTAAATAAATGGGCTTGGTGCTTAAAGATGGAGAGAGAGCCTCATCAAATGAGAAGACTTATTCACTGGTGGGGCAGGAAGTAGTTATGATGACCAACGCAATAACAGCAAGAGCAAAGTCCACCAGCAGCACTGGACCATTCAGAAAAGCAGCCACAACGTAGTATCTTTTGGAGCAGAAAAACAGTCAACATTCCCTTCCTTGGAGCGAATACCAATTACATTTTTGTTTCCCCAAACTCTGTTTCCATTGGAAAGAAAATAGGTATACTTACCCTTAAGGTCACTTAATTTAAAAATGCTTCTGAGCACATACCACATTCGAGGGACTGTGCCAGGCAATGGAATACAAAGAAGAATAAGACTTGGTCCCTTCCCCTATGGAAGTCAGCCCATTATTAACATAGTAAAGTCTATAATGCAGAGACAATGCCTGGGCATCTTAGTATCTTATACAAACTTCATCACGGTGCCTTGTGCACAGAAAACACTCAGTAAGCATGCTGAATAAATGTTGCATTCATTGACATGAAAGTATCAGCGGCACGTTCTGCTGAGCCCTACGTTTGCTGAACTCTGATGACATACCAGCCGCTCTGCTTATTCTCTCTTTTAATTCTTACAACCACCTTATACGGGAAGTAGTTTTATTATTTCTGTTACACAGAAAGGAAACTCAGCTTTACAAGATCATGCAACTTGCCCCAGATCACACAGCTGAAAGAGTCAAAGCTGGAATCTGAGTCCTGATCTGTACGACTTCCAACTCCCTTCTACATCTGCTGTGCTGTCTCACAAAGTAATTGAAAATATTTTTTTTCTTAGTTATCAAACATGCATTCCTGTGATCTTTACTCTAGTAATACGCCTAAGAAATAAATATTTTTACATTGCTCATTCAATTTTTTCCACTCAACTACCAGAGTACAACATGTCAGGTATAACTTAATGAAATAACCCAATATACTGCTCTAAGTAATAATAAAAAGAGCTAACACTGAACATATTCCAGACAACATGTTAAATGTCATAACTCATTTTATTTTCCAAAAGAAACCACGTAAGTATTATCTTTACTCCCACTTTATAAATGAGGAGTTAGAAAAATTAAGTAGCAGTTTCTTAGCCATGGAGCTATTAGCAGATGGAAAATTCGAGCCCTCTTCATTCTAACTTTAGAACTGTCGCTAAGCATGACTACTTCACACTGCCTCTCCTCAAGTTCCACCTATTTCTAGACAGTCTGTCCTGAAAGTACTCATCATTATGCTTTCACCTACACTTTTCTATAATGAAACTGGACTGCTTAGCCTCCAAAAACAATACAATGCATGGGTCAAAGACTGAAGGGAGTCACTCACATGACATATTGGTACTCGGCTTACCACCACCTTCAGAACATGGGGAACTTCTGTGCATTTTATATGTGGGTTAAGCAACAGGTAATGCTTGCAGTTAGTTTTTGAATGTGACAAAGTGTATACAACATCAATAAAAACAAAATTAATATGGTTCCAAAAGGAAAATTGAAAAGGTTAAAAGTAGTAAGCATTTTATTTTTCTGTAGTAAGTATTTTCTCTGAATGTAGCATACAATATGTGAAGGAGTTATAGAGAAAAATGCACAATGTACAATGTAATACTTCATTTCCAAATTTAGACAAATATACCAATATTGTTATACACATCTTTGTGTATATATTAAGAATTATTGCTTTCATCATGTAAACAGAGATTATTAATATTGCTGGGTAGATCTGATATGGTTTATCTTTTTGAATAGAATCAATACAATGAAAATATCCATTATGTACAGGACTCATGATAAGGGAGGATTTATATTCAAATAGTGATTTTCTTTACTCTGTTGATCCAACTTCTCTCATCTGCTTCCTTCTCTAGTTTCAGGGATGTCTATGGCCTAGAATGGCCCCTACATTAGCACAGATTACATACAAACCTCAGCCAGAGTGAAGAACATGTCTTAACATCAAGTTCCCAACGATGCCCAATCCCATTATTTCTCACTCTTGTCTTTCCTTAGAAGGCTCAGGCCAACCTTGCCTTCCTGTTCCTTAAGCAAACCAAGTATATCTCACTCCCTCAGTGTGTACTTACAGACCCTTCTGCCTGGAACATGTCATTTAGATCTCAGCTCATACATCGTGTTCTCAGAACATCCTTTTGTCCCTTTCATTTATTTATTTAGCTATAATTTAGAACTATACATTTCCTTTTTAGTGTATAGTTCTGTGAGTTTTGACAAATGCATAAAGTCATGTAACTACCACCACAGTCAAGATAGAGAACAGATCCTTTACCCACAAAAATTCACTGTGCCCCTTTGTCAATCCTTACTTCTACTTTGTGCCCCAAGAAACCACTGATCTGTTTTCTGTTCCTATATTTTTTCCTTTTTTAGAACGTCATATGTGTGGAATAATATATGTAGCCTTTTGAGTTTGAGTTGGGTATCCATTCTTCACCACTTACATAATGTTACCTTACAATTTGCTCTCCACCACTGTGCTATCTTATTTTATTTTTGTTATAGCACTTATGATTCCCTGAATACATCATTTTATTTGTTTATGTGTCTATTATCTACTTTCTTTCCTCTGAGCTGAAACAGCTACATATGTGACACTTTTGTGCAAATTAGATGTTTTTTTTCAGATTTACCTTCAACTCATGCACTTAAACAAAATTTAGCCTTCAAAGGCATTTCCAGGCAAAAGATTATATGAAGTCCTCAACCCTCAGAGTGGGCTGGTCAACATTCAATTTACATATAGGTAATAATACATTCTGAATAAAAAAGCAGTACAATGAAAGATGCAGGGATGAGTTGTAGACTACATATAAACTGACTTATGAAGATTCAGTTATCTAGAATATAGATTATCAACAGAGTAACAAACAAATTAAATTTTGTTTGTCCCTTGTCAGTGCTTTTGTGAAAAGCGGATTCCCTATATGACGAGGTCAGAGATAAGTATTTATAAATAGAGATCAGTGGAATATAATATACACCAGACAAGCAGAGGATAAAAATTACTAATAATGATACCTTCCACCTCTAGTGTTTTATGTGTTAAATAGCAGTAAAGTAAACAAATATTATAGACCCAATTACTGTGCTAAATCAATGCATGATCAATGGCAAATGCATTTAAGAACTTCAAAGAAATTAAAAAGAAAATTTCTGGGACCATAAGACAAAGGTATCTCTTGATGTAAATCGTGCAATAAATAGCCACTGTGAGGAAAAATATCTGATGGTGTTTATGACTCATTGGTAAAGAACAGTTTTAGATACATTCCTAGATGTCCCTTACCTATTAATCTTACTCTGTGAAAGGAATTTTAAAATGTGACATTTTCTGTTTCAGTTTCATCTAAGTTGCTAAAAGTCAACAACAAAACATGAGGTTCCATAACCCCAATATTCAAAAGCAGAGTACTAGGATATATATATATATATATATATATATATATATATATATATATATATATATATATGGGCCTAGCAAAGGGAAGGTCCAAAAATCTCTCTCCCATCTTATCCTAGTATACTGATATAACAACAAATTGGAAAGAAATATATAATAAATGAGAAAAAAATCACCAAAATTGAGTCGTTTACTTGTTCTATTTCTCTTTGCTTTCGCTAAGTTCTTTTATATGGCTGCATAATCCTTACCTAATAAAGCCATATCCTAAGGCTCAGAGGTATTATGCTGTCCTGATTTTTCTATTAATTTTCTGACTTTTCTCTGTGTGTGTGTGTGTGAGCACATGTGTATGCGTGTGTGTGAATTTGTTACCCTTCTTTCTTTCTTCCACTCTTCAAATGTAGATAAAGTCAATGCTTACTTTATTTTTTCTCTCTCTTTTCTTCCTTCTTGAAAGTTTAACACATTTATGTCTGTCTGCCTGCCTATTTATATATATCTCTCTAAACTCCAGAGATTTGTGGAAATAATACCTATCTCTCATAAAATGCTCTGCAAAACCAACCTTTTTTTTTGCATATTTCTGTCAATTTTATCCAGGCTCAAAATCACACTCTAATCTATGATTAATCGTTTTCCCTACAATCTCAGTTTTATATGCTGTCATTCATCAGACCCTGAGCATACTCTATAATGCTTCTTGTATACACTACTTCCTCTGCATTTCCACCCCAGTGAAGGCCCATTTTTTAATACATTAGCCTCTAGGCAATTATTTTCAAAACAACTAAACATATTTCCTGCTGCCAGGCTTTGCTATCCACTTATGAAATCATGATTTTATTAAACCTCACTTTCTGTCCTTCTCTGTTTAAAAACATGCATCAAACTTCCCACTTCCGCCTCCTACAGGGAAACACTCACACCTCTTAGCCTGGCATCACATGTCTCCTCTGTGTGTGGGAAGCACTGATTTTACAGCCTCTTCACTTTCCATATTTCCTCCTCCCTTACAGACACTATGCAGTCCAGCTAACATGACCAATAAATACTTGGGGAACTCTACATCTTCCACATACACTTTTGAAAAGTGCCCCTCCTCATGTGGCTACTCAAAGCTCAGTTAATTTTCAAGGTTCAGGCCCTCTTTCTCCACGAAACTTTGATGATTCACCTAAACCAATGGTTTCTATGGATTCCATTTGTCATTTACACTCCTGTTATGAGAGGTTACAAACTCCACTGTGACCAAAGAAAACGAGCCAACAAGTGTCCCGAAGATATCAATTATAACTTGCAAATCTAAAATCAACAAATAATGGAGCAAACATTGTATAAAATACATCAATTGCTGTGCAGTTGGGCAAAAGAAGGAATACCAAAATGACCAAAAGAATAAAGGGGAATACTATTCTGTAAGCAAAGTCCTTAGCGTAGTGCCTGGTTTCATAACGGCACTGAAGAGTATGGTTTTCATTCCGAGTCTCAAATGCATCACGTTAAAATATTTAATTTTTTTCCCTAGAAAAATGATGTTTGAGGTCTAAGAAAGTTATGCCACAAATGGGAAAAGTGAATATAAATTTTATCAGCCAATCACAAAAACTAGAATTTGAAGTGTTGCTTAGTTTTGGGGAGATATTACAAATCAAGTAAAACAAGGTCTTAGCATAAAGCTACTTCATTATAATTTGATGCCAATATAGGACATTACCATAACATGAATTCAAAACAAAGTGTCACTTTGAGACCCCAGTACACTTTTATCACTCAATAGCTAATGTAGCATTTTCCACAAAAAACATTATTTTGATTTGTATTTTTCCTTATTATGGATACTGTCATGCACTTTCCAAATTATTAGACATAAGTGATGCACACTGATACGGGACTTTATCAGTATGCGTGTTTGAGAAAAATAAGGAACCTTGTTTAACCTAATAGGAGCAAAGACAAAAGAATTACATTTTCAAAAAGTATTGTTGTTACACCTATTTTTTAAACTTAATTAATTTATATTTTTGTCTGCGTTGGGTCTTCGTTGCTGCATGCAGGCTTTCTCTAGTTCTGGCGAGCAGGGGCTACTCTTCGCTGCGGTGCGCAGGCTCCTCATTGCAGTGGCTTCTCTTGTTGCATAGCACGGGCTCTAGGCACGTGGGCTTCAGTAGTTGTGGCACGTGGGCTCAGTAGTTGTGACTCGCGGGCTCTAGAGCACAGGCTCAGTAGTTGTGGCGCACGGGCTTAGTTGCTCCGCGGCACGTGGGATCTTCCCGGACCAGGGCTGGAACCTGTGTCCCTTGCATTGGCAGGTGGATTCTCAACCACTGCGCCACCAGGGAAGTCCCATTACATCTATTTTTAATGCTTTGGAAGCACCTGTCAGCAAGAACATCTGCATCCTAATAGCCTATTTTAAGGAAATTTAAATCATTCTTATGCTGACAAATACAGCCATATTCCAAATATGTGCATCTCATAAAAGTAAATACATATTCAATGACTCATTAAAATCAGACATTTAAAAAAAATCATGATTCAGGACCCAATACGTAGTTTTTTTTTTTTTTAACATCTTTATTGGGGTATAATTGCTTTACAATGGTGTGTTAGTTTCTGCTTTATAACAAAGTGAATCAGTTATACATATACATATGTTCCCATATCTCTTCCCTCTTGCGTCTCCCTCCCTCCCACCCTCCCTATCCCACCCCTCCAGGCTGTCACAATTACGTAGTTTTAAAATAAAAATATTTCTCAATGAAAGAGTTGTGTAGTGTACCATATGCAAATATTTATCTCATTTAATAACGGTGATTACTATAAAAATGCCTCTTAATCAAAGGAAAGAAATCATTACACCACACGTCTCAACACAATTATTTATTCCTCTCTAGGAAATACAATGTGTATTTGAGATACTTGAAAATTACCATATATTACATAATAGTCATAATGTTTTTGAAGCTTGTAAACCAAATTTTACTGTTTTTACTAAATGCAAAAAATTGTTGTAGTTTTATTTCCCTAACATGATAACTCCCATTGGTTTGTCATCTGATTACCCACTGGGTTCCCATGCTTCAGAATGAGGGCAAATGACATCTATAAAGGAAAGTTGTTTGACTGTCACATTAGACTTCTTTGAGTCTCTGCATGAAAAAGTCTATGAAAGCCAGTCTTTGTGAAAGCTAAAAGTAGTTTCTAAATTCCATAAGCTCCCTTTAAGAATCAAGAGCTAGACTTGGCCAACTCCGATCAAAGAATATTACTCCAAATCCTTGCTAGAAAAATAAGGGTAGGGGGAGGATGAAAGGGAAGGTCCTTTCAAATAGGAAGAGAAAGTAGAAAGAATTCTATATCAAGAGAAATTGAAGGTGAAGAAATGAGAATGTGAATGAAACTTGAGTCCCTAAGACGAAAGATTTCCCAGTTTCCTGGGTTTTAGGCAGAAAGGTGTGGGGGGCAAAGGCAAAGTTATAAAATACTTGAGGATATCCCCATATCCCTCAAAGGTTGAAGAAAGTCCTCTTTCTTCAACCTTTGAGGGATATAGTCCCTCCCTCCCCTTTCCAGAGAATTTTTCGTGATGACAGGAGACGTTTTTGATTATCACAGTGGGGGAGTGGTGGTTACTATTGGCACCTGGCATCTAATAGATAGAAGCCAAGGATGCTCCTGAACAATCTACAGTGAGGAAAGCAGTCCCCCACCGTAAAGAATTATCTGGCTCAAACTGCCAGTGGTACTGAAGTTTTTATAAACTTTTATAAACTTTTATAAACATTTATAAAGCCTACTCTAGTCTGGCGTTCTGCTTCATTGCCATATCCGATATGGGGCTGAGCAGTGTCATAAAGTCCAAAGGCAGCAGTAGGAGCTGAAAGCCCATGCTCAAAAGATAAATTCTTTCATTCAGCAAATGTAGAGTGCTTATTCAATAAATACCTGGCATTGTTCTATCCACTAAGGATAAGCACTGTATGAACCGGACACATTTGGTGGAGAAACCAGAGAGTTAGTGGGCAGAGATGGAACCACTATTCCATGGAAGGTCTCTAGGGACGTTTTCTCTGAAAAGTCGACCTGTAGAGGTCCAAGGAGAAGAAACAGTTCAGTATAGATTTCCCAGAAGAAATGCGTTTGGTATGTTTGAAGAATAGCAAGGAGGCCGGTGTGAATGGAGCAGAGTAAGTGAGAGGAAGGGTGGCCGACGGTCTTGCTTACAGGTGAGATCATTAGGGAATCATGGTCTATCGTAAGGACTTGTGATGTTTTAATGAGTAATGTGAAGGGCAGTGAAGGATTTTGAGCACTGGAGTGACATGATATAATTTACATGTTTAAATGATGAACTTTGCCTTCTGTTTCGAGATTATGAGAGGAGGATGGGGCAGAGGCTAGAACTGGACACTTGAGGTAGTAAAAGATGTTGGGAAAGGGGTCTGATTCAGGATCTATGTTGATGGTGGAGCTGTATTTGTTGGCAAGTTGGCTCTTTGACAAGACTCAAAATGAATCCAGTAACTCTGCAAAAATAAAGAACAGAGTCGTCATTTGCTAAGATGGGGGGGTATAGACCAAATGCTATGCCCACCCTCCGCAAATCCTATGTTGAAATCTTAACCCCCAATGTGATGGTATTAGGAGTTGGGGCCTTTGGGAGGTGATCAGGTCATGAGGATGGAGCCCTCATGAATGGGATTGGTATCTTATGAAAGAGGCTGCAGTGGGCTGGTTTCCTTTCTCTCTCTTTCCCTCTCTCCCTGACATGTGAGGATACAAAACAGGAAGAAAGAGCCCTCACCGGGTACCAAATCATTCCATACCTTGATTTTTGACTCCCAGTCCCCAGAACCATGAAGAATGCATGTGTGTTGTCTAAGCACCCAGTCCATGGTCATTTGTTACAGCAGCAGGAGCTGACTGAGAGAGGGAGAGACTAGGAGGGAGCAGGAATCTGTTTCACTTTGTTATGTTGAGGGGGGTCAGGAATTTGGTTTTTAACCTTCTAACTTGAAGAAGCTTATTACATCTAAATGAAATTAATGAATACACAATTGGATAAATGAGTGTGGAGTTCATGAGAGAGATCTGGACTAGAGTTATATATGTGAGAACTGTCAGAATAGTGATGGTATTTACAGCCGTGAAACAGGATGCTTTCCTCTAGGGCATTGTTTCTCTAACTACCTATGGTGAAAACACAGGATCTTATTCCATTCCACAAGGACTGACATTTGGTCATATTATGGTGGACAATCTTCACAAGGGAGTTTGGCATCACCTGAATTGGACTAGACTCTGTCCAATGACACAAGTCTGTGGATTAGGTCTTGGATGCTGTAGCAATGTGAAATTGATAAAAACGTTTCCAAACTCTTAATCCTAATTTCTGTTGTTATCTCATTGGGGAGAGGTAAAATCAGTTGTGGTCCAGAATCAGTCTACATTTTCTATTTAATCATTTGGTTTTTAGTATGTGATCAGATTGATATGATTCATCATCTCCATTTTACTGTGTAAAGTAGACATGTTCTGAGAACTGGAAAATATTCAAATGCCCATGCAAAAGTTATGTATGTACACTTATGTATACACAGATATATTTAACAAATACTAGCTAGTGTGGTACAACGTATAAATATTAAAGAAAGGGAAATGTTTAGGCAATAATGAACTGAGAAGATCCAAATAACACGAGAAAATTGCTCAAGGTTATTAATTGTGCCAAATAATAAAATTTCCTTAATGCAAAAGGATGTTGAAGAAAGAAAGAAAAAGTGAAAAATGGAACTTACATGCAGGAAAAATTTTAAAGGGCTCAGAGGGCAATTTGGAGTTCACATTGCTATAAGGGGGAGAATAAATGATGTAATTAAATGTCTGGAAAAGTAATTGTTCTTAGGACCCTGATATTTTCTCAAGTATCTAATACAATTGACACCATCTGTCTTTTAGTTTTCAACATCCAATTCAAGGAAGTCCCGACATTTCACTTTTGACTGTAATACATTCATCAAATATTTACATTTTTCCTAGTGAAAATTCCAGAAAGGATTCAGAGCACAGACACACTTTTAGAAAGTTCTTTTGCTTGATTCATGTCCTTTGGCTTTTATTTTATTTTTCAGTTTTAAGTCAGATTTCATTTTGTAGGATATTGAATGTTCAATTATTTACGATATTGATAAAGTGTAATGGTATTCAGTTCTCTCCCTGTGTACTCATCCATGTATTCAGAATATCTGAGAAATTATACAAAAAGCTAGTTTTTAATTGCTTTTGCCTTTTCCTTTTGAGACCAGGTTAGAAGAATACGTACAGATATTTTATTTTTAGTAAACAGCTGGAAAGAATTTTTGTTTATTTTGTTTTCTATGGAAACATAAAACTTCATTGGAGATATGGCTTTTACTCAGCAGTAATTGCTAAGGCTTGGGTGAATTAAGCACCATACAAAACTATTTTCTCTGTATTACTGCTCTATTTATATTTTGGTAAGTAGCTGCTGTTTGCACTAAATGGATTGATTTCCTGTCTTTTAGCCTCATACAGATCTTCAAAAATAGCTTTTTATTCTACCAGAGTGTTGACAGCATAGGCCCAGAGATAAAGCAAGTTTATTACTACTATTATTATTACTATTTTAATCAGAACGGCATTTACTAAGTTCTATATTTTCTGAAAGATGGTTTTAGAATATAAAATAAAACATTTTATTAAGAGGATAGGGATTCATTTGTTCATTGAATAACAAACTAATATTATTATGTGTCTACTATTGACAGGAATTATGCTAAGCACTGGATGAGTAAAAAACGTCTAGACTCCCAAGAGCCTCAGTGCAGTTAGACAAGAGAGCCAAGTGGGCACATGAGTTTAATGAAAGCCAGTACTATGCACTCGGACAGCAATATGTATAGAGTACCTTGTAAATTCTGAATGAAGTTCAGAGAAAGCTGACAGAGGAGCTGCCTTGGTAGAGCATGGAGGGAAACACAGAAGTTAACCAGGCTGGATGGGAAGGTGTGTATGCGTGTGGAGGGGGTATGGTAAACGGCTGTGAAGTACGGATGGGGTGAGTGGCAGGAAATGGGATTGGAAATATAGGCTGGAGCCTAACTGGGTAAGGTCCTAACAGCCATTCAAAGAAATGTAGATTTTATTCTAGTGAGAACTGAAGGACTTAGAGAGGTGGGTTGGTGTGGGGAGTGGAGGGATGGTCACATAATTAGACTTCCCTTTTGGAAGGATCTCTAATGATGAATTGACTTGCAGATGGTCAGGACTGGAAGCAGAAAACTTATTTAGGAAAGTATTCAGCTAACTTGAGTTGGACCATAACAGGGCTTAAACTAAAATAGAAAGATAAAGAACATTAAGTCTATTCTAGAGTTATTACAATCACAGAATTGACAAGACTTGGTGATTGATTATGTTACCTATGGGACAATATTGGAAAATATCCTGAGGGCCAGCAAGCTCCTGACATTCCTTCTTTTTTTTTTAACTTTTAAGAAGCCATTTAAGACTCATAAACAAATTACAGGTTGAATTATCTGTTGGTGAAAAATGACTACATGCTAAATAAAAATATAATTGATTTATAATGGATTTTTTGAGAGGAAATTTCAAATAGATTAAAACTATTGTTTTCCTTTAACCTGTCCCCCACCTCAGCCACAGGCACATCTGTCTTCAAGGGGTGCTGGCTAATATCCAAAAACTCCCATAAACAGGACTACTTTGCTCTCATCATAATGCACTGTCACACAGAGCAGGTTGCTAAGAGCTTGTGATGGGTATTTGATTCTGACAAAATTCCCACTGCCATTTTCTGTCCCTGCACAACTCTGGGTCCTCTAGATGTTGATGTTGTATTACTGAGACAGGAAAACCTCCCATGGAGGACCTGTCTTCTTCCTCTTTGCTCAGCCTGTCTATCTGGAGCTGGTTGGAGGCTCCACGTGGTTATGTGTGGAGAGCAGAAGTCAATCAACAACTATTGCATATTCTCAACTGCAGCCCACCCTATTTTATCAGACATTGTTAGGTAGAAATGAGCCCAACTACTAACACGTAACCTCAGACACAAATTTAAGACACGAGCCATGGGGTAGAGGGTCAATGCAGGGAGAGTGAAAAGGAGAGAGGTCAAGAATGAATCTGTCCTCTAAGATCAGGAACAAGACAAGGTTGTCCACTACCACCGGTATTAGTCAACATAGTTTTGTAAGGTTTAGCCACAGCAATCAGAGAAGAAAAAGAAATAAAAGGAATCCAAATCGGAAAAGAAGAAGTAAAGTTGTCACTGTTTGCAGATGACAAGATACTATACATAGAGAATCCTAAAGATGCTACCAGAAAACTGCTAGAGCTAATCAATGAATCTGGTAAAGTAGCAGGATACAAAATTAATGCACAGAAATCTCTTGCATTCTTATACACTAATGATAAAAAATCTGAAAGAGAAATTAAGGAACACTCTCACTTACCATTGCAACAAAAAGAATAAAATACCTAGGAATAAACCTACCTAAGGAGACGAAAGACCTGCATGCAGAAAACTATAAGACACTGATGAAAGAAATTAAAGATGATACAAACAGATGGAGAGATATGCCATGTTCTTGGATTGGAAGAATCAATATTGTGAAAATGACTATACTACCCAAAGCAACCTACAGATTCAATGCAATCCCTATCAAACTACCAATGGCATTTTTCACAGAATTAAAACAAAATATTTCACAATTTGTATGGAAACACAAAAGACACTGAATAGCCAAAGCAATCCTGAGAAAGAAAAACGGAGCTGGAGGAATCAGGCTCCCTGACTTCACACTATACTCCAAAGCTACAGTCATCAAGACAGTATGGTACTGGCACAAAAACAGAAACATAGATCAATGGAACAGGATAGAAAGCCCAGAGACAAACCCACACACCTATGGTCAATTAATCTATGACAAAGGAGGCAAGGATATACAAGGGAGAAAAGACAGCCTCTTCAATAAGTGGTGCTGGGAAAACTGGACAGATACATGTAAAGAATGAAATTAGAACACTCCCTAACACGATACACAAAAATAAACTCAAAATGGATTAGAGACCTAAATGGAAGGCCAGACACTATAAAACTCTTAGAGGAAAACATAGGAAGAACACTCTATGACATAAACCACAGCAAGATCCTTTTTGACCCACCTCCTAGAGAAATGGAAATAAAAGCAAAAATAAACAAATGGGATTTAATGAAACGTAAAACTTTTGCACAGCAAAGGAAACCATAAACAAGACGAAAAGACAACCCCCAGAATGGGAGAAAATATTTGCAAATGAAGCAACTGACAGAGGATTAATCTCCAAAATATACAAGCAGCTCATGCAGCTCAATATCAAAAAAACAAACAACCCAATCCCAAAATGGGCAGAAGACCTAAATAGACATTTCTCCAAAGAAGATATACAGATTGCCAACAAACACATGAAAGGATGCTCAACATCACTAATCATTAGAGAAATGGAAATCAAAACTACAATGAGGTATCTCCTCACACTGATCAGAATGGCCATCATCAAAAAAATCTACAAACAATAAATGCTGGAGAGGGTGTGGAGAAAAGGGAATACTCTTGCACTGCTGGTGGGAATGTGAATTGGTACAGCCACTATGGAGAACAGTATGGAGGTTCCTTAAAAAACTAAAAAGAGAACTACCATACGACCCAGCAATCCCACTACTGGGCATATAGCCTGAGCAAACCATAATTCAAAAAGATTCATGTACCACAATGTTCACTGGAGCTCTAGTTACAATAGCCAGGACATGGAAGAAACCTAAGTGTCCATCGACACATGAATGGATAAAGAAGATGTGGCACATATATACAATGGAATATTACCAGCCATAAAAAGAAATGAAATTGAGTTATTTGTAGTGAGGTGGATGGACCTAGAGTCTGTCATACAGAGTGAAGTCAGAAAGAGAAAAACAAATACCGTATGCTAACACATATATATGGAATGTAAAAAAAAAAAAAAGGGTGGTTCTGAAGAACCTAGGGTCAGGACAGGAATAAAGACACAGACGTAGAGAATGGACTTGAGGACACAGGGAGGGGGAAGGGTAAGCTGGGACGAAGTGAGTGAGTGACATGGACATATACACACTACCATATGTAAAATAAATAGCTAGTGGGAAGTAGCCGCATAGCACGGGGAGATCAGCTCGGTGTTTTGTGACCACCTAGAGGGGTGGGATAGGGAGGGTGGGAGGGAGACGCAAGAGGGAGGAGATATGGGTATATATACATATACATATATGTATATGTATAGCTGATTCACTGTATTATAAAGCAGAAAGTAACACACCATTGTAAAGCAATTATACTCCAGGAAAGAAAAAAAAAAAAAGAATGAATCTGGTTTCTGGCTTTTGTGGCTGGAGGCTCTACTTCTAAGTTTTCAATACAGAGCGGGGGTCTGGCCTGGCACATGATGAGGGGCGGGCATGAATTCTCTGTGAGTATATTGGTTTCAGGACCCTGAAGTAAAGTCATATAAATGTGTCCTGTAGGCAACTGAGTATGTGTTTGTGGAGCTGAGCAGAGAGGGCTACAATCGAGACAGAATTCTGGAAGTCAGCAACATGTGTTTGAAGCCTCACTAAAATTATTTAAGAAGAATGTGAGGTATGAGAAAAAAACCCAAAAAACACAAAAAAACATACTAAACTTACACAACTATTTCTCTTATAGACTTGCAATAATGAACCTAACTTGAAATTTTCACTACAGTCAATTGATTGTATAAGATGGGTGGGTGGGACTACTACTCTCTGAGATACTGCTTTAGTAGAAAATGGCTGTGAGACATGGTCATCACTGATATGTACTAAGAAATGGCAGAGACAAATTGTTAAGGGAAAACTTTGGCTCTCAAAAGTTTCCAGAGCTGAGATGTTCCCTGAAGGCTAAAAAAGACATTTGTTCTGTGCACTGAGCAGGAAGTCAATGTGTGGAACCCAGCTGTATTATTATTGTTGGCTTCTGCCACAGAGATCTCAGGCTGGTGGTGCTCAGTCTTCAAAAATCACAAACAGGATGGTTTGACCCAATTAAAAGAATATCTTTAATTTAGTGTCAACATTTTAGAAACATGATGTCTTGTACTAAAATTGTGATATCAGGAATCTCTTAAAACACCCACCTATTTGGCAATGCTGAGCTCCAAATTCACAAATGGCCCACCTCATTCCATTACCTCAGATGCCTTCGGATGTGTGTTGGCATTCCATTTTGAGACCCTCAGCTTAATGAGAAGTACCATGGTAAGTTTCTGTCCGGAACTTGAAAGTAGGCAAAATAGAGCACTGGTCATCATCTCCGTGCCATGTTTACTAGGTTATTTTACAGACACCTCTGTGATGGCTGAGAGTAAGAGAGTGACTTGGAGATTTTTGCTAGTAGAGACACGCACAAGCTGAGGTTACCTGCACTGATTATAAAACTAATCTCTGTCCAGTGGTATAGATAACCTGACAGTTTATAGTTTATTTCTCCATTACACATTACCCAGTTTTATATCTCAGCCAAAAATATTATTTTAATACACATTTATTAAATGCTCTCTATATACCTAATACCTACATACACTGTGGTCCAGTTTCATCATCTTAAAAGTTCCCTGAGTAATTAATAAGCTAAACGAAATCTTAGACTAGTGTTTATTTTATATTTGTCTAGAAGTCATCATTTTACCTTATTAAAATTATACTTTAACAGAACATAAGCCAATTAACCCAATGATCAGAATTGTTTAAGCAAAAGATTGTATTTTCTTATTGTACTTGGCTGGGGTTTAGTTTTCTATTCTACTTGGTGTTTGGTTTGTTCATCAGTCAGATTACATTCTATGAAGACACAGTCTAGCCCTCAAGAGTTCAAAGCATTGTGGCTGAGAAATATAAAAACAATAATAATTATAATGCAAAGGATTAAATGTAGAAATAGATATTCACAAGATATTATGAAAAACAGAGGAAAATCAAGTACCTAAACTGAGTGTGTGTGGGGTTGGGGTGGGGTGGGGATTAGGGAGGCTTCCCAGAGGACATAAAAATTGTACCCTGACATGAGGGATAACTAGGTGTCATCTAGGTCAAAGAGAGAAACAGGATGTCACTCCTGCAGGAACAAGATGCAGGCATTGCCTGGAAGGGTATGTGTAGGTGAGGGGTGAGTGGGGTCACAGTAAGTTATAGAAAACCAAAGTCTAAGAGATGAAGTTATTTTTGTTAGATGTGTAAATTAATCAGTCTGGATTGTAATGTGATTCTGAACCCTCTTCTGCCACTCTGAAGCTAACTTTGTCTTTTAGACGTAAAGTTGTCTATATTTATGGCATTATGTATCCTAATGTATCCCAATAGATTCCGTTAATGTTGGAGAGAATAACTCAGTTCTTGGAGGAAGCAAACTGATCACTCGAGGTCTTTCTTGAATTCTTAATTCATACCCAGATCTCCAGCAGATATGAAAGCGCAACATTTTATGATCAATTTCCATAGACATGTACCTTAGTAAGTCTGATTATATCAAATAGTTACACCCACTAAAGTGGAAATGGGCATTTATTCTGCCAAGAGTTGGTATTCAAAAGAACTTTAATCATGTCCCTGGGAACCAGGAGATACTGAGTTAACTTTTGAAGTATGAAAAATCTGAGGGCATCCCACTGCATTTCACTTTTCAAAAAAGAAGCTCTTTTCTCTAGAAAATTAAATGTGTCCATAACGCTATCATATTCATCTAAGAGCGATCTTTCATCTAGTAATATTTTTATGTATTTCCAAATGGCTCTAAACTCATGTGTAGCAAAGAGTGTCAATCTTGTGTCTGTATAACTACAGATATACATAATTTGGTTATGAGGTTAATTGTACTCAACACATAGAGCTCTGATATCGTTTCCTGTTATTTGTACTTTTAGATCATAGGCGAATCTCAGTAAAAGTCAGTCAAAATGATTTTGATTTGGAAGGCTTTACAATATAAAGAAATGACTTAAGAAAGAAAATAAAAGCAAATACAGTTGGACAAATTGTAAATTTCTTGAAGACATAAATCTTAAGCTAAAATATTAGATTTAGGACTATTTGTTCTTCTTTCTTTATAGTATAAGAAGCATTGTGGTGTAAGGAGGAAAATCTCTTCTCTATAGATATGATTCCAAATATAATATAAATACCGGAGAATTATTTTATAGTAATTTAAAATACCTAGAAACATATGATAACCTAGGCAAAGAATAACTGCTCACAAACCAACTTTGGGACTGACAATTTCTATCGTGTTTTCAAGGATTTCTTCAGAATTCTCAACTTCTCAATTATTAAATATTCTTAAGGTCAGCCATCAACAATTCATTTATATTTATTGAGCACCAGTTATATGGTTGCTGATGGGAATATAAACACAGCCTATATAAAAACAACAGTTTTCTTCAAAGCGTCAGGCAATTAAGTATTAAAGAAATTTTACTATCTGCTCTTACAGAGGTAGGTACAAGGTAATAAAAACAGAGCAGAGTGAAAGGCAAAACTAACTCTGTAGAGGGGATGTACGGTTGAAGAAACTGTTCAAAGTTGTCACTGTAAACTTATTTATTTTTCATGGTGAACAACTGTGGCATCTGTATTCCAAACTCAAAAACTTGCTTGTGCAAAGGCATGAGAAAACAGCTAGTTAAAAGAACAACAGAAAACAAATTAATCTTAGAGTTAAAAATTGCTAAAGCAGAGGGTACAAGAAGGATTAGGAACAGAAGATTAACTTGGAAATATAAACAGAGACAGATTTTGCAGGGTATTGATTCCCATATAAAGCAATTTGACCCCTATTTTGTAGACTGACCTGGGTTAAGGAACAGTTGCCCAGAGCACTAAAATATCCCCAAGGCATTAATATGTCACTGGAAATTTAGGAGACAGAAAAAATACTGGGTTTTTTTTTAATGCCTTTTACTTTCTGCCCTTTCCAGGTAAATGTTTACAAGTGTTTGGAAGAAATGGTTTGGGGAGTTGCTTGGTGTGGAGCATGAGGTCATCAATGAGCTGTAATTGAATGACAACAGGTCGCTACAACACCCTCGGAGGTGAGCTACCGTCTTCCCTACATAAATAATCAATAAATGTTTCAAGAACGTAGTTTAAAGGACAGCCAAAATATTAAATTCTCCTAAGTGTTAGGATAGATTCGTTTCATATTCAATGCAAGTAACCTCAGTTTAGGAGTGTCTCATAGCTCGTTAGCATCTGTTTTCCAAAAAATGGAAGCGGTCACCTGTAACATCTTTTTACATCTTGATTTAGGGCTTCTTCCCCTACAGTCAGCCATTTGTTTGGGAGCTTAGCATATTAACCCTCAACTCACAGACACACAAATAATCCCTGAAGGTAGAAATGTATGACGGTAGGAATGATATTTGGATTCCTTGAAGACCATACTAAAGAGACAGGTAGTATAAACTGGTTATGGTGGTCAGTCTTCAAACATTAGCCATCATTCACTAAGCTTCTTGCCAGATAGGAAGCGAGGCACATAGGCCACATGTACTCTGCCCACTTCGAAAGGTCCTTTTCTAAACCTGCATATGGTTCTACTGCAGGAGAGAGAAAATTTGTTTTCCTCCTGGAAGAAAAAATACATTGCGTCACTGGATTTTCTGATCTTCCTTCAGCATGCTACATCTTCCCTGGAAGGGATCTGCCAGTGAAATCTATAAAATCCAAAGACCCAAATTAAATAAACCAAAAGGAATGTATGAGGATGCCTTGCGTATCATTATAAAAGAACATATGAAGTAACTCATCTTATGCCAGTCTTAGGTAGAAGAATAAAGGGGGCAAAATATCACGTCTTTCTCCCAGCACAGAAATAGATCATACAGTGCAGAAGATAAGAAGTATGCATTTAGGTTAACTATATACATATCAGACCACAAAATCCTCTATGTGTAAACATTTTTATGGGAAATACATCTGTTTTTGTTTACCAATTTCTGTCACTATAATCTATCATAATTTTTAATGAAATTATATGTGATATGTTTATAAAAATCTGTTTCATTTCTGCATATGTAGATTAAAATTTTAAAGTCTAAATCTTTAAGAAACTTATTCAGACGTGTACACTTGAAATATTTTTATAAACAGTCATTTTACTTGCTTAAGCTGTCTAATTTACATGCAAGACTTTAAATCCCTAAAGGAATTACATAACAAAATTCCTAGCTTTCTCTCTGGCGGGACCTTTGGTGAATGATGGCTAAATGTTTGCAGACTGGATAGGCTGCCACCATAACCAGTTATACTTCCTCATCTCTCATCTCTTGTCTTGAATACAAATATCATGGTGAATTAAAGATGATCACAGATACTTCGACACACTTCCCATTGAAAGGTGGAGTCTATGTCTCTGTCTCTTGAAACTGGGCAGGCTCTGTGACTGCCTTGACCAATAGCATTACAGGGACGTGACACGGTGGGGACTATGAGTTGCTGATGGAGGCCTACGGAGAGGACCACGGGGAGGCCCACATGAAGAGGAACCGAGGCCCCAGCCGAGCCGACAGCAGCATCGACCTGCCAGCCCTGGGTGGAAACCTCCCGGAAGAGGCTCTTTCATTCCAGGTTGACCTGCTCCACCTGATGCCACATGAAACAGAAAGGAGCCATTGACATCCACCTGCCCAAACTGTAAATTCATGAGCCAATGAATGTTGTTGTCTCAAGCTACTAAGTTTGGGGGTGGTTCATGATGCAGCAATATATAACTGATTTTTTTTTATTTGCCAGAAACATCAATCAATGGGTTGCAATGACAATGAGGATTAGAATCTGTATGAATTCTATGTGAATTCTATCACAAACACTGTCAGCAACACAAAAGTAGTGATACTTAGAACAGGGGAAAAATAGTTACGAGGTCCTGTGCTAAATTCATGGAGATGCTGTGGCTTCCTGGAGTGCTCTGTTGACGAGGATTGTTATGACAGCTGGTTTCAGCGGGACACCTGATTCTGATTGATTAGCTCTTTATATTTGTCATTAACAACCTTCAGTGATTGGCCCATTTCATGTGTCATTATATTCAAGTTAGAAGATCCTCCATAGTGTCACTATAAAAAAGAATTCACCAGAAAGACAACAACAAAAAGTATTAAAATTCATTTGGACACTTGGACTTGCCAAAACAATATACGTAGTTGACATTTCAGCTTTGCTGAGGATCTTCTTAGTAATTTCTGATTTTTTCTCATCTGTTACACATTTTCAGCTAAGATACTGGGTAAAACATTGTACAAGTATTTTAAAATTCAAATTCCAGGATTAATATCAACTGATGGTACATGAGCAGGGTTAAACACATTGCTCTTGGGGCCACTGGTAAGTGGGTGAGGTCGCCTAGGTTAGAAACAAATTTGGGTCATTTCCAAAATGTTCAAAAACCTCAAGGGAAGTTCACATTTACTTATATAAGGACTAATGTAAATATTCATTTCTTTTGGCTGGGTTTATTTAATTTTTTACAATTCAAGCATAATTGATCTACAACACTATGTTAATTCCAGGTGCACAACAGAGAGATTCGATATTCTATACATTACAAAATTATCACCACTACTTAACTTCTTTTTAATTACTCTGGCTAGCTCATGTTCATCAGAAATTCTGATTGGAAGTTATACATGCTTGATTAGCAAAAGTGGGATATTCATCATAACTTAATAAATGAGGGTTGATAGAGAAATGTTTAAAAACATGGTATCTGTGGGTGAACATAAGCGGCAGTTGACAGGGGAAAAAAAAAGGTAGGAGCCATTTCTATGCTGAAAAGACAGTGCTTGGATATGAAGGTGAGTGTCTGATCTGGATTCTGCATCTTTTCTGCCTTTAACTGTCTGTGACATTTTGGGCAAATCACTTCACCACCTCACCTATTTTCTCATTTGATAAACCAGAACAATGATTCCCCCCTTAACTCAACTATTTTTAAGAGGCTGAAATAAAATAACATGCAAAATAAAATATTTTAGAGATCTGAAGACATCCTCTGAATGTGGACTGGTAGAAAACAATATTGGGGTTCTAACTTTCCTACATCCTTTTTTGGAGATGAAGAACCTTGGGACACAAGTGGCATTTTCATCCTTGCTTCCAGTGGAAGTTGGAACTTTGGAAGATACAAGATGCTGTGGGGTATGAATATCTGGCTGAATGGCTGACTGGCAGCACTTAATGTGATTTGGTTTTTCATCCACGAATAAACCCAGAGTGATAGGCAGTTGGCTGAGGTACCTGAGAGCTTCTAAGGAGGAGCAGAAAGGAAATGTCTGCCTGGAAACTTGCCAATTTCATCAATAAGACTCAGATTCAAATTAGAAATCAGAGAGAGGGAAAAAGTCCCAGATAAAATTATTCAACCAGATACCAAGAAGGATATGTGGAGTGATGAAGAAAGTATAATCAAGACAGACATGCCCAGTAATTTATATGATAATATACCAGGAAATAGCTTCAGAAAAAACTTTCTATGGACTCTGCTGTCTATATACCGAGAACATGTGATGAAGAACAAAGTACTCTGATTTTAACAAAGGAACATAAACATAAAATTACAGATACAATCAAGACTCAATGGCTGGGATTCAACTAGAAATTGATAATGGAAATGTACACTTTATTTAATATAAAGTGAAGGCCATTCAGAATGAAACAGTTGATTACAAGTAATTTTTGTATAGATGAAAAAGATGAAAGCATCAATTCACTTTAAAAGTGAGAAATTGGAAACTGGTAGACTATTGGATTAAAAACTATATTTATGAAAACAAATATTTATGAGTCAGGCACTCCCTGTATTCTCTCATATTATCCTCACCATGTATCTGTGAGGTAAGGAGTAATGTAGTCTTATTAACGTAGGAGGGCACATGTGTGAATCATTATAGAAATCGACCACCAATAATCAAGGTACTGCAATTAGTTTCATTTGTTTGTCTGTTTTAGAATTATACATAATTCTGAATGTGAGGTTGGGTGATACTCAGGTATAAGAAATATTCCTTTTTTTTTTGGAAAAGTAGAAAGAAAGTGGGCAGCAGAAGGGAGAATATTAAAGTCAGAAGAATTCAGAAAAGTAGCACCAAAAAACTACGAAACAAAACTACGGCTTTAAATTCTTCCTTTTTAAATCAACTTAGATTTTAGAGTTGAGGGGTGTATTAAGATATAATCCATCAATTTTTTTTTTATAAAGGCAGACAGAGGAAAATTCAGTTAAGTTTACAAAAGCTTGTCTTAAAGTAATTAATACTCCTAAAATCTAGGAAACATAAAGGGAAAAGCACACACTCATACACACACACACACACACACACACACACACACACTCACTCACTCACTCACTCACTCCGAGTAAAGAAGCAAATGAAGTATGACAAGATCTATCCTGTGCAAAATAAGCACAAGTCTTACTGAAATGCTCAGTTTACAATTAATGTTGAAAAAATCTTTTCAGTGATAAGTCAGTTGTCAAAACACTAATAAAGCACAGTCTAAGAGAATATGGTAATTAAAAGATGACAAATACAATCACTTATGTCTTCTCTGGCTCTTTTCTATCCCTGTTCAACTACACGGCTTTCCTTGCAAAAGGGAGCTCTGAAGGCAATAAGAATAATTGCTGCAAATTTCCATGTAAGATTAAAACCTTAAATTATTAAAGTTACCCATTTATGTGATCTACATTTATCATTTATTGTTCCTGCTTTGTTGAGGGAGAGCTGGAGGAAGAAACTAGATTCAAATGGTGGAAACGTGTGCGTTTCTACATCGGATATGTAAGGGCTCGTTTTGCCAAATTCTTGACACTTCTGAACCGCAGGCAATGCCACACATTTAATCTCTACCTATGTGTGATTTTCCCCATGAAATTACTTATATTAGACTACTGCCCAATTGTTCTTGCATCTTGCCACAAACTTTTTAAAAAATATTTTTCCTATGCAAAATAATAAAAAAGCTGTATCTGACAAAGGCTGAAGGCTTTTTGTTGGGAGGATTAACACTCCAAATAGCCAAAGATGTGACAGGTAACATTAACAGTTGGGAATGAAAATACTATTCCATTTTGTTTATATTAGTTCTGCTTCCCCTGAAAATCTTATTTCTGCTGATAACTACAAAACCATTCAGCACCTAACTACACTAAATACAGTGTAGTTAACTGATTTAACAATTTTGCACATTTTTTCATTGAAAACATTATTCTGGGGTCTGTATGATGATAAAGATACATAAAAAAATCTCAGTAGACAACCATTGCTCTGAGATTATCAAATGCAGTGATTAGACTTGTAGAGGCTCTCCTTTTAAAGGGTATATTTGATATTGAAGCTGTAAAAGTATTTAAGGAAACTAGGAAAATAAATTTTACTCTGCCTGACAAGTTTTTAGAACGACCGTAATTAGTACACTTTTTATCTTGAGCAGTGTACTCTCCCTTACAAAGTACTTTGCTTTCTGCTTCCTCTCCCTCCCTCCTTTTGCTGGATGGATCCCTGCTCATCATTTTGTCTCTACTTAGACATCTCTTTTTCCTGGAAGTCATCAGTGGCACCCCACTTCTTAAGCTCCAGGGGGCCCCGCACTCTCCCAGCCCTAGGGTGCAATGTCTGTATTCATCACCTGAGTATAAACCTCAAAAGGATGGGACCCAGTCTACCCCAGGGAGCATTATATTCTCTGTATCTACAAGAGTATTTGGTCCACAGCTGGTGCTCAATCAACACTGACTGAATTAAAATGTCTCACTGAATTCCCAGGACAGCACTATGAGATTTACAGATGCCCAAGAAGATGAGGCAATTTGATAGCATCACACAGGAAAGGCGTATCATTTTTTCACTCTTCCGATGTCCCTTCCCAGTCTCCCTCTGCCTTCCATCTTAGCTCAACAGAGCTGCAAATGAATACAAAGCATGAAAGGGGCTATTTATTCATTTCTTCTTAGTTTACCCTGAAGTTATCTAGTAATCTTTCCTTTTTACACATGGTTATTATCAGTATGGTCTCTATATAATTTGCAAATCTTCTATCTGGAAAAGTTGAATTCAGGTCAACTGTTTCTCTAACAGATTTGTCTTTAGTGCCTCAAGAAACTTCTGGAATTAAGTAAAACTTCAATGTAATGTTTACTTAAAAACTGAATGACCTGCTTTTGATATAAACTGTTAAATAAAAACAATTTCTACAGCTGAATTGGTATAAGGATTAAATGACAGCATTCAGCTTTTGATATAAATTATTAAATAAAAACAACTTCTACAGATGAATTGGTATAAGGATTAAATGACAGCATTCAGGGGATCAATTATTTTCTCTCTTAACTATCTCTTCATCACAGCTATAAAATTATGTTTTACAATCTGTTCTTATTTCTTCCAACACAATATAGAATCCCTCTTTATAATTTTGAATTTCCTTGATTCTTTTACTCTTTCCCCAGATATATTACCTGTTCTAGGCTTGAAAAGCTGAATTTTACAAACTTTTAAAGGCAGCTTTATCACTAAAAATTAGTAGCGTCATCTTTAAATTCAAATAATCAAAGTAAATAAATTGATTTCTTAGGACATAAATTCTTACATTTTTAACATTATTTCTGTAGATCCATGGTAGTACCTTTCCATCAAATGTCATTCTTATGCTGTCTTATTAAGCCCAGGGGTTCACAAAGTCAGTAAGTGCTACCTAAAATATCACCTATCTATTTCTAAAACCTGATCTAAGTAATGGGGAAAAACCCCAATGGGCAAAAAACCTAAAAATCATAAAGAAAATAGCAATATGTTTGCACACATGTTTTGCTGCATATTTCTCTTTACCTAGGGGCTCTACTATGGATTGAATATTTGTGTCCCCCCAGTATTCATACACTGAAGCCCTAATGTGATGCTATTTGAAGGTGAGTTTTGGGGAGGTAATTAGGTCATGACAGTGGAGCCCATGTGAGATACGTGTCCTTATAAGAGGGAGAGAGGTAGCCTTTTCTCTCTCTCACAGAGGAGATGGCCATCCATAAACCAGGGAGAGGGCCTTACTAAGAACCCAACCATGCTGGCGCCCTGACCTCAGACCTCCAGCCTCTGGAAATGTGAGTAATGAGTGTGAGAGATAGCAGCCTAAATTAAGATAGGTATCAGACCTTAGAGGATCATTTTCTTTTAATTCCATTCTTCTACCAAACTTCAGGTTAAAAAAAGTTTAGGATCTACTTAGTACTTACACAGAATAGAACTAGAAACGGAAGCGGTTGATAGGGAATCAGATAGAAAAAACAGGGTTGTGCATGCATTATTTAGCTTAGTTTAAATTACAATATGGTATAGTACAAAGAACTAAATACTTTTTTTTCCCATTCATCAATAAAAAATAAGTTATGATTTTTTCAAATTGCAATTTCAGGTTATATTAGGGTCTCTGTCTCCAGAAGAATGTAGACAACACTGAGAAATATCTATGTTCCAGGCATGTGGTAGGCTTTACAATATTGACTAAAGAAACATATACTTAGCCCTACAATTTTACTTATTCATGTTCAAACATTCAGAGGCACTCAGATCCATAGAATTCCAATAAGTTAACAGATAACTGTATCCTTTTCATAAAAACAACAATTCACAACACTCAATAAATGAATCAGTCCACAAAACATGGATTCAACTCTCCATTTGTAATTATGGGGTTATTTTTACAACCACAAACAAACAAAAATGTAGGCCATACAATATACTCTTTCTGACTCTTATAAGTGAAATAGACCAGCTAGAAGCATCCTACCAGTTGAAGACTGCCCTAAATTAGGACACTGACAGATACAGGAAAAGAATTATTCATTCCTGTAAAGTTTCTACTGGTTCTACTTTTAGGCTCTAGGAAGGAAATTAAAAGATACCCGTCTGGAGACCTTTCTCTCTCATTCTTTTGAAACTCTCTGATACAATCTTAACCTCCATAAAGCACTGATTATCTAATTTTATCAAACATAATAGTGACTGGGCCACTAAAATAAATATTACAATGAGACTGTTACTGGTGTAATAATGATTATGAATCACACGGTTGGGTTGTTTCCATTGAAAATGTCCTATTTACAGGAGTAAAGTTCATTGAGCACCGTTATTAATCAAGATAGGTCAGGATTATAGCTTCTAACTTTAAAAAAATACTAAAAATAATAAATGAGCTTCAAATATAGATAAATTATTTCACATATTAGAAAGCAGAAGGACTTAAATAGGTTAACATATTCTCTTTAATGTTAAAAATTGCTTGAAAATATTCTAAATAATTAAACTATAAAATGATATTGAACGAATTGGGGAAACTATTTTTTAACATTATAGCATGTTTGACCTTTTGTCAAGAGCTATATGTTTAACTATTCTGTCCTGGTGTTTTTAATGCTTTCAATGAAATTATCACAACCTATTAGGAAGGTATTTCATAAGCAAAACTGTGTGTGCGCTGGCAGCATGGGGTTATGGATTTGAGAGGAAGGAAGTAAAGAGGCAGAGACACTTACATTTGCTAAATTCCTATTAATTTTACTCTTCATTGCTATTTTAATAGCTAAATTAAAATAAGTCGAGTTGTTTTGAGAATCAATATTCCAATGAGAATAAAAGCTATTTCAGGACACCTTCCCTTGAAAACTTAATAACTACAAATTGAATACATAGAACACTATTTGATTTCCTAGAATTACTACTAACAACTAAAGAAAAAAGAACGGTAATGTAATTATTTAAAAACTATGCTAAAAGCTTAAATATAATTTTTAAATTAACTGTAAAATTACTGGAAATATCTATATAGGGAATGTTGTACAACAGCCCTGAAAAGAATAACATGCCATTTTCCAGCTTTAACATAAATAAACGTTTTGACAAAAAATATGTACAAACATGTTCATGGGCAAAATAAAGTTCATTAGTTTTTCACATGTTTATCTAACACAACAGTTATAGAAGTTAAACAACATGCTAAATGATTAAAAAGTACAGAAATCAGGTCTCCAAACACAAATGACAAATCTCAGAACTTTCTGGGGGCAAACATTTATATATACATACATATATATATATATATAAATATATATAACTATTTTTTTGGTTTTGGACTATTCATATTTTCTATTTATTATGTCAATGTTATTAATCTATATTTTTCAAAAAACATGGTCAAATAAAATAACCAAATATTTGACCCCCACTATTTTGTAATTTTATGAGTGGTTTCAGTTTTTATTAAATTTTTGAGAAAATAGCAACAATAATAGAGCATTAGTTTTTTAATTGAATATTTTCTTTTTTTTTCATCTTTATTGGAGTAGAATTGCTTTACAATGGTGTGTTAGTTTCTGCTTTATAACAAAGTGAATCAGTTATACATATACATATATTCCTATATCTCTTCCCTCTTGCGTCTCCCTCCCTCCCACCCTCCCTATCCCCCCCATCCAGGTGGTCACAAAGCACTGAGCTGATCTCCCTGTGCTATGCGGCTGCTTCCCACTAGCTATCTATTTTACGTTTGGTAGTGTATATATGTCCATGTCTCTCTCTCACTTCTTCCCAGCTTACCCTTCCCCCTCCCCATATCCTCAAGTCCATTCTCTAGTAATATTTTGTCTTTCGATGATCTTTTTTTTTAATTTTGCCTTTTTCTATGTTTTTAAATTTTTGAGTGAATACTCTTTTTTTTTTAAACAAAAGCAGTTAATAATTTACCCCAAATAAAACTTTAGGCATAAATCCATAAAGGTTTGATATATAGAGCTCCAGGTTTCATAATCTTTTCAACGATTGTTCAAATTCTGAGTTTTTATTCCTCTAATGATGGATTGAAGACATATTCTTAAATACCAAATATTTTTTGAGGGGTGGTAATGGCAATCTGTACATTTTCAAAATTTATTTCTAGTATCATAATATTCTTATTCTTGAGGTACAAATATATGACCAGTATAATATCTGATTTATAATCTATCCATTCTTTTTCTTTGTGACTTAATAAACGATCAAATGTAGATACATTCTCTGGTTTTTATGTCATATAAATAGATTAATTTTATTTTATTTTATTTTATTTTTTTGCGGTACGCGGGCCTCTCACTGTTGTGGCCTCTCCCGGTGCGGAGCACAGGCTCCGGAGCGCAGACTAAGCGGCCACGGCTCACGCCCAGCTGCTCCGCGGCATGTGGGATCTTCCTGGACTGGGGCACGAACCCATGTCCCCTGCATCGGCAGGCGGACTCTCAACCACTGTGCCACCAGGGAAGACCCAGATTAATTTTTATTGTAATAATATTACTTTTCCTTTCTATATCCTTGATTTATTATATATTAATATTGGTACATTAACTTTTTTATCCACAATTAATTTTTATAAAAGCTCCTTGTATGATACCTTTTTTGATGTATGTATTATATGCCAATTAGCATCTAAACTTTGTGACTCATACATATTACTTATAAACACTGATTTGGTAATATAAAGTGATATTCTTTCTCCTTTTTATTGCTTTTATGTTTTTTATTTTTAAGTTATTATTCATTCATTCAAGAAATAATTTTGAGTGCCTACTATGTTCCAGACACTCTTCTAGGTGGTGTGAATTCAACAGTGAATAGTACAGTCAAAAATTCCTGGTCTCCTGGGGCTTATGTTTGATGATTCCTATCTTCTTTCTTCTTGCTGCTTTGTTTGATTAAATTTGTCTAATCATAATGGTTTTTTGTAAGTCTTTCCATAGTATGTTGTTTTGTCATTTTAATAGATATATCTATTAAATAATATACATATATATACTTATGCATGTATTATTTAATTTTTAAACACATTTTGACGAACTTTTTCACTTCAGAGAAGTTTTAAATTGCTTGCATACAAATCATTTACAATCCATGCTGTGTTAACGTATATCTCTGCTCTTGCATTACTCATTGTGTTTCCTGTTTTATGAAATATGAATACTATTTTGCTTGCTTCTAATCACTAGTATTAAGTGAAGGCTTTAAGGATATTCAATTCTACTGCTTTTTAAGGACACATGTGAGGAACCCATATTCCTCTAAATATTATGAACAATAAAATCAACTCTCCCCTGAACCCCTATCTTAGGCACTGTGATAGGTTATTTTCCTTCTTCCAAATTTACACAGCAAACACCTAGTTTTGAGTCTTAGATAAGGTGATCTGGAATTCCAGATTTAAAGTTTCATTTCTATATCATTATATCTTCAGTTTGAAGCTTTCTATCCAGAAAGTTTTCATTTTGTATTTAACATACACCCAATGGATACCAAAATCCAAGGATGTTCAAGTCCCTTGCATAGGCAATATTTGCAAATAACCTGTGCACATCCTCCCATATTCTTTAAATCATCTCTAGATGACTTATAATATCTAATTATAGTCTAAATCTATGCAAATAGTTGCTGGAATTCAGAAAATTCAAGGTTTGCTTTTTGGAACTTTCTGGAAATTTTTTTTCTGAATATTTTCAAACCATGGTTGGTTGAATCTGTGGATGCGGAGGGCTGACTGCAGTTTTTTTTTTTTTTATACATCTTTATTGGAGTATAATTGCTTTACAATGGTGTGTTAGTTTCTGCTTTATAACAAAGTAAATCAGTTATACATATACATATGTTCCCATATCTCTTCCCTCTTGCGTTTCCCTCCCTCCCACCCTCCCTATTCCACCCCTCTAGGTGGTCACAAAGCACCAAGCTGATCTCCCTGTGCTATGTAGCTGCTTCCCACTAGCTATCTATTTTACGTTTGGTAGTGTATATATGTCCATGCCTCTCTCTCGCTTTGTCACAGCTTCCCCTCCCCCCTCCCCATATCCTCAAGTCCATTCTCTAGTAGGTCTGTGTCTTTACTCCTATCTTACCCTTAGGTTCTTCATGACATTTTTTTTTTCTTAAATTCCATATATATGTGTTAGCATACGGTATTTGTCTTTCTCTTTCTGACTTACTTCACTCTGTATGACAGACTCTAGGTCTATCCACCTCATTACAAATAGCTCAATTTCATTTCTTTTTATGGCTGAGTAATATTCCATTATATATATGTGCCATATCTTCTTTATCCATTCATCCGATGATGGACACTTAGATCACTCCCTAACACCATACACAAAAATAAGCTCAAAATGGATTAAAGACCTAAATGTAAGGCCTGAAACTATCAAACTCTTAGAGGAAAACATAGGCAGAACACTCTATGACATAAATCACAGCAAGATCCTTTTTGACCCCCTTCCTAGAGAAATGGAAATAAAAACAAAAATAAACAAATGGGACCTAATGAAACTTCAAAGCTTTTGCACAGCAAAGGAAACCATAAACAAGACCAAAAGACAACCCTCAGAATGGGAGAAAATATTTGCAAATGAAGCAACTGACAAAGGATTAATCTCCAAAATTTATAAGCAGCTCATGCAGCTCAATAACAAAAAAACAACCCAATCCAAAAATGGGCAGAAGACCTAAGGAGACATTTCTCCAAAGAAGATATACAGATGCCAACAAACACATGAAAGAATGCTCAACATCATTAATCATTAGAGAAATGCAAATCAAAACTGCAATGAGATATCATCTCACACCGGTCAGAATGGCCATCATCAAAATATCTAGAAACAATAAATGCTGAAGAGGGTGTGGAGAAAAGAGAACACTCTTGCACTGCTGGTGGGAATGTGAATTGGTACAGCCACTATGGAGAACAGTATGGAGGTTCCTTGAAAAACTACAAATAGAACTACCATATGACCCAGCAATCCCACTACTGGGCATATACCCTGAGAAAACCATAATTCAAAAAGAGTCATGTACCAAAATGTTCATTGCAGCTCTCTTTACAAGAACCCGGAGATGGAAACAACCTGACTGTAGTTTTAAATGTTCTAGAAAAGTATGGAAGTAGAGCTCCTCTTCTATGCCAAAGCCAGTTTGTGAGAAGATTTAAAATTAGGTCGACTCACATGTGCAGGGATTGACACAGGGTAATGGAATGGTGGCACAGACACCAGCTCAGCAAATCTATTAATGTGTTTGCCTCGCATTGCATTTCATCTAGCAATTGTTTATTGAGCAGTTACTACAGCCTACACTGGTTCTTGATTAGAAAATGTGATTGTAAGCAAGCCAAGGTCCTTTCCCTTACAGAGATAATATTGTACTGGAGAAGACAGGTATTAAATGAATAAACAAAGTTCACACAAGATAAACATTGCAAAGCAAAGATACATGTTATAAAGCCAAGTAAAACAGAATAGGTGTTAGAGAGAAACTCGGGATACTTTGAAGTGACCAGCCAAAGCTGCTCCGAGGGGTGATATTTGAATGGGGAGTCACTGAGGTGGAGGGAGGCTTATGCAGATCAGCAGACAGAGCCACGTAGTGTGAGGTCATGAGGCAGGAAAAAGCTCATCTCTGAGTAACTGCAAGAAGGCTGAAGTGCCTGGTGTAGTGGGGACAGAAGAAATGAGGTCAGAGGGACAGGCACCACTCCATTTGTGAAGGGCGTCCTGACAATGAAAGGAGTTTGGACGTTGCTCAGAGGGGAAAGTTAAATTATTAAAATAATTTTAGAAAGAGAACTGTCAGAGTCGGATATAAGTTATTTAAACGATCACTGTCTCCTAACTCCTACTTAGATCCCCTGTACATAACATATTCTCCCGGCTGGAGTAATCTTATTAACAAAACCAGCAGTAGTACTAGGAAAGGGGGAGGGGGCTAAGTACAGTCTTCCTCAGGATTTCTGAAATCACTAGCAAAATGAATCTAGTCTCGTAGAAAAAGATAAGGCATCATCACTTTCCTCTCTCCCTCCCTCTCATCTCCTATCCTAGTTGTCTGTTGGCCAAATTCAAGGAGAAGCTTGAGGACAAGGAAGTCCCTGGAATCCACAGAAGTCAACTCCTGGCCAGCTATCAGGGTAAAAATAATAAACAGTGGATCTGGGATAATAAATGGAAGATATCTACAACTCAGATTAAGGTGGTGGACTTTGCATGAACAAATATCAAGATTTATTATATAGCTGAAATAATTAAGGGCCACTGGTTCATGAACAAACAGCACAAACTCCAAAATAAGGAAAAAATTGTGAAATAAATTTTAAAAAATAAAGAAAATGATTAAAAATTTAAAAAATTAAAAATAACAACAAAAAACCCCCCAAAAAGTAAATTGTGTCTACAGTAGCCATTTTAAAATGTAAGAGTACAGGTTCTGAATCTTTTTCTATGTATTTTATTAAAGATTTTATTATGAATTACTTCAAATGTACAAATAAGGACTAGAAATGATATATGTGCATCTAAAACAGTATGCTGAAGAGGAATAATTAACGAAAGGTTTACCATGAAGAGAGGTAACTTGGCTCAATAAAAATAACTTATAGAATTTCCAGTTCTCATTCTGCGCAGGTAATGAACTGAGAATCTCCAATAACAGAACAACTATCATGGAAGGTGACATCATAAAAGGAAAACGGTCTTCACATAATCTTGCTTCATGCAAATAGATAATCCAAATGGCACTGAAAGCTGTAAAATTTTAAAATTCCTTCTCTATACTTTTAATAGATAAATTCGTCTTTACCTTCTTTTTATTAACTTTCATTTTCCTATTCTTAAATGCAATTTTGTATTACCTCTTGTTTGATATCCAACTCCTTTCTTACATATACCACATAATAAGATTTTTGACATCTTAAGTCAGATTGAGCATATGTTAATGTCATCTCAGATTTTGATGTCATCAATGAAAACCAATTGCTGTAGTGGTTAAAAGTGGATAGTTACAAACATACCAATGAGCAGAATGGTGAAATAGGAACGTAAAATATTTTTGTATTAAGTTTACTTATTTTCTATTTAAGCCAGAGAAACAAATATGCATGCATATACTAGAGAAATGAAAGTTCTATTTCTTCCATAGTCTCTTCTGAATCTTTCAGACTTTCTGGGTCAGCAGCTCATAATGTGTATTGGGTCAACATTGCATAAAAATGATCTGGAGGGTAATTCTGCAATGTGACAATCCGTATTTTAAACCCTGTATGCCTAGAATGGTTCCTGGCACAAATTGAAAGGTTCAATAAATGGTTATTGAATGGGTGATGATATCAATGATCAGAGAAGTATTCTGAGGCAAAATGAAGTTATAACTTTTCTAGAAATCTTCTGAAGCTTTAGCCAAGCCAAATATCCTCAAAGGGTAAAGAATTTTTTTACTGTATAGTTTTATTTCCTTTGTTTCACAGAATCTCAATTGCATACTTTTTGAGAGTGAAGTTACAGTCCTAATAATGTGAATGATATGCTTTCTTTGTTAGGGAGTTGTTTTAAGAGGAAATGATAGGCATGAAATAACACAAAATGATATATGAGAACGAACTTACTGTACAGAAGAAGGTTAAAGAACATATCCTGAGGAACTTATCAGCAATACTTAAATCTGCAATAAGAACATAAACATCTGTGCCTGTGGTATTTTTCAGCCTGGGAACATTCAGGTGACACAAGGATAGGCTGGGCTAAGACCTCACCAAGCCTCTATGTGCCAAAGAGATGGAAGTTCTCTGACTCACAGCTGATGTGATGAGTTCCTTATGGGTGTCTTCAAAGCAAAAATTGTACTGGACAAAGGTAAACAGGAAAGGAAGGCTATTGCAATAGTGGAGAGAGGGAAAAACTCAGTTTGAGCTCTACGTCCTGCAAGGGTGGGTGGCGCAGGGCTGGATCTTAGGCCACCTGTGTTTGCTAATTGACTTTACACAGAGGAAAAGTAAACTTTCTCCTATCTTCATCACTGGAGGTAATTTTCCAACTTGCAATGAGGGGCCCATCAAAGTTAGCTTCTGCTCTCCCATCTGAAACTGGGAGATTGGGGCGCTACTGCCCTTGCCGTTTTCAGTTCAGAGGTGGCTCCCAGGCACTTGAAGGAAGGTCCTGGATTGCAAAACAGGCAAAGGCCAGTTTTAGAAAATTTACATCTAAAAGGGACAGAGAAAGGATTTATAATTACAAGTGTTCTAAAGTAAATACTCTGAGAACAAGGAGACTAGGGGCCTAGAGTCAGGAAGGAAGCTGTCTAAAGTCAGGCTGAGGGGAATAGTGAAGACCATATGGGTCAGTTCCTAAGAAATAACCTGGTTAATACCCTGCTTAGTATCCACGTCCTCTTCATAGGAGAATTATTTATCTGTATCCCCTAAGTTACGAGTTTGTGTAGAGAACCAAAACTTAACTTCTCATAAAAATGTGTATAAAAATGGCCACTTATTAAGTTCTCCATTCATTCTTTTCTGCTTTTTTAACCCTAGAGTCTCTCTTTTTTTTTTTTTTTTTTTGCGGTACGCGGGCCTCACTGTTGCGGCCTCTCCCATGGCGGAGCACAGGCTGCGGACGCGCAGGCTCAGCGGCCATGGCTCACGGGCCCAGCCGCTCCGCGGCATGTGGGATCTTCCCGGACCCGGGCACGAAACTGTGTCCCCTGCATCGGGAGGTGGACTCTCAACCACTGCGCCACCAGGGAAGCCCCCTAGAGTCTCTTTTGCCTTTCACATCCATCATATTGTATTAGTCAGTTATTCACTGATTATAATGCAAATAGAATGCAAATTGACTATAAAATGAAATTGTGAGCATTTACTAGCCTTGTTATGGTGATCATTTCACAATGTATACAAACATTGAATTTTTATGTTGTATACCTGAAACTAACATAATCTGATACGTCAATTATATCTCAATCTAAAAAAAAATTAGCAAAATTAGAGGAGTGTCAGGAGTATCACTCAAAAGGCTTTCTTCTGAAAGAAATTTAAAAAAATGAAATTGCAAATTTTACTATAGATAGTGGCCTTCCTAAAGTAAATGACACTGTTGTGGAAGAGTTCAAATCACACACACACAAATGGTTAGACCAATTCTAATGAAGAAAAATTGACAGGAAGGATAACTCAAGAGGCATTTCAAAATAAAAGTATTTGAATAACCAACAGACTTCACTGGAACAACTGACAGTGCTCTTAAACTATTGTTAAAATGTCTTTCCTTGTGATGCTGCTGCAAAAGCAGAATGAAACATGCTCTCAAACAATGTTATGGGAAGAATCGTGTCAAAATTTGGCAGAAAATTAATTTGAAAAATTAGAGTATAGCTGCAAATACAAAGTTCTGTTATAAATAAAAATAAACATTTCTTAATTTGTTTTATTTTTCTAGACAAAGTTCTAATGGATTCTCTTTTCCATTTAATTATGCCTTGTTGTTTCCTATCGTAAGTAAATACACATTAATGAACTTTCCTCACAGACAAGTTACCTTCAATATCTTTTTTATACAAATTCCTCATTTCTGGCCTCAGGTTTCCACTTCAGAATTGGCATCTCCATCTCCCTCTGTCCACTACTCTCTTAAATTTAATAGTGGTCCTGCTTTTTGTGCACTGAATTGGCCCTTTACTAATAAGTCTGGTTTAGTTCTCCTGAAATGTGTGTTACTCTTTTTTCTTCATGACTTTGGTCCCCCCTCCAAATCCTAACCTATTAGGCATATAACAGATGCCATACTTCCTAGAAAAAAATAATATATTTGGTAAGTATTATTTTTGAAGCAATGTCAAAAGGAAGGGTTCTACACCTTCTTCCTACCTGTGTGGCCTTTTAGCATTCTGAGGTTGAAGGAAAGTACTAGTGTCCCAAAATTTGAAGGAAAACATGTATGAACAAGACATGGCCCTAGACCCTCTGAGACTAATAATCACTGCCTCCCCCAAAGGCAATCACAATACCTGTGCCTCTGCCCTCACCCTCGTGTCTATGGTGATACAGAAATAGCAAATGCCTTGTAGGTCTCCACACAAGCTCTACGTGCTCTTCTCTGAGCTTTTAATTCTTCATACACACACACACCCTATTCCCCATTCCCCTGACTCACTCTCATTCATAATTCAAATCCACCGGGACCCTATCTCCGACCCACAGAAGGTCACTGTGCAGCCTCTGAAATATGTGCATTTTCAGGTAGCACCTTGAACCTCTGAGCCTCACAAGGTACCTGACACACAGCAGGTAACTAATTATTGTGCTCATCCAACAAACATCCTTAACAGCAACAGTGACACGCAGCACATCCTTTGAAATACGAAAACAAGAGCCAGACTAGGTTGGTAAAAAGAGATGCTTTGAGAAGAAATAAAAATTGGCCATACGAATAACACAAATACAATTTTCCCAGTAGCGACTCATTATAGTTCCTCCTTGCTCTGTGTCAAAATCTGTCCCCTGCTTAAAATTCTCGTTGTGTTTGTGTAGAGAGGAGTGGGTGGGAATGGAAAGGGTTATTTCCAGTAATATTAGTTTAAACTACACACCATGTACAGCATGAATAGGCACAAGGAAGTCATGGTTGAAATCCACCTGATGTATTGAAAAGACATCAAGAATTCTCTAGTGATAGCTTAGATCAATAATCACTTAATCATTTAGATATGTGAGCTACCCAAGGATTAGGAATGAGGTGTCTGGCCCAATTTCTTGTGGGTCAGAATATTGGAAAGAAGCAATAAGTAAAACATAACTGTTCTGTTGGAATAGCTAGGAAGAAAGAATGTTCCCCTTTGAAATAAAAGATGACTCAAACTTCGGGTGAAATGTGCTTTTCCCCAGACAATACTCCTCAGATAAACAGATACACTGAACCATTTGCCTGTCTACCGTATTTGCTAATACAGTATTCTTAAGACCATCATTTAAGTATGTGAAAGAACTTCCCTGAATATTTATACACATAGCTCTTCAAAGACAGATGTTAAGCCTTCTAGTTATTATCTCCTAATGTGCATACAACGTATTCGGCACTTACTTTGATATGTTTGGGATGCATTCATGCCTTCTAGGTAAAGCATGTGCTATTCAATTTAGAGGCCTTAAACATGCGCCCAGTGTTTTTGAGAGCTAATTAAAACTTCATTATTAGTACAACAGCCGTATCACATTACTGGCTTGATAAGAAACCTAATAACTGATAGTGTCTATCTACATCTTTCAACTGACACATAATTAAGTTGTGTGGAACCCACTGCCCTCTGGAATCTCTTTTTAACAAGAAAACAAAATAAGAACAGTAAGTGTGAAGTGCAGGGTTGATCTATGTTAAAGTGGAGGCAAAGCCTGGATTCTGTCACAGATTTTCAAAGTTTTAAACTTTCCTTTTCAGTCAGAAACATAATTATATTTGAAACACTTATTTTACAAAATTTACTTTTTTCGAAGTGTGTACATAGAGTTACCTTTTATTCTCTTGTGATAGTTGTTTTCATACAGATGGATGACATACCTTTCAATGAAGTATTCAATAAATAAAAAATGAACCTAATAATTTAACCTGCCCAAAGGGGAAGAGAGATAAGTACTAATATAATTAACTCTATTTTTTTTAATTGATAAATCCTTAACAGTTGCTTTTTAATATAAGTTGGCATCCTCCCATCAGGCAACGTTGCTTCCAGGCAATTTTCACACAGACATCACATTGTGTGTTATGGGAGTGGCAATAAACTTTAATATTGTTGAGAACAAAGCATAATTAGGAAAGACATTTTGGGGGGAACAGCAATATGTGATGAATCAAGTTGCAAAGCAAAAGAGTTACAGTGTGTTGTTTAAATTTATTTATGCTGATAAAACTTAGAAGAAAACTATCCTACATTTCTCACAGTTTCTCCATGCAAATAGATTACTGTTATTGACTTAGGATAATTTTAATTAAATCATAAATTATATTAATTATAGCCCAAATACACCCATGTCAGCTACTTAATTGTAAATATTATAATAAGAATAGGGATATCAAAGGTTAAAGTGATTGTCATGGAAACATAACCCAGAAAAGGGAAATCAAATCAGAAAATATTTCTCAGCAAATGTTCCTCAAGTCCTTGCCTCAAAATACAACAACTTTGTTGACTGTGCCCAAAATACAGTAACTTTTCTTACCTGTAACTATTTATATTAGCCTATCTTTGATGACTGAGCTAAAGTAGCTGTTTATGAAGTGACATGAGTAAACAAAATTAGTAAGCAGGAATTAAATAGCCCTATTATTTAATTGCAAAGACACATACTAGAATTACCTAACAATTAAGGTTTGGGATTTTCATTTCCTATTGCAGATTTTACTTTCATCTTGGACTGTCCTTGCACTTGTGCATGTACTTAAGGCATATTAGCCTGAAGCCATTCCAATTTTTATCATTAAGAAAGTTAAAGAGGTAGATGGAAAACTATCAGGGGAAGACACTAGAATTATATGAAAAGTAGCATTAAATTCATTACATAAAGCATTTTGTTATTATGGTAGGACAGTACCTCAGAATGACAACAGAAATTGGTGGATTTTCTCAGAATTTTATATATATATATATATAGAGAGAGAGAGAGAGAGAGAGAGAAGAAAAGAAGAATAATGTGTTAGTTTGGATCCACTGAGAAGCAGACGCCAAAATAGTATTAATTGTGCAATTTTTTTGGAGGGGGTCATTGTACATCTGGATACAAGGCTTTTGCTAGATTTATGTATTGTGAATGTTTTCTCAATCTGTGTTTTTGTCTTTTCATTTTTGTAAGGGTGTCCTATGAAGAACACTTTACAATTTTATGTATTATACTTCTATCAATTTTTCTACGATTGCTACTATGTTTTGTGTCCTAATAAATTGTTGACAACTCCAAGATGGTGGATATTTTCTCCTATGTATTCTTCTACAAGTTTAAAAATAGCAGTTTCTACCTTTAGGTGTATGATCTATTTTTAGTTAGTTGTTGTATAGAGTGTGAGGTAAAAGTCAATGTTTATTTTCCCCATATGCATATAATTGTCCCAGCACCATTTGTAGAAAGACTATCCTCTTCCTCATTGAATTGTGTTGGTAGCTTTGTTAAAAGTCAACTATCCATATACATGTTTTTTTTCTTTTTGTAGAATCTCAATTTTTTACTCTTTACCTATGCGTCTATGTTTACATCTGTACCACATTGGCTTTATTACTATAGCATTATGGTAATTTTTGAAATTCTTAAAAATCTTTCATTTTTTTTCAAAATAGTTGTACATATTCCAAGCCTTTTGCAGTTACAAGTAAATTTTAAATCATCTTGTAAATTTCTAAAAAAAAACCCAAAAAAGCCTTTTAGAAATATGCTAAGAATACATTGCATCTATAGATTAATTTGTGAAGTATCAATGCATTCACAATAATGTGTCTTTCAATCAATGAAAATGGCATATCTCTTCAGTTAAATATACTTCTATTTCTTACAAAAATATTTTGTAATTTTAAGTGTAATTTTTTATGATATTTTTTACATTGTGTTTAACTATTGGCATTTTAAGTCTTTGATGTTATTTTAAGTGATATTACCTTTGTAAGTTACATTTTGCAAATGTTTGATGCTAGAATATGAAATATTTTTTGTATTAGTCTTGTCTCCTGTTACCTTGCTAAAGTCAGTCATTACTTATAACAGATATTTTAAAAAAGATTAAGGTTTTTTAAGTGGAAAATCATATCATCTATAAATATGGACAGGTTTACTTCTTCTTTCCCAAACTTTATACTTCTATTTATTCTTGTCTTATTGCACTGGCTAGGAGCTCCAGCATAACACTGAATAAAAGTGTCAAATCAAAACAGATGTTCTTTTCTTGTTTATAAATCCTGGGGAAAACACTGTTTTTCACCAGTAAGTATTACCTCAGTGATAGGTTTTCATAGATGCTCTATCAGTTTGCTGTAGTTTCTTTCCAACCCATTTTTTGTTGAGAGTGTTTTATCATTAATAGATGTTCGATTCAGTCAAATGATATGTTTTTACATCTATTGAGATAATTACATATGATGATTTGCATTGATCGATTTGTTTTTTTTTTTTTTTTTTGCGGTATGCGGGCCTCTCACTGTTGTGGCCTCTCCCGTTGTGGAGCACAGGCTGTGACATGCAGGTTCAGCAGCCATGGCTCACGGGCTCAGCTGCTCTGCAGCATGTGGGATCCTCCTGGACCGGGGCACGAACTCGTGTCCCCTGCATCGGCAGGCGGACTCTCAACCACTGCACCACCAGGGAAGCCTGCATTGATCAATTTTTGAATGTTGAACCAACCTTTCTTTCCTAGGATAAATCTTAGTCCTAATGTATTATCTCTATATAAGTATTGCTGGATTTAATTCTTTAATTAATTTTTGTGTCTACATTCATTATAACTATTGATCTGTAATATTCCTTTCTTGTAATTTTTATCTGGCTTTGGTAAATATTATAATGCCCTAAATTGTTGAAAGAGGACTGTAAAGCTATTGAATGACATTATATATCAAGAAAGATACACAGTTTAAAATGTCTAACAATAACCACCAAAAGTGTTAGAGAATTTCAATTCTAAAAAAATAAAAAAAGGAATAAGAACACACTATAACTTCAAATGTAATCTCAAATCAATAGCAAAGAGGGCAAAAAGGAAGGAAGAAAACAGAATTACAAATCTCTTGATACATATAGGTAAGCATTTAGATATTTGTTTAAGGTGGGTCTTGTTTCTTAGATTTGTGTTCCCATTCTCTAACAGTTAACTAATACATTTTTCCTTAATTAGTCTGCAAGGAAATGCTAGCAAGTATTTTACCTTCAAACTATCTTTTGAAACCCTAAATTGCCTAGCTCAGTATTTGGGAAGTGGTATATGCTCAGGAAAGCTTTTTTGATACTTCTCAAGGTTAAATACTTGGTTGGTAAATGTCTAGTAACAAGGGAGGAAAAAAAACAGCATATTTTTTCATTAGGATTATATGTATTATATATTTTCATTCAAGTCTGATAATTCTTCCCTTAATTAACCATCAGTGACTTTTATTGAATCACATTCTGTATTTAATTAGTATTTTTGAATTGAGGCTATTCCTCATTTTACAAGTTAACTGTGGAAATACCTTTCAGACATTTGACTAATACTTCAATTAAAGCATAGAGTCATATGAAAGATATACCTCTTACCTTTAATAATTATCAGTTATTGATAATTATTCATCCCGACTGAATGAACTAGTAGCATGATTATATAGTGGCAAATAAGGATTATAAGCAAATAATTATCAAATGCTTTAATAAAACTCCTCCTTTCACTTTATTTTCTTTAGTTATTTATACCTTTGTTTTAGCAAAAGAAAAAAAGTCACCTTTCAGTACAGTCATAAATGCCTACTATTGAAAGATATTTTTATAGGTTTGAGTATGTAAATTTTTCAGTTACTGATTTTCTTTGAAATCCATGTTCACTGTTCACTTTACACTTTCACATAACTACTGATCTAAAGAAGGGTTTTTCAAGTTATCATACAATTATCTTTTACAAAAAATACATTAAGCAATTAAAAGTTCACTAATATTTCCATATTAAAGATCACTGTATAAGACTGTATGCATTCAATACAATAGCAATAAAGTATAAATCTGCATTCATTAAAGTTTACTCAAGCACAAGAATGAGTATAACACTGGTTTATGTCTGAATCTAAGATAGCTTAATAACTGGAGGTACCAGAATGACCACATTATACCCCAGAGTCTCTGCAATATCACTGTACCATGCAGAGCCATGTGGAGAATGATATGTCTGTACGCATGGCTGCACACAGTACAAGAATATGAGCGCACACGTATGTATCATAGAAGTTTGAATTCCTAGCCAAGTTAGTTTAAGAAAATCTTCAGATAAAAAATGAAAATAGCATCTAATTAATAGCACTTGCTTTAACTTTGAGGGCTCTCTGCAAAGTCTTAGGCAGCCAAGCAACATCATGCCTTTCCCCCAAGGTACAAATACAAATACTATGAAAAATACTAGTTCTCATTCATAAGGAAAATAAATGTGTTGCATTGAGTAGTAGTATTCTCAGATAAGATTCCCAGATGTCATGGGGCATTTGTAGTATTATTGTTACAAGGAAACATGATAAGAAGTGATTCATTATTCTTTCTTCAAGAGATAACACAGTACTATGCAAAAGTGGCCAAAATATACAATTTTTTCACTTTCACTGTCATAGCGAAAGGTCCTGAGATCATGGATTCTCTAATGTTACAAAATCTGAACATGATCTAGGAACATAACGTAAGATTTAAAGTAAAGAATTCATTCAATATATCAAATACTATATTCCTTAATTGTTAAAATACAGAATTAATTACATAGAATAAATGGCTCTAACATGAATGAGTAATCTAAAGAATTGGCAGGGGAAAATGTTCTAGTTTCTGAAGTCTTACCACTGCCATGGACTTTGCACTAGGTCAATTATTTTATCTTTATTTTTCTCAACATTTTAACCGAGAAAATGAGCATGTTAGCCTGTATCCACACGAAGATGCTTCATAGGACGAATTACTAAAAGTGTTGGCAAATGCTTTTTAATTTAAATGGTTACACAATTGCCAACAAATAATAACCCCTTCATTCAAAATTGAATGCCAGAGGTTAACTAATTTGCCAAGGTCTCAAGCATTACTTTTTTTTAATAGATCTTTACTGGAGTATAATTGCTGCACAATACTGTGTTAGTTTCTGTTGTACACCAAAGTGAATCAGCCATACACATACATATGTCCCCATATCCCCTCCCTCTTGCGTCTCCCTCCCATCCTCCCTATCCCACCCCTCTAGGTCATCACAAAGCAGCCAGCTGATCTCCCTCTGCTATGCTGCTGCTTCCCACTAGTTAACTATTTTACATTAGGTAATGTGTATATATGTCGATGCTACTCTCACTTCACTCCAACTTTCCCCTCCCACCCCGTGTCCTCAAGTCCATTCTCTACGTCTATGTCTTTATTCCTACCCTGCAACTAGGTTCACCAATTTTCAGACTGTTAAATACATTTACCTCTTAAATATTTATGAAGCACCAAAGTTCCAGAATTCAGTAAATTATATAAAAGTATTTGCTCTTCATTTGATCAGATGTAATTTTGTTCTTTAGCCATTTCATGTGGGCAGGTGAAGCCATGTTAATACAACCCTGATAACCTTGATAAAAAAGAAATACCAGGGCCATAGAATGTTTGAGCTGCAGTACATGTTTTAAAACAATCTCACTGAATGTTGATAGTCTTCTGATTATAGGCCTTGAATTAGGATATTTTCATAGTTACCCCATGCTTACAGATAGACTCACAGTCTCCAGGTATCAGGAATTTAGGCTTAATTAGAATAATACTAACAATAGCACTTATAATACTACTTTATTCTTTACTAATGGATTTCTATTGATTTTATCAAATAAGCAATTTTATACAATTATTGGGCACTTAAGAAAACAGCTCATTATAAGATAATTGCTAAATTTTTGAGGTTTAAACTATGTGTAAGAAAATAAGAGATTAAAAAAATGTGCAAACAAAGTGAAAATCCACATAATGCAAAAATAAGCAAACAACAAAGAAACAAATTCAGCCCACAATTTTGCCATTTATGGGTGTTCTTTCCATAGTGAGTGTGACAGCCGGCCGCCAAAAAGAAGAGGTACAAAAGCGTGCCACTATACATCACGGTTATTGAACTTCTTTTCATTCGGAGAAGGGTTTTACTGTTGTGGGGTTAATTCTACCCTTAAAGCCCTGGTACATATATTTTAACAGATCTGACCAACAGTATCACACTTGATAATAATGAATTACTGTTTTCTGTTTCAAGAGGTATTTTCCATTTATTTAAACAAATACTCTAAATGAACTTAGATGGTTTATCTAGGTTTAGAAAATACATTTAAATCTAATATAGTTGATTAATATATGTTTACTTGTAAGTTACTTGTAAGTTAAAGAAAATAGAGTATCTTCTCTTCAATCTTCATAGGAATGATTAGAAGACAAAGAGGCGGCATTTTTTCTTTCAAATGAACATGCTCCTATCTCATTTGTGTTCTTGTTGGACTAAGAGGCTGTTGCAGAACTTTCTGACAACCAAGTAACATATGGCAGAGTGCCTGGCACATGGCAGGATCTCTATAAACGGAAACACATTTGTCCCCAGCCCACAAACTCTGTCACCCACAGATCCTTTCCACTGGCTCCTCCTCTTATTCTGCAAAGAGGTTCAACTTTTTTCTAACCTACAAAAAAAAAAAGTTATTTATTTTCCCAGTTTACTTATCTTCTTCTCTCCTTCTCTCTCTCACACACTTTCCATCTCCAATTATTTTTTAAAGTATACTTTATAATCGCACCTTTATATTCTAATTAGTTGTCATCTTCATGAGGGTAGAGACTACATCTCTTTTATCGCTCATTGTTCATTGTGTTCTCTGTTCTATAAAAATGAACTTGATAAGTATTTGTTAATAAATGAACCCTCATCATGTATTTGTACTTATGTGACTTCTCTATGCATTTTTCTATTTAAAATCCTGTTTTTAAGTTTGGCCATGAACCCACCTCTAAAAGCAACCTCAAGTCTCATGTTCTTGCAGTAACTGACTTTCCCTCCTCCTTTTCATGCTAGTTTTCCTAATATTTCTGACTACATTTTTGTTTTGTTTTGTCTTGTTTTAATTTTCTCTTGCATGGTTTCCTAGTTTGACAACTGAATTTAGAGGTTTCCCTTGTATTTATCATTGGCTCTCTCTTCCCTTTCTTTCTATTTCCCCATGGAGTAATCACATATAATATTTTCTTCTTCATTGATTACTCATGGTTTATGGCTCCCATATCTCTATTTTCAGCTCTGCTCTTTCTCCAGAGCTTGAGAATTCAATGTCTATTGGCCTGCTACACACTTTCTAGATAAGCCACTTTCAGTTCAAACCTACGGACTCCCATCTTTTCCTTCTTGTCCTCCGGGCATGAGAAGGTGCAAATTTCTATAGGTTTTCATCCAGCCCTCTCTGCTATTTGCCTTGCCAGTCCCCTATCTCAGGCTCTTCGTATCATTCCCCAAGTTATTTTTTAACTCACCCTGATCCTGACACGTACTTCTATACTTCTATATGCTTTACGCTTCAAAGCTATGAGACAAAAAACCTGTTTTCTAGGGGTATACCTAGAACATAGCTTAGAAAGACTTCAGAAAAAAGGCACGAATTAATAATACATTAAGACAAATAAGTTCTTACTAGAAGAAACAATGAAAGTAATCAGGGGTTTCAAACGTAAATAATAATTTACATTTCTTAAATAATTTCCTTATATTTGTAACTTCTTTATATTTACATTTATAAATACTCAGTCAATAAAGATGTGCATAGTTAACTTGAAAATTTATCTTGGTTTTAAGAAAAGTAAAAGTGGTTGGAGGGATAGGCCTTAAGGGCTTCACATCTATGCCCTGTGGAGGTCAGCACGCCCGAAGACAATGACACTGACAAATGATATGGTGACAATTGCTCAAACTGTAGCTACAAGATACTTGCGTTTTGGAAGACCTTTGAGGAGTTGATGGAAAAGGAAGTTTTCTCAGTTTTCCTCTCTGAGTGATGGTGGTTGCCTGGAGGAGTATGCTAAGGTAGCTTCTGAGGTTGCCTCCAGGCTCAGTAGGAAAAATTGGAATAATCAGACAGTAATATCTACATGGGTACTAGGGATGTGAATGATGGTTGCTTCAATGTGGTAGCACTCTACTGGTTCAAACTAACCTTCTTCAGGCTTCCATGCACTATCACATCCTGATACTTAGTGAATGTTCTCTTTAATTGTGCCGGTTATGATTTTATAGACTGTGGCTTTATTTCCACTTGTTTTTATTCATTTGCTTGATTTTACTTCTCCTTTAGAATTTTCTCTATATTACATATTTTTGCAGAAGGAGCATATACCAAATATTACCATATATTCCATCATTCCATCAAGGTACAGACCTACCTCTGGTTAATTCAATTCTAATACAATCCAATTATGGGATCTTACTCATATATTCATCTTCTCTCTCTCTCTCTCTCTCTCTCTCTCTCTCATATTCCAAACTCCTCTGATCTCTTTGGTATTAGTGCCGCATTTTGCCAATATTCTCTTGACACAAAAGAATTACTTCTGGGCTCATCAATTAAAGTCAACAACATGAAACTGTTTGAATTGCATTTCTATGTGTTTATTTACTTTTACCTCTTATTTGCACGTTTATCCGCACTTTCGAAGAACTAAAGAAAATTTCTGAAAGTAGTCTTCATCTTTTAAAGTTACCTTTGCTGAAGAACTGAGAATTCCTCAGTTCAGGAAATACATGAAAATCTAAGAAAGAAAATCAATTCGGCATCGTTCCATGTATTTCACTTCTTTCTGAAATCTTTACATGTTTGAGTTTCTCAAAGTTCACTGTCATACCTTTCTCATCTCTATTCTTTTTCACTGGTTATGAACATGATTATTATGACTTTAAATACCATCTACATGTTCATGACTCTCAAATTTCTCTGTCTAGTCCCGACTACATACTAGTTCTAGACCTTTCATCTGACCACCCCTTAGGCAGGGACAATCATCTACCCAAATTCACGCTCCCCCTTCCATTGTATAAGGGTGTAGCTGGGCAGTGGCTGACTAACCATACCTACAGATCCAAGCACACCCTTTCACAGAGGTGTGGCCACATGCCTAACTCTCTCAACTGAATGTTAGTGTAAGTGATGTGTATTCCTCCCTGGCCACGGCTTTTAAGAAGTAGGTTTGTCTTTTCCAGTCTATCTTCTTTCAAGCTACTAAGATGGAACTCAAGATAAACCCTGAAAGCTACATCTTGATAATATTGGTATCCAAGGTGACTTCTGAAGTGAATCTTGAATATGTCAGGACTTGACAAGAGTCTCTGAATGACTGGTTGGAATAAAACTGTCACCAGCAAAGCCCACGGACAATTGCCAAGAAATAAACATAGAATCTGGCTAATAAAATAAAATCTAACCTTTTTTTTCTTTTCTTTTCTTTCGTGCCTAGTCTAGTTTCACTTGCTCACATGGTGCCACGTGAAGAGGCCTTGCACCCAGCACTTCAGACCAGAGCTCCTGGTGTGAAAAATGGCTACACCAGTACCTCAGCTCCCCGGGCTGTGTGCGGAATTGCTGCACGTGACACCACAATCCAAGATGGTGGTGGCAGGCTGTGTGCAGAGAGGCTGCGCACGACACCTCAATCCAAGATGGCGGCACCCGGAGCTGTGCCAACCCTGCGAGCTCCACCCTCTCCCCGCTGATGAGATCCCTGTAAAGCAGCCCTCTCTGTGGCCTGTTGGGAGAGGATGCTCTCTAGAGGACAAGCTCGAACCTCTCCATTCTTTTTGCTTGTTTGTTTGTTTTGTTTTTGTGGCGGTACACGGGCCTCTCACCGCTGGGGCCTCTCGCGTTGCGGAGCACAGGCTCTGGACGCGCAGGCTCAGCGGCCATGGCTCACGGGCCCAGCCGCTCCGCGGCATGTGGGATCTTCCCGGACCGGGGCACGAACCCGTGTCCCCTGCATCGGCGGGCGGACTCTCAACCACTGCGCCACCAGGGAAGCCCTCTCCATTCTTTGATCAAAGAATAATATTTTCCTTTGCCTCTAAACCAAACTCGGTCGCTTCTGTTGGCTCAAACTACACCAAGCGGGAGGACCCCTGCTGGGGACCGATTAGGGAAGGTCTATAACAAAACTACCCCCACTTTCCAGGAACCCTGAATTGGACTGCTGGTGGGCATTGCATGTGAAAAAAGAGACACTCTATTCTCACTGAGCAATAATTCATGTGGGGACCCTGCTGCCATTTGCTAACTAATATGTGGCCATATTCCCTTAACTGTTTCACAAGTATCTCAAACTGATAAAGGTCAAGCTTGATTTTTGCCCCTAAACCTGCCCCTCTTCCAGTCTTTCCCACTGCATAAAATAATTTTTATATATTGACTATGTTTCTGGTAATGTTCTAAGTGTATTAAGCATATTTATTCATTTAGTTCTTACAATAACTCTATGAGAGAAGCACTGTTTTTAACCCAGATGTTACAGATGAGGAAGCAGAAATATAAAGACATGAAGTAATATAACAAAGGTCGTTCAGCAGGTAAGCATCAATGACAGGAATCAAATCCAGGGTACTGGCTGCCTGGCCCATTCTCTTCAGCATTTCACTATACTGCCTCTGATCTAGGGCAAGGCTTTTAACCAACAAATATATTATTTTTAAAATAGTTGGAGGAGTTGGAGTCAAGAAAAAAATGGGTAGGAGATGATAAGACTAGAGGTAAAATTAACACATAGAAATATTTTGACCATATGTTAAACAATGCTACAGAGGGAGGTTTAAAAAAATCGCTTTTAGCTACCCAACTCATCCCTAAATTACTTAGTTGACAAAATAAAGAAAGAAAATGGGTTCACAGCATTAATATCATTTCCTGAATGATGAAATAAAAACTACTCTTTCAAGTTTTTAGAATTCTAATATCAGAGAAAATATTTTTCATTTTTGTAGTCAAGAGGATATCAGAGGATCCAATATTCTAGGTAGAGTAAATATCCAGGGCAAAAACCCTAAGGCAGGGGCATTCCTGGAACGTCCTAGGATCAGTGTGTCTGAGTGAGTAGGGGGAGAGTAGTAGTTGAGATAAGAGAAGTAACAGGGAATAGAATCCTATAATCCTATCCTTAGGCAATCATAAGGACATTGGCTCTTAGGCTAAGTGAAATGTTGAACAATTGTAGGGTTCTGAGCACAGAGTAGTTACACGATGTGCTTTATATTTTAAAAGGATAACTCTGGATGTTCTGTTTGCATCTGTCTATATGGGGGCATGGGTGAAATAGAGAAATCTGTTGAAGTTCTTATAATCATCATTCCCAGTCAAACGAGAGAGGCAATACGTAGTTTGATTATAGATCTATTTTCACGGTTAAGTAACAGGATTTTCTAATGGATTGTATATGAGGTGTGAAATGGAGAGAGGACTCAACAATAACTCCAAATGTTTGTCCTGATCACTCAGAGTAGTGGAGTTCACATCAAGGGAGATGGAGAAGGTGAATATATGCTATTTACGTTCAAAAGACCGATTGGGATCTCCAAGGAAGTGAGTAAGCATAGCTGAAAAGAAAAGAAAACCAAGAACTGGGTCCTGGAGCATTCCAACAGTTATAACATTTCCTGGTTACAAGGAAAATCCAACACAGGAGACTGAGAGGGAACAACTAGCTAAGTAGAAGGAAACCCAAGAGCATGTGGTACCTGGAAATCAAAGAAAGTATGTCACAGAGGAGGAAATGTTGAACTCTGTTGAATTATGAAGACTGGTCCAGTACAATGATGATGGAAGGATGACCACTGATGGGATAGTGACAGTGAAAGCCAGCTTGGAGTGGTCTAAGAGAGACTAGAAGAAGAGAACTGAACAGAGCAAGTCAAAACATTTTTGGAGGAATTTTTGCAACAGAGAACAAAGGAGTAGAGCAGTCACTGGTGGGCATCAAGAATAACTTTTTAAAAGTCTAAGGAAATAAAAATATATTAAAATGCTGAAAGATCTGGAGTGAAAATGTGATGAGTGAGAAGGAGGAAAGAGTTTCTAAGGTTGTGTCTCAGAGTACATAACATGGATTGGGACCTAATGCATAAATGGTAGGATTGGCTGTAGATAGAGGCATGGATGTGAAGTCCAGCTCTTTCCATCATGGGGCTGCACCACCCCAGGCTGGCAGCAAGAGAAGCAGAGAGTGCAAGACTCCAGGGGAGCTAATTTGTGGGCCAGGCCTGGGAGTGTTCTACTTGACTGCCCCCCATGTTCCATTGGCTACAGAGTCAAATGGCTACGCCCAACTCAAGGGCGGCCAGGAATTAGGCTGTGTGACAAGGAAAAAAGGGACATGGGTTTAGTGAACAACTAATCATCCTCTCCCACACCTTTAGTTCCTTGATTCCCAAAAAAACATCAATTGTAAGACTTATTACTGATTAAGTAACAGAAATGTAATGAATAAAAGGGAAAAAAGGACACTTACAGTACTACCTACCTTAAGATATATCCTAATTGGATAATGTTAATATGAGGAAATATCTGTTGACTATTGGCTATTCTGAAACAATACGCTCTGCAGTGCCATTTGCTTTTACTTACCTTTAAAGAACTATTCCATTGATAATGTGATTCGAGGAAAGCTTTTGCTTTTGTGTTAAACTCGTTAGCCCAGTTATTCTTTAAAAGAACCTCCTAAATTATAATTAAAGTCAATGATAAATGAGTGCCTTAATATTTAAGCGATCGTAAACATATTAAGTAAATCTCATGTTATTTTTTTGCTCTTGTTACACGACTGGGTTTTCATCAGAGAATTGAGGCTTGGGTTCCAGTTCAAGTATGCATTTAGTAGGGTGAGGGTTAGGGTCAGGAGTGGAGCTGCAGTTGAGTTTAGAGCCAGGGTAGGTGTCAGGTTCAGAGTTAGGGTTAGGGATTAATTTTGATAACTTTTGACTAATTTTGAGATTTTTTGGATTGATATCCTTGGTAACTTTAGGTATGGATGTATAATGCTGTATTGATCTTATGCTGTCAACAAATTTGTTTAAATCCTATTAATCATGGAGACAGATCATGTTCTTTGTGCCCGAATCCCATTTTAGTGATGCTTTTTAAGATAAACCCTGACTCTGTCCTGCTTTTCTTTAAGGTTTGACTTGCTCTTTGTTGAGGAAATTGAAATACATTTCCTAATCTCTGCTGAAGTAAACCTGAAAATCGAATGTAATTTTCTATGAATTGCCTCAAACTTTTACCTTTATGCTCAATCTCAATTGCTTTTAATACCATTTCATGCACAGGTTCTGAATCTACATCCTGTGTCAGCACTTTGGCCTTTCTTCTGAAGGTTTGGGAATCATCTGACATGCAAATGTAAGACCTACGTAGCTTTAAAGAGTTCATCCTTAGAGTAGTGTGCTCACATGATCCCTTCCTCAATGCTGGGCTCTCCCTGGTATTCCAAATGCATCAAGGTTGAAAGGCATTTCTGCTGACATGTGCAACATTACATGAAATAATTGAGGAATAACAAATTGTATCTACATGAGAGACATATTAGATAGTAAATTTAAATGATCATAATAGAAACATCAAAAACTGAAATTGTTACTTATAAATATGACTACCTTTCAGTGATTGATTTTAAATATGGGGTATTTATTTAAAAAACAACAGTTAGCTTAGAATGAATAAAAGAATTTCAGAGTTGGTAGAGAAATTAGAAAATGTTTAGGGCTAGTCCCCTGCAACTAGGTATAAATTTTGTTCTCATTGAGGCATGTTCTTTCTGATATCTGAACAGAATAAATAAATGCAGAGAATCTGTAAATCATATTTGGCTGAAAACCCTCTCCAAGGAACAATAAATATTCCTTTGTCAAGAGAAACCTTTCATTTCTTCCTTGATCGCCCAGTGTAGATCTGGGTGACTTTTCCAGAATAAGATCTAATTGTAATTTATTGTCTTCAGCCCAGGCCCTTCATGTCTCTTCCTACAGATGCTTTCCAAATCCTGAATTATTCTAAGCCAATTTCATGTCTGTCTTATTTCTTTCCACTTTCAAACTTACTCTGACAAGCATGCCTTGTAGGAGTCTTTGAGTTCTTTGTGCCTGAGGGCATATTCACAGTCCAGTACTTTCAGAAAACCGTTGTCGCCCCTTTCACCCTACAAATACTGTGGAACAAAAGTGCTTCTACAGTGTAATATTCTAAATAAATAAGTTTACTTTATTTTTGTAGTATCTTCGAGCAACTGACTACTGTCATCATTTTAATCAGAACCAGTCCTAGGTAACACTGTTGTGTTGATAGGTTGGCTGTGGAGTTTTCCTTGTATCAGGCCTCTTCCTGTCTTCTTTCTTTCTATCTAGCTAGCTAGCTACCTCTCATCTCTATACACTTAAGGGTTCATGTATTTTTTCCTAAAGGTCTGCTATCCATTACTGTCCTTAATTATTTTTGTGCTCGAATTGTCCGGATTTGGCCAATATAAATTTTTTCAAGCTGAGTCTTGCGGCCTTTTTGTCATTAATCTTGTTTCCTTTCATTCTGAAATAAAAAGATGTTTCAAACTCAAGTTGTATGTTACTCGAGCAAAATCATATATAATTTCTCCAGGCAGACCTGATTCCTTTTACAGGGTAATGGGATTAGTAACTAAGGTCTGCACTAGGTGTGCTCACTGTCATAGTGTCATAGTTTCTAGACCCATTCAATAGTCACAGCTAGGAAATACACACACACACACACACACACACACACAAAAGTAGGTAGATAATATATGTATGTGTATATATATATGTAAGTATGTAGATACGTATATGCATATTCACACATATTTTTAAATGGGATTCTTTCTTGTTTTCTTTTTTTTTTTTTTTTTTTGCGGTATACGGGCCTCTCACTGTTGTGGCCTCTCCCGTTGCGGAGCACAGGCTCCGGACGCACAGGCTCAGCGGCCATGGCTCACGGGCCCAGCCGCTCCGCGGCATGTGGGATCTTCCCAGACCGGGGCACGAACCCGTGTCCCCTGCATTGGCAGGCAGACTCCCAACCACTGCGCCACCAGGGAACCGTCTCTTATTCTTTATTTATTTCTTACTTCCTTCATAGTGAGAACCAGGGCTCCCAACAGCCATCAACATATTTACTCATTTGCTCCATCTATAATGTATTTAAATATCTTCAGAATTGCTTCAACCACATATACATGCTTTCTCATTTCTCATTTCTTACACAAAAGTTAGTACATAATAAATGCTCTTTGCAACTTTTCTTTTTTCACTGAACTATGTATCCAGGAAATCCAGCCCATACCAACTCACAGAGATATTTCTCAGTTTCCTTTATGGCCGCAGTGTATTCATTTTGCGAATGTAGCCGAGTTTATTCAACCCATCTCCTGAATGCAGTCATATAGGTAGTTTGCAATATTCTGTCATTTCAATAATGCTGCAATGAATGACCTTGTGTATGTGTGTTTTCATGTTATTGGAACCCTACCTTTAGGGTAAATTCCTAGAAGTGAGATGGTTGGTTTGAAGAGTAAATGCATTTATATCTATTGTATGAGCTCTCTATTCATATGTTTTGCTTCTGTTTCTACATTTCGTCAATTTTAATTGGGGAGACATTTTAGACATGGAAACTTTCTTTGTAACTGTTAACATCTATCATACATAGATGGCAATTATAAGTATAAAATTGAATTAAATTTAGTAGGTTTGGGCATTCATCTTACAAATAGGAAAAACAAACAAACACACAAACATAGGGGTAGCCAAAGACTGGCTTATCTGCCAGTTCCTACGCACATTAGCTGCACACAGTGATGTCTGTTTTATATGCACTCGTCTTTGTTCAAGCCATAGGCAGTGAGAGCCAGACATGATGATTCTTTAGAACTATTCTCTTCATTAGCAAGTACTAGATTGTGCTATACCAGGTACCCATGTGTTAAGTGAGAATAGAGCCCCATGTATTCACATAAATGCTACACTTACAGAAAGACTGAAATAATCCCCCCATGGGTTGCAGGTAGGCTCTTAAGGTGCTTTGCTAAGTCCCCTGATTGGTCCCTTTTCCTTGGCCCACCAGTTTTCTCCTGCAGTTGTTTTTGGTGCAAGAGACCAATTCTGATCCTCTTCCCTCAGAACTGGACCTTGATTTCAAATCTGATTAAATTGTCTTCTAAAATGCACTATTGAATTTTAATGGACATAGAGAAAAGTACACGTCAATTTACAGTTTGATGAATTTCCACAAGTGTGACAAGGCCCTAACTCATGAAACAAACAATTATCAACACACCCAAAGCCTCCCTTTGTACCCCCTTCCAGCCACTACCCTCATGCAAAGGAAACCATTATCCAGACTGCTTACATCATAGGTTTTACCTGTTTATGCATTTTGTACAAAAGGAAACATAGAATATATAATACATTCTTTTGTGTCATGTGTCCTCCTTTTGCACTGACTGTACTGCTATTCTGCACTCAGCCTTTGTGAGATCAGAAACCTCTCTGTACTGTCACCAGGTTATCTGCACTGACCCGGGGTCCAGCTCAGATTCAGGTTGGCCACATACGCCTTCATTTGGCATTAGCTCCTTGACATCTCACTCGGCAACCCGGAGCTGCTTCCAGGTCTGAGGGCTGGGTACGCTTTGCTGCCCTGGTCAGTATTCCCAGCTTTCCTCTTATTTACATGGTGCTGTGATCTTGGCTATATTTTCTCCCCTATGGAAATCCTGAGCTTTCCGTGCGTTCCCACAATGGCATTTTTGACACTTTTCTTCTTGCAATAGACATAGGTGTGTGCAACATTTGTCGGTATTCACTCGATAAATATAAATTAAGAAAATGAACATTACTGTTTAAGAAATGTGCATCTAATTATAACTACATATACAAATATCCACTAAATCCCATAATTCAGTCAATCTGTTAACAAATATTTACTGAGCACATTCAATGAGCAAGATACTGTCCTAGCTGGGGAGGCCCAACGTTTAACAAGACAAATAAACCTCTCTGAGACCCTACATATAATCACCCACTGTATATCTTCTTAGAGCAAAGACAATGGGGACACAGAAACCAAGAACCAAACTTGGTCTCTCACCTTCCCTGATCTTGTCATAGTATTTGACCCAGAAAGTCTGCCCAGGTAAGTACTCAGGGAATGGTAGCTAGTATTAGAAGTGGTGCTTGATCTTAGTCAAAATGCCTAACGCCTCTGCACTTCAACTGAATCAGTTGAGAAATATATCTGATTCTATTACGTATCCACAGATTTTATATGATTGGGGGAAGAATAAGAGTTATTTAGTAGTAAGGGTTGAGTGTGTGTGTGTGTGTGTGTGTACGTGTTTTATTTCATTATCACTTACCCCAACTCCAAACATAAAATAATTACCTGAATAATATTTCTTTGGTCTTTAAAATAAAAAACAAATGACACTGACATTACTGCTTATTTTAAGTAAAGGTACAGTGTATACTGTCTATTACTACTCCAAGAATAAAGCTGTCAAATTATATTGAATACACACTGAACTTTTTATTTAATAAGTCTTGTGAAAAACCTATTGTGTGTGTGTGTGTGTGTGTGTGTGTGTGTGTGTGTGTGTGTGTGTGTGTATCATCTGATATCACATCATAAAATCCCTTCTAAGGGAAAGGAAATTTCTCCTGTATTTTTTCAGTTCTGTTATCAAATACTTGTTTGTGCCAGGCTGAACGGAAACAGCCTGAATAACTTTATGATAAATTCACAGTCTTTTCTGTTGCTCTAGGCTATCACATACAGCTCTATTTTCCACTTTGTATACTGTAACAAAACTGAAAAATACACGAACAGGAAAGTCACTGTGCGGATAGAATGAACAATTGTGCTTGCTCTGTGCATAGGATGAATAATGCCTTCACCCTGGGCAACTTAGCTTTCATATATGAAGTGCGGGGGATGTGCTTCTTAACTTTCTCTGAAGAATACTGTGAAAGCTAACTAATGAAACATGATGTTTTCAAACAGATGCTCTTATACTCCAGACGAAATGAACAATTACGTCTCAAGATGCAACTGGAGAAAGCTGTTTTAGCTTCGGGAGAGCTCTTTTCTTTGCTGATAGAAGAAATGTCTATATTGTTTAGAATGCATGTTTTCTAGAATCAAGTTTTTAATAAAGAATACAGAATTAAATGATGTTCATAGTGTCACATGGTGTTTAATTCAGAATAAAGAGCTATGTGACGTTTGAAACTTGGACACTTTTTAAAGGCCAAACATTCCTCATGGGTGGGTTGAAGCATTGGTTTTGAAAAGCATCTTTGGCTCATTTGTCACCTAGGAGAGAATAATTCTGAAAATCTCTCTTTGAAGTTTTGCTTGTAAATAAATGAATGCAGAGAGTCATCAACCAACTTCTCACGGTTTGACCGAGGAATATTTCCTGAGTTCATGAGGACAAATGTACGATTCCTCTTAGAAGCCATCGTCTTTCTTATAAAACCATTCCCTATTCTTCAAACTGTACACAACACTGTCAACACTGCAGTGGTAGCAAATAGGTTTTATTGGCCTAAATTTATAAAGCTCTTTTCTAATAGTTAGGTGTAATGAGATGAACTGTATCCCCCTAAAATTCATATGTGGAAGTCCATCCCCCAGGACCTCAGAACACTATCTCATTTGGAACCAGGGTTGTTGCATACAGAAGTAGTCAAGATGAGATCACGCTGGGGAGATTTGGCGTTCGGTACATATGACATTCCATCATGTATATGTACAGCCCGTTACAGTTAAAATGTGGTGGTCACCCAGTTTTCTGTGGACAGTGAAAGAAAGAACTGAGGAGGGCCATGGTGGCGAAGGTCACAGGCAAATTAATTAGACAGCCCTGGTTTCAAATCCCAGCTCCACTGTTCATTCACCATGTGTACCAGAAAATGGACTGCCTTCTTTAATCCTCAATTTTTGCATTTGTAGAACGGGCTTAATAATAATAAAATCCACATCACCATATTTCAGTTATTTTGCAGATTAAATGAGGTAAACCATCTCAGACACTTAATCAACCCTCAAAAATGCTGGTTCACTGTTATAATTTATTAGCTGGTACAGGTAGAGTTTTTTGAACGGCTCTGCTACATCACAGGAGGGAGTTTCCATATATTTCACTCACTACTGCTGCATATTAATATGACTATAAACCATTTAAATGGGAATTACAATAGACCTGCCGTCGCATCAAAATGTATCAGTGAAGTTCATGGGAGAAATGCCGTTTCTTATCTCAAGTAATCTTTTCTTTTGGAAGTACAACCTAGTTTTTCTAGGAGGAAGACTTTTCTCCTTCTCTAGGCTTCTGAAAAGGCACTGATGCTAACTGAGTGAACTGTTCAGACAATCTATCAACACAACTTCTTATTGCCAGAATGATAATACAGCTTATAATTAAGCAAGTTATTCAAGCAAACAAAATTTATTTGCCAAGACGTTTTAACATTCTATTAGTTCTTTCTCAAAGTCAACATTGAATAAATTAGTTACTTGGCAAAATTGTGTGCATAAGTGACACACGTAGTACAGATGTCCCCATGGTCACCAGGGGCACAAACATACTTAAAGTCACCCAAGGTGACCAGGCTTTTGTTTACAGTTATCGGAGTGATTTTTACTGTCATTATAACGAGATTATATTCTTCTTGAGGACAGATCTATCAACCACTTACTTGAGATCTTTAAACCACTTTTAATATTGTGTTCTATGATTGATGATGATGTTAATAATAATAATACTGATAAATCATTAGGAGGAGGTGAAATGAGAGAAGATAAGAAGATAAGCCTACATTTACGGCGCATTGTAAGCAATTTAATCTATCCAATTTTCACAAAACCCCATAAGGTAGATACTATTGTATCCCTTTTACAACTAAAGCGACTAAGGTCCATAAAAGGTTGATTAATATGGTTAAATGTTCACTGTTACAAAGTGTTAGAAAGGGTTCTGATATTTCAAGTCCAGCTCCAGAGCCCACACTCTCTTGTTCTATATTGTATATGCCATCAGATTGTTTTCATTTAGTCAAAATAAGCAAGTGGTCCTTATAGTAATGGTACTTCTTGCTAAACCAAAGAAAGGTTATGTGGCTTCATATTGAGTACTGGGGTCAGTATACCTGGATTTGTGGCTCAGATGTAAGTAACATCACATCTTTCAGCTTCGGCCCATTTACCTTCAGAATGAAGTACTTCAATTTAATTCTACACTCTTAAACATCTATTTTGTGCTTGGCAGTGAACTCAGTACTAAGAATATTAGTGAGATGTGCCCTAGAGGACTGCATCAACTCCAACATTCTTCCAAAGGTGGAGAGTTCACATTATGTAACTTAAACATTACTGATTTAAAGGATATGATTTCAGAATTCTAAAGAAAAGTCAGCTTTTTATCAATTTGTACATTATCTGAAAATCGGGAAAGAGACATGATTATGTATAGAGTCTCACTATTCATTCCTTCCTATTTCAGTAGAAGATTCATCTGCTAGTAATGACTTCCTGTAACAGAGAAGGACAAACCTGACTCCATATTGGATCTATTCCTTTAGCGCTAACCTTTGTGCTCTGTTGCCTGTGCTTAGTCACGCTGGCTCTGCACCTTTGTAATAGAATGTTGCCTACAGCCTGAAATATACAAGAGAGTCCATTGTCAAGGCTCTGCCTCCAAGGCTTGACCTTTAAAGATGTAACACTTTTCACTCATATAGAGATAAAAAGTTGCAAAACAGAGAATAACATTTGTCTTGTTGGAGGTTTATAGGTACATTGCACCCTGGCCTACATGGACAGCTGCAAGAACAAAGGATTCAGGGACCAAGAAGTTTGCAACAACCAGCCACGCCCCCTCCGCTTTTAGCATAAAAGCAGCCTGAATGCTAACTCCGCACAGTGGCTCTTTGGGAGACTAGTCTAGCCCCTCATCTTCTCCCTCTGCTGACTTTCCAAATAAAGTTGCTATTCCTTGCCCCAATACCTCATCTCTCTCTCGATTTACTGGCCGATTGTGTGGCGAGCAGTGTGAGGTTGGACTTAGGAACATTCCCACTTTTCTCTGCATCCCCAATTTCTTGCCTACGTAACTAAGGATACTCAAGTTCCTCAAGAAGCCTCGACTGACCATGACCCTCGAGCACTCTGAATGAAGCATTTTGTGTGTGTGTTCAACCTGTGCATCCTCTATCCATTAGGACACATATAGTCATACAATATAATTATAAATTTAAGTATTTAGCATTACCACTAGATTTTTTTGCCCCTAGAAGGCAGTAATTGTGTTTATCTCCAACTTTCAGTAAATTGTAGGCCCTCAGTAAACGCCTATCAAAGCTGATTCTCTTTTCATGATCTGTCTGCAATTTGCACTGCAAATTTTAATTCTTCCAAATCTGCCTTCTGGTCTGGAAACACAGGAGCCAATTTTAAGTCCTTTTTCTCACAAGAGTTCTTCAAATATTGAAAACAACACACTCTATCTTTAACGTGTATACACATCACTTGTGTATATTTTTTAAGTTGAAGTATAGTCGGTTTACAATACTGTGTTAGTTTCAGGTGTATAGCAAAGTGATTTGGTTTTTCATATATATGTATATATGTATATATACACATATATATACATGCAATTCGTTTTTTCAATTCTTTTCCATCATTAGCTATTGCAAGATATTGAATATAGTTTTTGTGCTATACAGTAAATCCTTGTTGATTATATGTTTTATGTATGGTAGTGTGTATATGTTAATCCCATGTTCTTAATGTGAATGCTTTTAAGCTGTAGATTCTGATTTGAAAGGTCTGTGGTGGGTCCCTGAGATTCTGCATTTCTAACAAGCTCCCAGGTGATGCTCCTGCTGCTGCTGTAGAGACATCTTTGAGCATCTGGCTTCCGAGAGGCCTCGCACTCCATCTGCAGCTTCTCTACCTCCACGGCTAACCAGTAGAATCTGTTTCAGCGAACACTTAGAAGTCTGTTTTGGAGTCTGCTTATCTTATTCTTTTCAACTAGCCTAGGAAGATAGGAAGGAGGACTGTAGTCAAAAATAGGTTATTTTCCTTGATTTCCAAAGTTAATAAAAGTGAATTCATTAAACTAATTTAAGGGAAGCATCATGGTCATATTTTCACTGAAGTTTAATAAAAAAGTATGTGAAAGACCTGTCCAGATGCAATTTGTACTGTGATGCATAGAACTCCATGTGACAATTAATAAGATCACAATTCAAATGACATAAATTAAGTTTGCATTCTCAATTATACTAGCAAATGAGTTATTAGTCATTTCAGGCTGAGATGCACAGATGTAATATAATGCACTTCCCAATGCATTAATAGAGAAAAGCTACTGTAAAGTGAAAGTAACAGGCTCTTTTGAATTTTCAAGAATAAATCCAATATAATATACTATGGTAATATATCCGGAAGGCACAAATTTATAAAGTCAAATAACAATTAAGTGGTTAAAATGAGTAAGTCATTGTTCTAAACTCTTCATTATTGTTCTAAATTCTTCATTATTGTTCTAAATTCTCTTCATAATTGTTCTATTATTGTTCTAAACTCTTCATTATGAATTATCAATTTATACCAATAACCTGTATTGAGATAAGTACTATTGAGGAAGGTGAATTAGTTATTATTATTATTTTATAGATGAGGAAATTTAGGCATAGAATGGTTAAGGAAACAGCCCAAAGTTACACAGATCTATGTAGCCTAGTTATGACGACTGGCCTGCGTGGTCTGATTCCAGAATGTACCATTGGGCTGTTATTTTCACTGCCTCTCAGGGGCTGCAGCCACACGAGCAGCATGGTTTACTGTGCTCTAAATCCCCCCTACAGGCCTCCTAGTGTTCCTCTAAATTCCACTAAGTTATCACTTGAGCAGAGTAGAGACATGCACTTTAAATGAGGGAACTGATAGTTATTTAAAATATTTATTCAATATATTTGTAGGTACTTATCTATCAATATGTTATATAAATTTGCATTCGCTTGGAGTCATTTAGCTTCATGTCACTGAAATCCAAGCTTGATCTGATAAGAAAAATATTAGCATCTCCATTGTTTGAGTCCAGAGTAAAATAAAACACCTGAGAATATCCGTATGCTTAATGAGAACACTCCCCCTTCCAGAGAGCTCTCCCAGCAATCAAATATACTTAAAAAAATTACAACAATGATTACATATATCCTCTTTTATCTCATAGATGGAAAACACACTAGACAGAATGAAGGATTATATACTGTTATTCCATTGTCTGTAAGAAATCTTATAAGATTATATCATTTTCCTTTTCCTAACTATGTATGCCAACAATATATTCACTATTATTAATAAAATTTTTATCTTCCAAATTTTTGGAAAAAAACTAAACACATAACCATGTTGGTTAGAATGGTTCTATATACGTGTATACGTGTAGAATAGTGAGTGACTCACAAATTGACACAAGACAAAAATCTCATTACCTCTTAAAATGAGAATCTCACAATACAAATGTGTATTTAGAAAGGTGATCAAAATTCACTAGTAGAAGCATTACAGTATATGCAAAAGGATCTGGACCATCCACTCAACTTATTAAAACTCATGAGACTTTAAAAACACTACCTGTCCTAAGAGAGGTGTAAATAGAATAATCTATTTCACAGAAATAAGAAGCCTATTCTAAGTTCACCTTGGAAATTATTTTCTTCCATACAATTCCTGAAGATTTTTTACACTATTTATATCAAGGGTCATTTCAGAAAGGGTTTAATGCAGATTACTCTGATATGTTTTATTTCTCAATAAACTGTCTATAAAATTATTCTGAATATGCCTGCCTGGTCCATTTCCCCAAGTGTCTGTTTACAGCAACGATGCACCTGTGTACATAAACAAGCAAGGGAAATTCCTATCTATTGGTGAAAAAATTCCTTTATTGTCCTAAGTGAAGAAGAGGCGGTTATTATCTGATGGAAGATATATAAGCAAGTGACAGGGATAGTTGTCTTCCTCAGGGTCATATGCAGGAAAAATTCTAGATTTTTTGGAAAGAATTTAAGTACACTATTGAACTGTGAAACAGTTATGTTTTACATCTATAACTGGAACAGATTTTTTAAGTGATTTGAAAAATTAGTGCAACCACTACAACAAATGGTTGAAAAGATAGGACAGAATAATCCATTCATTTTTAAACACTGTCCCTTTACATGGCTCACTGGACACATGGCCATCATTATGGTAACAATTTGTTTCAAGCACTGCAATGCACTTGGCATAGAGCGAGGTCTACCAGCCATGCCTCACGAGTCTAGCCTGCACTGCACCAGCAATGGCCACTCTATTTGTGAATCGGAAAATATGCCAGAGATTTGTCCACATTCCACTTCCTACTTTGTCATGTTTCCTTCATCTACAATATTTTCAGATATTTTAAATCATGAATAAGGGTAAACAGAGGTCAATTGGATCTGGAAAGGACAGAGGGAGACTAACAATTCTGGACATTATAACAGACTCTAGTCACTGAATACAAATACTACACTAGTTTTATAAAATGCTTCTAAGATTGGCAATTGATGACACACACATTTCTAAATCCTTATTGTTTGCAAAATTTCTTACATAATCTCACTTAAATCTCCCAAAAGGCATCATTCCCATTTCTCAGTTTAGGAATTTGAGGCACAAGGGACTTCTGCGATTTTATAAACCAAATAAATGAGCCCAGATACTTGAATTCAGACCTTTTGAATCCATATCTTGGCTTTCTCTTTCCAAGTACCTAGTGGTAGGCTAACCTAGAAGGATGTTTTGGGAATGTTTACTATGCAAATATTGGTTGATGGGCTCTTTGGTTAAAAAAAGTAGAGAATACATGTTCCCGCTATTGACTTGATATTCATAAAATCAAAGAATTTACTAAATTAATCTGTTAACTACTATTTGCTTTCCAGATTTTTTAAATGTTTCAAATTTGTTAGAAACAATTAAGTTTTATGTGCGTGTATATATGTGTGTGTGTGTGTGTGTGTGTGTGTGTGTGTGTGTGTGTGTGTGTGTGTATTTGGGGAGAGCATGTAAGCAACAAAGAGATCTGAGTTTTTTTTAACAGATCTAGGAAATTAATACTCTACTTAATATTGCTTAGAGAATACAAAATTATATATTTCTATATTATTGATAAGGATCTAACTATGTAATTTAAATATAATAAAACATTCCTGTTCTGTGGGACTTTCCTTTCAATATATTCAGTGATTACTGATCCCACTCTGACACTATTAATGAAAGGGATTAAAACAGCTTAAAAAAAAGAATTAGGAATATATAAGCATATTCTCACGATTTAAAGACAATTTTAAAAAGAGAAAGAAAAACTGTTTACATTGCAGGTAAATTTGTAGTATGTTACTATCCTAAAAAACAATAATAATATGTAAGGAAGGCATTCACTATTAATACTCCAATTTCCTATTTTGGCTCCAAATATCTACATTCAAAACCAGTAACTGAATTACGTAAGCAAAACTAAATGCAGCCACTTGGAAAAACGTGCTGGAATTCTTATTGAATTAATGTTCAATGGACTTTTTTTTTTTTTTTTTTTTGTGGTACGCGGGCATCTCACTGCTGCGGCCTCTCCCGTTGCGGAGCACAGGCTCCGGACGCACAGGTTCAGTGGCCATGGCTCACGGGCCCAGCCACTCCGCGGCATGTGGGATCTTCCCGAACCGGGGCAGGAACCCGTGTCCCCTGCATCAGCAGGCGGACTCTCAACCACTGCGCCACCAGGGAAGTCCCAACGGACTTTTGATAAGAAATGCTTATATAAGAATACTTCCTTTCTCTCTAACAGATTATACATAGGAAATCTGAAAATACCTTGAAAAGTATGCAAATTAGAGTTTGTGGAATATGTAAATGCAAATTAAGTTTTGGCAATTTTACCAACCTGCACATATTTTCCTTTTATATTAGAAAGGAAATGCTAAATAGAAGGAAATGGCATTGAGGATAAAGTGTAAAGGAGTCTATTATGCTTAGTATTATCAAAGAGGAATAAGAAGCTTGACTAGTTGAGCACATTTAGCAACTCACATATTTGAGTATTAAATATTCAGCTAAAGTATTCTTCAGAGGTCTTTTCAAGAACCATTCTCATCCACAATGAGACTCATGACTTTAAAATCTTGTGAGACTGTCATAATTTCTTATCTACATGACCTATTCCTCACTTATTTTAACATATCATCCAATGGTCATAAAATAATTCAGAATCTCCATATGGACATATAATAAAAATATTATAATAAAATTGGTCATGGTTGTCCATTTCTACAATCATAGAAAGAATAACCATTGACATTTGTTAAAAACAGTATTTCAGTGATTGAACTTACATTATTTTGCATTCTTCTCAGGTAATCAATCATTTTAGGAAAAAATAGGAAAAGCAACCTTAAAACTTCATCAACTTTGAAATGTTTTGACTCTCTGAAACTTTACATTGTATAAGGTGTTATCCATCAAAAAGCTATCCAATCTTATCTATGTGAGAAATCTTTTTTTTTTAACTAGCCTTTATTTTATTTTATTTTTTCTAACATCTTTATTGGAGTATAATTGCTTTACAATGGTGTGTTAGTTTCTGCTGTATAACAAAGTGAATCAGCTATATGTATACATCCCCATATCCCCTCCCTCTTGCATCTCCCTCCCACCCTCCCTATCCCACCCTTCTAGGTGGTCACAGAGCACCCAGCTGATCTCCCTGTGCTATGTGGCTGCTTCCTACTAGCTATCTATTTTACATTTGGTAGTGTATATATGTCCATGCCACTCTCTCACTCTTTTAAGTGCAATATACATTACATTAAACAGTTGGAGTAAAAGAAACGTTGATATTTGATTACCATTTTTAATAAATTTAAGCCCAGTATATTTTTGGTTGAGATTTGTAAGTGCTAAATTTTAATCACTTAGTGCATGTTAAGACATAAGTTCAAAAGTACTGAAGAACTTTTAGGAAACAACAAATTTTATCTCTTTTAGAATACATCAAAGTGCTGGACTATTTTTTAGATTAGTGAGGGTTAAAATATTTCTATCATAGATCATTAAAGTAAAGTAAATTATGTTGCAGGCTCATTGGCACTTAAGTATATTTTACAGTGTTTAGTTTGTGTCTCAAATTTGTTTTGATTTTTAAAATTTTATAATTAGCTCACTATATTTTCATCTAGAAATAATCATTCATTGCTCCCCACATACTCATTTTTAATGAGAAATACATGATTTTAAAGGAAGCGACAAAATGAACACCAGAAAGGCAAAAAACAATAGCAATATACCCCTTATCACCATCAGAAAGGGCTGAGTCCAGTATGTCGATGTAGCCTACTTCCACAACTTGTAATACTTTCGCTGAATGACCTTGTCTCCCTGACTCAACCATTGGCATTTTATGTAGACCAGAAGAGTCCAACTCACCCTCCTTAGTTCTTTTCACTTACCTCTCTGTATTTAGTCAGAATGGAACCCTCCCTTACTTCTAAGTGTCTGATAACTAAAGCTCTAGTACCACTGCATTTTAGCAGTGATCTTTAGAGCAGCCATCTTTATAAGCTACCTTAGTGCATTATGATAGGAGAGGATTTGACATTCTCTCAACTGTGGGATGAAGACTTTACAGAAACAGCAATCTGAAAGATAGTCTGGAGTCTGGCTGCAGCCACTCAAGTAATTGCATTTTCAGTTAGCACCCACAGAGAGTTAGAAAATAATGAATGCTCTCCTGGAAGAGTTTGTGATCTGAGCCCCACTCATCTACACCCAGTTAGTTGTTTGGTCTGTTGTTTGGTTAGTCATTTGGTCAGTCTCTCTCTCTCTGCTCAACTTTAAGGAAGTTCCTTTCTAATTTTTCTCTTCTACCATTGTTTTTCACAGTTGATCTCCTCTATCCCCACCTTACCTACAGGCTGAAAACCAACCTAGAATATGGTTCTCAATGTCGACCGCACATTAGAATGACGTGGGGAGCTTTAAAATCTCAATGCCTAGACCACCTAATTCCAAATCTCTGGAGGTAGGGCCCAGACATCCATGTCTTAAAGCTTTCTAGGTTCCACTGTGTATCCAGGGTTGAAAACCACTTTTCTATAAATTATGCCTGAGACTTTAAATTATCTTAATTGTGAGATGAAGACTTTCCATAAAGAGAAATTTTGTCCTCTACTTGCTTCCTACAATTTACACATCCCAATATACAAATGTTCTTGCCATACAATCATGGTTTAATAGAAGTTACTTCTCAAGGACTACTCTCTCATACGTACTTTTGATTATCAGGATATTATAAACTTATCTCACATGACAGTTACGATCACTGGATACTGCTGTGGAAATGACCACCTACCCAAGCCTGGAGCACTAAACTCTGCATACTCACAAAAATTGCTTGAGGATCTTTAAGATATAAATTCTCTAGGAGCGGGCCCTGGTCAGGTTGAAAATCCCCAGCATTCTGTCTAATACATAAATTGAAAAGAATTTCCTCCCATTCCTCCTTCTTTTTGTTTAGTATTGATGGTTTTACTTGATTTTGGTTATGGTTGCCTTTTAAAATAATTAAACTAAAATAGATCCCTCAACATTTAGTATTTTAGAATAATTTATTTATATGGTGTGAATATTTGAGTGAATATACACAACTTTCCAATTTAATTAAAATAATTTTAAGAGTAAGTGGATTAAACTTTATATTTTTCTCTCCTAATAAAAGGATAAAGTGCCTATAGATCTGTAATAGGGGTTTAAACTACTACTATAATATGAGAATGTTCTTTTCTTACCACAAATCACTGCTCCCACTCCTCTAAATTATTTCTTCATAAGTTCAATAGTTTACTCAAATTGAAGATCTCTGTTTCGAAAAATATCAGTGTCATTAATATAACTTCTACTTACATGATTCTGATATAATAGGTCTGGGTGTGCCTGGTATCCACATACTTTAAATTCTTCTCAGGTGACTCAATGGAGAGCCCAGATTGAGACCTGCTGCCCTAAACCTTGAATAGAAACTGCAGCCTAAGGAAACTTTCTTCAATCAACAAGAATGAATGAATGAATGAATAGCTTCTCAGCGGTTTCAATAGATAAATACTGGCAAATGCACACACCTCAGAGTGAGGACTAGTAATATTTTAAAACGTTTAACACTGGGGAGGGGATGCTAATCGTGGTGCCTGATGTGTTCCAGAGCTATGGCTGGTCTTACATTTGCTTTCTCTTTAAAAGAAAACTATTTTTCTACCTTATTTTTCTCTTCACAGATAGCTAAGAAGTGGTGCTTCAACCAAACAGGCCCTCATTGAAACAAAACAGAAAACCGGACTGGGGCTGGCTTCCAGCAGGAAGTGAACCGTTTCAGAGTCCACAGTCCCCCTGCCCTGTGTCCATTAGCTCCTCTAAGCACTGTTGGCAATAGACCTTCTTACCTGTCGTCCTTTAAAGATTTAATTAAATATCTTCAACAGAAACAGTGTGAGGCAAATAAGTGTGAGCAGATATAAGAAATGGAAACCTAAGTCAGGAGAATGTCTTTTTCATTCTATTTGCTTAATTCACAGTTCAGAATTTGCATACAATGTGTGCCACTGCAGATCTGTTCTACAGACAAAAATATAGTTACTTGAAATATTGTGCTTAAAGAACTCTAATGTTCTATCATCATTACATTATTTACCAGATACTTTTCTTTTTTTGTTCAGGTTTCAACACAGTTTTATCGGGTGGTTTCGTTTTCTGTGAAATACACCAGAGGTTGGGGGAGGGGACACATTGACTTTACAATATAAGGGTCTTCCACCACTAAGGAAAGGCACGGGGTGGGGCAGGGTAGGGCATATTGGGGATTGGATTCATTTTCCCACCTTCTTTTGCTTTGCTTACATTTCTTTTCTCTCTCATCAAGTGCCCGAGGACATAAACACAAAGAAACAAAAATAGCAAGATGAACCTCCAACCAGGCTACTCCCAAGCCTTTCCCCAGGCTGCACCAGGGCTGGGAGGAGCCGAGAAGCTGCTCCCCAGCCCTAGGACACACGGGAGTCTGCTACCATTTTCAAATATCTGCAACTCAATTCTATGTCTTTGCCTTTCTGACAATGACTCACCCAGATATTCCCATCTTGATGGTAGGGTTTCCAATTTCTCCCTGTGTCGCTGTAGAGCATGCGGTATTGGGTCACCCAGTCTGAGCTGCTGTATCTTCCTTGGGTTGCTATGGCACTGATCTGCTTTCGATGGCCAAAGTCAACCTGAAGCCATTGATAATGGTCACTGTCTGATGGAGACCATCCCCCAGCACCTGAATAAGGTAGAGACAAGAGGGTGAAATAGGTATTTAATGTTGAAATTCTACAATTGACAATGGATCATTCTGCATCTTTTAATTGTCTTGGTAGTACCATATTTCACAGACACGTTATGAATTGTCCTTTAGATGCCACTGGGACTTCAACTAATATTCTTAAAGCTGGATAACATTGATACTCTAGCCTCCTTATGGTGTAATTATGTGCTCATTTTCTCCTGAGCAAATGTCTTCATAATTCCTCGATTAGGTCTTATTAGTACATGTCAAAGTCTAATTGGCTGAGGGTTGATCAATTTACCATGAATTCTTCAACTAAAAGTCACTAGGAAAAGATATGTAACAATCTATTATTTCCTCGTGTAAGGGTTTATCTTTTAGTAGACCATAAATGAAACAAAAAGCCATTATACACAACTCTACAATATATTTTACTTTAGAAAGTTCAGAGTTCAAAGAATGCTAGTATAGTTCTCAAGATGAGGCCTAATATTGCATTAAGCCCTTGGACTCCTGAGAACTAAGATATATAGTAAATCAGGCAATACATTTACTAACACTTAAGAGGTAGACAACCGATGACTCTAGATAAACACATTTCTAGGAAAATAATTTGAGTCGCTAAATGAAGTGAAACTTCTTTTGGTAAAATAAAATAAGTGACTGGCAAATAGTAAGAATGCAAAAAACATTTATTAGAAAAATAACACTAACATAGAACAAAAAGAGTCCTAATTTATAGCACTATGTAAAATAATTATGGTTGTACATAAATACATTACAGAAAATATGGCATAATGCTTAGTGCTAAGAGGCGATATTTTTTTTGAGTAAGTTTGGTTACTAATGGGAGTAAATAATGGAAAAATATTCAACAAATTATCCAATATACAGTATATCAAAACATGTGCATCACTTTTCAAATAAGGAATTTAAATGCTGACAATAAAATAATTTATTTTATGAGGAGTATGCTAATAAAGATCATTTTGTAAATCATCACTGATATATCATTCATTTCATCATGTTTATATGGCTTATTTCTGCTTTCAGCCATGACAGAATAGCTCTCCCACCACAAAAAAATTACAAAACTGACAAAATGTATACAATTCCCCTTTTAAGGGATTGGACAACAGAGAATATTGGACCCTGATCCATGAGAGAAGATAAACAAATGAGGTGAGCCCTGCCAGCTTCCTGGCTTTCTGCCTGGTTCACTTTCCAGATCATGGCACATGGAAGACTATTCCAAACAGGCACAGCAGCATCACTGAGATGGAGACAGAGCAGAATCCAAGCTCCTGAGGAACCTGGCATTTATAGGACAGAGTACCAGGCAGGGGGCAGCTGTGCAGAGAAGGGGCTCTGGAAATGTACATAGGGTCACCAATGAGTCTCTGCAGTTCAGACGCTGAATGAATACTAAGTTGTGTATTTGCAGACCAAGACTCCACTAGACCAGGTGAGGGGAGATCTGAAGTGAACCACAGTCAGAGGCTGCACAGGGCTGTAAGTAGTCTGATTTCAGACTGGACAAGGTTGAGAGAACTTGAACAAACCTAGGCATTCAGTAGAGATCTCAGAAAGGGAGTAGAATAATTTAATCCTAAATAAGGATTCTAATTCTAATCCTACTGTGGACACATCTGAACAAAGGCTGGTAACAAGCATGAAAAAAGATCAATCTGACCCACAAATAAATTAACTCCTCGGTTGAATGAAACTCAACACTCCATTAAGGAAGACCATGAGACTTTACTTTTCATGAAACTTTCATGAAAACATGAAAGAAACTCAACAAAATAGAATCCATAATGTCCAGTACAAAATTTTTTTAAATATTAGATATTTGGGGAAGCAGTAAAATGTGACTCATAACCAGAGAAAAGTCGGTCAATAGAAATAGACAGAAAAATGACAGATGATGAAATAAGCAGATCAGGACTTTAAAACAGAGATTATAAATTTGTTCCATATTTGAACAAGAACATATAGATACTGATGAAACAAATATGAAACCTTAATGGAGAAAAGAAACAACAAAAGAGAGCAAAATGGAAATTTCTGAACTAAAAATTATACCTGAAATAAAACATTTACTGGATGGGCTTAACAGCAAATTAGAAAACTGAGAAGAAAACATTAGTATACTTAAATACAGGTCCATACAAACCCTTCAAACCAAAGCTCAGACAGGGTAAAAAGGCTTAAAAATGAACAATACTTCAGTAACCTGTAGGATAACATTAAATATCTTAACAATCATGCAAATGGGGTAAGAAAAGCAGAAAGGGTAGAGACTGAGGCAGAAAAAGATACATCTGAAGAAATAATAGTTGAAAAATATGAACCCAAATATCTGAGAAATTCATTGAACGCCAAGCAGGGTAAATACAAAGAAAAACACACCAAGGCATGTCATAAAGAACTGATAAAAAAACAATGTCAAAGAGAAAATCTTAAAACTGTTTAGAGGGCAATAACATCTCAACAATAGCAATGCAAGCCAGTGAACAAGGGAACGACATATCTGAAATGATGAGACGAACAAGAAAGTGTCAATGTAAAATTCTACATCCAGCAAAAATATCCTTTAAACATGAAAGTAACATAATGATGTTTAGGACAAACGCTGAGAGAATTCATCATCAATAGGTATGCTGTATAAGAAATGCAAAATTTTAGCTTCAAGGAAAATTGGCCATATGGAAATTCATATCTACATGAAGAAATAAATGCTGAAAATGGTAAACATGTCACTAAATATAAAATATTTGTTCATGTTTTAAAATTTCTGTAGAAGATAATTGAGTGTTTAGAACAAAAATAGTAGCACTGAATTAGAGGGTTTATAACAGATGTAGAAGTAAAATGTATGACCATAATAGCACAAAGGGTAGGAAGCAAGAAATAAATATACCGTACTGAGTTCCTTATGCTACATTTGAAGTGATACAGTATTACCTGAAGCATTAAACCCTAGATCAAGGGTTTGCAAACGTTTTCTGTAAGGGGTTAAACACTGAATATTTTAGGCTTTGCAGACCATGCTACCTCTCTTATAACTACTAAACTCTGCTGTTGTAGCATGAAGCAGCCATAGAAGATCCAGAAACAAGAGTGTGGCTGAGTTCCAATAAAACCTTATTAATAAAGACGGGGGCTGGCTGGAGGGCTGTAATGTGTCAACCTCTGCCCAAGATCAACTTCTGAAAAGAGAGGAAATTTTAAAATCTGTGCATTTTACTATATCTAAATTATACTTCCAAAACATTTTTAAAAGATTTATGTATATAATGTGTGTGTATATATTTAGTCTACATACATGCTTTCTATAGAAAGTGTGTATAACTACCTCATAACTACTTTCTCAGTCTTCATTCTCCTATTTCTTCAAACCACACTTCTACAAGAATGATGTTTCTAAAATACAAATTAATCATATTTACTCCCAGACCAATATTTTTCAATTGATCCTCATGGCCTCCAGAAATAAATGGCCCACGCCTTCACACACAAAAGACATGCCTGGAACATGCCCTCTATACCTACACAAATCCTCCCTCAACTTATCCTGGGGAATTCTTATTTTTCCTTCAAGGTTCACCAAGTTCACTCCAAACATCACCACTGCAGTGGATGCTGTGATATGCCATTTTGGCTCTCCTTTATGACTGGGACTTATTCTTTCAGATATTTAGAGTGCTGTCGGAACACAGTAGTTAGCTGTAATTCCCCTTGAGGAATTTCCTTCGTAAAAAAAAGAGGCATTTTACACAAGGTCACATCCCTTCCTAGGTCTGGACAGATGCAAGGATGGGCCAACCAGGGGCTATAAAGGGCCAGTAGCCTTGCCCCAACTTGGGAAAACTCTTAAGGGTCACTACGGTCTCAGAGGTCCCTGAGGAATTAGTTGAAACTTCCATTGAGATTGCATTGCATCTCAACTACTTCCTCTGCCTATTTCTGCTTCCTTCCCTTCTCTTCCACAGGTTTTCATCCTGAAGGTACTCCCTAAAAAATTTCCTACATGCGCTTCTCCATTTCAGAATTTGTATCCTGGGAAATCCAGTTCACAATATTTTCTTGGAGCCACTTTCCTTATAATCTGCTCACTAACAATATGGGTTAGTTGCCCCTGCTTTGTACTTTGTTATTTTTATGCTGTTTTTTTCCTATTGTAGCATCTAATATTTCCAATATTCATATATCATCCACATGTCTATTTTACCGAGAATTCTGTAAAATTTTGGAGAAGCCATAGATGGACAATATACCTAGCCATCAAGAGATCATAAATACATTTTCTTATCTGTTAGATATATAATTCCAAACTTTGGCAAAATTCTATACCCAACTGCACATAAAGTTATATCTGTGCATTATTAAAATGGTGACTTGGTCATTGAAGTAAACAAGCAAATATTACTGTGACTAAAATGAGAAAAATATGTGCATTTGATTGATGAAATTTAGAATATGTCCCCTAGGTAGTTTTTCCAAAAAAAAAAAGAATCCAGAATAAATTTTCTTAAGTTACCCATTTTTTGCTACATTACAAGTTTTCAATAAGGAAGCAATTAACATACAGCTACTTAATCCCATTTATCTCATTACTATAAAAAATGAATTTATTGTCAACTTTAAGGGAAGCAAAAAATCTAAAAGCAATGAAAATGTAAGTCAAAACTTATTCCTTAGCAGAAAGGTATGTGGAGAGAATAGTGATTAGCGTCAAGGAGAGGGCAAATGTCAGGCTTTCATGAGGAACATGGTGAAAAGATGGATGAGAAGTTTCTTGTTTCTCTTTGATCTCTCTAGCATTTAATTTGGGGAAGTTGATTACTTTGTTCATTTGGCTTGTGACATGGGTAACCTCTATTGATCCAAGCATTAAGAATGATACCTCTTTCATGACAAAAACCTCAGGAAATGGTATATAAGAGAGCAGAAGGGCTCCCCCAATATATCATGGAGAGTATTAAGAAAGAGGGCAAAAGTGTTCCCAGTGAATATTGTGGTAGCTCAAAGGAACTACCTTTGAGCTTTGAGCTTTGAGCTTTGAGCTTTGAGCTTTGAGCTTTGAGTGGAAAGTAGAAGAGGAGGTAAACGAGGTGGAGATACTGAACATTCATAAACTCTTAGCTTCTAAGATTATCTAAGAATAACTCTTATCTAGAAATAATAGAACCAAATTAGATAACTAATAAATTGTTACAGTGACTTGAAAGATACGTACTTACATAGAACACCTACTCTTCCCTAAACACTAGGAGGCTGTTCCCTCACCCCCTTTTTCTTCCTCTTTCTCTCTACTTCCCTCTCCCCTTTCACCTCCCTCCACCCCTCCCTCTCTTTCTCTCTCTCTTCTTTTTTTCCTCTCTTTCACATACACACATTTCTCTCCCTCCATATATGTGTGTGTGCATGTGTGCGGGTGAGTGTGTGTGAACTATAAAGATACTGGTGTTTGCATGCTGGATGCCCACGCTACTGGGGTTACTTGAGCAAAGAATTATAATAGAGAACTTGGAGAAATGGATGAAACCAACACTCTAAACTCAAGGATAGCTTATAATTGTGATAGACATTTCCGCTTTGTAATTTGTAAATTAGTACCTCTGAAAGCAAAGAGAAACTTTGTGTGTGGTTCAAGAGAGGACCTGGAGTTTCTTTTCCAGTGATAAATGGCTCCTGTATAAACCTGATGCCGAAGCAGATGGTTATAACACCACCAGAGAATACAAGCCTCGATTCTAATTTAACAGAAAAAGGTAGAAAAACATTCAATTAAGGGTAGAACTACCTTTAATGACTGGTTGCGAAATATGTATCAGATGTAAAGAATAAATTGAGAAGGAGACTTGCAGGCCAGATAGCATTATGAGTTCTATCTGAAGTAGGATAAATATACTTCAACCAAGTATAGACACTTGTTGATTGGAGGTAGCCAGAAAAGAGAGCCATGGCCGTTAATTAATGTCTGTCATGAGCTAGAGAAGGGAAAACGGCCATGCCACCATCATTCCTAAAATATGGAATAAACTAATAAAATAATTCTAAAACAAAAGAGTGTAAATGTTAATTTTGAAACAAAATAGAAGAAAAAAGATGTGATTTTATCAGAGTATAGGAAATTACCTCCAGAGACAAATTAGGACATAAGGAGAGAAGCATAGCTGCTTTAACTTTTTGAAACATTCAGATTATATCTCAAAGGACTGGTTTTACTCATAAATGTAACATTAGCTTCCTTGAATGTTTATCAAAGGAGCTGCCAGAAAAGTAAAGGTAGCTAAAAACAAACAAAAAACAATAACACCCCCTCCAAAAAACAAACAACATAAAGTTTCAAAACAAAGGACTCAGAAAAACAATAAACAAGAAGGCTCTTCTTCAAAATCAGGTGTGTGGATTATGAACGTTTAAAATAAAAGGGAAATGGTCTAGGGGGTTGGTGATACTGAGGGTGGTGTTGGTGGGTTATAAGGATTTCCTGTTTTGATCACATTTTTTTTTAAATAGGAGACAGTAAATTTCATCACTGTCCTCCAAGTTAACTTTAGCAAAGCATTTGGCAATATCTCTGATAAGTATAAAAAAGTAAAATGTGGTCTGGGACATAGCAGTTTTAGGTTAAGTTCAAAAATGGTTAATAATTATGCCCCAAATATGTTGATTAAGGACTGTGTCAACTTGAAGCTAGGTCCTAATGGTATGCCACAGGCTTTCATTCTGTATACTGTCATTTTTAATATTTTTATTATCTAAGACATGGAAGACATGCTCATGAAATTTGTCAGTTACATAAAGCTGGAAAAGAGACCTAATACAGTAACTAGCTGGATTATGATGTTAAATGTTTGACCAGCTGGAAATCTGAGCTTCTCCTAGCAAAATTTGTTTTAACGTCAATGATAACCTAAAATGCCCATTTTGAACAAATGCATTATCAACTTCATTATTAAGGTGCATAATGCTTAGAAATAATTATGCAACCTTAATTTACTTGATGGGTAATGCAGTGTTAAAATTATGGCATCTAACTATGATACTATATTTGCAGTACTGCATTCAAACATTTTGATACATTTTAATTAAGGCTTTACACATAAATAGAAAAAGAAATCACAAGCATCTAGTATTAGGAATTATCACAAAATGAACATAACCATATAATCACCACCCAGATCTATAAGGAGACCATTGCCAGTGACACAGACGTTCTCATTGTGACCTTTTCCAAACGTGGTCACCTCTCTCCTCCCCAGTGAACTGCCCCAGAGATTCATCCATGGCATTGTGTTTAGCAGTAGACTCTTCATTTTCTTTGCTGCCTAATACTACATTGTGTAATGTACTGCTCTTTATTGATCCATTATTCTAGGGTAGTGTTGAACATGTGTATATCTCCAGTTTGGAGCTGTTATGAATAATAATACAGCCATCAACATTTGTGTTCATGTTTTTCAGCACGTCTTTGTGCTTTTCTGTTGGGTATATACCCAGGAGTGGAATTATGTGTCCAAAAATGTTTGTATTTTTAAAATTGAGTCTATTTTGCCAACAATTTTCCAAAGTAGTTTAACTGATTTTTGTCCCCCTCGCCCAATACACTACAGTAGTGTCACAAGTGTTTCTGCTGTTCCACATCTTTGCCAAAACTTGGCATAGTTAGCCTTCTTTTTTGTTGTTGTTGTGTCTTAAATTTAGTTTAGACATTCTGGCTCATTGCAGGTTTACTTTGCATTTTCTTGATAACTACCTTCATTCTGTTGATAGCAAGACTTATTATAAAACTACTGTACATTAAGACAAAATTTTATGTGTGCAAGGATAGACAAATAGGCCAAATAAACAAAATATAGATCCCTGAAACAAAACTACATGTATACATGGGTATATCAGCACTTAATTTGTGACAAAGGTAGCATAGGAAAATAGAGAAAGAAGGTATTTTTTCAATACTATATTCAGGGTCAACTGGATATCCACATGAAAAAAAGGGAAATGTAGCCCTGCCTCATACTATACTGAGATCAAGCTAAAAATGTTTAGATTTAATTGTGAAAAGTAGAACACTGAAGCTTGTAGAAGATGAATTAAGAGAATAACATTATAGTCTTGGGGTTAGGAAAGATTTCTTAAACAGGACTCAAAAGCACTAGCTATATAGGAAAAGATGGATAAACTGGATTATGTTAAAATTAGAGATTATTATCAAAAGACATTAATAAGAGGGTGAAATGGCTAACATGGATTGGGGGAAGGTATTTCCAAACATATAACAAGGAAAATGCTCATATCCAAAGTGTATAAACAAGTCCCACAAATCAATAAGACACATTCAGACAACCCAATTTTAAAAATGGGCAAGGAACCTTAACGGGCAGTTCACAGAAAAGGACAATAGGCTATAAAACATCTAAAAGGTGCTCAACCTCATGGGCTTGACATTTTCAAAAAATTAAAAAACTAAGAATGTTCAAAGAGAGTACCTACAATGCTAAGAGGACTTAATCTTACAATATTGCTTTGAAGGGACCAAAGACGCTTATGCTTTGTAACAGAAAAGGAAGGAATAACTTAATTTCCAACTTCTACTATTTAAAAGACTAGAGATGTACAGTTTCCCAGTGATGTAACAACACAAAACATTCCAAAAGTATATATGCTTTATGTATAAAAATTATTTACTTTTAACTCATCTTCTTGAAATTAATATTTTGCTTAAACTAAATGAAGATTTTACCTTTTAACTCAATACTCTCAATTATATTTGTCTGCCCACAGATTACTCATTATACCATAAATTCTTTTCATTTTGGAATTTGACCAAGGAAGAAAACTGGGGACTGCCCTGGTGCACAGTTAAGAATCCGCCTGCCAATTCAGGGGACACGGGTTCGAGCCCTGGTCTGGTTAGAGCCCACATGCCGCGGAGCAACTAAGCCTGTGCACCACAACTACTGAGCCTGCACTCTAGAGCCCGCGAGCCACAACCACTGAAGCCCGCATGCCTAGAGCCCATGCTCCGCAACTAGAGAAGCCACCACAATGAGAAGCCCGCGTGCCGCAACAAAGAGTAGCCCTCGCTCGCCGCAACTAGAGAAAGCCCATGTGCAGCAACGAAGACACAACACAGCCAAAAATTAAAAAAAAAAAAAAAAGAAAATTGAATATCAAACTGATTTTAAGAAATCTGAAACAAATACTTTGCTGGGAGAACAAGTTTCCTTATAAATATGATTGTTCCTTCAAGCATCCAGCATACTACACTAAGAAAATTTGCAGGGACGTCTCTTTACAACGTTGAAAATATCCAGATATGAATTGCATCATTAGAATCGGTAAATTTCTTGCAATTAGGAAAGATTAAAAGCAAATTCAGCTATTAGGCCTCTGTTTACATATTCATCACTTCAGAGGCTGTATCTAAGTTGCAAGAAATAGACACTGCAGGGCAAGTTTAGTTTCATGTACTTTTCAAAAATATAAAATATTTTCAGGGCATTTTATAGGTCAATTATAGATTAAGATCTCTGATTTAAGAATATCAATTTGTTTTTGAAAATGTCAATTTTTACCTTAGGATTGTGCTGTACGAGAGAAGAAAAATTAAACCTACACATAAGAACTGTACAGCCGCATAAACTGCATTAAGGCTAGATAGGAGTTGAAACTAATGTGAACCCAAAATTAAGTTTGATCAGCTTTCTGTTCTAAATAGAAGACACAGAGCAATTTCCATTCTCATCACGAAGAGTAAATTTTCACAGGAGGTAAGCCTGGGCCAGGATGTAAAAGTGAAACTTGTACACAAGTCTAATGAAAAATAAGAATTACATTTGATTAGAAAATCTTGAACCATAATTTTGAAATTTACTTACCAAATAGTGTAAATGATGTAAGATCTTATTTTTTAAATGTCCTGGAAATACTATGACTGGGAGAAAACAGACTCTTTGTGTGTGTTATTTCAGGTGATGGTATTAGGAAAGGAAAGTTAAAGTTATAAATAGTCAGACTTCAATGCAACAATTTTTCAGACATCAAAATAATACCAACAGTAGAATGGATTATCACAAAGTAGTGACCTTTCCATTACCGGGGATACTCAAGTAAAGCTGCATAATAAGTATTTCTTTATAGGGGAATTTTACATAGGCAGGGAGATTAGACTCAATGCCCATTAATTTCATTTACAAAGAAAGTTGAAATGAAATACAAACTATTATGTTGAATTTTTTATCAAGTTGTCTGAAATTTCTTACTGCCTTTAAACTAACAGTTATGATCCAAGCTTTGGTTGATCTATTTTATTAACATCAGGGGAGATGTTACTTATACCATTGCCAAGTAACATTTGACTATATATAACTTTTATTATTAAAAAGAATCTGGTCATTTCCATTTTTACTGTGAATAATTCTCCTGGTTCACTCACTCAGCAATTATTTACAGAGCACTTCTATATGCCGGTCATTAAGAATTTTTAAAAATAATTTTTCAATAAGCAATTTTTACTTGACTTTTTTTGTATTTGAGGATACAATCTATTTATTTGGAAAATGTACAAGAATATTCTTTATTGAATAAGCATTTTATTACTGGGAAAACCAGATACCTAATATACTTTTAATGTGCATAGAAATGAGGTCTCGTTTGAAAAAAATAAAGGTAAATTAAAATACCACAAAGTCAGGGTCAGTGAAGTCATGTTTCTTCTGTGCACCTGCTAGGAAGCTGCTATTTGATCCTCACCTGTAAGAAATGCTGAAGAACTTCACCTCGTATTGATACATGTGGGCAAGGGGTCAATTTTATGTTAGTAAATCTACTGTTTACTTCATCTCTGGTAAGCATTCCTATTAAAGTCTATGGAATTTTGAAAACAACATGATTAATTAGAAACGATTTGCCAACCGGTCAAATGCACATTCGCTGGCATCGTACAGAAAATGTCATCATTCCCAAGATGTTATTCTTTGTGATAAGAAAAGTAAAAACACTGTTCTCTGTGCAGCTCACAAAAAATTGTTTGGTGGAGGCGAAGGAGATAAGTTTATAGGTTAAAAAGGGCTTCAGAGCTCAAACATGCATCTTTAGGTTATCAAATATATCTGACCTCTATTTACAGGGAAGACTGAAAGACGGATATAGCTGCAGAAATCAATTAAGTCATGCAACTCCAAACAAATCCTGAACAAGTGCACAAGTAAACTCAGGATAACCAACTTTTTCAAGTCAAGGATTGAGTTTTATTTACCATTTAATAACCACCACCAAGTATGGTTCCCTAGACATAAGAATAAAGACACTCAATAAATACATGTTAAATAAATGAATGCAAGAATTAATTAAATTATAAGTGAATATATGAATGGACTAACTGATAAATAAATGACATTCTGGAAGTAAAAGCCCTGAAACAAGAGGGCAAAAATCTTGGGCCCAAGGATCTATGCAAGAAAGGCATAGATCATGAAAGACATATATAAATGGATCTGTAATAAAACTTTTTTGAATAATACTAGTGATTTACATTGTATTTTCGATGAAAAGGGATGGGAATTTTTGCCATTGCACTCACTATATTTATTCTAGATATTATTCTTTTTTTTATATGAAAGCTAATTTATTAAACCTTTGTACACAAAGATGAACATACCTGTATAGCAAGCTTATATGAAGCATGAAGTTACAAAAAAGTAAAAGTGTTATTAAAACTGATGCATGTAGATCACTTACAAAAATACCCGAAATGGTATAAAACTGCTCATCCCTGATTTTTCTCATTTGGTTCACATAGTTGAAATAGGAACTTTAAAAGGTTATTTAAATATTAGCGTATTCTCACTCAAGAATATGTGTTTCTTCATTAAAAATATATCATTTGGTTGCCGTTATCAATTAAATCTTCATAAATTAAATCTTTAGCCATTATGTTTAAAAGGGCCTTAGACTGTATCAAAACTCTAGCAATCAAAGTGGACAAAACTAGGAATGGAGTAGTTGTCTAGAATTCCACTTTAGCAAGTTTTGCTTGGCCTACAGTTATTCCTTATGCATTAGCACGGCCCAACATGGCAGGAAGCACTCAGCCAACAGGGGTCAGGAGAGTGAGTGGACAGTGTATTTTGTTGAGCTGGAAATGAGCAAGGACCTTCTCAGTTGTTCCACGAGGGATGGGGGATCTTGGCATTGGTCCGCTCCAGAGGTACCCAGGAGACTTGACTGACAGGATGCACAATTCAAAGTGAAAGTTTAAAGAATTCAGATGTAACTCATCACAGTAGGAAATTCCTTTAAGTTCGGTAGCAGCTTTTAGCTAAGTGGCTAAAATTAAGTGAATTTCAAAATTGATTCTCATGTATTAAAAACCTAGGCTCCAGCTAGAATTTTGTACAAAATAAGGCTTGGTTATTTATTATTGTTTCCTTCACTTAAGAAAGAATAAAGGCCAGAGATACATTTACAAAATGGAAATATTCTCACTGTTAACTAAATATAGTTTATTGTTTATTAACAAAATAATTCAGGATGCAAATAATATCTCCCTGCCACCTGCGTCAGGGATCTCTTTATTGAAGCCTCATTATTTTCTGGGGCAGAGGCTTTGCCATAAAAGAGATCATTGGAAGAAATGCAGAATTGCAAAAGGAAATGCACATACTGCCTGTGCATTAACAAAATCTGTTATTGTGCATGCAATCATGTCAATGACATATGCAAATAATATATGCAGGACTGTATGCAGAATTGTCTGTGGTGGGTACAGTGACAGTCATTTGGTGATGGATGGATGCAAATTTTATATGTACAATGATGCTCGCACAATGCAAAGCTGTTCTATGCAATGATACAAGGGAAATATCTTATTGTATATGCAATGATTTTTAAGCTAGGTCCACATGAAAGTACAGAAAGATGAGGCCATTTTCCACTGACATATCATGATAATTGAGACAGATATTTCTGCTGACTTGAAGTGGAAAATTGACTTCTATCTCCACTTTTCAAATTTGTATACTCAGGCTCAGACTAGGATGGATCATTTCCAAATGTTTGAAAACATAGGTTATAGAGACTTTCTCTGCTAAAGTTGTATTTTTTTAGAGAGAAGATGCAAAGGGATTGTGCTCAAGATCAATATAGTTAAGTACAGTGAACATATCCTTTAGATCAAATTCAACTGTATTTTATGAGTTCTCTGATCTTCCCCATAACTCATGCATAATAAGTGCCTTCCTCTTCTTAGGTCAGCACTTTCTGTGCATAATTTTTATTTCAATCCTAACCTCAGTTCCTGGATGGCAGCAGTCATTATGTCGTTCCCAATTCATGCTTAGAATTCTTTTTATCCTTATGAAGGGGTACAGTACCATAACAGGCTTTTTCAGTAAATATCTACTGTAACTACGGAATCTGTTTTAGTAAAGATTTTTGGCATTCATATACCTGGCAACACAAAGCTCTCACCAAAAATGTAGTGGGTGTATTTTGATATAAATAGAAAATATTAATAGTAGTTCCATCTCCCTAGGCACTGAACGAGTAGGGAAACAACACTAGGAGAGAGATATATAACAAATGGGCCTTGGAAATACAGTTGCTTTTAGTAAAATCTTCAATAGATGTTACCTTCGTATACATAAAGGTATCAATTTTCCTTGCAAAGAACTTCCTTAGTGGGTTTTTCCATAGGGCAAGCTTGAAATTGGCTGTTCTAGCAGGGGAACAAATGGCAATTTAGAGAAAAAAGGAAAAAAAACATATCAAAACAAAGCAGGACCAAAATGTTTTATACATCTTTACAGGGTTACCATGTTCTGCTTTCAGGAAAAATGTCTCACATCTTCATGACCACCAAATCACTAATTTTGACTCTTCAAAATAGAATTATATCTATAGTCTGAGATTGAGGCAATATAGTATAACAGAAAGCCTACTGGAGTAGAATCAGGAAGAAATGGGTCCCTTTGTACTGCTATAATAAGAACACCACAGATTGGGTGTTTTCATAATTCTGGAGGCTGGCAAGTCCAAAATCAAGGCATTGGCAGATTCCGTGTCTGGAGAGAGCCACCTTCTTGGATCGTAGATGGCCAACTTCTCCCTATGTCCTCATGTGGTAGAAGAGGTGAGGGCTCTCTCACTGGGGACTCTTTCATAAGGGGAATACTGTCATCACAATGGCACCGCCCTCATGACCTAAGCACCTCCTAAAGGTCCCACCTCCAAATATCATCACAATGGGGGTTAGGTTTCAACACATGAATTATAGGGGAACACAAATATTCAGTCTGTGGCAGGTTCCAAACCTAGTTACAAAATCAGTTTGTGTTACCAAATGTAAAATAGATAGCTAGTGGGAAGCAGCCGCATAGCACAGGGAAATCAACTCGGTGCTTTGTGACCACCTGGAGGGGTGGGATAGGGAGGGTGGGAGGGAGACGCGAGAGGGAGGAGATATGGGGAGATATGTATATGTATAGCTGATTCACTTTGTTATACAGCAGAAACTAACACACTGCTGTAAAGCAATTATACTCCAATAAAGATCTTAAAAAGAAAAAAAAAAGAAGTTTGTGTTGCCATATGGAATATGGTGTCCAAATGATATGTCTCAACATTTTGATTCAGCCATGGTAAAGATTCAAAGAAAAGTCATAATAGTATTTGATGAGGAACTTTGTAACAAGAAGACATAATATTTTTGGCATAAGTGCTTTGATAAGTAATGTTCTCATGATTTTGTTAGCCATCTCATTCACAAAACATTGCCTTAGAAAAACACCTAAAACCCAATGATTGTAGGAGTCAAGCAATGAGCAGTATGAGAGACAAGTGCAGGTGAGACAAATAACTAATGTAAGTTTAAAACCCATTTCCTTTTTTTTTCTGTTTTGTCTATTTTTCTTTATATTTACTGACGTACAACACAGGAGCAAGAAATAAAGGCACTGAATTGCTAACTAGACAGTTGTTGATTAATTCCTCAATAACATAATCTTCAACTTTGTGATAACCACAGAGCTTATAAAAAACAGTTGTAGGAAACCGAATATTCATATTTTAAGGTACCAATGAACACCAGCTTTGTATTAACAAATTTACCAATATAAAGAAAAAAACCCCACAACTCACCAGCCTGAGGGTAACTGACCTCATATTTATACTATACATGTCCTCTTGTAATTCAGAAAGCATAAGATGCTCTGAATTTCTCATGAACACTGCTTGTAATACCTAACAACTTCCGATCAAATTACAACGGTAACTTTGTTTTATGTTGGAAACCAAATACCACTATAACTGGTACATGAAGAACAAATTGTAAGCGAGTACAGAGGCTAAGAGAAGAAGTAAAAAAAAAAAAATCACAGGTGACTAGGTGTTTAAGGCCCTGTTGGCAGTGGGTGTACAGTGAAGTAGATGGATGGGAGGACTTAGAAAACATGCTGCTGGGCTGGACTTTACGGTGAAGGCTAATGGTGGCAATGGTAAGGGAAAAGAAGAATCGAGAATGTGTGGAAAATAAAAAAGAAAAATAAAAAAGAATGGCTTCCAGATATTTTGGCTTAAGGGAATTAGAGTGTGTTTGGTGTCAATTCCCAACATTAAAAAAATATATAATAAACTAAAACCTATTGGAGAAACAGATTTGGGGAAGAAAATCAGGAGTTGTGTTTCAGCTTTAAGTTTGAGATGTCTACTAGACATTCAAGTCAAGATTCCAGGTAGGTTGGAAATATGCGTCTGGATCTCAGGAAGAAGTCAGGGATTAGGATATAAATATATAAGCCATCGGTATGTGGATGATATTCAAAGATGACATTAGAATGAGCTGATCCAGTGAGAGAAGTGGGCAGGCTCAAGAACCTAAGAGGACATGCCAAGGCTTGATAACTATTTAGAGCAAAAGGAAAAGGAAATCCAAGTGAGGTAGGAAGAAAACGAGGAGAGTATGGTGCCATGGAAAACCAAGCATAAAAGCTTCTCTAGAAAGAGGAAGTGGTCAACCATGTTATTTTTTGAGGCAATGTGGCAACATGCTTTTCTCATGAGTCAAAATATCATCATGCGGGGCTTCCCTGGTGGCGCAGTGGTTGAGAGTCCGCCTGCCGATGCAGGGGACGCGGGTTCGTGCCCCGGTCCGGGAAGATCCCACATGCCGCGGAGCGGCTGGGCCCGTGAGCCGTGGCCGCTGAGCCTGCGCGTCCGGAGCCTGTGCTCCGCAACGGGAGATGCCACAACAGTGAGAGGCCCGCGTACCGCCAAAAAAAAAAATATATATATATATATACATACACATATATATCATCATGCTTTCAATCTATTAAATCCACCTTGCCAGCATTGAAATAGTTTTTCCTGTAGGAATAACTCTTATTGCTTGCCATCCCTTCCTTCCCCCAAAGATACATGTACATATATATGGTTTTTGTTCCATTATACCACTATTTAGAATCAACTGAAAATGGGCACATCCATCTCTATATATTTTTATAAATGGGGGCAAGTTAGGGAACTTTGGACAAAGCAATTGTATTAGAATGCTTTGTAACCAACAGATATAATAACAAATATTATTTTCAAATTATTTATGAAAAGAACAGAGTATGAAACTAATATACATTGATCAAAAAGAAGTAAACTTATGAATAATATGGTCCAGAATTAGTATAGAATCAAATTTCACATCTTTACTAGTTCTATTTATTGCTATTATTTTAAAATGTAAAAGGGTTTATCACTGTAGTTTTACCTTTTTGCATGTTAACTAGTGATGTTATTTTCCACATACACACACTGATTATAAAATTACTAATTGAATAATCTCTTTATAGCCCTTGTCTATTTACTTATTGATGTCTTAATGATTTTCTTATCTTATTTTGGAGAATTCCTTTTTTTTTTTTTTTTTTTTGGTACACGGGCCTCTCACTGTTGTGGCCTCTCCCGGTGCGGAGCACAGGCTCCAGATGCGCAGGCTCAGTGGCCATGGCTCATGGGCCCAGCCGCTCCGCGGCATGAGGGATCTTCCCAGACCAGGGCACGAACCCGTGTCCCCTGCATCGGCAGGCGGACTCTCAACCACTGCACCACCAGGGAAGCCCTGGAGATTCTTAAATAACAGAGATGCTAATCTTTAGTTTTATCCCTCTAAATAAAATACTAATTTAAAAAGGAAACATTCAATGACCATATATAATAATAGAGTTGTATGTTATCTTTACCAAAATTCCCATTTTACATGTGTTTACAAACAAAATCTTGAAGGGTTTAGGTGACCAGCCCAGGCCGCTGAGAACAGAGGGTAGAGATCAGTTTGACTGTGAGGACTCTGATTCCAAAGCCCGTGCTTACTCTCTCCATGGAAAAAAGGTATTTTTTTATACAAGACATTTAAAAGAACGCTGAAACTTTAAACTCTTGACAACATCTATCTTGTGTTTTCCCATGTGGGATCACTGAATAAAGAAACATGGAAAAACATGTTAAACAGAGACGACTATGCAAAATACTTTGGCTTTCTTAAGAAAGTGAAAGTAAAGGGATTCCATGAACTTCTTAATAGGCAAATTAAATTCCTTTAAAAACTAATGAGGTGTCACTAGTTTAATACTGAAATAAAGGCAAAAAGCATCATGGTCCATTAGTGACACTGTCTCCTGTAATTATCTGAATTGGGGGTTAAACATGAACCATTCTCACCATTTGTTGGCAGAAAACTTGACAATTCAATGCAGCTATTAAAACTGGTACAAGAACCAATAAGGATATCTAAAATTAATAAATAATAGGAGAGAAAATGAGAAGAAGGATATTATAACCAAATGAGGAAAAAGAGAAAATACAGAAATGTTTAACTATATTACTAATACATATCTAGTTCTCAATTTTTATTCTAATATTTCAAAAATTATAAATGTGTTGCCAGTGAGGAGGTACAATTTGATTTAACATACTTAATATAATGCTGTATGGATAGACTGATTTATACAAAATACAAGAATTTCTTTTATGATCAAATGTATCTAACTTATTACATCTATTGAATTCTTGAAATTGCTACTACTCAACAGTGAAGCAGTGTGGTATCATGTATTTGCTACAATCTTGTCAGCAGATAAAAATAAGGTAAGACAAGAAAGTGCATTCAGCCCTAATTCATGGGAAAAAGCATTTGTCATCTTGAAAAGATGCTCTCAGAAGCTATAAAAGTTAGTGACTATGAATTAACTAAATAGTTTGTGACTTCAATGAAATTACGGGTCAGTGAATTGCAAGGTACATGTTCAATAACTGAAAAATGAAAGTTAATTTTTCAAAACATGAGGACAAATTATTTCTTTAAATTAGTCATACATTTTCTTTTTTAAAAAAATATATGCTATAATCTCAGGAAATGTTACAGTCATGTCATACCTACAAGTGGATGCATTATAAACTTCTTTATACAACAGGAGCTTGGGGGAATCAATCTGGTCAGACCACAAGCGAATGAAAGATTTGTCTTGAAGCTGGCTTTGCATAGCTAATCATTATCTTTATTTACATATATAAGTACAATCATATATATACACATGTAGATATACATATATATACATATATGTATATATATATATTATATATATATATGTATAATTATTCTTTGGGGTAGCTTTAGGGTGTTAATGATAATGGGTGTGGCCAAAGCCCATGCCTTCTATCATTCATCCAGCCAGCCACTGTTATCAATTCAAGCTTAACTTTGTTTTCAGAGTGTTTGCTGATTCTCCTGCAATCCTAATAAATTCTACAGATCGTTTACAGAAGAATATCAATTACCAAGGGAAGAATTTTCCATGGCTAGTTTTCAAGAGCTAAATTAGCATGGGATCCAAAGACTTGGTCTTGTCTGCAGTTTGTGCTCTCTTGGAACTGCTTCTTCACTTACACAAATGCGGCAGTAGAGTCCCACATTGTTGTTAACAGTTTTATTTTTTATTTTCTCCATTTACTTCATATTTACTGTTTGATAAGCATCAAGCTAAGCTGGTTATTTCTTTACTATTTCACCACAGGCCTAAGAAATGGATGTTATGCCTACTTTAAAGACGAAGAAATTAAAGATTAGAGGGGCCTGCTGATTCTCCTAAGGTTGCATAGATGGCTTGGGGAGGGGGCTGGATTCAGATCCAAGCCTGGGAGATTCTAAACTCTGGGCACAAGAGTCCACCAGTACCAGTCAAACTCAGTGCAGCTGACTTTGGTTTATTACCTAGTAATTTCTTTCATTTATATCTGGGTGTCTCAGGGAAGAGTGTTTTCCTAGTAAAGGAAAAAAACTGAATAATAAGATAAAGAGTAAGAATGATAATTGTATCAGAAAAATTAAAGTCACGGGTCAGCAAAAGCAGCTGACCCGTGAAGCAGAAGTTTGCAATCTCTGCTCTCTGAAGGACATTTTAAGCTTAGACAGATAAAACCATCTAAGTTGAAATGCAATCTAGCCACACATTACAATTTAGTTTACATTCTTTACAGAGCTCTCAATCAATGCACAGGATCTTGTTATATTACAGAAAATATAAATTACAAATATCTGTAGCAGCATTACTTGAAACATATAATGTTGTTGTCTTTGGGGTTTCATTTTGTATATTGTAAGGAGATGAAAATAACCCCCTAAGGCAGAAACACAATTGTATGCTTCAATGAATAAATTATATTAGGGAATGTACTTCAGAGATGGCAAGGAACATAAGACAGGCTGCTTCTGTAATAAACTCGGTTTCCAGTGAAAAGTAACAAACTTTGTAGGCTGCAATAACTACATCATATCAATACTTTTGCTATTTTCCAAGACACTTATCATTTCTCCACATTTAGATCCAAAATGAAAATGTGGCTTTCTGGAGGACCATCACCAACAAGACCAACAGCAAATGTAATACACCAGAATCCCCTCAGGGCGCACAGTCAGGGCGACTGCAGTGGCTGATGACTTGACAGCACAACATCTATCGTTTACTGATATGGCAGGTGACATTCTTCATCCACATCTATTATTAGATGATTCCCTATTATTAGATAATAGGATCATTTGATCCTTAATTACAAATGAAGGAAGAAGGTCATTATTTTGAAGTTAAAACAAATTCTATGAATGCTGGGAGATGCGTACATCATAATACATGTCCTTAGCAGCACTGTCCTCATAAAAAGGATGGAAAAAAAAGCAGGATACTGGTCCTAGATAGTTAAAGTGCATATCAAAGGAATAATTTCAATGAGTCCAGACTCTTACATTTTCCTATAAATAGAAAAGTGCTAACTTCATTAACTTGAGATGTCTGTTTTTTATTTTAATTAACATTAATCTTCTGATGTTCCAACTACTTGTTTTTGTTTTTTTTTGCAAAACTCCTATATATCCTGGGTCCTCCCTTACCTCTACAAAGCAGTCCCTTCAGAGCAGTCCCACTTGGGCTTAAGTCCTCAGGAAGTTGGCCAAATAAAACATAATTCTCAACTTTTAGCTTGTGCATTTTTTTCAGTTAACATAGGCAATCAGTTTAATAACTATCTTATTAATAATATATAAGACTATGGGATCATGTTTATAAAATCGTGAGAAAATTACATTACAAATGATATATACAGTTATATTGCAGGATTCCAATTTACTGTATAAAAAGTAGAAAAATATAAGGGTCCAGCCGGCTCTGGTTAAGGGCTGGGGGTAGAAGGGGACCCCTGCAGAGACGGAGGGTTGGGGGCCGGGGTGCTGACTCCACACGCGACCGCTGGCCCTGCACGTGCGCCCTGGTGCGGCACGGGTGACAGAATAAGAAAGGAGGAGAGAGAAGATGGCAGAAGAGTAAGACGTGGAGATCACCTTTCTCCCCACAGATAGATTAGAAATACATCTACATGTGGAACAGCTCCTACAGAACACCCACTGAACGCTGGCAGAAGACCTCAGACCTCCCAAAAGGCAAGAAACTCCCCACGTACCTGGGTAGGGCAAAAGGAAAAAGAATAAACAGAGACAAAAGGATAGGGATGGGCCCTGCACCTGTGGGAGGGAGCTGTGAAGGAGGAAATGTTTCCACACACCAGGAAGCCCCTTCTTGGGCGGAGACTGCGGGTGGCGGAGGGGGAAGCTTCGGAGCCGCGGAAGAGGGCACAGCAACAGGGGTGCGGAGGGCAAAGCGGAGAGATATCCGCACAGAGGATCAGGGCCGACCGGCACTCACCAGCCGAGAGGCTTGTCTCCTCACCCGCTGGGGCGGGTGGGACTGGGAGCTGAGGCTCGGGTTTCTGTCGGAGCGCCGGGAGAGGACTGGGGTTGGCAGCGTGAACACTGCCTGCAGGGGGTTAGTGCACCACGGCTAGCCGGGAGGGAGTCCGGGGAAAAGTCTGGACCTGCCAAAGAGGCAAGAGACTTTTTTTTTTTTTATTGGAGTATAATTGCTTTACAATGGTATGTTAGTTTCAGCTTCACAACAAAATGAATCAGTTATATATATACATATGTTCCCATATCTCTTCCCGCTTGCGTCTCCCTCCCTCCCACCCTCCCTATCCCACCCCTCCAGGCGGTCACAAAGCACCGAGCTGATCTCCCTGTGCTATGCGGCTGCTTCCCACTAGCTATCTACCTTACGTTTGGTAGTGTATATATGTCCATGCCTCTTTATCGCTTTGTCACCGTTTACCCTTCCCCCTCCCCGTAGCCTCAAGTCCATTCTCTAGTAAGTCTGTGTCTTTATTCCTGTTTCACCCCTAGGTTTTTCATGACATTTTTTTTTCTTAAACCCATATATATGTGTTAGCATACGGTATTTGTCTCTCTCTTTCTGACTTACTTCACTCTGTATGACAGGCTCTAGGTCTATCCACCTCATTACAAATAGCTCAATTTCGTCTCTTTTTATGGCTGAGTAATATTCCATTGTATATATGTGCCACATCTTCTTTATCCATTCATCCGATGATGGACACTTAGGTTGTTTCCATCTCTGGGCTATTGTAAATAGAGCTGCAATGAACATTTTGGTACATGACTCTTTTTGAATTATGGTTTTCTCAGGGTATATGCCCAGTAGTGGGATTGCTGGGTCGTATGGTAGTTCTATTTGTAGCTTTTCAAGGAACCTCCATACTGTTCTCCACAGTGGCTGTATCAATTTACATTCCCACCAACAGTGTAAGAGGGTTCCCTTTTCTCCACACCCTCTCCAGCATATATTGTTTCTAGATTTTTTGATGATGGCCATTCTGACTGGTGTGAGATGATATCTCATTGTAGTTTTGATTTGCATTTCTCTAATGATTAGTGATGTTGAGCATTCTTTCATGTGTTTGTTGGCACTCTGTATATCTTCTTTGGTGAAATGTCTATTTAGGTCTTCTGCCCATTTTTGGATTGGGTTGTTTGTTTTTTTGTTATTAAGCTGCATGAGCTACTTGTAAATTCTGGAGATTAATCCTTTGTCAGTTGCTTCATTTGCAAATATTTTCTCCCATTCTGAGGGTTGTCTTTTGGTCTTCTTTATGGCTTCCTTTGCTGCGCAAAAGCTTTTAAGTTTCACTAGGTCCCATTTGTTTACTTTTGTTTTTATTTCCATTTCTCTAGGAGGTGGGTCAAAAAGGACCTTGCTGTGATTTATGTCATAGAGTGTTCTGCCTATGTTTTCCTCTAAGAGTTTGATAGTTTCTGGCCTTACATTTAGGTCTTTAATCCATTTTGAGCTTATTTTTGTGTATGGTGTTAGGGAGTGATCTAATCTCATACTTTTACATGTAGCTGTCCAGTTTTCCCAGCACCACTTATTGAATAGGCTGTCCTTTCTCCACTGTACATTTCTGCCTCCTTTGTCAAAGATAAGGTGACCATCACTGATGAACATAGATGCAAAGATCCTCAACAAAATACTAGCAAACAGAATCCAACAGCACATTAAACGGATCATACACCATGATCAAGTGGGGTTTATTCCAGGAATGCAAGGATTCTTCAATATACGCAAATCAATCAACGTGATACACCATATTAACAAATTGAAGGAGAAAAACCATATGATCATCTCAATAGATGCAGAGAAAGCTTTTGACAAAATTCAACACCCATTTATGATAAAAACCCTGCAGAAAGTAGGCATAGAGGGAACTTTCCTCAACATAATAAAGGCCATAGATGACAAACCCACAGCCAACATCGTCCTCAATGGTGAAAAACTGAAAGCATTCCCACTAAGATCAGGAACAAGACAAGGTTGCCCACTCTCACCACTCTTATTCAACATAGTTTTGGAAGTTTTAGCCACAGCAATCAGAGAAGAAAAGGAAATAAAAGGAATCCAAATCGGAAAAGAAGAAGTAAAGCTGTCACTGTTTGCAGATGACATGATACTATACATAGAGAATCCTAAAGATACTACCAGAAAACTACTAGAGCTAATCAATGAATTTGGTAAAGTAGCAGGATACAAAATTAATGCACAGAAATCTCTGGCATTCCTATACACTAAGGATGGAAAATCTGAAAGTGAAATCAAGAAAACACTCCCATTTACCATTGCAACAAAAAGAATAAAATACCTAGGAATAAACCTACCTAAGGAGACAAAAGACCTGTATGCAGAAAATTATAAGACACTGATGAAAGAAATTAAAGATGATACAAATAGATGGAGAGATATACCATGTTCTTGGATTGGAAGAATCAACATTGTGAAAATGACTCTACTACCCAAAGCAATCTACAGATTCAATGCAATCCCTATGAAACTACCACTGGCATTTTTCACAGAACTAGAACAAAAAATTTCACAATTTGTATGGAAACACAAAAGACCCCGAATAGCCAAAGCAATCTTGAGAACGAAAAATGGAGCTGGAGGAATCAGGCTCCCTGACTTCAGACTATACTCCAAAGCTACAGTCATCAAGACAGTATGGTACTGGCACAAAAACAGAAATATAGATCAATGGAACAGGATAGAAAGCCCAGAGATAAACCCACGCACATATGAGACAAGAGACTTTTTCTTGCCTCTTTGTTTCCTGGTGCGCGAGGAGAGGGGATTCAGAGCGCCGCCTAAAGGAGCTCCAGAGACGGGCACGAGCCACGGCTATCAGTGCGAACCCCAGAGATGGGCGGGAGACGCTAAGGCTGCTGCTGCCGCCACCAAGAAGCCTGTGTGCGAGCACAGGTCACTGTCCACACCCCCCTTCCGGGGAGCCTGTGCAGCCCGCCACTGCCAGGGTCCCGGGATCCAGGGTCAACTTTCCCAGGAGAAGGCACGGCGCGCCTCAGGCTGGTGCAACGTCACGCTGGTCTCTGCTGCTGCAGGCTCGCCCCGCATCCGTGCCCCTCCCTCCACCCGGCCTGAGTGAGCCAGAGCCCCCGAATCACCTACTCCTTTAACCCCGTCCTGTCTGGGCGAAGAACAGATGCCCTCCGGCAACCTACACGGAGAGGCGGGGCCAAATCCAAAGCTGAACCCCGGGAGCTGTGCAAACAAAGAAGAGAAAGGGAAGTCTCTCCCAGCAGCCTCAGGAGCAGTGGATTAAATCTCCACAATCAACTTGATGTACCTGCATTTGTGGAATACCTGAATAGACAACGAATCATCCCAAATTGAGGAGGTGGACTGTGGGAGCAAGATATATTATTTTTTCCCCTTTTCCTCTTTTTGTGAATGTGTATGTGTATGCTTCTGTGTGAGATTTTGTCTGTATAGCTTTGCTTTCACCATTTGTCCCAGGGTTCTGTCCGTTCATATTTCTTTTCTTTTTTTAACTTTAAAAACTTTTTTTCTTAATAATTATTTTTTATTTTAATAACTTTATTTTATTTTATCTTACTTTATTTTATCCTCTTTCTTTCTATTTTTTGTCCCTTTAATTCTGAGCCGTGTGGATGAAAGGCTCTTGGTGCTCCAGCCAGGAGTCAGGGCTGTGCCTCTGAGGTGGGAGAGCCAACTTCAGGACACTGGTCCACAAGAGACCTCCCAGCTACACGTAATATCAGATGGCAAAAATCTCCCAGAGATCTCCATCTCAACACCAAGACCCAGCTTCACTCAACGACCAGCAAGCTACAGTGCTGGATAACCTATGCCAAACAACTAGCAAGACAGGAACACAGCCCCATCCATTAGCAGAGAGGCTGTCTAAAATCATAATAAGGCCACAGACACCCCAAAACACGCCACCAGACGTGGACCTGCCCACCAGAAAGACAAGATCCAGCCTCATCCACCAGAACACAGGCGCTAGTCCCCTCCACCAGGACGCCTACACAACCCACTGAACCAACCTTAGCCACTGGGGACAGACACCAAAAACAATGGAAACTATGAACCTGCAGCCGGCGAAAAAGAGACCCAAAACACAGTAAGATAAGCAAAATGAGAAGACAGAAAAACACACAGCAGATGAAGAAGCAAGATAAAAACGCACCAGACCTAACAAATGAAGAGGAAATAGGCAGTCTACCTGAAAAAGAATTCAGAATAATGATAGTAAAGATGATCCAAAATCTTGGAAATAGAATAGAGAAAATGCAAGAAACATTTAACAAGGACATAGAAGAACTAAAGAGGAAACAAGCAATGACGAACAATACAATAAATGAAATTAAAAATACTCTAGAAGGGGTCAATAGCAGAATAACTAAAGCAGAAGAATGGATAAGAGACCTGGAAGATAAAATAGTGGAAATAACTACTGCAGAGCAGAATAAAGAAAAAAAGAATAAAAAGAACTGAGGACAGTCTCAGAGACCTCTGGGACAACATTAAATGCACCAACATTCGAATTATAGGGGTTCCAGAAGAAGAAGAGAAAAAGAAAGGGACTGAGAAAATATTTGAAGAGATTATAGTTGAAAATTTCCCTAATATGGGAAAGGAAATAGCCACCAAAGTCCAGGAAACACAGAGAGTCCCATACAGGATAAATCCAAGGAGAAACACGCCAAGACACATATTAATCAAACTATCAAAAACTAAATACAAAGAAAACGTATTAAAAGCAGCATGGGCAAAACAACAAATAACACACAAGGGAATCCCCATAAGGATAACAGCTGATCTTTCAGCAGAAACTCTGCAAGCCAGAAGGGAGTGGCAGGATATATTTAAAGTGATGAACGAGAAAAGACTTCAACCAAGATTACTCTACCCAGCAAGGATCTCATTCAGATTGGATGGAGAAATTAAAACCTTTACAAACAAGCAAAAGCTGAGAGGGTTCAAAACCACCAAACCAGCTTTACAACAAATGCTAAAGGAACTTCTCTAGGCAAGAAACACAAGAGAAGGAAAAGACCTACAATAGCAAACCCAAAATAATTAATAAAATGGGAATAGGAACATACATATCGATAATTACCTTAAATGTAAATGGATTAAATGCTCCCACCAAAAGACACAGATTGGCTGAATGGATACAAAAACAACACCCATATATATGCTGTCTACAAGAGACCCACTTCAGACCTAGGGACACATACAGAGTGAAAGTGATGGGATAGAAAAGGATATTCCATGCAAAGGGAAACCAAAAGAAAGCTGGAGTAGCAATTCTTATAAAAGACAAAATAGACTTTAAAATAAAGACTATTACAAGAGACAAAGAAGGACACTACATAATGATCAAGGGATCAATCCTAGAAGAAGATATAACAATTGTAAATATTTATGCACCCATCATAGGAACACCTCAGTACATAAGGCAAATGCTAACAGCCATAAACGGGGAAATTGACAGTAACACAATCATAGTAGGGGACTTTAACACCCCACTTTCACCAATGGACAGATCATCCAAAATGGAAATAAATGAGGAAACACAAGCATTAAATGCTACATTAAACAAGGGGGACTTAATTGATATTTATAGGACATTCCATCCAAAAGCAACAGAATACACTTTCTTCTCAAGTGCTAATGGAACTTTCGCCAGGATAGATCATACCTTGGGTCACAAATCAAGCCTTGGTAAATTTAAGAAAATTGAAATCGTATCAAGTATCTTTTCGGACCACAACGTTATGAGACTAGATATCAATTACAGGAAAAGGTCTGTAAAAAATACAAACACATGGTGGCTAAACAATACACTACTCAATCTCTGAAGTGATCTCTGAAGAAATCAAAGAGGAAATCAAAAAATACCTAGAAACAAATGAAAATGGAGACGCGATCACCCAAAACCTACGGGATGCAGCAAAAGCAGTTCTAAGAGGGAAATTTATAGCAATACAATCCTACCTTAAGAAACAGGAAACACCTCAAATAAACAACCTAACCTGCACCAAAAGCAATTAGAGAAAGAAGAACAAAAAAACCCCAAAGTTAGCAGAAGGAAAGAAATCATAAAGATCAGACCAGAAATAAATGAAAAAGAAATGAAGGAAACGATAGCAAAGATCAATAAAACTAAAAGCTGGTTCTTTGAGAAGATAAACAAAATAGATAAACCATTAGCCAGACTCATTAAGAAAAAAAGGGAGAAGACTCAAATCAATAGAATTAGAAATGAAAAAGGAGAAGTAACAACTGACACTGCAGAAATACAAAGGATCATGAGAGATTACTGCAAGCAACTCTATGCCAATAAAATGGACAACCTGGAAGAAATGGACAAATGCTTAGAAATGCAAAACCTGCTGACTCTGAACCAGGAAGAAATAGAAAATATGAACAGACCAATCACAAGCACTGAAATTGAAACTGTGATTAAAAATCTTCCAACACACAAAAGCCCAGGACCACATGGCTTCACAGGTGAATTCTATCAAACATTTAGAATAGAGCTAACACCTATCCTTCTCAAACTCTTCCAAAAAATAGCAGAGGGAGGAACACTCCCAAACTCATTCTATGAGGCCACCATCACCCTGATACCAAAACCAGACAAAGATACCACAAAGAAAGAAAACTACAGGCCAATATCACTGATGAAAATAGATGCAAAAATCCTCAACAAAATACTAGCAAACAGAATCTAATAGCACATTAAAAGGATCATACAACATGAGCAAGTGGGGTTTATTCCAGGAACGCAAGGATTCTTCAATATACGCAAAACAATCAACGTGATACACGATATTAACAAACTGAAGGAGAAAAACCATATGATCATCTCAATAGATGCAGAGAAAGCTTTTGACAAAATTCAACACCCATTTATGATAAAAACCCTGGAGAAAGTAGGCAAAGAGGGAACTTTCCTCAACATAATAAAGGCCATATATGACAAACCCACAGCCAACATCATCCTCAATGGTGAAAAACTGAAAGCATTTCCACTAAGATCAGGAACAAGACAAGGTTGCCCACTCTCATTATTCAACATAGTTTTGGAAGTTTTAGCCACAGCAATCAGAGAAGAGAAAGAAATGAAATGAATCCAAATCGGAAAAGAAGAAGTAAAGCTGTCACTGTTTGCAAATGACATGATATTATACACAGAGAATCCTAAAGATGCTACCAGAAAACTACTAGAGCTCATGAATGAATTTGGTAAAGTAGCAGGATACAAAATTAATGCACAGAAATCTCTGGCATTATTAAACACTAATTATGAAAAAGCTGAAGGTGAAATTAAGAAAACACTGCCACTTCCCATTGCAACAAAAAGAAAAAAAATATCTAGGAATAAACTTACCTAAGGAGACAAAAGACCTGTATGCAGAAAACTATAAGACACTGATGAAAAATTAAAGATGATACAAATAGATGGAGAGATATACCATGTTCTTGGATTGGAAGAATCAACATTGTGAAAATGACTCTACTACCCAAAGCAATCTACAGATTCAGTGCGATCCCTATCAAACTACCACTGGCATTTTTCACAGAACTAGAGCGAAAAATTTCACAATTTGTATGGAAACAAAACATACCCTGAATAGCCAAAGCAATCTTGAGAACGAAAAACGGAGCTGGAGGAATCAGGATCCCTGACTTCAGACTATACTACAAAGCTACAGTAATCAAGACAGTATGGTACTGGCACAAAAAGAGAAATATAGATCAATGGAACAGGATAGAAAGCCCAGAGATAAACCCACACACATATGGTCACCTTATCTTTGATAAAGGAGGCAAGAATATATAGCGGAGAAAAGACAGCCTCTTCAATAAGTGGTGCTTGGAAAACTGGACAGGTACATGTAAAAGACTGACACTAGAACACTCCCTAACACATACACAAAAATAAACTCAAAATGGATTAAAGACCTAAATGTAAGGCCAGACACTATCAAACTCTTAGACAAAAACATAGGCAGAACACTCTATGACATAAATCACAGCAAGATCCCTCTTGACCCACCTCCTAGAGAAATGGAAATAAAAACAAAACAAAAAAAAAAGGGACCTAATGAAACTTGAAAGCTTTTGCACAGCAAAGGAAACCATAAACAAGACGAAAAGACAACCCTCAGAATGGGAGAAAATATTTGCAAATGAAGCAACTGACAAAGGATTAATCTCCAAAATTTACAAGCAGCTCATGCAGCTCAATAACAGAAAAACAAACAACCCAATCCAAAAATGGGCAGAAGACCTAAATAGACATTTCTCCAAAGAAGATATACAGACTGCCAACAAACACATGAAAGAATGCTCAACATCATTAATCATTAGAGAAATGCAAATCAAGACTACAATGAGATATCATCTCACACCGGTTAGAATGGCCATCATCAAAAAATCTAGAAACAATAAATGCTGGAAAGGGTGTGTAGAAAAGGGAACACTCTTGCACTGCTTGTGGGAATGTAAATTGATACAGCCACTATGGAGAACAGTATGGAGGTTCCTTTAAAAACTACAAATAGAACTACCATACGACCCAGCATCCCACTACCAGGCATATACCCTAAGAAATCCATAATTCAAAAAGAGTCATGTACCAAAATGTTCATTGCAGCTCTATTTACAATAGCCAGGACATGGAAGCAACCTAAATGTCCATCATCAGATGAATGGTTAAAGATGTGGCATATATATATATAATGGAATATTACTCAGCCATAAAAAGAAACAAAATTAAGTTATTTGTAGTGAGGTGGATGGACCTAGAGTCTGTCATACAGAGTGAAGTAAGTCAGAAAGAGAAAAGCAAATACCGTATGCTAACACATATATATGGAATCTAAGAAAAAAAAAAAAGGTCATGAAGAACCTAGGGGTAAGATGGGAATAAAGACACAGACCTACTAGAGAATGGACTTGAGGATATGGGGAGGGGGAAGGGTAAGCTGTGACAAAGTGAGAGAGTGGCATGGACATATATGCACTACCAAACGTAAAATAGATTGCTAGTGGGAAGCAGCCGCATAGCACAGGGAGATCAGCTGGGTGCTCTGTGACCACCGAGGGGTGGGACAGGGAGGGTGGGAGGGAGGGAAATGCAAGAGGGAAGAGATATGGGAACATATTATATGTATAACTGATTCACTTTGTTATATAGCAGAAACTAACACACCATTGTAAAGCAATTATACTCCAATAAAGATTTTTAAAAAAATAAATAAATAAGAAAGGAGTAGGTGAGTGGGAAGTACAGTTGAGGAGCCAACAGTTGCTGCCCCAACATCCCAGTAAATGAAGATATTTCTAAATTTTGAATCAATGATAGAAACTTCTAAAAGGAAAAAAGAAAACCCTGAAGGGTTATACAAAGCTTCCAGGTAATAGATACCTACCTTAGGTAGCTTATCATGTGGGTGAACTTTAAAACTGTGTGACAGGTATTGAGGAATGTTTTGCTGTAGCTACAGAGGAAGTCAAAAGTGTTTCCACATTCTGGTTTCATGTACAATGAGGGCTTCATTATTTGAGTCTCTGAACTTAGACCACGTATGAAAATAAAAGTTGGCACTGATGTAAACATCTTAATAAACTGACCACTTGTAACATTTAAAAAAAAAAAGTAGAAAAATATAAATAAAATATTATCAGTAGTTAATCCCACGTTATAGGATTATGGGTATTTTTTATTTTCTTTCACTCTAGTTATTTAATTTCCAAACTTTCTACAATGAGTATGTATATAATGTTTTATAATTTTACTTGATTTAAAATATGAATTAACAAAAGCTCTTGACATCTATTTAAAACTTGAGGAAGCTTTTTCATTGATTTATTCATTAGTTTTTTCTTTCATTTAACAAGCACTTCTATGATGCCTACCATTTGCCAGACATTTTTCTAAACACTTTACAAATATAATGTAAACTAACCTACTCATTGATTTTATTAGTAGGTCCTATTATTATGCCACCTTTACAGTAAGTGCCAGAGCTGGGATTTGGAGTCAGGGAGGTTCTGGCTCAGAATCTATGCCTTAAGCCCTATATTCTGCTGCTCTGTTCTGACGGGGTCAGATAAAGCTGCCCACTTCAAGGGACGTTAACTTGGAGGCCTCATGTTTAGTGGTCAGAATGGCCTCTCTCTACAGACATGATAAAATCAAACTTGAGAATCCTATCCTACTCCCAGGCCTGTGGTTCCCCATCCCTGTTCTATGCATATTTTATAAACAGGCAGATTAAGGTGAAAACACAGAACAAGTCCTCCTGAGACTAGGCACATTCATGACTATGTGGGTAGGATGGTGCCTCACACTTATTGCAAGTATATTACTGAAATCTTCACCCACCCTGGCAGTCACAAAGACTTTACCCTATTGTAACAGCTAGTGTGGGATACATAATTAGTGTATTACCCATGACCACGAAGCCTTTGACAGGCATCTGTACACGCATGGAGCAGGGAGGAGTGATGAGGAATCATCTAATTCACAATGACGTGCTGCTAAATGAGACTGACCTCTCTTGTGTCCACAGGGCCTTACTTCCTGACTTATCACAACCTGAAAATATGAAAACATACAGCTTTAATTATTCTGGCCAGCTACTTTTTTTTTTAATTGATTTCTGCTCATTATTCTCATTCTCACATATTGCAGCCACGTTCGTCTGGGTTAATAATAGGGGGACTAATACAACGGTTCAAATTAACACATAACTTCTTCTACGGTACAAACTTTCCATCATTCCTCACCTCGTTTTTCCAGTAAGAGTAACCGTGCTTGCTCTGGGCAGCTGTTCCTATTGGCTGTGATGGGGCTGGTCCCTTGCTGACCCGGAAATTAATATTATGATAGACCTACAGTATAGACTGTGGGACATTAAATAACGTCTATCCCTAGGCATTAATCTCCCTCCTTCCCTCCTTCTTTCATTTGCTACTTTACTTCTCTGTAATAAGCAAAACTCCACTTTTTCAGATTCAACTATCAGTTTGGTGTAGGCCTACCGTATGCCCAGTGATTTGCTTGATACTCTTAAGTCTATAATGGCTGTTTCTCCATGATCCTGAGGGTTTAAATGCGGGGAATGTGGGCCTTAAGCCCATAGTCTGGTTTGAGGGATCACTGGTCATTTGTTCTTCTCTGATGGTGATAACTGATTCGTATCTTTCTTTTCCTCTCCTGTGGACACCAAACACTATGATTACTTTCTTTATTCTGCTGAGATGAGCTACAGAAAACCTCCTTTCACAAACCCACCGACTGCATCCTCTCAGCCCTTCATTCTCCTCTTGTTTGAGTCTTTTTTTCTTTTTGTATTAGAAAAAGTTTCTTTTCTTAAATAAATTTTTATTGGAGTATAGTTGATTTACAATGCTGTGTTAATTTCAGGTGTACAGCACAGTGAATCAGTTATACATATACATATATCCACTCTTTTTTTAGATTCTTTTCCCATATAGGTCATGACAGAGTATTGAGTAGAGCTCCCTGTGCTATACAGTAGTTCCTTATTAGTCATCTATTTTATATATAGTAGTATGTGTCAATCCCAATGTCCCAACTTATCCCTCCCCCCCTTTGTAACCATAAGTTTGTTTTCTACATCTGTGACTCTATTTCTGTTTTGTAAATAAGTTCATTTGTAACATTTTTTGTTTAGATTCCACATATAAGCAATATCATACGATATTTGTCTTTCTCTGTCTGACTTATTTCACTCAGTATGACAATCTCTAGGTCTACCCATGTTGCTGCAAATGGCATTATTTCGTTCTTTCTTGTGTCTGAGTAATATTCCATTGTATATATGTACCACATCTTCTTTACCCATTCATCCATCAATGCTTCCATGTCTTGGCTATTGTAAACAGTGCTGCAATGAACGTTGGGGTGCAGGTATCTTTTCGAATTATGGTTTTCTCTGGGTATATTCTGGGCACATATTGAAAGGAAGCTTCCCTGAACCTTCTTGAGTACCATTCAAGGTGGATTATGGGTAATGGGGAGGGGAGCAGAAGAATGTCATTTAGACTAGGGTTTGTGTGACTCTGTCATTTTGTGGATACTTCAGACCAGATGAGTGTTATTTCTTGTTAATTAAATTTCTTTCTAAATTTGTATAAAGTGTAGCTAGAAGTGGTGTTTATGAGGCCCTTCTCTAAGATTTATATTTCCAGGGGCTGAATGGAGATTAATGCCAAGTGACATTTGTTGTATTGTATATGTAATTATTTTCATATTTAGTTATAACCAAACTTATGTACAACAAAAGATTTGATGTGGTTGACATATTGTACTTTGAATACTTAGAGCATTTTTATCTCTTTTGCTTTACTACATTTTTCCATTCATAAAGAAAATATGTATTTATCTCTCCTCCCTAGTAGATTAAAAGTCCCTGGAAGTTGAGGGATGTATCTTGCTCACCTTTGTATCCTTCCAGTACCAACCACAGAGTCTAGCCAAAAGCATTCAATAAATATCTGTAGACTTGAAATGATTTAGGATTGTGAGGACAGAATAAATTTTCCTTTATGAATGAGCATGACGAATAAACCTGAAGCAAAAATGTTGTTTTCCTAGCAAATAGATCATTAGCATCTAAAAGTAGAATCAGTGAGTTTTCCTTCTGAGACTGAAAACATGAACAATCATAAGAAAGTTCTATCTCTTTTACAGATGAGGGGAGCCCCTTGCCTCCCAACCCTCCTTTCATACCTTGCTTCCCTGGCTACCCCACCTCTAACGCTGTGCCTGCAAATATATTCTGAAGATGCAGTCAGGAGGTGTAGGCTACTTCTAATGGATTTATCTCAGGTCAAACTCAACAACGCTCAAGTCCAAATTATCTGTAAATTGAAAACCTGTTTCAAACCTCAGCCTAGAACAATTAAATTTTCCCACCCTCTGTTTCTCATACGAGGAAGGAAGCACCTTTGAAATCAAAGGGAGCTCTGCAAGGAGACGGGGAAGCCAGATGAAGGAATTCAAGGCTCTAAATTGCATTCCGGCATTATTTGAAACTATGCAGCTCACATAAAACTATACTAAGGCTAGCCTCAGAGCATACATTTTAACACCCAACTAAATATTGTATCATGCATGCAGGGACACTGTTTCTAAATAATTCATTGCCACTTTTACAGTTCTTTTAATATTTCATTATTATATCTTTAAAATGATATGCATCTGTATTTCTGGGAAGAGTCATCTACCAAGCTCCTGCTAGACCAATCCCTGGTACTGATAGCTCTTTTTGTAGGAATAGATTATATCCCGTTATCTGCTTTATTCATTCATTTAATCCAAATCATCCCCTTAAATTTTATTTATTTATGTGTGTATTTATTTATTTATTCATTAATTTCAAACTTATTGAGGACTAACTATGTTCTGTGGCTCAAAGATGCAAATGCACCATCGCTGCCTTTGTTTGGCCCACGATCCAAGATAGAGTTGTGCAAACAAGAGAGGATGCATGTTAAGATATTCTTCCATAAGCCCGTGCAAGCAAGAGAGGATGCACATTAAGGTATTCTCCCGTAAGCCTTTCCCCTTTCCAGCCCATTCCATGTTCTCACAGCCATACTTCTCACATAATCTGCATCTTCATCCTCTTCACATCCCATCCTCTCACTTAACTGCAGTGAACTTTTCCTCAGATGACGGGTTCCTCACACAGTGAGTCTTTCACAGGGTGGTTTCTGCTGCGTCCACTCTGCTGGGCACCTGGGGCGGTCAGCTTATTCCTTCTGCCTCCCTACTGCAACCTCAGGGCCAACATTGGACTGCTACCTCATAAATCTCGCCTCTTTTTTAAGTTGAAGTCATTTGATTTGGGGTTGCCTCTCCCTCTTCTCCACAGAGGGCATGCTCTCTTTCCCTCAAATTTCATGACTTGTCACATAAATGTGTTCACAGTAAAAATCAATTAAGTGGAAAAATTAAGCATTAGTCCCAGGTTCACAATTTTCCTTTTTTTCTCTTCTTTTTCTTTTACTATTAGGTATTTGCAACTTTCACATTCATGTTACTTTGAACTTCTTGGTGTCAGAGTTACCTGACCTCCTCAAATATAGTGATGCCTATTTTCCCTTCCTCTCTCAACCCCTGGCATTTACTTGCATGGGTGAAATTTAGATCTTTTCATTTTAAGACCTGATTTTTTTTTTACCTGCAGAATCTCAGATTTTTCTTTTTTGTCTTCCCAGTATAAATAATCTTCCTTGATTATGTCATTTACTTCTCTTCATATCACTTCTAGGAGTGTAACTCTTAAATCTGTATCTCTAACTTCAGCATTCTTCCAAGTTCCAGAGGGCACTTCTAACTGCCCGCTATTCCCCCAGGACTCTCAGATGGCCCTAGGGTTTCCTGCCTTAAGCTCTGGGACTGTGAATACGATGAGATAGCACAGCCACGATTATGCTATATCATATGGCAAAGGGAATTCTACAGATTTTCAGTTAGGTTACTAATCAGTTGATTTTATGATAGGAAGATGATTCTGGAGGGATTAATGTAATCAAACAAGCAGAGAGTTGGTAGCAGAAGCAGAAGTCAGAGAACTTCCGAGCATGAGAGACATTTGATGTGAGGGAGGTTCTCCACTGCTGAGGCAGACAGGGGTCTCAGTCCTACAACCACAAGGAACGGACCCGTCAACCTGAATGAGGAGCAGATTCTTCCCCAAAGCCTCCAACTGACTGAGTCCCGCCAACATATTCACTTCCATCTTGTGAAACCTGGAGCAGAGAACCCAGTCCAGCTGCCTGGACTTGTGACAGGGGGGACCATGAGCTGGTAAATGGGTATTGTGTCAAGTCACTGAGTTTGTGGCAATCTGTTATACAGTAATAGAAAATGAATATGACACATTAAAATAAACACACTTTATCTAAGCTAATGACTTTCCTCCAAAATGTGTTTCCCATCACTTTTCTATGAATGTTAACGGTACCACCGTTCTTCCAGAATGGTCCCTGAGACTCACATCTGCCTTCCTCCCCACGTCTACATAACTGCCAACAAGCATGGCATCCCTATCATCTGCACCTCACTTTCCACTCTGTTCTCTTCACCACCATGCAGTTAAGATCCTCCTTACCTGTTGCTTGGGATAATGAAGCACTTTTCTAGTTGGTATCACCACTTTCAATCTAAGGACACTGCCAGTGGAAATTTCCTGCTTAAATCATGTCAATCTCTTTGTTGGAAAAACACCAAAATAATAAAATGAATGTTGGACCTGAGCTCTCTGTCCGGCATTTATCATCACCCCAGCATACTGCTGGGCCCAACCAACTTTTTAGGTGAACAGAACAACCCATCTTAGCTTGAAACTTCTCTGTATATTCCCACATATATAACTTTCTTGACAATAAAAACTTTTATTTCTGAAAAAACTCTTTCACTGTCTGTACCAAATTTAATATTGCCATGAAACATATACTGTTGAACTTTGTATCTGCATTCTCTCTGCAAAAGGCCTTCAGTAAATGTTTGCATAAAGAACAAATAAATGCCTCCTCTTTCCTCGTTCACGTTTCCTTCAATGCATTTCCAGGGCACTTATGCTCCTCGCACATGACATGTGACATAATGTAAAGTCTATTCTTGACATCTTCCTTACCTCACTGTAAAGTTCCGAGCAGGGTATCTTATTGTCCTCTGTATCATGAGTGCAAATCCTACAGAAGGTTGCGCCCAGCAGATTTTGTTTAAGGATTTTGAAATCAATGCAAACATTGAAGCAGTTTAAACTCTGTGTTAGAGCTCTACTTAATGGTACTGATATACCAGATACCAATCATTTCTATCAATTAAATAAGCCCTGAGGGTTCTCGCTTGGACTGGTTGATAAGTCCTCTTCTGGTTAGTAACATGTGCCTGGGGACATTGTCCACAGTGTCCCTATGGCCAGGGGACAACTTTAAACAACTGCCTAATTGGGAAATTTCAGACTTTCACTTTTTTCAACTTTTCTTACAGTTTGGTTAGAGGCACGTGACTTAAATTCTGCCCAACAGAAGGAGGGACACAAAATCTTGTTCTGGAAGTGTATGGGGTAGACATGGTGGCTGGGCAGAACTGGTTTTCTGACAAGGGTGGTGTGAGGGGCAGCGGCCCTTTCCAGCTCCAAGTGGGGTCCTGGTAACAGGGCATATCCACGCAGTGGGAGCAGCCATGCTTGCCTCACAGGAGCAATGGAGTAGGGTGTGTTGGCCTTGCTGGCAGCCTTTCAAATCTGACTCTAGCTCTCCAGAAGTTTCTGCAATTCTCTAATATCCTTTAACAAATCCTTTTCCGTTTGAACATCGAGTGTGGCTACTATGGTTCACAACTAGAATCCTGAACAATACGTGCCTAGAAGTGGGGGAAAATGTAACCGAGCAGGATGCTAGGGGGCCTTCCAGGGATGGACCCCTCCCCCATATCCTGTGCTGTAGCTCCTCTCTGAAGGACCTAGACGACAGTATCTGATGCACATTTCTTGAGTTGTTTTACAGATGCTAAAATCACCACCAAATAGAAGAAATTAGCTACCTGATGACCATGAGCATGTAGCCCCCAGACCTACTGGTGCCTAAGAATTGATAGTGTTAACCCCTGTGACACTGCCCTGTTACCTCACCATCAACCAATCAGAGAATTGTGCACGAGCTGATCACATACCCTGCGACTCCCCTCCCTCACCTGGCCTTTAAAAATGCTTTGCTGAAACCCACTGGGGAGTTCAGGCTTTTTGAGCACTAGCTGTCCCGACTCCTTGTCTGGCATCTGCAATAAACGCTTCACTTTTCATCACCACAACCCAGTGTCAATAGATTGGCTTTACTGTGCATAGGTGGGTGGAACCAAGTTTGGTTTGGTAATAAAAACACTTACTCCAAAGAACACCCCACGTTAGTTATTAATAACTCCCAATGCACCCTCCACTATTCAGAATTAGAATACGGTTACGTCTTCATGAGTGTAGTTTGTTACTAGGATAATATTATATATTGTCATTCAAAGATTTTTAAAAAATGTTTAACAGTTTCTTGAGTCTCATAATCACTCTTATACAACTGTTATAATGTGCCAGGAACTATAAATTTTATACACGTTGAATGAGTTAATTTTATTAACTCATTCAATCCTTCAACTATCTCCATGAGATAGGTACTATTATCAAAGTTATCCTCATTTTATAAGTGAGGAAATGAAAATCACACAGCCAGTAGGTAGTAGAGAAAGGCTTAGACTTAGGTAGTTAGCCACTCTTCATATTCTTCTTGCACAGTTATTATGAAGTACAGTCAGCATTTTCATTCATTGCCTTCTGATATGTTTGAACATGACTAGTCTCAATGTCATTCAAGCTCTTTGGAAATTAGCTTATTTTGATGTGCATATAGTTGTCTATAATGTGATACAAAATTCAGAAAATACTAAATTCAAATGTGAGTAAAGGTAGAGATGAACTCTTTTAACCAACAAACACTTATTAGAACATATTCTATGCTGACCATGATGTTAGGTGCTGTGGATACAAATAAACATAGAAAACAGTAATACCTCAAGGGGATACCACCTAAGGAATGACACCAACAGGCAAGCAACCAAGAACATTTCAGTATGGTATACCTCGACTACTCTCGACTTCATAATGATGTTATGAACGTCCACTGCTGCCCAAGAGAAGATTGCCAAATTCTAAAGACTCACTCCTCCATTTAACTTTAAAAACAAACTCAGAAGAATTGATCGAAAAAAAAATCTATTTTCACACAAGAAGAGGTAGAGTTCTTATAGGTAGCATATAAAACCTCAACCCAATATTTACCGCTATTTCCATTACACTAATTCAAATCATGTGATCCATATACCTAAAATACTCCCTCAAAATGAGGGCATTAGGTCGCATGAGAGGACATATCCGTGTATGCGCCCCAGGACCTGGAACAACACTTAGCACATAGAAGGTGCTCAACAGTACTTTTTGAGGGCAAAAACATGAGAAAATGGCTAGAATTGGTTGGAAGCCTTCTAGGACTGTTAGCTAAGTTTGGGCGATTTGGAAATTATAATTTTCTTTTTGAAAGGAATCTCCATGAGGGCAATGACTGTTTTGTTCATGAGCATAAAAAGCACTGACAACGGTACCTGGCCCCTAAAATAGAAATTATTTAATGAACTACACTTCAGTCTTTAGTCAGAAATATCTTTTACAATAATTTCACCTGATGGAGTGCTAAACTATGTCAGATTGTGTCTGTTTCAGACAGTGTCACAAACACTATCAATTTAATTGTCATATCAATTGCTTTGATGTGACAACAACGGTTAAGACAATATAAATGAAAGATTGAAGGTTGTGATAGTCCATGTAATGAATGTACACACAGATACACCTGAAACGTATTTTGGGGGAGTTTGTTTTGCTGTCTTATCATCAGTTACAGAAAAAGAGTCTGAAAAACGGCAGTGAATGACTACATCCATTTGGAATACTGCAGCCCACCCTGGATGTATTTTAGTGAGAAATAAACCTGCACTGTTGTAAATCACTGAGATTTGGGGTGTAGTTTGTTCTGCCACACAATCTTCCCTCTTTTTCTCTTGCTAGGTCCAAAGCTAATGGGTTATGGAGGATAGTTAATTACAGAGAAACAACCATTTAATCTCCCCTCTTTCTTCATCTACTGCTTTGCTGAAGTCCATCAATATTTTTCACTTGAAATAGCTTCCGAGCGGTCTTCTTCTGACAACTTTGTCTTTTTTCAGGTTCATCCTCCAGAAGGCCTACTTGGATCCTAACTAATCTGATTAGGCTACGTTCATGCAGAATCTCGCCAATGCATCACAGATACCTCCAAGACAAAAATCCAAATTTATGAGCCAGCCCACGTGACATCAAGCATCTCCTGCCACCTCATACACAATCTTCCTGAACATTCGCAAACACTTCCTCATCCTTTTCTATTTCTGTGCTTTTGTACAGGCCAATTTCTCTGACCAAAGTGACCTTTCTTATCCTGTGTTGATTGATGATCCCGAATGAAAACTACTTTAATACGTCTTTTCTTAAAGGTGAAACTGGCCCACCCTTTTTCAGTGCAATCAAACTCCTGTATGATGAAGAGAATGTCTGTTTAGTGAACACATGCCATGCCACTGGCTCTGCTTGAAGCATTTTACATGTATTAACTCATGTAATCCTCACAAGTGAATGAGGCAAATAGCATTATTTTTAAATTTTTTTTTATTTTTGCGGTACGCGGGACTCTCACTGTTGTGGCCTCTCCCGTTGCGGAGCACAGGCTCCGGACACGCAGGCTCAGCGGCCACGGCTCACGGGCCCAGCCACTCCGCGGCATGTGGGATCTTCCCGGACCGGGGCACGAACCCGTGTCCCCTGCATCGGCGGGCGGACTCTCAACCACTGCGCCACCAGGGAAGCCCAAGTAGCATTATTATCTCTATTTTACAGGTGAAGAAATTGGGGTTCCGTGAAATTAACTTTTCTAAGGTTATTCAGCTATTAAGTGTCCTGGGTGTGTTTCTAACCAAGGCATTAGTCTACCCTCTAAGCCCCTGCATTGTTGTATCACTCCTTTAACTATAAACTCTGTTGTTGGAAACTAGGTCTTATTTAAGTTCATATCCTGAGCTTCTACAAGAATTCTTCGCTCCAGGTCAGCACTCAAATATTTGCTGAGTGAATGTGTTATGAATGAGTAAACTGGAGGGAACGCATGACTTTCTCTCTTTCTCTGTCTTAAGATGGATAATAAGTTTTTTCTTATAGATTTTTTACTGACTTTAACACAAACAGCAGAAAATATATATGTTCAATTTAAAAATAAGCCCACTAATCTAAAAAGAAAAGGTACAAATGAACTTATTTACAGAACAGAAGTAGAGTCACAGATATAGAAAACAAACTTATGGTTACCAGTGGATGGGGGGGATAAATTGGGAGATTGGGATTGACATATACCCACTACTATATATAAAATAGATAACTAATAAGAACCTGCTGTATAGCACAGGGAACGCTACTCAATCAATACTCTGTCAAGGCCTAAATGGGAAAAGAATCTAAAAAAAAAAAAAAAAGAGTGGATATATGTATACGTATAACTGATTCACTTTGCTGTACACCTGAAACTAACACAACATTGTAAATCAACCATATTCCAGTAAAAATTAAAAAAAAAATAAGCCCACCAATTTAAGAAATGAGTATTATTGACCCCTTTGAAACTCCCGGTGTATCTCCCAATACCAGCCCCTCCCTCCAACTCAGTAGTAACCAATATTCTGTATTTTCACGTAAGCTTTCTCGTCCCTCTCTTTACGGTTTTATCACGTATGCACACATTCCTATGTAATATATGGTTATGTTTTATCTGTTTTTGAACTTTATATAAGTGGAATTATGTCGCATATATTCTTCTGTGACTTATTTAATCCACCTTATGGTTTTTGTGTTCATCCATGTAAATATGTTTATCTGTAGTACATCATTCACTTTCAGTTGTAAATTGTATCTCATTCTATAAAATAGAGTTTACTTTTCCTAACAGTGATGCTATTGATGGACATTTGGGTTGTTTCCACTTTTTTGGCTATCACACACAATGTGATACATTTCTCCGTACATTTTTATACATTTCTTCTGATCAAAATGTGCAAGTATTTTACTAGGCTATCTTCGTATCATTGGAATTGCCGGTGTATAAAGTATGGACATGTTCAACTTCATTAGGTAACAGCCAGCATCTGTGTCTTCAGAATGACTTCAGGTTGTCAGAACTCACCTTGCCTGAACATTGGAGAGCTGAAATTTGTGAAAATTTACCACTGTCTGAAGGATGTAGGGGTATAAACGCTCTAGGCTCCCAGCCTCTGTTTCAGACAGCTCTGAGGTGTGACTTGTCTCCAGAGCTTCCCTGTGGGGTCTGAGCCAAAGTCACATCCACAGAATTGGGCTGGAGACCAATCACTGGCTTTCCTTCCCTATCTCACTTTCCACACCCTTGCTAGTATTCCCCAGGAACACTTTCATCGTCACCTGTATTCTCATCTTAGCAGTAATGCATTTTGTACTTTGATTGGTTCTTGGATTTTGATTTGCGGGGTCAGAGTGTATTATGGGAAACACTAAGTAAAGCCAGAACCAAGAAGGGAGTCAGAGGATTAGCATATTGTTAGCAAAATGTCCACATACAGAATCGAATTGTTTAAAATATCATCAGCATAGTCTCTTTTTTTCAATATTTATCAATTACATTCTAATTCCCCGCTAAGCTATACAATGTAAGAAAGTATTCTTTTTATTATGAGGATTTATTTTTCATTATCAATGTTCAGATTTCAGGGAAAAACAGTTACATTCATATACTTCCATTATGACTGTGATTAGCATTTTTTTCTTTAAATTTTTCACTGAAAACTCCTCAAAGGCAATGGGTGCCCTTGATTTCTACTTTCTCTGACTGCTCTGTCTATAGCATATAAAGCTGTAGGTTATATTCAGAGATGCTGCATTTTAGAGCAGAACTTGATGAATATATAAGGCATTACATAATTAATATAGTGAAAAAAACCACATATTATTAATATTTTATTTCATCAAAAAAATTTTTTTTGCCTTATGCATTTGTTTCATGGAATGATGTTGGGACAGAATTTTGCCACTTAGAAGTTCTCTTTATTTTTTTTTTCTGGATGAATAATTGGTATAGTGCATTATGTCAACTATGGCTTATTACGACAGCTTGGGGGGGGGTCTCCAATTGTAGGCAGCTTCTCATTGTGAAAAAAACCCACAAAGTTAGGTAGATTTCGATTTTTAATCCTGGTTCCAACACATATGACTGTGACACCTTGGGAAAATTATTTAATCTATCTGTATATCAGTTTCCACCTCTGCAAAATTATATCTTACCCATGACTATGAATACTTTCATCTCCATTTTGGGACTTGAAATCATGACTGATATCTTGGGTAATGCTATTTATGACACTGATACTTTTCAGCAGAGAAATAATTGAATGATTTTTATTTTTAATGAGGTACATTATCCTTGCTAAAGAATGCATTCTCTTGTAGTTATTAAATAATGTCTTTCTGTCACCTTTTCATCATCAATCCCTGAAACTTAATAGAAATTATGCATATGCAATGACTTGGACAAACTTTTCAACTCCGATACTGAACAGGAAGTTCCATGGAATGTTCAGATAAGTGAATGCAACATTACTTTACATAGGCATAGGATTTCGTCTACACTAGAGTGACTGACTAATCCAGGTTAGGGTTACACCCATGAAACAAAATATCCAAAGATATTTGGTCCAGCCTTCACTGAGAGAATAACATTCTCTCAAACGCCATGCATGAATCAATCTGGTTCCATGAGAAGGATTTGCCTGCAGCTGTCCAAAACAAAGATCCTAGTTCTTCATCAGCAGAAGCAGCAGCTCTCTTTGGGGCCTGACGCAAGAGTTTTGCCTGAGCACACCCCAACACGATCTTGGTAAACATCAGGCAGCGTATATACGATGTTCTGGAAATGAAAGGATGCCTCTCGAGTTCCATCTTCTTCAACAGTCAACAAAGCTCCTTACTTTAAAGAAGCTCCTCTTCTGTTCCCTGGAGTTGTAATCCACACACTAACTACTCTTCTTGAGCTTCAAAGCATACTTCCTGACACCCCTCTGTGGTTGCAATCCAATGCTGGGCCAGAGGCTGCACTTAACCACTGGACCCCCTCCCCAGCAGCCTCAAGGCTGGAAGAAGTACTGACCCTACATCTCAGACACCCAAGAGGAATTCCCCAAACTCTGTACTTTCCTGCAGAATTTCTAGCACTAAATAACAGCTGCCTCATTCCTGTCTCCAATATTATTGCTTTCCTGATAAACTAAGGCTGCCCTGTGAGTTGGTATCAAACACTTAGCTCCCTCCCTCACCCTTCAATTATTACAATTCTGTTGTCTTCCAGCCACCACTTGGCTTTAACTGAATTCTGACTCTTCCCCAAAGATCAACGTCACCGCATGTGGTTATACACTGCAAATCCCAGGAGTCAACATTCACGTAGACCTAGACTGACCGATACATATGGCTACCGGGCACTTGACCTGTGGCCAGGGAGACCACCACCTGTCCGAGAGAATGAGGAACTAAATTAAAATTTTTATTTTAATTAATTTAAAATTTTACATTTAAAAACTGACAATTCAGTTATTGGAGGGCATGTTCAGTATTTGGGGCACAACTTGGGTGTATGAGTCTAGCTGCCCAACAATAAATTTTATGAAACTTAAACAGAGATTAAATATTTCTTTTCTTTTTTCTTTCTATTTTTATTTTTTGCCATGCCTCATGGCATGTGGGATCTTAGTTCCCTGACCAGGGATCGAATACATGCCTCCTGCAGTTGAAGTCCAGAATCCTAACCACTGGACCTCCAGGGAAGTCCTTAGATTAAGTAATTCTAATGAAACCTTCTGAATTAAGATGTGTTATAAATGTAATATACATGCCATACTTTAAAAACTTACTATGAAGAAGCAAAATATCAAATTAATAATGTTTATATTGATTACATATTGAAATGATACTTGGATATATTAGGTCAAATAGAATATATCATAAAATGTATTTCACTTGTTCCTTTTTACTTTTTTAATATGGCTATTGGATAATTCACAATTACATATGTGACTCACTTTATATTTTACTGGATAGCACTGTCATACACCATAAGGTAGATGACGCCCTTTAGAGCCACGCAGTGCACAATCTACAAAACCATATTTGTTGGATTTATCAATGACAATGACTCCTCTGCAGTTCTTAGGACTGTCTAGTAGTAGCTCAACATTCTTTATTCTTTATGGCTCTAGAGGACCATTTTTCTCATTTTCTAGAAACATCTTCAAATGAAAGAAAGAAACAAAAAACACACAAATTCTTGTCCATTGAGGTTAATGCCATTAGATTCTACCACTTTCTACCATTTTTTGCTGTCATCTACTGAGCTTGCGGTCACTTCCCTCATTTCCTGAAGACATTAGAATCTGACTCCATTTTCCTGTTGAACTGAAGACCTGTCTTCATGGTGTCCATGCCAATAACTAATCCAAAATCACACTCTCAGGCTTTTTTGACCTCTTCATCTTTGATGACCTTTCACACACTGGTGATTATTCTCTATGGCCACACTCTGGACTTAGTCATTACCCAGATGTCTGATTTCTCTGAAATCTTATTCTTCAAAAGCCGATTATCTGGTTGTAATCACCTGCTCTCCTAGTTGTTCCTTGTCCTTGGCTATACTATACACGGTCTTTGGTCACTAAGAGACATCCTTGTCATGCAATCTCCACTTTCAGTCAGGCTTCTTGGAGCCACTCATGTTATCTACATATGTACATAATCCTAAGGACTTTTATCTGACCATACTTAAATTCCCGACATACTGAACTTCATGTAATATATATCTGCAAAATTCCAACCTGTCTTCTCTCTTCTACTCCTGTGCAAATAAACACTGCTACAGAAAATGACATAATTTTACACATTCATACCTCTTTAAAGTCATGAAATTGATGATCTTCAACAACAAGTGTGCCTTAAGAATGTCTACTAACATTACAGTAGTTTTGGTTTGAGTTCTCTATCATTTCTTTCTATGTGCTTTCCAAAAAAAAAAAAAAAAAAAATCTATAAGCCCCTCAATCCTTCCCTATCTGCTCATAGCAGAGTTTCCCTTAAACTTCAGTGTGAAATCTAAAGTTATTAAGTATGATTGTCTTTGAATTCTTTTCTCCTCTCTACAAACTCCTATTATATATCCACATGATTTATTACCGCTTTTCCTCTGGTATCAGAGGATAATTGTATCCTCTTATACCTGTTTAAGTCCAACTCCTGTATCTGTATTTATAATGAATAATATCAATACAGATAATAATTAAAGCAACCTTCATTTCATGACAGCTAACCTTGTGCCAGGTAACGTGCTGAGTACATTACAAAAATTCATCTCATTTATACCTTACAAAAATTTTATTAGGGCGATATTATTATACCCATTTTATGTATGAAGAAATAGAGTTGAAAACATTTAACGACTTTGCCAAAATTGCATAGCTTATAAGTTGGAAGAACAAGTTTCTAACTCGGGTCTGAATTAATACGAAGGCTGTGGTCTTTAACATCATACTACAGCAGCACATTAAGAGAGCCCTAGGATCTCTGAAACCTTACTCCATAAGTTGTGAAGTTTCTAGACTGTAATTTCAACTAACTCTCCTCTTTCTTGGGGCTTTTTCTAAAACATTCTTAGATCTCACTCATATTAAAGAAGAAAACCCAACTTGGCCACATCCCATCTCTGGTCTTATCTAATTTTTCTTCTTTTCTTTCATCCCTAAATCCTGAAAATGGCGTCTACGTGTGCTGTCCCCACTTGTTCATCTTAAATTTATTCTTCTACTCAGAAAACTTTGGGTGCTTCTTCCAAAATTCTACTGTAACCACTCCTGTAAAGGGCATAAGTGACCACCATATTGACAAACAAATCTATGGGATCTAGTCTTCATATTATGGGAACTCTTAGCTGCATATGACTTTTTAATTTTCTTGATCACAAAGACACCCCACTCTTGTTGTTTTGCTCATTTTTTTTGTGATCTCCAAGTTTCTGTGAAGGCTTACTCTCCCTCTACCCCTTAAACACTACATTTTCTTGGTTCTATGTGCCCAGTTCTTCTAACCCCCTGCTAAATAACTGTAATATTTCCACTCCAGCATTTTTTCAGAGACCTTGTGCACACCAATATCTCTTGAATATGATTAACAGCTAATTTCTATCTTGAATTTCTACTCAGTATATGTAACTCTGAATCTTCAGATCTCTCTCTCTCTCTCTCTGCTTCCTTTCTCTACCTTAATTGTTGGCCTCGCTGAGTGGCACAACCCTCTTATTCACCAAAGATAGAAACTTGGGCGGGAAGTTCCTTTATTCTTGCCTCTTCCTATGTTTTTGTTATCTCACATATCCAACTACCATTTCCTTATTGTTTTTTCTCTAAAATATTTTACGAATTTATCATCATCTCCTTCTTTTTAGAACTGTGAACCAAGGTCGAGTTATAGAAGTACATGGGGAAAAAAAATGAAGGGCAAGTGTCACTGGGAGAATCAGTGAATGAGTGGGAAATTTTTTGTGGGGCTTCTAGATAAGGCTTCTAGAAGGTGGTGTCATTTGACTGGGAGCTTGAAGGAACTGAGTGTGATAGTACTGCAAATGGCATGTTAGGCCAAGGCAGCAGCAAGTACAAGAAATAGCAGGGAGACCTGTGTGGCTAGAGAGGAGTGAGAGACCCTAGGACATGAGGTCAGAGAGATGATGGGTATAAGCAGACAACTAAGGCAAGAGCTTATAGGTCCTTGTAAGGACTTTGAGGGCTTTTACTCTGAGTGAGATCAAAGTCTGTTGGAGAATTTTTAAGTGGAAGAATGAGAGGTTCTTTTCTGATTTTCAAACCATTACTGGGGCTTCCCTGGTGACGCAGTGGTTGAGAGTCCGCCTGCCGATGCAGGGGACACGGGTTCGTGCCCCGGTCCGGGAAGATCCCACATGCTGCAGAGGGGCTGGGCCCGTGAGCCGTGGCCGCTGAGCCTGTGTGTCCGGAGCCTGTGCTCTGCAACGGGAGAGGCCACAGCAGTGAGAGGCCCGTGTGCCACACACACACAAAAAAACACGATTACTATACTGCTGTGTTGATAAACTGTTTGGGGTAACCAGAATGGGGCAATAATAGAATCAGGGAATAAAATTGAAAGCAGGTACTATCTAATCCAGATAAAATAGGATGCTGGATTAGCCCAGGTGTTAGTTGTGGACGTGGTAAGAAAGGGTCAGATGTTAAATCTCTTTTAAAGGAAGACCTGGTAAGGTTTGCATGTGGGAAAGAGAGGAATGATGGGAGATTCCAAGATTTCTGGCTCAGTTAGAAGGTGGAGTTGCCATTTATTGAGATGGAGAAGATTCCAGGTCAGGGTTGGTTTAAAAATCAGGGCTTTGTCTTGCTCCCTAGCATGACAATCAAGGATCTCAATGATCCGACCTCTGTCCATGTGAATCCATACTTCTTACCACATGCTAACTCTTGCTTTAAGCGCTAGCAAAACCAAATTACCAGCTGATCCTCCTTTAACAAACACTGTTTTTGACTTTGATATCTTGGATTATACTAAACTCTTTAGATGAGATTCTACAAAGTAAATTCTATTATGACTTTAACCTCCTTTAAGAACTATTCCCTGAAGTCTCTTCAGCAAAATAAATCATCTGTGCTCTATGATGCCATAATAACCTTCATATTTATATAATTTCACTGCCACATGCTGGTGTAATCCTTATGCAGTCACCATGTTCAAACCACGCCCCCTAACCCAGCTCCTCAGTCTGTGAGCTACTTAATGGAAGTTCATTGTTTTATATGAAACTAAAACAAGTTGGCATTTAAAAAATATTTGAGCAAGGGGAATATATAAGGAAGGAAAGAAGAGAGGGAGAAAGAAAAGAAAGGAGTAAGTATTTTTGTCTGTTCTACTAGAAAACTCAGGTCTCTCAATGGAGTAATGGGGAGAAACTCTTTAATAATCCTCTTCATTAAGATACACGTCTAGGGCTTCCCTGGTGGCGCAGTGGTTGAGAATCTGCCTGCCGATGCAGGGGACACGGGTTCGAGCCCTGGTCTGGGAAGATCCCACATGCCGCGGAGCAACTGGGCCCGTGAGCCACAACTACTGAGCCTGCGCGTCTGGAGCCTGTGCTCCGCAACGAGAGGCTGCGATGAAGACTGGCCCCCGCTCGCCGCAACTAGAGAAAGCCCTCGCACAGAAACGAAGACCCAACGCAGCCCAAAATAAATAAATAAATAATATTTTAAAAAAAAAGATATACGTCTATGCCACTCTGATTTACACTCAGATGTCACCCGAGCCTTCTCTAAATTTGGATATTGAGACACTCACCAATGTGCTTCAGACAAACAGTGATTCTCCTCATAATGATGATCCCACTTGAGCGTTCCTAAAAAGTTCCCTTGTCAACTCTTCAGACGTTTAAGCCCCACATGCAAACGTATCTGTGTAGTGGCGGTGTTGCTCATTTCAATGCCTGTTTATCGACTGACTGGGCTCCCTTATTCCTTCTAAACTGAGCAACATTTCAAGTCTTATTTTGTTACTTACTTAGTCTTCTCTATCAGGACTTTCCAGGTCCTCACCTGTGTCACTGTGTATTAGAACTACCTGAGAGGTCCAGGGTTGAAAGAATCGATGACGTCACCACGGTCTGGATTACCACTCTAACAGACTTGGTCCTAATCCATTTGTTCAGATGGCTTCTTTGAAAAGACACAGCCGAATGTACCTTGTTAGCCTTGTTTTGTTGAAGATTTAACAAATCTCAATTTGTTAAAATTTAGATTTACATGCAGCAGACGGGTTTTTTGGTTTTTTGTTTTTTTAGCACTCGTTTTATCCCTTCTTTTAGATACAGGATGTCTTAGTGATAAAGAAAAAGAAAGATTGCCAATGTTCTCTCCCAGTCTGAATAAGTCAGAGTTACATAAATGTTTATGCATAATGAATGTCTAATCGAGGTGCCTGAAATATGAATAACTGTACTATTCCGGACTAGAGTGAGATGGAGAATTCTCATCCGGCCGCAGGATTTTTATTTCCCCATCTGTGACTTCTGTTATTCCCACTCTTGGGTGTGAAACTAGCACAGGTAAAACCTTAGAGCTTCTGAAGGAATCAGTCTCACTTTTTTCCATACCAGCTAAGCCATTCAAGCACAGAAAAGGGCTTCCCTGGTGGCGCAGTGGTTGAGAGTCCACCTGCCGATGCAGGGGACACGGGTTTGTGCCCCGGTCCGGGAAGATCCCACATGCCGTGGAGCGGCTGGGCCCGTGAGCCATGGCCGCTGAGCCTGAGCGTCCGGAGCCTGTGCTCTGCAACGGGAGAGGCCACAACAGTGAGAGGTAAGAGTACCGCAAAAAAAAAAAAAAAAAAAAAAAAAAAAAAAAAAAAAAAGTAGAAAAGAATGGTAGGGGGATATTCCTGTGAATTGAGAACAAAGTGAACCTCAAATCTTGATGAATCCAATACACAGAAATAGAATAATCACAGAGTTTTAGATTTTAGTCTCACTGAGAAATCTATTTGAATTTAAATGGTTGGCATTCCAGAAGCTGATTTACATGTTCCAGGCTGTTAATAAAACATCTTGCCTCTCTATCTCTCCTTAGTGAATCCTTGCCACTTTACTGATAAATTGCTAAGGAGAACTGATTATTTCCAAATGTATGTCATATCAATAGGAAGGAAGGTTCCAAAGCTCTCACAATAAATCGATATGAAAGTACAACAAAAGACCAGCATCCTGGGCTTCCCTGGTGGTGCAGTGGTTGAGAGTCCGCCCGCCGATGCAGGGGACACGGGTTCGTGCCCCGGTCCGGGAAGATCCCACATGCTGCGGAGCGGCTGGGCCCCTGAGCCATGGCCGCTGAGCCTGCGCGTCCGGAGCCTGTGCTCCACAACGGGAGAGGCCATAACAGTGAGAGGCCCGCGTACTGCAAAAAAAAAAAAAAAAAAAAAAGACCAGCATCCTTTCTCTCCGTCTTCCTCTGAAGAGAACGCCATGTCTCTCCGAGTGCTCACCCCCAGTGCCGCAAGAGGCACAGTGGGTCCTGGTGCGCGTCTGTGGGCTTGCCCACTCACACTTCTCCTCTTTATGAACCACAGGAAGCTGGGCTATAGACTAAGGAACCCCAGACCAAATCATGTAGATCAGGCAGTATTTTTACTGGAGTTGCAGCATTGGACATACCCAACAAGCATCCCCAAGATGGGTCCCTGGGGTGTCTCCTCCCAAGTCTGACTGCAAGTGTTTGAGAGTCAGGCACTCACTCCTGGGGAAGAGGTTAGGCGGCTTGCTGGTTATACAGTCTCTCTCTTTCTCATGCCTGATGCCTAGTCAGTGCTAGCCTTTTCAGTATAAGACCAATAAACACTGTTTTTTGTTGAAAATACAACTATTTGCTTTCTAATTTCTCTTTCAATTGTGGAAATTCAAATACAACAGTTCGCATTGAAACCCGAAGGCATTTTGTGCTTCTCTGAAATTCTCTTTAGAAAATTATCTTCCGTCATCCATGATTAAGTCTTGAATTTTATGTCGAGAAGATAGATAATAATAATTTTGAAACAATTGGTCGAATAGCTTTTGATTTCCTTATGCCAATACCTGGCATACAGAAGTTGGGGGAAAAAACAGAATCAATTCCCTTGGCAGTCTCTACAGGTTTCCAGAAAGTATGATCATTTGATGATCATAACAAAATGAAAGGCAAGATGTAATACTGCTGAAACCTTCACTTGGAATGGAAGAAACAATTCAGGGATTGAGAATGATCATACAGGGGGATATTGTTTTTATTAATCCCAGGTTATTCCCATCTCATACCAAACAGAGATCCAGTTTATGGCATATCCAGCACATCGCAGACATTTTCCATTTTGTGGTTGAGTTTTATCTCAGTTATTCATTTCCTTCCCCTTTGCACAGACTTACGGCTTTTTCTCCACGTTAGTGACTTTAAAAATATTGCTTCTGTCAGTTTCTAGCATATTGATGCACACCAGTAGTTTTTTCTTATTTCAATTCTTTTCTGGGAGACAGAATGTTGGTCTCATTGTTTTGTTCCAATCTTTGGCTGTTCTTACATATATAATATTTCAAGTGAAGTAATATCTTTTTTGCCTACCGCTTCATACCATCCAAATACAGAAACAAGACTGAAGGAATGTAGATTTTTGGCTAGGCTTTGAGTGTAGGGGGAAAAATGGGGTGTGTGTGTATGTTTTACAACTATATTATTATATGTAAATATTTAAAACAATGTCTTTACTACTCTTGGATTATGTAAGACAAAGATAATATGCATGCAAAGAAATCACAGAGTCATTATATACTCAGAAATAAAATAGAGAAATGTGTCCGTTTATTTTCTAAGACACCAGTGGGAAAAATTTAACTATGTTCTAAAACCAGCTCAAATAGTATTCCAATTTTTCCTAAAGAGAAGCTCACATAGACAGGGAAGACATGTGGAGAAGAGAACAGTAAGTGATTTTGAAATCAGAAGAGGCTGTTCCAAATGCTCAGATCTGCTTTCTGTTAGCTGTAGCCATGGGCAGGAATATAAACTTTCTTGAATTGAAGTTTTCTTATCCATAAAACTGAGTTTTATTCCTGCTAACTTCTTTCCTAGGGTTTCTGTAGGGCTCAAATGAGATAACGTATACATGCCAGCGTTTTTTTCTATCTGTATTTCATCTCTGCTAGGCACCGTCCTAGATGCTGGGTACCCACAGATGCAGGAGACGTAGGGCTTATGTTCCACTCACACCCCTTCTTGTGGGCTCAGAGAAACAACTCTACGGTCCAATACCGTATACTAAGTTCTGAGATAGAAAATAACATGGCGCACTTCGAAAGACAGACAGACACCTCATTTAGCCACCAGTAACAACTTTTTGACAACTACTGAAGGACAAGCAACTTAAAAATGTTGATGCTGTGGATAAAGAACGATCTATATAATAAAAAATCTGGAGGCCAATAGGAGCTGCTGATAACTTAATACAGTTTGAACCTAAGATGTGGATTGATTGGGGTGGGGGCATTGCTGACACCCTCTGGTTTTCTGGCCTCCCTGGGACGCATTTGTTGTGGGTTGCCTGCCCTTCCACGGTAAGGAAGGGGTCATGATTTCTACCCTATGTGTTCCTCCTGTTGCAACTATTCAAAGCACAATTTAATCATCCTCTTTCTGGGAACTCTATTTGGAATGCATGGCCTTACCAAAACGTACACTGAAGAGACTCTAACGACCACTTATGAATCTGTAATATCACAGAAACACATAGACCACATGTGCTCAGGCACAAACCTTCTAATACAAAACAATTCACCCTGTAGGCAGAACACTCTACCTGGCGGCAGACGTCTGGTGACGTGGAGGCGGCAGGTAAACTTCAGACGAGGACCCTCTAACTGGAATAAAATAGCATTGCCCACTGATTTTAAAGTGGAAAACAGATACGAAGGAAGTAAATTCCAGAAGCTACTGAGGGACAAAACAAAGCAACATAAAAACGTACAACTCGAATTCCTTACATTGCTAAGAAAATAAAAACAGCTAAGAAAAAGTAAAAGTGACCCTGGGATAAAAACCAGAGGAATAAAGCTTTCTACAATTTGTGTTTACATTTTAATGTTAAAGAGGCAAGAACGATGAAAGTAGACTGTCTTGAATGTCAGCAATGTGCATGTCAAACATCCATCTCGGTTTTAAAGCGAGGGTTTGAGTAAACAGTGCAGATGTGGATGGCTTATTTGCAGAGTATAGGAAGGGCAGGGCGCTAACAGAAGCTGGACTGCTTTGAATTGTTATTAGTGACAATATTTTTAGAATTCGTTTTGCAAGGCATGAGTATAAAAGAGAGGGCGATTCTAATTTTTTTATTCTTCCTGAAGAAAATTGGGCGGAAAAAGTCATTAATTTGCTAAAGGTATTAAGGCAAGGGCCTATTCATTCTGATGAGTATGACCTAACCAGGTTGCTAATAGAGCCATTACTAGATTAAATCCTCCCAATTGTCTTGGAAATAATTTGGCCTGTTTTTCCTCTTATTGAAGGAAATAAGGGAGAAGAGGCAAATAGGCAAAAAGCATGGAACTTTCTCTAATCATAGGAGAGGAGATATTGAAAAATGATGAAGAGTCACTCGTCTGGTGTAGAAGGAAGGTAATTATAGGGTTTGAAGTATATTTTTCACATGTGTGGTTGTTTGTGCCCTAACCTTGTTGAATGCATGGGTCTTGGGCAGTGTCCCTCACTGGGCAGTAACCTTCCTATGATCAGTTGATGTGAGTTCCCCACACAGCAACTTGTATACATGCCGAGCTCATTTCTGGCCTTTGTTTCTTCCCAGAGGCTACAGTGTTGCAAATAGGACACAGAGTGTATTCTTTATGGGCCAAACACAAGGACTGATAGAACACGGACTGTCACCCAAAGGCACCTGTTACCAGGTGGATGCAGCAGCTAAAATTGACAGCCTCATCTGTGAAAGAAATATCCTGAAATAAGAAGGGCATGCTTTACCAAATCAACCTCATTACCCTGATGGCACCTATTCCACAATTTTGAAAACATTGGAAGATACCAATGGGAACATTTCTCAGTTGTTCTGCATGTACATTCTAAAAAACGGGTACTTATAATTGTTTATTTAGAAATGATGATAATAATGTTGGCTATGGTCACTTATTCTCTATTACTGTCTGGACTCCAGTTGGCTACCACAGTGACTAAATAACTTGTGAAATAATTTTTTTTGAAACTGAAAAATGTTAGCAAATACCCACTTCTGATTTAACAAATCATCTCAACAGAGAAGCAGTAAGCCTCTGAAGTTTAAAGTGGATAGAAATCTATGCAATGAATATGATTCAGTACATTTGTTCAGAAAATATTCTTTGAGAGTTGAACATGTCCATAGTACTGTGTTAAAGTGCTTTGAGATTGTGTGAAGAGTTCTATTTTTAAGATGAATATTTCTGATATGGTACAAATCATTCACATAAATTCTCCACCATCTTGGCAGAAATGTGGAAAATATTAAAGCCTCTCTTTGAATAAAATTAGCAAATAGCAAAGGAATAATTAAACTTTTAATCGCTAAGCATATATTCTGGAATGGTTTAGAAAGAAAAATTCAACTTGTAAAAACTTTATTTCACAAATGTTTTCTCCCAGATATCTTAGCTACTTTCAAAGTTGTTTAGTCGGAAGTATCTCTGTGCCCAGAGGACGAAATAGTCCAGACTATGAGAATCTGTAGTGGCTCATTAAGTTCAAGACCAGGGAATCTGATCTTGGCTACATGGTGAGGGTGTTCAGAGATGACGAGGTCCTAGGGATCATCTCGTCCAAGTTTCTCATTACATAAGTGACATAACTAGGGAAATTAAACAAAGGGAGGAAGTAACCCAAGATCTCTCCAAGGGTAGAAGGGAAATCTAGTTCCTCCGACTCCATAGCAGCATATCCAAAACGACATATTTAATCAGTATATCTTCTCAAAATGAATAATTATTTAGCTATATTTCTTTGCTCATTCAGATGTCAAGACTTCCCACCCCATATGTCCTAAACTTTATAAGGCAAGTACCAAACAGCATGGTTTTCAATAATGTGTGTAAAGCGAAATTACAAAGCGCATTATCTCAATTGATTATTCACATATCATTTTAGACAATCAGCTATTAATACTGTGATATAAAGAGAGTGTTCGAAAATTAACATCCCAGAGCCATTTCAAAGATGGAAGCAGGGGTTAATATAACAGCATTGATTCTCGTCCAGCTTATGATTTTGTCAGTGGCAAATATCTTGCTATGAACATGGCAAGATAGCAACTTCCTAAAAATAATTAACCAAAATTTCTTCACTTCAAATGCCCCAAATCTAAAAACTCCCTTTCTCCAATTAAACCTATCTGCTAAACCAAAAATCATCATCCATCATATTATCATCAAAGAGGCTTTAAAAGCAATATTGTTAGAAACACAGTAGTGAACGCATTGGACACAACCGTACTTCTAAGCATATTAAACAAACCCTGTTTAAAACCATTGATGTGCAGAATGTTTGGCTAGATTTTATAAGAGCTTCTTTCAAAGTGAAAGTGTGTTCTACTGGCTCTAAAGATGTTCCACGATAAAGAGGCTCTCTTTGGTTCCCCTAGAGAGGACCACCAAACAATATTTGCCTGGCTGATTTAACTGTGGAAACGTTGTGTATATATGTGTTGTGTGTGTTCATAGCTTGTATTTACATCACACACCTTGAGAAACAGTGCTCTATGGGAAATGCTACAAAACCCAGCATAGATTTCCATGGGGAACACAAAAGAAGGTATTAAAATTCCAACATTTTAAAATTTGATGCCAAGCAGAAATATAGTAATATTATTTGCAAATTAAAAAGGCACGCCTAAACAAACTTGTGAGTTATTCCCCAGCAAATATGCTTCCAGCATTTTTTTGAAATGATCAATGATACAAGTATCAATGATACAAATGTATCCTGTATTGCACATTTAATTTTGTAAAGCTCCTGGTGAAGCCAGAATTTTGATTTACATTTGAGAATTAAAATTAAAAAATAAATAAATTAAAACTTAGAATGTTAGTTAGATGGCAACTCTCATTCAATTGTAAAGGTGAATACAAAGACCTACTGATAGCTTTGGAAGAAATCATTTAAAATACATTTTTAAAAATAGTCAACATTGAAATAGATGAAGGGAAAAATGGTAGTTTTTATTCTCCCTAAAGTCCAGAACAATTCTTTTTGGCTTTTCTGAGTATCATAAAATTAATAAATATATATTAGATTGGATTCTATAAGATCTAATTCAAATGACATAATTATAATAAGAAGAACAAAATAACATTTGAAAATCAGTGACAAAAATTCATTTGAATTGAAAGGAGTTTGAAGTGAAAGAGTAGGGGCACATTTAAGTAAATAGCAGTCCAAAATTTATGTAAAATATCATGAAAAATGTTTAAATGTTATTTTATTGATCTTTCGATTATTATAGAGAAAAAACACATTGGAAAATACACAAATTCTAGCAATCACTTTTTAGGGAGGCATTGCTTTTGTGATGAGAAGAATATTTCATTCAATCCATGTTTTAAAATATTAATATCTGTGGTGTTGTTTTAGGAGTTGAGAGTAATTGATGAGAAAGAGACTAATATTTAAATGCAATACAGTTTGTGTCGATTATTTCATTTAACCTTCACAATAGCTCTGCAAAATTGTATAATCGATTCCATTTCAGAATATAAACAGGGGTACCATACCTGCAGGATTACCCTGGTGTAATTATTAATAGCACTGTCACTCTCAAAAGTGCCTGGTTTGGATGATAAGTCATATAACCATAACCATAGAAATCAGGAAGCTGAGATGCAGAAAGTCAAAATAATTGACTAATACCATCCTCATCCTTGGTTGATTCCATATTGGGACCTAATTATGCATGGATACTGTCATTCTCTTTCCACTGCTTAGCACTGCATGAGAAGTGGCTAAATCATCAGGGCTTTGCAGGAGAGTCATTCGAAGATGAAGAAGTATAACCAGTCCAAACAGGAACGTCAAATATTCTGAAATGCTATACTAGAAAAACAGTTCTCTGGATTTTTCTGCTCCTAAGGATTTGCTCTTAAAAGGCAAATGTAACACTTTGACCAATGAATTCATACTAAAGTGACAATGGATTACCAGTGAGTGGATTAAGAGAAATACAGAATAAGTGGTAGAGGCTAGAGAAGGAAAATAGTGGAATGGAAGTTGCCAAAAGGGACGGAAGCTCACTGATTGGGAACTTTAATCTATTTCATAATTTAAGCCTTGTTGTTATAGTCTAAGGGAGGAGCTTCCTAATAAAGGTTAAAGACACTACCTGATCGGGCAGATACTGATGGCCAGGCCTGGGCAATGGAAAACAGAGGAATGGATCAGGGGCTGGAGAGAGCCGAAGAGCACCAGCCGGAAGCATTAATGGCACAAAGAAAGACAAAGTTCTCAAGGAAGCGTTGTAATTGCCTTCCCAGTTCATAGTGTATCAGCTACGCTATGTTCTGGGTTTAATTAGTTGTGACAGATCCTTTCACTATTTAAGTTAGAGGAGAAAGAATAGAAAGAAGAAAAGGAGGGGCATTACAAACGTAACTAAGGGACAAGAGAACTGACGCTGCAATAGAGGAGAGAAAATTTTGCTTTCCGGAGTGGCAGGAACAGATCTCTGAAGAGCAGAGGGAGGTATGACGACTTGCTGAGCCACCTAGGAGCTGCAAGAGGCGGTCCAACATGTGTAAGTGTGTAAGTGTGAACTGGAGAAGAGGTTGGCATTACGCTAATTACTAAAGCTCTCTCTTGGCCAACAGGAAGAAGAAAAATGACTAAAGCAATGACTGGACCAAGCCTAGGCATCAAGGCATGGTAGCAATGATTAACTTCAGTGGTATATTTTAAGGAAAGGAAAGGACTGCAGTTCTTTTTAAGATACAAGTGTGGGGCCTTCCCTGGTGGCGCAGTGGTCGAGAGTCCACCTGCCGATGCAGGGGATGCGGGTTCGGGCCCTGGTCCAGGAAGATCCCACATGCCGCGGAGCGGCTGGGCCCGTGAGCCGTGGTCGCTGAGCCTGCACGTCCGGAGCCTGTGCTCCGCAACGGGAGAGGCCACAGCAGTGAGAGGCCTGTGTACCGCAAAAAAAAAAAAAAAAAGAAAAAGATAATCAAATTTTCATTTTTGCATGATTATTCTGCTATCTTTGGGGAGAGCTGATCATATGAGTATGAAGCAGAATAGGGAAATCAAACATAAATTTATTCTTATTTATTTCTTAAGTAAGAAAATGGCATTAAAATGGAAAAGAAGATTAAATTAAGGTCTAAAAATAGATACTGTTGTAGGCTGGATTGTGTTCTCTCAAAATTCAGATCTTGAAGCCCTAACCCTCCAGTTACCTAAGAATATGACTGTATCTGGAAATAGGGCCTTTAAAGAGGTGATTAAAGCGTACATTGTGTGAGTATGTCACAGAGAGCTGTAGAGACGAAACGAAGACCCCGAGACCAGACTCAACACCCATCCTATAATGGCTTCCTGTATGATCACCTGATTCTCCTTTCTATGCAATTATAACATTCAAAAGTAATCTACTTGGGGCTTCCCTGGTGGCGCGGTGGTTGGGAGTCCGCCTGCTGATGCAGGGGACACGGGTTCGTGCCCCGGTCCGGGAGGATCCCACATGCCGCGGAGCAGCTGGGCCCGTGAGCCATGGCCGCTGAGCCTGCGCGTCCGGAGCCTGTGCTCCGCAACGGGCGAGGCCACAACAGTGAGAGGCCTGCGTACCGCAAAAAAAAAAAAGATACAAGTGTGGACATTAAGTGACCTGCGCCAGCGGCCTTTCCAGATGTCTCTTATATACGTATTCCTCCCAGAAGAGCGATCATCACTTCTATGACCTGCAAACGTAATCTGTTCTCCCTGCTGGAGGAAACAAAGGATACAAAAGTACAAAACAACACCACTACAAGTCTCTGCCCTGGGTTTAAGAGAGAAGAAAACAGGTTCCTAAAACAGGAGGAATTATCCAAGAAGCAAACCCGAAAACAAAAAGTCTGAGGAGCAGCAAGCAGTGAAGTATCTACTAAGTAAAAGTAAGTGGCAAGAGGGTGAAAGAAACTTGACTCAAACTTTCCATCTCGTTGTAGGTTCTATCTCTGGGTTAATTCAAATGCGGCACTGATAATGCTTCATGTTTTTTAATCAGGAATTCTTTGGTAAATAGGAAGACAGATTTACTAAAATTAGCTCAGGCCCGAGGAGGTGATGATTAGAATTAGAAGGGTAAGTTTCACAGGCTCAAGCATAAGTACAGCCAGAGGTGATGGCACACAGGCAGCAGAATAGGGATGAGACCAGAGACTTTGTCCATCCTTTACGTGGATGTATGTGGCCTCAAGCCTTCACTTCTTCTCCAGCAGCTGCTTCACTCCTCTCTGTCTTATTTACATGCGGCCTATCGTGCTCTACCCAGTAGTCCTCTTGGTTCCTAAGTTTATGTCGCATAAATGAAACAAAGATTCTGATGACATCAGTTGAGATCGCGGGTTCTCTCTCATCACCTGTGGCTAGTGGGGGGAAGAGAGGACCATGTGGTAGAATGACTGTCCCTTTGGGGCAGTAGAGAGAGGATGACTTCTACAAAAGGCACGTGGAGTAGAAAGTTGAGAGTTTGGCAGGAGAAATGATTGGCATTTCTAACTTATTCTATCTATCAAGGTTGTTGTGGCGATTAAGGGACACTTAGAACATGTGTGAAAACATTTCATAATCTGTAAAATACTATGTAAATGTCAGGTGGTGGATACCTTCCACAAAACTCTCAAAGGGCTCATCATATCTGTGCTACCCTTTGGAAAGAGTAATCCATCTCATTGCTATTGACTCAGAATGACACAAGACTGGGAAAGCTCCAATGCACTAAGAATGGGAAGATAAATTCAGAACACAGATCACAGGAGGTAGGTACTGTTTTAAAACAAACAAACAAAAATGAAAACAAAAACAAAACCCTTAAAGCAGTAGGCTCCAACAGACTTGATAGAATTACAAGTGGATTTTTTCATTTAAACATCACATTTCCTCCCAGTTTTGTCATGTTCTGGTCCCTGACATCAAGGTTGTAGCAGATGGATTTGTACTGCGGGGACCCAAAAGCTAAATTCCATTCTATAAATGTGTGTCAATCTGTTGTCTGAATGTACATTTGCATTTATATTTTGCTTTTCTACGTATTCATAAATCTATCACTCCAAAATGTATTTGAAGAATATCATTTAAATAAATGATAAAAACTTGAAACAATGTTTATCAACATAATATTCAACTGAATTTGTTCTTTTCCGTATTTGTATAATTAGCAAGTTACATTCTTTTCTCCTTCTCTGGCAGGATAACATCTTCCTGCTTTCAGATGGTTATGTGGTGTACGTATCAGATGATTCTTGCCAATAGTCAAGTAAAAAAAAAATCACTAGCATTTCTTTCTTCCCTGACATATACCTTACTTTCTTCTCCCTTTCGAATTCTCTGCTTTATTTTTATGATATATAATTTAAGGTATATATTTATTTTTAAGATATGTAATTTTGTGCTGCACTAAAAACAAAACAAAACAATTCTCACCCAATGCTGGTCATTAGCCATTTATACCTTAGCATGAATCTCAGTCAACATGGCTCCTCTTCCAAGGGCATTTGCGTATAAACTTTATAACAGAATAAAAAAGCTTGGCGCAGTGGTTGAGAGTCCGCCTGCCGATGCAGGGGACACGGGTTCGTGCCCCAGTCCGGGAAGATCCCACATGCCGTGGAGCGGCTGGGCCCGTGAGCCATGGCTGCTGAGCCTGCGCATCTGGAGCCTGTGCTCCGCAACGGGAGAGGCCACAACAGTGAGAGGCCCGCGTACCGCAAAAAAAAAAAAAGCTTTTTTTTTTTTTTAATTGAAATAACCATATGTGGAGTTCTTTTTGGTTTTTCCTTATAGAGGAAATAACCCTCCTCTCTGATGCTGGCTACCTTGACCCATACTGAGGTTACTAACCTCAACCAGGGTTAAGCTAGCCCTGTGCATGGGTGTCTTGTATGTACACGCAGAGGCAGGGCAGTGTGAGGAGTGGAGACGTGGCCATTTGTGTGACAGTCCCAAACACGTAGATAGTGTGGGGTGGGCTGGGTGAGGAAGTTATAGGCAACTATGCACATACACCACTGAGAAGCAAAAGGGGTCTTTGGGAGAGAAAAAATAAGTAACTAAACCTTCCCGCATAACAAATATTGATAAAATGGACCATAGGCAAGCATAAATCTATAACTATAGCACAGACAATGCTTTTTCCCAATGAACTACAACATCAGGTTTTTACTCTAACACATGATAATGCATTGTATCAATAGTCAAAGATACAATTGTATCAAAAGTCAAATAAGCTTCCAGTCAAACAACTAAGAAACCATAAATTGTATTTTATAATCATTTGCCTTCAAAACAACTCTCTTATTGGAAATGCATTGTATTTGTATCTCTATCTATGTACATATATGTATAGGTATAGATGTATACATTCTATAAACTATAAAGAAACTTATTATAAAGAAAGTGAAAACATTCCCCAAATCCCATCCTCCAGGTTTAAAGAAAGTTAACATTTTAGAAGTTTAATTTCACTCTACATATACGAGTAGATAAATAGCTCTAAATAATTCAAAGTGACAACTTGTACTATTTTAAAATGAAAAAATATTTTAACATAACTTCACTAGAATGAGGACAACAAAAATACTGTTGATGTTTCTTCATAAAATATATTAATTCCTAAAAAATAAATAAATAACTAAATCTGCACTTAAAGTTACGCATCTAGTGGCCTCCTGTTCTGAAAAGTTGGGGGCAGGGGGAAAAGCACATATCTAATCCCATAGTTTGGTATTTTTACTTTCTTGCATCTGTAACATTTATACTCTGTTCTACAACTGTAATTCCTAAATTATCTAGTCACAGTCTTACATTTAAATGAATTCACTGCTCAGTATACATCATTGGACCATGGTTTCTTTCTTTCTTTCTTTTTTTCACTCATCTCACTGTTGGTTGGATTGTTTCATTTGTATTCCCAAAGAGGTTGTACGCTTGACATAACTTGCTCAAATTCACTGGGTATAAAATTCATCAGTCATATTTTCACACAAAACTTTCTAAAGAAATATTTTGAGACTGCTTCCTTTCATTAAAGTTGTTTTCAATGTCTCAATATCATGACACTTCCTTTAGGGAATATCACATCCCCTTGACATCTGGGGATCTATGTATTATTTCTTTTCCCTTTTATATTTTGTTCCACATTTATTAGTGCTAGGCTAGCCTGCATCATAATTATGATTTTGGGTATGGGAAGTTCTTTGTTTCATGTTTTTCTATCTATATTCTTTTTTTTTTTTTTTTTGGTTTGGACTTAGTGACTTTTATGGAAAAGGAATATTTTCAAATTTTCATTACTTTGACATGTTTAAGGAAAATTTTCGAAAACTTATAGTTACTCACCAGGTCTCTCATGTCCATAGCCTGATGAATATCACATGATGAAATAAGCATAACTACGCAGATACAGAGAACAGACTGGTGGTTCCCAGAGGCGGGGATGGGGTGGGGAGGGGTTAAGTGAAATGAGTGAAGGGGGTCAAAAGGTACAAATTTCCAGTTATAAAATAAGTAAATCATGAGGATGTAACATGCAGTATGGTGACTACAGTTAACAATAATGCACTAAATATTTGAAAGTTACTAAGAGACGAGATCTTAAAATCCTCATTGCAAGAAAAAAAGTTTGTAACTGTGTATAGTGACAGATGTTAACCAGACTTATTGTGGTGATCATTTTGCAATACATACATGTATACACACATGAAATCGTTATGTTGTACACCTGAAACTAATATATTGTTATGTCAATCATACCTCAATTAAAAAAAAAGAGCTCACTGAAAAAAATAAAGCACCTGATGAATACTACTTTTAAATCAAAGCTGTATATATATTTAAAATTTATTTCCTCTACCTCTGTCAGTATATCTCTTTCACCAAATTTTTTTTTTTTTTTTACTGATTAAGGTAGCTTCACACTTGTGTGAATTTCTGTATATATTATTCTACTTTTTCTTTACATGTTTTCGTCTCCCTTTTGATCTTTCTGAATCTCTCTGATATTTTTTTCTCTCTTTTCTGATATTTTTTTCTTTCTTCCCCTCTTCTTTTTTCTTCCCCTTTTGGGTTTTCCCCTGTTCTCTTTTTTTTCACCTTTGTTTATATTTTTTCCCTCCCTCCTTTTCCTTCCTTCTTTATTTTTTCACATTTTTTTCCTGAATTGGTTGTGATTTAAGCTTAGTATTTCCTGTTTTACTGAAAAAAAATTATGGTCTTTGTTAGCTGATACATATTTATCCAAGAAAATATTGTTTCTTTCCAAGCTGTCGTTCATTGATATTTATATCAGCATTCCTTTGAAGCAAAAGAGGTTTAAGTTTCTGTTCTTAATCATCTTCTTTTATTCTCTATCAATTGCTGTCTACTTTGAAATCATCATTTACTAATTAATACCATGTCTTTAAAGTCCAAAAGTCAAATTTTAGCTGCAACTGTACACAAATTTTTACACGGCTTTAGTAACAAAGCTAAATTCTGTGTGCTGGGGGATAAATTGCAAAGGGTCCTGTTTTTTCATCCTGCATTTTCAATAGAAACTAAGTGTGTACATTAATAAAAAGGGAAAAAAGCAGTTAATACAAAGTATTCTTTTTTGTGCATGGTACACATATTTGGAACCAATTCTTTTTTAACTTCTTTCTAAATGATTTTCTGATTAACAAGACTTTCCTTAACTCAGAATTTTTATGTCATTTTGAATTCATTATCATAAGCAACTCCAAAAATCCTTCCTCTTTAATGTACCGTCTCTTATTTCTAGCCCATTTTTTTCTATATCACTCCACAATAGTGGCTACAAAAGGGGTTTATAGTAAGCGTCTATGTCTCTGTTAACAAAAGCGGGGAGAATGATTTTGGGTGCCAGCTAACAGCTGTTGTACAATAAAATACACTTTAGAAATGCAGTTGTAAATATAACACGTTCTCCTTTAATACATTTGTCGACAAATGAAATAAACGTCGCCTTACCCCCTCGCTTGTTGATCTTGGCATAGCCAGGAGAATAGCTCCCAGACATAGAGGATGAGCTGCTGAAAGCCACATGGGGGAGTCCAGACACAAGTGGCTCATCACATTTTTCTGAAAAGGCAAGAGAGAGAGATTCAATAAAGATCTTTAAATATTCATTGGATAAAATGATTTGTTAAAATAATCATTGAATATAGTACAAAATTTAAAATCTCTTTCGGTAACTCCACTATGATCATTCTAATAGAACACAGGCACAGTTTAAACCACCTTCTGATGCTCCAGAGTTATCACCATGATAGAGTGCTTCATTCTGAGGGGCCTCAACACAGGCCTGCTATCTCAGAATCACGAATAACATTGCGGTTGTTTATGTCCCGAGCTTTGGCATCTCCTAAAAATCTTCAGTTATTTATTCATTATAGGGATTCAGGGTTAGAAACATGGAGTCTGAAGGAGGGAAGACCGGGAGGAATAATATCCAAACTAAAAGATCAGGAAAGAGGTGTCGGTAAGAGAAGACAAGATAATCACCAACACGAAAAGCACTGCTGTCTAAAAAAATGAATCAGTTCCCATCATACTTGACTAATCACAACTGCACTGGAACCAGGTGTTCCCTCAATTCTACTCCTCGCTTGGCTTCTGCATTGCCATTAACTTTCTTTCCCTCCTCCTTTACTACTGCTGACTCTCCCATTCCACTTTGATGGACTGTTCTCACCTTCCTAATGTCTAAATGTTAAAGGGCCCAGGACTCAACTCCTGGGGTTCTTTTCAGTCTCCTCTCACTCTCTGGGAGACTGCACCAAGGTCCATGTCTTCTCAGACTGGAATATCCCAAATCCTGCCACCTCATGTCACCTGGTCCAAGAAGCCATCCGCGATCACTGCTGTGAAAGACTGAATAGCCTTCCTGCTTCCTCCCTTGCTATAGTCCTTCTTTACACAGTAGCCAAAGGGACAGTTTTAAAAATATAGGTGGGTAAGGTGGCTCCTGTGCTCAAAATATCCCCTGGCTCCTGTTCTCAGTCACTTGGAATGAAGTGCAACGTCCTCCAATGGCCCACAGCGGTCCCTGCACTGATCACATCTTCCAGCATCCTTGTGCTTTGCTGTCCAGCCACCCTTTCCTTCTAACTGCAACAACAGACCTGCTCCTGCCCTGGCCTTCGCTGTTACTCTTCCAGCGACCATAAGCCTCGTCCCTCACCTCCCCCAGGCTCTGCTCAACGTTATCTCTCACAATGCAGACAAGCTTTCCTAGTCCACCCAGCTCCACGAATACCGCACTGCCCTCACTCTCTGTACCCACTTCCAGCTTTATTTTCCTTCACAGCATTTAGAGCCACCTGACACGTTGTGTTTTCACTCATTCCGTTGTTGGGTTGCCTTTCTCTCCCACTCGATTGGAAGCTCTACGGAAATAAAGTTTTTGATAGTTTGCTTAATACTTACTTTCCAGTGATCTGAACAGTACCTGGCACTTGGCACACACTCTCACAACATTTGTAGAAGGAAGGAAGGAAGGAAGGAAGGGAGGGAGGGGGGATAAATGAACGAAAAACAACAACTAAACCCAACAGACTCAGAGTCTTAAAGCATGATGCTGAAATACAACATGGTGCAACACCTAACTTTTAGAGAGATGGTCTTAAATCCCCAACAAGTGTTTACACGTGTTCAGTATTCTGTTTAATATGCTACAGAACTACACTGTATGCTCTAGAATGGCTGCTCTCTCAGATACTCATAAACAGGAAAAAAAACTAGCAGTAGAAGGAATGAACTAGTTTTCTTGAAAAGTCGCTCAAGTGGATTGAAGTCTCCAATGATACTAGGGAAATGAATTACTATTCATTATCTCACCACTCAAGTGTGTACAAAACTGAAGTTAAAATGAACACATCCATCCTTGTAAATCATAGTTAGATTTCTTATTTTTCTTAGTTCTGCTGCAAGTGTCTCTGAAAAACATGCATGTGTGTATGAATATAGTCCCTGGAAAGTTAAATGTAAAAGAATGAAATGATGAACATAAAATTTATTTTAAAAGTATCAATTCACAAAGTAAGAATTCACAGTGAAGGATTTCATATTAATTGTCTAAAAATTTACTGTTCAGTTTAGATGCCACTGAGCACACATATAAAACCTTGATTTCCTAACTTCTGACTCAGTCTAACTTTGTACAGTCTTTTGATGTAAATTCTGCATTTAACTTTAAGGAGTAATCGTTACTTCAAAAGTTTCCATTATATTAAGAATATGCTAATGTTTTTAGCATATTTTTATTTTATTCATTCATATAAAATAAGAATCTATGACATATAGACACTACTACATACAAAATAAATAACCAATAACCAACAAGGACCTACTTTATAGCACAGAGAACTATACTCAATATTTTGTAATAACCTATAAGGGAAAAGAATTGGAAAAAGAACATATATATATATTTATTTATGAATCACTTTGCTGAACACCTGAAACTAAGACAACATTGTAAATCAACTATACTTCAATAAAAAATAAAAGAAAATAAAATAATTAAAAAATAAATAAATAAATATGTAAAAAAGAACCTGTGGTGTGTAGGCATAGGAAATGCAGCAGTACCTGAAACTGACAACATTCCTGTTCTCATATAATTTATGTTCCAGCAGAAAGTAAAAATAACTAAAACAAAAACAAACAGGTAAAAACATAAAGGTTAATTTATAGTATGAGATGGTGAAAAATACTACAGAGAGACACTGAATATGAAAGAGGGGGCAAGGAGTTTGGGGGGTGGGGTGGAGGTTGAGAGAGTTGCTGTTTTTTGCTGCCCAGTTAAGAAAAGCCCCTTTGATCAGGTGACATCTGAGTAGTAATTTGAAGGAAAAGAGGAAGTGAGCTCTGCTGGAAATCAACAGGATCGTGCCAGGAGAAGCCTTTTCTAGTTTAAACCTGCTCAGTAAGGCTAGCTTATACCTGGTAATAAGGAATGACACATTTTCCAAAAGTAAGCATTCAATGCATATATAGTTACATGTTACACATGGAAAGTAATTAAAATGAAGTTGATAAACAATTAAGTGATCCATTAGCTAGTTTAAATTTAGAATTTAAATATAGCAGTTATAAAACCTGAAGATAGTTTATCCTTATTACATTTTTTAAAAAAAATTGACTTCCATAACAAATTAATCATCTTCATACCAAATTAAAATTTTTTCACTGATTTTTAAAAGCCACATAAATCAAAATAACAAAATTAGAATAAAACTTGGATCAGGAAAGATAAGAGCATATAAAAGGTTGCTTTTTTTAAAAAAAAGGTGACTATAAACTTATTATCAGAATTTAAGCATTGGCAACCTCACAATCTTCTAAACTGAGACGAAATCTATAACCATGTAATTAAGAAAAATGCTACATAACTGTATGTTCTCCTGGAAGACTTTAACCACAAATATTTCTTGAGATCTTACTCTATGCTCCGTACTGTTCTAACAAGTTTGGGCAATAAAATCTACCTATGTATCACCTATCTATCTATCTATCTATAATCTATCTACCTCCCATCCCCTCATGAGATGCAATAATATATGGACCCACATAAAGTAATTAAACATGAAACAAAAGAATAATATCACCAGTTTGTAATTCAATACTGAATAGAATATAACCAAGTACTGAAAGTAACAAATAAATTAAAAATGCAGGGCTGTTTTTTAGGTGACTTCCTTGTCACTAGTTGCTCTGTCCTAAGTGTGTGACCTTGAGTATGCCAGTTAACCCCCTATCTACAGATGACTCACATATAATATGAAGAAATTAGCTAAGTTTCTCACAAGCCCTAAAACCCCCTAGCATTGTCAAGCACAGGAGTCCACAGCTATATCCCACAGGCCAAATCTGGCCCACTGCTTGCTTTTGTAAGTAAAGTTGTGTTGGAGAACAGCCCCACTCACTCATTTATGTATTGTATGCGGCTACATTCACAGGGCAGCACAATGTCACAAAATGAGACTACACGGCCTACACCTATGGGATGCAGTGAAGGCAGTTCTAAGAGGGAAGTTTATAGCAATACAATCATATCTCAAGAAACAAGAAACATGAAACATCTCAAATAAACAACCTAACCTACCACCTAAAGCAATTAGAGAAAGAAAAACAAAAAAAACCCAAAGTTAGCAGAAGGAAAGAAGTCATAAACATCAGATCAGGAATAAATGAAAAAGAAATGAAGAAAACAATAGCAAAGATCAATAAAACTAAAAGCTGGTTCTTTGAGAAGATAAACAAAATTGATAAACCATTAGCCAGACTCATCAAGAAAAAAAGACAGAAGACTCAAATCAATAGAATTAGAAATAAAAAAGAAGTAACAACTGACGCTGCAGAAATACAAATTATCAGGAGCGATTACTACAAGCAACCATATGCCAATAAAATGGACAACCTGGAAGAAATGGACAAATTCTGAGAAAAGCACAACCTTCCAAGACTGAACCAGGAAGAAATAGAAAATATGAACAGACCAATCACAAGCACTGAAATTGAAATGGTGATTAAAAATCTTCCAACAAACAAAAGCCCAGGCCCAGATGGCTTCACAGGCGAATTCTATCAAACATTTAGAGAAGAGCTAACACCTATCCTTCTCAAACTCTTCCAAAATACAGCAGAAGGAGGAACACTCCCAAACTCATTGTACGAGGTCACCATCACCCTGTACCAAAACCAGACAAAGAGGTCACAAAGAAAGAAAACTACAGGCCAATATCACTGATGAACATAGATGCAAAAATCCTCAACAAAATACTAGCAAACAGAATCCAACAGCACATTAAAAGGATCATACACCATGACCAAGTGGGGTTTATTCCAGGAATGCAAGGATTCTTCAATATATGCAAATCAATCAATGTGGTACACCATATTAACAAATTGAAGAATAAAAACCATATGATCATCTCATTAGATGCAGAAAAAGCTTTGGACAAAATTCAACAACAATTTATGATAAAAACCCTCCAGAAAGTAGGCACAAAGGAAACTTACCTCAACATAATAAAGGCCATATATGACAGACCCACAGCCATCATTCTCAATGGTGAAAAACTGAAAGCATTTCCACTAAGATCAGGAACAAGACAAGGTTGCCCACTCTCACCACTATTATTCAACATTGTTTTGGAAGTTTTAGCCACAGCAATCAGAGAAGAAAGAAAAATAAAGGAATCCAAATCGGAAAAGAAGAAGTAAAGCTGTCATTGTTTGCAGATGACATGATACTATATATAGAGAATCCTAAAGATGCTACCAGAAAACTACTAGAGCTAATCAATGAATTTGGTAAAGTAGCAGGATACAAAATTAATGCACAGAAATCTCTTGCATCCTTATACACTAATGATGAAGAATCTGAAAGAGAAATTAAGGAAACACTCCCACTTACCACTGCAACAAAAAGAATAAAATACCTAGGAATAAACCTACCTAAGGAGACAAAAGACCTGTATGCAGAAAACTATAAGACACTGATGAAAGAAATTAAAGACAATACCAACAGATGGAGAGATATACCATTCTTGGATTGGAAGAATCAACATTGTGAAAATGACTGTACTGCCCAAAGCAATCTACAGATTCAGTGCAATCCCTATCAAACTACCAGTGGCATTTTTCACAGAACTAGAACAAAAAATGTCACAATTTGTATGGAAACAAAAAATACCCCAAATAGCCAAAGCAATCTTGAGAAAGAAAAATGGAGCTGGAGGAATCAGGATAGCTGACTTCAGACTATACTACAAAGCTACAGTCATCAAGACAGTATGTTACTGGCACAAAAACAGAAATATAGATCAATGGAACAGGATAGAAAGCCCAGAGATAAACCCATGCACATATGGTCACCTTATTTTTCATAAAGGAGGCAAGAATATACAAGGGAGAAAAGACAGCTTCTTCAATAAGCGGTGCTGGGAAAACTGGACAGCTACATGTAAAACAATGAATTTAGAACACTCCCTAACACTACACACAAAAATAAACTCAAAATGGATTAAAGACCTAAATGTAAGGCCGGACACTATAGAACTCTTAGAGGAAAACATAGGCAGAACACTCTATGACATACATCACAGCAAGATCCTTTTTGACCCACCTCCTAGAGGAATGGAAATAAAAACAAAAATAAACAAATGGGACCTAGTGAAACTTAAAAGCTTTTGCACAGCAAGGGAAACCATAAACAAGACGAAAAGACAACCCTCAGAACAGGAGAAAGTGTCTGCAAATGAAGCAACTGACAAAGGACTAATCTCCAAAATTTACAAGCAGCTCATGCAGCTCAATATGAAAAAAACAAACAACCCAACCCCCAAATGGGCAGAAGACCTAAATAGACATTTTCCAAAGAAGATATACAGATTGCCAACAAACACATGAAAGGATGCTTGACATCACTAATCATTAGAGAAATGCAAATCAAAACTACAATGAGGTATCACTGCACACCAGTCAGAATGGCCATCATCAAAAAATCTACAAACAATAAATGCTGGTGAGGGTGTGGAGAAAAGCGAACCCTGTTGCACTGTTTGTGGGAATGTAAATTGATACAGCCACTATGGATAAAAGTATGGAAGTTCCTTAAAAAACTAAAAATAGAACTACCACATGACCCAGCAATCCCACTATTGGGCATATGCCCTGAGAAAACCATAATTCAAAATGAGTCATGTACCACAATGTCCATTGCAGCTCTATTTACAATAGCCAGGACATGGAAGCAACGTAACTGTCCATCATCAGATGAATGGATAAAGGAGATGTGGCACATATATACAATGGAATATTACCAGCCATAAAGAGAAATGAAATTGAGTTATTTGTGAGGTGGATGGACCTAGAGTCTGTCATACAGAATGAAGTCAGAAAGAGAAAAACAAATACCATATGCTAACACATATATATGGAATCTAAAGAAACAAACAAAAAAAATGGTTATGAAAACCTAGGGGCAGGACGGTAATAAAGACCCAGACCTACTAGAGAATGGACTTGAGGACACGGGGAGGGGGAAGGGTAATCTGTGACAAAGTGAGAGAATTGCATGGACATACATATACTACCAAATGTAAAAAATAATCGATAGCTAGTGGGAAGCAGCCTCAGAGCACAGGGAGATCAGCTCGGTGCTTTGTGACCACCTAGAGGGGTGGGAGGGAGATGCAAGAGGGAAGAGATATGGAGATATATGTATATGTATAGTTGATTCACTTTGTTATAAAGTAGAAACTAACACACTATTGTAAAGCAATTATGCTCCAATAAAGATGTTAAAAAAAAAGACTATATGGCCTCCAAAGCGAAAGTATTTACTATCTGACCTTTACAGGAAAAGTTTTCCAACCTCTGGTTTAGTATAATAAATATTCTATGTATCCACGAAGAAGAAAGATTAATGATCAATTATGGTAACAGGTAACATACAAATAATGAATCCGACCTGAAGAATTGAGGGCATGTAGATGAAGAGGGTTGAGGACACTGTAGAGAAAGGAAAGCTTAGGCAAAATCACGGAGAGACTACAACGGGGATGAAATTTCCTGGAGAAGGCTGTCGCCGCACTCCACGTGTGCCCATATTGCCAGACTGACTATGATGATGGACTATCTATTTTTATCTCCAACTGTAATAATAGTTATTACACATTCTATCTTCCAAAGAGACAGCTTGCTTGTTGTTCTAGAACACCTGTCTCAACATTCTGCAGACATTAAATATAAGGAAATCAAGTTAGAATTTTTATAGTAGTAGTAGTAGTAGTAGTAGTAGTAGTAGTAGTAGAGAGAGAGAATGCTAACATTTGAAATAATTTAGTATTGTATTTTCCCATACTAGGATGTCTTCCAAAACTACAGCCACACAGTTATGGCAAACATTCAGTCTCCAGTGTACTTCCATTCCAGGGAATCTTGGATGAAAACTAGAGAAGCAGATGGGCCTTGAGTTTTATTTTCATACAATTTCAGTCAGTCTTCAGACTAGCTGTAAGAATTCTGTACGAATTCATGCTGGAACAGAGGAAATGATTGGCGAAGAGAGATGAAACGGCTGTTGCCCTTCACCTACGAGAGTGTGGCCAAGAGAGATCTCTGTTGGCAAGCAGTATGGGCAGGAATTTGCAAGGTCAAATGACTTCAGAACAGATGTAATTGACATCAGAGTATCATTCAATTGTATCTGTGATTGAAAAATAATGTTGGAAAATTTTCATAACACATCTTTAAAAAGTATAGCACTTAAATACATGTTTTATATCACACATTTGGAAATACAAGCCGGATACCCAGAAAACAATTAAGACTAGCAAAGGACTCCAAAACCAAGCAGTGCTATCAGGACGGAAATTCTAGCAATATCTTCGATTCGTATTTAGGAAAAAAACAAACTGGAAAAGGCATATTCTCAGGGGAATACATAACTCAATGGTCTCCTTACATCCTGTGCATTCAATTCCTAACTTTTGTTTTGTTTTTTTTTTTTTTTTTTTTGCGGTACGCGGGCCTCTCACTGTTGTGGTCTCTCCCGTTGCGGAGCACAGGATCCGGACGCGCAGGCTCAGCGGCCATGGCTCACGGGCCCAGCCGCTCCGCGGCATGTGGGATCCTCCCGGACCGGGGCATGAACCCGTGTCCCCTGCATCGGCAGGTGGACTCTCAACCACTGCGCCACCAGGGAAGCCCAATTCCTAACTTTTGAAGCTAGAGCTACATTACTCTTCCTGCCTCAGGTTTTATGACCCTTCCTCTCCGTTGTCAGGGAAAATTTCAGAGGCCACACCTCCCCCTAAACTCTTCTGTTTCCAATCTATAGCCTCCTGCCTTGCTCCTTACGGCCAAAACTATCTTCAAATCCAAGCTAAACGTCTGTGCTAATTCCCTAGTAGCATCTCACTTCCTGCAGAGATGGTTTCTTTTCCCCTGACGCTCATTTCAGTGTCTGGAGTCCCGTCTCGATGCTCCAGGACTGTACCGTGCTTCCTGCTCCTGGATTTCCTGATGCTCTGTCTGCTCACCCAGGTGCCCAAACATAGCCAACTGCTGTCCTCACCAGCTGAGAATGCAACTACCAGTGTACCCACCTACTGATGACGATGCTATCCTCTGTACCATCTCCCTGACTTCCTAGACAAAGCATGCTTTTTGTTACTTTGCTTCAAAGACAGTGGAAAATCCTTTGGACAAATAAGGTGGTATTTCTTGTCTAGCCTAGTGGAGAGTTTCAGGATTTGAATGAAAAGGAGACTGAAGTCATGACTCAGGTGCTTCCTGAGTAATCACTGAGGTTAATATTGCCCCTTAAATTCTTCACAAAGTATAAGAAGCATCCGTTTCCACACTCTGACCAAGAGAAGACTTGTATGGGATCTAGTACTTCTTTATTTTAGAGACTTTATTCCCAAGATTATGATTCCTTGTGTGTGTGTGTGTTTTTTTTTAAATTTTCCTCTAAATAAAGAGGAGAGAACAAGGAAGGAAGGAAGGAAGGAGGGACGACAGCACTAACAATAACTTCACAATGTTTCTTTACAGCTGTGGCAGATCCATTATTTTTACTCCCTATAAACTTGGGCCGCTGCTTACAGAAGTATTTTGTCTCGATGCACTTAGAAACATGGTGCTTTGTCTTCTTTCCTTGACACGCATTACTTGAATAGGCTCTGTATTTTTCACCTCAGGACTTGGCTAACTTTAGCATTCTATTAAAAAACCGAAACAAACTGAGCTCATTCCACATGTCATCTGTGGAAATCCCATACCCCAATTACTTCTCTCTATGGAAAGGGTGTAATCCTATCTGGAAGCCAAATGTCTTTAAATTTAATAATAATTTACAGATGTATTTTGAAATATAAGTATTGTATTATTCCTTGAATGTATGGCAAGTACAGGAAGTATAAATAAGACTTTCTCTTCCAGTATTTTTTAATAACTTTTTTCAAGTTCAGTTATCTTAACTTAACCTAGTCTAATAAATATTTTCTTGGGATAGTTGTGACTTTCAAAGGTAGTATTAGGCTGAGGTTTTCCCAATATTAGCACATGGAAGAAAGAGCATGTTCTTCACAATAAAAAAATCGAGATTTTATTCCTAAGGGCCAGAATCTGGTTGACTAGCTTCTGTCTTATCCAGAGTCTCCTCAGTTTTTCCATGACTTCAAATGTCTAGTTTTGGGTCCGTTTTTCTATGATTTTTTACATCATAGCAATAGAAAGTAAATGGTTAAAAAAATCCGTGTTATAGGAGCATTCTAGAAAAATGTTTGCTCCTCCTTAGGGCAAAACCACCAAGAACTCCAACTCATATGCCACATATGAAGTTTATATATCTTCACTTCCATCATATTTTCCTCCCGCTCTTCTGATTCATACCTTGCTTTGTGTACCTTCTCCAATTTCCCTGGCCTGTGTCACTAGAAATGAGACCCATTTTTTTCCTGATCCTATAAAATGTCATACAATACAGAGATAGAAAGGACTCTCGTAATCCATAGAAGTAATCACTGTTACAAGTCTTCACACACACACACACACACACACACACACACACACACACTACATTTACTATAACATATATGTTTAAATAAGCGAGAACATGTACCATCTGGTCTTTAGCATACTTTGACCTATCACAGAAATTCCCATACAAATATTGCCTTCTGTTTTAAAATAAAAGTAAATATTGTTTTTGTGTATTTAATTTTATATAGGGACCTTTATTATTTATATCTGCATCTGCATAGCAGGGTTAAATTCCTGCACAGAAAACGCAAGAGTATTAGCTCATTGGTAAACCAGATTATGTAGTTGAGAATTAATTGTCCTTTCATACAACGTATGGAAGAATGGATTTAGTTTCCTTTACCTACTCCACAAAGAACTTAGCGGTCATGAAGAGAAGTACCATTAGTTTGCCATCAAATGCTAATTTAGGGAGAAGTTAAAGATAATGAATTTAGAACTAAATCAACTGAGTGGACATACTTTACCTGGTATGCAATGAAAATCATTAAGTGAAAAAAGGAGACTTCTATCTCCCCCTTTTTCTTCTCACTGAATCTTTCCTGTTTACTAGTCAATGGAGGTGACTCTATTTACATTTTTTTGTTCATTTTCTATTCAGTGGGACACAGCCCAATGTGCTCCATATGCATTGCAGTAGCCATGCGTTAAATGAGGCATCTGTCCCTCTTCCATCTCAGTAGCATAAACAGTACAGACCATTAAACCAAAATCAGCAAATAAAGAAATAGTAATAGCAATCATTTATGGAGTACCTATGTGGCAGGCAATATAGTAAATATTCCAAGAGAATTCTCTCAGTGAGTTACTTTAGTAAGCCTTTGACATAGGTATCATTACCATTTTACAGATGAGGAAGCTTGAGACCTCACAGCTAAAGAATAATAGAACCAGGACAAAAACCAAGTTGTGCCTGATTACAAGACCTATGTTTTTGAGGTCTACAATTTCAAGGTCACAGCATCTCCAGATTCACTTTGGATAAAATTTGTATATGCTGCATTGATTGGATTTACTCCTAGGTGTGCAGATCTCCTAATAATATTGAAGTGGTCAGATTTTTCTTACCACTTCCCATTTGGATCCCAGGAATTTACTTGAAGTGATACCCTATACCATGATATTGCAGCAATTTCAATATCTTCTGTCCACAGCAGACCCATCCCTTTCAACTAAAAGGAAGAGACTCCTGCAGTTTTACATAGGTGTTCTCAGAGAAAACCATACAGAATCAGCCACTCAACTGATATGCCTATATCCAATGAGTACAACATTCAGCAAAGTACATCAAATTTATTCCATTTATTCATGTAATAAATATTTATTGGGTACTTATTTCCTGATTCGAACTTTATCCCTTTAAAATCCATTTTCTGCACAGTCGCCAGATGGATCTTTTAAAAATGGGGATCAGATTATTCCTGGCTATTGCTCCTGACGGCTTCCCCTCGCACTGAGTATGAAATCCCAACTCCACCAAAGCCTGCAATGGTCTGGCCCTGAGTGATCTCTGGTGTTATTTTATTTCACTCTTCTCCTCTGGGTCACTAAGCTCTTAATTTCACTCTCCTTTCTCTTTTTCAGACACAGAAAGCACACTCCCTCTCACGGCCCTTTCCCCCTTCCCTGCCTCCCAGCTAGAATTCCCTTCATCAGGTCTAAAGAGGGCTGACTTCTTTCCAGGCTGCCCCCAACTCAAATACCATCCTCTCTTTCTCTGGCCAGTGTCTAAATTCACCAACTCAACGTTCACCTTCATATGCCCCAAACATTACTTGCTATTCAATGGATTGCACTGTTTTATTTTGTTCACCGCACCAATCACAATCTAAAATTACCTTGACTGTTTATTTTTTAAAAATGTGTTTATTACTTGTTGACTGGGTAGTAAGGACGATGGGAACGGGGCATGCGCCTGTCCTGTTGAGCCTGTATTCCCAGGGCCTAAGAACCTGGCATACAGCACGAATGCCATAAAAGGCTGTTACATCAATGAATTACTGACAATGAGAGGTAATAAATCCATCCAAATGTGAGGAAGCCACAATCGTTCCTAGTTTTGGCTGTTGAGATGTATTCGCTTTATCTATCCAATGGACACTTTTGCATTTTTCCATTTTAAAAACTGCTTGTGCAGAGAGAGTTGACTTTATCCCATGACGTTACGTGTAGATCTTCCTGGCTGTATCCCACGTGAGAGACAGCATCTCTCTGATCTTTACCACCTTAACATGACCTGTCATTTGAACCCCTGGATTATATTGAGGGTTCTTCTATATCATCAGTACATGCCCTTAGAACTTTTAAAATAACTTGGCTTCAGCAAATGAATTTTGTAAGAGTTGAAGTTACTGACTTTTCTGAGAGAGCTCTTTTACAGCTCTTCTTTGTTTTCAAAAGAACATAAGAATTTGGTATTTCGAATATAACACTTTCATCCCGTATCATTGACAATCTACTGTGATAAGTATTTGTTTATACTTTGATCACCCTGCTATGCGGTGATTTTTCTGGAAGGGTGGGGACTTCAAGGACGTTCTCAAAATATGGAAAACAGAACATACAGTAGGAATCTTCATATACTTTGAAAAATATTGAACACAATCAGTACAGTAGCATCTGATAACGAATAGATTCAATGCCATTATCTAAAAAAGTTCAGATCAACTTTCTTCCATTCTGCCTTTTTTTAGTCCAATAGCTACATTAGAAAAAATTTAAGGTAGTATAACTAGAAAATCAATCACGTTGCAAGAATCATGGTTATAAATCAAATAGGAAATTGTCTGGTCTGCATGGTCCAAGGGTGAATTCCTCAAGACTTGTAGTTCAGATTCTGCTGGACAATTAACAGCTGCAGCATGTTTCTGACATATGGTTTAACAGATTAATCAGTTTCAAATTATCTACTGAACTGTTAATACTAGAAAAAAATAGATTTGTGAGGCTTTAAAAAAAAAAGTTTTTGTCTCCTCTAAGTCGATCTTCTATTTTCAGAGAAATAAATCCTATCACAAAAAATAATATCAACTTTTACCCTTTGTGTAATACAGAAAAGGTTGTGAAATTTAATTCATATTGCTTCATGAAAAAAAGGCAATGGTATTCAAAAATAGCATCAACTGGGCTTCCCTGGTGGCGCAGTGGTTGAGAGTCCACCTGCCGATGCAGGGGACACGGATTCGTGCCCCGGTCCGGGAAGATCCCACATGCCGCGGAGCGGCTGGGCCCGTGAGCCATGGCCGCTGAGCCTGCGCGTCCGGAGCCCGTGCTCCGCACCGGGAGAGGCCACAACAGTGAGAGGCCCGCGTACCACAAAAAAAAAAAAAAAAAAAAAAAAAAAAAAAAAAAAAATAGCATCAACTATTTGCCCTGGAGCCAGGCAGAGGTTTTAATCTCTAAAATAATGGTGAACAGTGCCCTTTCCTTTTTTTTTTTAACTTAACTTCTAGTCTTGTAAGAAGGCAGAGGTACCTAGCACTTTTAATAAAGCAATCATTTGAAGAGTGTCAAGGTCAACTGCAGTATGCCTAAATGAACTTGAGAACTCTAGCTGTCATGGGCAATCTTCCTACAGATGAGGTTATTTTGTATTGCAATTTGTTGGTTCACTGGTAAACGTCTCAGTTTTTGACCCTCTAGTTTCATTTACTGGTTAATTCAAAGACAGTATTCACAAATAAGATGCAATGTACTTATTGACAACCAAGTCTATTTCCTAGTCTACTTAACCCACTTCCACTTTTAAATAATTAACTGAAGAGCTATAGATAAACATCCTCTGGTGTTCCTGACTCAAGTCACGTCAGATTTGATCATGCACTTGATTGGTACAAAGTGGACAGTGGACCATTAGACAGTCAATAAAGTGAAGCTGTTGAAGAATGTTTAATTAATAGACAAATATTTACAGTATGTTAAGATAAAGAAAAATGGGCCATGAAACAGTGCTTATGCTATACTCCCTATTTTATCAAGTTTATATTTATAGACCAGAAAATGGCTGAAAGAATATGTAAACCAAAATGTTAACCATAATGTCACATTTATGATGATAATTGCGACTTTTATTTTCCTGTTTCCTACTTTTTTTGAAATGTTCTTCAAATAACATGTATTGATTTTATAATAAGATATGAAAAATAACTAGTATTAAGGATAACTCCTCAGTGATTATGAATTTAAGATGATATGCATTCATTTATTCATTCAACAATTATTTATCAAGTGCCCACAGTAGGTATGCAGCCGGGAACAACACAGAGTTTTCTATTATAATAAATAACACATTTTAAAAATACACAGTGTATCAGATGGTGATAATTACTATGGGGGAAAATAGAGCAGGGAAGGAACTTGAGGGTACCTACTAGGGGTTGGTGGGGGGTGAGTGAATGTCCTTTCAATGAGGCATCTGAGAAGCTCTCATTGATAAGATCATTTTGGGGCACAGATTTCATGGAAAGGAGGGAACAAGCCATCAGGTTTCCTAATATCTGTGGAATGGTGGTTTCAGGGCGAGAAATAAAAGTAAGAAAGACCAGGAGCAGGATGGACACGAAGGCCAGTGTGGAAGGAGCAGAAGCGTGGGGTAAACAAAAAGGAAACAGACCAGACAGACAATGGGGAGTGAGGGACAGGCTGGGCTCGTAGGTCCTTGGAGGGGATTGGAAGGAGTTGGGCTTTAGCAACCTTCAAAGGTCTTAAGTCCTTAGAGCAGAAAATGTGATATTTTACCAAATTTAATATAAAGGAAGTGAAAGTTTAATGTAAATAGTTTAATGTATTATTTTTAACATCTTTAATGGAGTATAATTGCTTTACAATGGTGTGTTAGTTTCTGCTGTATAACAATGTGAATCAGATATACATATACATATATCCCCATATCTCCTCCCTCTGTGCCTCCCTCCCTCCCACCCTTCCTATCCCACCCCTCTAGGTGGTCACAAAGCACCCAGCTGATTTCCCTGTGCTATGCGGCTGCTTCCCACTAGCTATCTATTTTACATTTGGTAGTGTATATAAATCCTAATGTATTTTTTTTCCTGCAAATATTTTTCAAGGTTTTATTGCAAACCAAAGTTGGTTTATCACACACACAAAAAGGTGTGTGGTAGGGAGGGGGGAAAGAATTGTACATTATTATAACCATGTTAATTACAGTACATTAAAATGGTGGTTTACATTACAAATAAGCCTGTAAGTTTAAATATACTAGTGTTATAACCCAATGTACAGACTTTCTTTATACAATACATATAATTATCAGGAATGCAAAAAAGAAACAAAAAACCAAAAACATAAATAATGCCCATTTTACAGGTGATATTTTAAACAATGAAAACACCAGGCTCTGACTGACAAGTGGGGCATTGGTCCATAAAAACCTTTTCTAAAAACGGAAATATTTGTAGCAGCAATGCTTCTTTAAGCATCTGGATACAAGTCACTGCAAGACCATTTTCGATAAATATTAGTTATTAACTATATCTTACAAAAAAAAAAGCCTACACATAAATTTATCTTCCAAATATGGAAGAAACACACAATGTCCCACGTTGCAGTGTCCTGCAAGTGTCACATTGATGCTTATAACTGAGTCCTTCTGTGAGCAAGCATACCACACCCATACGGCCGATCACACAGGAAGTCCACAAGGAAAAACAGAACAGAAACACTGGGCAACAGGAAGAACTTTGGAGCTAACGCGATCTCATCAGAAAAGGCACGTTTCATAAGATTCGTTATCACGGCCCGGACAGACCTTCAGAAGCTCCTTCTCCGAACAGCGTCCTCCTTCGAATGAGACCACTGCATCTGCCTGGGGCGGCCCTCTACTGCTCATTTCAGAGATAGCACCACATTGGAAGGAAGAATAAGGAAAACCTCCCGAGCTCACTGAGGAGGATGTGCTCTTCGAAAAGCTTCCAGCAAACAGTGTGCAATAAGATTGCCAAGATGTGCAAGCTTCCAGGGATGCGCAAATTCTCTTTTAAGAGGTCCTGTCAGCTGGCAGCTCTGCCAAAAGGCTAACTAAAACATTTAAAAAATGCCCGTAAAATGCTTCACAGCCAACCCTAAGACCATTCAGAGGAAAGAGTCCACGGGAGGTGCGTAGGAAAAGCCCAGGAAGGCCTCGGCCGCTTCCTTGACGCTGGCTGGGAGGAGGATACTGTCGGGCGACCGACCGATGGAGTTGGGGACCGGCTCTTCGGTAAACTCGGGATCAAAGTGCCACAGGTCGCTGGGTCCACTCACATTTGGGTTAAAAGGGGGAGTAATCTTCTTATTAATGAGATCATCCCAGTTAATTAGGGAGAAGAAGACGTGATTCCTCATCTCCATAAAGTCAACCTTGGCACCAAGCCTCTATGTCCTGTCCTTCTGCAGGAGGCCCTCCAGGACGTGTCTTGCAGAATTTGTAATATTTGGCTTCAACTGGAGGGGTTTGTTCAGCATGTTGTCGTACATCTCAGCTGTGTTTTGGCTATAAAATGGAGGCAGGCCATACAGCATCTCATATAAGACAGCCCCCAGACACCACCAGTCCACGGTCCTATCATAAGGCTGCTTATGAAGCAGGTGCAAGGTACTCGGGTGTGCCGCAGAAGGTGGACGTCGTGCCATTGTGTTCAGCGTTCTCCTTGCAGAGTCCAAAGTCAGTAAGAACAATGTGTCCCTGGGAACCCAGCAAAATATTCTCTGGCTTTAAGTCTCTATAAACGATGTTCAGAGAGTGCAGGTAACCCAAGGCACTGGCTATTTCAGCAGCATAGCACCGAGCCTGTGGTTCCAGGAAGCATCGCTCCCTCTGGAGACGGTAGAACAACTCTCCACCGTTCATGGAGTCTAGGACAAAGTACAGCTTGTCTGGAAAGAGAAGTGGAGGCCCACCAGGAAAGGGTGTTTCACGTTCTTCAGGAGAACATTCCGCTCTGACATAATATGCTTTTCCTCCTTCTCTTTCAGGACCGCTTTCCTGGTGGAGGAGAAGGGTTGGCATTCATGAGCGCAGGCTCCTGAGGTTGGGAGATTTTCAAAATGGACTGAACTTCAGGGTGTTTGCATTCATAAGAGTTACTGGCAATCTTCTGAATAAAGTTGTTCAGGCCCATCCTTCTCTGTTTCATGAAAGCGATGAGAATTGCTACCATGCCCCTCATCCTGGAGTAAGTCAGGGTGTCCCCAGCAGCCTTGGTTTTCACCGTCATCACCACAGAGATGGAGCACGCGGAGGCGTCAGGCACGGGAGACCGGCTCAGCCAACACTCTGTGTTTTTTATAAGACCGATTTTTACAGCTGTTTTCTGTTTACAACGAAACTGTGAGGGCGGTACAGAGATTTCCCATACACCCGCATTCCAACACAATTATCAACATCACTCACAAGAATGTTACATTTGTTACCAATGATGAACCTACATCGACACATTATAATCTCCCCAAATCCATAGCTTATTTTAGGATTCACTCTTCATGTCATACATTTAATGGGGGCTTGAACAAATGATGATGACATCCATGCATCATTGTAGTGTCACAGAAGAATTTCACTGCGCTAAAAATACCCTTTGCTACACCTATTCATCTCCCCCAAACTCCGATTTTATTTTACTGTCTCTATCGTTTTGCCTTTTCCAGAATGTCATATAGTTGGAAGCACAGGGCATGTGGCTTCTTTCACTTGGTAGTATGTGTTTAACTCTCCTCCATGTCTTTTCATGGCTTAATAGCTCATTTCTTTTTAGTGCTAAAGAATATTTCATTGTCTGGATATATCACAGTTTCTTTATCCATTTACCTACTGAAGGCTATCTTGATTGTTTACAAGTTTTAGCAATATGAAAAAGCTGTAATAAACATCCCCGTACAGGTTTTTGTCAGGGGTAAGGACAGTTTGATGTTTTAATATTTAACGAAAACATGGGAGGATAAGAAAAAATTCATTAGATAGAAAATGAAAGACAAGAACATTCCAGGCAATGGAATCAGTATCACAAAAAGGCATAAGTACAGGAATGCCTACTGTCTTTAAGGAGGAATGAGACACAAGCTAACAGAATCTTAAACAAAACAAAATAAAACAAAACTAACAAAAAACCTCAACAACTTATTGCACCTGCCTGACATGCTCTTTTCCCAATTTTCTCTTGGATAACTGATCACATCTTAAATGACAGGAGAAGAGACCTTCTCCAACTCTACCATACGTTAAGCTACATTTAGTCTATCTCCCTTCTTTCTCAGAGAACCTACTCCCTTTCCTTTGTAGCAACTATGATGAATAGGACTCATGTACTCATCTGCGCATTTCCTTTTTTAACGATGACTCCACCGTGAGCCGTTCATCCTCACGGATGAAGTTCTCGATAGTTTGCTTCACTTCTCTGTTCCCAGCACATGGCACAGTGACTGGTGTCCAGAATGAATGAACAGCAGATGGTACAGAGGGTAGCAGTCATTGAATTCATAGAGGGTTTGATCAGGATAAGGATGCTAAGGCCAAATTGTGTAGAAAAATCTCATTTGTTCATTCCTGTTTTGCTTGTTCTCAATCATTCTCTCAACAAATGTTTATTAGGTGCCTATTATGTTTAAATCTAGGTATCTTTTCTTTTTTTTTTTTTTTTAATTGCGGTACGCGGGCCTCTCACTGCCGTGGCCTCTCCGGTTGCGGAGCACACGCTCCGGACGCGCAGGCTCAGCGGCCATGGCACACGGGCCCAGCCGCTCCGTGGCATGTGGGATCTTCCCGGACCGGGGCACGAACCCGTGTCCCCTGCATCGGCAGGCGGACTCTCAACCACTGTGCCACCAGGGAAGCCCTAAATCTAGGTATCTTTTATCCAAGACTTCACAGGCTAGTGAATTCCACGCTATAAATGTGGGTTATATTCTGTGGGCCTTGAGAAACCACTTAAATGTTTTGCTTAATAGGGTAGTGATATGATCCCATCATACCTATATTTTAAAAGAAAGAACACTTTGGCAGTGGGGTGAAGGAGACTTGGAGGTATGTTCTGGAAACAATCAGAATATTACACTGTAAATTAGAAGTTGCACGAAGGTGAACAGAAGCCAGTGGCAGTGGGCTTATACGAGGGGGAAGATACAAAAGATATTTTGGAAGGTGACTGAAGCTGGTTTTACAGGATGTGTGAAGTAATAGAGAAAAGAGAGGCAAACATTACTGAGATTTCTTATGTGCGTGACAGTAGTGTGAGTCTTTCACCAAGTAAAGACTATAAAATATGCTATTGGATTCATTTGCCTGAATTGTTTATTAAAACAAGAAGTTGAGTCATTTAAGAGCATATGCTGAGATTATATCTTTACTTTAGTTAAAAGTTAGGCTATTAACTAAAATGATCTGTCATAGGTTCTGTAATTCATTTGTTGAAACAATAAAGTTTACTTAACTAGGAAACAGAAAGCCAAGAATACAGCACCTATAAAACCTCCCTAAGACCCTTTAGATTCTCACTGGCCTTCTTTAAGACAAAACTATCCAGTGCTTCGCTTTACATCTACATATTAAATTGCAAAACTTTGTCTCCTTCACCAAAATACTTTGCTGTTGAAGAAGATTTCTCCAGCAAGTACAGTTCCCTTATTTGGTGTTCTGCTAACTTGGTACCTTTCTTCATAATGGTAAACAGTTGTGCACTAATGCCTGTCCATTCCAACTTCTGATGGACTTTTCTCTCACCTTTTTTTCTTCTTATGACATTGTTTTTATCTTGTCCTTTCTAATGTCTTTGGCTTTAAGCACATGCAAATTTCCCTAGTTGAGGAAGAAATCCTTTTAATGTCACTGCTGACTCTTCCTCTCAGAACCAGGCCCCTTGTACAAGAGTTCTGTATGCCACCACTAAGTAAATGTCCTGGGAACTTGGGACAAATCTAAAAGGAAAAACATGCTGTATTGATATCCAGGAATGTTTTCTATTCCAAAGAAAGTCACTTGCCTCGATATATATTTTTTGACAATGTTTAAATTCTAAACAAAACTGTTTTTTCAGAAGGCTTCTATAAAAGGCAAAACCCATACCAAATGAAAAGAAAACAGAAACAAAATAATTATTTTCAAATACACACATGTAGATGGAACGGAAGTCAGAAAAGGAGACTGACTGGATCATTTTTGCCACCATTCCCAGCCATGAATGGCAATAGATGGTGCTATTTCACTAGGAGTGCCACCAGTAGGAGGTTTTTGAGACAAGCAGACAGGGTCTGAAGCATGACTCTGGTCTTACATAGGCAAGGACAGGATGAAGTCAAGCCCAGAAAATTCGGATCAAGAAGGAAAAATCAAAAAGATTGCCAGCTATAGGCAAATAAGGACCAGAATCCAGCTACGCTGCTGAGACCCAGTCCTGGGAGAAGTTCTTCCATCTCTGTGGTTCTTTGCACAAACTGCTGGGCCTGAGAAAAGAAGCCCAACAACCTTAGGAATTTTTAATAGTTAAAAGGAAATCTTATACTTTCCACAGGGAGGAAGAAAGAGAAACCACAGGCAAGCAAAGGCCCAGAAATGAGACTAATTAGAGGTTCCAAAATTAAGTTTGATTAATATGCCAAGTGCATTTGGGGGAATGGTAAAGAACAGGGATTGAAAGGAAGTAGTGTACTGAACCTTGAAAACTAAGCAGATAATTTTCAATCTGCTGCGGAAGGGAATTGGGAACAATCAAAGGTTTCTAAATAGAGAAATTACGGAGTAAAAGTACAGGGAAAATTACCAAAAAATAAACACTGCTTGGTTTTTAAGTTTTTTAGAGAGGGAGGTTCCCAGAGAATGAATTCCAGATGAAAAAAAAAATGCATCTTGAGAAAACAATGCAATCAGAAATAAACAGGAAATGGAGACAACCCAATTCACAGAATTCTGTAAAGTTCACGCAGCTACTGAGAGATGACGAAAGTTGCTGATTTTACATTTTGAAATAAGACGCAGAGCCAGAGTAGTGAAAAAATAAATGAGACATATATATCACAAGGGAGAGATGCCCGCAGTCTCATGGAAACCATCACACTGTTTTCCCAACACACCTACATTTTTACACAAGTCGGCCTCCAAACCTGAATTTAGAAACACTGAGTTCTAATTTCTATTCAACCTCCAACTATCTTGAGCAAATCCCATATTCACAGTGAATCTCAGTTTCTCCATCTACAAAGAAGGAGTATGGGACATAAAATCCTCAGGGTCCCTTTCATGGTTGACATTCCCGGATTCTCTAATGTCATAAAATGCTCATGAGAGTACCAAATTTTAAAAGCTATCCTGTTCCTTACTCTCCAAAAGGTGCTTGCTGAATCATTTCTTGTTTACACAAAGGAAGTCAAAGTATTTCAAGAAAATTACAATATAGATCTCTTAATGCTGGCATGAATTGATAGCAAAGCACTGAAAGAAAATTCTTTTGCACCGTATTTCTCTCTCTGCGCTGGAAGCACGTATTGTGATCTAAATGAGCCATTGTAAGTAATGGATAATGACACTGCATTCCTTTGTCAATAAAGCCTGAGATATGCCTCCAACTCTGCTCATTTGAACATCCCCAGATTTTCAAGAATTGACATTCATTTCCTCCTGCTCTCCTAGCACAAGTGGCTGGTCTTGTTTTATCATCACAGTTGAAAGGAATTTTGCTTTATGATGACTTTATTCAATCACACTCTAAAATGGAAAGTAGATGAACGGCGGGGTGGATTAGAAATAACCAGAAGTCAGAACCTGGATCTATATTTAGGGAGCAGTCCTGTAAAATTAATATTTTTGATAGTACTAAACATGTGCTTTATAAAGATTATTTAAAATCGTCATAGAAACAAATATATATATTACACAAAAGTTTAGTGCTATTTTAAAATACTTCTATATTCATTATTATAATATTCCTTATATTGTAGCTCTATAATTTCAAATAGGCTAAGGATAGGGAAAGATGGAGACTAAAAGCACAGGCTGGGGATTTAGAGTAAGGATGCCTAGAACTGCATCCTGGTTTACCTCTCAATATTATGTGCTCCTGGCTGCATCTCTTAATGTCTTAGAGCCTCACTTTTAGCTTAGGTAAGATAGTAGTTAAATCAAAATTAATGAAGTTAAGCATCAGTAGGCAGCCTACATTTACAGATGAAGTTTGGGAAGTGGGGAGTGATGCAGATAATAAACATCTCTTGCTGGATGGGATTTTAGAGCTCAGAAAAGGATAGAACATGAACAGATACCTACCATACAGTATTCAGTGCTGTAATAGAGATATAAATGTCCCAAGAAAGTGACACGGGTGTATAGGGGTAGAATAACTAATTTTGTCTAGAAGATAACATCACCAAGCATATCACTATATTAGTGGAGAGTTCCACAAAATTATATAAAAGAAAATGCTTTTTAAACTTTAAACTCACATAGGAATATTAGTTTCTTTCACTTATATAATTGAATAAACAACACTGGAGTTGACTATTTGATATTTTTCATATTTCTCATGATGAATTTATCTTAATTAAAACGTGAGACATTATTAGGTATATAAAGATATACAATTAGTTTGTGTAGGTAGTTGAAAATATTTCATTATCTCTTGCCTGCCTTTGTGTAAACAATGGAGTAGACCACAATATTCCTTTCACCTATTTTTTTTCATAGAAAATCCACTTAGACTCTAGAATTTCAAATTGATGTTTAATTTGGAAAAAAAAATGCATGTCAACTAGAGACATCTAGAGAATTCCTTCAGCTAGCTGCCCACTTTCTATTCATACTCATAATCATTTTTAAATCTTTACTAAGTATATTCTCTTTAAAGAAATCCACCATCATATGGCAAATAAACCTGTGTTATGAAACCAAGGCAGCCTGTCTGAATTGGAGACCCCACAGGACAAGAATTCCTTCTGTAATAACTGCAGGAATATCTATAACAGAGTCTCCTATAAATAGCACTGTATTATTTGAATGCTTCAATAAATCAGTTTCCAGATGCACTCTGCACAGTTACATTTCCATGATACGTTTTCTGACTATGTCACAAGTTAACCTAAAAAGATTCGAATTTTGTGTTTGCTGTGAGTTCATCACTTGACATTCCATATTTCTTATTGTTCAGAACAAAAGAATATGCACGTTTATACATTTTTCTAAGTTCCACTCATTGGTGTGTGTTATTTGAAACATCATATGAAAATGCACTTGCAAGTTACCCTGAAGGTGACACAGCAATTTACAAAGAGAAGTATGAACATCGTGCATTCATGGCAGAGCAATGTTCCCTTTTTGATTTGAGTTTTCTAAAATCTACAAATGCCACTGTACACCAATAACGATTCATTTTTTTGGTACCACCATTGGTCATGTGGAAAATATTTTTCCTGGATTTAAAAGAGCACATATATTCAAGCATGCATTTACAGTCTGTCCTTGTTCAGGATATAATTTCATGTAGATTGCAGACATTCTCTACTGTGTCTGATTCATCTCTGAATTTTCATGCCTAGCAAAGTCCCCAACACAACACCAATGCTAGACACATGTTTGTTGGATGACTAAACATGTCTGTTTATTCCTATCTCTTAGGATGGGAAGTTTGTGGGGTTTACAGGCACAAACTCCAGTTACATCGCCAACTAGCACAAACCCTAGAACTGCTGAGTCCAATCCCATTGCAGGAGAATGCCCCCCCAAAATACTCCAGGAGATTGTATTCTGGGTGTTTTTTCTTTCTATAAATTGGGTTATATAATCCAGATATAATGGAGGAAAGACTATCTTTGTGAAATTTGAAGTAGTTTTCTCCTGGAGTAGAAGCAAATTTAATGTGAGCTGCAGCATCTTTTGCTGTTGTTTTTGAGAATAATCCTTTACTTTGAGATGATTAGAATAAATTTTGAGGGAGAAAAAGGAAAATAATTTTGAGAATATGATGTGTGGTTTCCCGAAAATTGCACTTCTTAGAAACAGATCACCTAAAAAGTATTTTCCATCCAAAAGTACAGAAGCAGAATAAATAGCATCTCTTTCCTAACCCCTGCCTACATCTGCTACACATTTTGCCCAGGAATTCTAAAAAAGACCTGCAGAAATACTGCTTGGCTCTATGACACAGCAATAGAACTAGTACACGGAGATAATTTGGTCAAGGTCAGCATAACTATTGTGGTCAGGGAGATTCAGTAAAAAAAGAAAAAAACAAACAAACAACGAACAACCTGCATCATTTAATTTTCTTTCTCAGATAAAAGCCATGATAGGGTGTGTGCAAGACAAATGGTAGTCAGCCGATGTGCATTTTTATTCCTATTTCCAAGGACAGCAAAAATTGCAATGAAGGATAAATCAAAAGGTATTATTTAATGGACATCCAATTTTCTCCTGGAAGGGGAAACATGTTTTAACCTTACTTGGCTCCTTTTATTGTTTATTGCAGGCTTAACTCTCCATGTTAACACATCTGTTTGTCCCAGGGTTTTATCCATTTTCCTTAAGAATTTGATTCCTACTAAAATAAAATGTTTCTAGGAGAAATACCATTGGAAGGTGCTATCAGGTTCTGAGAAAGAAGGCTTTGAATACAAGCTTTCATGGGTGGTTGGGATGAAAGAAACAAAAGAAAAACATGAAACTATGAGATATGAAACTGCAGGGACAATAAAATTTAGGTCTTGGCTGGAAGCAGGGGAGCCTGTTACTACACCACCGGTTTGTCTTGGACTAGATCCGCCTGTAAATAATTTATCTATGTGTCCACAGAAAAATCAGGAATAAATGTAGTCACAGCTGACATTTTCTCACATAACAACCTAAAAATAAATTATTAAGCTTATATATTTTAAAAAGATTTTGTAGACTGAATTTTCATAAAGATTCCAAACATCTGGATCTCCATGGAATTTCACCCTATATCTTACTCACCCTTTCCACCACCGCTTAGTATTATAGATAAGTCTAAAAGCAACACCAGATGGTAGAGTGATGGCTGAGAAAGGAGAGCTGGCAAATAAATGTGTGTAAGATGGAAACTTTCAATGATAAACATGGGTGAAACTGGTTTGAGTATTAAGACAATATTTGCCAAGATCATATAAAAATAAATCAATTTCTGCTTGTATATTCTCTAAGGAATCTATGTTGCTTTAATAATGTACAAGAGATGAAATTCAACATGATTTCTATGTACTTTGACTTTTCTTTTTTGGTCTCAATTTTATATAATTGAGTCTAGAATGTTGAAAGCCATTCCTACAGTATTTTCAATTACATGGAATTAAAAAAAATATACCATAACATGAAAGAGCAATAACATGTTTTAAAATGAATGGTACCACAGATGATACATAAGGAGACTTCCTCTGGTCTATTTTTTTATTCCTGAATTCTGATTTGACTTAAAAAGAATGTACCAATACGTGCACTGGAAAATTGTAGAAAAGTACTAGACATAATTAGAAACTTTCATAATTTCTTTTTTGAGAATATATTTTATTTTAATCACATAAGCACACACACGTGTGTATCTGTAGATATATATATGTACATATAAAGCATACATATGTGTATATATGTATCTATAAATAGCACGTACCTGGAAACGTATATATTCTAGATAGGTAGGTATTGAGTAGAGAGGGAAAGAAATCTCTCACAATACCTGATATATCACATGCCCTCACTACATATTATCTTTAGCAGGAGAACATCTTAAAAATTAAAGGAGACTCAACAACTTTGAAACAAACTACAGGTGATTTGTAGTCAAATGGCTGAACTGTAGGCTTGCTGGGCCTACACACCTCTGCTTGTGGTATAAAGACCACAAGCAGAGGTCGATCTATTAATATTTAAGAAACAGCTGAGTCACAAACTGTTTATATCTTAGAAATTGTCTAGTTCACCTCCCGCCTATTTCTATTGAGAAATTTGCCAATCTTCTTAATAGATAGCCATTTAATCTCTGTTTAATCAAAAAGTTTACTCTTTTACATGAGCCATTGTCAAACAGTTCCATTAAAAATGTTCCCATTGTATTCTAAATGTTTTAATTATATCGAGTTAAAATCCTTAGCAAATTTTGCAGTCTAAACTGGTGACAGGTGTCACAGGATATAAAAAATCATACCTTGGTATAATCATAATAATTGAACTTTCACCTTTTATATCATCATCCTTTTATTGCCTTTTTGTTTAGTAAGAGGAACTACGGTTTGAGGTGAACAAAATTGGGTTTGAAATCCCAGCAATTATACCTAAAAGCTGCATAGACTTGAACAAGCAACTTTTCTTTCTGGGTTTCAATAATCTCACATTTGAAATCAGAATGGTAATTTATATGGTTAAGAAAAATAGAAAAAGAAAAAGGAAGAAAACAGAAGGAAAGAAATAAAACAGAATAGAATTCTGCTTTATTTACAGAACAGAAGCAGAGTCACAGATGTAGAAAACAAACTTATGGTTACTAGCGGGTAAGGGTGGGGAGGGATAAATCAGGAGATTGGGATTGACATATACACACTACTACATATAAAATAGATAACTAATAAGAACCTGCTGTATAGCACAGGCAACTCTACTCATTACTCTGTAATGGCCTATATGGGAAAATAATCTTAAAAAAAGAGTGGATATATGTATATGTATAACTGACTAACACAACATTTTAAATCAACTATACTCCAATAAAATAAAATTTTATTAAAAAAGAATAAAAGAAAAAAAAAGAAAACGTCTATTTTTTTGTATGTTGTGTTATTTCAGCTCGATCGCAGGCAGTTTCACCCACTGTGTCATTTAATGCTCATTATATTGGATAGATATTATCAAATATATATTTAAATTTGAAAAACTAAACAGTTCCATCAAATTTAAATCAAAATCCCTATATTTATAAAGCTAGAAAACAGTTCATATTTATTTTAAACCATTATGTAAGCACTTTCCAGGACAACTTTCTAAGAATCTACATTCATGGGAATCACTTTGTAGTGCTGGCCTCATATAGCTCACTTAAAAAAAAAAAAAAAAAAAGGAAGAAAAATTCCCCCAACTTATATTAACACAAATTTCAATGGATTATTTTGCTCTTTGCTTTTCATTTCTGTTTTAAAATATAAACCAAGTCTTTAAAGAATGTTAATATTATTTTTGCAATGCACTTGGAAAACTTTCATGGTGGTAAAGAGTGACATGCAGTTTGCATTATAAAAAAAAGACAAAAATACTTCCAATGAGCATAGGATTTTCCCCCCAAAGAATAAAAACGATTATTCACGGAAAAGACAATGACAATCAACTTATTTCAAATCCTTTCTCAAAAGGATAAATACACATAGAGATCGAATATAAGGAAACTACTACTGGTCCAAGTAGGAAGACTAAATTCTAGCCAATGTCCCTTCTGAGGCTCACTTTTTTCCTCTGAAAAGTGATGATCAAACTCTCTTCCTTGTGTTTCTTGCAAGTATGTCATAGACTTCAAATCAGATAATATGGGTGAAAGTTCAGTGAAAGCTATAAAAATCTATTCAGGTACAGAGGACTATTATTCGACAGCCATGCAGATAAAACAGCCACATATATATGCCATTTCAAAAGTTTTAACACCTTTAAAATGTAAGTAATGAGCACATTAGGTGCCATGCCAGGGGCCAAGGCTACACAGATGGATCAACCGTGCTCCCTAAGCATTCAGAACCTCTATATCAGGAGCTTCAGACATATTCATACTGTTTGATTCAATAAATCCATTTCTGGGGATTATTTTCTACAGAAATAAAATCCTAAGTATGGGGAAAGAGATCATATCAAAAGCCTTTTGTTGCATGGTTATTTATAATAGCAAAAATATTTGAAATGGTACAATTATCAACTACAAGCATATAGCTAAATTACATAATTTCATTTTCTTAATGAAATATTAGAGCCATTAAAATTATAAAGAATATGACTGGAAAGTCCGTTGATCTAACGGTCAGTTGAAATAACCAGGATAGAAGATTGTGAGTTAACTATAATTACCAGTGGGTAAAATTTTATAAAATAAATATTGTCATAGGGGAAAAGTAATGAAAAGACATATACGAAGTTATTAATTATTGTTAACTTTGGTTGGTAATATTACATGCAAAAATTCAAAAGGGGAGCCTCATTTCTATATTTTGCAATTTTCTGATGGATCTACTATACTTATAATGGCTTTTATTATATATATTTATATAATATACTTATTAATGGCTTTTTATTACAGAGATAATCATGTGATACAAAGGAGTGAGCTCAGTAATAGATTATTTTACTGCTGAATACATGTAAAACTCAGATATTTCTAATTTGCTTCTGATCATGTTTGCCATAAAAATCATTAGAAAAAATAATATACATCAAAAATTTCCCAACAGGGCTTCCCTGGTGGCGCAGTGGTTGAGAGTCCGCCTGCCGATGCAGGGGACATGGGTTTGTGCCCCGGTCCGGGAGGATCCCACATGCAGCGGAGCGGCTGGGCCCGTGAGCCATGGCCGCTGGGCCTGCGTGTCCAGAGCCTGTGCTCTGCTAAGGGAGATGCCACAGCAGTGAGAGGCCGGCGTACCGCAAAAAAAAAAAAAAAAAATCCCAACAACTTCATTTAAAATATATAGATCATGCTTTAATTAATAGCTCTCTGGGCTAGCAAATTACAAAAAAAACACACAAAAAAACACACTTTTCTTATTTCTACTCATTATGTCCCCAACATTAATTTCAACTATCCTAATTTCTCTTGAAAAGTTAACTTTTATGACCAGTGCATTTTGTCAAGATCAAAATCTAAATGCATGAAGAATTAACCTTGTACAATAATGAATTAACAAGATCTGAAAAAGATAAAATGAATCACTAAATGATTATCATTACTAAAATGTTCCACTCTGTTCTCTTATGGGGAATGATGGAACACTCTTTTATTGAACCCCATTATCCTAATGAGAAGATATTCTACACTTGATCATAGCCAAAAGGCTGGAGAAGATATTGTAATGACTTACTGCCAGTGCTTAATGAAGAGATTTCTTAATTATTGAAACCACATCTCTTTGATTAACGAGTCCCTTCCAATATCCATGCATCCTCTGCTCTTTAGTGTGTGGCAGAATGTACAGACTGCACATAAACTCTGGTTTTTCTTTCATGAAGGGAAACCTTATCTACCAATGGCAAATGCTGCTCTGAATGAACTTAAAAGAGGTTAAGTTTCCATTTTGTGCAGGCTTTGTTTAAATCTTGGTTCAATCACTTACTGATTTGTGACATTGGGCAGATCACTTAATACTCCATTGCCTTAGTTTCCTTTTCTGGAAAATATAATACCAACCTTAGAGTGCTATTGTGAGGATAAAAGGAGATAATAAATTAAAAGCTCTTAGAATAATGCCTGCACAGAACTAATTCTGTGTACCTGGACATGATTCTAAATAAAGTGAAAATTCTGGAATCCATCAGAACCTTGATATTATTATTGGGTACATAAATCAGTAATGCATTAGTTGTTTCTTTTTTAAGAACATGATAGGATGATTCTGTTAACGTTTCTAACGTTTCTATGCTCTTCAAATGACAGTCTCACAGACTTACAGACATAGAAAACAAATTCATGGTTACCAAAGGGAGTAAACATAACATTGCTACCAAAACAAATTTATGGTTACAAATTAGGAGTATGGGATTAACAGATACAAACTACTATACATCAAATAGATAAGCAACAAGAATTTATAGCACAGGGAATTACATTCAATATCTTGTGATAACCTACAATGGAATATACTGAAAAAAATAACTGCAGCACTTTGCTGTACACTTGAAACTAACACAATATTGTAAATCAACTATACTTCAATAAAAAAATAAACTAGCAAACATGATTATTCTGTTACTCCGACTTACAATGCCCTAGAGCAAGCAACCTTGAAATTCCAAATTTGTTCTAACAGAAAATTGGAATAGGAAGTTGCATATTTACAACTTTATTATAAAAAAAGAAAAAAAAATACAAAAATCACATCAATCTCGTTGGCTTCACAAAACGCAAGTATATTCTCTACAGAGGACATATTCTTCCCATTGTCTTCAGCCCTCAATTACGAAGGTAGGGAAAGTGGGACTAACTAGGGCATAACTTGAGCTACATGTGTAAAATCATATTAGTAGAAAGGCCACTGGGTATCAAAGCCTCCTTTATTGTATTCACTCATGTAACTGGGCTCCCCTGAAAACATGTTTACCACCAGGATAGAAACCTGAAACAGCCATGTGTCCTACTGAATTTGTGTAAGATGAAAGGTAGTTCCAACATGGGAGGTCTTGGTAATCTTTCCTAAAAACGTAGGAAAAGCTGTGGGCATCTTAAGAGTTTTGTCCTAACAATTCCATTTTCAGGCAATGCAGGCACACCAAGAAAAGCAATTTGCTCCTTGAAATTCTACCATCATAAAATCTCCAGAACAGTGCCAAGTACATAGAAACTACTTGGTAAATGCTTGCTAATTAAATGAGAAAAGTAGGTGAGCCAGAATCAGTTTCCGGTCTCTTTACTAATTTTAAATAATGAAAGAAGAATCAGCTTGAAAATGGAAGTCTTTGAAATCATCTCTTTAAATAAGGTTTACTTTTGCTAATATTTAGTATATATCTAGTTTAATTCTTTGATATTTAACTAGGTTGTCAAGATTCTTTTTAAAATGTTATTTAAAATTAAATTTTTTTGTTTGTTTGTTTTGTTTTTTGTGGTACGCGGGCCTCGCACTGTTGTGGCCTCTCCCGTTGCGGAGCACAGGCTCCGGACGCGCAGGCTCAGCGGCCATGGCTCACGGGCCCAGCCGCTCCACGGCACGCGGGATCTTCCCGGACCGGGGCACGAACCCGTGTCCCCTGCATCGGCAGGCGGACTCTCAACCACTGCGCCACCAGGGAAGCCCTAAATATATTTTTTATTGCAAAAACTACTAACTTGAAAAAGAAAACTCTTCCTGAACCCTTTCAAATTTAAGCAAAAACATTTGCAATTATTCCCACAAGTTAATGCCGAAGTGATATTTCCCAGAATGCTTCTGTTTCTGTCATGACTTACAGTTTGGCTTTCTTTGGGCTGCTGTTCCCTATGGCTTGGCGCTTAAAAATATTAGTTCTCCTTTATAAACATCATTCATTAGTGCTACTGACTGAAGGCCACATATAGTCATATTACCATTTTATTCATGTAAATTTATCCAGAGGCTAGTGCCATGCATGCTTATGATTTTCAGGCATATACTGAAAAGACACATGTTAAAATAAAATGTCACTGCATTAGGCAGGAATTGCAAAGAAAATAGTGAGTTACAATGGAGCTTCCAAAATGTCCTTCTAAAATGAGTGACCTTTTTATTGTTTTTGAGCTAAAGACAAAAGTATACATGCATAACTTGATCTAATCATCAGAGTGTAATAACATGCATTTATAAGCATTCTGGGGATGACACATACCCCTGGTGAATAAGGTCATCGTGTCAAGTTCAGAAAAACAGGCCTCTACAACTTTGTCCAATGAACTCTTCCAATGGTTCGATTTTAAAGGAGGCACACGAGCCATCTTGTCAAGTCCCTTGTCATATAATACCTATTGTTATTTCCTCTGGACTCTGACACGCTTTCCCCATAATAACAAAATAGGGGAAATTTTGGAGTGTTGTGTGCAGCTTCTGTACCCCCCCCCCCGCCCCCGGAGCTGAGCTGTCAGCACAGCCCTTTCGCACTAGGAACTCTGGTCTGAAGTCCTGGGTGAGAGGCCTGTGGACACCGCACCCTATGAGCAAGTGAAATTGGACAAGCGCCAAGGAAATAAAGGATCAAAGAACTAAGTTAAGGAGTGTATGGCATTTCCTTCGGATAGGACTGCATTTACCAATGGGCCTGTGACCAAAATATAACATTTTACTAGATGCTGTCATATCGCTATCTAACAGGCCTGTTGAGATTAGAGTCCACCGTCAAGCCGTGTGGATGAAAGGCTGTTGGTGTTGCAGGCAGGAGTCAGTGCTGTGCCTCTGAGGTGGGAGAGCCAACTTCAGGACACTGGTCAACAAGAGACCTCCCAGCTCCACATAATATCAAACGGCGAAAATCTCCATGAGATCTCCATCTCAACACCAGCACCCAGCTTCACTCAACGACCAGCAAGCTACAGTGCTGGACAACCTATGCCAAACAACTAGCAAAACAGGAACACAGCCCCATCCATTAGCAGAGAGGCTGCCTAAAATCATAATAAGTCCACAGACACCCCCAAAACACACCACCAGACATGGACCTGCCCACTAAAGAGACAAGATCCAGCCTCATCCACCAGAACACAGGCACTAGTCCCCTCCACCAGGAAGCCTACACAACCCACTGAACCAACCTTAGCCACTGGGGACAGACATCAAAAACAACAGGAACTACAAACCTGCAGCCTGCAAAAAGGAGACCGCAAACACAGTAAGATAAGCAAAATGAGAAGACAGAAAAACACACAGCAGATGAAGGAGCAAGATAAAAACGCACCAGACCTAACAAATGAAGAGGAAATAGGCAGTCTACCTGAAAAAGAATTCAGAATAATGATAGTAAAGATGATCCAAAATCTTGGAAATAGAATAGACAAAATGCAAGAAACATTTAACAAAGACCTAGAAGAATTAAAGATGAAACAAACAATGATGAACAAAACAATAAATGAAATGAAAAAGACTCTAGATGGGATCAATAGCAGAATAATTGAGGCAGAAGAATGGATAAGTGACCTGGAAGATAAAAGAGTGGAAATAACTACTGCAGAGCAGAACAAAGAAAAAAGAATGAAAAGAACTAAGGACAGTCTCAGAGACCTCTGGGACAACATTAAACGCACCAACATTCGAATTATAGGGGTTCCAGAAGAAGAAGAGAAAAAGAAAAGGACTGAGAAAATATTTGAAGAGATTATAGTTGAAAACTTCCCTAATATGGGAAAGGAAATAGTTAATCAAGTCCAGGAAGCACAGAGAGTCCCATACAGGATAAATCCAAGGAGAAATATGCCAAGACACATATTAATCAAACTGTCAAAAATTAAATACAAAGAAAGCATATTAAAAGCAGCAAGGGAAAAACAACAAATAACACACAAGGGAATCCCCATAAGGTTAACAGCTGATCTCTCAGCAGAAACTCTGCAAGCCAGAAGGGAGTGGCAGGATATATTTAAAGTGATGAAGGAGAAAAATCTGCAACCAAGATTACTCTACCCAGCAAGGATCTCATTCAGATTTGATGGAGAAATTAAAACCTTTACAGACAAGCAAAAGCTGAGAGATTTCAGCACCAAACCAGCTTTACAACAAATGCTAAAGGAACTTCTCTAGGCAAGAAAGACAAGAGAAGTAAAAGACCTATAATAACGAACCCAAAACAATTTAGAAAATGGGAATAGGAACATACATATCGATAATTACCTTAAATGTGAATGGACTAAATGCTCCCACCAAAAGACACAGATTGGCTGAATGGATACAAAAACAAGACCCATATACATATATATGCTGTCTACAAGAGACCCACTTCAGACCTAGAGACACATACAGACTGAAAGTAAGGGGATGGAAAAAGATATTCCATGCAAATGGAAACCAAAAGAAAGCTGGAGTAGCAATTCTCATAACAGACAAAATAGACTTTAAAATAAAGACTATTAGAAGAGACAAAGAAGGACACTACATAATGATCAAGGGATCGATCCAAGAAGAAGATATAACAATTGTAAATATTTATGCACCCAACATAGGAGCACCTCAATATATAAGGCAAATACTAACAGCCGTAAAAGGGGAAACTGACAGCAACACAATCAGAGTAGGGGACTTTAACACCCCACTTTCACCAATGGACAGCTCATCCAAAATGGAAATAAATAAGGAAACACAAGCTTTAAATGACACATTAAACAAGATGGACTTAATTGATATTTATAGGACACTCCATCCAAAAACAACAGAATACACATTTTTCTCAAGTGCTCATGGAACATTCGCCAGGATAGATCATATCTTGGGTCACAAATCAAGCCTTGGTAAATTTAAGAAAATTCAAATTGTATCAAGTATCTTTTCCGACCACAATGACATGAGACTAGATATCAATTACAGGAAAAGATCTGTAAAAAATACAAACACATGGAGGCTAAACAATACACTACTTAATAACGAAATGATCACTGAAGAAATCAAAGAGGAAATAAAAAAATACCTAGAAACAAATGACAATGGAGACACAACGACCCAAAACCTATGGGATGCAGCAAAAGCAGTTCTAAGAGGGAAGTTTATAGCAATATAAGCCCACCTTAAGAAGCAGGAAACATCTCGAATAAACAACCTAACCTTGCACCTAAAGCAATTAGAGAAAGAAGAATTAAAAAACCACCAAAGTTAGCAGAAGGAAAGAAATCATAAAAATCAGATCAGAAATAAATGAAAAAGAAATGAAGGAAACGATAGCAAAGATCAATAAAGCTAAAAGCTGGTTCTTTGAGAAGATAAACAAAATAGATAAACCATTAGCCAGACTCATCAAGAAAAAAAGACAGAAGACTCAAATCAATAGAATTAGAAATGAAAAAGGAGAAGTAACAACTGACTGCAGAAATACAAAAGATCATGAGAGATTACTACAAGCAACTATATGCCAATAAAATGGACAACCTGGAAGAAATGGAAAAATTCATAGAAATGCACAACCTGCCAAGACTGAATCAGGAAGAAATAGAAAATATGAACAGACCAATCACAAGCACTGAAATTGAAATGGTGATTAAAAATCTTCCAACAAACAAAAGCCCAGGGCCAGATGGCTTCACAGGTGAATTCTATCAAACATTTAGAGAAGAGCTAACACCTATCCTTCTCAAACTCTTCCAAACTATAGCAGAGGGAGGAACACTCCCAAATTCCTTCTACGAGGCCACCATCACCTTGATACCAAAACCAGACAAGGATGTCACAAAGAAAGAAAACTACAGGTCAATATCACTGATGAACATAGATGCAAAAATCCTCAACAAAATACTAGCAAACAGAATCCAACAGCACATTAAAAGGATCATACACCATGATCAAGTGGGGTTTATTCCAGGAATACAAGGATTCTTCAATATATGCAAATCTATCAGTGTGATACACCATATTAACAAATTGAAGGAGAAAAACCATATGATCATCTCAATAGATGCAGAGAAAGCTTTTGACAAAATTCAACACCCATTTATGATAAAAACCCTACAGAAAGTTGGCATAGAAGGAACTTTCCTCAACATAATAAAGGCCATATATGACAAGCCCACAGCCAACATCATCCTCAATGGTGAAAAACTGAAAGCATTTCCACTAAGATCAGGAACAAGACAAGGTTGCCCACACTCACCAATCTTACTCAACATAGTTTTGGAAGTTTTAGCCACAGCAATCAGAGAAGAAAAGGAAATAAAAGAAATCCAAATTGGAAAAGTAGAAGTAAAGCTGTCACTGTTTGCAGATGACATGATACTATACATAGAGAATCCTAAAGATGCTACCAGAAAACTACTAGAGCTAATCAATGAATTTGGTAAAGTTGCAGGATACAAAATTAATGCACAGAAATCTCTGGCATTCCTATACACTAATGATGAAAAATCTGAAACTGAAATCAAGAAAACACTCCCATTTACCATTGCAACAAAAAGATTAAAATATCTACGAATAAACCTACCTAAGGAGACAAAAGACCTGTATGTAGAAAACTATAAGACACTGATGAAAGAACTTAAAGATGATACAAATAGATGGAGAGATATACCATGTTCTTGGATTGGAAGAATCAACATTGTGAAAATGACTCTACTACCCAAAGCAACCTATAGATTCAATGCAATCCCTATCAAACTACCAATGGCAGTTTTCACAGAACTAGAACAAAAAATGTCACAATTTGTATGGAAACACAAAAGACCCCGAATAGCCAAAGCAATCTTGAGAACGAAAAACGGAGCTGGAGGAATCAGGCTCCCTGACTTCAGACTATACTACAAAACTACAGTTATCAAGAGAGCATGGTACTGGCACAAAAACAGAAAGATAGATCAATGGAACAGGATAGAAAGCCCAGAGATAAACCCACGCACATATGGTCACCTTATCTTTGATAAAGGAGGCAGGAATGCACAGTGGAGAAAGGACAGCCTCTTCCAAAAGTGGTGCTGGGAAAACTGGACAGGTATGTGTAAAACTATGAGATTACATCACTCCCTAACACCATACACAAAAGTAAGCTCAAAATGGATCAGAGACCTAAATGTAAGGCCAGAAACTATCAAACTCTTAGAGGAAAACATAGGCAGAATACTCTATGACATAAATCACAGCAAGATCCTTTTTGACCCACCTCCTAGAGAAATGGAAATAAAAACAAAAATAAACAAATGGGACCTAATGAAACTTCAACGCTTTTGCACAGCAGAGGAAACCATAAACAAGACCAAAAGACAACCCTCAGAATGGGAGAAAATATTTGCAAATGAAGCAACTGACAAAACATTAATTTCCAAAATTTACAGGCAGCTCATGCAGCTCAATAACAAGAAAAACACAACCCAATCCAAAAACGGGCAGAAGACCTAAATAGACAATTCTCCAAAGAAGATATACAGACTGCCAACAAACACATGAAAGAATGCTCAACATCATTAATCATTAGAGAAATGCAAATGAAAACTACAATGAGATATCATCTCACACCAGTCAGAATGGCCATCATCAAAAAATCTAGAAACAATAAATGCTGGAGAGGGTGTGGAGAAAAGGGAACACTCTTGCACTGCTGGTGGGAATGTGAATTGGTTCAGCTACTATGGAGAACAGTATGGAGGTTCCTTAAAAAACTACAAATAGAACTACCATATGACACAGCAATCCCACTACTGGGCATATATTCTGAGAAAAACAAAATTCAAAAAGAGTCATGTACCAAAATGTTCATTGCAGCTCTATTTACAACAGCCCGGAGATGGAAACAACCTAAGTGCCCATCATCGGATGAATGGATAAAGAAGATATGGCACATATATACAATGAAATATTACTCAGCCATAAAAAGAAATGAAATTGAGTTATTTGTATTGAGGTGGATGGACCTAGAGTCTGTCATACAGAGTGAAGTAAGTCAGAAAGAGAAAGACAAATACCATATGCTAACACATATATATGGAATTTAAGAAAAAAAAATGTCATGAAGAACCTAGGGGTAAGACGGGAATAAAGACACAGACCTACTGGAGAACGGACTTGAGGATATGGGGAGGGAGAAGGGTGAGCTGTGACAAAGCGAGAGAGAGGCATGGACATATATACGCTAACAAACGTAAGGTAGATAGCTAGTGGGAAGCAGCCGCATAGCACAGGGAGATCAGCTCGGTGCTTTGTGACCGCCTGGAGGGGTGGGATAGGGAGGGTGGGAGGGAGGGAGACGCAAGAGGGAAGAGATATGGGAACATATGTGTATGTATAACTGATTCACTTTGTTATAAAGCAGAAACTAACACACCATTGTAAAGCAATTATACCCCAATAAAGATGTTAAAAAAAATAGGGGAAATTTTAATTCTAATTCACAAGCACTGATCTTCACTAATCAATTCCACTATGTCAGAGTTGATAGCATATTGACTGATGTAACCAAGTTAACTCTAGATTTCAAATTACAAAAAAGCAGTGGCATGAAATACCTATCAGGATTTCAATGCAGATGTTTGAAAGAAAAAAAAGTTTTGCTACCTTCAGCCAAATATTTTCCTGCAAAAATTATCTAATTTCTATTGACTTCTATTTTTTTTTTAAAATGAAAGCAATTTAACCTTCACAATGTCAATCTCCTTTATGGGATCTACACCATCACATTATGAGAATACTGGTAATATCTTTAAAATATTTGTACATTTGTCTATACTCATGCTAGGGCTGAAAATCAGTGCACCTAAAACAAACTCACAGTTTTCAGCTCCTTGTTAGTTCTCTTCCTGAACATTTTCCTTATGGCATCAAGTCATTTCAGCCGGATGTATGTCATCATTTCCTCCATTTTCACATCTAATAAATCATCGATTTTTACTGTTCTATTTTTACCCATTTAACTGCTCTCCTTCATTTCCAGCAAAATCAATTCACATTTATGGGACTGTACAGCCTTCTGGTTTCTCTTCACTGCTAATCTTCCTCTCTCGAGTCTGTCCTAAGACCATCCCCACACCAAGCTTTCTAAAGAGTTTACTTAACAGTATCACCTTCTACTTCAAACTTTACAGAGATTCAATATTACCCTTCGGTCTGGCATTGAAGACCCCGAATAATCTTTCTACCCTCACTATTTTCCACAAGTTATGTATATGAACCTTAGGACTGGATTAATCTTGTCTCTTCCTTTGTAAGTCAGGAAGATGAAGGGTGAATATGTTGGTCATCAGAAGGCGATCGTGCAAAAGTGTTTCTCAAGAAGACTCTTAAGAATGATGGGAACTAATGCTGAACAGCTATCCTCAATCTATCTGGTTGCTGCTTTAGAGAAATAAATATTATTTATTTATGTTCTGGAGAAGTAAATAAATAAAAGACAGAAAAAAAAAAAAGACTGCAAACTAAGCAGTCAGGAAACTAAGGCAGATGGATAAAAATTCCACAAACTGGCTCGCTGGAGCACTGCCAAAGCGAGCTTTAATTTTTTTTTTTTTAATGTGATCTAAAAGGAGAAGCAAAAGAGTGAAAGCACGTAATTATTATTGTTATTATCATCACTACACTCTGTAACAGTTGTTCAGTAAGGAGAGTTTATTATATGGTTTGCAAAACAGGCCAGCACATCTAGCTAAGTTAATCACTTCACGTCTCGATTATTTTATTGCCTCTTGTTGAGTTTCTTCTTTCCAATCTCTTCTACTTCCTTACTATCTTCCAACTCCATCCTTCTCAGACCCAGTCCTCCCCACTCCTGTTGCTACCCTAGTATGGACAGAGTGTGCTCCGGTTTCCTACCATCTACTACTTCACTTTCAGCTCCTGGAGACTGCTCACAGCCTGACAAGACTTTCAAGTCTGTTTCCTTTCTCTCCCAGATTAACCTTGAGCTTTGGTTATTCATATGTCATTTCTCTCCCTCCAGGCTCATATCAACATCAGAGATTTTGCTCTTGATATCTTCTCCATTGAAAATAGTCTTCAGGGGCTTCCCTGGGGGCGCAGTGGTTGAGAGTCCGCCTGCCGATGCAGGGGACGCGGGTTCGCGCCCTGGTCCGGGAGGATCCCACATGCCGCGGAGCGGCTGGGCCCGTGAGCCACGGCCGCTGAACCTGCGCGTCCGGAGCCTGTGCTCTGCAACGGGAGAGGCCACGACAGTAAGAGGCCCACGTACCACCAAAAAAAAAAAAAAAAAAAAAAAAAGCCTCACAATTGCTTTCTAAAGTAACTTGCCAGCAATAAAAATCCTAGCTCATCTTATAGATTCTTTACAATTTCATACAAACATCATATTTAGGATTGTTTTACTTTTCCTCACACTTTAATTCTTTTCTTAATGGAATACAAACTCACGGTTAAAAGCTCCCTCTACTGGTTATTTTTAACATATCAAGAAAAAATTTTAAAAACAATTATCCAAAATTACCTAAAATATATTTCCTAAGAAGTTATCATTCATCTCAAATATAATTCGTAAAAGTCATCAGTGATACGTCTTTTCATTCATCTGTGTTTTACTCATATGATCCAGTTTCTGAGGAATGTATGCTACTATAGTTTGTAATCCTTTATTTCTTTGGATGAAATACTTGATTTTTCTTCTTTCCATAAATTCTACTATGCTTCATTCTGTACACTCCAATCACGCTTACAACTCCAGGATTTCCTGAGAGGCGACACAGCATAGCGACAGAGCTCTAGGATTCTGGAGTCAGGCTGCCTTCCTCTGAACTGCCCCTGGCTTTGCGCTTTATTAGCAGCAGTTACCCTGATGAATTCATAAACATCTGTGCATCTCACTTTGCTCACAAAAGAAATGGGAATAACAATAGTTCCTCTCTCATGCTATCGTTGCAGGTTTTAAATGTTCAGTCAAAGCATTTAGCACAAGTAAGTATTACATCTTCAGGTCTCGGTAAGGCCATGCCTCACTGCTCCCTCAAAGGCAGAGAACGAATGCAATCTGTGGAGTCGTTTTCCCAGTGTCTGACTTTTTTTATTCTCTGAACTTTGCCATGATTCTGTTGTCAATGTCCTCTATCTTCTTCCCAGAGCTTCCCAATGATCTTGTTTGTATTGCCTTCTGTTCATTTATTTTATTTTTTATCACTGTGGTAAGGACACTTAACATGAGATCTACCCTCCTAACAATTTTTTTTTTTTGCGGTACACGGGTCTCTCACTCTTGTGGCCTCTCCCGTTGCGGACCACAGGCTCCAGACGCACAGGCTCCAGACGCGCAGGCTCAGCGGCCATGGCTCACGGGCCCAGCCGCTCCGCGGCACGTGGGATCCTCCCGGACCGGGGCACGAACCCGTGCCCCCTGCATCGGCAGGCAGACTCTCAACCACTGCGCCACCAGGGAAGCCCCCCTCCTAACCATTTTTTAAGTGTATAACACAGTATTGTTATCTAAACACACAATGTCGTATAGCAGAACTCTAGAAAGTATTCATCTTGCGTTAACTGGCATTTTTATCCCAAAGAATTAGAAATCAGGATCTCAAAGAGATATTATCATCCCCATGTTCATTGAGGCACTCACTATTCACAATAGCTGAAATGTGAAAACAGCATAAATGTTCACTGATGGATGAATGGATTTTAAAAAGTAGAATATATCTATGATGGGATGTTCAGCATTAAAAAAGAAGGAAATCCTGTAATACGTGACAACATGGATGAACCTTGAGGTCATTATGCTAAGTGAGATAAGCAGACGCAGAAGCACAAATACTGCATGCTTCTAAAATAGCCTTCCCCATATTTTTTGATGTCTTTCAATTTACTTGCTAGATATCACCCCAAATGGCTCATACTCTTGACGTGTTCCTTGAATGAAACACAAAGGGAGTTGGCACACACTTTCATTAGAGTCTTATTTTATCCTTTTCATTATATCTCACCGAAGGCTTTCAACTTGAAAGAGGTGATTGAATGATTACTGGATTTCAGAATCATGGCTGCCAACTAAAACACATTTTCTTCAAATTACATTCCCTATGTTTAAGAGCATTGTTTATTGATGTGAAGTATATTGCTTGTAGAATATAAGGTTAGGCATGTGGACCCTGCAGACAGAAACGCTGGTCCTATAACGTGTTTGTCCTTGGCAGTTAGGTAATCTCGTCATTCAACTGTAAAACAGGTATTATGTTTATTTCTATTATTTTCATATAATTAAAGATTATTGAAGTAGGTTATCATGTAGCCTGGTTCTAAGCCCTACCTATTATCTCACAGGTATATAGTTGAAAATATCTGTAATGAGCAGTGCTGGTAAGATTAATATGAGGTATCACCACAATATGTATTTAAGTATATATATGTTTCAAGCTAATTTTTTTAACTTCAATTTAAAATCATATTGACTTTGGTTTTGGTAAGAATGATATCCCAGGAATCTATTTTTATCACCCAATGGTAAAGTTAAGATGAAAAAGAAAGAATACTTCCCACATAAATCTCAGAATGTTGATACTGTTCACCATGAAGGTCATTTCAACAGCAAACTGTTTTGGTCTTCATGATATTTCGGAAACATTTCAGTGCATTTCCAAAAGACTGTTTCAAATTTAGATTTCATGGTTAAACATCTGGGTTTCTTTCTTGGTCCATTTAGCTGCATTTCATATATATACCCTCCACTGCTTCAGAAAATAGAAAAAGATTTTGTGAAAACTCAGGAGGTGAAAGATAACAGCATTACACAAAATTAAGGGGTCTGGGTGACCTAGTTTGGATAGTCAGTTTTAATTCTAGAAAACACATTGAGATTCTCTGAGGAAAGGATATTATGCATATTTTAGCATCACTTTGTAAAGGCAGAGTTTTCAGAAGTTGGGAGTACAGCTAAAATTCATTTGTTCAAATACAAGCAGCATCACCAATATTTAAAATTGTTTAGCATTCAACATTACTAATCTTGCATTGTACAGTCCTAAATACTTGATCCAGAGTTTTTCCCTTTATAACCAAGCCACATCTTAACTTATTGTCTTGACACTGGATATGTTGATTTATGCAGAATCTATATTGTATAAACTTTATGCAAAAGTTATAATCAGTCAGCTCTAGAAAGTCACGAGATAATTTTCTGTATTCATAAAATTGTTATTTTTCCTACATGAAGATTTTTGAACTGGGCTGTTGAACACTTAAATCTTCAGATGTTGTTTAGATTTTTATCGTGTTATTTTTTAGTAGCAATGTATTTACACTAAATTCAGGAGTCTGCATCTCTTCCTTCTTCTACAGTTACCCCCATCTTTAGGTAACACCCTAATCTGTTTTTTGAAAACTCTCTGAAGATTCCATATTTCTATTTTAATATGTTCTCCCAGTTATCCCAGAACAACTTTCCTTTCTTTTGATAAGCCTTCCATAGTTTTCAAATTATATAGCAGATGTATGCCAAGTCTCCAAGATTACAAGCAATCATGGTTTCTATATTTATGTACAGGCTGTGTGGAGCCTTTATAAATGTCCCAAGTTAGACTAGGGCTTGATCTACCTAAGTGCTAAGTATTAGTTGCTGTTATTGTTGTTGTTGCTGGATGCATTAATACTCCTGCCTTTCTCAAGAGAACTCATACTGCGATGATATGAAAAGAAGATAAGTGTGGAGAGTGCAGCTCAACAGGGGGATAGCCCTAAATTTATCCTCGTGAAATAGAAATATATATTTCCCCAATTGAGGTCACATAAATGAAGACGTAGGATCCTGCCATCTTCGTTTTTGTCTGAGGTACCAGCAGGGCAGTAGAGAAAGGTCATGAAGTGACCACGGTCCACTCCACCCACAGAGCTCCCAGTGTAGAAGAGATTTATCTGACCCACTATCCCCAAATGATTCTGGTTCATCTTTAATAGCACTGTATGATGAAAAAAAAGTTCTTGTTTTGTTTTGGTGATCAGAATCATGGATACAGACTGCCAACATCTTTATCATTTATTATTTTAAGCAAAGCAATGGCAGACATATTGGAACTGACTTATTCAATCATTGCAAGAAATCAGTATATCAATGTAGCAAGATTTGAGAAATTCTAGAAGATGAGAGAGTAAGGAGAAGGGTTTTACATTCTATCAAAAATACTTGTACATTCAAAAACAAAGAAACAAAAAGAACTATGAAAAATTCTCATTCCATGTATATGATTAAGAAACAGATGTAGGAATAGAAAGCTCTTCTCCCATCCCCAACCTGACTCATCCCTCTTTCAGCGTCACACTCAATACCCCCCATCCTCACCTCTCCTCAAATCTTGTCTGGTTCCTTCTCTTCCTCACTCGTCTTTCTCTTTCTCAGTCTGGGCAATTTCTAGATGATAGCACATTTTAACCACTCAACCTTAACTGTTAGCGTGCCGCAACTTTTTAGATGACCATTTATTCATATTAGGAAACGGTAGTAAAATGAGGTAATTCTTGTTTAATCTTACTTAGAATATGAAACCTCACTAGTACCAACAAACTAGAAAAAAGGTTAATTGAAATTATTTCAAAATCTAAAGTTAGATTTTTAAAATACAGCTTAAAATGTTAAATTAAAAATATTAATGTATACGTTTAGTTTTATTTCTTGGGTTTTAGCTCTTTGAATGTAATAATAATAATGCAAAGAAAGAAAGAAACAAAAATAATAAGCAAAAACAGAACTATGCTTTCTCCCCCAATATTCCATTTCTATGTTTGATTTCATGGATAAATACTTTTATTGACGGCACTAAGTAAACTTAACATTGGCTTAGTTTGCAGTTCTCACAACTTCAAATTGCTGAGGGTCTGGATTTCTGAACATTTGACAAAACTGAGTAAATGCCTATTTACCATGAATTTTGGAGAAAGTAGCTACTAGCAAAATTAGTCTACATGGCCCATTAGAGACTCTTTAAAGCCACAGTAAAATTTTTATTCTTAATCCCAATAGGATTCTTTCCAGTAATACTCTATGATTATGAGTGGATGGTAGTTTTTCTGATTACAATACCAACTTTTGAAAATGTAGTTTCTCTTCCACATATCTTAAATATATTCCTTCTCTCTTTTTTTTTTTTTGGTATGATGATCAAATCAATTATAAAGAGAGGTTGGAAATCTATTACCTGAAGAACAACAATGTGGGTAAACCTTTAAATTATAAATGCACTGAATTTCTCTCTTCTTTATAAAACTGATAGAATATTATATAACAACAACAATAAAAGCAGAAGATAATTTCAACAAGAGAGAAAAATGAGGCTAGGCCAGGTAGCTGACATAAAATACTTTCTTCACTGACAATGGATAGAAGCAAGGAATGCATGACACATTCTGAGTTTCACCGGAACAGCACGGTAAACTCATTTCAAGTTGAAACAAAATAATGACATTTGAGGGAAAACAAGTTTTAGAATATGTGACATGGATGTGTTTGTATAATGAGCTTTATACATTACCCATGCTAAACATAGAAATGACACCTGCAAAATCATTAAATTTAAATTGTGTGAGATCTATGCAAACCAGTCTAAGGCTACTACTACAAAACTCTTTTGAAACATCTCCATGAAGTTTAAATTCTGGCATTAAATGTTCATAAGGAAAAATAGGATCTATTGATAATTTCTGGTCTCTGTATAAAGTGATTTACATACTAAGTCCCTGATGTATAATAGATTATCACTGGGAATAATTATGTAATCCAAACTGGGCAGTCAGCACTAAATATCATCGTATTTTCTAACATATTTGGATGCTCAGATATATGTAAAATTTAAAAATATATATGATTATTACCAAAACTCAAATACCTATTAAAAACTTAAAACTAAGAAATATACGCTGATATATTTATTTAACAAATGATTTAACACTTTCTAAGTTCCAGGCCCTACACTGTACGCTGGGTTTCAATGATGAGCAAAACAGAAACTCTGCCCTGAAGCAACTTCTGCAAAAATGTTAAAGAAATCAAATATCAGGCACAGATGATAGTTTTCTACTTTTCTAGCCCACATCTTTCTGTGCTGTTTAGCTTAACAAAGTTCCTGGCAAATTCTCAGTTTGAGATTTTCAGGTATTCCTCAACAGAAGATACACATTTCCAGGTTGCCAATCTGATACGGTGAGTTATATCCAAGGACTGCAGACAATGTTCTAAATTTAGGAAAGGTTTCTTGGTTCACTCTCCCTGTACTGCTTAGGTCTTTGAAGCCAGATCTCTTGGGCCCTGCTCACTAAATGTTCCTTAAACACTGAATTAAAAGCCTGATGGAGATAAAAAGCAGTGGGCAAATATTCAAGTAATTCCATGTTTCCCCGTGATCTGCTCCCTAGTCTGACAACTCTGGTGCCTTTGGCCTGCTCCTTTTCCTAAGCTGTCATCCAGCCTGAGACATTAGTAGCTTAGAAATCACGAAGGCTCTTGTATAATCTGGACACAGTAAGGCCTAGTGGACTTTGGTTTCAGCCTCAGCTGCTACTCACGAGTGATCTGACCTTTGGCAAATCATTTAACCTTCCCAACGTTCAGGTTTCTCGCGGGTAAAATAAAAGTTTGTCCTAGATGCTCTCCAAAGTCACTTCGAGGTGGAAAATGTCACGAGTTTATGAACACAATGAACACGAGGCTCCTGCCGTTATGGCACGATCCTAGCTCAGTTTTTATGGCTGGAAAATTCCGTTAAAAATAAGCTAACACTGCATTCAATGTTGAGCTATTTGTAGTGAGGTGGATGGACCTAGAGTCTGTCATGCAGAGTGAAGTAAGTCAGAAAGAGAGAGACAAATACCGTATGCTAACACATATATATGGAATTTAAGAAAAAAAAATGTCACGGAAAACCTAGGGGTGAAACAGGAATAAAGACACAGACTTACTAGAGAATGGACTTGAGGCTATGGGGAGGGGGAAGGGTAAACGGTGACAAAGCGATAAAGAGGCATGGACATATATACACTACCAAACGTAAGGTAGATAGCTAGTGGGAAGCAGCCGCATAGCACAGGGAGATCAGCTCGGTGCTTTGTGACCGCCTGGAGGGGTGGGATAGGGAGGGTGGGAGGGAGGGAGACGCAAGCGGGAAGAGATATGGGAACATATATATATATATAACTGATTCATTTTGTTGTGAAGCTGAAACTAACATACCATTGTGAAGCAATTATACTCCAATAAAGATGTTAAAATGAAAAAAAAATGAAAAATTTTAAAAAGTAACTATTATTTGCCGATGTGGTAATCATTTAAAACAAAGGTATGAAGGCAATCATTAGAAGTGTGGAGTGATACAATCAATAATAAGGAATCCAAAGGAGAAATGAGCTAAGTGAAAGAATTACAAAGTCAATGAAAGAGAGAGTGGGAATTCTATTCACTGAACATTAGTCACTCACTGGGAAACTTTTATTGAGCATCTATGTTCTAAGTATGGTTCTTGACCCTGAGGACACAGCTGTAAACAATACACACATGGTCTCGGTCCTTATATATTTACACCATAGTCAGGGGGAAGGAAGGAACATAGGTAGAGAAAGAAATGAGATAATTTTACATAGTAATAAACAGTAAGTTATAAATAAGGAATAAACTGGGTGAAAGAAAAAGGAGGGGTCTAGTGTTGGGAGGCTCCTAATTTAGGATGGTCAGGAAGGCCTCTCTAATATAAAGTAACAGAAGAGTGGAGACCTTAGTGATGACAGGATGCTGCCCATACGACCTTCTCAGCATGGAGCCTTCCAGATGAAAGGTACACAGACACTGGATGATACCACAGTAGCAAGGTTGGAAACAAGCTCAGACTTGAATAATGGAGGCCAGGGTGCCAGGACCACAGTGAGCAAAGGGAGGATGCTGCAGCCTGATGGCAGATACAGGTGGAGCCCAATCTCCCTAAGGAGTGGCATGAATTTGGGGCTTCGTTCTATCTCAGTGGAATATGGAAATGTCAAGCAGCAGACATTGGATGCTTTCAAGAAAGGTGGCAATATCAGTATTATCCATTTGAAAACATCTGTTTGCCTGCTGGATGGAGATGAGATCTAGAATGGTAACAAACAACAGCCATGAGATATGTTAGTATTTTAGAACTACAGGAGAAAAAAAAAATGATGAAATTTTAGGAGACTTAGGTAAATAGTGCATTAAGCAATTCCTAATTAAAGTGAATAAAGCCTTAGGGTTAAGTGAAATACGAAATGTTTGCCAGGTGAAGGCAAGAACTAGAAGAGTCCATATTTAGTCATACTTGTTTGTTTGCAAATGGAGGAACTATTGTGTCATTACACTGTCAGCAGTAAATTAGGCTTTTTTTTTCAGAGTCATAGTGGGCCCGGACTTTAACTTGCTCCATTTTCTAATGTTAACAGTTAGAAAGCTAACAGTCTAAGTTAACTATGGCTTCAGTGAAGGTGGCAAGATGCAAGTTTCCAACTGTAGTGATTTGGAGAAACAGTAGCAATGTACTGAAAATCAATGAATCCATGTTGGCTTTGTTTTTACCCCAAGGTATACAATACAGGTGAGGATACTTAAGAAGCCAAAAACTATTCCCATGTTCTGCTTGGCCGAGGGTAAGTTGGAAAAAGAGATGGAATGAAGATTTGTAACATACTTTGCCCTGATGTTTAAGCAAACACAACTGTATAGCAGTATAATTGCCTAATTTGTCCATTATTCATCTAAAAGAGAAGTTATTACCACATTTCTCCAAAGAAGACATACAGATGGCCAATAGGCACATGAAAAGATGCTCAACATCACTAATTATTAGAGAAATGCAAATCAAAACTACAATGAGGTCCCACCTTACACCGGTCAGAATGGCCATCTTTAAAAAGTCTACAAATAACAAATGCTGGAGAGGGTATGAAGAAAAGGGAACCCTCCTACACTGTTGGTGGGAATGGAAGTTGGTGCAGCCACTATGGAGAACAGTGTGGAGGGTCCTCAAAAAACTAAAAATAGAGTTGCTGTAAGATTTAGTGATCCCACTCCTGGGCATATATCTGGACAAAACTATAATTCAAAAAGATACACGCACCCCTATATTCATAGCAGCACTATTCACAATAGCCAAGACATGGAATCAACCTAAATGTCCATCGGCAGATGAATGGATAAAGATATATACAATGGAATACTACCTAGCCATAAAAAAGAATGAAATTATGCCGTTTGCAGTAACATGGATTGACTTAGGGATTATCATACTAAGCGAAGTAAGTCAGAAAGAGAAAGACAAATACTGTATGATATTACTTATATGTGGAATCTAAAATATGACACAAATGAACCTATCTATGAAACAGAAACAGACTCAAAGACATAGAAAAGAGACTTGCAGTTGCCAAGGGGGGTGGGGTAGGGGAGGGAAGGATTGGGAGTTTGGGGTTAGCAGAAGCAAACTATTACATATAGAATGGATAAACAGCAAGGTCCTACTGTATAGCACAGGGAACTATATTCAATATCTTGTGATAAACCATAAGGGAAGAAAATATGAAAAAGAATATATATATATATGTGTATAACTGAATCACTTTGCTGTACAGCAGAAATTAAAACAAAATTGTAAATTAATTATATTTCAATAAAAGATAGATAGATAGATAAATAAATAAAGTGACCCATTGTGCCCCTTATTCAATTCCATCACTGGTTCATTCAGAAATCCATATTGCAGATGTGACATAGTTAGGCACTGTCGGGTACATTTTACAATACCAAAGCTACCAACTTACTGAGAAAATGTCACAGGCTCAATTCTGTTCAGCTTAATTATAGATATTAATTTAATATGTATAATGTGGGATGAGACAAGGGACTGCAGAGGATGTTCAAGACACAGGGGCTTCAAATCTACTGGGGAAAACAAGGCACATATAGAACAATTACATGAGAATGAAAGTTAATGTGATATTAAATGACAAAATTAGTTACAGAGACAATAATCTTTATTGAAATCTAGAAAAGAGAAAGACAATAAATCGAGTTTGTCACCAACCAATCCCAAGCAGCCGGTGAAAACACTGTTATATGTTAGAAGCATTATTTTCATCATTGTATTCATAGAATGTTGCTCTTGATTTTGGGTTAGGAAAGAGTTGTAAGGGAAATGATAAAATTATATCATCAGATGATAAAGGAAACATAAATTTAACAGCTGTTTGGATGTAACAGATAATGGCAAGATGTTGCTGACTTACAATTAATTGTGTACTAAGAAGCAGGCTTTCCTGACTGGTGATGATTAACTACCCAGCTATTAATCATCTAATTGTTAAACTGATTAACTACAACCTTGCTAGCATGTTAAATTAGCTTTACTGCCCCTCACCTTTTGGGCTTCCCTGGTGGTGCAATGGTTGAGAGACCGCCTGCTTATGCAAGGGACACGGGTTCGTGCCCTGGTCCAGAAAGATCCCACATGCCGCGGAGCAGCTGGGCCTGTGAGCCATGGCCGCTGAGCCTGCGTGTCCGGAGCCTGTGCTCCGCAACAGGAGGGGCCCCAACAGTTTTCAAAATATATTAGAATTTTGATTAGACTAACAACAAGCTGTCCATTTTAGGTTATTTTTGAGGTGAAGAGTCCTTCGAAGGGTTTTTGGAGAGGTAATTGCTCTCACATTTTGCAGAGAAATGGATGCAAACAATAAACAGATGAGAACAACCAAATTGGCATAATGGGCCTTTAGACTAAGCTCATTAGATGGGCTACTAATTTAATAAAATCCAAATCTGTTTTCTATTAGGTAGAAAGATAGATATATCTTTATATATACATATATATGTATATACAAATATATATCTACTTACCTAATACACACCACGCACAGTAGAAAAATATATAGAAACATAAATATGTATGTATATATGTTTTAATTACATATCTGTGCTAGTAATTGTTTAACACAATTTCCTTTTATTTTTGGAATCATACAACAGCATAAACATGCATTTCTCTAAATTTCCTCCTTTTCTTCCTTAGTATCAATGGCGTACTACTGACTGTTGGAATGACCTCCTGTCTGGCTTGTCCTTCTCAAATTGATCCTTCCCCTCTGCCTTCAGCTTTCAAAAACTGGAATCTACTAATATCAATCCCATGTTTAAAACTCATTGTTATAATGTCTATATGTTACTTTAAAAGACTTTTGTCTCAACAGTGGGATATACGCGTATATGTTGTTTTGATCCGTGCCCTAGAGATGGTGAGTTGACATATGAAGAACCCTCGTGGAGAATGGGGTTAGTGTGCTGGAGAGTGAGTCACCAATGGAGAGACTAACCAGAAGCCCATCTCCCTGAGGTAAGCACTAAAATTTCAATGGCCCTCGTCTCTCATCAGCCCTGGAGAGTTTATTTGAATACTGAATGACTGAAATGATTTTTCACTGGTGAAATGAGAGGTATTCAAGATATGTGGAGACTAGTAATATTGAGTGGGCATCTCTCCGTTAAGGAACCAAAGCCAGTAGTCTATACCAAATACGTTTCCATTGCGAACAATGACCCAGCCTAACAGCCCCTCTCGTTTTACCCTAAGCTGCTGACAGAGGATTATGCTGCTTGTTTCTGACTAGATGTAGCCAAGTACTGCTGCTTGAATACTGTCACATCTGCACATGAGCCTTGAATTTAAGATCTTGTTACAGTGTCTAAAAGGCCAGAAAGCTGCAGATTTCATTTAATTCACAGAACAGATTGTGTGACTGCTTCTTATTACTGCCTCTTAATAAATGTTTTAATTTGTAGTAGAGTTAGGACTGGGGCTTGCTTTCCTGTTAACAAACTAACTGTAACCATTACTTACATCTAACTACTGGAAGATATGAATGTCGAACAAAGGAACAAACCTAATAAACGTGAATGACCAAATCGGCTTACGTCGTTTGCAATGCACCACTGGGTGCGTGATAAAGGTGAAACTCACTTTTAAGTCCTACAGGCTTTCCACGACCTCTCCACTACCTCAATCTGCAGCATCTTAACAACATCCCTGGCATCCTGTACTGTTACATTTTCCCCCAGAACCAACGTACTGTTTGTTCATGCAATTTATCAAGATGTTCCCTTACCTGGAGCATCTGCCCTGCACCTAAGTCTGAATCATCTGGACAACCCAATTTAGACGTTCTCTCCCTCACAGTGCTTCCCAGTCTTTGAAGACTGGGTTGACCACCTCCTCCATATGCTTCCAGAGCACCCTTCTGATACCATTTGCTACAATGTGTTAAAACTGTCTGTTTAGCCATTGAATCCCATCTCTCTACTTCATAAGCAACATGAAAGCAAGTGCTTTGTCTTTTCCTGACATGCATAATACCCAGTAGAATGCTAGTTGATCCGGATACAATCTCCTGTGACTACTTCCATGGACGTTTAGAGAAAACAATCCTTGCTTCCCTTGTCCAAGAAAAAACTGTTGTTTACAATGAGCATTTTCTTCAGATGTGGGTCCACAGAGTAGCAGACTAATACAATTGTCATCAGATGTCTCCTCTGCTAACAATTGTAGATGCATTCTTACAGAAATACCTACTGGATAGATCCCACCATTCTAGATTTGAAGATGTTCTTACATAATGCCAACCTGTCCTAGAAAAGGTGACACTACATGTCCAAGATCTGTATTTAGTCAGCATGCCAGTGAAAATAACAGGTGCTTGGGAAATATCTACATAAATTACAAGCAGGCTATCCAAATTAGTTGATTTTGGTGTGTAAAGACACGTGCTAGTCGAAAATTTCTTCTGTGAGGAGCCACAGAAATTCTCTCACCATCTGTCAGCTGATGGACGTGGCTTACAAATGACCTCATCTCTGTATCCTTCCTGTGGTTAAGTGGCCTGGATCTAAGGCAGAGTTCTCTTCAGTGGTAGTAAATTATTGACTTTGTTTATCTTTAAGGACGATAACGTCAGCTCCATTAGTATGTGCATTTATATTCCAAATACACCACCGAGGCTTCAGTGAGTCAGTTGCTTCCTGGAAATTAGCAAAACGGGTGTACATAATCTATCCTGTTATCCTTTCCAATGCAAAGGACACTGTATAGCAAGTAATAGTTTACTGGACAAGAACAATATCATGGGTGGTATTTCTCACATTTATTCTATTGATCACCTGCAAACTGCTGATGGCGGTTTACAGGACCAAATGTTTTCTATAGTAAATCCTCCTTCATAATAGCAACTAGAATGACAGTCATTCCAAATTCAGGCATTTATAACTTCAACAGAAAAAAATGCCAAAAACAAACAATGCCCTATAATCTCCCCACAAGAAAAAAAAGAAAAACAAAACCCAAACAGTAACCTACACCTGTTTTATTTAATCGCCATGTCTGAGCGTTTTTTTTTTTTTTTTTTTTAAATGGAGAAGGGAAGAGAAAAACATATTTTGAATATTTACCATGTAAAAATCTGTTACAGGCACTTTACCAATGTGGAATATCTTAACTTGGCAATGTCATTATGGTTATGTATTTAATCCTCATTTATAAATGAGTAAACTCACATTTAAGGTCATTCACAACCCAGGACTTTTCTTATTTCTTATACCACATCGATTTTGGAAGTATCTGTAAAAGTTGTAATTTTTAAGAATAGCTATATTCTATCTGTTGGCATTTGTTTCATTGTCTGAGCAAATTTATAGACATTTCTTTGGAGAACGAGGAAAACAGATTTTCACGCAAAAATATTAGAGTTTAAAATATCTTAGCGTTCAGCTCATTGTTTATACAATTGAAAACTGAATGATACTTTAAAAATATTGAATAGGTCAAAATATAGAGATGAAGGCCCACAAATAAGGGAAGATGGAAAAAAATGTTTCTATTACTAATTTTCTCTCCCATATTTCTTCCTTGAAGTTGGAAATTCTACGCTGTGAAGTTAATCTTATAATTACAAAATGTTTAAATATAGTATTCATATATTACCACCTAGGTATGTGTTTCCCTAAACAGTTTCTAAAACTCTGCACTAGAAACTTTGGAGAAAACGCTATATTTTTAAAGAGAACATTTTCATTTCTCTACACCAGTGATAAACTGCATGGGACATCTCAAATATTACAATAAGCTTCATCTCTATTGTTATCAAAAGCAATTCTGAGGCTCTCGAAAAGCTCTGAAGCGTAGACACAAGGTTGTTGTGGGTTGAATTGGGTGCCCCCACAATACATGTCGAAGTCCTAACCCTGAGTACTGTGAGTGAACTTAGTTGGAAATAAGGTCTTGGCATCAATCATGTGAAGATGAGGTCATACTGGATTAGGGTAGGTCCTAATCCTATATGACAGATGTCCTGATAAGAAGAGACACAGACACACACAGAGAAAGCCATGGGAAGATGGAGGCAGAGACTGGTGTTGCTGTGACACAAGCTAAGGGAGGCCAGCCAGAGATCCCTAAGGAATGCCAGAGATTGGCCAGAGATCGCTATCACCAGAACCTAGGAGAGGCATGGGACATATTTACCCTCAGAACCTCTAGAAGGAACCACCCCTACCAATGCCTGGATTTCAGACTCCTAGCCTCCAGAACAGTGAGAGAATAAATTTCTGCTGTTTTAAGCTACCCAGTTGGTGGTACTTTGACACGGCAGCCCTAGGAAAAGAAGACACTGGTGATATCAACGGATCCATACTCAACGGGCGGACTCTTGGATGTTTCTACAGTCAGATGCCTCACCAGGCACTAAGGATTACAGATTATCCTTAAATGCATGCATGCAGCCGTCTCTTGTATCCTGCCTCGGGACACAAGATAGTTCTCTACTAAGCATTACTTTGGATGATGAAAAAACAATCTGATGCAACATTTACAGGGTCCTGACTATTCCACAGGAGCCATTCCAACACAGATAATGGACTACCTCATTTAATCACCCAAATCACCCTAAGACCTTAGTATTACAAATGGCTCTGAAAATCGTTATTGACCCCTTGAGATAGTAAGTAGGCAGTAACAGGAGTGAAGTTAATGTAGTCACTTCCTGGTGATGACTCTTTGACTCCTTGGATATGACTTTTACCCCTACCTAGGTTGCCACACTTAGCAAATGAAAATACCGGGCAGCTGGTAAAATTTGAGTTTCAGATAGTGAATATTTATTTTGGTGTAAGTATGCCATATATACTGCATAGGACGCACTTATACTAAAAAAAGCAAGTAGTGTGTTGTTTATCTGATATTAAAAATTTAACTGGGGGCTTCCCTGGTGGTGCAGTGGTTGGGAGTCTGCCTGCCGATGCAGGGGACACGGGTTTGTGCCCTGGTCTGGGAAGATCCCACATGCCGCGGAGCGGCTGGGCCCGTGAGCCATGGCCGCTGAGCCTGCGCGTCCGGAGCCTGTGCTTCGCAACGGGAGAGGCCACACAGTGAGAGGCCCGCGTACCGCAAAAAAATTTAACTGGCCTTCCTGTATTTTACCTGGCAACTCTACTCCTGTAAGACCTGAGCTTTGGGAACAGAATGCATGGTTAGCACATAGAGAATTCTGAAATTCACAGAAGATTCCTAAAAGGAAATATATGGTCTTTGTTACGTGCAGAACCTGATTTTTAACATCACCTCTTATCTTTGCATCCTTCTTTTCCCAAAAGGAAGTGGGATATAGTAAATTCACTAAATGTTATCGAACAAATTGAATTGACCACTTTAACTAACTTCTCTAAATACAAAATATACTCTCTGAATAACGTTAACAGTCCTTCCCAGGTGAGTCACTAGTGACAATGCTTCTCATCTGTAATTTATTAACTGAATCTAATTGCAGCTTTATATCCCATAACTCTGGTCAACTTCTTTCATCCAACTTGTGAATTTTTTAATAGGTATAATTTTAAATGTTAAGGAAAAGGTTACTAAGTGCATATCAAAGTACCACAAGGTGGATAGCTTAGAACAACACAAGTATATTGTCTCGCTGCTCTGGAGGATAGAAGTCTGAACTCTACTAAATCCATGTGTTGGCAGGGCCATGCTCACTCTAATCCTTCCTTGCCTCTTCCAGTTTCTGGTGGCCTCAGGTGTTTCTTAGCTTGTGGCAGCATCACTCCAGTTTCCACCTCCATGTTCACATAACTGTCTTCACTCTGTACCCTTGGTTGCCACTGCATTCCCTCTTTTATCAGGATACCAGTCAAACTGAATTAGTGCCCACCCCAATGACCTCACTTTAACTGGATGATATCTGTAAACACCCTATATCCCAACGGAGTCACGTTCACAGGTACCAGGGTTCAGGCCTTCCCCTTTCTCTGGGACTTAATTCCACCTATAACACTAACCTATAATATAGTTTTGACATAATGCCCACTGTTTTCTAACAATGGCAATCCTTCAATTTACCTAATAAATGTTCTAAATCACTAATCCCTTGGACAAAGGAGTCCTATCTGTATCACCATATCTCACCAGCTAGAAGTAGAATGAAATTCCCCAAACCATTAATGCATTAAGGAGAAGAAAAATTATTGTTGCTAGTTCTAAACCTTTGCATTAATCTCTAGATTATCCATCTAACTAAATAGAACAATGATCATCACTAGTATAGCACTGATGACACATCAGTACAATTCATTAGTAATTTCATCCACTCTACCCCAAGCTATACATGTCTGGAGGGCAGAGATCATGGCTTAGGCATCATGGGATGCAAATGGGCCAAGGTTCATCTAATGCATGGTCCAGGTGCCCCTCTCGCAGCCCCTGTTCATGTTGTATGCCTTACAAACTAGTGTACACCCCACAGTCTGACATGTTTAACCAGATAATCTCTCTCTTTATAAATAATACCTTAGTAATAATGTCTTGTTTGCTTTCTGTATTTAATGGTCCCACACACTTTACACATTCAATAACATGTTATTAACATATAACATAGACAGTAGTCTTAAAGAATTAAACCAAAGAAAGATATACAAGCTACCAAAAAAGCATGAATATATAACACACGCTGAGTGGAAAGGGAAATGAGACACTCCAAAAGAGGTGTCCATTTTATTTTTATTTTAGAGTTCCTTTGAACATTAGTAATCACTGTGAAAATTATTCAATATTTGCAGCCACCCTAGAAGGATGATTCTTCAGTAAAAAAAAATGTGGTGTTTTGAACCCTCTATCCAGAACTCAATTTGTATTTGTTGGCGTCTTAAATTGATGCGGGTCAGCCCCAGCAGGAACGGAGTTTGTAAGCACTTCCCTGCATGAGCTGTTTTTTTGTGTCCCCAAAGCATAATACATAATTGCCTTCTCTAGGGAGACTACCAGGGTCTTTTGTATTATGGAAAGCTGCAACATTAGCAAACTCAGGTATTCTAAAGTGAGCCAGTGCAACATTAGCAAACTCAGGTATTCTAAAGTGAGCCAGTAAAGAGGGACCACTCTACAGGATGATAAATGGGGCTGGAGAAACTGTACTGACAGCATTTCGGAGCAGACGATAGGGATAAAAACCACAAACATCAGAAATGGGCACCAAACCAGAAGCCCTGTCCTTTCTTGTGAATATAACTGGAAAATAAGTTTTATATGAGGATAATAAAACAAGAGACCGCAGAAACACTTTGCTTTCCTTTATAAACAATTAATTGTGAAACCAGAAAAAGGTCTTTTTTGGGGGGGAACGAATTCAATATATTCCGTTCAATAGATGTTTCTCTCCATATGTCAACATTTGGGTCACCATAGGTCTTCATGGAATGGAAACCAGAGATCCTGGAGGCTGTTCCCTAGGGTTTATGCTATAAAGATAGTTTGGGACATTTATCAGTTTGTTATTTCCGGTGCCTGTTTTTTTATTTTAAACAATAGTTTCCTCTTGGAGAAGAACAAAACCAAAAAGCCACCTTGCTTTAGAAACAAAACATTAAAGGGGGAGAGAGATAGAGAGAGGGAGAGAGAGAGGGAGAGATTTCAGACATTCGGATGTCTTTGAGAATTGAATTCAAGGACAAATAAGTCATGCCTTTTCAATTAGAAATACGTTAATATGAAAAGATAGCAAAAATATTAAGCAAGTCATTGGGGGTTAATGAAAAATAAGAATAGAGTCTCATCAAAGACCATAGCTCAAGCAGAGGTAACTGCTAAGTTGGTTTTGCTTTGTTCTGTTTTAAAATCTGGAAATCTGCCTGTGAACTGAAATGTGGATTTCTAACATAGCTCCAATTAATTCATTTTGAAGTCTGAGAAAAAAAAGAGGAAAGGCAAAAAAAAAAATAGAATGTTATCACTTTGGATGCCACATTTCTCCCCGATTCTTTTCTATTTCTCTCAGTTTATTCCATTTGAAGTTGTTTCAGGGCATAGATTAGAACTCGCTAAAACTGTATTTTCTCTCACATCAGCAGCCATAGTGTTGTTTGTGAAATGTCCACCTTAGCTTTCCTCTTTTATGTTAAAAGCCAATGGCGACGTTGGACATCTTTACAGACTCAGCAAATGTGATTGTTGGACTAAAGATCAAAAAAAAAAAAAAAAAAAAAGAAAAGAAAAGATGCTGAAACCCAGAAAGGAACAGAACAGAGAGGGCCAAGGAAATGACATGACATTCCACATCCTATGCAGGCAACCTTTGCTTCTTATGAAGAGCGAGAAGAGGCAGAACCTTTGGAATTAGAGAGCAATGGAAAAAATAAATACTGTTTTTGCTTTAACATTGGATAGGGGAGAAACTAGATTTAATTAAAAAATAGAGGGATATATTTTTGTGAGAGACATCTTCCTTTACTTTAGGAGCTAATAAATGTGAATCATCTCGTGAATATGACAATTCTAGAAGAAAAGCAGATGCCACTTTCAATGAATGAACAAACATCATTGTAAAAGAAAGACAGACCATGTTCAAGTAGTAAATATGAAGACAGAAGTCGCACACTTAACTTTGGCGGATTTGGAACACAGAAAGGAGCCTTCTCAGGTAAAGAACTGTCAAAGGAACCAAATAATGAGACAAACGTGAACATCTTGGGGGAAGAGGCTATTACTTTTTCTGTATTTATGATTTCTTGGTGGAGGGAAGGGGAGCTCCTGTTAGCAGGTAATTAACTATCAAACAATAAAACAAATACTAAGAAAATGGAGACAGGTATGCCCTCAGCCAAACTGCAAGGATTATTTAGTTGAATGATAACAGATAGTGTCAGCCAGGGATCCAGGATTTTTATTGCTCCGAAGTTGTAAAAGTAAAGCTTGCTGTTTTCAATCATTTCATTGCTCTTTAAGTGAGCATAAAATCCGGCATCCTTCATTCTAATTACACAGAAAATGGTTTAAGGAATAGATGTTGTTTTCAGCGGCTGAACGCCATTTTTCTCCCCACTTATCAGACTTACAGCAGCCCTGGCGCTCACACGCACAGCTACCCACTAAGAGACACAAGTCTTCCAGTCAGTGACCACAGACCAACCACAGAATCTTTTATTCCAGTCCTCACTCTTAAGAACCTGGTCTTTGAAAGAAAAGATTAGCCTCAGGTTATTGAGAGAAAAGGGGGAATTCAATTTATTTCATTGGTGAGCAGACGACTCATCTTGTGCAACTGGAGGAAAACAACTGAGATTTTTATAAGGTGACAGTGTAAATACTTAGTCCAGTCAATAATGTGCGCCTCGTTTACAGCTTTGCAGATGGTAAACAAAACGGACGAGCATATGGAATATTAAAAGAACACCTGAAGTTGGAGGCACGTACAGCAAATTAAAACTGTACTTGGTAACATCTGGGAGCTTACTGAGCTGCTGCCTAAAATGTGTTTTCTTTTTTCTTTTCTTAAGATTTTTTTGATGTGGATCATTGTTAAAATCTTTATTGAATTTGTTACAATGCTGCTTCTGTTTAATGTTTTGGTTTCTCGGCCACGAGGCATGTGGGATCTTAGCTCCTCGACCAGGGATCGAACCCGCACCCCCTGCATTGGAAGGCGAGGTCTTCACCACTGGACCACCAGGGAAGTTGCTAAAATGTGTTTTCTATCATTTATTTGTTAAACACGTCGAATAAGCATCAGAGAATAATTTCAAATAAGTTGTTTAATGATCTAAAGTCATTTCATCCCTATTTTCACAATGTCTTGGGTCATCCGTATGACTTGTTTACTCAAAGAGCTGACATCACTAAACCTCTGTTTCAGCATCTGTACAGTGGAGAGCAAACGTTACCGAATCGCCAGGATCACCGGAGTACTATATAAAATACTAGAGAGCTGTGAAGAGTCTCTGGTACAAACACTGTCATTTCCTGTCCTTGTCATCATTACTCAATGAATAAAATCAAGGTGAGCTAAAGGAAAGTGTCAAACTTAAAAGGTTTACATCTAAACATTTTGTGACACAAACCAATTCACAGCCCTCTGAATTTTTTGACGGCTCTCTCCTTGGCAATTTAAAGTGGACTATTTCTAACTTATGCTAACCAGACATAAGAATCTTCCCCCTCTATGGCTACACCCAAGGAAATCCACCCAAAGTGAATGTCTATTAATAAAATCAAGAGAAGCATTTCACAACCAGTCAAGAAAACATACTGGAGTTGTTCTGTATCTTGCCACAGATTTCTCCTGTAATGAGAGTCTGTCTTCTTGAATGTCTTTCTAGATGTAATTGGGGCCCCAGTTATTTTAATTTCCCTGATTATTGAAGGCATTGTATTATAAAATACTATAACTGCATAATAGAGGTGTGACCTGATCAGGCAATTATCTAGTCCAAGCTGCATCCTTCCTCACTAATGAACACTTCTTCCTACCTAAAGGCTGCCAAACATGCTCACATATTGATCACCTTCAATCCTAATAACCACTGATATAGGCAGACAGGTATTATAGTTCCCCGCTCCACAGCAGAGGTGAGAAAACTGGGACTCAGCTACATTAAGTGACTTGTCCAAAATCACCCAGGGAGTCCATAGAATGATAGACTCCTAAAATGTTAACCTGATTATCTGGTCAAGGTGTGTCAGACATAAATGCATGCAAGGGGCAAACCCTTAACATAAAGGCATGTACCAAGCCTGTAGAGGCATCAGAAGAGAATGTGGTTGTATTGTAACAAAGCACAACTGTCTAGTAGCACTGCCTTTGAAGAAACACTTTGGGAGAAATTTAAAGTTGTTGAACAAACAAAAACCTCTCAGGGCTAGATATTGTTGAAGGATCTGGAGTTTTGATCTCTGATTTCTTGAACCCTGGTACTCTCTTGTTAGCCCAAGGAGAGGAAATAGGTTCACATTCACCCCGACAGCATTAGATACCCCCGAGGCACGGCTGACAATGGGCCTTCCGCAGCCCAGCCAGGAACTCAAACCACCCTTTTCTCTGCAGACTTAGCTTTTTGCCAGTGGGCCACACACAGCTCAAGGCAGGAGATTCAGACAAAGTGTCAAGCCATTGTTTAGCTGTAAGTAGCGAACTTTAGGTACTTTGGCCCCTGTGCCAAAAACCTGTGTACTTTCCGTGTGGTTGCGGGTAGGTGAATGATGGAGAGAGCATGGTAATGACCTATTACAGCTACTCTGTCTCTCTCCGGCTGGCATATGGAAGTCATCACCCCCAAGGCCCAACACTGAGACTGAGATGCTTTTAGGAGCAGTTTAACATTTTCTGAATCCTTGGATCAAGTCTTGGAGCCAACGCTGGGGATGGAGAGATGAACATGACGGAGCTCCGCATGCCAAGAGCTTACAGCGCTGCTAAAGCAGGAGCTCCCGTGTTTTTCCACCGAGTCCTTTAGATAGGCAATTAATTGATATCCATTAGGCTAAAATGTTGAAATACAAAGGGATCTATATTATAACTTGGCTTGTACCAATAGTCTTTTTCTAAATAATAATTGCTACGATCCTGGAGAAAACTAGATTAGTGATTCATCAAAAGCTGTGCCTATCAATTTGAGTAGGATGGTGTTCTTTCTTCTCCCAGAGGTAAATGAAAACGAATTCAATATACAGTCTACGGAGAGTTGTTTGCTGCTGAAACTGTACATAGATCACAACTAGAGCCACTGCAATGTGAGAGGTCCAGCTAGATCAGCCCCTGAGAAGATGAGTGAGGTGGTAGACAAATAGTAGTGGATAATATATGAGGTCTAAAGTGACAGGCCCCTCTTACCGTACATATACTTCAAAGACCCAGGAACTTGCTCTATTTCACAGTACCTGCAACTTTATGGAACCTGCAAGTATAAAAAACTTGCACTTGCTTTATCTCATTTCCTTCTCGTAGATACCATTTTAGCAGGTAGGAGAGTATTATTACTTCCTATTTACAGAAGAAAAAAACTGACAAGCAAAGAGATTAAGTGACTGGCCTCTGGTAACACAGATAATAGGGTTAAAACCTAGAGTACAGAACTTCAAACTTGTGAAGACCATCTACCACAGTGATTCTCTCTGTGTCACGTATTTTGAAGGAATAGTGAAGAAATTCAGTAATGTGTCATCAGGCATTTGTATAAGTATGCATTTATTTTTCTCAATTATATATCCCCCCAGAGCGAATTTTCTATTTACTTTCCGTGCCTGGACAATTACCAAGTGGTCATTTTAACATGAATTGACGACTTTGTCTGATTCTGTGTTCTTATGGTCACGGCTATTTCTGTTTTCTATAGGCACGTACTTCAAGAAAAATAAATAATAAGTAATGCAAAACTTATAAATAGGTCTCTTAATCCTAAACTTACCAACAAATCTCACCTGAGCTTTAAGTAGGAAATAATTTTAGAGTCAGCCTCCAAATAATTCCCAGTCTAAAATAGCTCTGACATAGTGTCTTAATTCCACTATTAGAAACTAGTTATTTTGAGTACTGTATGGTATTACCAGGGTCCTACTTACAAGCAAATAGCCTATCGTGTTCCAGGCACATGATAACAGAGGGAACTGAAAGGATGAACAAACACATTCGAGCAATAGTGATTCTCACAGTCTAGGAGAACAGCCAGACGTGCAGTGCAGTCAAAGGCAGTGTAACAGGTTGCATAATGAAGCACACACAAGACACTGCGATTGAAGGGACAAGGAATGAGTGACAGTGAGTCAAGGAAGGCTTTCGAGTGGAGGCTGAGACAGATCTTAATGGATGAGTCAGATGGAGAAGTGCATTCCAGAGGAGAGAAGAGCAATCATAAAAGAGAGCACTAATAATAAGAGCCAGATTTGTTCATATCTACTCTGTCCCATTCATTCAACAAATTATATTTCAGTATCTTCCAACCTCCAGGTAACAAGCTAACTCTTTTTTTTTTTTTTTGCGGTACGTGGGCCTCTCACTGTTGTGGCCTCTCTGGTTGCGGAGCACAGGTTCCAGACGCGCAGGCTCAGCGGCCATGGCTCACGGGCCCAGCCGCACCACGGCATGTGGGATCTTCCCGGGGCACGAACCCGCGTCCCCTGCATCGGCAGGCGGACTCTCAACCACTGCGCCACCAGGGAAGCCCCAAGCTAACTCTTTATATACATACACGTGCTCATTTTTTTCTTACAGCCACCCTTGGGGCTGGCTATTAGCTCCGTGGATAGGAGGTGCAGTCTTGAGAGCTAAAGTCACCTGTCCAGTGTCACTGAGCAAGTGGCCGACAGAGCCAGGATTCAGCTCACATCTCCTGAGTCTAGAGCCTGGGTTCTAACCAAGCTCTCCTAAGCTCTATGCTGTGATGGACACAAAGGATGAGCAGGAAATCCAGGCTGGAGTCACACTGGAAAGGAATTTGTTATAATTCGAAAACAACATAAAATTAGCTCTTCCAGCATTTTATGCAGGAAGAATCAACGTAAGTGACAACACTGTGAACAGCGGATTGCAGGGGAGATGCTGGGGTAAGAACCGGGATCTGGGGAAGAAAAATTCTCCACCTTCTCTAGAGCCAGCACAGCTTATAGACACTGTCAGGGTAGTCGTTATGGGCAGCAGTGACAAACACGACGACAAGCTGAATCCTTTCCCATGAAGAAGCAAGCTACAGGGCTTCCCTGGTGGCGCGGTGGTTGAGAGTCCGCCTGCCGATGCAGGGGACACGGGTTCGTGCCCCGGTCCGGGAAGATCCCACATGCCGCGGAGCGGCTGGGCCCGTGAGCCATGGCCGCTGAGCGCACGTCCGGAGCCTGTGCTCCGCAACGGAAGAAGCCACAGCAGAGGCCCGGGTACCGCAAAAAAAAAAAAAAAAAAAAAAAAAAAAAGAATCAAGCTACAAAGCAAATGGCCTGCCAGAGAAGCAAAAGTATTGATGGGGCATTTAGCGCAAATGATGGAATACTAATGAATAACCGCAGCTGTCAGGAAGCAGTGACTGTTTGCTTTCCTCATAGATTTCTTCCCTTCACTTTCATTTGCTTTAATGTTCAAAGCTTTGTTTGATGTGAATTTAACGCCTCCTTTTCTCATTCTGTTAATTCTTTGAGTATTTTATACTGTATCCTTTTGTGTATGTCTGTATGGTTTTTTTTCCCTCTTGCATTCCTGATGTTGTATTTAGGGTCCTGAAAGTCTGAGCTTTCTTACAAGTTTTAGTTTTGAAAACCAAATGAAGTACTTCAAAGAGGCGAGTGATATTCAAGCTGAAGGTTAGGAAGGGCATTTCATCTCTGGCAATAACTTTGAAGGCAGGGACCACAGGTCAGCTTGAAGAAATCAACATCACGGGGATGTGTACACATTAAAAGAAAAGAGTGAACCAACAGACAAAATAAAGGCAGCACAAAAAATCCCAAGAAGATTATCTAAAATATATTATTATGAAGTCAGAGTGAAGACTCTTGAATTCAGTGACAGAAAGGGGTAAAAAGCGAAAGGTAAATTCTAAAACTTAAGTAAGGTGTAATTTGGGGAAGAAAACACTTGTTTAAAATCAATTTTGACCAAGACGTGCTGTGAATGTTAGGTTACGTATTTTATCTTAAATTGAAAAAGCTGATCAGAATCCTCGTGGCAGGAGGAATTTTTTGTTTTTAAAGGAAGGAAACTGGCGCATAGGACGGCAGAACGATCAATTATTAATACTTTTCTAAGGGTAACACTTTTATACCAAGTGGTCTGTTTCTCCAAGTATTTTCACAGCTTTGGGGGAGGGGGAATCTTAATCAAACACCCAATTCAAATACCCCCAAATGATTATCTTTTATCTTCCTCCTCTATATTTTGGTATCACGCATTTTTATATCCTTTCCATCTTCTGCATATATATATATTATATATATATATTTATAAAAAATATACAGAATCTTTTCAATCTGGATAGATAATAGATAATTATATATATATTATACATATGTAATACATATGTAAGATCTTTTTAAGAGGAGCGGTGATTATATCGTGCCAACCTCTGTGTCCTTCCTATACTGAGACATGATGTGACAGAGGAGATCACCGGGTGAAGGATTAGTGGGCAGTCAACACCCAGGGAACCAGGTGGACACCTGAACTTTTGCTCAGTCTGCAGTGCTTTGTTATTGGCCAATGGGACAGCTTTTCACTTGACTAATGATTCCCAACGACAAGACTAGCTAGATATGGACCTATACTGAGTGAGGAGTCCTAGCCCTTTATCCTGAACTATCCTATAATCTTGTGACATAGTTTTGAGAGCTTTCCAGTGGTCACTGATTCCAAGTTAGCAACTACCCTGATGACGCTAAGTAGCGTCTGCAATGACCACTGTCTCGAGACAAAACCTTTAAAGTGTAAATTACATGTAAAAGGCCAAATAAAATAAGGGAGTAGAAAAGAGGAACAAAACTGCCTTAGTGAAGCTGAGGGGAAGGGACGTCCCCAGACAATGGCTCAGGTGCCCCTAGAAAAGATAGAAACTTTTCCATATACTCCCCATCCCTTCTCTGTTACATCAAAAAACGAAATAAAACTAATTAAAACGACAAAAAAAACTACAAAGAGTGGACGGCAGTCGATTTTGCTTACTTAGTAAGGTCTCTGTGTGTATAGGGAAGACATAGTTCTGATGGCTAATTTCAAACCTTATTTAAAATCCACGTCAACAGGAGGGAGATATGGAGAGAGCCAGGCCCCTTGTTCTGTACTTTCCCATGGATACATTTGCCCCACTTGTGGGATCAATGCAACAACTTTCAAGCAGCAACTGTTAAGTTCCTTTGAGACTCAATTCTGAGGATCCCTCCACCACATTTCTTTTTGTCTGTCAAGGGTGGTTGTTAGCTTTTGTATTTGTGTCCCAATCTTGATCTCAATCCATAATTCTCCCCCTCCTCTCCCTTGCTTTCGTGCATCTCTTATTCCTCCAACGTTGCGTTCCAGCGTGAACCAGCCTTCCTGCCTTGGTCTCTGCAGGCATATGAGGTGGCCAAGAGTAGAAGCAGAAGTATTAATATCCTGTTAACTTATGGGCCTCCCCCTACAGAATCCAGGTACACCCACTAGCTCTTGATCTTGGCTTCTAGAAATGAACCTGATAGGGAAAGCACCGATGGCTACCAAGAAAGACATGAAACATGTCACCACTACCCCAACAGATTATATAGAATAATTCCTGAAATTTCTGAATTCACATAGAGTCAGGCTTGCCAACTTTTACAAGGGTGACTTTCATTTCAAGGATGCACTTTGCTAGGTTATCCCGAAGCTCCACCATTGGATTTTGCAGTTTGTACTTCAAGGCAATGGAACTTAATGCATTTGAATCTCAAGCATCCAGAATTTGGACATTCAATGGCTTCTCGGTTTACTTAGAATAAATTCTTAATTTATTAGCGTGACACGCATGAATCTGTAAGATTATGGCCCTGATTCTCTCTCCCCAGCCTCAGCTTGCGTCACTGTTCCCCTTACTTATTCTGCTCTGGCCATCTGAACTTTTATGATTCCTCTATTGCATCAAACTCTTTCCAGACCCTCGGCCTTCCCTCCTCCTGAAATTGATTTTCCTACAACAAATCATCTAGATAAATCCCACTCATTCTTCAGATTTCAAAACTTGCCCAGATGGCCATTCTCTGGCCATCCAGGCTGAGAAGATCTTCCATGGACCTCATTCTTTTCCTTCATCTCACGTACTTATTACAATTAGTCCTTTGTATTTATTTACTTGCTTAATGCCTGCCTTAATCACTATGCTATATACCTGAGGGCAGGTGCATTTCTGTTCCGGTCACCAGTGTATCACCAGCACCCACAGAATACATGAAACACAGCAGGTACAACACAAAGGTGACTTCACATCCATTCCTCTACCACAGTGGCTCTCAGCGCGGGGAGATTTGACTCCTTGGGGAAGATTTGGCAATATTTAGAAATATTCTTGGTTGTTGTCACCAGTAGGGTTGTAACTGGCATTCAGAGGCTAGGGATGTTGCTAATCATTCTACAATGCACGAGACAACCGCCGCAACAAAGAACTATTTGCCCCAAATGTCAAGTGTTTCTCTGTCCTATCTAAATGGATGACGTTAGTTAATACACTGAGACTGAGGTCAACACCTCACCCTAAAAGCTTTTTAGCTCAAATCTTTTATTGAAGCATTACCACAAGGGTAATGTTTGAGCATCTTAAAATCATGAGATTACCAAGGGAACAAGGGTCCTTCCCAATCAAATCATCAAATCCTTGCTGTTGAGAGGCCCCTCCTCTCAGCTCAGTGGACAGCAGCTGACCATTTTCATGAGAAAATTTCAGCATTTTATATCCCAGAAGTTTTAGGGATCTGATCACCTAGGTAGAACGAAGGGCCCTTTTATTTTTTTAAATGAATGAATTAATTTATTTTTGGCTGCATTGGGTCTTCGTTGCTGCACGCAGGCTTTCTCTAGTTGCGGCCAGCGGGGGCTACTCTTCGTTGCATTGTGTGGGCTTCTCACTGCGGTGGCTTCTGTTGTTGCAGAGCATGAGCTGTAGGCGCACCGGCTTCAGTAGTTGTGGCACGCGGGGTCAGTAGTTGTGGTGCACGGGCTTAGTTGCTCCACGGCCTGTAGGAGCTTCCTGGACAAGGGCTTGAACCCATGTCCCCTGCATTGGAAGGCGGATTCTTAACCACTGCACCACCAGGGAAGTCCCAAGAAGTGCACTTTTAAAGAAAGGTTGCCAGGAAAGGAGCTTTTGGTGACATTTCTCCCCCACTCTTAGAGTCCATATTTATGCTTGGATTTCGCTTACCTTGAGTCAACAGACAATACCTAGATAGGGTTCGAGGGTGTTTCTAGCCTAATATCCTAATAAAGAATCAGACTGAATTTCCACCTTGTCAGTTACTCAAAGTTCCCTGACTGCCCTTGACTGTTTTCCACCAACCTGACATATGTAAGATGAGGGGAATATTTGACACCAACTAACCGTACATTAGTTTCGTGTTCTCTAGCTCAGGGGTCCCCAACCCCCGGGCCACGGACAGGTACTGGTCCATGTCCTATTAGGAACTAGGCCACACAGCAGGAGTGGAGCGGCGAGCGAGTTAAGCTTCATCTGCCGTTCCCCATTGCTCACATTACTGCCTGAATCATCTCCTCCACCCCGTCCGTGGAAAAATTGTATTCCATGAAACTGGTCCCTGGTGCCAAACAGGCTGGGGACTGCTGCTCTAGCTTATTTGGCAAACACAGGACCCAGTTTACGTTTAAATATACACTATTTGTAAGAGTCTGATAATAACATGGACTTAGGATCTCTCTATTAATTACAGTCTGACCTTGAACAGTCACTCAGTCTATCACTATATCAGCTTCTTCATCTGTCAAATGATGAGTTCTAAGATTCCCTCTAAATTCGCAATTCTATATAATAAATTAGTATCTGCATTTATCAGATTTCCATCCCAAATCATGTTATCTGAAACATTTTTTATTCCCCTGCCCCATATATCATTACTAGAATATAATATAACGTAATTTCTGGGAATGGGCAGTGAGGCTAAGCTTACAACGCATGTGGCACCCTGGAGACTGCTGGCATAATTAAGTAATTTTTACAGTGAGTGGAAATGACATACTTTAAAATTGACCATGTGTGTCAATGCAAAAATATTCTGTCTCCATGCTTGCAGGGTATAAAATGTATTTATTATTTGACAGTTTCCTTGTCTTTAGAGCTCCAACTTTTTGTATCAATTAATTTTTTCAAAGGCAATTTTGAAATATGATTCACCTAACAGTCCAAATGGATGGACATATGACCTATAGAAGTCTCTTACTTAAAATATTTGAAGATGAAATGAAAGAAAGCACTGATGGAGGGAGTTGATCAGAGAAGAAAATAAAAATAATGAGAGACTTGGAGCAAAGAAGGGAGAGAGAAATTGAAAGACAAATAGAACAAGAACAGAGGTAAAGTAAATACAAGAAAAAAAACTGATAAAGATGAGTTTGAAGCCTATTTAAGACCACAGATGTTTGTTTTGCTGGACTTAAGGATGATAGAGTTACTAGTTCTAAAAATAGTTTACTTGCTTTGATTTCTGCCTTCTTTGTAGACATAACCAAATAAAGCAGTCATGCCATGAGGCTATTATGCTTAACCAGCCCTCCTGGAATTCCTTCCAGAGAAATGTCTGTTGCCTCTGTTTCACTTTGTTGAGGCCACGTGGCTTATTTCCGTTTAGGATGTTGATTTGTCTGTAGAACTGAAAATAATTGTGTTACTGAAGTTCCTCTTAATTGACTAAATGTTAGTGCACAATAGGTACAGGATATCTTACAAGCAGAGATGCATCTGCTGACTCTGCGTCCTCTCCTGTAACAATAATGAATTCAGAATTTATTGGAAGGATAACTTGCTTTGTGAGAAAAAATAAATCTTTGTTTTTAAAGATTCTCTTGAAGATTTGTTTCACATAAAAACAGACAGACACTATCAGTATGATGTAAGAGAAACAGCCAAGCTTTCCTGGGGTATGTTAGCAACGTGGTCAATGCATATATTACTTGGATGGAAGTAAATCTGTCTTAATTTTGAAGTTTTCAGTATTGTCTACATATGATGCTTAGTATGTTCAAGGACGTTAAAAACAGGCATCTGAAAATTAAAATGGAAGACATGCAAAACCATTACTTTTTAAATACAAATTCTGACACTATTAATAATCATTCAGAGATGGGAGACTCTGGGTAAATGGGTTACCAGATGACTAAAGTTCAAAAATATATGGTGGGGGCTTCCCTGGTGGCACAGTGGTTGAGAGTCCGCCTGCCGTTGCAGGGGACACGGGTTCGTGCCCCGGTCCGGGAGGATCCCACATGCCGCGGAGCGGTTGGGCCCGTGAGCCATGGCCGCTGAGCCTGCGCGTCCAGAGCCTGTGCTCCGCAACGGGAGAGGCCACAACAGTGAGAGGCCCTTAGGCATGTGAAGGGTTAAATTTAAGATAATGAAAAATTAAATGAAATTTAAAAATCAGACCCTTGTCACACTAGTCAAATTTCGAGCCCTCAAGAGCCACACGTGGCTATTGGCAATTATACTGGATAAAGCAGATACAGAACATTTCTACCACTGCAGAGATTCTACTGGACAGCTCTGATTTATAGAAAAATCTTTCTCAATAGAACTCTTTCTAAATAAGTTTGCAATGCTCTGCAATTAATAGACATTTCCTGATTTATGTTCATCTATTTTGATTCAATGCTTCAGAGGTAGTAAAGTGCACAGATGTAGGAATAAGTGGATACCAACTTGAATGGTTTCTCTAGAACTTGCATTCAAGAAAAATTACTTAATATGAATTAGAGTTTGTGTTGTTGTTTCACAATGAAAAATAAAAAGATTTGCCTTACTTGCTTTCAAAGAAAATACAACATAGCTACTTTTCTTCAAAATTAAATATGTAATAAAAAGCAAATCTTCCTCAAAATGATTAATTCACTCTTCAGCTCATCCTTCTCCCTGTCTCTTGTTGTCACTTTGTTGTGGCAAGAAATTCAACTCAAATGTTACTTTTTTCATCACTTTCCAGGTGGGTCACACGTATATCTTGTATTTTTTCCACTCAAGTTCACTGGATTGCTTGCTGATTGGATATGAGAGGCCATCTCTTTCATGCTTGTAAGACTTGGTGGAAAGAGTAATTTGGGGATGGGTTACTTTAAAACCTACGAATTTCTCAACTTCAGAATAAATCTGCCAATCGGATACCAGAGTCTATATCATCCTATTAGTTCTACTTCAGAAACAATTCTACATATATGTAATATTTTAAAATCATACTCAATGATATCATTTGTATCCAAATCACTACAGGATTGAAATGAAAGGTATTAAACTCTAAATAGCACCCCAGTCTATAGGTTAAATCATTAAAATCATTTTTAAAGATGGGAATGAAGTTTCTTGACATCATACATCATAGTGCAGACATCACAGTCTGCTTCTTCCACAATTTAAAGGATGATATTCCAAATATTTGACAACCAGTAGAGCATGGACCCTGGTCCAGCATGACAAACGTGAGAGTAGGGTGGTGGCAGTACTGTGACTGTTAAGTGCTGCCCACAGCTTCCAATAGTCCAGGCGCTTTGAGGAGACCTCCACGGATGGCTAAGCAGCAAGGAACATCTGGGGGACTAGGGTTAGTGGCTTCACCAAACATCGAGAAAAATATTTAAGTAATGAATAGAGATTTCCTGAAGCATACCAGCTATCAGCCCTGTACAACTGTCTAGCTAAAGAATAACACTGCTGCCATCAGGTAAGCCCCTGGCCTTATTTATTTTTTCCTCTAAAGAACAAAATGGTGATAAAATTGCTTAGGAAAAAAAAAGTCCTTGTTTAATCTACATTTTTTTCCCCCAGAGCCTTGACTCCATATTATTCAGGTAAGTGATACTAAGTAGAACCTGAGCAATTTTTTTGTGCATATCCTTTTTGGATTTTGCACTGCCCTCGGATTTCTTTGATAAGGCCAGTATAATTTTAGGTATGCTTCCTAATTTTCCTTAGAGGATATTGTGATCCTTATCATTGGCTGGCTTGCAAGCATATGTTCAGTGTGCAGTATTTGATGGGTTGTATCTTAGTTTTGCATTGCGCTATAGGAATCCCCCCGCTGGACTGCAGACTTTGTGGGTGTTCCTTTATGGTGGTCTACCTGCATGCAGAGCTAACTAACGAGATTTCGAGATAAACAAAGACTGGTATTTTATAGTTTCTTTTCTATAGAAACACATAGCTATTGCAATCAAAGATGCATTAAAAAGATACAAATATGTAAATATGTCTTTGACCTCTTATTCTTTAAAACCTTCCTTTGAATGCCTGGCACAATATATTTTTACTACCGAGAGAGGTGACTTTTTCATTATCAGATGTAATTTTTATAAACATATAGGTACCATGTCTTTATGTACCATTGGGCTTCCTGAAAGCAGACTCTCAGAAAACTGAAGTGTTATCCAGTTGTTGCAAACTTACTTAAAAAAAAAAAAAAAAAGATATTAGTTTGCTCAGACATGTCAAGTGCTTGGAAATCATTAATCTAGTCCTCACAAGAACAAAACTGAACAAAAAATCAGTAATGCTTCTTAGCTTAATCAGAGAATTGAGGTCACCAGGCAAAGGAGAGAGAGGCAAATGCAGTGAATCACAACATACCAGGAATAGAAATCACTGCTGGAGCCAGCAAGCCGTAGGAGAACATAAAGAGTAATTGACTAATTACTGGAGACAGAGTGCCGACTAGCTTCAGAGCCAAAAATCCTTGGGGGCCCAGCCTTGGGAGGAGGCACCCACACTTTCATGAGATTTACCTCTGGGAGGACCACCGGGTTTTCAGAATAAAGGTGGGATAAAATCCTTGTGCTTTCAGCAGGGGAAAAGGAAAAGTAAAAATTTTGAAGAACAACCAGAACATTATGTACTCCTTAAAATAGGCCTAGCCTAGACTTACCTGGCCCTAACAGACTGGGGTTTGACTACAGCCAAACCAGTCTTGGCGAAGAGAAATGCCCAAGTCCAGCCTCCTCTAGTCTTCCACATGGTGGAAGAGAAATTACCGATTTCAGCCACCTCTGGTCCTCCCGTATCACATAAGGGGGGAAAAGTACTTGTGAAGGTCACATACCAGGTGCTTATGCCCACTAGAAGCCTGAGACCTAATCACTGGACTAGAGAATGCTTGCTCTCCACTTAAACCTAACTACACATCAACAGAACTACTGTATAATCATGGGGATACAACAGAAAGATCTTCCCATCTCAGATTAAACAACATGCTACGAATAACCAATGGGTCAAAGAAAAAAATCAAAAGGTGAATAAAAATAAACTTGAGACAAATGAAAATATAACATACCAAAACTTACGGGATACAGCAAAAGCAGTTCTAAGAAGAAAATCCATTGCAATAAATGACTACATTAAGTAAAAAGAAAGAGCTGAAAGGAACATCCTAACTTTATACTTCAAGGAACTAGAAAAAGAAAAATAATCTAAGCCTAAAGTAGCAGGAGGAAGGAAATAACAAGCATTAGAGTGAAATAAATGAGATAGAGCATAAAAAGACAATATAAAAGATAAAATAGAGAAAGTTTTAACTGGACTTACCAAAAACAACAACAAAAAAAGACAAAAGTATAAGTGAAAGAGGAGACCTTACAGCTGATCTCACAGCTGATATCAGACAAATACAAAGGGACATAAAAGACTACTATGAACAATTACATGCCAACAAATTGACTAACCCAGAAAAAATGGACAAATTTCTAGAAACATACAACCTATCATAAAGAAAATGAAAATCTGAACAGACCAATTACTAATAAGGAGAATGAATCATTAATCAAAGGCCTCACAACAAAGAAAAGCCCAGCACCATATGGATTCCCAGGTGAGTACTGCCAACCACTGAAAAAAAGAATTAATACCAATCCTCTCAAAATCTCCAAAATCTCCCAAAAAACTGAAGAGAATGGAACATTTCAGACTCCTTTCATGAGATGAATATAACCCTAACACCAAAACCAGACCAAGATATTACAAGAAATGAAAATTACTAACCAATACCTCTCATGAGCATAAATGCAAATATCCTCAACAAAATATTAGCAAATACAATCCAGCAGTGTATAAACAGAATTATACACCATGGCTAGGGGGACTTTATTCCAGTTATGCAGGTTTGGTTCAATACTCAGAATCAATTAGTGTAATCTATCATATCAATGGGCGAAAACAGAAAAATCTTTTATTTATTTTTAATTGAAATATAGTTGATTTACAGTGTTGCGCCAGTCTCTGCTGTACAGCAAAGTGACTCAGTTATACACATACAGACCTTCTTTTTTTAATATTCTTTTCCATTATGGTTTATCCCAGGAGATTGGATCTAGTTCCCTGTGCTATATGGTAGGATCTTGCTGTTTATCCATTCTAAATGTAATAGTTTGCATCGTGTAATCATGTCAATAGATAAAGAAAAGACTGAAAAGCCAATACACTTTTATGATAAAAATTCTTAGCAAACATGGCATAGATGGCACCTTCCTCAACTTCATAAAGAAGGTCTACAAAAACCTACTGCTGGGCTTCCCTGGTGGTGAAGTGGTTGAGAGTCTGCCTGCCGATGCAGGGGACACGGGTTCGTGCCCCGGTCCGGGAAGATCCCACATGCCGCGGAGCAGCTGGGCCCGTGAGCCATGGCCGCTGAGCCTGCACGTCCGGAGCCTGTGCTCCGCAAAGGGAGAGGCCACAACAGCGAGCGGCCCACGTACCGCAAAAAAAACAAAAAACAACAAAAAACCACAAGCCTACAGCTAACATCATACTAAATGTCAAGAAACGAAATGCTTTCTCCTTAAGATAGATAGCAAGACAAAGACGTTGACGGTCACCACTCCTATTCAACATTATAAATTGAATGGAACAACTAGCTAATGCAATAAGATAAGGAAATTAAAGTTACACATATTGGGAAGGAAAAATGGAAACTGTCTTTGTATGTAGATGACATGATTGTTCATGTAGAGAATTCCAAAGAATCAACAACAACAACAAACTCCTGGAACAAATAAATGATTACAGTAGGTTGCAGAATTCAAGGTTAATATACGAAAGTTAATGCTTCCCTATATACCAGCAATGAACAATTAGAATTTGAAATTAAAAACACAAAACAATTTCCATTAGCACATGAAAAATAAGATACTCAGGTAGAAGCCTAGCAAGATACATACAAGATTTATATGAGAAAAATTATAAAATGTTGATGAAATAAATCAAAGATGAACAAAATAAATTCAGAGATATTCCATTCTCATGGGTAGGAAGACTCAGTCTTGTTAGGATCTTCTTTCTTCTCAATTTGATCTACAGATTACACACAATCCCAACCAAAATCCCAGTAAATTATTGTGTGGATACTGATAAACTGATTCTAAAGTTTATATGGAAAAACAAAAGACCTAGAATGACCAACACAATATTTCTGAAAAAGTTAGAGGACTCACAGTACCTGATTTCAGGACATTATAAAGTTACAGTAATCAAAACAGTGTGGTATTGGTGAACAAGCAGACAAATAGACAAATAGACCAATGGAACAGAATAGACAGCCCAGAAATAGACTCGCAAATACAGTCAATTGTTCTCTGACAAAGGAGTAAAAACACATGAATGAAAAAAGGATAGTCTTTGCAAGAAATGGTGTTGGAATACGTGGAGATCCATGCAAATCTAGATACTGAAAATGAAATTATTGTTTATACACTACTCCAACTACTTTCATAGAAAAAGTATTTTCTTTATTCCTTACAAACAGTAGCTCTCTTCCTCAGCTCTCTGGGGGGTCTGAGTTTTAATTTCATCACTTGTTTTTTTTTTACATTAACACTTACCTTTCTAATTTTCTAATTATTTTCTTAAAGTATCTAATTTTTCCCTAAACTCAAAATATTATTTTCAGCTTCATAAAACCAGGGTATAAATATTCAAACTTCATGTTTACCGATGTCTTTATTCCGGCATTCTTTAATATAGTAACCCTACTTTGTAATTTAAAAATGTACTTAATTGCTCAGAATTTTGTTTAATATTGATAAAAATAGTCACATCAGCAACATTATCATTTGATGGGTGAGAAAACAACAGGTGAGAGAGTGGAGGTGACTAGTCAAAGGTCATAATGGTAGAATGGGAACTAAATCTATGATTTCCAACACCTTTCTCCTTTTTAAGGACCCTGGAGCCTAGGTTAGCTTAGAAATAATTTATACCTTAACCATTTCCAATAAAAAGAACTCACATGCAATGAGAAAATTAAAAGAGGAAAACTCAAAAATACATATAGAGAATATGAGGAAACAATTCTAATGGATTACAGAAAGTGGACTGAATAAATTAGTTCTGTTTGCAGAATTTTTTTGGCAAACAATGCCCAAAAAAAGACAACTAAGCCTGGATAGGAGGGGAGTCTGGGGGAGAATGGATACATGTATATGTATGGCTAAGTCGCTTTGCTGTGCAGCTGAAACTATCACAACATTGTTAATCAACTATACTCCAATATAAAATAAAAGTTTTTAAAAAAAGACAACTAACTCAAAGCATTGGCATAAAAAATATATCAAATTGTAAAAGAAAACAGACTTAATTCCAAATATAAATTTCTGAAGGCACTTACTACATTTGGAAGCAATTTATTAGCATTAATTAAACACTATTAAGTCCCTAAAATGTCAAGCACAATGCTACCTTCTTTCATATTATGTAACTCTTTCAATGATCTCATGAAGTAGGTCTCTGTTTCATAGCTAAAAAGTCTGAGGTTCACAGATGTTAAATGATTTGCTCAAGATCACATGAGTAAACAACAAGAGCAGAATTAAAACTCACTTTCCTGATTTCAAGTCCAGAGCTCTTTTACTGTATATTAGAGCTCAATGGAAGGAACATTGGTGAGTATGATGGATAATGTGTTTCATAGCAGATTTACACCATAGTGACTGGTTAAATGTAGGGTAAACAAAGGATTACATTTTGATGTTACGGTAGGGTGAGCATCAAGGTGATTAATATTCATATGAATAGTCATAACAGCCATCACTTCCTAGAGTAGCTGTCATGTGACTCACGCTGCGTTAGGTGATTTAGAGCTTCTATCTCATTTCCCCACCACAACTTTACAATAAAAGCACGATGATCCCATTTTACAAAGGAGAAAACTGATGCTTAAAGTAACTAGGTGACTTGTCCAAGGTCAGACAGCTCAATGTTTGAACTGAGGTTTGTTCCTTGAGGGTCCACGCTCTTCCGGATATATTTTAATTCTTTCTTAACCACAGTCAAAATGGTTGTTTTCATCCTTTCAATTTTCCCTCTTGACAATAGGTTAAAATTGCACATGCAATTAAACATTTCTTCAGTTTGCTTATTGTGTGTCCCATTGCATGTTCTGGCTGAAAGCACCTACAATTAGCCAGTGCTGATTAGAAGCGTATGCAATTTCCTAAAGGATAACTCTTATTAAGCATAAAAGGAGGCCAGCTTTTAAGATGTTGGCCTTTATTGGTATACGTTTTGAAGACTTTTATGCAGGGAAAATGTCAATTCAAATGTAACACGAAGGTGCATTTTCTAAATGCATCTTAAATGCTTGCAACTGTGACAGGCCTCGATGTAAATGTTTATCATATGAAAGCATAAACTCTGACAGAAAAGTATTTCTACAAGACAACAGGGAGTGTAGGAGACTAGATAAGACTGCTGAGATGACAGTAACTAGAGATGAAAAACACGAATGTGCCCGCTGTCTCCAGGAACCTGAAAAATACATTCCTCGTCTTCTGGCTATGATGTCATCTCTGACCAGTTTTAAGGCATTTTAAAGTCAGTGATTCTGTGCATCTGAGATGTCTCAGCAGATTAGTAATGGGCTTCAGGACCTTAAACTTTTAGGTCACTGGTTTGAATCCAACCCAAGGCATTACCATTTAAAGGTCATCCATTGTTAAAGTAGTCACTGAAAACTGATTTGCCCATTTAATACATCTCTGAATACTGTTGAATTTACACATTAAATCCTTGTACTCATGCCAATTTGACCACTGCCTGATACACGGATTTGAGATGAGCCTAAGTGAAAAACGTGTAAGGGGTAACTTGAGGGTGTAGTTAGCAGGGGTAGAATTCACTGAAGTGACTAAGATTCTAACATTCAGGAAAAAATACTGGGGGGGCTTCCCTGGTGGCGCAGTGGTTGAGAGTCCTCCTGCCGATGCAGGGGACACGGGTTCGTGCCCCGGTCCGGGAGGATCCCACATGCCGCGGAGCGGCTGGGCCCGTGAGCCATGGCCGCTGAGCCTGCGCATCCGGAGCCTGTGCTCCGCAACGGGAGAGGGCACAACAGTGAGAGGCCCGCGTTCCACACACAAAAAAAATATTGGGTACTTACAGAGCATCCTCTCCTATCTTCTGGTTGAAAAGAAAAAATACACATTTTTCTCAGTGAATGAATTGCTCAGAGAAAAGAAACAAAACATAAATTACTACATTTATCTTTATCATTATTTCTCAGTATTTTCTTCAAGAAGCTGAATACCCAGTGGAAATATTAAGAAAGTTGCGAAACTTGCTTTGTTAAAGTGGTTATCAATTGCATGCAATTAAGAAGTTATACATGTACATAGGGATATGCATCACATATCATGTAGGTATTAATTTGGAGTAAGATTCCAAGACAAATTAAAATCAGGAATGAGTGCATTGTGCATTTTCCCAAATCACAGCAGAATCACAAGATGGCGAATTTGTGAGGAATCATTCGTTTAGGAATTGTTCCTGTGACAGTTTTCAAGATTATTTGAAAAATTTTTCTACACGTTTTTAATCAGGAGGACAAATGCAATGTACTATTTGCTTCACAAACTAAATTTCATTTTCTCCTTTATACCCAAAATAAACTGGCTCAGAGATTAGAAAAAGAAAAAAGAAGGCCTCTAAAAAAGTCAGTCATGATGCATTTCCCTTTCCTTGATAATACATGGGAGCATAAGAAAACATTAACTTGTTCCATAAAACTGCTTTTTACACAATTACACGATTTTTGGCAAATGCTACAAGCACTTTCTCCTGGTTAAGAGCAGATTCTTGCTTCAAGAAGCATAAGAAACTTGCAAATGAGGACGTTAAAAAGCCTGGAAACTTCTTAGTGATACAAAATATTTATTTCAATCCCTGGTAATTTTAGTTTCCAGACTCTAGAGCAACCCAAACCTATTCATAACCATGTGCTGGAAACACTTATATGGTATGATAACACCTATATGTGGAATCTAAAAAATACAACAAACTTGTGAATATAACAGAAAAGAAGCAGACTCACAGATATAGAGAACAAACCAGTGGTTACCCGTGGGAGAGGGAAGACAGGAGAGGCAATATAGGGGTAGCAGGGATATATTGTACAATATGGGGAATATAGCCAATATTTTATAATAACTATAAGTGGAGTATAGCCTTTAAAATTATGAATCACTGTATTGTACACCAGTACCATATAATATAGTACATCAACTATACTTCAATTAAAAAATATGATGGTAAAAAAAAAGCAACGATAGTAAAAACAGTTCAATAAACAAAACAAGACAAAAGACTTATAGATGTTGTAACAAAATGGGCTTAGCCACAAGGCATTCGGAGAGCTCTAAGTGGCCAGAACAGCAGCACAGAGGCCCTGTCCCTGCAGGACCTGAGTAACAGGCATGCGGTGACCAGTCACCGCCTGACTTTGAAAGACGTGACATGATTGGTTACTGATCTTGATGAGCATCTGTTACTTCTGTATCTATGATCTGAAGAGCTAGCAGCAGCAACGTTTGTACTTTATGCAATTACAGTTCAAATGCCCTGGACTGAAATGTGAACCCAGTTGTTGGGAGACTGGTATTATTTAAAGAGACAGTGGTAAATGAAATTGCTCAGATAGGAATCCTGTTAAGAGAAGACTTCCTGTAATTATGTGAATCGCACCACATTTAGGAAACTCTTATGTGAGGTTATTTGCAAAAAATATCTCCTTAGAGAATAAGAAATTTTAAAAATGTATTATCAGCGAATCAAGTTTTGATTAAAATGTTGTTCCTCTTTCTATGGGGATCCTGTCATATGTGAAAACCTGATACTTTAATAACAATTTATTTAGATATCCTGCTCACTCTCTTTAGCAAGAGAAAAAAAAGATACACAATATTTCTGCATGATAAAATATAGTATATTCACATAAAAAGACTCCAGAAAATAATTCAAAATGTGAAACGCTTTTGATTCCCTGAAGAAACCAAATATAATCTTTTGGGTACCTCACAACTGCAGGTTTTTATCAGATTGTTTTAATAATGGTACCACTGTTCAATTTGTTATATTTCATCAGGCATGCACGGCAGTCAGTATAAAGGAGAAGTCAGACTTTAAAATGATATGTTCAAATCTTGTGATAATAAAAAAGGAGTGGCAGATATAATTATAAGGCAGCGACAGATAAATGAAAGATTCTCACGGACGTTGTTGGCCTACTGTTTAGATCTTAAGGAACAAGCGTCCCAAGAAAATTCCTTTTTCTCAAAAGAAAATCCATTCATCCATCTTTTTCTTGTTTTCTTTCTTTCTTTTTTTTTTCAGTTTGCCTATGGTTCCTGCCCTTGATGACCTCATGGTCAATTAGTGGGATTTACATTTAAACACATATTTAGAATACAGTATAAAAGTCATAACAAACACACAAGGAATTTCATGGCAATTTGCTGCCTTATAACTCATCTATCGCATTTGGCTTTCAGAAGACAGGGTGGGCATTTGGAGGACCAGTCATAAATGAGGGAACTAAGGATCTGCAAAATGGACTGATTTGCTCAAGGCCACCTGCTCATCAGAGGCCACGTCCAAAAGTAAACAGTTCACTTTTGACTACAAGAGTGTTTCCAAGGTACCGTTGTGGCTCTTTCCTTCTGATTATAACAGGATTCTCAAGTAAAATTGTAGAGAAAATGTTTTTGAAAACACCAACATTTACAATTACTTTGATTTTTGGGGAAGCATCCCGTAGGCTATATATAAAAGATAAAGGCAGAAAGTTTTAATAGCTAAATATCTTAGTTTTGCAAGTTATAATTTGCTTACCCATTTTATACATGGGTGCTCTAATCAGCTAATAAGAGTCGTAGTTAACTGATGAAGAGCTTTGATTTCCTTCCTAGGATAATTAAGATAATCATTAATAGTCTCTTCTTCATTTTTATGTCACCCCATGGCAATATTTTCCAGTGGGTTTGTGATACATGATGACACAATAATTGTTATAAAATTCAAAGTAGAACTTGTAGAAGAACAATTCTTATGACTATTGCTGTGTCATGAAATAAGTTCACTCTGATTAATATCATTAAAGTTAAGTAGCACAGAAATGAACTGTGATTAGAGTGGTATTTTCAATTGGTGCCTCCCTTATAAATGAATCACTTCATTGCAGAGCTTGTGTCAAAGAAAGTCTGTTTAACACCATGGAATTCCATCTCTACTTTGGGTCAATAATTGTTAGGGAATCAACTGTGTCTGTCTTGAGAACTCTTCACCTTCAGCCATTTTTAGACACAGAAATCAAATTTCCGCATGACACCCTCTCCACCATGAAATAGAATCCTTAATTGATTGTCATGGAGAAAGTTGGTGTTTAGCCAAGTATAACATAAGAAAACTTGAACACAGACAAAGACACACACACAGACGTCCTGCCACCTCTTTCTATGGAAAGTGTTGTTGTTTGATTGCAATAAAATTAAATGAATTTCACTATGAACAACTAAATCTTGCAAAAGCAAATGAAGTTTTTGCTTATTTCTTCTGTCTCCCTTGTCACCCCTCCTTTTTTGCATGATTATCCCCTATGGCTAAACATATTCCCTAAATTTTCAATGCAAATTTCCATTTTCACTAGCTTTAAAATACCTGAGAAAAGAATCATCGATACCTTGCTTCTAAAAACCAAACCATGTAATACCTATGCAGCCTAAAACTATCACAAATATATACCCATGTAGTCTAAATTCATATGTCTGTATCATTTACGTGAGTACCACCAAACAACTTTTAAGTCTAGTTTACCCCTCATTGCTATGGTGATACGTGACAGAGGGGAACAAAGGCTACTACAAAGGCAATGACACCGATCACAGATAACATTTGTTAGGTGCTTACAATGGCAAGACATTGTCCATGTATTATCTCATTTAAACCGCACAGTGGTCCTATAAGGCTGGTGTTATATTTATTCTGTTTTTGTATTTCAGGAAATTGAGGCACAAAGAAATTACCATCTTGCTCCAGGTCACATATCTGGTAAACGTCTAAGCAAAGATTTTATTCATGGCAGTTTAACTATAGACCCTGGGCTTATAACCACCAGTTATTACTTACAGATCTTAAGGACTATTTTCTGATAGATTGTGTGGTTTTTGAGAGCTAGGCACTGGAGATACTGAGTTCTAGAGTTATTCAATTGTTGAGAAATAAAAATTTTCTCAGTGAAATGATAAAACTATGATTAAATGACACAATTAGTAACAGTGATCTCTTAGGTAACTCATGTACCTCTCTCAGAGAAAGGATGCTAGTTAGACATACAAGTTAATGTGCTTTATTGGCAGAACACTTGATTAAATAAATGTAATCTACATAGTATTTAATTTTTCTAGTACAGCATTGGAACCATGTGGGCAGCAAGGACTAATGGTACCATCTGTCCCTTTGTTATGATAAATATTGGCTGAATCTACTCCAAAGCCCCACGAAAAAATACACTGACCACATCCTAAGATGGTATCTGGAAGTTGTATGTTTCATTATGAAACTTCTAGAGAATTAAAGGAGTCAAGTCATATTTCTTATTATTACATAGTATTTTTAGGCACCTATGTACAGAGGCCAATGTTTTGTTCTAATATACCATCTGAAAAGCAATGTTATAGAAAGTCATCAAGAATGAGGAGAAATAATAATCCCTTAAAACTTATATTTCAATTTCCTTTTCTACTAAGTCAGTGGACTAGAAAAGTGGGCAGTCTGTCTATATGAATGAAAAGAAGATTCCAAATTAACTGAAGATAATTTAAACTAATATTTTAAAAATTTGTGGTTAGATTTTTTCTTTTTTTTTTTGCGGTACGCGGGTCTCTCACCGTTGTGGCCTCTCCCGTTGTGGAGCACAGGCTCCGGACGCGCAGGCTCAGCGGCCATGGCTCATGGGCCCAGCCGCTCCGCGGCATGTGGGATCTTCCCGGACCAGGGCATGAACCCGTGTCTCCTGCATCGGCAGGCGGACTCTCAACCACTGCGCCACCAGGGAGGCCCTGTGGTTAGTTTTCAATCCCATAAGAAGATAATAAATGCTGTTCTCATGTATAATAACTTTCTTGCACATGACTACCACATTGATCTGGCATTACAGAGAAGGGAATTATTTTCAAATAATAAAATTTTCATAATAACTGATTCTTCCTATTAGGCTAGGTATCAACATTTATTTTTTAATGGAAATCCTTTAGAAACCAATGATAAGAAATATTCAAATGCATCTGGACATAAAAGAATATATTCAATATATATCCTTCATAGGTACTTCAATATCAATGAAGTAGTCATAGCGCTGATGCAATTCAAACTCTTGGATTTAAAGATTACCTATTCCTCTCCCCTGTCTTGTAGAAAACAGAGCTCTCCAGCAGAATGTAGGCCCCATGAGAGCAGGATATTAGTCCATATTTTTCCCCAGTGCCTAGCACATATTTAGTGTCCTTTAAATATTTGTTTATAACTTGAGAAATGAATGCAGTGGAATCTGATTGAAATTTCGGAAGTACTCATGGAATCGTGCCGTGCTCACCATATGCCATACATACAGGCTCAACCTAGCAGCACTGTTACTCTATTCTTGACTTCAAAGGTGGTTTTGGATTATTTGTTCATTAACATTGCATGGTCACTATCACCTTAAGTGTTATTAAATATTACCTTTCAGTTAAACCAAGTAAAAGAAACATATTTTCTAGTACTGATTACTACCACTGGGCACCTAATCTGAGGGATTTAGACTGAATGCTTTCCTCTTTAACTTCATTTTCATGTACATGTATTACAAACAATTCATTTCATTTGACAGATAATTATTTCTAAGCTTAATAGAAAATATACCAGTAAGTGAAATGGATATACTCATCTATTAGATGTCAAAAACGTTTTTATTCTAATTACAGACCCAGAAGTCTTTCTCAAATAGTCTCTTTTACTTTATGACAGAATAATTACTCCTTTTCACATTATTATTCCCACTGAGATTTTTTTTCTTTCAAATGATCTTTATCTAGTGTCTATTATGTGCAAAATACTGTTCTGTGTGACTCATCATTTTTCAGTTTATTTGGCCCACACACAGGCCACACATGCTACATTATTGAGTAGTACGAGGCTTTACAGTGATTTAAAATGATCAAATAAGTTTTTTTTGTTTGTTTGTTTGTTTGGTTTTTTTTGCGGTACGCGGGCCTCTCACTGCTGTGGCCTCTCCCGTTGTGGAGCACAGGCTCCGGACGCGCAGGCTCAGCGGCCATGGCTCAGGGGCCCAGCCGCTCCGCGGCATGTGGGATCTTCCCGGACCGGGCCACGAACCCGTGTCCCCTGCATCGGCAGGTGGACTCTCAACCACTGCGCCACCAGGGAAGCCCTCAAATAAGTTTTAAAATGGAACGATAACTAGCTTTAACAGATATTGATCTTGATCTCCATTTTACTTTGATATACATATAATTGTGAAAAGTGTTCACTACATGCCCCTTGCTAAGTAAACAGGGGTCACAGTTTAATGAAATTCCATTTTTGGTACCACTTTGCTCTTACTTTGCTCACTGATAACAGCAGTTGGCCTTTGCCCTCAGACTGTTCCACGCGAGTTCTTCAACTGGTTTGTACACTCGTCTTCTATTTGGTACACTGGTACTATACTATTTGGTATAGTATCCAGCACCCCTATCCCTGGGAAGCAGAAGGATGGTGCAAGAGGTCTACTGAAAGGCTTTGCACCTTTGAAGGTAGGGCCAGCTCACAAATGGTGGATCAAGGGGGGCTGCTGCGAGAGGTAGCGCACTGACTGACTTGTTATCTCTGGAGGGCTGGACAGAAGGAAAAGAGACAGGCTTGCCAAAGGAGAGCAAGAAGTCTTGAACTGGAAGGTGGGATAAGGAGCTGGGGCAAATTCCCTGGGTCATATGAAAAGGGTAGCTGCTGTGACTACTTAAAGGATGCTGGGGCTTCCCTGGTGGCACAGAATCCGCCTGCCAATGCAGGGGACGTGGGGTTGAGCCCTGGTCCGGGAAGATCCCACATGCCGCAGAGCAAATAAGCCTGTGTGCCACAACTACTGAGGCTGAGATCTAGAGCCCTCGAGCCATAACTACTGAAGCCCGGGCACCTAGAGCCTGTGCTCCACAACAAGAGAAGCCACCGCAATGAGAAGCCCGCACACCGCAAGGAAGAGTAGCCCCCGCTCGCCGCAACTAGAGAAAGCCTGTGCGCTGCAATGAAGACCCGACGCAGTCAAAAATAAATAAAATAAAAATAAATTTATATAAAAAAAAAAACGATGCCAGAGGTCTCAGGTGGAGCGACAGAGTCAAGAAGAGCACCGATCCTGCAAAGCCACAGAACTATGTTCATATAATCCATCATACGTAGAGCATGTGTCTTAGGAGCAAGTATCTTACATAACCTGTATCATGTGCCACAAGTGATACACTTTAATCTCCCATCAATAGGAGAAGCATTTCACTCATTATCCTCAAGCATTTTAAAAATTCCTCTAATATGACAGGTGGTGTGAGGCTCTCTTAACACACATAAAAAGGCCTAGTATGGGGCTTCCCTGGTGGCGCAGTGGTTGAGAGTCCGCCTGCCAATGCAGGGGACACGGGTTCGTGTCCCGGTCCGGGAAGATCCCACATGCCGCGGAGCGGCTGGGCCCGTGAGCCATGGCCGCTGAGCCTGCGCGTCCGGAGCCTGTGCTCCGCAGCGGGAGAGGCCACAACAGTGAGAGGCCAGCGTACCGCAAAAAAAAAAAAAAAAAAAAAAGGCCTAGTATGTTTTAAATGGGAAATAAACTACTTGCATACTTTTTTTTTGCTTTTGTGGTCTGTCTAAAGTAATTTGTTTTTGTGGTCTGTCTAAAGTAATTCAAATGATTTGAAAAGCAATTAATGTCCTATCTAGTATGACATACTGCAGAAGTTTGATGTGTGTTTTATCGAACTTTGGTTTGCGTTTCACTAGTTCCGAGGGATTCTGAGAGCTTCAAGTGCAGTGATGACCACTGTAAATATGAAAAGAGAGATAATTATGGAGGAAATCAAAAGTATCTGAGAGAGTAACAGATTTTTGAGGATCATTTTAAGAAACAAGGACCCCCCTCCTCAAATATTTTAGGTTAAAAAATCTTATACATTTATTATAATAAATATTATGTATATTTATTATACACACAGAGTAGAGAGAGATTAATGTGAGGATGAATAGCATAGCTCTTCTGCCATTTTAGGGAATCACTTAATCTCACCAAGATAGAATGTTTTCATAATTGAGATAATAATGTCCACCTATAAATTATCATCAGGATTAAATAAGTTAGTTTTTGGAACACAGCGGGCACAAAGATTGCAGTATGTCTAGCACAAAGGAGGGTCTTAACATGTTGGTTCTTTTTTCCTTCTTTACTTATAATCTACTGATTATATACGCATGGTGTGTCTGCTTGGCAATGCAAAAACCTTTGCCCTGAAATGTCGGTTTTGACAAAAAACCCTTTTTGTCTGGGCATATTCTGGTTATTGCTGTAACTTTTACAGCCCTTTTACGTATGAGGGTTATTGTGAGACCTTTAACTTAACATTTGTCTGTGGTTTGTGCTGCTTGATAAAAAGAAGTTTTCTCTTCTCTAAGTTTATGTAGTTTGATATTTTTTCACACTATTATGCTTGCAACCCAAGAATAAAGACAACTCATGCCAAATAACTAGAAAAAGTGTTAGGTATTAGATCTATAGACTAACATGCAGCCAAGTAATCATGATTTGCTTGTCACCTGTATAATAAGACACTGATAAAACCTGTTAACATGGTTCTTATTATATGTTCCCCAAACTCCTATCTACTGAGCAGTGTTCAAAGATTAGTCTGACATATCCTTTGTTGGCTGGAAGTTATCATGTTCTTACCCTGGGTTTATCCCTCTATAGTGAGAATTTTCTGAATGAGAGAGCTCTTGCCTTTTAAAACAGTATATATATATATATATATATATATATATATATATATATATGTACACACACACATATATGTATATATATGTGTATGTATATATGTATATATATATATACACACATACATATTCATATATGCATATATATCATCTTTCTGTAGTGAGGAAACTAGGTCAAAACTCTAATTTAAAATTTGATACAGAGAATTTATAAGATTAATGATATATGTGAAATTCACTTTCTCATTTCACAAGCCATGATATTTATTGTCTTCTTCTGAGTAATGGTTCTGTGACTTCAAATATCAAAGCGATCATACGTGGTTGTGTAGCTTATACATGCGTCTTCTGTGTTTTCAACCTGTGAAACTTTGGGTGCTTTTATCTCAAGCATGATGTATTAAAATACTCAATATTCTGAGATACTATGTGGAATATCTGGATACAGACAATGAACTAGAAACCTAGATATTATAGTGGGAGAGGGAAGGAAACCCTAAGAGCCCCTTGTTTCTAGATATGATGCAATAGCATATGTCTCTATAAGTTTTAGTGAGGTATTTACACTTTTGAAGCCCCCATGTTCTCATATATGAAGTAGGAGTAAGAACAATCTTGCCAACCTAAGATCTAAGTTGAGGGCCAGATGAATAATAGATATGAAAGCACTTTGTAGATGATAACTCAGTATACTGAAAGAAATACTTATCTGTGTGTCTGATACACACTAGGTCCTAAACAGTTAGAAAACGGTCTAAGAGGTCATCAGAGGGATGAGCATATGTCCAGCTAAGCTGTGGCAAAAGTTGTGGACCCAAAGGAAGCCCTTGGGAGAGAGCAGGACTTCTTGTGAAGGATGAACAAGTCCATTAGAATGTTAACAAGCAGAGACATGCAGTAACGGAGACATAGAGAAAGACTGAGAAAGAAAACCTAATGCACTGAAAGCCAACAATCAACCGAGGTTATAAGGCGCCATCTAAGGGCAAAACTCTACGTGAAACGTCCCAACAGAGATTTAAAAAGTTTTGTTCTGTTATTCCAACAACATGTATGTTTCCAAAATAAGCAAGGAAATTCATAAAGAACAAAATTGTAAAATGTGGTAAAAGTGTGCTCATAAGTTGTTTAAATACTAAATACTACATGCAGGGAATAAAAAACAAACGTGAAAATTATGAAGTTTTACCAGTTTACGTAATTTTCTGCCTCAACAGACACTGAAGGATTTTGTAAGTTCATTTAACATAAACTTTATTTGGATATTTAATTTAATGCATTTTTACAAATGTTATTTCACATATCAATACTATACTCCGTGACCTAGAGAAATTAATGAAGTAAATTTCTCCTTGGGTTTAAAATAAATCCCAGAAGTAGTTCAAATTATCTACACAAATTAAAGTTCTTCATGCAAAGTGAAAACTGTCTATTTGCATACAGAAAACAATTTTTCTTTGGCCTTAAACTAATATAACTTTATATATGAGGATCAGTGACAATAGCATACCTGAATTCACTAATCTGCATAAGCAATCATTGTATGTAAAATAATTTTAGATTAAAAAGACCAAATTTCTGGTAGACTCCAGATACACAGTATATGTTATAAATAAAAGTATGAAATTTGAAAGATATCTTATTATTATGATATATGACAGTTTTTTATACTTACAGGTAATACTATTTATACAAGATCTGGGTACATAGTAAATGGGTAGCTTCTTTGAATTTGATAGAAACCTACTGAGATAATGAATCCCACTGTTTCCCTGTAGGTCTAATCAATTTATTTCTAACCTATGTCTTTCTTTTGAGTATGCACTGAGAGGGGGAAAAAAGGCCAATAATTATAATAATTAGTCTAAAATTGTTGTGCAGTTGACATAAATGGCAATAAGCATCGATCATCTCCAACTTGTGGCAAAATTCATGACATTTTGCAATCAACATTCGTTAACCAGTAACCTGAAGTGTCTTGATTTACATGTTCCATAGATGAAGGAAATATAGTGTATCTCTAGAAATAGGTCAGCTGATTGGAAGTACTAACATCCTACACACACACACACACACACACACACACACACACACACACACACACACACAGGGATGGAGGGGACAGAGAGAAAGACAGAGAGAAAGAGAGATTTTAAAAAATAACTTTACAAGGGACTGGTAGAAAAATATTTTTTTCATTGAACATTATTACACTTTGAAAAGAAAGCTACACTGAGGAAGGAGAATGGAGGGAACTCACATGAATAGAGGTCTTAATATTTTTCTGGAACATAGTAGGCTTTTACGTATACTATCTCATAGTAGAAAAAAAAATCAAGAGGTATAGGTTCTTGAAGAGTTGTTTTCAACATCTACAGGAAGAATTGTAGGGAGAATGAAAAAGAAGCAGCCTGTACCCATTCTTATTCTATAAAACCATATATTCTGCAAAATCACATGTAAAATATAGCTTCTAGGGCATAATGGGCCATTATTTACCTATGTATAATAGTAACTATGGATTTAGTAACTGTTATGCTATTTGCTAACGCTGTTGAATATGGAAAATGGAGGTGTGGAACAAGGCAAGATTGATGCTTGAGGGTGGGGGCAGGGGAACATTTTCTCAAAAACCATGAACAAAATTTTGAGAAGAAAGAACTTTAATAGGGGAGATTCTTCAGGGTCCCTAGGAATAAAATAAAATAAATAAATAATAAAATAAAATAAATTTTGAGAAGAAAGAACTTTAATAGGGGAGATTCTTCAGGGTCCCTAGGAATAAAACTAAGAATTTAGCACCATTCAATTTCTACTCTATATACACACATAGACAATATATGTTATATATACATGTTTTAAATATATAAGTATATATATGTGGTATATTTATACACATGAATTTAATAAAAGCAACAGCATTTCAAAACATTAAAAAATTGTAATTTACAAACTTAACTATTATATTGAATATCTTCTCTTTCCTCTAATCCTAGCTTCCCTAACTCCTCCTCCCCCCACCCCCACCCCCACCCCCACCCAATGCACACCTTAACCACACAGAAAGTTCCAAATCCTCTGAACATGCCATGAATTTACCTATGTTGGACCCTCTTTTACTTCTCTCCCTTCTCTGCAATACTTAGTCACCTTTCCTGTAAAGCTTTCTGTGAACCCCCCCCCACCCAAGTCACAATTGATTACCATCATTCTCTGATCCCTTAGCAGCACTCTGTTGACACTGCCACTAGGATTATTTTAGGATATTCAAAGGTTCTAGCGTTTCGAAATTAGTAGATCTGGCTTCTTAAAGGGCCAGTGTCAAACTCTAATCAACAGTTCTTCATATTCACCTCACTAGCTTTCCCATGAGGTCCCACAATCAATCCATATGAATCCCATCCATCTTACAACACCTTCATCCAATTTCTTCAGAATAAATAAAACATATAGTACAATCCACGTAAAAATGCCTTTGTTTGCCTCAGGAACATTGGCTTTACAGCATGTCCCTGGTCAATATAACCACAGTTGATGTGACTTTGCTACATTTTGCATTATTGCCATTTGTGCACTACATAAGGGAAAATAGATGGTGTCAATAAATTATAATCTGACTTACAGGAACACACAGAAAACTGTACTCCATAAAGTCAATTTGCGCAAATGCTATGATATGACAGTGGGATTGAACGTTTTGTATTTTCCCATAAAATGGACTAAGAATAGTGCAGGTGAAAGATTAAAATAGCTTCTAAGAACACAGAATAAGAGAAGGATTAAGAAAAGCCATAGCTTCCTTCTTTTCTCTCAAGAGTTCTTCAGTTGCTGTGATCAATATTACAAAGGTTTTCCATTTTGCTTCAACACTCCCCTCTACTAAGCTGTTAAGAAAGAATAAGTATAGAAGCTGACAGCTGACATATTGACATAGCCTAGAAAATAGAATTTAGCATTTAGTTTTTGTTTGGGGTATTGTTTGCTTTTTGTTGTTTGGGATTTTTTAATTTGTTCTTCTTTATTTTCGTCTGCATGCATAATATATGATTATACAATTTAGACAGCCTGGGCTTGAATCTTAATTCTATGGCTCACAAACTGACTACCTATACAAAAATTACTTGATCTCTTTGTGCCTCCGTTTCTCAGCTATAAAATGGTCATCATAATGATACCTACCTCAAAGGAACAAGGTATGCACATTTAATGATTTAATTATGACAATTAAATCTATTAATATTGGGAAGTGCTTCTTATAATGGTATCTGACACATAATAGGTGCTACATACGTGTTTTAAAAATAAAACTATAGGGCTTCCCTGGTGGCGCAGTGGTTGAGAGTCCGCCTGCCGATGCAGGGGACACGGGTTCGTGCCCCGGTCTGGGAGGATCCCACATGCCGCGGAGCGGCTGGGCCCGTGAACCATGGCCGCTGAGCCTGCGCGTCTTGAGCCTGTGCTCCACAACGGGAGAGGTAACAGCAGTGAGAGGCCCGCGTAACGCAAAAAAAAAAAAAAACTATAAATGTATCATGATATAATTACTCTTTACAACTAAAAAAATGGAACATATTTCTTAGATGTTATTATTACTACTATTATTATTAATTTGTATTGCAAGGCAAAAAGCCCTTTAAAATGTCTTAGAATTAATTTGGAATATAAACAAGTATAAAGCTTTAAAAGGGAAAATCTAACCAACTTATATAAATTAATGTTACTGCTTTGTTTGGGAACACAGGCAAAAAAGGAAAGAAGGAAGAATGGAAAGAGAGATTGACCAAGAGAGAAAAAAAGGAAGGGAAAAGGCAGAATGACAGAGGGAAGGAAGGCATGAAGAACGGAAGGTAGGAAGGCTGGCAGACAGAAAGGAAGACTTTAATATACCTGAAGAAAATATAATCCAGAAAAGTTGACATAATAATCAAAATACCTAAGTTGACATAACTTTTATGAGTGTTAGATGGACTTTTTGAAAAACTAATTTACAACCTGAAGACACATTAGTTATTATGAGTAGTACCATACAACTTCAAATTATTTCACCTACTTTACCTGTCCATTAACTTTTCAATATTTAATTAGCCTACTTTAAAACATTTCATATTAATTTTGTCCAAAATTAAAAGGAGAAAAGGAAATCGAGGATGTGTTAATGTTTTTTATAATGTTTGAATTAAATTAATTAGACATTTTCATAAACCTTTTATGCAAAGTTTGCTTTCTTTGGAAATACACATACCTAAAAAGTGTATGAGCATTAATTTGTAACTTTCTAATATAAATTATCCTAATTGAACCTAATATGTTCTATTGAGTATTGTGGAATTATTCCTTACTAAATTTTATATGCAAATTTTCAACAGTGTAAATTGAGTTATTTCTAAGCTACATTAAAATTAAAAGCAATTATTTTGCATTTGTTTGCTTTTTTATATTTGAATACTTCTTGGTTTGCTTTAAAATATTACACTTGAAAATTATAAATGTTACAATTAAAATAATAAATATGCCACTTACATGTATATAAAATTATATTCATAAGCACCTTTATAGTCAAATATCTAAACCTCCAACAGCAGAAATTCTAGGGCCAATGTATTATATTTTCGACTACATTTCTCAATGAATATTGTTTGATAATTACACTTAAATTATTAAATTATGTGGAAAACATAACATGATTGATTATATACAAACTGTGTTATGGTATACATTTTATAGTTAGTTAGCCTAATAAATGTTTTCCTAAAAATATTATACATTATAGAATATTATATAACACAATACTATAGAAAATATTATAGAACATAGAAAATCAAGAATAAGTTTATATTCAAAAATAGTTCAGAAAGGATAGGAAATTTTACCGACATAGCATCACTGAAGTAGTTCAAGCGTTAAATTTCCCTTTGAGCTTCCTGGTATCCAAGAGAACTAGCAAAGAGGGTCATGCAAGTCCCTTTGACTTACGAAAGGAAGCATGAATATTGATATGGAAGGCAACTTTTATGTCACTGAATTCATAAGAATGGAAAGCATTAAGGACATTATCTCCAACAACAGACATGCCTATGGCTCATTTACGTAAGAACTTTTGCAAAAGCCAATGCCATAATAAATTGCTACAATTATTTGTGTGGTGAGTTGCACTTACATAATAATAATGCCTAAGTTTATTGAGCTTTTACTATGTGGGCACTCTTGAAACACTTAATATGTACCAGCCTGTTTAAACCCCACAGCAACCAAAAAAAGTAGGTACTATAAGGCATGCATTTATTCAACCATATGTATCGATTACCTATTCTGTTCTAGGCACTTAGAATTCATTAGTAAAGGAAACAGCAAAGAGCCTTTCCCACTGTTTTAGATTAAAAAACCTGAGATTTAAGAGGGTCGGGAATCTAAGGTCACAAAGCAAGTCACCTGACCTGGTGGAGCCACTGTTTGAACCAGGCAGTCTGTTTAGCCTGAGTTCTTACAAATTAGGCCAGACACGCTTCAGATATGTAAATATATATTAGTAATACATGTTAGGATTTTTGCAAATCCATTTCAAGTGACCAAAGGTCTGAGTTCTCTCTGACCAAAAGGGAGGATGTGTTGCTGGTAGGAGAAAAAAGAGAAAGTGGGGAAAGAGCCAGTTTGGGGTGAAAATAACCAATCTCCCCGAAGCCAAAAATATTAATTAATTAATTTATCCCTCAATTTATTTGTCTTTCTCAAACCTCTACTGAGTACCTACACTGTGCTACGCACTGTTACACACCCTAGAGATCTCTGGATGACTAAGATATGATGTGCTTGTCTTTCAAGAGTCACTGTCTTGCTGGCTACCAGGTTGCTGAGGAAGATTCATTGCTGACAATTCAATGAAGAAAGTACAACTATGTCCATATGCTCTGAATATTGAGGCACGGAGAGGAGGTGCCTATCCAGCTTGGGGGACAGGACAAGGAAGCAGTCCTGAAATTTTTAGAGGAAGTTCATAGTCAAAACATCAAATATCCCAAAATTAAGATGAATGTAGATTAAGGGGAAATTGTTTTTAGAAAGCAAAGGAGAAAGGCAAGCCAATCAATCGTTATTAGATAGGCATAGAGAACAAGAGAAAAAGCAGATGACAGAGCAGGAGGGAGAGAAGAGAGCAGAGAACGGAGAGAACAGGGTCAGGGGATGGGGGAGAGAGAGCATTAGAGAGACTGACAGAGACAGATAAAACAGACACAAAGAGACAGAGAATGAGACAGAGACACACACACACACACACACAGAGAGAGAGAGAGAGAGAGAGAGAGAACTGACTAGATGACTAATGAGAGACCCTAGAAGAAAACATGGTGAGAGAATTAGCAGTTTTAGCCACTTAGAACTGGGATCAATACTGGTTTTACCACCTAGTAGTCTGGGATCTTAAAGAACTTCTTACCTCTCTTATCCTTTGTTTCCTTATTTCTAAAACTAGATAAGTAATATCCATCTCAAAACATTGCTGAGAGAGTAAATACGATAATGCTTATGAAATATCTGACACCTAGCTACTCAATAAATAGGACTTTTCTCCTTTCCACTATAAATATTATTTTGGATAAACTCGAGGTCTGGAAAGTGATGGGGTTCCATCAGGACTCACTACCCCTATATTTGACATATTGCATATTTTAAGATAAAGGAACTTGAGAAATGGTAGCTTAAGGAAGAACTTTCCAAACTTCCCCTGGAAGCAGGTCATAAAACCCTCAAATGAAAAGTGCCCTCGCTATACCTAGAGGAAAAGAGCTCCCTTGTCTCCAAAGACAAAAGGACGCTGAGAAGAATCCTAGTGAACTGGCCTTGCTAAGTCTTTCCCAGTTCACTACACCTGGCTCAGACCCTGTGTCTTATCCTATTTTTCCACGACTTTCCATTCTTCATCACACCTAGAATAAAAAGGCTCAGGTGTAACCTCTTCTTTGGGTCTTCATTTCCTTATGGAGTCTCCCATGTCACGTAAAACTTAAATACATTTGTATGCTTTTCTCTTGTTAACCTGTCTTTTGGGAAAGAGACCCAGCCAAGAACCTAGAAAAACATTTTTTTTCCTCCCCTACAAAAGAGCACTAACGTGGACTTTTGACGATTTTAGAAATTTCCCTTTAAACTAATATCATGTTAGCTTAGTAGTTGTAGTTGGGAATGACTTCATTCATTCATTCTTTCCTTCATTCAGTCTATCTTTGGTAACTGTTTATTAAACAGTTACTGTTTGGTGACATCATACTAAATGCCACAGGATCAAATTCAGTGGCTCCTGCCTGAGAGAAATTACTCAAAAGTAATTGCAGGGAAACATTCCAGTAGGGAGATGTAAAGAGTGTACCTAGAACACAGAGGCCTGAGTAATTTGATCTGGGCTGTGCTTTGTTATTGTTGCTTGTGTTAGAAATCAGGGCTCCCACAAAACATGAAAGTAACATTTCTCAACTACATATTCTTCATTGGCTGAAATGCTTTTTCCTAAATCAAATCTAGTTTGTGGTTCTAATAATGCAATTCTATCTTAGACGATGAATAATTGGCAGGAAAAATTGTACAGGGCAAATCCTTCTAAGAAATAAGGGGGTTAAATTTTTTGTTCTAGTTCTGTGGAAAATGCAAGTGGTAGTTTGATAGGGATTGCATTGAATTTGTAAATTGCTTTGGGTAGTAGAGTCATTTTCACAATGTTGATTCCTCCAATCCAAGAACATGGTATATCTCTCCATCTATTTGTATCATCTTTAATTTTTTCATCAGTGTCTTATAATTTTCTGCATACAGGTCTTTTGTCTCCTTAGGTAGGTTTATTCCTAGATATTTTATTCTCTTTGCTGCAATGGTAAATGGGAGTGTTTTCTTAATTTCACTTTCAGATTTTTCATGATTAGTGTACAGGAATGCCAGAGATTTCTGTGCATTAATTTTGTATCCTGCTACTTTACCAAATTCATTGATTAGCTCTAGTAGTTTTCTGGTAGCATCTTTAGGATTCTCTATGTCATGTCATCTGCAAACAGTGACAGCTTTACTTCTTCTTTTCCGATTTGGATTCCTTTTATTTCCTTTTCTTCTCTGATTGCTGTTGGAGGAATCAGGCTCCCTGACTTCAGACTATACTACAAAGCTACAGTAATCAAGACAGTATGGTACTGGCACAAAAGAGAAATATAGATCAATGGAAGAGGATAGAAAGCCCAGAGATAAACCCACGCACATATGGTCACCTTATCTTTAATAAAGGAGGCAGGAATGCACAGTGGAGAAAGGACAGCCTCTTCAATAAGTGGTGCTGGGAAAATTGGACAGCTACATGTAAAAGTATGAGATTAAAACACTCCCTAACACCATACACAAAAATAAGCTCAAAATGGATTAAAGACCTAAAGGTAAGGCCAGAAACTATCAAACTCTTAGAGGAAAACATAGGCAGAACACCCTATGACATAAATCACAGCAAGATCCTTTTTGACCCACCTCCTAGAGAAATGGAAATAAAAACAAAAATAAACAAATGGGACCTAATGAAAGTTAAAAGCTTTTGCACAGCAAAGGAAACCATAAACAAGACGAAAAGACAACCCTCAGAAAGGGAGAAAGTATTTGCAAATGAAGCAACTGACAAAGGATTAATCTCCAAAATTTACAGGTAGCTCATGCAGCTCAATAACAAAAAAGCAAACAACCCAATCCAAAAACGGGCAGAAGACCTAAATAGACATTTCTCCAAAGAAGATATACAGATTGCCAACAAACCCATGAAAAAATGCTCAACATCATTAATCATTAGAGAAATGCAAATCAAAACTACAATGAGATATCATCTCACACTGGTCAGAATGGTCATCATGAAAAAATCTAGAAACAGGGCTTCCCTGGTGGTGCAGTGGTTGAGAGTCTACCTGTTGATGCAGGGGACATGGGTTCGTGCCCCGGTCCGGGAAGATCCCACGTGCCGTGGAGCAGCTGGGCCCGTGAGCCATGGCCGCTGAGCCTGCGTGTATGGAGCCTGTGCTCCTCAACAGGAGAGGCCACAACAGTGAGAGGCCTGCACACCGCAAAAAAAAAAAAAAAAAATCTAGAAACAGTAAATGCTGGAGAGGGTGTGGAGAAAAGGGAATACTCTTGCAGTGCTGGTGGGAATGTGAATTGGTACAGCCACTATGGAGAACAGTATGGAGGTTCCTTAAAAAACTAAAAATAGAACTACCATATGACCCAGCAATCCCACTACTGGGCATATACCCTGAGAAAACCATAATTCAAAAAGAGTCATGTACCAAAATGTTCATTGCAGCTCTATTTACAATAGCCAGGAGATGGAAGCAACCTAAGTGTCCATCATCATCGGATGAATGGATAAAGAAGATATGACACATATATACAATGGAATATTACTCAGCCATAAAAAGAAACGAAATTGAGTTATTTGTAGTGAGGTGGATGGACCTAGAGTCTGTCATACAGAGTGAAGTAAGTCAGAAAGAGAAAGACAAATACTGAATGCTAACACATATATATGGAATCTAAGAAAAAAAATGTCATGAAGAACCTAGGTCTAAGATGGGAATATAGACACAGACCTACTAGGGAATAGACTTGAGGATATGGGGAGGGGGAAGGGTAAACTGGGACAAAGTGAGATAGTGGCATGGACATATATACACTACCAAACATAAAGCAGATAGCTAGTGGGAAGCAGCCGCATAGCTCAGGGAGATCAGCTCGGTGCTTTGTGACAGCCTGGATGGGTGGGATAGGAAGGGTGGGAGGGAGGGAGACACAAGAGGGAAGAGATATGGGAACATATGTATAACTGATTCACTTTGTTATAAAGCAGAAACTAACACACCATTGTAAAGCAATTATACTCCAATAAAGATGTAAAAAAAAAAAGAAAAAAAAAGAAATAAGGGAGTTAAAATGTAATTTCTGAGCAGTCTTCCTCCTGAGTTAATTTAGTGTGCCTGAATTTGTGTAACACAACAAAGCAGATTGTGTGGTGGGAAGGTTTGTTTCATTCCCCTAGATATTTGATGATTAACTCTTCTAAGTACTACTTGTGCTACTGACAATACTTTTTAGCTACTACTGTCTGGCTTACATGAATTCCATCACATCATTCCTCCTATAACTCAAGAATGCTTTTCTGCAAAACATCTAGACATTATACAATGTACAACAATATGCAATAGTGTTCCATGGTCACACAAGCTAATAGTATCAATAACCATCAGCTTTTTATTTATAGAGTACCCTGATTATAATAAACTCTTGCTTAACACAAATAAAAAGTAGGAGGGGAAGAGTATAGAACAACAAGAGTTCGTTGTTCTATACAACTTACAGGAAATTAAATGTGTGTGTGTGTGTGTGTGTGTGTGTGAGAGAGAGAGAGAGAGAGAGAGAGAGAGAGAGAGAGAGAGAGAGAGCGAGCAGCACCTGTGAATATATCAGGGGAGCCAGATTACTTAGTATTATGATTATATTTATGAAAACATCTCCCCTTTCAGCTGCTTCTCTTTGCTTCCATCTCTACAAAGAGACACCCCCACTGGGTGGTTAACAGACTTCATGGCCAAGTCCAGTGGCCCTAGAACTCATTCTCTTTGCTGCTCCATTACCCTTGACAGTTACAACTTCTTTAAAATCCTCTCCTGAGTATTCTTCTCTTAACTGCTTTCTAACAGGCCTTGGCTTTCTTTGGGCTTTCTGATTTTTGCCTCATAAATGTTAAAGCCCTGGCTTCCAGGTATCTTTAAACTTAAATTTTTAATGACTTCTTCCATTTTGTTAGTTTCTGCAAAATGGATAAAGCAAATAGCTCATTCTCTTGTACTCATCTTTAACTAGATCTCTTAGTCACTCTTCAAGTGCTTAGGGGTCATTCCCACCAGTTCTTTTAACCATCTAATATCATCGTTCTTCTGAAACTACCTTCCCTTTCTCACTTCTTTAATTTGTCTCTACAGATTCTTCCTTCCTCCCATTTCCAGAATCCTAGAACCATTTTCTGTCACGGGCTTCTCTCTCTTCTCTCTTGTCTTCATGCCTGGAAACTTCATCTATACTTCTTGTACACCCCTACCAGATTTCTATGATTTCTATCTAATTCTCTTTATACTACTATAGTGGAAGAAACACAATTTGAAATGGTTTAGAAGATAAAGCCAAGACTCCTGAATCTGTAATTTTAGGCTATCTGTTACCTTAACTTTTCATGTGCATCCTTAATGAGAGCTAAAAAGTGCTAAACAATGAACATTTATCATGATCCTTATTAATTTCTTTGCATATTTTTCCATTTCTTCTTCATTAAAAAACATGAAATAGAGATGACTGTTTTGCTCCTTTAATAGAAAAAGAATATGAAATTTTGAGTGGTAAAATACCATACTCAAAGTCATAGTCAAGCAAAGATTGGTGGAGAAAGTGCTCTAAGCTAGGTCTATAGAGACTAAATCATTTGCTTAACCTTTTACTGCCTCTTCAATACAATGAACCTTCTGTCTACTCATCCTCCAAATGGAATTTCTGTTCTAGGAAGTTCAGCATCTCTTTATCAACCTTCACTTGACCTCAAATTTATTTCTATCCCATCTCCTAACTCATCCTTCTTTCCTATGTTGAAATCATTGTCTCCCATTTCTCGAAAAGTGTACATCCAACATTTTCCTCAAAGCCTAGCTCAAGCTTTTCTTCTCTGTGAACTCTTCTTTGAAAAGCTTTACCTTAAGTAGTATTTTTATTGTTATGTTGTCTATCACATAGATATGCTCTATGCTATATTGGCTTGCAACATTCTTTAATGTTCCCACTGGTATACCATTTAGCTCTGCAGTTTGGTTTAAGTTTCAGGAGGGTAGAAAGCACATTTTCTAGATCCCCTTCCTGAAGTCAGAGGGGGAACTGGACCAGACTGGAATGTGTTTGTGGAGCTGGGTGGGTAAGATATCCCTTTTCCAAGAGGAAATGGAAAAGGATTGCCCAGAGAGACAGTGTCCAGTGATGGGATATATCTCCATCAGAGGTGGACACGTCATCCAACCTGCCACCCATCAAAAGGCATGTGCAACAGACAAAGCTGGAGTAAAAGGCAGAAATAAGGATTTAAAAATTTTTTAAAAAAATGATCAAGGTGGGACCCTGAATTGGATCTTGGAACAGAAAGAAGGTATTAATGGGAAAACCAGTAAAATTCAAATGCAGTCTGGAGTTCAGTTAATAGTAATGTACAAATGTCAGTCAGTATGGGGAAGGAGACATAAAGGACTTTAAAGACACATTTTGAGCTGAGGCAACATAGGAAACTTTCTGTAACCTCTATAGGACGATATGGTTGCAGGACATAACAGATACAAAGCTTTTTATATCAAAACATACTTTATTTAATAAAGGAAATAGGAAGATTCCACTTTATTTCTGGCATAACTGTTAAATATAAGATATAAATTCTTCTATTATATATTTTAAACCTACTATTATGTGCGATATATTGTGACCAAACTTTAGTGAAAACCGAAATGAGCACTGTGATGAGAAAAATTTACAGATAAGTGATTTTTTTGAAAATAGAACGGATGGCTTACAAATTACTGGAAATAACACAAACCAGAGGAATTCAATGACAGGCAATAAAAGATTCTGAAATGAAAGTTCTAAAATATCAAAACCAATGAGGGTCATTCGAGTATCAAAGAGTCTATGCATGAATCTATGATTCTGAACTAATGTCAGAAGAAAAAATACTCTCCTAAAATTTACGTCATTTAATGGGAAAAAAAAATCAAGAATTAAATCAACCAGGAAGAATTTTGATAAGAAAAAATTGCTGAGCAATAGGCAGTAACCAAAACCATAATGACAGTTTTAAGTGGAAAATTACATTTATGGCTTTAATATATTCAGATTGTAAAAATAAAATAAAAGCCCAATAAAAATATTGGTCTTACCAGTATAGGAACACGATGATACAAAAACAAATGATTCTAACACTAATAGGAGGTTGCAACTGTACATGTTAAAACTGTGTGTTCTCAATAGGTGATTGTTTCATGATTCTTTTCAAGTCTCCAATATTGCAGTACCTTGTATTTCCTTGAGGAGTCCTAAAACCATGGCTTTTACTCTTAGAGAACTCTTAATATTGTTTGGATGTAATAATAAGACTTATTAACACAATGTCAGTGATGCCAATTACTTCCCAAGAGGAGTATAGCCAGTACTCCTGGCTCCCAGGAGCCAGGAAATGCTTCCATTCCCACAAGCACTTTTGTGATGTGATTTTATCACCCTTTCCATAAAATCAGGAGTCTCTTTCTCAGCTGCTTCCCCCACCATTAATCTTGCTTTGGCCAAGAGAATGCAGCAGATGCAGATTCGATATGCTACATGGCTTACAGTCCTGAGCCTTAGAAAACCTTACAGCTTCTATGCTTCACCCTCTCGGGCCTCTGTCTTTGTTCAAAAGTGACATGATTGTCTATGTAAAATATCTCAAAGAGCCAACAACAACAACACAACCCTGCTGGAACCGATGAAAACTACTTCTGTATAAGAATAAAAGAAAAGGAAAGCAATGGGGGTTGTTTCAATCAAGAGGTTTATAGGAGAGGAAAGCATGGGTTTTGGAATGGTTAGGTGTAAATAAGAGGGGAGAGAATTTCTGGTGAGGGTACATGTTGGGGAGATAACTTCAAATGAAGATAAGAAGGCCATATCTGCAAAAGGTAAAGCTATTTTGACTCAAATGGTGGGAGAAATACAGGGCTACATGACAGCTATTTACTTTTACTCTGGTTTTGGGCCTTGTCCTAAAGGTCGTATGTGAATTATTGACTTATCACAAAAATTTATATGAGTTCTGAATTATTAGCATCCATTTTACAGCTGGGGAAACTGAAGCTTAGAAAGTTACGAGCTTACAGAAAGCACTCTCTTCAAAACTAACGTAGCCTCAAATTCTAACCCCAAATTATGGTTGACACTTTGAACTTTACCCAAGAAGCAATAGAGATGAAATGTTTGCTTTGTTTTTTACAGGGTTGTCTCCACGTGAGTGTGTGTGTGTGTGTGTGTGTGTGTGTGAGAGAGAGAGAGAGACAGAGAGAGAGAGAGAGAGAGACAGAGAGAAAGACAGAGGGAGGGAGGGAAGGAGGGAGGGAAAGAGAAAGGGAGAGAAGGATATCAGGAGGAGGGAGACAGCTTAGAGAAGGAGCATGCTAGAAAAGATAAAGTCTAAAAGTAGCCCTCCTCCTTTTTTCATTCCTCTGCTCATCTGGTATATGCACCTTGACATCACTTAAGGGGTCCTGGAAAATCCCAATGCCACTAAGAGTGGACTCAGTTAGAAAGGCAGACAAATAACCTCATTGTCTAGGGAAAGGGGAGAACAATCAGTTCATTTAAATTTTGAAGGTTTACTAAGAAAAACTACTTAATCCCAAAGAGGACTTAAGTGGAGGGAATGCTTGGAAGTTTCTTTTAGTTAACCTGTCTTGGTTAAGCGTTCAAGGAGCTGGCTGGCGCCATGGAAATTGGTTGTGTTTATGACTTGGGAATCTGAGCGCCAACAGTTGTCACAGTTGGAGAGCATGGGTAGAGAATATCTAATTAATTACTAATGAAGGAGCAGGGTGGTCTTCTCTCAAAACCCCTGGATTCTGAGTGAGGCTTCATCTTAGTAACGGCCCATCAGAGTGGGCATGCCAAGCCCTCAGGGGTTGCCAGTACAGGAATGGGGCTATGGCTCTGATAGGATGTACAGCCCCCTTATGGCTTAGACTGTGTAGGTACTAGGTTTCTTGCATCAACGTGTGTGATGGGATCAAGATATACATCTGATATTTTCTGTTAACAAGACATGTGAGAGTGTAGGCCATTAAGAGGATAAAATGAAGATGAAGTGCTTATGGTCACATCCCAAATTTGTGGAGCAGGTTTTATCTGTTTTATTTTGAAATAAGCCATGAAAGTATGCTTAATCACAATGTGTCTCTAAGCGTATTTAACTAGGGCAGGAGATTTCAACATCTCCTTTGCCAGACTTCACACACCTAGAAGTGAGAGTTCTGTTTTGTCCTCTGGGTTTCAATGCCAGGAATCTCTCTGCCTATGTTTGTCATAGATATAGAAACGCTGTCAATGACATAGGCTGGTATTCATTAGGGGCAAGGCTGACAAAGTACACCCACAGGTCAGCATTTAGTTTCTTCTGCAGCCTACAGTTTCCACAAGATGGGATTTTTCCAAACGTCCTCTTACCGAAGATTTGAAAAACACTGGAGTGAGCAGCATGGAACTAGTTCTATGTCCTTAGTACATGTTGCCTAAGGAAAAGTGAAAGGCCTGCAATTTCTAGTTCCTCAGAAGGTATTTACTCGCTCTAGCGGCATCTGACTCTTCCTAAACTATTACATAATCTTTAAAAAAAAAAGACAAAACTACATTGAACAAATGCACACACTAAAGCATCAGAAGAGCCAGGAAGAGTGCCTTCCTTTAGAGGGACTGTGGCAGACTGAATCATTTTTGAACAAAACATGAATATATGCTCCTTTCAAGATTACAAAATGTGACTGTTCTGTGGAGATTCTGAAAGACAAGAACTACTAAAAAGCTGTGTTCATTCCTTTTTTGTCCCTGAGAGTTGTCTAAGAAAAATAATGTGAGAAAGCACTTGCATTAGAATAGAACTGCACAGCTGCTTTGAAAAAATGCTGTAGTTCTGGTATTAGAGTTTAAAGGAAAAGACTGAAATAATTTTTAATGCAGGACATTGATTTTTCTTAAACTCTTTTAAATACCCATTTCTAAGGTGGGAGGAGATAACGTGACCTTTACATCTCTCCCGGTGTTTACACCTGAAGTGTGATCCGTACAGCACTGCTGCTCTGGGACAGTTCTATCAATACATGTTGGTCCAAAACCAAAATCACCCAAAATTTGATATACTTTAAAGCACATTTTCCACAGAAGGTGTTCATATACCTTTAAAAGTACAAATAAAATCCTAAGCAAACATAGATTTGCTTTTGGCATGTGACTGGTTACACGTGATTGATATTATAACTGAATTATATTTGAAAAAATAGGAGTCTTAAGCTCTCCCCTGCTCTGAACATTACTTAATCTCTGGTCTACAGTAAATGGGGATGAAGACCAAGTGATAAAGTCTGAAATGTAATAGGTTATTTTTTAGGTCTGTGTCAATACAACTACAGCAAAACCGCTATGTCAAAGTGATGAGAATATACTAATGGAGAATGTGGGTCACTGAAAATATATGCTTATCGCCTCTTCTTCAATTTGTTGCTAGGTGGCCTCAATAACTCAATTTCAAGACCTTGAAAACAAAGTAAAAACACACTGTGTTCTCAATGTGGTTGGGACAAAAGTTTCCCTAAAGCTTCTGGCCTAATTTTTTAACTACAGGCATTACTAACTCTTATACTTCTTATCTTTTCCTATATCTTTCAAAATATATTTGCAAGATAGTATCATCATATCAATTTACTCGATATTTATAGAACACCCATAACAGGAAAATGTACAAGTACAGATGAAACACCCACCAAGATATATCATATCCTGAGACATAAAACACACTGCAACAAATTTAAAATAAATGAAATCATACAATGTAAACTCTCTAACAATAAGAAAATGACACCAGAAATCAATAACAAAAAGATACCTAAAAAAATCCAAAAAATTAAAAAAATTTAAAAACCACACAGATTTCTAAATAACCCATGGGGCAAAGAGACGCTCACAGAGAAACTATAATTAGAAATCAGTAAATTTTTAAAAAGATTTTAAAATTACAGGAAAGAAGTAAAGCAAAAAGCTGGTTCTTTATCAATGATAATGATAAACCTCTAGTCAGACAAATCAGAGCAAATGAGAGAGAGAAAAAGAGGGGGCGTAAGTTACCAACATCAGGAACGTAAAAGGGAATACCATGAGGATCCTGATGCTATTAAAAGGGTGATAAAATAATATTATTAACAAATGTATGTCAATAAATTCAGCAACTTCGTTGAAATTAACACACATACAAAGATATAAACTACTAAAATTTACTCAAGAAGAAGTAGATAGCCTGGCGAGTCCCATATCTAGTAAAGAAATTAAATTCATAGTTAAAATCCTTTCCAAAAAGTAAATTTTAGGCCCCAATTGTTTACTGGTGAATTCTTCCAAACACTGCAGAAAGAAAGAATACCACTTCCATACAAATCTTCTTGAAAAAAGAAAAGGAAGAAAACCTTTCCAACTCATTTTACAAAGCCAATATCACCCTACAGCAAAACTTGTCAAGAAATTATATAAAACAACAGATGAATATACTTCATGAATATGACACAGAATTATTACAAATATTAACAAGTCGTATCCAACAATTTATGGAAGCAATAATATATCACAACAAGTGGGGTTTATTCCAGGAATATAAATTTGATTTAATATTCAAAAATCAATCAATATAATTTGCAGTATCAACAAACTAAGAAGAAAAAGTATATGATCATCTCATTACATGTAGAAAAATTATTTGACAAAATTCAACTTATAATAAAAACTTCCAACAAACTAGTCATAGAAGGGAACTTCTTCAACCTGATAAACTATCTCTATAGAAAGCCTTCAACTAACATTATACTTGACAAAGACAGTGCTTTTCCCCTAAGATTGGGAACAAAGCAAGGACCCACTACTCTCATTTGGAGGTCCTAATCAGTGCAATACAGCAAGCAAAAAAAAAAAAAAAAAAAAGAATGAACGAAAACAAATTAGAAAGGAAAAAAATAAAACTGTCACACTCGCAGGAGACATGGTGGTCTAAGTAAAAAAAACCTCAAATAATTTCCAGAGAAGCTACCATAGTTAGTAAATGAATTCAGCAAAGTCACAGGATACAGGATACAAAAATCACTGCATTCCTTTGCATTAAATGAACAATTAGGAATTAGAATTAAGAAATAAGAGTATCATTGAAAATAGCAACAAAAACAAAATAGAGCTGGCAAAATATATGCAAAACATGCATGCTTAAAAAATTAAAACATTTAAGAGATAAATTTTAAAAGCCTAAATAGATGGCACTATATAACATGTTCATGGACCAGAAGACTCAATATTGTTAGAACGTCCATTCTTCTCCGAAAATGAACTATAGATTCAATACAATCCAAAAAATAATACCAGCGGGCTTCCCTGGTGGCGCAGTGGTTGAGAGTCCGCCTGCCGATGCAGGGGACACGGGTTCGTGCCCCGGTCCGGGAAGATCCCACATGCCGCGGATCGGCTGTGCCTGTGAGCCATGGCCGCTGAGCCTGCGCGTCCGGAGCCTGTGCTCCACAACGGGAGAAGCCACAGCAGTGAGAGGCACGCGTACCGCAAAAAAAAAAAAAAAAAAAAAATTACCAGCCTAGTTTTTGGTAGAATTTGGCAGACTGACTCTAAACTTTATGTGGAAGAGCAAAGATTCTAGAATGGACAAAACAACTTTGGGAAAGAGAAGCAAAGAAGGATTCAACTTATCAATTTCTATAGGTATTTAATTTAAAGCTGAGAATTAAGACAATGTGGTATTGGTAAAAATGATATAAGTATACATCAGTGACACAGACTAGAGAAACTGAATATAGACTCACAGATTTTCCACAAAGTCACCAAAACAATTCAAAGGAGAAAAGATATTTTCAACAAAATGTTCTGTAACAATCATGTCTCCACATACAATTTTTTTAAGAGATTCCCAGCTTGAAATACATCATAGTCCTAAATGTAAAATATAGAACTATAAAACTGCTCAAAGAAAACACAGAAGAAAATATTTGTGACATAGGTTTAGGCAAAGATTTCTTATATAGGACATAAAAAGTATGAATCATTAAAAAATTTGATAAATAAAAATTAAAACTGATGCTCTTTGAAAGAAACACTAAAGAGATTTTTTTTAAAAAAGCACAAAACAACAACAGAAACTCCACACAGACTAGAAACAGTATTTGCAAAACATATATATGATTAAGGACTGGTATGCCATATATATATATATATATATATATAGAACATATACATATATAAAGAATTTATATATGTATAAAGAATTTATATATGTATAAAGAATTTATATATATGAAGAATTTATATATAAAAAGAATTTATATATATAATTTATATAAAAAGAATTTATATATATGATTTATATAAAAAGAATTTATATATATAAAGAATTTATATATGTATAAAGAATTTATAGATATAAAGAATTTATATATATAAAGAATTTATATGTAAAGAATTTATATATATATGAAGAATTTATATATAAATATTTTATATATATAAAGAATTTTCACAGCTCAGCAACAGGAAAACAACTCGATTAAAAAAGTAGACATAATATTTGAACAGACACTTCACCAAAAAGAGATAAAGATGTCAAACAAGCACCTGAAAAAATGGTCAACATCATCAACCGTGAGGAAATTGCCAATTAAAACCACAGCGAGAAACAACTACATACCTATTAAAATGAATAGGTATATATAAAAACAGACAATAGCAAAGGCTGAGGAGGACGGAAAACAACTGGAACTCTCATATTTTTCCTGGTGGAAATACAAAATGGCACAGCCTCAGCTTGGCAGCCTCTTGTAAAGTTAAATACATAAGAAATACGCTTGCCATACAATTACCCTATCTAGGTTGTCACCCAACAGAAATGAAGACATCTATCCACACAATAACGTGTACGTGGAAGCTTACAGGAGCTTCGTTTAAAATTTACAAAACCAAGAAAAAACTCCAATGCCTGCCACCCAGTAAATGGCTAAACAAATTGTGCTACAGTGACCAAGAATGAACTACTGATATACGCTATGCAACTAGGAATCCTAAGAGCTTTATGATAAGTGAAAGAAGCAAGAATTAAATTGTTACAAAATGTATTTACTTTTATATGACATTCCAGGCAAGGGTAAATACTGTAGAGACAGAAAAGAAAAACAGTGGGGTCACCAAGTTTTGGGGACTGAGGGAGGCACTGATTACAAAGAAACATGAGGCACCTTTTGGAGGCAGTGGAACCAAAATCTGATTTTGGCACTGGCTTCAGGACTATTTATCTTTGCCAAAATTCATAGTCATATATCTGAACAGGGTGGATTTTAATGCATTAAAGTATGATTTAATGGACCTGACTTACATATTATATATTACGATTAAATTATAATTACATTAGCTTAGGTATGGCTTGCCCCAAGGTTGTCTGTAGACATTTGAAACAAAATGCTGAAGAATTAAAAACACAGGATTTTCAGACAGAAATCAGAAGGAGACTGTTATTGGGGAGAAACCTTTCTGGAAACCCACGACTCACCGCACAGGAAGCCCTTAATCAACCTGTGAGTCAATCCAAGTCAGAAGCAACGTGTGGAGTGACAGCTCAGTTCCTCTGCGAAAATGCCAGCCTCAGAACTGTGTGAATATCGGGACAGATCAGCTGCTGAATCTTTCAGTCCAAAAATCAACACTGGACCTATTCCAACACTTTTTACCCTCCATTTCCCATCCTTATCTCTGTGTTTCAACCACTTAATCACAATCCTTTCACATTCCCAGCCTCACTTCATATTCAGAACGTCACTCCTCATGAGGATGGTGAAGTGACTGGAGCCATGAAATATGAGAAAAAGATGGAGGGATGAGGACCTTTAGCCTATGAAAGAAACGATGAGGGAATTTACGATTCCCACCTTCAAATATTTCAAAGACTGTCAGTAGAGGATAAAATACCTTTATGCCATGAAGCTCCCAAGCCATAATGAGGATGAGTGGGCTCAAGTTACAGGGAAACTGAAATGTGTTTAATATAAAGAAAATGCCTATTACCATTAGAAGCCGCCAAAGAATAATAATAACCGCGTTCATACATTTGAGATAGTGTTATACACGTTATCTCTTTTAATCTTATTACAACCCTTTGAAGCAGACATTTACAGATGATATAAAATACTTAAGTTCATACAGCTAATGAGCAGAATAGCAAAAATTTGAACCCAGGTCTTTCTTTGCTCTGCTATCCTATCTCCCAGTGGGTTGCCTATGGTGGTCCTGACTTCCCGTCATTGATTCTACTCCAGCCTACGGGGAACCACTTGGCTGGGACACTTTATAAGGGATGCTACAGTAGCTGAGCTGGGTTCCATCTGCTTGCTACTTAGATATCATCAAATGATGAGATAGCATGAGATTCTTTATTAGTGTATTTTCTTATTCACATAATAAATGAATCTGTACTGTCTCCTTTCCTTTTTGCGTGTGTCCATTACTTTTCAAGTTTATTTCTCTTACATGTAAAGGAAATACATCATTCTTCATCACGACCATACACCACTAGAGTTATGTTCAGGTGAAAGAGAAGGATTTTTAGTCAATAACAGTGTAATTGCACCCCTGCCAGCGAGTGGAGTTTGCCAATGGGATAATCTGCTCACACACAGATGCTATTCCTGGCCCTGACATTTGAGGTTGGCAAGTTGGCTGTCACCCTTCGATGTTGTGCCAATGTCTGCGTAATATTTTCCCACCCAAATCTTGCACAGAACCCCAAAGGCTTATTTGAGCATTGATGGATATTTATAAGAAAAGTTCAGAATCCTGAAAAGGGCTGACAAGAAAGGCTTGATGTTGATTTCGTACTCTTTTTTCCAGGTTATTGAAACTTGTCAAATATATTCAATTCCTTTTGTTAGTTTCTTTTAATGTTTTGGATGTTGATTCATCTCTTTTTCATATTTTGTTATTTTTAGATGAGTGGTTTAGAAGTCATAAAATTGTAAAAATGTAAGGACCTCTTGAAGCCATTCAATCCAATCTACCACCTACTAGACTCCCTTCTAGAGCATCCAGGAAAAAAAAAAAAAAACTATCATCACAGTTTTGCTTGAACACGTCACTTAATGACAGAGTGATCATTCCAACGTGCACTCTAGTTAGGGAGAAATGACTTTTATAAGTACCTAAACTTCACCTCTGAATAACTTCTATTGTGTACTCAGGGCAACAAAGAACGTCTTTTCTCTGCCTTACATCTGCAGGTATGAATCCTTCTGTGAGCGTTTCACCAGTTGTCTCTACATAACCTGCCTGGGTCTCTGTTTCTATAGCAACTTTTAGCCCTATTTGTGCTAGCTGGTAGCCAGTCCCACACCTACCCCTCCATCATCTCCCCTGTGCACTTTTCCTGGATCACTGAGAATCAGAAAACTAACATTTCCAAGACTCCATTGCCAGTTGGATTTGGTCAGGTTTGGAGGTTAGATTGAAGGCCAGAGAAGAAAGAAGGCATTGAGTTTCTGGCAGCAGCCACCTGGAATACCAGCAGAGTACCCTGCAGCAATAGCAGCAGTGGCCTCTCCTACAGCCATAGGGAAGGTAGCCCCTGCTCAAGACAGCAGTGAGTGTGGGGTCCTGGGATCCAGGTCCAGCTCCCTGATATCTGAAAAATACCACCTTTTTCCCCCTTTTCCCTGTATTCCATCTCTCTCCACCTGTGGTATTTAGAGGTATTTGTTTTCCTGACTGTACACTGACTAAGAACCATTATAACACCACATTCTCCACTGTGGTACAGATTTCTGTGTTCACACCTTACCTCACCACTCCATCAGGCATGAGGGTGACACCTAGCATTTGATCATAAATTTTAGGTTGCAATTTTTTTGTCATTTGGAATCATGTCTTCTCTCATCTTCCTCTTCTTCAGACTGCACACACGCAGTTTCCTCATTGCTCCGCATAAAGCATCACTTCTAAATATCTCATCTATCGGAGGCTCTTCCTCATATCATTGTCTTTTATTTCACTGGCTCTGAAAATGTGGAAATAAACCATTCCGGTTCTGGTCTAATAATAAGACTTTAAAATGAGAAGAACAGATACTTGTTTCATTATCTGAGTACTCTCTGTTCAGTAATGCAAACTTTGATTGTATTTGCTTTTCAAAGAAATCACATAATGTAAAAAACTCATTCAAATTCTGTTCAAAAGCCAACATCATAAATTAGCTTGGAATCCCAAACTCAAGATAATTTCAGCCATTCATTCCTTTATTATACTGAAGTATAGTTGATTCACATGTTGTGTTAGTTTCAGGTGTACAGGAAAATGATTGAGTTATATATCTATATTTTTCAGATTCTTTTCCACTATAGGTTATGACAAGATATTGAATATAGTTCCCTGTGCTATACAGTAGGTCCTTGTTGTTTATCTACTTTATATATAGTAGTGTGTATCTGTTAATTCCAAAATCCTAAATTATCCCTCCTTCCCTGCACCCCCCTTTTCCCTTTGTTAACCATAAGTTTGTTTTCAATGTCTGTGATTCTATTTCAGTTATCCATCCTTTTATCTTTACCGTTTGTAAGTTTAACAAGCGGCTGTTCTATGCCCTCATTCAAGATACGGATAACATGTTCAGTAGGACGATCCCAATACAGAGCCCACACTGTGCAAAGCTGGTGAATCTAGCCTATTCCTAACCAGGAGTTAGACAGAACTAGAGGGCTCTTTACTTCTCTCCACTTCATGATTCCTCTACGCTAAGTGATGATCTCAATCTCTCACTAGTCAAGAGTTTCACAATTCAAAGTTGATTTTAAATATGACAATTGTTTTTCAAATGTATAAATGCTTGAATTTACATTTGAGAGGCTAAAATTTATTTTTAAGATTTGGCACTGTTGATTTCTAAACAATAAATTCATTTTGTCAAAAAGAAAAAAAATTATAGTTATATCATTTGTTTCACTGTTGTTGATGTTTAATAAAATTGAATTTCCTAGATACTCTGTATTCTCAAAGGATTCTTGTTTTTGGCAAACCATTACTTTTAAAAAATGAACTCTTCTTAACAATGAAAATTATTGATAGGATGGACATATGGTTCATGGAAGTGCATGCGGGAGGCCTTGCAGCAAAATACTGGATTCTGGTTTTGATTTGCATTTCCCAGATGATAGGTTGATGTTTTCATGTACCTGTTGGCTATCTGAATTTTTTTTTCAGAAAAATATCTATTCAGGTCCTTTGCCCATTTTTATTTGAATTATTTGGGTTTTTTTTTTTTTTTTTTTGCTACTGAGTTGTAAATATATATATATATCCTTATATATTTTGGATATTAGCACCTTATCATGTATGTGGTTTGCACATATTTTCTCCCATTCTGTAGTTTGCCTTTCATTTTGTTGATCATTTCTTTTGCTGTGTAGAAACTTTTAATTTGGTGTAGTCCACTATTTAATTTTTTCTTTTCTTGCTGTGCCTAGGGTGTCATATCCACAAAATCATTACCTTATATATGGAATCTAAAAAACACAAACTCAAAGAAACAGAGAACAGATTGGTCGTTGCCAGGTGTGGGGAGTGGGGGCATGGATGAAGATGGCCAAAAGGTATGAATTTCCAAATAACAGATGAATAAGTCCTGGGGACGTAATGTACAACATGGTGACTATAGTTAACAGTATTATATTGTAAATTTGAAAGTTGCTGAGAGAGTAGGTTTTAAAACACACACACACACAATATAACTATGTGAAGTGATGGATGTGCTAACTAACCTTATTGTGGTGAACATTTCCCAGTACAGTATATACATATATAAAATCACTATGTTGTACACCTAAAACTTACACAATGTTATATTTTAATTATATCTAAATAAATCGGAAAAAGAATACTGTATTTACAGAATATTAAGGACCAGGCTGGAGATTTGTAAACCAGGGCTGAGGAATAAAGTGCAAAACCCAGAAGAACTTTAAATACCAGTACAAGATGACCTTAAAGCAATGTCATAAAGATAGGATGGAATGTGGAATGAGTTATAAAGAGGATAAAAGCTCAGGAGACACAAATACTACTTCTTAGTGGAATAGTTAAGTAAAGTTTTGTGTTAGAAGTCAAGCCCAATTCAGGGATAAATAGGGAAATAATATGAGGACCGTAGAGATCATTTTGGTTGTTGATCAAGTATATATGTATAGACATGTACATGCACACACAAGCAATGAGGTCCTCGGCATATTCTGGTGAGTAGCTCAATCTGTTTGCACAAAGTGATACTGTCTGAGCCAAGGCTGTAATAAGATATGGAAGAAGATGGAGGCAAGATTGTACTGGAGCTTCAATACCCAAAAAATGTTTACTCTAATCTACAGGGCATGGGAAAATATTGAAGCGTTTTGAATAGGAGATTGATATGATGAAACATAATATGTTTATTTTCTATGTTAATTGTCACAAAGGCTCTGGTCAATGATATAGCCTCTCAGGCAATCTGTCTAGTAGTAAATATTCATTGATTAAGGTGTTTGTAGTCTGCTCTTTTAAAGTCAGACATCAAAGAAAATATTCTGAGAATACTTTGCCAAAGGTGACATATTTTAATCACCAATTCAGATCAGAGGTTTGATAGGTAAGGTCTTGACAAAATCTACCCGACTGCCTTAAAAACACCAGCTTTTGTCTTTTCTTGCCTACGCTGGTGCACCCGTTAAGCCACCGAACCCCTAACTGCTCAGGAAACCAACAGAGTCAACCAGCCTGGAAAACATGCAGTCTCTCCCAGATGCTTAAAAGTGGCCATTTAGTAAAACGTGAAAGTAGATTGCTTCAGTTTTGTTTGCTGAATTTGACACGGATCAGTGGCAATTTCCAACATGGAGCAGTTTCAGAGGGTCAGATATACTGTTTCAAGTTTTTGTTTTTAATACACCTGATTACTTTTTTTGTTGTTACTTGTAATTTTAATGGTCCAGTATTTGCAAGATAAAATGAATAATAATGAAGATGGAAAACAGCTTTGCTTAGTTCCTTTGCCAGGTAAAACTGTTTGGAATGCAAAACAAGTGTGTGTGCAATGATCTTAGCAGACAGCAAGAAAACGGCAATGATAGATGAACTTTGGTCTTCAGCCGAAAGACCATAAAGGGTGAAACATGCAGAACCAGTCAGAATGATTGAAGGTTGTTTTGGTGTTTAAAGAGGGTACAGTTTTATTCAGTGGTTTGTCTTTACTGCCAGATAGTAAATTACACATTTTCTAATACTGCCTGTTTGCCATCTGCTTTTGAGAAATTATATCTGATAATAGATGATACAAAAGCATGACCTTGCTAAGCTTCCGTGGAAACCGCCCAAACAAAATGCACTGCATATCTTTTCCCTTATTTCTAGAGAGATACTCAGAGAAGAGACAGGGAAAGGAAAGGAATCTGTACAATTATACCATAATAATATTAAATTTTGTTTCATTTATTCAAGGGGAGATCACAGAATGCTGGTCTTATGAAGACTCTATTTCATACTTAGCCATGATTACATAAGAGATAGTTTCCATAAATATCTTTAAAAGGCCTTAACAGATAAAACAGAAAATCAACTAGTAATATATTTTCCATGCCTATGTTTGTCAGAAACACCTGTTGTATTACATTAGAGTCCTCATTTGTGTTTATTTTAAGGAAATAATATCCAGAATGATCAATTATTTGCTATATTTACAAGCTTTGATTTTAACTGGTATTTATCTGCTCCCAAAAATCAAATACACCTTGGAATGGAAAAACCTTTTCACTAAGGAAGATTTTCAAAGGAATGTATCTGCAGACAGTGCAAAACAAGGCATGATTTTAGGCAATGAAAGCGATATTGAAATAAGTATATCCTTTAAAAATGTACACATTTAGAGAAAACTGTATTCATATCACATATTGTGGGCTATGACTTGAGTATGCTTGGTAAATACCTGTCACATAAGTTTATAATCATTAAATATATAAGTTAATAACATGCTATGTTGACATGTATAATTATAGATTTTCCATAAATTTGTCTATTGTGTAAAAGTGCATTTAATTTTTATAAGAGAAATCCACTTAATTTTCGAATGAAAATATTCATAAATGCAATTTAGATTTTCATCAAAGTTCCTAGTCATCACATGATTTCATAACAAATGCCTAAAACTTGTCTTAGAATTCAAGAAAAATGGCTAGCTGTTGAAACTCTTGGAATATAAACAAGAGTCTAAAAGGAACTGTTTCTACTATACACCACCTTATTTCTTAAACTGTCATACCACAAATTATTTCATTCAAGAAAATGGTAAATTAAAAAGCCACAACATAAATATTAAAATATGTAACCAAATCGATATATGAAACTAAATTCAGTCAATGCTTCAACAACAAATTATGCAACTCTAAATACTTGTTTTGGACTAATTCGGTATGTTCGTACTACAAATAATATTATTCTTAATCCTTAATATTCATGTCATTTTATCTAGCTGCAAATTGCTTTCACATGAATCATATATACTTCTGGGAAGTCAAGATATTAGGCTACTTGTCTCTCAATAGAAACAGAAAGATACATTCTAGAGAGAGTTCTGCCTGCTACAAAACCCACACAACTCAATATGATGATGCAGACTAGGGATACCACACACACATTCATCAGTGTAAACACAGGTGACCCAAGCATGCCAGGCCATCTATCTGCTTTGAGCTGCCATCTTGCTGAGACGGTCCAGCTCCCTGACAGTAAATCTTTACACCATTATTTTACCCCCGGTGCTGACAAGACATCTCATGCTGTGAGTAGCCAAATGTTTATGTGCAAGGACAGCACGTCCATTATTGTTATTAGTTCTCTGCCCCCATGCATGCGCGAGGAACATTAAAGGCCAAATGGGTGAGAAAGTTTCCCCCGAGCCTTCACTTTACAAACGGAGCCTGGTTCCTACGGAATGTGTGAAGGGATTTACCTTTTAAAAATATACAAGCAACTGTTCTGAGACTCTAATTTCTAACCAGGCAGTCCGTGGAAAAAAAAACTCAGAAGAGCAGAGTAATGAAGTTTGTACTAGATCAAGTGGTGAGAGATGTGATTTCTATTTCTTCCACTAACCAGCTATGTGACCTTAGCAAATCCTTACTCTGGTTAATTCTCTTCTATTGCTTTCTCTTTAAATGAGAGGTTTCCTTTCAGCCTCTCCAAAAAAATGTATCAAAGACTAAGTGCTCAATAATGCCCTACCCATCGCTCTCTATAAATAAGCTTTCAAGATAATTTCCAATAATTCCTAAGGTAATTTTGCCAAGTGATTAGGATCTAAGCGTACTCAAGGAAACCCTTCTAAATTGTTTTCAATTACAATCTTTTCCTAGTCATTTTCCATTGCATTGGCATTCAACTACTGAATAATTAGGGCTAATTTTAAAACGTAGTATTTCTTTTCCAAAAGACACTTTGAGATTTTGTATTCTTTTCAAAAAGTAGTTTACAAATGTTGATAAGTGTCAATACAAATGCTCCATTTCTGTTAAAACATAAAGGATTACTCTAATATTTACCCAAAAGCTTGTGTGGGAAGCTCTATGGAGGCAGTGGCCATGAGTGTCTTGTTCACTGTTAAATTTTTAGGTGCCTAACAAAATATCTGACACACAGCAAGTGCTCAATAAATTTTTTTTTTTTTTTTTTTGCGGTACGCGGGCCTCTCACTGTTGTGGCCTCTCCCGTTGTGGAGCACAGGCTCTGGACGCGCAGGCTCAGCGGCCACGGCTCACGGGCCCAGCCGCTCTGCGGCATGTGGGATCTTCCCGGACCGGGGCACGAACCCGTGTCCCCTGCATCGGCAGACGGACTCTCAATCACTGCGCCACCAGGGAAGCCCTACTCAATAAATATTGATAGTGGAAACTGAGGTTAAGCCACTATGATTAAAAGTGAAGGTTCTAAGAACGAAACTAGCATCCGAGAAGAATGCGAGCTGTCCCAGTGACTTGAGAAGTTAAGGAAAGTCTAGCATGGCCCAAAAATATAAAAAGATTACTCAGTGAGGAAGAAAAGTACATAAACAAGCAAGCCTTCCAATCTTTCTTTTTTTTTTTTTTGGCTGCGTTGGGTCTTCATTGGTGCACACGGGCTTTCTCTAGTTGGGGCGAGCGGGGGCTACTCTTCGTTGCAGTGTGCAGGCTTCTCACTGCGGTGGCTTCTCTTGTTGCGGAGCACAGGCTCTAGGTGCGCAGGCTTCAGTAGTTGTGGCCCACGGGCTCAGTAGTTGTGGCTCGTGAGCTCTAGAGCGCAGGCTCCGTAGTTGTGGCGCATGGGCTTAATTGCACCGTGGCAGGTGGCATCTTCCCGGGTCAGGGCTCGAACCTGTGTCCCCCACATTGGCAGGCGGATTCTTAACCACTCGCCTACCAGGGAACTCCCAAGCCTTCCAAATCTTAATCTTCTTTTCATCTGAAAGCAGTCTGCAGTTTTTGTTGCAATCAAAACACTGTCCTGTGAATTTGGACATCCTGCCAACTAAAGTGGAAAGGCTTTTTCCACCAGATGGCTTCCGGAAAGGAGTTCTCATTTTCCATTCTCTGGATGGTAGCAAGAAAGTGAGAGTATAGGCAGGCTATCCATCATTTTTCACCACAGTTAAATCTTCATAGCTACTTATATATACTTGCTTTCTTTTACCTTTTGTCTATAAAATTGCAATGCCCAATAGAAATAGACTAAAATAATACAGTTCTATCACTTCATTGTAATTCCACCCTTCGACCCATGCCATGATCTATTTAGTCTGAAAATATCCCTATGTTCAAATATTCATTTTTCTTCTTTAAGTTCAACGTTATTTTACATGTCTCAACTTATTATGAAAGAAGTCTATAATATCCTTCTATTTCTCTTCCCTTAAGAATAAGTCAGTCTTTCGCAATTACCCAAACTGAAAACCCATCTCCAGAAGTAAAAAGATTTTTAAAGGGGTCATGACAGTAAAACTTCTCGTAAAGTCAAATGTCTTGAAATCTCATTTGCCAATAATACTTGTCAAGAATCTTTTATTCAAAAACCTCAGAGGAATTTACACATTAATTCTGACAGCAGCCTGGTAATGTACCAACATCACAAATAATGATGGGAAAAAGAGGTAGCCCACAGTGAGATAATCAGAGAACTGATAATCTTAGGTCAGTACGGAGGTTCCTTAAAAAACTAAAAATAGAGCTACTGTATGATCCAGCAATCCTGCTCCTGGGCATATATCCGGAGAAAAACATGGTTCGAAAGAATCGATTCTCCATTCTGACTCTCTTCTCTCTATCCTTCAGAAAATGTTCCCTTTTAGAGTTACTTCCACTTTGTGCCATGGAAATCACAAAATAGGGTAAGAAGCCTTGGAAGTTTTCCTAAATTCCTGTGATCCCAGCAATATGTTATCTAAAATAATATGATAATCTATGTTACAGAGGATTTAGTTGTTTTCTAACGTGAGAAGCTTTCTTTTCAGAGTAACTAATGTACCCTCCTGCCAAAAGCCACAATTACACATTTATGCTTATTATCACTACTGTTTCATTTTCCCTTCAACTGAAATGTACATCTTACCCTCTACTCTTTCTAACACATAGTTGGGTGTAAAATGATCAGTTTTGTATTCAGTTGATCCTTGAACAACAGGGGTTTGAATTGCACTTGTCCACTTATACATGGAGTTTTTCAATAGTAAATACTACAGTACTACACGATCTGTGGTTGGTTGAATTTGCAGATGTCGAACCAGGGGTACAGAGGGCTGACTATAAGTTATACATGGATTTTCGATTGTGCAGAGGGTCAGTGCCCCTGATCCCCCCATAATTTTCAAGGGTCAACTGTATTTCTTTTTAGGTTCTCCCAGACTGTAGTTTGGGGAAAAAATGGGAAGACAAGAAATAGGAAGAGGAAAATTCTGTTGGACGATGACTATAATAGTCCAGAAGAAAAATTATGGCAGTCTAGACTAAATGACATCATGAAAGATAGAGAGAAATCAGCAGAATTAAATAAAGGACACTTTTCCCATTGAGAAAATGTAAATTTGGGGAAAAGTTTTATGTGAGCTTATTTAACAAGAATGGTTATTCATACTAAAAAAAATGTACAATATTCACTTTCTTCAAGTTTATTTTGGGATAATATTTTTTAAAAATCACAAAATTTTAAAAACAATAGTGAAGAATTCCTGCATTCATTTCACTGAAGTTTGAAACTATGGCAATGTGTAGCTACATGAAATTAATCCTTTGGTAAAGTAGTCAGATTATTCTAGTTCTGTGACTTTACACATTCATCACAGTCAGTATAAATAAATGTATCACGGTATACTGCAGAGATTTTCATTACCATTTTATTGGAGACTGCCATTGATCAATAGAACTGGTTTTGCCAATGTTCTAATTATTCAGCTAAACTTATCAGCTGGAAAACAGATGAGTAGCATAAAGTGTTGAAAATAATGGTCACTCAACAAATTAATATATGTATCGACTTGAATATGAATGTTTTACAAATTACAATTAGTTTTCTAATTCATTTACCAAGTTTTCATTTGAGAATGCAAAGGGGCAGTATCTCCTTAAGAGGTTCATTTTGGTTTCCATTGTCAGTTTACTCTTTGATTCATCTTACTGACATTCTGGCCTTTTCTTCCTTTTTCTCTCCCTCTCTCTGCCACAAAGCAAAGCTATATTTCCTATCATCTGTCTGCTAACGATTAGAGTTAATATGATTAAATTGGGAATTATCCTGTGAACTACAGTAATCAGCCACTTTCTCCCCTCTGTTGATTTGATTCATTCTTTTCTTCTATTTCCATTTTAATAATTATTTTATCATTTCACATTAATTTGCTTCCAATAAATTAAATTAAATACATCAAAGGGCCTCAAAGTAAATTAGCTTTTTGCTAAGTCAGATCTTAAAGATCCAGAATGACATTTTGTTTTTCACTCTGAATTATAAAGATGCATTACACATTGGAAAAAGCACTTTCAAATTAATTTTCCATTGCTTCTAAAATATCTGAGAATTCCTTCAAGGACAAAAGAACTTTCATCATGAATCCATTATGTCATTTAGACTCAAAATCTTCATGAGAGAAGTTTATTTTAGAAAATATTAGTTTCCTTGTAAAAAAATTTTAAAAGCATTGCATGACAAAAATTTCACTGACAGACTAAAAATCTGACTTTTTCTCTTTCTAGGTAAAGAATTCCCTAATTTTTAATGTCCCCCTACTATTTTTTATACGTTTGAAATGGTTTCTTTTTTATTTTTTAATTGATTAATTTTTTTGGCCACTCTGCACTGAAAGCAGGATCTTAGTTCCCCGACCAGGGATCAAACCCATGGCCCCTGCAGTGAAAGTGTGGAGTCTTAACCACTGGAACACCAGGAAAGTCCCAATGTCCCCCTACTATTGCTTTCATTATTTTATCTTTATTATAATTATACAGAGAAAAAGACATTTCGTTATAAATTTATAAAGGGTTCCATCCTTTCTCATGGGGAAAAGTATTCTTTCACCTCCCCCCGCCCCCGCATATCCTTGGGACACAGAAAGGTACAGCCATAGAGTTTATTCCAACAGATCACTCGAAAACTTATACAGAACTGAAAATCTCTCCTTTAGCAGATACAAAACACTGTATTGAAGTTTCTCCACTAGTCTGCGCGATACCGCTGAAGTGGAGAAGTATAAAAGTATTTTGAGAAAAATTTATCCAACCTGTGATATCGGACAGATGGACTTCCGATGTAAGATGTCAGAGTTCTCAGCTCTTAGGTGATGTGTGAAATGTTTATGGTCAAGATCCAAGCTTTGGTAGGATAAGGATTGTGGTGGTTTGAGTGATGAGAAGCAATGGGGGCTAAGCTCTAACTTAAGATGTTTATGAATTCATTTAGTATTTATTGAGCGCCTCTTATGTCACACTGATATCTATCTCTGGCATATGAATATAAAACATTTTTCTTACATGGGAATCCCTCTCAAGATAAATATAGGTTAGGAGAGTAGTAAAACATTCACAGAAAACTCGAGTAAAAAGAATAGGTAGGGGCTTCCCTGGTGGCGCAGTGGTTGAGAGTCTGCCTGCCGATGCAGGGGACGCGGGTTCGTGCCCCGGTCCGGGAGGATCCCACATGCCGCGGAGCGGCTGGGCCCGTGAGCCATGGCCGCTGGGCCTGCGTGACTGGAGCCTGTGCTCCGCAACGGGAGAGGCCACAACAGTGAGAGGCCCGCGTACCGCAAAAAAAAAAAAAAAAAAAAAAAAAGAATAGGTAAAGAGATGAAAGTTTACAGGAGAAAGTGAATACTTCTAACTGTTGGGATCAAGAAAGGCTACCTGGAGTTCAAGCCTTGGGTTCCCCAAGCCAAGTGCTTTCCCAGATTCATCCTTATTTTCTCCTCTTCCAGTCACTATGGGAAATCCTCTTCTTCTAATGCTCATTGCTTCCCGCCAGTTTCTCTTTCATTGCTCATCAGGGAACAAGGTGGAATTTTATACCTTTTTGTCAACAAGATTAAGCCATTTATGTTTTATTATTTTTTTTAGTGGTATAGTAACAAAGAAACAGACAAGAGTAACGTGTTTATGCATTGTGTTCTTAATTACTAACCATTTTTTAATCTAATCCCTCGGCCAAGACTCTTACAAAGATACTAGTAGTTTTCTTTTAATGTATATGGAGGGCCAAAGTAAGTTACTTTTCTCCCTTCTTCTTTTAAAAAAGAAGGACACTATGTTAAGGTTTTCTGGCATTTCTTTCCAGGAACTGAGGCAAGGCTGAGACCGCAGATAAGGTCCAGAATAAAGTCCTTTAAGGGAGGGAAACTGGATTCCAGGCTGAGACATCACAGGAACTCAGGATTCGCCTGCTCTAGTGCTAACAACAGGTGCTGGGATTCACCTGCCTCTGTACTCCCTTCTGTCATTGACACGGCAGACTCTGCCCTTGGCCAGGCCTCTGATAAGATACGGACATATGTCATGGAGTCCCTCGGCTCCTGCGGTGGCTGAACTGGTACCCAGCCTCAGATCCTCCTTCGCTGAGGAATAATCACACATCACTTCTCTCCAGTGACCCCCAGGACTCGCTTTCCGATTTGTCCTGTGGCAAACTGGCTGGGTTCTGTCGATCTCGTTCTTGTTCTTCTTCCCTGGCCACCAACACAGTGTCCCCAGCAGACCTGTTTTCACCCCTTCTTTCAGGTTCAGTGGCTGCGAATCACAGAAGACGAACTCCCCCTGCCTGTGGCTGTCATGGTCAGGTAGAAAGTCCAGAGATAAACCCACGCACCTATGGTCAACTAATCTATGACAAATGAGGCAAGAACATACAATGGAGAAAAGACGGTCCCTTCAATAAGTGGTGCTGGGAAAACTGGACAGCTACATGTAAAAGAAGGAAATTAGAACACTCCCTAACACCATACACAAAAATAAACTCAAGGGGCTTCCCTGGTGGCGCAGTGGTTGAGAGTCTGCCTGCCGATGCAGGGGACGCGGGTTCGTGCCCCGGTCCGGGAAGATCCCACATGCTGTGGAGTGGCTGGGCCCGTGAGCCATGGCCACTGAGCCTGTGCGTCCGGAGCCTGTGTTCCACAACGGGAGAGGCCACAACAGTGAGAGGCCTGCATACCACCAAAACAAAACAAAACAAAACAAAACAAACTCAAAATGGATTTGAGACCTAAATGTAAGGGCAGACACTATCACCCTCTTAGAGGAAAACATGGGAAGAACACTCTATGACATAAATCACAGCAAGATCCCTTTGACCCACCTCCTAGAGTAATGAAAATAAAAACAAAAATAAACAAATGGGACCTAATGAAACCTAAAAGCTTTTGCAAAGCAAGGAAACTATAAAAAAGACAAAGAGACAACCCTCAGAATGGGAGAAAATATTTGCAAATGAAGCAATGGACAAAGGATTAATCTCCAAAATATACAAACAGCTCATGCAGCTCAATATTAAAAAAGACAAACAACCCAATCAAAAAATGGGCAGAAGACCTAAATAGACATTTCTCCAAAGAAGACATACAGATGCCAAAAAGCACATGAAAATATGCTCAACATAGTTAATTATTAGAGAAATGCAAATCAAAACTACAGTGAGGTATCACCTCACACCAGTTAGAATTGGCAGCATCAGAAAATATAAAAACAACAAATGCTGCAGAAGGTGTGGAGAAAAGGGAACCCTCTTGCACTGTTGGTGGGAATGTCAATTGATACAGCCACTATGGAGAACAGTAAAGAGGTTCCTTAAAAAACTCAAAATAGAAATACCATATGACCCAGCAATCCCACTACTGGGCATATACCCAGAGAAAACCATAATTCAAAAAGTCACATGCACCCCAATGGTCACTGCAGCAGTATTTACAATAGCTGGGTCATGGAAGCAACCTAAATGCCCACTGACAGATGAATGGATAAAGAAGATGTGGTAAATATATACAGTGGAATATTACTCAGCCATAAAAAGGAACAAAATTGGGTCGTTTGTAGAGACGTGGATGGACATAGAGACTGTCCTATAGAGTGAAGTAAGTCAGAAAGAGAAAAACAAATATTGTATATTAACGCATATATGTGGAATCTAGAAAAATGGTACACATGAACCGGTTTGCAAGGCAGAAATAGACACACAGATGTAGAGAATAAACCTAAGGACACCAAGGGGGAAAATTGGTGGGGGGAAGCGATGAATTGGGAGATTGGGATTGACATATATACACTGATATGTAAAAAATACATAGCTAATAAGAACCTGCTGTATAAAAATAAATAAATTAAATTAAATAAAAAGAAAAAAGACCGTACCATTAGATGCTGATGAGACACAAGTCTGTTCAGTAATAGGACTTTAAAAGGAAACCATTTATTCCAGAAAATTTGAAGGCTATGTTTACAAATAGGAGAACTTCCAGAAAACTATTTAGAAATGAATTAGTGTCCTCAATTAAAATTTAAAAATATATATTACATATTATATCACTATTTAGATCTATATGACTATTATATATATAATTAAACTATATATGAAATCATATATTTATATATGATTTTTATATATTTGACATATTTTATGTAACAAATATTTATATAGTATATATTATAAATACTATATATATTTTTTAAGTGCCCTTTTAAAATTTATTTATTTTATTTTATTTATTTTTGTTTGCATTGGGTGTTCGTTGCTGCACGCGGGCTTTCTCTAGTTGCAGTGAGCAGGGGCTACTCTTCGTTGTGGTGCACGGGCTTCCCATTGCAGTGGCTTCTCTTGTTGCGGAGCTCGGGCTCTAGGTGCGCGGGCTTCAGTGGCACGCGGGCTCAGCAGTTGTGGCGCATGGGCTTTGTTGCTCTGGACCAGGGCTCAAACCCGTGTCCCGTGGATTGGCAGGCAGATTCTTAACCACTGTGCCACCAGGGAAGTCCCTACTAAATATTTTTATACTAGTTATGTTATTTATATCTGAAGCCTGTAAAGAATTTGCTATATATAATTAAACTGAGTAAATTTTCTAATGTAAATATATATAGATAAATATGCATGTGTGTGTGTGCACATGCACACACATATGTTGCACACTTCTCTAGTGTATAAACACAAAAGCAAATGATTAACATGCTTGAGCTCCCTTCTGGAACGTAGAAGCAAACTACTTACGTTATTTTCTGAAATGAGGATTTCTCTACACCTTATTTTGCCAGGCTTTGAAATAGTTATGTTTTCACTTTTATAAGAACGGCTGAGGCTTAGCTAACCTTGGCAAGGTGTGTATAAGTTATGAATAAGAGACTGTACATCATTAATGTGAACTTAGTGTTGGAAGCCTTTTCCCTGATGGTTTTAATACTGTAATTCATTTGTCACCTGAAACAGTGACATATGTGACTTTTCCATGTAGCTTCTAAAATTCCAGGCAGTATCTTCAGATAAAATACAGTTCAGAGAATTCACAGGGAAAACTTGCCGATTTGATAAGGCAATGACCAACACTTCTGAAGAGAGACAGATCAGGATGGCCTGGGGACTTGGTGCCCCTCCCCCTGCTCTCCTACCATGTACACACATACTCACATGTATGTGTACACATGCACAAGTGATCATACACACACACACACACACACACACACACACATAGGGTAGAGCATCTGCGAGCTGACTCCAGAGGTCTGACTTAGCTCAAGGGTGCATAACTCTGTAAAATACTAAAAGCCCCTGAATTATAGACTTTAAATGGGTCAAATGTATGATATGTGAATAAGTATATCTCAGTCAAGCTATTAAAAACAGTGATGAAGTTACTGTGTTCCTGAATACCCCCCACTTCCATCCCCTCACCCCTCATCTCCTCAGTCGAGGAGCTTTCACTGTTTCACTGTCTCATATTCTCTGCCCTCATTTCCTGTAAATACGTAGAGCATCATCAGAGTGAAGACACTCCTCTACAGGAACTTTGGCCGTGGGGAATGCAGACCCCCTAAGCTTGGCATCGATAAGGGATGGTCATCAAGGTCGTTGTGTGCTCTCTACTATTGCTTTGATTTTAGGTCCCCCCATTCCCGCCCCAACGATCCTATGTTAGATCCCTACCCTGCTTAACATTAATGGTGAATCTCTGAATGACAACCATGTCTATGATCTTCTCTTGTGTTGCACATACTCATTCACTCACTCATTCAATGAACTGTGCGTCAAGGTGAATGTGGGGATAGAGCCGTGAAAAAGACAGATGGCATTCTTGCTCTTGGGAGCTTACATTATCAGAGTATACAATTCCTGGGCACTCTAAGCACTGTTTTCAGAAGTCCTTGCCAATGTTACTAATTGAATTTTTTTATTTCTACTTCCTAAATAATTTATTTAGGAAGAAATAATTTAAAGGCTTGCTTTCCTTTTTCTCTTTAAAAACCAGTCAATATAGTTGCACTGACCTAAAAGTTCTCTTCATATTTTTATACATATTTCATATCCACCATATTCCTATTTTGTTCCATGGTCCCTTTTCTTGAAAGTTTTCATTTACAAACTAGGGGTGATTTTTAAAAAATCAAGTCTCTCTCGGAGCTTTAAGAATAATTTTATCATCACAGTGGCTATACCAAGTTTACAAACAATAAAACTAAAACCACAAAAAAACTAGATTTTAGTGTGCTTACTCTTGGTTAGGCATATATTTAACTGTTCTGAATCTGCAGTGTCTTTGTAAAAGACAAATTTCACAAACAATTGAAGTTGTTTCTTTTTGAGATGTTAAAATTGTTAGGAAAAGCTTTGCTTTTTGCTCTCTCCTCCCAAACACCTTCACAGAACTCGAGTACGGATCAAAGAGAATATAAGCTATTAGACTGTCAGTGGCAATGGGCCACTGTCACACTAGCACCTGCCTTTCAGAACCACAACCTGAAGGGCGGAAATAGATCGACACTGAAAGAAATAGTTGTAGAAACAGAGAATAAATGAAAAGCAAGGAATCCAAGAGGAAGCAAGACCGAAACAAAATTAATTGCGCTCCTACTCCTTATTGAAAAGAACTTGCATAATAACTAAGATAAAATGTGTTCTCTTATAAATGATCAGTATAGACTCACCCAGGCACTTGAACTTGTTCTGGGAGAGGCTTGTTTTCCTTCCTCTCAAATTCCAAACTATGGGAGGGCTGTCTTCACTTTATTCCCAGTTAGGCTTTTATACATTTTAGGCAATTTTTCCCTCTAACTCAAGCATTAATAGATAAGCCCTATTCACTAGAAGCTGTCTTCCTTACACTTGCTTATGATTCTTTCCACATGACCTCTAGCAGAGAGATTTATTTCCCTTTTTCTTTCTCTAAGCCTATCTATTATTTTCCTTTGCAGAGAATCAACATCACTTTATCCTTCAGACACTGGAGTTTAAAATTCACCCAGCTAAGATGCTTTATATCAAGGAAGAGAAAAATCTACCAAAGAAGAGCAGATCTGTGCAACCACAGGGCTATTGGCCCCTTTACAGGAAGCGATTACTGTGGACAGTCTGGATAACCTCAGCTGAAAAAGAAGTTGCATGGCAAAATCCTCCTTTAGTCAAATAGAAGTCCTCAAATAGGTACTATAGTGCTATTAGACTAATTTGCTAAGTTTATCCCCTCATGCACAGTTTATCACTCCACTTAGAGAACATACTCTACGCAATGCAAAAAAAAACAAGAAAGAAGGAAAGAAAAGGAGAAAGAGGGGGGAGAGGAGGAAGAGAAGAATTGGCACATCTTCACTAAGGTATCAGATTTATTCACCAAAGATGTCTTTCTGGCCCTAAGGAGTTCATTCGTAACTGATCTACAATATTCACAATATCCAACGACAGTGCAAATTATAATCAGCCCCCAATGACACTCACTCTCTAAATGATTTCCTGACATTTCAGAGCTTTAGAGAAGAAGTATATCTTTCCTTTGGGATTCACGTCAGTGTTTGGTCTAATTTCCTTGAACTCCAGATAGAAATAGTCCAAAGGAGGAAATAACAAAACAAAGCCATAACTATGACAAGGGGTTTAGGTTTTGCTAAGATGTTTCGTAAAAAGCAGAGACTTTTACAGTTATCTTGTTTTCATCTGGACAGAACAGGTGGGAGGAGTGCCCAGGCAGGTATCCTGCCAGGTGAGTTCAGAAGCCCCGGCAAGACTCTCTTATTTAGGTTTCCCCCACTATCTGAAAGTAGAAGGTTCCTATGACACCTTTCGTAAGCCAAAATGAAAGGAAGATGCGATTACCTTAGGATACATCTTGCTAATGGCTGCACAAAATAAACTGAGGTGAAGAACAGATGCTCACGGACACAGTTCAAAGCTGTGGCGGCTGATACTGAGATGCTGAATGTGGATACCCGGAAGGAGCCCGGTGCCATCACTCTTGCTACCTGGTGTGTGCACCGCCTCTGTAATGGCTTGATGCAAAACAAATACACACAACTTTTGCTTTTCGCCTTTTTTCATAAAAGCGGCAATCCTATCGATTTCTTTCAGTTAGCAAAAACAGGTACTTACGTAGATCTTTCAGAAAAGCAAAGTGTAAGGCAAACTTTTGAAAAGCAGGGGATACCTGTACTCTGAACTCACATTAAAACAACAACAACAACCAAAAAGAAAAAGAGAAAAAAACACATCCTCAATGGTGAAACTTCATAAACTACTAAGACTAGGGTGATGCTGGCTACCTCCAAGTAGTTACTAGAACAAATTCTGGAGTCAGATTCCCTTCCTTCCTCTCCTGACTCCATCACTTTTTAGCTATGGTGTAGCCATGGGCAAAGACTTAAATTTTATAAGCTTCAGTTTCCCCTTTGACTAAAATTTTGATGATAGTATGATCCCCATCTTTGGTATGTTCTGAGTACTACATGATATAATGCCTGTAAGTATTGACCATGACGCCTGGCACATAGAAAGTGCTCAGCGATCACTAACTACTGTCTTTATTACTAGTGATTACTCAGATTAACTCTTCTCCCCTGAGGGGGGGATTGGGAAATGGGAGATCACAGGGCTAATGTGGAGATCATAACATTGACAAAGTGCTCATAAATGCATCAGGATAAAGGGTGGTGAGGGGTAATGAAAAGCCATTTTACCCTCAAGGCAATTTTATTTTAACTTCTGAAGTTCAGTTTCCTTCGTCCCCAAAATGGGGATAGTATCAGGATCTCTCTTAGGTGATTCTTGTGGGGTTTACCTGAAATAAGATAATGCTTATAAAGCTGCTGGAACACACAGAATGAGGCACATAGTAAGTGCTCATTGAAGGTGAGTGGTTATCAGGTATTTTTATTGTTGAGAATGATGTTTTCTGCTTTTTACAGTAATACAGTTTTTTCTCTTTAAATATTGGCGATGAGAACAGCACTAGTTTATTTCCGATAGAAAAAAACATGCTCACTTCTCCATCTCTCACCTTAGAATTATCTAGGAAGAGTAAATAATGCTGTACTACCCAGATCCTGGATGAGTCTGTATCTCCAAACTGAGAAAAAGCTCTACATACAAGAGGAAATATAATTTGATGTTTGGGAACCAAGGAAGAAAGCAAGGAACTTGAGACAACCAAGGTTCACAAGTGAGTCAAGATTGCAAAGCACAGACAAGGGGAGAGGACCCAGGAGCAGGAAAGCAGAGGTTAACCATAGCAAAGGGAAGACCTGGGGAATATGAACAGAGTTTGGGGAGGCTTAGAGCTTCCCTAGAGCATGGATCTGGGGTCTCAGGCAACTCTAGACCCGAAGGGCTGGGTGGTCCCTGTTGATGTTGAGGTCACGTAAAGATACAAACTCAAACTTCCATGCCCTAATGTTTCTACAAGCCACTTTTAACTCACATGTTTGAGCATAGTTTCTATATGTTTCTGAAAACTGTGGCTATTTCCACTTCAACTGCAGTCAAACCCAGATTACGTTCAAAATTTTAAACGATAGTACAGAGAATACCGAATTTAGGGAGACCTTGACTACAATGCTTACTCTGCCACTAACCAGATGGAGGACATTGTCAACTGTTGTACATCCCTGGACCTCAAGCTCTTCATTAAAGATATTAGATAAATGATTAATACACTTATATTAAAAATGTATCTGTACTCCTAATTTCTTCACTGGAAAGGGTGACACGACAAAGTGAGAAGGAACATAATCTGAGAAGTAAAATGACACGATTTTTAAATATATATACATATATAAAATAAAACATTGGAATACTGACCCTTTAGCTTCAATTACGTAATATTCATAGCAATGTCTCAACTACCAGATGGAATCAGAAGTACAGCACTGAGATACAGCACTTAAGAAATGTCATTGTCAGATCCACGAAGATCTGCATATTTTTTTGATGGACTGCCAAGTGAGATTTCCAGTGATAGTTGCCACAGCCCAAATAGAATATGTATATCAGGGCTACCTGCACATCCTCACCTACCGTGTCCAACAAGCTAGAGGTCATTTGTCAGAGCCTCAAGGAACTTAGTGCTGCAGCGAGACAGGGATCGCTTGCAATGCTTAATAATTTAAGCCCTTGTCAGTTCATCCTTTTGGACATGCTACCATTTGGGAATAGTCATAAACTCCCCTTTAGTTCAGCTTCTTTTAACCTTGACATGAGCTCAGAGACAAGAATATAAGAATGTTCGATGCAAGCCAAAAAAAAAAAAAAAAGGTTGGCCTTATCACTAGACTGATGTGGACTGCCACATAACCTGTCTACACAGCATGAGCTACTAGGACAGGTGTGCATATGACTTAATGTAAGGTCATTATAGGCTCCCTGTGTGACCACATGGGTTATGGACAATAATTATGGACTATAGATACTGATGATTCTATAGAAGAATGCAAACTTCTACAACTCAAATAATTTAAATATTGATATTGGGTTTTGCTCTTTTAAAAAAAATCAGGAATAGGATAAACATGTTTAATACTGACTTGAATAATTAAACTACTATAGCGATACTTTCGGATATCTTAGTATTTTGCAATTTCACATTCAATTGCTTTTCTAAACCAGTCTGAGTGACACACCTGTGGGATGCAGGAATCACTTCTTTCTCTACGTAGGTTGGAGGCACCCTGCACACAGACATTACATACAAGTGTCTGTTCTACTTCAAAAACTGTCCGGGCTCTGAGCAAATAGAGATTAAGAAGGATCAAGTCTACGAGCATTTTCTAATTGTGATTATATAATTCAAAGAATATTGGGCAAGAGTAATAAATACACCTGAGCTACCTCTGAGAGACTACTGGTAAGACGTAATATAAAGCCGTTAGTTGTTGGGGCAAATTAATTGGGCATAGAGCTTCCTATTAAAAAAGAAAAGAAAAAAGTGCTAGTGAAATTACAAGAAGAAAGAAAGGCAAAGCACGTGACCCAATGAGGTTCAAACTGTGGCTACAAACAATATTTTAGGAAATAAATTGTCAATCAATGGGTAAAGCGCAAACTCAAAACTCCCTTTGTTTAATGTAAGATTTCCAAGGAGCTTTCAAGTGTAATACGACTTGAAAAAATGTGAAATAAAAAAACAGAACGTTTGGGCTTCCCTGGTGGCGCAGTGGTTGAGAGTCCGCCTGCCGATGCAGGGGACACGGGAGAGGCCACAACAGTGAGAGGCCCGCGTACCGCAAAACAAAACAAAACAAAACAGAACGTTTTTATGTTTCTGTAATTTCACTATATAACAAGGTGTCCTGATTAATGTATCAGGGAATCTTCTGGTCACATGACTTATGACGCTGCTACTTGACTTTATGAAGCATTCCTTTGATCATTTAAAGTGAGCTACTCAGCAAAATTTCAATATTAGGTTTTCAGGAATAAACCACAATTTCTTCTTAGGTTTTTATGTAATTAAATTTGTTGCTACATTACTGCCCAAATTGTGAATTCCATATTAAAATTTTCGGAGATGTGCAATTTATATGTGTGTCCAATAACACTATGAGAGTGTACTTCTCTCTGCCTATGCCTCTGGCTATGACTGTAGGGTCAATTTCAGTTTTAAGTTTGGAATACAGTTGAAAAGTAAGGTTATGAGAGGAGTTTGAAATCACAGCTTAGACTTGGCAAAAAGAGTCCTAACATTTTTTATACAAACAAATGAAATGCCAGAGCAGACTCTCAATGCCAGAGCTTTTGAAAGAAATCTGGTTTGGCTCAACTAGAGTTAGCTGTGTGTGCTGAGACAACCCGACCTAGAAACAAAATGCTCTCTACAAATAATCAGCGAGACTGAAAGGAAATGAGTATGATTTTTAGTGTTTGACTTCAGTTGAATACTAGACAATTATGAGAAAATAATAATTATTATCTGAGCATACATTGTGGAATAATGACCCTTCCTAGTATGAAGATGCCAAGTGATTTCAGATTTATTTAGTTGTTTAAACATAGACTCATAAGAGGCGAAAACTGGAAAAGATATTGGAAATAATAGCCAATTGTGGCAATGTTTTAGCAGAAACTCAGGCTTGTTTCCAGTAATATTCTAGTATATTCATATATATGTGTGAATCTTTAGAATGTAATACAAAATCTTTCTTAAAATTCATTTTTAAAATGAAAGTATAATTTACATTCCATAAGATTCATCCTCTTTAGTATAAAGTTCTACAAGTTTTGACAAATGCAAAAGTTGGGCAATCCCCAGCACATTCAATATATAGAACAGTCCCGACATTCCCCAAAACTCCTCTGGGCATCTTTGCGGTCAACGCAACCTCCAGGTCCTGAGAAACACTGGTCTGCTTTCTATTTCTATAGCTGTGCCACAGAGCCCACATTTTAATAGCAGAGAAAATGCACCTGTCTATTTTTTCAAGATGGTTGAAGGAAACAGGATTATAAAATTCTGCTTATACGTTATAAGGCGGTTTCCTAAACGTGAACAAGCGATACATAGGATGGCTCCATTTATTTGCTACTGGAATCAAAGCTCCTTGTCGCTCCTGTACTTCCACACCCGGGCTTGGCGACTGGGCATCTGAGTCTTCTTGGTAGATTAATTTGATATCCCCTCAAACTGACACTGTAAATATTTAAACACTTTTTAGAGAAGCCCAGAACCTGGCTGAGTGCAAAGGCAGAAAAGGAGGATTTTGAAAGATAGCATCCTTGTTTCTTGCCTAATCCACTTGGCTAAACAAACACACAATTAATCAACAACTCTTGGACATAAAGCTTTGTTATGAGCAGAACCAAGATCTTCTTACTGTCTCTCCCAGGCAGTTTAACCAAGAATCCTTTTTAATACATCTAGTAGTCTCTTTAGGAAGAATTCTGAAAAATACAATTTTCTTCTTTGATTTACACTTTCAGGGACGTTTCATTGCAGAGTGTCCCGAACTATTGCCAATCTGATCTTTTGTTCTTTCTCGACAATGTATTAGCTCTACACCTCACCTAAGGAGCTCAACTAGCCGTCGAGGTCCCCCTGACACTTTAGGACTCTCATCCTCTCCCCTAACTCCCATGGTACCCTGGGGAGTTGACCAGATGTATGGGAAACAAGTGCCTCCGCTGCTAGTTGCTAAGAAACAGAGGAGTGGGAAGAGTGCCCCTGTTTCTTAGAACCAGCATTGAAAATTGGATTAAGTTTTCATATTGAAACAGAGTTTAAATCATAGATTTTTCTACTCTAATGGTACAACACATTCAAATATTTTTTGTTTATTTGTTTCTTCTTTCATTCATCCACGTACCGAGTGCCTGCTATGTTTGAGGCATTGTGCTCATCACTGGAGACATACTTTGCCCTCAGACAGCCCAAATTAAGTGAGGTTAAATCAGCTTCTATAAGCTGGCCTAAGATCTGATCATGCTTTGTTAAATCATTTCTTAAGGAAAATACGTGACTCAAGTTCCAAACAGTAGATTTATAAATAAGCTTCGGTAATCCCAAAACCATTTATCAACTTGGAGTTGCCTGCATATTAGAAATGAACTAGTTCTCTACTCATCAATAACATGCCTTATTTCATTAAATTCAAGTACCACTGATTTAATTGGAGTGAGGGAGGAAAAAGCTGATTGCTATCCCTGTGTTTTGGATTTAAGAAATTCTCCTTTCCCTTACTGCAGATATGTTACATGAGATTTAACAAAAAGAAATACAATCCAACAATAAAACCCATCTTACTTGCTCTTCTTTCCTCACAACTTAGGAATGGAAGCTTGTCATCACATTACACGACTGGGTGCATTTTCATATTCAGAGTCTAATGACTGGCATGTGATAAATCTCTCGTTAAAATATTCATGAATAATCAGATTAAATGTCACATCTCTAAAGAAAGATCATCTGATAAGTGGTAACATCAGTTAATTTCTTTGTTTATAGAGCACTATTAAAGTAAAAGCAATCAGTATGAAAAACCTTTCTTTCGGTATGTGAATTACATATAAATTATGCGTTGCCTCCCACTTGGAACAGCAGAGAAAAATCAGAAAATACTATTTCCTCTGTTTTTAAGAAAAATGGATGGGAGGGACCTATTTTCAATAACGCTCTAATAATTTTTTTTCCACCAATACACTACTTCTGTATTGATTGTTATAACTTTTCTAACTAAGGATTAAAGGAACGCTGATTTCCAGAACGATTTGAGAATAAGACGCACTGAACAATCAAATGTTTTGGTTACAAAAGAACAGCAATACCATAATCTTGTAGTGAGCAGGTGACCTCACTGAAAGTCTTTGTGCTTAATTTGGCAATTACGTACCAACGTGAGCTACAGAACTGAAGTAAAAAGGGTAGAGTTAGGTGGTAGAAAGCTGGAGTTGGTGCCTTGAAGAAAGGCATCTTGCGCTCCTTCAAGGAGAACTAAAAGTGCCCCAACACTGGCCCACAGGAGCTCTCAACACTGGCCCAGTCACACTGCAGCCACCCTGCCAGAAGGCAAAGGGGGAAAAGGCTGTCGTTTCTTTTAGAGGGGACTCAAAAATGATACCTGCTTACCACCTCACAATGGTCAGAATGGCCATCATCAAAAAGTCTACAAATAATAAATGCAGGAGAGGGTGTGGAGAAAAAGGAACCCTCCTGTGCTGTTGGTGGGGATGTAAACTGGTGCAGCCACTATGGAGAACAGTATGGAGGTTCCTTAAAAAACTAAAATTAGAGTTGCCACATGATCCAGCAATCCCACTCCTTGGCATATATCTGGAAAGGACAAAAAAATCTAATTCAAAAAGATACATGTACCCCAATGTACAACAGCCAAGACATGGAAGCAACCTAAGTGTCCACTGATGGATGAATGGATAAAGAAGATGTGGTATATATACACAATGGAATATTACTCAGCCATAAAAAAGAATGAAATAATGCCATTTGTGGTAATATGGATGGACCTACAGTTTATCATACTAAAAGTGAAGTATGTCAGATAGAGAAAGACAAATATCATATGATATCACTTATATGTGGAATCTAAAAATAAAATGACACAAATGAACTTATATACTGAACAGAAATAGACTCACAGACAGAGAAAACAAACTTACGGTTACCAAAGAGGACAGGGGGAAGGGATAAATTAGGAGGTTGGGATTAATATACACAAACTACTATATATAAAATAGATAACCAACAAGGACCTACTATATAGCAGAGGGAACTATACGCAATGTCTTGTAATAATCTATAAGGGAAAAGATTCTTAAAAAGAATATATTCTTTTTCAGAACATATCTATATATATATATAGCTGAATCACTGTGCTGTACACCTGAAACTAACACAAAATGTAAACCAACTACACTTCAATTTAAAAAAATGACACCTACTAATGCTCTACATGTTAAATATGACTTTCTAATACAACACCCGCATATCTATTTTTAACCAAGGTTACTGAAACCAAAATATTCATGCTGTTCAGATAATAACAGCATTTATATACGTAATTTATTATGGAATTATATGACAACCTATAATGGAGCTTGTGATTAACTTCATATTAACATCAAAGTCATATGATATCTTACCCATTCACTGAACAAAGCTATCTCCTTAACATCATTTACTGTAGATTAATGTATGATTTGGCAGAAATGCTACAGAAGAACACTATCCCTTCTCAGATAGAGAAATTTTAGCAAATAGAAATGCATTAATCTTGTTATTTTTTACCCTCGTTCCATCCAATACGCAATGGCTCTAGGGCCAAAGGTATTTGCCCTCAAAATTTCTCACTTTAGTTAGAGTTGTGTATACATTTGGTAGACCTTGAGTTTAGAAATATATCTAGTCTGAAAAGTTCAACCTACAGGGTGTACACACACAAATATTCCCGGGATTGGATGTCTCCCACTGAGAAGAAAGTGTTCATATGGTAAAACTGGAGGCAAACAGTTTATTGAAAAGGAGACAATGGAAGAAAAGACAGTTCCCTTTTGTTTCAGAGTATCTTTTCCACGATGTTGCCGGGGGAGAGCTTTCATTTTCTTAATTCAATGACTTCTTCCAATATTTAAAAACATTTTTTTTTGCCCCTGGTATTTTCTTACGTGTATAGCCACTTAAGTGACCATATCATTTACAAATCAGCTAACCCAAGTTGCTAAGTCATGTAAATAATAAACCATCCACTATAAATCCAGAGTCTTGTGAAATTCTAATACGTCTTTCAATATCTATGTCATAGATTATAATCTTAAATTCTTCATGACTATGTGATTGTAATTTACATTCTTAATTACACTAAAAGATAATATATCCTATCTAAAAATAGGCCAACAGCTACTGACAGTCTTTGTAAATTTCAGATAAATAGGCAAAGATTTTTAAAGAATTTCTGAATTATAAATATTAGTCTACATTATTTAAGGTCTTATTTTTTTTATTTTTATCCAGAATTTATTGTTGATTTTCAAATAATTAACTCAAAAACAATCATTGGATATTCACAGTACATCGTATCTCAATAGTTTTTATATTAAAATCAGATTTCTCAGAACATGGGATGAAGGTTTCTTAAGTCTATATAGAACTTTAAATTCTCATTTTTCCCAAACTTGCTATGATTGGGTGTAAATATATTTGAGACGTTTTATATTTGGTTTTGAAAATTGCATTTGCTGTACTATGTTGCTCATATATTTTTAACATCATATTTTCTTAAATGTAAAATAAAAAAACTGTACTCACACAAAATGAAAATTGCAGTTTATTTTTTAAATTTCAAACATTAAAATCTCTGGAATAGTTTTGGGAATAGGTATGAGAATTTATGAAAGAAAAACATGACCTCTAAGAATCCACTTAGGTTTCCTGATTTAGTCATTCTTTTCTATTCAAATAATCAAACGTCCTCATTCTTCATTTGAAGAAAATGAAGCACACGGAGATGCAGTAACACGTCCATGGTCACCTCTGTGAAACCAAAGCCACGTCTGTCTTATTGGCAGAGCACTGCTTTTCCTAGAAGTGTCCTTGACACTGAATAAGCATATCATACCGATTGTTTGGATAGATAATAGTGTATTTATAAACAAATAATTTTAAAATGAGATTTTTAAAGTATTTTCTGAAATCTTCTGGGCAGACTTTAAACAATAGACTAATTGTAAAATATTGAAACTTCGTAGTTGGTGGAACAAGAGAGTATTCACTGACTCATTCACACTTGTAAATTAGTCAAGTGAATTACGTATGTGAATGAAAGACAGCTACCAGCCAGTATGCAGTTCACCATGAAATAATTTATGTACTGCCTGGATCTTAATAAACCACAGTCTCAAGACAATTCGATAGTGTGCCACATGACTAAATATAAAATTTGTTCCTTTTAGAATTGTCGCTTTAAAAAAGAGATTTGTAAACTAGAGATGGATAACAAGAATTTTGAGATGACTAGAAGCTTTCTCTTATAAAGAACAACTGAAAAAAAAATGGCATCATTTAACGTGGCTGGTAAATGCATCTTAAAGAAAGCATTCAGTATCCATCAAGTCCTCAAAAGGCTCCCAGGTAGGAGAGGGTGCAGACTTACCTTGGAGCAGAACTGAAAGCACTTAGCGGAAGAGCAAAGAGGTAGATTTCAGCTCAGTGCAAAGGCATTTCCAAAATAAGTGTCCACAATGGAAATGGGTCCCAAACAGCTATCATTCTGATGGAATCACTTTCTGATAATATTAATTAGCAGAAATTAATTAACCTTCTTCAAACTCTTCCAGTGTGATTGACTTGCATTGACCATTTCAAATTCTTGCTTTCTTTTCAATGCAGTCTAAATATTCATATTAGGGAACATAATATTCTATGCATTACATGGATGAAGTTATTTTATTAAATAAAATTTCTTAGCTATCCAATATCTAAATCTTCATAAAATATGAAGAAACTTAATACAATACAAAGTTTACTTCTCCCTAATGAATTCATTATCACAGCATTTCTTATGTTAACTACTGATGTCAGTTTTTGCATGAAATACTCTAAAAAATCAGGTTTTGATTTGCTTTGGCCACTACTACTTATGAGCAGTGTATAGTAAACCTTTGGTATTTTTCTAGTAACAAGTAGTTTTCCAAAAATTATTTTTATACTGCCTATTTTACAGTTCCAATAACTAGTAGGAACCTCCCAAAACATCTTTGATGATGATCAAAGGTCATCCAGGGTCAACAGAAATTTTAGATAATCAAGGGGGAAATATTCCCTTGCAGGAAATCATATGACATGATACATTCTTTGGTGTAAAATATTCCATTATTTAAAATATTTTAAATACTAGCATACACAAATAGTATCAAATGATAAGCCTAGGGGAACCGTTCAACTGCTCTATTATACATTTTAAAATACACATTTTAAAATATAACTATTTTTGATAAATGCATTTTAAGAAATCACATTTAAAGAAGACATACATGTTAACTTTCTATGAGTTTTAGCAGGAGTGGTACTAAGACTATTTGACAAATAGTACGGCAAAGACACTAAATCTAGCATGCCTGCCTTACCCCTAGATTTCTAGATTGTGTGAATTTCCCAGTTTGGACTAACCAGGAGAGATGGGGTAGTTCAAGGGAGGGGACTTGGGAAAGTAGCTATTGTCAACCAGAAGAAACTGCATGCAGCTTGTAGTGTGTGACATGCATCATATTACTTTTCAGTAAGTACATTTTTGAATCACGTGAGTATGAAGATAGCCGTCAGCCAGGAGCATGAATCATGACATTAAAGATATCAAAATCATTAAAACAAAATAAGGATTACTTTGGTAGACTGGAATTGTAGGTTATCTCATAGGTATGTAAAAGTTTGAGGCTCAATGTACATGCTTATTTCTCTATAGTATACTGTATAGAATTATAATTATATAGAATAGAGTAGGTTGTTATGAGTCTCCAGTTCCATTCATAAAAGAAAGCCCTCAAACACTGTGGCCAAAAGACCATTCTGGAGTTGCTTATTAGTGCCCTAGGTCTGATCACTTTGCTCTGGTCTATGCAGGATCACTGTTTTTGCTTCAGAGCTCTTATTACTAGTTCCCTTTCTACTCATGTTCTTGCTTCAAGTAAAGTGTCTAAACACTGACATTAATTTGATGGGAAAGTTTTTCTCCTTCCAGCGTGCTCCAAGGTTTGGATGAGACAATGGGTACTCTGGCTGTAGAGTTCTCTGACGCTATACTTTAGGCCTATAAGCAACTAATCTTCCCTTCAGGGACCAATACTGTCTGCATGCTGTGATCACGGGAATGATTGGAAGCCCATTTCAGTCTAAAGAATTACTTCTTCCTTAAAAGAAATAGAAAAAGACATCCCCTGTGTGCAAGCATGGGTGCCGCAGAACATCTACACAGCACTATCAAATATCTCTTTGGAAAACACTGGACACAAATATTATTGCATAATCAATCACACATATATATGTAACCAACTCTCACTCACAAACACATATAAATTAATTTATACTTAATGCAGTGCTTTCCAAAACCAAACAGAACAACAAAACTGAAGAATTAAAGCTGAAATTTAAAACCAATTAAGTTGCATAAAAGGAAATAGTAAACTTTTGCTCCTTCTGGTGCTTCCACAGAGCTGAAAACAGTCTTCTAAATTTTAAAATGCAATTATATTCTAGATTTCTAATTTAAAAAATTTTTATTATATTTTTCTTTTTCACCACGCCACATGACATGCAGGATCTCAGCTCCCCAACCAGGGACTGAACACGTGCCCCCAGCATTGGAAGCCTGGAGGCCTTCCTAACAACCAGACCGCCAGGGAAGTCCCTATATTCTAGATTTGTTAACCTTTTGGACGTAAAGAATGAAATTGGTGAGAAGACTATAACTGTAAGTGAAACCATGATCTGAGACATTAACGATGTCCAAAAATAACAGGTCAAAAAATACACACTATTAAGGGTCACTATATATAATGTTTAAGTTCCTTGACTTAAAATTCAAAATTTCCTCCCAATATTAGTGAAGTCAGTTCTCTTTGAAGTTTTTAAAGAATCAGACATGATAGGAGAATGATATGAAGAGGTAATCATTATAATCAGTATTTCTCTCAACTTTGGTTTTGAGTCTTTACTCATTCTTTTAATCCAGACCAATGAAGTATTTTTCCCTAGTTATGGTACAAAATTGCTTTCTTTAGCATAATAAATCATCTCTTGTTTGATCAACTCCTAAGTTAACACGAAGGGATATGCATTTTCATACATAATGCATAAAAATATCAAACTGTCAACTTAGGAAATGAATGAAAATGAGTGGGGAATTGCAAAAGAAGCATGGACTTGTGGAGTTAGAGATGACCTCAAAGAATGGGTCTGCAATCCACCAGAGGGCAGACAGCAGAAGAAAGAAAAACTAGAATCCTGCAGCCTGTGGAACAAAATCCACATTCACAGAAAGATAGACAAGACGAAAAGGCAGAGGGCTATGTACCAGCTGAAGGAACAAGATAAAACCCCAGAAAAACAAGTAAATGAAGTGGAGATAGGCAACCTTCCAGAAAAAGAATTCAGAATAATGATAGTGAAGATGATCCAGGGCCTCAGAAAAAGAATGGAGGCAAAGATCGAGAAGATGCAAGAAATATTTAACAAAGACCTAGAAGAATTAAAGAAAAAACAAACAGAGATAAACAGTACAATAAGTGAAATGAAAAATAAACTAGAAGGAATCAATAGCAGAATGACTGAGGCAGAAGAACGGATAAGTGGCATGAAAGACAGGATGGCGGAATTCACTGCTGCAGAACAGAATAAAGAAAAAAGAATGAAAAGAAATGAAGACAGTCTAAGAGACCTCTGGGACAACATTAAACGCAACAACATTCGCATTATAGGGGTCGCACAAGAAGAGAGAGAGAAAGGACCCGAGAAAATATTTGAAGAGATTATAGTTGAAAACTCCCCTAACATGGGAAAGGAAATACCCACCCAAGTCCAGGAAGTGCAGAGTCCCATACAGGATAAACCCAAGGAGAAACACGCCAAGACACATAGTAATCAAATTGGCAAAAATTACAGACAAAGAAAAATTATTGAAAGCAGCAAGGGAAAAACGACAAATAACATACAAGGGAACTCCCATAAGGTTAACAGCTGATTTCTCAGCAGAAACTCTACAAGCCAGAAGGGAGTGGCATGATATAATTAAAGTGATGAAAGGGAAGAACCTACAACCAAGATTACTCTACCCGGCAAGGATCTCATTCAGATTTGATGGAGAAATCAAAAGCTTTACAGACACGCAAAAGCTAAGAGAATTCAGCACCACAAAACCAGCTCTACAACAAATGCTAAAGGAACTTCTCTAAGTGGGAAACACAAGAGAAGAAAAGGATCTACAAAAACAAACCCAAAATAATTAAGAAAATAGTCATAGGAACATACATATTGTTAATTACCTTAAACATGGAAGGATTAAATGCTCCAACCAAAAGACGCAGGCTTGCTGAATGGATACAAAAACAAGAGCCATATATATGCTGTCTATAAGAGAGCCATTTCAGACACAGGGACACATACAGACTGAAAGTTAGGGGATGGAAAAAGATATTCCATGCAAATGGAAATCAAAAGAAAGCTGGAGTAGCAATACTCATATCAGATAAAATAGACTTTAAAATAAAGAATGTTACAAGAGACAAGGAAGGACACTACATAATGATCAAGAGATCAATCCAAGAAGAAGATATAACAATTATAAATATATATGCACCCAACATAGGAGCACCTCTGTACATAAGGCAACCGCTAACAGCTATAAAACAGAAAATCGACAGTAACCCAATAATAGTGGGGAACTTTAACACCTCACTTACACCAATGGACAGATCGTCCAAACAGAAAATTAATAAGGAAACACAAGCTTTAAATGACACAACAGACCAGATAGATTTAATTGATATTTATAGGACGTTGCATCCAAAAATAGCAGATTACACTTTCTTCTCAAGTGTGCAAGGAACATTCTCCAAGACAGATCACATCTTGGGTCACAAATCAAGCCTCGGTAAATTTAAAAACATATCAAGCAACTTTTCTGACCACAATGCTATGAGATTAGAAATCACTTACAGGGAAAAAAATGTAAAAAACACAAACACATGGAGGATAAACAATACATTACTAAATAACCAAGAGATCATTGAAGAAATCAAAGAGGAAATCAAAAAAAACTAGAGACAAATGATAATGAAAACACAACGATCCAAAACCTATGGGATGCAGGAAAAGCAGTTGTAAGAGGGAAGTTTATAGCTATACAAGCCTACCTCAAGAAACAGGAAAAATCTCAAATAAACAATTTAACCTTACACCTAAAGGAACTAGAGAAAGAAGAACAAACAAAACCCAAAGTTAGCAGAAGGAAAGAAATCATAAAGATCAGAGCAGAAATAAATGAAATAGAAACAAAGAAAACAATAGCAAAGATCAATAAAACTAAAAGCTGGTTCCTTGAAAAGATAAACAAAATTGATAAACCATTAGCCAGACTCAGCAAGAAAAAGAGGGAGAGGACTCAAATTAATAAAATTAGAAAAGAAAAAGGAGAAGTTACAATGGACACCGCAGAAATACAAAGCATCCTAAGAGCCTACTACAAGTAACTGTATGTCAATAAAATGGACAACCTAGAAGAAATGGACAAATGCTTAGAAAGGTATAACCTTCCAAGACTGAACCAGGAAGGAAGAGAAAATATGAACAGACCAATCACAAGTAATGAAATTGAAACTGTGATTAAAAATCTTCCAACAAACAAAAGTCCAGGACCAGAAGGCTTCACAGGTGAATTCTATCAAACATTTAGCGAAGAGCTAACACCCATCCTTCTCAAACTCTTCCAAAAACTTGCAGAGGAAGGAACACTCCCAAACTCATTCTATGAGGCCACCATCACCCTGATACCAAAACCAGACAAAGATACTACAAAAAAAGAAAATTACAGACCAATATCACTGATGAATATAGATACAAAAATCCTCATCAAAATACTAGCAAACAGAATCCAACAACACATTAAAAGGATCATACACCATGATCAAGTGGGATTTATCCCAGGGATGCAAGGATTCTTCAATATATGCAAATCAATCAATGTGATACACCATATTAACAAATTGAAGGAGAAAAACCATACGATCATGTCAATAGATGCAGAAAAAGCTTTTGACAAAATTCAACACCCATTTATGATTAAAAACTCTACAGAAAATGGGCACAGAGGGAAACTACCTCAACATAATAAAGGCCATATACAACAAACCCACAGCAAACGTCATCCTCAATGGTGAAAAACTGAAAGCATTTTCTCTAAGATCAGGAAAAAGATAAGGATGTCCACTCTCACCACTATTATTCAACAAACTTTTGGAAGTCTTAGCAATGGCAATCAGAGAAGAAAAAAATAAAAGTAATACAAACTGGAAAAGAAGAAGTAAAACTGTCACTGTTTGCAGATGACATGATACTATACACAGAAAATCCTAAAGATGCCACCAGAAAACTACTAGAGCTAATCAATAAATTTGGTAATGTTGCAGGATACAAAATTAATATGCAGAAATCTCTTGCATTCCTATACACTAATGATGAAAAATCTGATAGAGAAATTAAGGAAACATTCCCATTTACCACTGCAACAAAAGGAATAAAATACCTAGGAATAAACCTACCTATGGAGATAAAAGACCTGTATGCAGAAAACTATAAGACACTGATGTAAGAAATTAAAGCTCACACCAACAGATGGAGAGGTAGACCATTTATTGGATTGGAAGAATCAATATTGTGAAAATGACTACACTACCCAAAGCAATCGACAAATTCAATGCAATCCCTATCAAATTACCAATGGCATTTTTTACAGAACTAGAACAAAAAATCTTAAATTTTGTATGGAGACACAAAAGACCCCGAATAGCCAAAGCAGTGTTGAGGGAAAAAAGCGGAGCTGGAGGAATCAGGCTCCCTGACTTCAGACTATACTACAAAGCTACAGTAATCAAGACAATATGGTACTGGCACAAAAACAGAAATATAGATCAATGGAACAGGATAGAAAGCCCAGAGATAAACCCATGCACCTATGGTCAACTAATCTATAACAAATGAGGCAAGAACATATAATGGAGAAAAGACAGTCTCTTCATTAAGTGGTGCTGGGAAAACTGGAAAGCTACATGTAAAAGAATGAAATTAGAACACTCCCTAACACCATACACAAAAATAAACTCAAAATGGATTAGAGATCTAAATGTAAGCCCGGACACTATAAAACTCTTAGAGGAATACATAGGAAGAACACTCTTTGACATAAATCACAGCAAGATCTTTTTTGATACCCTCCTAGAGTAATGGGAATAAAAATAAGCAAATGGGACCTAATGAAACTTAAAAGTTTTGCACAGCAAAGGAAACGATAAACAAGATGAAAAGACACCCCTCAGAATGGAAGAAAATATTTGCAAACGAATCAACAGATAAAGGATTAATCTCCAAAATATATAAACAGCTCATGCAGCTCAATATTAAAAAAACAAACAACCCAATCCAAAAATGGTCAGAAGACCTAAACAGACATTTCTCCAAGAAGACATACAGATGCCCAACAGACACATGAAAAGCTGCTCAACACTGCTAATTATTAGAGAAATGCAAATCAAAACTACGTTGAGGTACCATCTCACCAGTCAGAATGGACATCATCAAAAGTCTGCAAATGATAAATGATGGAGAGGGTATGGAGAAAAAGGAACCCTCCTATACTGTTGGTGGGAATATAAATTGGTGTGGCCACTGTGGAGAACAGTATGAAGGTTCCTTAAAAAACTAAAAATAGAGTTACCATATGATCCTGCCATATATCCAGAGAAAACTGTAATTCAAAAAGATACATGTACCCCAATATTCATAGCAGCACTATTTACAATAGCCAAGACATGGAAGCAACCTAGGTGTCCATCAACAGATGAATGGATAAAGAAGATGTGGTATATATATATATATATACAATGGAATATCAGCCATAAAAAAGAATGAAATAATGTCATTTGCAGCAACATGGATGGACCTAGAGATTATCATACTAAGTGACGTAAGTCGGACAGAGAAAGACAAACATCATACGCTGTTGCTTATATGTGGAATCTAAAAAAATGATACAAATGAATTTATTTATAAAACAGATATAGACTCACAGACATAGAAAACAAACATGGTTACCAAAGGGGAAAAAGGGGAGGGATAAATTAGGAGTTTGGGGTTAACATACACACACTACGATATATAAAACAGAGAGCCAACAAGGACCAACTGTATAGGACAGAGAACTATACTCAAAATCTTGTACTAACCTGTAATGGAAAAGAATCTAAAAAAGAATATGTGTCTGTGTGTGTGTGTGTGTGTGTGTGTGTGTGTGTGTGTGTGTGTGTATGTCTGAATCACTTTGCTGTACACTTGAAACTAACACAACATTGAAAATCAACTATATTTCAATTTTTTTTTAAATTAGTAACTCTAAGCCAACATACTTGACAATAGAATTAGGCAGGATTGCAGCTTACATTTTTCATGTATGCTGGACTCCATTAAGTTTTTATTATTTGTTTTTATTATTTATACACACCCCTAAACTAATCCTTTCAGAAAAGAATAAGAGATATAGATATAATGAGTTGACTTGCAAACCAATGCTTTCTATTTTTTTTTAATTTGACACCATTAATTAAGATTTTGGATATCCTACAACAAAAGTATTTCCTTATAAACAGACTGCAGTATAATTTTGCTTTAATATGAAAGTGGGCATGTTTAGAAAATTGCCCACTGACATATTACTGCTAACATGTTTCTTGTTAATAGCTATCACCTTTCGATATGGCAGTTCATTTGTTTTGTGCTTTGTGTTTGTGTACATGTCTGCATGCTACTGCTTCAATTAAAGTGTCACAAATTTGAAGATCTGAAATTGGAATCTGAACAAAAATACAATGCATATCTTTCAGAGGAAATGAGAAATGATTCATCCATTTCCTATCTAGGGTTTGGAAGATAAATAACTTCTCATCACTTAATATGTAGCTCTTAAGGTACATAGTGTGAGTATGGCATTGTACCTAATAAGAAACAGTTCTTTTTCAGGTTGAAGTTCCCAGTAGCATTCCAGCTTTTGTGGGTACACTAAGAATAAATTATTCCTTTGTAGGAGAATTCATTACCAGTAGCTGATAGCTCATGGCTGAATTGCTTATGGGAATTACTGAAACCATGTTTTTCCGATATAAAAAACAAAAACAAAAACGATTTTTTAAAAACCAAATCTTTTGCTGGCATGTTAACAACTAAATCATTGTTTGGAATATTTACTTCCTCATATGTCTTTGCCAGTCTTCCCTTTCTATTGCATTTTGAAATTAAAAAAAAAAAATGTCTTTCGGGTTTCCCTGGTGGCACAGTGGTTGAGAGTCCACCTGCCAATGCAGGGGACGTGAGTTCGTGCCCCGGTCCGGGAAGATCCCACATGCCGCAGAGCAGCTTGGCCCCTGAGCCATGGCCGCTGAACCTGCGCGTCCAGAGCCTGTGCTCCGCAACGGGAGAGGCCACAACAGTGAGAGGCCCGCGTACAGCAAAAAATAATAATAATAATTTATTGACAACTTCTGTAACGAGTTTGGGAGAAGATATTCTCCCCCCCCCCAAAAAAAATGTCTTTCATTTGAAAGACAATGTTCCTTAATGTGCTAAGAACTCCTTTAAATATATAGAATGGGCAACTCTCAGAACAATGATAGGCTATTAATTTGAAAACAAACATTTGGATTCAAATAATAAGCCTACTGTATTTTACATTCTAAACATTCTATGATATCTTGATCATTGCTTTTCAAGTTTAATTTTTTGGGTAGAGAAGAATGCTATTCTAGGTCATTCTTTCTGGCCCTATAACTTGAAAATACTACTTATTTTCTTCCAGGTATTCTTTACACCACTCTTTGTTCTTTCTGAATCTCTACCCCAAAGAAATAGTTTCAGCTTTTTCCTAGTTTCATGTCCTTTATTTTCGCCTCTAGAGAGCTCTGTATCTGGCCTCCTCCACCATCTAATTAACAGTGAAGCACTGCTCCTTGAGACTCCTTTTTTCTCTTACCATATGTGGCAATCTTCTGAATAGTGAATTTCAATTTCATTAGTGTCTATAATATTCAAAGCAGACTCATAATTAATATAAATCCAAATATATTCTGATAAAGTTCTCATTGGAATATGTTTGGAAATCTATTAGAATGACTCAGGTCTTTGCATATCTATTTAATCTTGAACTTTGCTATTTGTTTCATGCAGGCAATTTGCCTTTTTTCCTCTTCTGGAGTTAATGAATTATAATATATATTTAACAAGGCAAACGCACATGTTGTCAGATAATGGTACAGAAATTTTCATTATTTTGCAGGATAAAAACAAGAAACTGTTGAACTTGCATTCCATGTCATGGGTGGTTAGACTCAATATTGTTAAATGTCAATGCTTCCCACATCAATCTATAGATTCGACACAATTCCAAAAAAAATTCCAGCAAGTTTTCCTGTTATACTGACAGATTATTTGTATAATTTATAGAAAAAGAAAAAGACATAGAAGGACCAACACAATTATGAAGAAAAGAACAAAGTTGGAGGACTCACACTACTAGATTTCGAGATATACTGTAGAACTATCCTAATCAAGACTGACATTGATGTATAGAGCAATGGAACAGAATAAGAAGCCCAGAAATAAACTGATATAAACACAATCAGTTGATCTTTGACAAAAGAAATTCAATGGAGAAAGGATAATCCTTCTCCTTTCTTAAACCGTGTAGAAAAAGTGGTGCTGGATATTCATATTGAAAAATAATAATAATAACATAGACACAGACTATACATCTTACCAAAAATTAACACAAAATGGATATAGACATAAATGTAAAATGAAAACCTATAAGCCATTTAGAAGAAAACTTAAGAGAAAATCAATGTGTCTTGGATTTGGAGTGGGTCTGTAGATACAACACCAAAAGCATGATCCATGAAAAAGAAATTGATAAGTTGGACTTTACTAAAATTTTAAAGGTTGGATTTTTAAAAGACACTGTTAAGAGAGTTAAAATCAAAGCACAGACTTAAAAAGCATTTGCAAGACATGTCTTGCAATTGTATCCAAAATAAACAAAGAACTCTTAAAACTCAGGAATAAGAAAGCAACCCAATGAATAAATGGGCAGAGTATCTGTACAGACACTTTTTCAAAGAGAATATACAGATGACAAATAAGACAACATTTATGGAAAAATGTTCAACCTCATTTGTTATTAAGTTCATGCACATTAAAACAACTGTAAGATGCCAAACAACTGAGAATACTAATTCCTAGTGAGAACGTAGAGCAACAAGAACTTTCATTCATTGCTGGTGGAAATGCAAAATGGCACATATACTTTGCAAGACAGTATGGGCGGATTCTTAGAAAGCTAAACATAGTCTTACTATATAACCCAGCAATCAAATTCCTATTTACCCAACTGAACTGAAAACTTATGTGCACACACACACATAAACACACACACAAACACACATATACATACACCCACATGCTCATGGATGTTTATAGCAGCTTTATTTATAATTGGCAAAAACTGGAAGTAACAAAGATGTCCTTTAACAGGTGAATGAATAAACAAACTGTGATGCAACTGTACAACAGATAAAAAAAGAATAAATTAACAAGCCATTCAAAGACATGTGTGAATCTTAAATGCATATTTCTAAGTAAAAGAAGCCAGTCTTCGAAGGCTATATGGTTTATGCTTCCATTTATATGACATTCTAGAAAAAACAAAACTAAAGAGATCAGTGGTTGACAGGGATTTGAGAAAAAGTGGAATACATAAAGCACAGGACACTTTCTTAGGGTAGTGAAACTGCTCTGTATGATATCATAGTAGTGAATATATGACACTATACATTTGTCAAAACCCATAGAACTTGACAAAAGAAAGAGTGAACCATAATATGCAAACTAAAAATATTTAGTAAGTCAGGGGATCACAGGATGGAATACAGAAGGTGACAAGATAACCTAACTAATGACAGTGTGTGAAACAGCCTCATTGATGTGGGAGTAGGGGGAAAAGCTTCTGACCTAGGTAACTTTGGAAATGCGTAGAGTTTGTAAAATGAAAGCTAGAAGTAACTGCCCGTAAGTGCTGTACTCTAGTTGATAAAGTTACTCCCCATGCAAATATGAGTTAACAATTCTGAAAGTATTTTACACGTGGACTGGAACTGAGCAATTAATTAAATGGATGGAGGGTTGTGGGATCCACATTTCTCACTTTTAGAGTGAGAATTTACAGATAAGCAACAGGGTGGTAGGCTAGAATGACTGAAGTGGTAATGGGTTATCGATATCAGTATTAACCCACTGCAGTTTAATACAGATAGATAGATATAGATACAGATAGATATAGAGATACTTATAGATATGCATATACACGAGGGTTAGTATACACACATATACTCTCTTGCTCTGTCAGCTGAGAGGGTCTAGAAGCAATGACACACCAGTATCAACTAGTATAACTAGCACCCAGATCTTGATTTTCTAGTGCCATCCTCCAATAAAAAGAACCAGGATTTCTTAGAGAAATGACTGACTCTAAGATTGGGGCATAAGACATATAAAATGAGCCTGATGCTTCTTGTATACTTTCTTGTCCACCAGAATGTATGCACGTGCTTTAAAACTTCATTGGGCTTCCCTGGTGGCGCAGTGGTTGAGAGTCCGCCTGCCGATGCAGGGGACACGGGTTCGTGCCCCGGTCCGGGAGGATCCCATGTGCCGCGGAGAGGCTGAGCCCGTGAGCCATGGCCGCTGAGCCTGCACGTCCGGAGCCTGTGCTCCGCAACGGGAGAGGCCACAGCAGTGAGAGGCCCGCGTACCGCAAAAAAGAACCCCAAAAAAACAAAACTTCAGTGATGAGGGTATGTCAAAGGGACACAGGACAACTGAAAGTGCCCTCCAGTGGCCAAAGCTGGAACAATTTTAGCAACAAATATATAAAGCAGAATTAGATTATAACCAAAGTATAAAATCAATATTCATGTGTCCAAACAGATATAAATCAAGGATTACATAAATAGGGAGAATAGATACATTCCCCATGAAGAATAATTCCAAGTAATTTATGTTGATAATGTGCCTTCAAAGAAGTAGGACATAAATCCCCAATCCTTAAATGTGGGCTGTACACAGTGACTTCCTTCCACAAAGGGTTTACTTTACAGTAGAGAAACCAAACAACCTGACCTAAGCTAGGTAATCAAGATTAACCTTGACCGTAATGAAGCATCTTGATAGTACATACCCTAGATATCATGTGATGAGAAGAGCACTTTACTTGTACGATCTTCCTCTCCAAAATCAATAATACCAGTCTAATCATGAGAACATCAGACCATCTGATGGACATTCTACAAATTTCCTAACCAGAACTCCTCAAAACTGTCAAGGTCATCAAAAGCAAGTTAACTCTGAGAAACCGTCACAGACAAGAGAATCTCAAGGAGACATAATGACTAAATGTGATTGGTAAACTGGATGGGATCCTGTAACAGAGAATGAATTAGGTAATACCTAAGGAGACTGGAATAAAGATTGAACTTAATAATATATGAATATTGGTTTTTTAATTGTGGCAAGTGTTAACACACTGAGGTAAGATGTTTAGAGGAAACTGGCCATTGGTTATATGGGAACTGGGGACTCTACTTTCTTCACAACTTTTCTGTAAATCTAAATCTACTATAAATTAAAGAGTTTAATTTTAAAAAGGGGGGTTACAAAACTTTATACTGACACATAACAAAGGGGGGTTCTTTATCATTGTGCCTTCTTAAATTTCACTCTAGCTTGGCATTTGCCACTGGTAGGAAACTGAGTCAAGGTCAGGATCAATATTGGGTATCTGTTCCAGTACCCTGTGACTAAGTCAGGAAATCTCTAAAGTATGCAGAGTATGAGATGACAAAGCTAATGGGGATGATAAAATATCACAGATCTTAAACAATTCCAGAATAATGTAAAAGGTCACTTTATTTCCTCCCCTCTCACCACTTGATTTTTTTTTTTTTTTTTTTTTTGCTGTATGTGGGCCTCTCACTGTTGTGGCCTCCCCCGTTGTGGAGCACAGGCTCCGGACGCGCAGGCTCAGCGGCCATGGCTCACGGGCCCAGCTGCTCCGCGCATGTGGGATCTTCCCGGACCGGGGCACGAACCCATGTCCCCTGCATCGGCAAGCGACTCTCAACCACTGCGCCACCAGGGAAGCCCTCACCACTTGATATTTAAAAGTACTTGGTTTTCAAATTTTTTAAAAAGTAGTCAATTAAATCCCAGGCATGAAATGAGCTCCTAAAGACGAGAAAGAACCTGGAGAGAGGTGAGTATACATAGAAGTGATGTTAATAACAATATACAGTGCTGTCCTTTTCAAAATGCTCTCTCATATGGAATCTGATTCAATCATCACAAAATTCTTCTCTGCTAGGGTAAGTATAATATTTCCAGTGTATTTCAAGATAAATGTGGCATAATACACGTGGAATATATGGGACTCAACTTTAAGGAGTTAGAAAAGGCTATAAGAGTTAGCATAGGATATTTACAAACATCACCCAGCCTCTGCATTTCAGGACTGGAGTCGTGGGGTAGAATTCTCGACCCGTAGTCCCCTTGGTAATACTGATTTACCTCCTTCAGTCTCTATTTCTCACAAGAAAAACAGAAATGCTAAAGAAATGCCTTGCAATTTCAAGGCTTTGATTAACATTTATGGGAAGAAAGGTGAAGGAGTTAGCTAGTAATTATCAATGCACCGCACTGCTCTACATCTCTGGCAAGGACCTTTTTGAATCAAGTACCACACAGCACTGTCAACCATGAGCCCCCACAGTCACAATGAGGCTGTAGGTATGACAAGATCCAACAGGTGTCATTAACACGCTATGTCGGATGCAGGAAAAATGCAGTCATGTATAGTCAAATCATAGTCACAAATCCTTATCAACTTATATTACACTAACTTAATTTCGCTATTTTCACAGATGATATATGATCAGATTCCATACTATGAATGAATGAACAGACTTCCTTTATAGGAATAATGAAGGTCAACTAGGCTATAGAGATTGGCCACATGCATATAGGGAGTTAACATTAACAAAACTATAACTGCATCCTCTTAACTCTTGTTAAGTAAAATAAGTTTTCCCCTACTTCTTGAAGTGCTGCACAAAATGTATAGAGATAATAAAGAGAGAATATTTTTCTTCATACAATATTTTGAATTTGGGTTTAATCCATCATTAGGATTTGGTATACCTTATATTTAACAAATGGTGTTGAAGATAGTAAGAAATTAGACAAAGATAATTTAAATATTACACAATAATCTCTGACTATTTAATGTTAAAATTAGTTACATTTCAATAACTTTCATGATGCTTTCTTTACACTTTTATGAGTTTTAAAAAGGACTTTTATAATATAATTATTTTTTTTAATTTTAGGAACTTCATTTGTATTTTTCTGTTTATATCATGTTTGACACAGTTATCCTTACTTTCACTTGGCTTCAATTATTTTGTATAAACATATATACATTTTTTTCAACAAGATGAGTTGAGATTCAAGTCAAGCGTTTAACAAAAATAAGAAAAACTAGCATTCTGCTCTTATCAGGTAAAACAAGTATGCCTATGTTTACATGCTCAGAGTTGCTTTGTTGCCTCAGGATTGAATTATAGATATGGGTTAATTATGCTTTGGATTTTGGAAAATATATTTATTCATACTCATGGGAACATCCTTCCTAAAAATTATGGTCATGTTCTTTTCTTAGACATCATCTTTGTGTGGTACAGATAGGTTTTAAATAATTTGAACGCATTATCCTAAAATAATACATATCGTGATCTCTGGTTAATTTAGCTAACCTTTGGAAAGAAAATCCTAAAATGTAAAAATCACAAGCTTTATCTTAATGGATGACTATTTTGAGGGAAATAACATGATTTGTAAATCAAAAATAACTGTGTAAAAATTACAAGGGTTAAAGATATTGAACCTCCATACTATATTACTCTCTTTCAAGCTTTTCTCAACACGTGCCTATGAAACAGGTGATTTTTCTTCTGAACTATAGCCCATAAAATAATTGAACCTAAAAAAGAATAATAATAATAATTGAACCTTCTTTCAATGAGGCAGCATATCTGCTGCATGCTGAGCAGTGAATCTGAAGGTTCAAGGAGTGATGAACATCCAATTCAACAAACTACTTTCTCAAGAGCTTTTTTTTTAACTTGTTTCCTATATTTTTATTTCTTTTTCTTAACCTGGCAGAAAAGAGAGCAAGAAATAAAAGCAAACCAAATAACAACCCCACAACAAAAATCAAATAAATATTATTAAGACATACTGATAGTATGAATTAAGGTAATAGTCAACTCAGAAAAACATTGCCTTATTTCTTTAAGAAACTCATTTTCTTTTAGTCATTTTTATATGTGGTGCATTTATTAACCTCTTTACATTATGAAGGAACTCAGATTTTATTTTTTATACTTGACTTTCATGAGCCTCCTAAAAGAAAAAGACTTTTTGTTTTACTTTAGCCACTACTACTAGGATTTTTTAAATGCCCTGTTTCTTGCTGTATTTCTGTCCAACTATACATCACAGTTTTAGTTTGTCCTAACATTGGACAACAGATCAATTTTTAATTGTCCAAGAACCTAAACTACCCTTTTATATGTGAAAAACTTCATGGCTGATAAACCAGTATTTCAAGTTTATATGTAACTTTTATATTTATTTAAGGGACAAGTTTGTTTCATAAAAACGGCTATACAAAATCTCTACAGAGAGGTAATGACTCAAAGAATAATGAAGCAAAGAATATCAGACAAAAGTAAGATCTTCAAGCCATTACAATCCAGCAATCCTTAAAATGTTCTGAATGACAGCATCCTTTGAGAATCTGACTAATAACTGTGTTCTTTGTTTCAGAAAAAAATGTGCAGGTCCACCAATTTTTGCATTGTTTCAATACATCTGAAGCACAACTTGAAAGTCTATTCGTGGACTCCAGGGTGTAGAATGTTGGGGTATCATTCAACCTCCCTATTTTATAGACAAAGGAACATAGTTCATCAAAGTTAAATGACTTTCTAAGGCTAGACAGCTAGTTCCAGCTAAATGTGGAACAAGAAGAGGTTTCCTGGACCCAGCCCTTTTTCTGTTACACCCAATATTTTAATGATAGTCAACTAGAAAGAAGTATTCACAATAACTAAGCCCATTACCCAATTTTAGGTTTTAGTCCATAGAGTAAACTACACCTTATTTCATCATTGCCTGTTTCAGTACGAGTGATAACTCTGTAGAGACCCTCATTTCTCAGTGAGGTGGAATAGTCCCTGATATAGAGCAGGTACTCTGTAATGTCTCTTGAATTTCAAATAAGCCGAGCTTCTTTGGACATTGGAAAAGGACTGTTGGAAAACTGGCATAAGTATACTATAAGAGATGCTAAACTCCCTGAAAAAACTAGACGTTTCAAGATTAAATCATATTACAAAGTATTAAGTAGGTCTGAAGATGTTAGCTGATTGTCAAGAAATGCCTCCCTCCATCAGCTTAATTTTTCTTCTTTGATATGTACATTCACCGAATTGGTGGGGACTACAGAATAACATAATCCAAACTCATGTCACACACTCTCTGAGAAATACCATACACTCTGAACAACTTCAGCAATGCAGGGGTTAAGTCATGGACAGGTGGCTTTACCCTGGTACGTGATCTTGATTAGCAAGTCCATCCTTATACTGAACAACCATCATCTTCACTGGAAGCTTCACTTATTTGTTGAAATTCTTCCACCCAGACCAATACACATAAAAATAATTCCCTTTCCGGATTCCCTGGTGGCGCAATGGTTGGGAGTCCGCCTGCCGATGCAGGAGACACGGGTTCGTGCCCCGGTCTGGGAAGATCCCACATGCCGCGGAGCGGGGCTGGGCCCGTGAGCCACGGCCGCTGAGCCTGCGCGTCCGCAACGGGAGAGGCCACAACAGTGAGAGGCCCGCGTACCGCAAAAACAAACAAAATAATTCCCTTTCTTCTCCCTCTCTCTCTCTCATATTTGAAATCACTCTGTTGTTCATTGTCCACATTTTCGCCACACCATTTCAAAATAACCTTACTTTCTGCCTTCCTCGCAACTTTATTTTCTCAATTATGTTTCCTAGGTTTGATTCCCTCTTTCTTTTCACCTCCCTTTTTATTTTCTCTTCCTGTTTCTCTCCTAACCTCTCTCACTCCTATAAACCCTTTGCCCTCTCCCTTACGGATTATCCTTCCTTCTTTTGCTACATTTGGTGGGTGGCGGAGGGTGTGGGTGAGGCAGGTGGTCCTTAATGAAATTTTAAAAGATCACCAATCCTGATTCTGATGTTAAAATTCCAACTTCCAGAGCTACGACTGTAAAGTAAGTTGAATTCCTTCGTAAGAAGATCTTGAACAAATATGTGAATGCCGATATTTTTGATGGGGAAGTGATCCCGAGAAGCACCAGTATGAGAGGGGGAATGAGGCACAGGATAGAAGAAGTCAGTAAAGCATGTTCTCTGTGGGCACCTGGAGAACTTTGCAGCCCGATCCCACTGGACGACTCTGGGAGATGGCGCAGACTATGGCTCTTTACCCCAACCAAGGAACAAAGGAACTAGGATATTAATCCACCAATGCTGTCAGTCATCGATCAGGACTGCTCCCTGGTGATACTAACCCCTGCACTTCTGTGCACCCTTCTGTTGAGCCGGATGCCTTGGGCAGAAAAGCCTTCAGAAAGAGTCCCAGGTGTTTCCAGTTGGAACGTCCGAGAATGGTGTGCGCTGATGAGATAGGAGGGCGGCACCAACAACACCTGCAAAAATTACTTCCTGGCTATATTTTTGTATACTTGTTTAATATTTAAATGGGACTTTCATTCTGATACAAAGTAGACTTCAATATCTGGTTTCTATTATATATTTACTGTTTCATTGGGGCAATCCCTTAGCCCCTCCGTCTGGCTCTAATATGTACACTGGTGAATCTAGTGATTCATAAGGAGGTACAATGTGCCACGTGCCTATTTTGGAGCATAAGTGGCAAAACCCAGAAGTGAACTTTCTAGCTTTATCCTGGCCTGGAAGCAGTGTGCAAAGAATTGAGCTTTGCAGTTGTATGGACCTAGTTTTTCAGTTGATTTCCTGTTAATAATTGTGGAGTCCTGTGCAATTTAATTTCTTTTTTTAAAACTTATTTTATTTATTTATTTTTTCACATCTTTATTGGAGTATAATTCCTTTACAATGGTGTGTTAGTTTCTGCTGTATAACAAAGTGGATCAGCTATACATATACATACATCCCCATATCTCCTCCCTCTTGTGTCTCCCTCCCTCCCACCTTCCCTATCCCACCCCTCTAGGTGGTCACAAAGCACCAAGCTGATCTCCCTGTGCTATGCGGCTGCTTCCCACGAGCTATCTATTTTACGTTTGGTAGTGTATATATGTCCATGCCTCTCTCTCGCTTTGTCACAGCTTCCCCTTCCCCCTCCCCAAGATAATGTGTCTGCAAAGGTCTGACACTTCTCATTGAGCTCTTTGAGGAAATAAATAGAGAGGAAAATATATTGAAGCCAATTATCCTGCCTACAAGTGTCTTGATAAATTGTCATATTGATTCTCCTTGGTAGTGAGTGGAAAGGCAAAAAAAAAACATGGATAACTACTAAATAGATGCAGGAGCAAAAGAGCTTGTAGCAAAAAAAGAAAGACACCCAGGTATGTAAGTAGAAGAAAAACTGTCCCCAGATATAAGTGATGGGTGCTCATCTCGTTTAACTTTAAGCAACATTGAACAATATCATTTAGCATTTTTGGAAATGAACTAAAGAAGGGACATTACAAAATAAACAATCTATGAGTTTTATGAGACAATAAGTTCTTCATTCAGATTAAGGAAAGGCCAAATTAATGAATAAATACTCAAATATTTTTCTCTGTGTATGTGGTGGTGGGGATGGTTGGGATGGGAATGATATGTGATTTTTTAAAACAGGTGACACAAGCAGTTCCCATCATAACAATCAGTCTCGTGTTGAAAATAACAATGGTTTTTAGAAAATAAAAATACCTTTTTTTTTTTTTTTTTCAGTATGTGGGCCTCTCACTGTTGTGGCCTCTCCTGTTGCGGAGCACAGGCTCTGGACGCGCAGGCTCAGCGGCCATGGCTCACGGGCCCAGCCGCTCTGCGGCATGTGGGATCTTCCCGGACCGGGTCACGAACCCGTGTCCCCTACATCGGCAGGCGGACTCTCAACTACTGCGCCACCAGGGAAGCCCAAAAATATCGTTTGAAATATATATTTCTTAAAAACTTCTTATTACTCTCTGTTTCTTGGAGTTCTGACTCTTTTGCTTATTGCCTTAAAAAATAAACAATCTCTGGCAAAAAGAATGGGATCCAAGATAAACTGTAGCCAGATTTCCTGAGAATATTTCTTTTTTGTTCTTTTATACTCTAAAACCATTGGTAGTATCTTTTTAAAAAAAATTTTTTAATACAAAGGTAAGTTGAGCATTTCCCTTTTCTTTTTTTTTTAGGTTTCTTGAAATGTTATTTATCTAAAGGAAGAGAATATCTGAAATCATCTCCCTTTCATTTCTTATTGGCTTTCTGACCTGAAAACTAATTTTGCTGTTAACACGGTATGCAATGAGAAAGTGCATGTTTGCATACGAGAGCGAGACTGTCATTTTATAACATGAAGAACATAAATCACATATTTAATAATAGTAATAGCTATTTTTATTAAATGATGATCCTATCTACTACGGACTGTTCTAGACTCTTTTTTAAAAAATTCAAAATCTAATTTAATCTTCACAACACTATGAGTCTATTATTGTCCATTTAAAGATATATCAACTATATATTGTCAATTTAAAGATACATCAGCTCAATATTAGAGACATTAGGTACCACAGTCTAGAACACATTGCAAACAAGAAATTTCAAAATAAGACTCCTAGAAACTAACATACGAAGGCTGGATACTCAAGAGATGCATCTATAAACTTGCTTATTTAGGAGGTGGCCCAATTCTGATATTTGTGTTTGAAGCATCTCCTCTGCAGAGCTCATCTCCTCTGCAGAGCTCATCTCCTCTGCAGAGCTCTGCAGAGCTCAAGATCCTCTGCAGCTTGGGGCTGCTCTCTGACACAGCAGTTAAAACCTCTTATTTTTATTCAAGAATGTGTTAAATATATACATGTTCCATTGACTCACCTATGAATAAGAATAATCTTTTCTGTACTTTATGTACATATGAGCAGGGAACAGGGAAGTTTAAACAAATCCTCCTCAGATTGAAAGGTCTGAAAGGTAATTTTGCAAACAAAACACAAAACCTTTCTGTTTGGCCTGAGGACAATGCAGGTGCCCTGATGTTCCAGGCTAGGCCAGCTGCTTGAGCATAGGGTGTACTGAAGGCACAATGCATATGAGAAGCATTACTTCTATGCAAAACTCTCCTAGACTTTTACCAAAAGGTACAATTTATGTATTTCCTTTGCAGTTTTAACAATGGTTCTTCTCACTGAAGGGAGATACAGAAAACAAAAGAGAACATTCTACTTTTAAAGAGTCTATCTTAAATATATAAAGAAATGTCCATTATAGAAAGACTGTAAAATTGTAGCACCATAAGATTCCTATTTCAGTAACCATGAATCTGCTTTTTTTCGCCTCAAGTATTTCTGCTGTTAGGTCTCAATTATTTTTACCTATGAATGGGCAGCAAATTTTAAGAAATACTAGGTAGTTTTCTCCCTTCACCACATTTCTACAGACAGAATAAAATAAAATATTTTCCAATTAATACTCTAGTGGTTTACTAACTTTTAAAGCAAAACACATAAATGGCTTTGCTTATAGATTCACAAGTATCATCTGAATGCTCCTTAAAATCATTAAAAAATTTATGGGCAATGTGGCTACCATTTTTTATGCTTTTTTAGCTTGTTTTAAATTCCTGACTCAAATCCCACAGGTCGGGACTTTCTTATTTTCATTAATATACTTTCTTCTTAAACATATAGGAGACTGACTAATGTGTAAACAGCACTGGGGCACCCGAGGCTCAAGACAAGAATATAATTACTCTGGGGATAGAACATTTTCAGAACACACTTTAATTCAAAATAGGTTTACGTGCTAATGTGCTCACAAATGACTAGCACCATTTCTGAATCTAGAAGAACTACTTGACTTAATACGTTCAGAGACCAGGCTATCTGTTGAAAACAACTAACCATGTACTGAAAACAACTGAAACCTTTTAGGGTCTAGAGTTGTACAAGTATAAATCAAGATTATTTTGGAAGGAGATACTAATTAAGAGGAAGGTAATCAGGTCTCAAGAATGGGATTTAAAATATTGATGCATTGTGAGATAATAACAGGAAATCACAATCAGGTTAACTACTTTTACTAATACTAAATTTCCTGGGATTGTTTGTCTTTTTTTCTGAAACTGACAATATCTACCTAGAATATGTTATAATCGAATCTTTTGATTCATGCTACACTTTTAGCATTACCTCACCTCACTCCAAACTTGTACACATGAATACACACAAGGAAGCAGACAAAGGCAGTTTTTGTATTTAGGTACCCACAAAGTTACCATACCTCTTACACTTACATTTTTTTTCTGCCCTGTCAAGTCTTCCAAAACTACATGGGTGCTGCCCATGTTCCAGGCCTTTCCAATCTCTTAATTTTTTTACTTTAAAAAAATCTCCGAAGAAGAAATAATTTTAATTACCTGTGCAAAAACCTGGATGCAATCTAACCATTTTAGGAGAAAGTTTTAAAGTATAAATATTACTGGTTGTTGCGACAGTAAAAATTTAAAATCCAAAATCATAAATAGAAAAAATAATGGAAGACTTACTTTTAAGAAAAAGAAGAGGTAGGAATGGAACACATTTAAATGAAATGGAAGAAAGCAATAATTTACACTGAAGGCCTTTAAAAGACCTGATTGGTTAGTGGGAATCCTTGGGGGACAAATGAAAGTAAGTGGTGAAAATTTTCATAGCACAAAAAGACAATTTGTTATACTTACATCAATCATTTTGAATAGCATATTCTGTGAGAGAGGGATAAGAGGATAAATACATCACCTCACGACTCTATGCAGTTATGTACCCAACAACGTGCTTTATTTTATACAAAAGAGTGTGCTTCACTGAAGCTGTAATCTGTATTGCCATTATTATCTCAATGAAAAATTTTATTTTCTCTTGACCAGCTTCCTCGCACATATTTTCCTAGAGAAGCGAAATAAACTCGCTCATTCACAGTTAACTCAAAGGCATCTGTATCACTAAGTGCGTTCGTTCCACAAATAGTGAATTAACATTATATACTGTACGTGATCTATTTTCTACAAAGAAACATATAAGCATGTGCTTTGGCCTTAAAGAGTTTTAAGTCTGGCAAAGGGAACAATATATTTGCCTCAATACCTCCAACAAACTGTATGGGGCATTTAAGTGGTACTGACAGTGTGGGGCAGGAAGGAGCAAATAGTGCTGAAATGACTGAGAAATACTGGATGATGCAGATGATTTTTTTTTTAGTTTAACAGTAAAAGATGGAGAACGTGAAGCGTAACTCAAAATATTAATAACGCTTAAATCTGGATGATATCTCAAGGGATTTCTATGTTCTTTAAATGTTTTTGCATTTTCTATTTTCTTTAAATGAACGTGTCACTGTTATAAAATGAAGAAAATAAGAAATATTATTAAAGCAAATAATGGAACTGAAGGCAAAGTATATATATAAAGGACAAAAGAACAGAATCTGTTAACTGGTAAGATTTTGGATGTATAAAAAGCAAAGTATTATGTTTGGTAAGAAACTCGTGACAAAATACCAATGCAATAGGTGATTGGAGAAGACGGGATTCATCTGCTTTTAGACTTGCTGAATTTGGGTAATGCCTGCTAAGGGCCCATCTACGCAGGTGAAAGTAACACTAAGAAAAGGAGCTCGGGTGGTGCTGGGAGTTCAAGGACAGAGGCAATCATCGGATTCATGGGACACAATTAATATTTGATTGAGATAAATCCAGAATCATATTGAAGACTGAACCTTGGGAAATACTTCTGCAATTAAAATCTTACCTAATGTATATTTGAGATTAGCTCAAAACATGAAAGATTATCGATGTTTCTATACTATTTTTTTTTCCCTGTAGGGCTTTCTGACCAACTAATACTAACAGTAATCTTAGAAACATTTTGAATTAGTAGGAAAAAATATACCTTCATCTCCTTTCTTAAAGGAAGAACGTGAATAGTACTATGCATTTAACTGTGAATTCTTCATAAGAGTATAAGAAGGCTGACCTTAGCCTTGGTACAAACTTGCTTTGCTGTATAGCTCATGGTGCCCAAAAGAGCAGATAGGGTTGTTAGCACGATCGCATTTAATTTCTGCCCTGCCTAACTGGACGAACTCCATGGAGATGATGACAGCTCCTTGACATCACGGGCACTCGCCGACTACTTATTCACTCATTGAGAGTAAATGAGTGTCAGCTGCCAGAAAATGGAAGGAACGAGGTCTAAGACAGACAAGACACTGCCTTAAAATGATGATGATTTCAAGTACTCAATCTCAGGCACCTACTGGTTTTGTTTTGCAATTCCTAAAGCAAAGTAAGATTCTATTTCTGCTTCTTGAATTAAACATCTGAGGTCAAAGCAGACTAGGTTCCAGATAATCACGCGATAGGGATAAAACATGAAAGTAAATGTTTTATCTATCTATCTATACATCCATATATCTATCTATCCATCTGTCTATCTGATCTCATTGTATCTAGAGACATATATCTAGATATAAGTATCTAGGCTTAATTGACTGAATCAATAAAATATGGTAATATGACCAATATTTTTCAATCTTCTCAATAACAAATAATAGATATTTAAGTGTGCCTCTTTATAGAATTTGATATTGTACAACTTAAGAGTCTCTCTTGGCTCCCTATCAAAAATTATCTTTGTGTCACCTAATTCCTTCTAAATCGTAAAGTCTGATGACTACTAAAATAATTTACATGAAAATATCTTCGTGTATTATGCAAAATTCCATTAAAAATTACGTACACATAGTTTCCATGACCCAGTTTATTCATGACATCTAGGGTCAAATGACCATCTTCTCACTTTCCACAAGATTATGTAACTTTTACGTAACTATTATCTATAATAAGAAAGCACACATAAAATATGATATAAAGTTGGAGAGGAAGAAGATTTGTAGTATTATGCTATTTTAAATAGCACACTCATTCATATTTATAGGTAGAATAATACTAATTATGTTAATAATAATTATGCCAAAATAGTAAATGGTTGGATGCCATCAAAAGCATTTAGCATTTTAGCAAGTTTACAACTGCAATCAAATCTGCCTCCAAAAATGTATATATAAATACCAAGGCTCTAAGTAAATCAGAGGTTTACATCTAGATTGATCCTAGGGAATAAGAAGAGTTGACATTCCTGTTCTACATATTTGACTTTTCTCAAGTCAGTGTAAATCCTTAGGTTCAATATGATATATGTTGAGCATTAAACCAAATTCTATATATTTATAACCCTTGGAAGAATCCAGCTCACCACTTAAAGACTTTTTTCAACAGCATCCAGGACAACTAATCACCTGCCCTCTGCCTGATCACCAGCAGTAAGGACTGATCACATCAGGTGTTTCACTATGCCAGTTATTCAACAATGCTCTCTATTGAATTAAAATGTGTTACGTCTACCATACCTGGTTTTAAGTTCTCTTTTAGGATTCAAATAAAAATAGCAAAAATAACATTTAAGCATAATTACCATCATCCACCTATGATATCACAGCCTTCAAAATATTGCTCAATATCTGTTCTTCTTGGCTCCACATTGAACATCTGTGGTTTATTTTTGCCATGACTTGGCTCTGGGACCCTTTACCATCTTAAACTCCTTTTTTCTGCATAAACCGTATCTATATAAAGGACACTAATACAGCTCAGGTACTGGGGCAACACCACAAGGTGGCTAAAAATTTGCCCTTTGAAGTCAAAGAGTTATGTCTGATCTAGAGCAAGTTACTTAGTTCTCTTCCTCACTGGTAAAATGTAAATAAAATAATAATAGTAATAATAATAAAACCCAGCCCAGTTGATAGCACTGGAGTATGCAATAAATACAATAATACATAAAACAGCACAGCCCCTAACAATATAGAAAGATGAATACAAATATAGAAATAAGACACGGCCCCTGCCTCCATGAAGCTTTCACAATAGAAAGGAGATAAAACCATCACAAGTAATAACATAAAGAAGGACTATGTATTGGAGGGAAGGTATAGCAGCGTTTTTTAATTTACATATTTTACTAAATTAAATTTCCTTGCACATTTCTGTAAGTGCAGAGCCCCATGCTTTCATAGACATGTTTTATTAAGATCTAAGTTATACCATCTGGTTATATTTTCTCATACTTTTAATGCATTTGGAAATTGAAGCAAGATGATCTTGTCATCTGGGAAAGACTAAGGAACTAGGGCATGGCGTTCTAAAAGCCCACCGAGGTGGGATCACCCGGGTGAATTTTGATATTACTTTACCTCCTTCATAATATTGTACAATCTTTGGCATTTCAGAGTTGAAAATTTCACTCTACACTCTCTCTTTCATATTATTTAGATCATACTGAATAATACTCCTGCCAGAACTGATCCTTAATAGATCCCTGTATAACATTTCTTCACCTCCTGAAATAAACTGTTCTATCTATGTATTTCCTCATCGGTGAAATTTCTATTTTAGCTAGAGTATAGGGTGATATAATTATGTAATATTTATCATTGATAAGAGAAGCATTTTGGAAATGGTGACTTAGCAAAATACAATAAGAGATCCCTATAATCTCCTTTTAAATATCAGGTAAACATTTTTTTTGGAAGGGAAATTGAAGATGATTGAAAGTGTGAAAAACAGAAAAACTGTGGGTGAAAAATAGAAGCACCACCTCCTTGCGTTCCTTATTTTGCCACCTTTGCACCTCTTGTCCCACTCTGCACATATGGTGACCTCTTTGCAACATTTGGTGCTGTTGGTCACCTGTACATTCTTTAAACGACCTCATTTCCCGTTATGTCCGAGCTAGCATCTCACTACTCTCTTTCATTCTTTCACGTCTTTTCAGTGGATATGACCAAAAGTTCATTCTTTGCATCTTAGCTCTTTTCTCTAAATAACCACATAATATCTAAGACTTCTCTGTGCAAATGAATATAAACATTTCTTAGCCTCAGACAAAATTTCCATGTTGTACATGGGACATCCCCAGGTTTCTATTGCCTCAAACGCATTATTTCATCCTAACTCAAACCAGTTATGACACCATGTTCTCCATCCTCCTCCAAATAAAACATTTGTCTTCACCTACAAGTTTCTGTTGATTTTTGCTTTGAATGACTTCATATCCATTTTCCCTCTGTCTATAAAATTACAGTCACTACTCCACTGACTACCACGTTAGTACATTTCAACCTTTGATCTCTTTGGAATTTTGTCTGTGTAAGGGGTGAGACAGAGACAACTTAATTTTTTCTACTTTGCTAATTGCATTCACACCGTTTTCTATGTACACAATTTTTCCACATGTATTTGGGTATATTGCTGTCCTGTTTCTTTGTATCCATTCCCTACTGTTTTAATTACTCAGACTTTATCATATGTTTTAATAGCTTATAAAGCTAGCCCTCCTTCTCTTTAACAGAATTCCCCTAATTATTCTTGCAGACTTGATTCTCATATAAACTCTAAAATAAGTCTCCAATTCAAAAACACTATTGATTTATTTTTCTTTATTTCAGATTAACCTAAGTATGAATTAATACAGAAAGATCCGGCATCTTTCTAATATTGAGTCGTCCTATTTACAACCATAGGATTAATCACAAAGAGTGATTAATAATTACATTTTTCCACGGAGATTATTATTAAAATAGCAATTTAAGGACCATTTCATTTTCAAGCTCCCCCTGAGTATTTAGCTGACAAGATAACCATTGACATTGTTTGCATCATATAAGTTCTTTATACATTGAAGCAAAACTCTATTTTTTTCATATGTACAATCTATCTGCTGTGTGATATTGCAAGCTCTCAGGAAAGAGTTGTATCTGTATCCTGAGTTGAACTTGGCATGTAAAGTGGATTCATGTCATTCTCAACCGAGGTTTAAGACAAATAGTACAATAGTCACTTTGTATTTATCTTAAGGCAGTCTAATTCTAAAATTGGGGTATTTGAGAAATCAGGGGGAGAGATATAAAAAAGAAAACACTGGGAAAATTAGTTTGTTAATATCTTAAACAATGTTAAAAAGAATTACACGTTTTTGTCATTTTAATTTCTTAGAGAGATTAATTACGCTAATCATCAGTACAGCATTTCAAGAAGGGTTTAATATTCAGAGTGTTCCATATGTGAAACCCTAGAATACCATTCAGATATTGCAGAATTAGTATAATTCCGATAACAGTTTGTAAAAAGCTGGCTTAGTGCAATACATAGCACTAAAGATCAATTGCAACATTTGTTGAGCAGCTACTACATGTCAGACACAGAACTAGGTTTTGGAAATGCAGAAATGAATAAGAAAATAAGTCCCATACTTAATTTTGAGGCTCACAGTATGTGGCAAAGATATAAATATATATGGTATGTAATATACATATCATTTATGATGCAATGTAGCAATGCAACAATAGAAGTATGAAAAACTGCATAATACACACATATACATTTATTTATATACATACACACAAAGTACAATATGAAAAGATACTGTAAGCAAATATTTTAGAACTGGTAACTTCTGTCACCTCATCTTTTAAAATTCTAATTGCACGGGCAAAAAGTGGAAAGAAAAAAAAACTTGGAAATAAAAATATTTCTTTGTGAAATCAGTTATATAATTTTTTTCTAATTTGGGTACTAATATGTACAAGTAATACGATTATTTAAGCATATTTTTAAGTGGCAATAATGTCAAAATGCAAATCACAAATATACAGTACATTACGTTCTAATAAAAAGAAAATATCCACCTTTCTGTTACTGCACATGGCCAGGACTTCAGGAGTGCCCTAGAATTAGCAGGCATTTCCTTCCATCTCAAAATTGACTATGTGGAGTGTTGTTAATAAATACTTAGAGAGTCACCTGGATATTTTAATACCTCCTTAATGGAAGTTGTGTAGGAGAAATGAATGTGGCTGGGTTGCAGGCTTACAAAGAGAAAATGCTCTGAGAGATAAACGTTAGACCCCTTAAGTGTGTTTAAGGTCATTTTACTCCCCAGGGAAACATGTTTCTGAAAGCATAATGGAAATTAATGGAAAAAATGTAAGTCTATATAAATCATCGTTTTGCACATAGTTTTACAGAATATCATCAATAGCATAGAGTACAAAAGCAGTAAGTAATGACTTGCTTAATTAATTCATCCACAAAATTAGTTAGTGTCAGATTTCACACATTATTGTAAAGCGCTAGTGATTCAGCAGTAAATAAAACCAGTATGTATCTATCGCAATTTAAGTTTTTTGTGGGGGGGCTCACATAGCAACCAATAAATTGATAATAAGCCAGTGTTGTGAGTTCTAAGGAAAACACTGAAATAATGTAAATAACAGGAATAAGGCTCTTACGGTAGCAAAACAAGGGGAGTCCACATTTTTATATTTATAGGATGATCAGGGAAATGGCCTGATTTCAGGGAATATTTGAACAGAGATTTGAAAGAAGAGAGGGAAGAAGGCAAGTGGGATAGTTCTAGGCAGAAGAAAGAGCAAGTTTGAGGTAGAACATGCTTTACCAAGAGGGAGAGTAGTTAACAGTGAGATCAGAGTGGAAATAGGGGAGACACTCAGACCCACCCTAAGACTCGTGGGTTTTATCCTGAGTGAGATACTAAACAACTGGATGATTTTGAGCAGAGGAGATACATAGTATGACTTATTATTGAAGAATCATTCTAGCTAATACATTGAGCATAGATGAGTAGATGGGGGCAAGAGCAGAAGCAGAGAGAACAGTTAGCAACTTGCAATAATTTAAATGAAAGACGGTGGTTGTCTGGCCAGGGGTGGTAGTGCAAGAGTGGTAAAAAGTAATTAGACTCTGGGGCTTCCCTGGTGGCGCAGTGGTTAAGAATCTGCCTGCCAATGCAGGAGACAACGGGTTCGAGCCCTGGTCCGGGAAGATCTCACATGCCGCAGAGCAACTAAGTCCGTGCGCCACAACTACTGAGCCTGCACTCTAGAGCCAACGAGCCACAACGACTGAGCCTGTGCTCTAGAGCCCACGCGCCACAACGACTGAAGCCCATGCGCTTAGAGCCCGTGCTCCGCAACAAGAAAAACCACCACAATGAGAGGCCCGCGTACCGCAACTACCTAAGCCCGCGTGCCTAGAGCCTGTGCCCCGTGACGAAGAGCAACCCCCGCTCGCCGCAACTAGAGAAAGCCCACACACAGCAATGAAGACCTAACGCAGCCAGAAATAGGTAAATAAATAAATAAATATTAAAAATAAATAAACTCTACTCCAATACAAAATAAAAAAATTAAAAAAAAAGTAATTAGACTCTGGATACACTTTGAAGGGACAGAAGACAGGATTTGCTGATAGGTTACATGTGACCTGTTAGAGAAAGTAAAGAACCATGGATGACTCTGACATATATGTATGTGTATAGGGTATATACACATATATATATATTTATATTTTGGCCATGCCTTGCGGCATGTGGGATCTTAGTTCCCTGACCAGGGATTGAATCCATGCCCCCCGCAGTGGAAGTATGGAGTCTTAACCACTGGACCGCCAGGGAATTCCCTGACCCCAATATTTCTGATCAAAGCTAGAAGGTTGGAGTTGTCAATGACTGAGATGGGGAACTGCCAAGGAGGAAGTTTCGGGGGATTGGAGAATTTCCATTTTCAGCACATTCCATTTGAGAATTTAATCACTGAAGTGGAGAAGACGTAGTTTGGATTTGAAAGAGTGGAGTTCAGGGAAGAGTGCTGGGTAAAGATATACATTTAGTCTTCAGAGTATAGATGATATTTATAGCCATGGTCCTCAGCATGACCGTCTAAAGGATGATTTAGATAGAGGAAAAAACTCTGAGGAAGGGATTCTGGGGCACTCTGCAGAAGTTCCAACCACAGAGATGGTGAGGAAATGGATAAGAAAAGGGTTCCAGGAGTCAAGTGAAAGTATTCCAGTAAAGAGAGTGGCAACTGTGTCAAATATTGCTGATACGATCGATTAACAAATGAGGAAAGTGAACGAACTATTGAAGTTAGCACTGAGAAAATCATTGGAAACCTTGACAAGACCCATTTTTGATAGATTGGTGGGGACCACACCTAAACTGGAGCGTTCAAAATATAATTGGCTGAGAGAAAGTGTGGACAGTGAGTGTAATTAACTCTTCTGCAGGAGTTGTGCCCTGACGGGGTGCAGAGAAATAGGTAGGAAGTCGAGCAATCTGTCAGGTCAAGGTTTGCTTGAGTATTTAAAAGCAAAAAGAACAGCATGTTAGCATGTCAGTGGAAGTGACAGAGTAGCAAGGCATAACTGGAGAAACAGGAAAGAGGCAATTGCTGTATTGATGTCTTGAGTGGATGAGTGGGGATAGTGCCCAGTGCCATAGGCCCATTTAAAATTAGTGTTCAGGAGTGCTATTGCTGGATCATATGATAATTCTATTTTTAGTTTTTGAAGGAACCTCAATACTGTTTTCCATATTGGCTACACCAATGTACATTCCCACCAATATAAATCAAACGAATTATCTATCTATCTATCTATCTATCTATCTACCTATCTATCTCAGTCTAAACTGGTGTACTAGGGTTCTGTTTTCTCCACATCCTTTCCAGCATTTATTATTTGTAGACTTTTTTTTAACATCGTTTTGGAGTATAATTGTTTTACAATGGTGTGTTAGTTTCTGCTATATAAAAAAGTGAATCAGCTATATGTGTACATATATCCCCATATCTCCTCCCTCTTGCTTCTCCCTCTGACCTTCCCTATTCAACCCCTCTAGGGGGACACAAAGCACCAAGCTGATCTCCCTGTGCTATGCAGCTGCTTCCCATTAGCTATCTATTTTACATTTGGTAGTGTATATATGTCCATGCCACTCTCTCACTTTGTCCCAGCTTACCCTCCCCCCTCCCCATGTCCTCAAATCCATTCTCTACGTCTTTATGTCTTTATTCCTGTCCTGCCCCTAGGTTCTTCAAAACCAAGTTTTTTTCTTCTTAATTCCATATATATGTGTTAGCATATGGTATTTGTTCTTCTCTTTCTGACTTACTTCACTCTGTATGACAGTCTCTAGGTCCATCCACCTCACTACAAATAACTCAATTTTGTTTCTTTTTATGACTGAGTAATATTACATTGTATATATGTCACATCTTCTTCATCCATTCATCTGTCGATAGACATTTAGGTTGGTTCCATGTCCTGGCTATTGTAAATAGGGCGGCAATGAACATTGTACTACATGACTCTTTTCGAGTTATGGATTTCTCAGTGTATATGCCCAGTAGTGGGATGGCTGGGTTGTATGGTAGTTCTATTTTTAGTTTTTTAAGGAACCTCCATACTGTTCTCCATAGTGGCTGTATCAATGTACATTCCCACCAACAGTGCTAGAGGGTTCCCTTTTCTCCACATCCTCTCCAGCATTTATTATTTGTAGATTTTTTGATTACGGCCATTCTGACTGGTGTGAGATGATATCTCATTGTAGTTTTGATTTGCATTTCTCTAATGAATAGTGATGTTGAGAATCCCCTCATGTGTTTGTTTGCAATCTGTATATCTTCTTTGGAGAAATGTCTGTTTAGGTCTTCTGACCATTTTTGGACCGTTTCGTTTGTTTTTTGATATAGAGCTGCATGAGCTGTTTGTATATTTTGGAAATTAATCCTTTGTCAGTTGCTTTGTTTGCAAATATTTTCTCCCATTCTGAGGGTTGTCTTTTCGTCTTGTTTATGGTTTCCTTTGCTGTGCAAAAGCTTTTAACTTTCATTAGGTCCCATTTGTTTATTTTTGTTTTTATTTCCATTTCTCTATAAGGTGGGTCAAAAAGGATCTTGCTGTGATTTATGTCATAGAGTGTTCTGACTATGTTTTCCTCTAAGAGTTTTATAGTGTCCAGCTTTACATTTAGGTCTTTAATCCATTTTGAGTTTATTTTTGTGTATGGGGTTAGGGAGTTTTCTAATTTCATTCTTTTACATGTAGCTGTCCAGTTTTCCCAGCACCACTTAATGAAGAGGCTGTCTTTTCTCCCTTGTATATTCTTGCCTCCTTTTTCAAAAATAAGGTGACCGTATGTGCATGGATTTATCTCTGGGCTTTCTATCCTGTTCCATTAATCTATTTCTGTTTTTGCAGCAGTACCATACTGTCTTGATTACTGTAGCACTGTAGTATAGTCTGAAGTCAGGGAGCCTGATTCCTCCAGCTCCAGCTCCTTTTTCTTTATCAAGATTGCTTTGGCTATTTGGGGTCTTTTGTGTTTCCATACAAATTGTGAAATTTTTTGTTCTAGTTCTGTGAAAAATGTCATCAGTAGTTTGATAGGGATTGCATTGAATCTGTAGATTGCTTTGGGTAGAAGAGTCATTTTCACAATGTTGATTCTTCCAATCCACGAACATGGTATGTCTCTCCACCTGTTTGTAACATCTTTAATTTCTTTCATCAGTGTCTTATAGTTTTCTGCATGTAGGTCTTTTGTCTTCTTAGGTAGGTTTATTCCTAGGTATTTTATTCTTATTGTTGCAATGGTAACTGGGAGTGTTTCCTTAATTTCTCTTTCAGATTTCTCATTATTAGTGTATAGGAATGCAAGAGATTTTTATGCTTTAATTCTGTATCCTGCTACTTTATCAAATTCATTGACTAGCTCTAGTAGTTTTCTGGTGGCATCTTTAGGATTCTCTATGTACAGTATCTTCTTATCTGCAAAAAGTGACAGTTTTACTTCTTCTTTTCCAATTTGGATCCATTTTATTTCTTTTTCTTCTCTGATTGCTGTGGCTAAGACTTCCAAAACTATGTTGAATAATAGTGGTGAGAGTTGGCAACCTTGGCTTGTTCCTGATGTTAGTGGAAATGGTTTCAGCTTTTCACCATTGAGAACGATGTTGGAAGTGGGTTTGTCATATATGGCCTTTATTATGTTGAAGTAACTTCCCTCTATGCCTATTTCCTTGAGGGTTTTTATCCTAAATGGGTGTTGAATTTTGTCAAAAGCATTTTCTGCATCTACTGAGAGGATTATATGGTGTTTCTCCTTCAATTTGTTAATATGGTTTACCACACTTATTGATTTGCATATATTGAAGAATTGTTGCACTCCTTGGATAAACCCCACTTAATCGTGGTCTATAATTCTTTAAATGAGCTGTAGGATTCTGTTTGCTAGTATTTTGTTGAGGATTTTTGCATCTATGTTCATCAGTGATATTGGCCTTTACTTTTCTTTCTTTGTGACATCTTTGTCTGCTTTTGGTATCAGGGTGATGGTGGCCTCATAGAATGAGTTTGGGAGTGTTCCTCCCTCGGCTATATTTTGGAAGAGTTTGAGAAAAATAGGGTTAGCTCTATTCTAAATGTTTGATAGAATTCGCCTGTGAAGCCATCTGGTCCTGGGCTTTTGTTTGCTGGAAGATTTTTAATCACAGTTTCAATTTCAGTGCTTGTGACTGGTCTGTTTATATTTTCTATTTCTTCCTGGTTCAGTCTCGGAAGGTTGTGCTTTTCTCAGAATTTGTTCATTTCCTCCAGGTTGTCCATTTTATTGGCATATAGTTGCATGTACTAATCTCTCATATCCTTTGTATATCTGTAGTGTCAGTTGTTAATTCTCCTTTTTCATTTCTAATTCTGTTGATTTCGAGTCTTCTTCCTTTTTTTCTTGATGAGTCTGGCTAATGGTTTATCAATTTTGTTTATCTTCTTGAAGAACCCGCTTTTAGTTTTACTGATCTTTGCTATCACCTCCTTCATTTCTTTTTATTTATTTCTGATCTGATCTTTATGATTTCTTTTCTTCTGCTAACTTTGGGGGGTTTTTGTTCTTCTTTCTCTAATTGCTTTAGGTGTAAGGTTAGGTTGTTTATTTGAGATGTTTCTTCTTTCCTGAGGTAGGATTGTATTTGTATTGCTATAAACTTCCCTCTTAGAACTGCTTTTGGTGCATCCCCTAGGTTATGGGTCATTGTGTTTGCATTGTCATTTGTTCTAGGTAGTTTTTGACTTCCTCATTGATTTCTTCAGTGACCTCTTGGTTATTTAGTAGTGTATTGTGTAGCCTCCATGTGTTTGTACTTTTTACAGACTTTTTCCTGTAATTGATATCTAGTCTCATAGTGTTATGAATAGAAAAGATACTTGATACGATTTCAATTTTCTTAAATTTACCAAGGCTTGATTTGTGACCCAAGGTATGGTCTATCCTGGAGAATGTTCCATCGGCACTTGAGAAGAAAGTGTATTCTGTTGCTTTTGGATGGAATGTCCTATAAATATCAATTAAGTCCATCGTGTTTAATGTATCATTTAAAGCTTGTGTTTCCATATTTATTTTCATTTTTGATGATCTGCCCATTGGTGAAAGAGGGATGTTAAAGTCCCCTACTATGAGTGTGCTACTGTCTATTTCCCCTTTTATGGCTGTTAGCATTTGTCTTATGTATTGAGGTGCTCCTATGTTGGGTGCATAAATATTTAAAATTGTTATATCTTCTTCTTGGATTGATCCCTTGATCATTATGTAGTGTCCTTCTTTGTCTCTTGTAATGGTCTTTATTTTAAAGTTTATTGTGTCTGATATGAGAATGGCTACTCCAGCTTTCTTTTGATTTCCATTTGCATGGAATATCTTTTTCAATCCCTTCACTTTCAGTCTGTATGTGTCCCTAGGTCTGAAGTGGGTCTCCTGTAGACAGCATATATACGTGTCTTGTTTTTGAATCCATTCAGCTAGTCTATGTCTTTTGCATGGAGCATTTAATCCATTCATGTTTAAGGTAATTATGGATATGTATGTTCCTACTACCATTTTCTTAATTGTTTTGGGTTTATTTTTGGAGGTCTTTTCCTTCTCTTGTGTTTCCTGACTAAGAAGTTCCTTTAGCATTTGTTGTAGAGCTGGTTTTGTGGTGCTGAATTCTCTTAGCTTCTGCTTGTCTGTAAACGTTTTAATTTCTCCATCAAATCTGAATGAGATCCTTGTTGGCTAGAGTATTCTTGGTTGTAGGTTTTTCCCTTTCATCACTTTAAATATGTCCTGCCACTCCCTTCTGGCTTGCAGAGTTTCTGCTGAGAAATCAGCTGTTAACCTTATGTGGATTCCCTTGTATGTTATTTCTTACTTTTCCCTTGCTGCTTTTAATGTTTTTTATTTCTATTTAATTTTTCATAGTTTGATTAATATGTGTCTTGGCGTTTTTCTCCTTGGATTTATGCTATATGGGACTCTCTCAGCTTCCTGGACTTGATTGACTATTTCTTTTCCCATATTAGGGAAGTTTTCAACTATAATCTCTTCAAATATTTTCTTAGTCCCTTTCTTTTTCTCTTCTTCTTCTGGGACCCCTATAATTCAAATATTGGTGCAGTTAATGTTGTCCCAGATGTCTCTGAGACTGTCCTCAATTCTTTTCATTCTTTTTTCTTTATTCTGCTCTGCGGTTATTTCCACTATTTTATCTTCCAGGTCACTTATCCTTTCTTTTGCGTCAGTTATTCTGCTATTGATCCCTTCTAGTGGTTTTTAATTTCATTTATTGTGTTGTTCATCATTGTTTGTTTGCTCTTTAGTTCTTCAGGGTCCTTGTTAAGCATTTCTTGTATTTTATCAATTCTATTTCCAAGATTTTGGATCATCTTTACTATCATTACTCTGAATTCTTTTTCAGGTAGACTGCCTATTTCCTCTTCATTTCTTTGGTCTGGTGGGTTTCTACCTTGCTCCTTCATCTGATGCTTATTTCTCTGTCTTCTCATTTTTCTTAACTTACTGTGTTTGGGGTCTCCTTTTTGAAGGCTGCAGATTCGTAGTTCCTGCTGTTTTTGGTGTCTGCCCCCAGTGGGTGAGGTTGGTACAGTGGGTTGTGTAGGCTTCCTGGTGGCTGAGACTGGTGATGGTGTTCTTGTGGGCAGGACCACGTCCAGTGGTGTGTTTTGGGGTGTCTGTGAACTTATTATGATTTTAGGCAGCCTCTCTGCTAATGGGTAGGGTTGTGTTCTGTGTTGCTAGTTGTTTGGTATGTGGTGTCCAGCACTATAGCTTGCTTGTCATTGAGTGGAGCTGGGTCTTAGCATTGAGATGGAGATCTCTGGGAGAGCTTTCACCATTTGATATTACGTGGGGCTAAGAGGTCTCTGGTGGTCCGATGTCCTGAACTCGGCTCTCCCCCCAAGAGGCTCAGGCTTGAAACACTGCTGGAGCACAAAGACCCTGTCAGCCACACATGGCTTTTGGGAAGTCCGAGGTCTTCTGCCAGCATTCAGTAGGTGTTCTGTAGGAGTTGTTCCACTTGTAGATGTATTTTTGATGTATTTGGGGGGAGTTAGGTGATCTCCATGTCTTACTACTCTGCCATCTTGAAGGTCCTCTATTTGTAGACTTTCTGATGATAACCATTCTGAATGGTGTGAAGTGTGATACCTCATTGTGGTATTGATTTGCATTTTTCTAATCATTAGCAATGTTGAACACCTTTTCATGCGCCTGTTAGTCATGTCTATGTCTTCTTTGGGAAAATGTCTACTTAGGTCTTCTTCCCATTTTTCGTTTGGGTTGTTTGGTTTTTTTGATAGTGAGTTGTATGAGCTGTTTGCATATTTTGGATATTAACTCTTTGTTGTTCACAATGTTTACAAATATCCAGCAATCCATCTCCTGGGTATATAACCAGAAAAATGAAAACTCTAATTTGGAAAGAAACATGCACCCGATGTTCATAAAAGCATTATTTACAATAACCAAGACATGGAAGTAACCCAAGTGCCCATCAACAGAGGATTGGCTTAAGAAGATGTGGAGTGTTTGTTTACATGTATACACACACACAGTGGAATATTATTCAGCCATAAAAAAATGAAATATTGCCATTTGCATCAACATGGATGGACCTAGAGAATAATGTGCTTAGTGAAATAAGTCTGACAGAGAAAGACAAATACTATAAGGATATCACTTATATGTGGAATCTAAAAACTAATACAAATAAATCTATATACAAAATAAAAAGAGACTCCTAGACAGAGAAAACAAACTTATGGTTACCAAAGGGGAGAAGGAGGGGTGGAGGGACAAATTAGGAGTATAGGATTAACAGATCCAAATTACTGTAGATAAGACAGACAAGCAAAAAGGATTTATTGTACAGCATAGGGAATTATACCCAGTATCTTGTAATAACCTATAATGGAAAATACTCTGCAAAAAAAAAAAAAGAAAAAAGAAACACTATGCTATACACCTGAAACTAACACAGTATTGTAAATCAAATATACTTCAATAAAAAATGTTTTTTGTTTTTTCAATTTTTTTATTTTATTTTTTGCTGCATTGGGTCTTTGTTGCTGCGCACGGGCTTTCTCTAGTTGCGGTGAGCAGGGGCTACTCTTTGTTGCGGTGCATGGGCTTCTCATTGTGGCGGCTTCTCTTGTTGCGGAGCATGGGCTCTAGGTACGTGGGCTTCAGTAGTTGTGGCATGCAGCCTCAGTAGTTGTGGTTCACAGGCTCTAGAGCACAGGCTCAGTCAGTAGTTGTGGCACACGGGCTTAGCTGCTCCACGGCATGTGGGATCTTCCTGGACCAGGGCTCAAACCCATGTCCCCTGCATTGGCTGTGCCACCAGGGAAGCGCAATAAAAATGTTTTAAAAATAGTGGTCATGGGCTTCCCTGGTGGCGTAGTGGTTCAGAGTCCGCCTGCCAATGCAGGGGACACGGGTTCGTGCCCTGGCCTGGGAAGATCCCACGTGCCGTGGAGCAGCTGGGCCTGTGAGCCATGGCCGCTGAGCCTGCGCGTCTGGAGCCTGTGCTCCGCAACGTGAGAGGCCACAGCAGTGAGAGGCCCGCGTACCGCAAAAATAAATAAATAATAAATAAAATAATAATAGTGGTCATGAAACTCAGAGGAAACTAGTCATGCAAGGTGGGTGTTTTTCTTCAGCCTGGCTTAGTTGCCTGTGATAAGGAATAGAGTACGCAGGAATTGGAATTAACGTGAGCTGGGGTTTCTCCTGGTGAGCATGACAACACAAGAGAGAATACACCCATGCCCAGCAGGACGTGATTTGAGGGAAAGCAAAAAATCATGACTTGAGAAGGCTGCAGGCTCTTTCTGGGCAGAGCCAGGATTCAGAGCCCAAAGATGCAGCACACTGAGAGCAGAGGGGATGGTGCTCATGGCTAGGATTTTAGCAATTCTGTGAATGAATATTTAATAGTTTAATTAGGGCTATACTACTTTGTTTAAATTAATTTTTATTGGAGTGTAGTTGACTTACAATGTTGTGTTAGTTTTTGCTGTACAGCAAAGTGAATCAGTATATACATATATCCACTCTTCTTTAGATCCTTTTCCCATATAGGTCATTACAGAGTACTGAGTAGAGTTCCTTGTGCTCTACAGTAGGTTCTTATTAGTTATCAATTTTATATATAGTAGTATGTATATGTCAAGGGCCATACTACTTATTATGTATTCTACCAAGATTAACATGTAATTATGCTACATGAAATTAGCATAATAGTACGTTTTCTCAACAACACTGATCTATATAACTCGATATATTTTCCAACTTTATTTATAACTCAGTTAAAAAGCAGTATTCCTAGAAATTCTGATATTTTCAGTCAAAGATAGTTGTTTGTTTTTTAAATCATAAAATGATATCTTTCAATTATTTGTAAGTCAGAATGCTAAGTATAATTAGAGTGCAGACACGACAAAGGATTAACAGAACAGTGCATGAGTATTATGTAAAACTACCAAGAATGGGCAAAAATTGAGTTGTAAAATACATGTGACAAAATAATTAAGCTGTAGAGTTGAGGCTGACAGTTCCGCTAAATGTATTCATTTGTTAATGGTCATTATGTACTATCATGTATTTATTTCATCTCTAAAAGTAACATTGAGATCATTTTCTGTGGCTATGTAACCAGAGGCTACATGTTCCTGGGTATTACAGCAGACATTCCTATTACAGCAGAGGGCACTAAATAATCCTTAAAATCTCATCCAAATCTATAATTCTATGATTACGAATTACTTCCAATGCCATACCCTCTGTGACGTTCTATCAAGAATGTTTTGAGGGCTTCCCTGGTGGCGCAGTGGTTGAGAGTCCGCCTGCCGATGCAGGGGACGCGGGTTTGTGCCCCGGTCTGGGAAGGTCCCACATGCCGCGGAGCGGCTGGGCCCGTGAGCCATGGCCGCTGAGCCTGCGCGTTCGGAGCCTGTGCTCTGCAACGGGAGAGGCCACAGCAGTGAGAGGCCCGCGTACCACAAAAAAAAAAAAAGAATTTTTGAGAGTTTCTCAATGAGAATAGAGCACTTCTGTGCTGCAGTAACAATTTTTTTCATCTCCCTCTGAAGGAATGTATGCCCTGTTTCATGGTTATTTTTGAAAATGTCTTTGATGGCCGTGTGAATTCACTCAGTCCCAGTATTTATGGATGTTATTTGCCACTCTATTTTCTAGGCAGTGGCGATGAGAACATTTTCATCATGTTGGGCACAGTGCCAAGGGTTTCCTTTGCATTATTTCATTTAATACTCACAACATCTTTATGAGATATGATATCATTTTAATTATCATTTCACAAATGAGGAAAGAGAGACATAAAGAGGTTAAGTTACTTGTCTAAGGTCACACAAGTAGGAAAATGGTAGAGCTCATATTCAAACCCATGCTGGCTAGTGCCTGAACCCAGGTTCTACACCAATATGTTACAGTAATGAATAAGACCGTCACTCTTCACATTAGCTTCCTCATCATCTTATTTTTCTTTCTTTTATGTTGTTTTTTGGAGTGAATGTAGCCAAAAATTGTTTGAAAGAGCCCTTTTTGGGTTATAACTGTAGTCACATTTATAAATGTGTGTTTATAGCTTAGTCTTATAATGTCAGAGCCTATGGACTCCTTTTAATCATGATGCTCTTGAGTGCTGAGTATTTACTCTTCTGCCTGTTGCTGTTTCCTCTCATGATTACAGGGCCTGCTGTATAGCCAGGCATCGTGCTTCTGTGTGTCCCTGTAGCATTCCACCCCACTTTAGCTTGTCATAAAGCAGCTGGTTTCCTCTCTCATCCACCCACTTAATATGCCCTGCAGAATTATCTAACCAAGATTCTACATGATATGGTTACATTCTACTCACAATAACCTAAAATCTACATGGCTATAGATTGAATACATGGATATACAGCAGAATGAATGCTACTGTTGTTCTATAGACTCTTCTGGAGCACGTTGCTACATTGGTACATGATCTCAAGGAGTTGAAGACATTGGTCTACTACTTGACTTATCCACAACTTCCATAAATTTTAGACAATCCAATGACAACGCTTAGTGCTACAGTGCCAATTGATCTTTTTTTTTTAAGAAGGTATCAGTGAGAGCAAATTTGCTTTATATAAAGGCCTCAGCAATGACCACTTACACCGGGACAAGTTAAAAGCATGACTAGAGATCAATATCAAAATAGAACTGCAAAGATTCAATGGCTGTACTTCAAGAACAGCCATTGAACCACGTTATAGCCAGAGCTATGTCAAGAAACAAACTTTTATATATATGTATGACATTAAGAAACCACTCTACCATTGAGCGTCATTATAGGAAAATTAAATATACATAGAAAAACTAGGTTTAGTAAGCAACTACTTGGACGTGTTTGATGTTATGAGATCAGGTGGCGATTTAGGAAATGTCTGGTAGTTATCCTGACTATAGGCAATTCTGTACCTTGGTGAGTAGATTTATACCAACTGTTTGCAGAGGTACTCCTACCAACAGCTATTAGCAACTGTATAAGATACTTAGTTATAATATATAATGTACCAACATTTTGGTCTGTGGATTAGTAGCCACTAGGGGTATAAGAATTTACCCAAATCTTTCTGAAAGTTTAATATTTCTCTAAAAGAATAATATTGTTCTTGATCACCACAATTCTATGTACTAACACTATTATATATATTTTTTCCAGATGTGCTTTCTTTGTATATTCATGCATGATAACTGGATTATTAATATGTTGGATGATTGTCTTAAGAGGTTGGGATGATTCTCATAATATTTTAAAAGAAGATAAACAAAACTGATAAACCATTAGCCAGACTCATCCAGAAAAAAAGAGAGAAGATTCAAATCAATAGAATTAGAAACAAAAAGGAAGTAACAACTGACACTGCAGAAATAAAAAGGATCATGAGAGATTACTACATGCAACTATATGCCAATAAAATGGACAACCTGGAGGAAATGAACAAATTCTGAGAAAAGCACAACCTTCCGAGACTGAACCAGGAAAAAATAGAAAATGTAAACAGACCAGTCACAGGCACTGAAATTGAAACTGTGATTAAAAATCTTCCAGCAAACAAAAGCCCAGGACCAGATGGCTTCACAGGCGAATTCTATCAAACATTTAGAGAAGAGCTAACACCTGTTCTTCTCAAACTCTTCCAAAATATAGCCGAGGGAGGAACACTCCCAAACTCATTCCAGGAGGCCACTATCACCTTGATACCAAAACCAGACAAAGATGTCACAAAGAAAGAAAAGTAAAGGCCAATATCACTGATGAACATAGATGCAAAAATCCTCAACAAAATACTAGCAAACAGAATCCAACAGCTCATTAAAAGGATCATACACCATGATCAAGTGGGGTTTATCCCAGGAATGCAAGGATTCTTCAATATATGCAAATCAATCAATGTGATACACCATATTAACAAACTGAAGGAGAAAAACCATATGATCATCGCAATAGATGCAGAAAAAGCTTTTGACAAAATTCAATACCCATTTATGATAAAAACTCTCCAGAAAATGGGCATAGAGGGAACCTACCTCAACATAATAAAAGCCATATATGACAAACCCACAGCAAACATCATTGTTAATGGTGAAAAACTGAAAGCATTTCCTCTAAGATCAGGAACAAGACAAGGACGTCCACTCTCACAATTATTATTCAACATAGTTTTGGAAGTCCCAGCCATGGCAATGAGAGAAGAAAAAGAAATAAAAGGAATCCAAATTGGAAAAGAAGAAGTAAAACTGTCACTTTTTGCAGATAACATGATACTGTACATAGAGAATCCTAAAAATGCCACCAGAAAACTGCTAGAGCTAATCAATGAATTTGGTAAAGTTGCAGGATACAAAATTAACGCACAGAAATCTCTTGCATTCCTATACACTAATGATGAAAAATCCGAAAGAGAAATTATGGACACCCTCCCATTTACCACTGCAACAAAAAGAATAAAATACCTAGGAATAAACCTACCTAGGGAAACAAAAGACCTGTATGCGGAAAACTATAAGACACTGATGAAAGAAATTAAAGATGATATCAACAGATGGAGAGATAAACCATGTTCTTGGATTGGAAGAATCAATATTGTGAAAATGACTATACTACCCAAAGCAATCTACAGATCCAATGCAATCCCTATCAAATTACCAACGGCATGTTTTACGGAACCAAAACAAATCATCTTAAAATCTGTATGGAGACACAAAAGACCCCGAATAGCCAAAGCAGTCTTGAGGGAAAAAAACAGAACTGGAGGATTCAGACTCCCTGACTTCACACTTTAATACAAAGCTACAGTAATCAAGAGAATATAGTACTGGCAGAAGAACAGAAACATAGATCAATGGAACAAGATAGAAAGCCCAGAGATAAACCCACGCACCTATGGTCAACTAATCTATGACAAAGGAGGCAAGGAATACAATGGAGAAAAGACAGTCTCTTCAATAAGTCATTATGGGAAAACTGGACAGCTACATGTAAAAGAATGACATTAGAACACTCCCTAACACCATACACAAAAATAAACTCAAAATGGATTTGAGACCTAAATGTAAGACCGGACACTATAAAACTCTTACAGGAAAACATAAAACTCTTATAGGAAAACTCTTTGACATAAATCACAGCAAGATCTTTTTTGATCCACCTCCTAGACTAATGGAAATAAAAACAAAAAGAAACAAACAGGACCTAATGAAACTTCAAAGCTTTTGCACAGCAAAGAAACCATAAACAAGACAAAAAGACAACCCTCAGAATGGGAGAAAATATTCGCAAATGAATCAGTGGACAAAGGATTAATCTCCAAAATATATAAACAGGGCTTCCCTGGTGGCACAGTGGTTGAGAGTCCGCCTGCCGATGCAGGGGTCACGGGTTCATGCCCCGGTCCGGGAGGATCCCACGTGCCACGGAGAGGATAGACCCGTGAGCATGGCCGCTGAGCCTGTGCGTCTGGAGCCTGTGCTCCACAACAGGAGAGGCCACAACAGTGAGAGGCCCGTGTACAGAAAAAAAAAAAAATATATATATATATATATATAAAAAAATAAATATATATTTATATATAAATATATATATAAATATATATATTTATATATAAATATAAATATATATATAAATATATATTTATATATAAATATAAATATATATATAAATATATATATAGATATATAAATTTTTATATATAAATACATAAATATATATATATAAATATATACATATATATATATAAAAACAGCTCATGCAGCTCAATATTAAAGAAACAAACAACCCAATCCAAAAATGGGCAGAAGACCTAAATAGACATTTCTCCAAAGAAGACATACAGATGGCCAAGAAGCACACAAAAAGCTTCTCAACATCACTAATTATTAGAGAAATGCAAATCAAAACTACAATGAGGTATCACCTCACACCAGTTAGAATGGGCAACATCAGAAAATCTACAAACAACAAATGCTGGAGAGGGTGTGGAGAAAAGGGAACCCTCTTGCACCGTTGGTGCGAATATAAATTGATACAGCCACTATGGAGAACATTATGGAGGTTCCTTAAAAAACTAAAAATAGAATTACCATATGATCCAGCAATCCCACTACTGGGCATATATCCAGAGAAAACCATAATTCAAAAGGGCACATGCACCCCAGTGTTCATTACAGCACTATTTACAATAGCCAGGTCATGGAAGCAACCTAAATGCCCATCGACAGACAAATGGATAAAGAAGTTGTGGTACGTATATACAATGGAATATTACTCAGCCATAGGAAAGAACAAAATTGAGTCATTTGTTGAGACGTAGATGGATCTAGAGACTGTCATACAGAGTGAAGTAAGTCAGAAAGAGAAAAACAAATAGCCTATATTAACGCATGTATGTGGAACCTAGAAAAATGGTGCAGATGAACCGGTTTGCAGGGCAGAAGTTGAGACAGAGATGTAGAGAACAAACGTATGGACGCCAAGGGGGGAAAGCCGCGTGGGGTGGGGATGGTGGTGTGCTGAATTGGGCGATTGGGATTGACATGTATACGCTGATGTGTATAAAATTGATGACTAATAAGAACCAGCAGTATAAACAAACAAACAAACAAAAAATAGAACTAATACTAAACTTTCTTTGGGTTATTTGTATGGAAATATGTTAATATAAATGTTTCAGACATTACATGAAATTTCTAAAGACCTTATATGTTCTGGTTTAATGTTATAAGTCATAATTCTAGTTATTGCTTTAAAATGTATATCTCAGAAATAACTAAATTTCCTTGTCAACTGCAATATTATGAACTTTCATCAAATCTTTAACCGTGGTCATTTTTAAGTCTTTTGTCATTTTCAGACAGTTCTGGGTGTACTCTGATGCTTCTGCAAAAATGTTCCTATAAAAGGGTTTCATTTTCAAGGAATTCATGGAAAAGACTCTGACAAGTATAGGTTTCTGGTAACTGACTATACTGCTGAACTGAATGAATAAGCATTTTCAGAACTCTAATGGAAAACTGATGAATTCATAAAAGTGCTAACAAAAGATCAAGGTGAAAAAAAAATTAATTACATGGGACTGAGTGAACTGATGAGGATGATTATAATTTTTGTGACTTTCTGTTTGAATAAAAAAAAAAATCCCACAAGGACTCAGAGGCAAAGAATATATAAATCAATTTTCACTGCAAAGTAAAGGAGCTGACAGTGGAGGATTCCTGGACTGAATGTCAATATTATGACATAGTGTGACTGTGTTTCTTTTCGTGTTTGGTAATTGCAGCCATTGTTGGTCCTGTTGTGGTCATCCATTTTCAGCGCTTGGTGTCAGTTTATCTCTTGTAAAAATAAAATACAGTGTGTGTGTGTGTGAGTTGGGGGAAAAAAAAACAGTAGAGATTTTAAGAATAATACTGATTAAATCAAATATCTTATAGCATGTTTCTTGATAACTGATCTATAATCAATTTTTAAAATTGATTTGTAAGTCAATTAATATTCCTGTTTCATTGTTGAGAATGTAATTATATAATTGAGTATGCTATAATCCATTCTACTGGTGTGCTGGAGCGAACTCACATCAGTGGTTGAGTGCTGATAGCTGAATTCTCAAGGATTTGCAAGCCAGTTGTTAAATGTATCCATCATTAAAAATTACATTTTATTATTATCTATATCCTTGATGTTATTTACGTCTATTGTATCTATAGTGGAGATACTATATAATGACATTGCACCACCCATGTCTTCTCAACTCCAGGAACAGTAACATCGTTGTCATTAGAAATTTGTCACTGTGGGGGTATTTACACTATATTTATCAGCAAACATTAAAAATGGGGGCTTTTAAATTTTGGGGGAGGAGGCAGTTGCTAAAAATATACCAGTATACTATGCCTACTATGTATAACATATCCTCTCTTTATCTATTAGAATGAGTAGATCAGAGATGAGGACACAAAATTGCAGAGGATCAGTTATTTAAGTTAAAGCATCTAGGAACCACCATCGATAGATGAATGGATAAAGATGATATGGTATATTTATACAATGGAATACTACTCAGCCACAAAAAAGAAGGAAATGTCATTTGCAGCAACATAGATGAACCTAGGGATTAGCATACTAAGTGAAGTAAATCACACAGAGAAAGACAAATATCATATGATATCACTTATATGGGGAATCTTAAAAAAATGGTATAAATGAACTTATTTACAAAACATAAAGAGACTCACACACATATAAAAGAAACTTATAGTTACCAAAGGGGAAAAGGGTGGGGGAAAGGGATAAATTAGGAGTTTGGAATTAACATATACATACTACTATATATAAAATGGATAAACAACAAGGACCTACTGTATAGCACAGGGAACTATACTCAGTATCTTATAATAACCTATAATGGAAACGACTGTGAAAAGGAATATAATGTATATATGTATATATATGTATAACTGAATCACTTTGCTGTACATTTGAAACTAACACAACATTGTAAGTCAACTATACTTCAATAAATAAATACATAAATACATACATACATACATAAAAGCATAACTATAGAGTTTTGACTCAAAGAACAGAGCCAGATTCCTCCCTTCATATGCAAGACTTACACTTAAACGTTTTTCTTTTTCATTCAAAGCTCTGTTCTGATGGCCCCCCTCCATCAGAGCCCCAGGAAGCTGAAGGGCTTGTTAACCGCTAACCAGACATGCAATCCAGCTGCCTCCTTCCCAGATGCAATCTGGTTACTGATGGACTGGTTTAATTTAGGGCTGCCTCCAGGAATAAAGTTTTTAAATTAATTGATGATAGACCAATGTCATCAAGACACATACTCTATGGTATCGAGTGTATCAGTATTATTCCTAAAAACTCTTCTACTGTAAAGTGTTGTAAAAACCATCAAAATTCCTCAAGACAATCACTGAAACCCATTCATAATCTAACTAGGAAGGTGTACGAATGTACCACGAAGGCACTAGCTCTCAGAGAAAAGACCGTGAGGACACCACGAGTCAGAGACCAAACCACGTCCGTGTCCATGGGACAGCACTAATAATCAGGGAAAATATGCCCACGCAAATGAGGGAGAAAGATAAAATTGGAGGTTTCCACATGCATTAGGTGGCAGTCCTGGTCTTGCTCAGTAAGTATATCTCTGTACTGAATGACAGACTACAGCCTTCCCACACACTTTAACCTGGAGGAATATTTTTTGAACTTGAATTCCCACCTTGGTCCCTGCCTGTTCCCAACGATCTTTCTGTACCAGGAAGTAGGAATTTGGAGGGGTTTTTTTTTTCATGTACTAGGAATAATCTCTGGAATGGCTGAGTTCTTGGGAATTGAGGCAACACACGGCTCGTGCATATGGTCCAGAGACCTGGTCACACACACTAACAAACACGCAGCTTCTCCACAGACTCAGGCAGGAAAGCAGGCAGACAAGCAGTGCGTGGTGCCTTTGGTAGCACCTGGTCCAAAGGCAGGAGTGCAAGCAGTACCAATATCTAAGGGGAACCCTTCCATGCCAGCCTTTTCCAGATCTTCTTGCAAGCCTCTTGTCTTTCTCTTTTCTGGAGACTATTCTCTCCCGGATACTCTCCCCCTGGGCCTCCATCTCACTCCAGCTGCCACAGGGATCCCCAGCCCAGAATGAACTTTCTCTGCGGGAACCTGGGAGCCTTCTAAGCCATGGAGATTTTCCATCCTGCTGAGTTGGCACTGGCTTTCTTTTCCCATCCAGATTTCACGACCAGATGTGAGTTGGCGCAGTTGGCCAAAGCAGACATCCTGGGCTTGGAAGTCAAGACTCTTCCTTCTCTTGGTCATGGCAAATGTGTCAGAGGAGATGAATAATTTTTTTTGGCTTTCACAACTGGTGGATGGTGATAACAGGAATGAATGTAGAGATTACTGAAGGAGAAGGATGAGGAAAGGAAGGAGAGTTATCCTGAATTTAATCTGGGACAGATTAAGCCTCGGGTAGATTTAGAACATCTTTGAGTAAGGGTCAGCACAGAAAATAAAGAATCAGGACTCAGAAGAGAAGACTAGTCTGGAATTATAGACTGGGCGTATTTTACTTATTGATGATCCATGATGCTGTGAGACTAGTGACATCATCCACAAAGAGCTAGTTGAACACTAAGAAAACAAGGGTACGTGTACCTTGGGGAACTTCTAGGCATAAACGTTACACTGCGTAAGAGGCGCCAATGAAAAAGACCAAGGCAATCCAGTCATAAATGCTGAAGAAAGATGGAAATAATAAATGTAAAAATCATTCAAACTCTGCTATATTCCATGCATTGACAGTCATATCTGGCAGCCAAGGGCAAGGGGACTTGATCGAGATTTTACCAGGAGAGCGTTAAAATACTACATCTATTTTTACAGTCTGATATTCTTGGCTATTCTCTCAATTATTTTCTACATCCTGACATCCAATGACACAGTTAAAGGTACACATTCACAGACTATTTTGAACCTTTAAAAGTCACAACAAGTTTCTTTGAAGAACCTATAGTTTTGCTTCTGTGGTCAAGGGCTTGACCACATGAGCGTATGGGAGTTTCATCCTTGAGAGTTAGAGGGTGGAAATCGTTGTCTTTGTTAGTTAAACAAATAGTCTTCATGTTCTAGGCACTTTGAAAGGAGCTGTGGTATACCAGAGGGCAGAGAGGCATGGTCATTGCCTTTGAAAGGCCTACAGACTAGTTGGGGAAATAAACGTTCATCAAATAATATTACAAATGTTACAAGCTGTGTGTTATGAATAATAATATGAGGCACCATAAAGGTGTATAGCAGATATCCCTGGAAAGATAAACCTTTGAATTGAGTCTACATGAAAATTAGAAGTGAACTGACTCAACCAGGTGAAGTTAAAAGCTTTCCTTGGAGAAAGAACAACCTGTATCAGGACCCTATAGTGCCTTCAGGAAACTAAAAAAAAAAAAAAAAAAAAAAAAATTAAATTAAAAGAAAAAGGTCAGTATGGGTCAGTATGTCTAGAATACACAGTGAGAGGAAGACATAGAGATAAGTGAAGCCAGAGAGCCAGGTAGATGTCAAGTCATACAAGCATCGTTCCCTTTCTTCCTGGCCATTCCTCAGTCTCATGGGCAGTTAGACAGAGCTTGAGCTGCTGCCAGAGCTATGTTGAGTGTCAATGGCACATGTTCCCTCTACAGGTGGCTCATAAAAACCTTTCTTGTGTGATGTCCCACCCTTCCTCTTCTTCATTTTCCATCTGGATGCAGAAGAACCAAGGGAGAACTTTGGTTCCCTGTGTGACATGGAGGAAAGCCTTCCACAAACCATGAACACACGTTCGAACTTTGAGTGAGAAAGAAACTTATTACATTGCGTTGATCTATTCCATATTTTGGGACTGGTTTTTTACAGCAGCTGGTGCTGTCCTCATTACCATACCTATTTTATGGTAAGCATCACCTCCACCCCTCCTCCAATCGGATCCTTAGAGCAAGAATATTCATATGGCTCAAAAACAATGTTCTAGAAAACATTCCAACAGCTTTCGAAAAATGGAGTGGGAGGGCTTGGGAGTATGTGAACTAAAGTTACAGGAAATATTCAAGGCGAGGTTCTGTGTCAGTCTTATAGGGATGCTGAGGAAGAGGAAAGATATTGAATAAGGTGCCTGTGGTTTTTAATTTTATGTGTCAACTTGACTGGGCTAAGGGATCACCAGATAGCTGGTAAAACATTATTTCTGCGTGTATCTGTGAGAGTTTTTCTGGAAGAGATTAACATTTGTATTGGTAGGCTGAGTAAAGAAGATCCCTATTTCCAATGGGTAGGCATCATCCAGTTTGCTGAGGGCTTTAACAGAACAAAAAGGCAGGGGAAGGCTAAATTTGCTCTCCTGCCTGAGCTAGGATGTCCATCTTCCCCTGCCCTCAGACGTTGATGCTTCTGGTTCTCCAGCCTTTGGACTTAGACTGGGACTTACAGCACTGGCTCCCCTGGTTCTCAGACCTTCAGATTTGCACTGAAATGACACCACTGGCTTTCACTACGTTACAATGAAATATTACTCAGCCATGAAAAACAAAGATATCTTGCCATTTGTGACAACATGGATGGACCTCGAGGGCATTACACTAAGTGAGATAAGTCAGATAGATAAAAACAAGTACACTATTTATATGTGTACTTGTACTCATTTATATGTGGACTCTAGAACAAACAAACGAAACTCATAGAAAAAGACATCAGATTTGTGGTTACCAGAGGGGGAGAGGGAACTGGAGAAAGGGAGTCAAAAGATACAAACTTCCATTTGCAAGATAAGTACCAGTTAACACTGTTGTATAGTACATATGAAAACTGTTACGAGAACAAAACCTAAGAGTTCTTATCACGGAAAAAAATTCTTCTTTTCCTTTTTTTGGTTCCTTTTTTTTTTATCGTCTCTATATGAGACAATGGATGCTAACTAAACTTACTGTGGTAATCCTTCCACAATATATGTAAGTCAAACCATTATGCTGTACACCTTAAAAGTATACAGTGATGTATGTCTACTATATCTTAACACAACTAGAAAAGAAAAAAAAAAGAAATGGGCATGTGACCTAAATCAGGTCATTTAGACAGAGAGAAGCTTCTGGAAAAAGAAGTTTCCTTTACTATGACAAAAGCACTCATGCTCTCTCTTCCTTTGAACGATGTGGTGTGAGGCCGTGAAGCCAGATTTCTATGAAGGAGGCCCCTGAAGACAAAGCAAGCACATGAAGGAATGAACCATGTGCGAAGGAAGCTGGACTCAGCTCATCTTCCAAACTATGCGAGCAAATACATTCCCTACTTGTTGAAAATGCTTATCCTTAGTTGGGTCATCTACTACTTAACAGCTAGATACATCTTTCTACTATTTTTGCTATGTCTTAAGCGCTCTATTAAGCATTGCTTAAATGAATTTTTATAACAACCCAATAAGTTGATTATCCACATTTTATAGATAAGAAAACCAAAGCTCAAGGGTGACACAGAGCAACCATCATTTGAAACAAGTGTGTTTTTTTCTTCACTCCAAAGCCTATGAGTTAAGCAGCTTCACTTTGGGGGGGGAACCCATAAATTACTTCAGTTTTCCTATATCAGTACTATCATGGTTTGTTAATAATTTTTGAAATGTTACGTCTTACAAAAATGGATACAAAAACTTGGGCAGCTACGCCCGAAGGTAAACCGGCCCTATACATGTAGATTTATAACCACATCAGAGAGCAACATATATAAGACCCATGAACTTGCCTACAAAATAAGTGGCATACAAAAACACATTTACCAAAAAGGGACCTGAATTCCAAGTCACTATTGTAAAACGAGCTGACTTATACCAGGAAACGTCACACAACTGTATATAAATAAAGCTCATGATACATTTAGGGTATGTGTCTGTATTTAATTTCAAAGGGTTATGCCACTCATAACAACAAGCAAATGTGAGTAAAGTGCACGGGCAAAGTCATTCAAAAGTAATGCTAAAGGAAATTGATAAGCATGTAAATTGCATTATTTTTAAGAATGGGAACATATGAATAGAGCAAGAACCACATGAACCTTGTTACCTCTATGCTTTATAAGAACGGATTAAAACGTGTACTTTTTCCTGCTATTGTATCAACATTCTCTTGTTCTTTGCGTTTCTCTCATTAGTCTTTAAAAAGAATTCAGTCATTTGTTAAACAACAAAACCCAGAGCTTTTCTGACCTACCTCCCCATGAGTTACAAGCCATCTGTGTCCTTTTTTTGTCCTCCTTCTGTCCTCAGATGCTAACCCTCATCTTCATTCCGTCTGACCCCCAGACATCTCACAATTTTCACTCACTGGGCTTTAGAGACTGCTTTCACTACAGAGAAGTAATTTAATTGGAAATTCCAACCGATACATATGTCTTCCCTACCTGACCTCTAGTTCTTTTGTGAGATGTCCTCCTTCTTCATCTCCAGGACGCCATGCTCTCCTCCTATTCCTTCTGCCTGCTGCTACTTCTCTACTTTCCAGATTTTTCTTTGTCCATCCCTTAATGCCAGTTCCTCAAAGGTATGTCCTTAATTTTCTTCAATTCTTATCAGACACATTCCACCTGAGCAGCGATTCCATCCACTCCCATATGCTTCAATGTTTATCTACAGGCTGATGACTCTCATTGCTCCCACGTGGGCATCATAGCACCATCATGTACTACAAGATAATGATCTCCAAGATATTTAAAGAGAGACCAAAATACCATGGTGTTGCCTAGTTATTTATTAATGAGTATTCCATATATATCAGAAGGAGGATATTATAGAGCTACTCAGAAAAGTTCTTTTAAAAAAGCAAGAAAATCAATTCCTTTTTCTTTTTAGACACAGGAAAAGTTTATTCTGCATTATTCTAGATCCAGCTATGTTTCGTGAAATCTATGAAAAAGAAAGGCATTTAGAACAATCTGGTCTCTGCACTGCTTGGAACAACCTTAGCCAACATTATGTTAGTACCTCTCGGCTGTTACTCTGGGTAAGGCTTTCTAGTGTCGCCCATGTGAGAAACACGTTTATCACAAATCAGCACCTCCAATTCTGAGTGTCCGCCCTTGTGACTTTCAAATTGAGGCTCGTGTTACAAGTCACTGTTTATTTTCTCTCCCTGTAACATATTAATATCTATGGCAAGTCTTTTATCATCAGCAGTTACAGCATTCTCCAAGGATGACAGCCTTCGTCTTTGGGGTGTCTTCCAAGCCTTCCCATTGTGAATCTAAAGGATGAGCCAACCTCTGTTTTAAGTCAGGTCAGCCTAAAGTATCCTCTAGAGAAAACCCATCCAGTTGCTTTTGTGTAACTCAGTAAGAGAAACAGGGAGAAACTTATGTTTATTTATATGACATATACAAGACACCAAACATGTTGTCAAAATATAATCTCAAAACCTTTGGGAAGTTATAATTGTTTTGCTATGGTGAAATCTTTCCTTGAAGACACCCAAGATTAGATTTCTTCTGATGGTAGAGGACCTGTTCACTACAGATCCAGAGAAGCCTTGTTTATAGGAGATAGAAATCTTATTTTCCCTAGTGTCAGATGACTCTTTCATACTTCACTGGTGCCATGGTGATCCTTACATTATAGCTACTCATGCATATGACTGTATTTCTAGACTGTGAAATCCTCTAAGTCAGAAACACCTTATATTATCAATTCCTGCCCCATGATTCTGTGCAAAAGGAAAGAAAGCCCTGGAAAAAGACACAGCGAGCTTGAACAATGCCATCTACTTGTTATTTATTTGGCGATCTACTCGGAAACCTATTACCTCTGTAATGTGTTCAACAACAATGAAGTAACGATTAAATACTTTTAAAAACCACAAATATTCTCTTTTTAAATTTGAGAAAAAATATTGTCTCAGAGAAAGTAAAGTCAGAAAATTCAAATAAGCTGGGTTTTCTTCCTTTACTAAAAGTAGCTGTCATTTTCTTGTTTACTATAATACATTACACTGAACCTTAACTTTGATAAATATTTTTAAAAATTATATTGCACTGGACTTCCCTGGTGGTGCAGTGGTTAAGAATCCGCCTGCCAATGCAGGGGACACGAGTTCGAGCCCTGGTCTGGGAAGTTCCCACATGCCGCAGAGCAACTAAGCCCACGAGCCACAACTGCTGAGCCCACGTGCCACAAATTCTGATGCCCAAGCGCCTAGAGCCCATGCCCTGCAACAAGAGAAGCCACAGCAATGAGAAGCCCGCACAGCACAACGAAGAGTAGCCCCCCGCTCGCCACAACTAAAAAAGCCCACGCGCAGCAATGAAGACTCAATGCAGCCCAAAATAAATAAGTAAATATATTAAAAAAAAACTATGTTGCATTAATTCACCTGATTTTTTGTGATGCAAATTTTCTCTGCTTCTTCTCAATATAGGTCACTTTCAATATTCTATCAGCCAAAGTATTATTGTTTTCATAAAATCCCAATTCTAAATCAGATTTATGTAATCTTGTAAAAGTTCAGCTATTGCTGTTATAATTTGTCATTGTCTTACTTTTGTTGTTTCATAACGTTGAAACATTAAATATCATGGCAATATAACAAAATAAAAAATATATCTTAGGGAATGCCAATTCTGACCTTGCTATTATCTCGTGGAAAAAAGCATAAAAGTTGCTTTCATTTATTACACATAACATCCTGTAAAAAAAAGCTCCTTCTGGAAACTCACAGTTTAGTCACTTAGTAATGGAGGCTTTATAATTCAAGCATAATTTACCATTCTGATAATGAGGCTAGATTTCCACCAATTCTTTGATCTGTATATTTCGTAGCACTGATCACACACAGAAGGTTCTCTTGTCAGACAGCATGTCCTTGGAAGGCTGGAGGCTGATGGTAGTCCAGAATTTTAGCCTTAGTAATTATTCAGTCATATGGTTGTGAATCAAGTTATATTTGACAGTTAGTTCTATCAGTTGAATTAATTTTCCAATTTTCTCTACTGGCTTTTTATATCTTAGGGTGATTTTTAACACATTTTTGAGGTGGGAGTGTCATGTAGCCAAGCGTACACTTTCAATATTTTCAATGTATGTTACTGAACTCCTGCAGGCCCTTTCAGGCACTGATCTAGGTAATGGGAATAAAGTTCTGGTTAAAACATACCACATTTCTAGCCCTCATTGAGATTACACTTTAATCATCTTTACCATCATATAGCTTCTCAACAATTCCAACCCTTCCTAAATATGATCTCAATAAACAGGTGTTTTAGGTATTAATTCATTATAGGTATTTCTTAAACCAAATATCAAACATTAAGACAAAGCATGAGTTGATGGGGGTACTAGCCAGCAAAGGGAACAGAATGGAGTAGCAGATAATAGCTTGGGCTTTGCTCTCAGAAAAACTTGGGCTTGGAAGAAAAAAAGAGAATTGGGCTTGTGTTCTAATTTTCTTCCTCATCTTGAGAGCTCACTGAGTTATTTACTAAACCTCCCAAGTCATCAGTTTTTCCTTTTGTTTTTTAATTTAGTAATCCATTTTTCAGGGTTGTTTCAAGATCCTGTAATTATAGAAAATACTTTAATTTTCGCCATGTAGCAATTAATTGAGACGATAAAAAGGCATAGTCACTGTCTACTCCCTCCTTTAAAAACTTTAAAATCTAATTTGAGATGCAAAGTTCAAGAAAACATCAAAGCCACATGAAATCATTATGTCACTTCCAACACAAAAATCATATAATTCTGATTTGCTAAGTATGAAATCAGGTTCTATGGATAAATTATCCCTGATAGATTTCCACTGATACAAAATTACCCTATAGATTGAAAAACCAGAAAATCTAAACATTGGAAGCATTTAGTATTTAAACATTAGTATTTAGTATTTTTTAAAGTCATTTAAAGAAACACATGCCTTAAGGATAGAAATGTAATTGATTATGTAAAGGCAAAGAGTATGATTTGTGGCCAGTTCTGGACCTGCTGCCTTGGTTGGGTCTAAACTTGCAGGTCTCTGGGCAGCTAAAAGCATCACGTAAGATTTGGGAAACAGGATCAGAAGGGGGTTCAGCAGCATGTGGGTTAAAAATGAGAGGGCTTATCCTCTGCAATATTACACAGACTGAGAAACTTTAAAGCGAGCTGTTATTTTCATGCCAATACATTGTTTTGCATCATGTAATAACGAGGTACCAGAAATTGTATCTTATTTTCCGCACAATGCCATTCAGATGTTTGGGCTGCCTCTTAGCTTCGTGTTGGGGGATGGAATTAAACACCTTGCGTGTGCAGTGATTTTTAGTCTCTTCCTGGCACCAGATCTGTGAAATGATCAATGATCAATGATGAACTGCGTATCTTTCAATGAGTCAGCCTCCGGTGGGTAGCCAGTAGCAAACACAGCACCAGTTTGACTGATTTGAAAGCTTAAGTGAAGGTTAAGAGTCTGTTTAATATGTGTAGCTTTCTGGAGGGTTGCAAACACTATTTACTGTGATGTTAACTCCTCTGTGGCTGGCATTTTGGCACACGAAGAGGTCTGAGGTGTTTCATATTACGACATTTTCATTAGTGAAGAGAACATTTTATGTAGGTTGCTATTATTATCAATACAATCCATCTAAGATTTCTAGGGGCTGTTTGCTTATTTATGTTTATAAATCCTATCGTATCTTTCCTTTATAGAGCTCAGCAGAGCATAAGATTTTGAGGAGTAGCTGTTTGAGACCCGATACAAATAACCCTTGTTTAGAAAATGTTTCACAAAGATGACATTCTGAGAGCAACTCAGGTGTTGACTATTTTCCCAAGTGAACTAACTCAAGGACTGAAATTTCTCTGTTGGATCAAACATGTAATGAACCCACCTAGAGAAAGCAATTTCAGACTGGCATAGTCAGTGGTTTTTACCAGCTAGAATATTTATTTAGTAGATAAGCAAATAAACCAAAAGTCAAACAGTTTAGCTGTAATTTTGGAGACCCAAATCTCAAGGGAACGGCTATCTGCTATACAATGTTGAAGACTGTTTAAAGGGCTTCCCCATTTGGAGAGTGGTAAGAGTGATAATCTTGGAAATAGAAATAACTGAAAGGGGAGTTTAAGGAACAGAAATTTTAAAAAAAATCTGACTGTAACTCTTATTGACTAGATGTCTAGAGTAGTCACCAAGCCACAACTATAAATATATTCATAAATACATAATTCAGAGTATGAGTTTTGGAATTGACATCCTGGTGATTACCACTTAAAGATGTTGAGCATGACAGTTCACTTCTCTAAATATTAAATATTTTTATTTACAAAATGATATTTAAAGGTTAATTACATAAGAGGACACTTAAAAATGCCTAGTTATAGTATGTATTCAATAAAAGGATAGTAGTAAGTAGTAGGTAGAATCAAAATGTAAATACATTGAATACATTGTACCAATTATGGTATTCCTTCTTCTTTCCAAAATAGCATGATGCTACTTAAAACAACTGCAAAATGAATCTTATAAGATTCTCATGTGTCTTATTTAAGGATGTATTTTTTTCTAAGGATGTATTTTTTCTGATAAATAACATGCGTGTGGCTAAGATGCAGGTGTGGGATCCAAGTAACACTCTATAATGAGAAGTTAAATATTCGGCACCTCAAACTTTATCTGAACAAAATTTAATACAGACTCACCAACACCTGGGGAAGTGGAGATTTAATAGTAGCTCCAGGCAAAATGATCTCACTCAATTAAGATGACAGTTTAAATTCCAGTTGGTGGGTTTACTTTCTGGAAAACATACTATAACTTAGAAGTATTACTTAGTGGACAAAAAAAAAAATCTTTGAAATACTTTAAAACTATGAAAAGCAGTCAAAAGAAATCTGGCAGAAATAATTAAGAGTATTAAAATAATTAATAACCAGATATAAGAACTTAAAAGTATAGTCCACAGAGAAGAATCCGATGAGGACTCCTGTGTAGCTGTATCTCTGACCTGGGTTGTTCCCCTATTATTTGCCATACCTATGCTTCCAGCTCTCATTACATAGGTCCCCACTCCTCCCAAGCAGCCCTAATTCAAAAAGGAAAAACAAAATCACTGACCTTACTCTTTACTTTCAAAAGCAGTGAAAAATGAACACATTCACTATTTACTTGTATACATTATAATTAAAAACGAAATTAAATATTAATGTATTCAAATCTTTATTGTGCATTTTAAATGAGCAAGGGAAATGACTTTATAAATACAAATCTTATTTGGCCTTTATATAGTTATTCAACCATTTTATCCTTACATACTAAGCTTCTTTTGTATGTTATCTAAATAGAAATTTCCTTATTCCCTTTTTTTTTTAAGTTCAAAGTTTTCTGATTGGCTAGGTATTTTAAACTTAATCAGGTAACAAAATTTTACAAATCTAATTTGATCATAACTTTAATATCATGGTAGAAATGTTAGATTCTTCAGAATTATGGCCACCATTACATTCTATAGTCACAGTAGAAGTCATTTAAATTTTGAATTTTTTTTTTCTTTTTTTTTTCTTTTGGCTGAGCCATGTGGCTTGTGGGGTCTCAGTTCCCCGAGCAGGGGTTGAACCCATGCCCTCGGCAGTGAAAGAGCAGAGCCCTAACCATTGGACCACCAGGGAATTCCCTAAATTTTGAACTTCTTAAAAAATTGAAGTTAGGTTGGTGAAGCCCAGCATATATTTTTGATATGGATGTTGATAGACAGGTACATCTCCTCCTACAAGAAGGAAGCTCTAAATTTAGTCTTAGTACATAGGTTGACAAACTACCTGCAAACCAAACAGAAGTCACAGATATCTATTTCTTGGGCCTCCATGCAAGCAATAATTTTGTTCTACTTTATTGGTTAATTACTGTTTTTAACTAACCAGGACATCATTGAATCTACTCTCCACCCTTCATTTTAAATATTAAATATAAATTATATAATAAGAATTTGTCAAATTGTTTAGGCTGATCTCACTCAGGTACCTAAGTTACACACAGAACTTAAACTTTACAAAAATAGATGTTGCCAAATGACAAGATTATCAGATATCAGAAAGCACTGATTTTAATTTGGTAATTCCAAAGGAAAGCCTGGAAAATTAAAATGGTTCTTGTGGAGCCCTAATTATTCTTAGTATCTGGAGATCTTATCAATCATTTAAATACAGTATTTTATTTTAAAGTATTTATAACAGAGGATTGTTATTTCATTCACTAAAAAAATGAAACTAGAAAAACTGTCATTATTCATGGTTATAAATATAAATGAACTATTTTATAAAGCTGCTATGGTCTGAATGAGTGTGTCCCCCCAAATGCATATGTCAAAATCCCAATGCCCAACATGAGGTATTTGGAGATGGGGCCTTTGAGACTTGCTTATGTCTTGAGGGTGGAGCCCTCATGAATGAGATTAAAGCCCTTTCAAAAGAGATCCCAGGGCTTCCCGGGTGGCGCAGATGGTTGAGAGTCTGCCTGCCGATGCAGGGGACACGGGTTCGTGCCCCGGTCCGGGAAGATCCCACTTGCCGCGGAGCGGCTGGGCCCGTGAGCCACGGCCGCTGAGCCTGCACGTCCGGAGCCTGTGCTCTGCAACGGGAGAGGCCACAAGAGTGAGAGGCCCGCGTACCGCCAAAAAAAAAAAAAAAGAGAGATGCCAGAGAGAGCCCTTGCTCCTTCCACCTTGAGAGGGAGGACACAGCAAGACTTCAGAAGTCTGCAGCCCAGAAGAGAGCCCTCGTCTGACCATGCTGCACCCTGATCTCAGACTTCCAGCCTGCAGAACTGTGAGAAGCAAATATCTGTTGCTTATAAGTCACCTAATCAGCGGTATTTTCTTACAGTAGCCATAATGGAGTACAGCAAAAGCCATCTCTACAAGTCCAGAATCTGGAGGCAAGCAAAAGGAGGAATTCTTGCATGCGAATCCTTGGAAAAATGAGGAAAGGTAAACAGAGATTGGGAGTGGTGCTTCCAAGGCCCCAGGTCTTCATCTTCCTCTTTCACAAAAATGTTGGAAAAAGTTTTAAATTTCTGGTCGGAATGTTACCAAACTTGGCATGTGTGTCAGAAGGAAACATGGCAAAATGATGAATGATTGCTTAAAATATCACAGTCACATCCACCATCAAGAAGCACCAGAGCTGCAGGATTTTTAGAGACAGAGGTGATAAGGAACCCGACATACCTGTCTGACTGCCCTGGGGTTCCGAGCAAACATGTCTGGAATTGCTACCCATGCTCTGGATTCTTCCCAGCTTGGCCTGGTCAAGGGCACTGGAGGGTACATAAACCTGAATAGCTTTAGGATGTCCATATCGGCTATAGAGAAACATTTAACCCCTAAGAGTGTGGAAGATGTAGTCTGGTTGGGAAAATTCTCCCTTTAAATAGAGCTTTCCTTCAGAAAGTACTTTATAATGGTCACAGTCTACTAAATAATGATTCAAGATGGAAACATAATGGCAAGCTGGAAAGAAAACCCAACACATCTTATCACATAGGAGTCACGTGTGACTCCCAAATTATCCATTCATTATCTCTTCTCTGGATCTTTTTAGTGGCTTAACAAGGTTGTATATTTTGTGACAGTATCCACTTCCTCACTGTCAGGGTCTCCCACTGCAAATTACAAACAGATGTTTGTTGCTTTCAAGCCAGATGCCGGCTCATCAGCAGGTGTTGAAGCCTATTTATTGGTACACAGAATATGCTGCAGCCTTGAATCACAACTTCGGTGTGTCTTCACCTTCCTCTCATGTTCACTCGCTCTGTTTCTCCTTTTTTTCTTTTGGTAAGCCATTCCATACATAAGCTTTAAGCTGTTCGGTCATCATTCCTGGGTTAAAATGGTCCCAAGCAAATTGCCAAAATTAACTGCCATGTGGGTGCTAGGAAGTTGTAGTCTTATGATATTTTTCTACCAAGTTCAGAAAGTTTTTATCGCCTTAGAGTCTTTGGTAATAAAATTCGTTACCGTCCACTCAAACTTTGTTCCCACTGATGACGTATTTCAGCCTCCAGAGCTGACCATCTGGCCTTTTCCACCAGCACTGAAATTCCCTCAAAGAGAAATCACCAGTGATGTCTCACACCTTTGGATAACTTGAATAAATTAATAAGATCAGTTTAAATGATGTTTCTTAAATATCCTAAACTACTTATTAGATCGGTCCTGAGTATTTCATTCTTGAAAATCCCTTCCCAAATAATTAGTTATCAATAACTACAAATAAACACTCGCTCAAAGGTAGGCTTTTAAAAATTTTTCTTCTGAAATATTAGTATTTAAATTGTGTCACCAAAGGTAAAAGTGAACAGTCTTTCTGTCTGTGAGCCTGTTGTGTTCTAATTTTTCACTCTCAATCACTGGCCTTTTACCCAAACCGATCGCCCTCTGAGATAGGAGTGCATGAAGGGGAGAGACTAAAGACTAAAGGGGAGGGGAGTGAGTCAAAAAGATGTTCTGCAAACTCACTGCCACCCTCTGCTTCAGGATGGGGTTCTTAGCCCAGAGATAACAACTCCTGGTACTGAGGAAAAGTTCTCCAATTCTGTCAGCTAGCAGTTCATTATTTATTGCTTCTACTATTTTCAAAAATAACAAGAAAATAAATTAGACTTCTGTTTCACAGATAAGCTAAAAGCAAATGTGTCGCATTTATGAACCAGTCAGCCTAAATGAACACTGTATTCCTGACCTGAACAAAACAATTTAACTTTAGGTCAAAAGTGGAATTACTAAGTAATTTTACTACCTGTGTATGTGTAAACACGTGTATGTGCGCAGAATCTAAGGAACAAGACAAAACACACCACTGAATTTTATGAAGGAAAATGAGTATTGTTTCTGTTTTTCGTTTGTTGTTTGTTTCGTACAGGAGGGAGAGATGAAGTGACAGCCAAGCATCGGAAATACTCTTTACCTGCTAGAATCATGACATACAGGTTTGGAATGATGCTTAGAGGCCTTTAATTCTTCCATAGTTGAGAATCTCCTCAATGAGAAACCCATAAAGAGATTTCTATGCCTGAGGCTAAAATTATGCAATGGTGGGAAAATTTACCTTCTTAAACAAAGTTTTAAACTTAGAGTCCCTATCATCAAATAGACTAAGTCTAAAATGTCTTTATTCAAGTTCAAAGAGAGCTACGTCTTCTCCAGTCTCAACATCTCTACTTTTGCCAAACATGATTCATATGACAGGGTTGCATTCTCTTTTCCTTTCTCTTAACATGTTCCAATTAGCCTATATTCCTCTTTAAATGAGGTGCCCAGAAACAAACTCAAGTTTCCAGATACAACCAAATGAGACAAAATAATAATACCTGATGTTTACTGAAATAATACATTTATTATGTACCAGACACTATGCTATGCAATTTATCATTTATCTCTTTTAATTCTCTTAGCAACCCTATAAAGAAAACTCTATGGGGAAAAGAGTGAATTAAAAAGCACTAAATAAACTGACCAAGAGCACACAGCTCTTGTTGAAGCCTGGATTTACACCTAATCAGTTTGACATCAAAGCCTCAGGAAGACAAAATCACCACACTAATCTGTTCTAAGCCCGATAAATAAAAATAACTGAGTCCCCTTTATGCACTACTGCCAAATCGTTCTAGTCCTCATGTGGGTGTTCTTTTCCAACCAAACGTAGGCTAGTGTGCTTAAACATTTTAAGTATGGCATTTTAACATTTCACACAGTGTTCCAGGTGGTTAAGTTATGCTTTGGGGTCATGGTCTATGATACAACACTTCCATCATCTTTCGTTATTTCTTCATGTCATCACTGGGGAAAAAAAAGGGGGGGGGGGAAGGGGGGGCACATATGTTTATATATCTTTTTCTAAATCATTTAATCATTTCATAGATCATAGAAACAGAAGGGCCCAGAGAGACAGATGTCACTTGACATTTACCTTCAAGGTGACATCATGTGTCAGCACTTTTTTGCATACTGTCCCATCATTCACAAATTTATGTTTTCAGCTCCTGTACACGGACATCAAGTCCATATCACTGACTTGTAAACAGTCCTTTTCTTCCTCTACGAACAGTTCTTTTTCTGCTTCTTCCACCTTTCGTTTTACCTCTGGCCCTAACTCCATATTTTTGTAGAATATGGTTATTTTTACCCAAGGTCACACATACAAGAGGAAATAAATCAAACATATTATATTCTGGGGAATTCAACACATAAAAAAGTGTCACCCTTTCTTTACTTTCTGTGACTTGACTTTTTCATACTTTTTTAAAATGAAAATAAAATAATAAATAAAATAAAAATATTGGAGTATCCTTGATTTACACTGTTGTGTTAGTCTGTTGTACAGCAAAGTGAATCAGTTATACATACACATCTATCCACCCTTTTTTAGATTCTATTCCCATATAGGTCATTACAGAGTACTGAGTAGAGTTCCCTGTGCTATACAGTAAGTCCTTATTAGTTACCAATTTTATATACAGTAGGGTGCGTATGTCAATCCCAATCTCCCAATGTATCCCTCCCCCCATGCTGTTTTATATAACATATTTTATTATAGTCTTGACAACTATAATGGCAGCATAAAAATGTTGTTGCAAATCCCTTGTTTTTGGAGAACGTGTTAGGTGCCCCCTCCTACCCTGCCCCCTGGGTTCTTTGGGATTTCCATTACTAGGGATTCTCAAAGTCCTTTCCTCTGGATGTAACTAGGGATTACCAAAACAACAAACACAGAAACAAAAGACAAACAAAAAAATAGCAGGATTGCTGGTCAAGTTTGGGAAATTCTAGATTAGACAGTCTAGGCTAAGCAAGCCTCTGGACTTCTTGACCTCCCATAAACCATAATATAATAATGTCATTTTGCATCTCCAAGATTGTAACAGAGTGTTTAGTATCTTTAAATTTATATAGGCCCAGAATTCCAAAGGAGGAAAATGTAAAGTGTACATATTTATTATGAAAATGATCACTATTAGTTAAAGGAGAGATATACTTGCATCACTTTTCGGATACTTGTAAAAAGTCTAAGTTTCGATATTGATACATTTTTCCTTGGTACAGAAAAAAAACATAACTCTGAATTTTACAAAATGATATACAAAAAACACATACATAGATATCAATTATTTGATACAAGATAAGGCACTATCTCTACCTCCCCTACCCCCGAATTTAGAATAGTGAAGCCAAAAGGTAGAAGCAGGTTGTTCAAAAATAACTGCTCACCGTATTCCATTCTATTAGAGAAAGTTATATGTTACATTAGCCAGCATTTACTGGTCAGGCAATTATTCCTTGATAATCAAGGAGAGAGTAAAAAAGAGATGCTCTGTGTCTACAGACAAAAGTATCGAGGCACCTTATGTCAACATTCATATGGAAATTTCCTCTGCAGTACTGAGCTGTACTTAGATACTAGCTGTGCTGAAATGGGGCAGAAAACTAGGATAGCCAATCTCAGAAAGAAGCAGGGATAAAGCAACTTTCCCTGCAAAAGTCAGTGAGGTGACTTGCACACCCTGCTACATCTTTGGAGGGGGAAAATATGCATGTAGTCCCTGCAATGGGCCTTGGGAGCTCCTGCATTTAATTACTGTCAGATCCATTGAAAGCTACAATGACTTTTCATAAAACATTCAAGTATACACTTGTAAGGCCATCTCATTAACACATCTTGACACTGTCTTGGCAGATAGGAAATTATAACAACTTAGATAAGGTGACACGTGACACTGTCTTACAGGAAACTCATTCGGCCATCTGCCTACCCAAACAGATATCCTGCTCTCCTTTTCTGTAATCTCATTCACAAGGAGCAGAAAAATGTTTTATCATGCTCATCTGTGAGCCTGAAAGTCAACGGAGCTCTGGGCTATGCTACGTAGACTAATTCAGTTTCCACTGTACTTATGAAAATAAAAATTATGGCATTATTTTCCAAAACGAACTGAGGTGCTGTAAGTGCACTCAGCTAATAATCAGCCTTTGGGAAGACTTAATTTATTCTACTGGAAAATGAACATTAAATTTTGCACAAGGATATCAGGAACTAGTAATATATCAGTAATTAGTCTTCCATTCTTTTCACTCAAGATAAAGTATGTAAGTGTAAACCACACATGGGTGGGTATGAAAGAGATAAACAGAAAAGTCCCCATAGGGAACCAAGGATGGAAGGTTGTTAGTCTAACGCTAGAAGTAGCCACAGAGAAAAAGAAAGATGGCAACTTGTTATTTACTTGACTTGCGGGCACGCCTAAATAAATTATCTAATCCGAACAGCCATTCCTTGGAATAAATATTACTGTCATACTGCCTCCATTTAGTAAATTGTTAAGGTCACAGAGCTAGGACACCGGGAACCAGAAAACAAATGCAAGTCTTCCTGACCTCAAAACCCGACTTCTTTCCTTTAGAGTATTTGGAAAGATTTTTTCATGTAGTGCACTGGTGAGAAGTTGGTTTCTTTCCAATAAAAATCAGGGAAATCTGTGAAACCTCTCTTTGAGGCAAAAGTATGGAGGCAATGGTACCTTGAATCAAGAGATCATAGGAAGCCTTTGCAGGTATGTGGCATAATAAGAAGGGGATTTGTAACCTACAGAATTTAGAGCATAGAAACAAATATTGTTAGAGCTATAGAAACACAGTTGATGAAGAACTGTTATTTTAAATCAGAACGTTGATCAAGAGATTGGTAATCTAATACAGTATTATTAATCAGTAATTATTAGTAATTAATAATTATCTAATTAATTAGATTAAAACAGCATTACTACCAATATAAGGAAACTGCTAATTTGTATTAATTAAAAGGTGAACTAAACGCCTACCTCTCTGAAGGAAATTAGGAGAACAATAGCAACAAAATGGTGAGAAGTAGACAAGAATCTAGCCAGAGATATTGCCTCATCCAGGTCTGACTAAAGGTTTTATTACTACTGGAATTGGGTGCTTTTAATAGGAGATTGCACATGTTGTTCAATAGTAAGACTTCAGCCTTTCATCAATCCTTCTGTCATCTTTATTAAATCTTTAGAAAGCCCAAGTTGCAAGAAACCATTTGGGTCTTCTTTGCATGGAGGGATCTACCCAGTTACCTCTGCAGTCAAGATGCTGGCGCCCTGATTGGTCCGTCATGCACAGCACTAGCACAGGTCACAATCTTGGTGCTACTTAAAGTATGCATACTTCTCAAAATTAAGTATTTGGAATGAATTTTACTTTTCCATGTAATCAAATTTGAAAAATACGTCAATATATTAAAATGTTCCAATGTTCCATATGTTTAATGTTCCAATATATTAAAATACACACCAAACTTAATAAAGCCACGTGTTCACTAAACAGCATTAATATAACTATTTAAACAGTGAAAGTAACAACTTAGTGGGTTTTCTGATATATCCTTGACAAGAATTAAACTAAGCAGGAAAGGAAATATAATTGGGTAATTTAGTACAAAAATAAATTAATTAAACCAAATTACCTCTAAGTATAACCCAACTTTAAAATTTCTTTTAATAAAAAGCAATGAAAATAGTCAGATCCTAGACTGTGGTCTAATAATTAAAACTATATCTTTTTTACTGCTATACTTTCAAATATTATTAAATTGGTTGATGTTGATATCTATTTCAGAAATTTGTTTTGAAAGTACTAACATAGTTCATTAATTGTTCTTTTTTTTGGACTCGTGACACTTTAGGATAAAAAGGAAAAGAAAAAATATATTATTATTAATATGTGACTTCTTTTTTGAGAACTTTTCTTGAGAAAGAGCACGGTGTGCCAAGATTGACATAGAATGGATTCCTATATTAGCTGTGAAATGTGGTCTCGATGTAGTCTAAACCTCTTTCAATATCTTATTATTCTTGTATTTGGTATCATTCCTAAGCCATTTGTTACAGAAAAGGGTGTGTACGGGGGGGGGTTCTTTTCTAAATTTCAGTTCTACTTCACAATTGCACTGTCTATTGAGAACTATACCCCATTACTTCAACCAGAAGAGGAATATCAAATGTAGTCGTCTATAGTTTACTGTGTGATTCCAATTAGTTGCTATCAAGGTAAAGAAAGAAGTAACTTTTTTTTTTAAATGAAGTATAGTTGGTGCTGGGGTGTATGTTTTCTTTTAGTTTTTAACTCAGACACAAAAGTCCAAAAGCATCCCTATACTGTGAAGAGCTTCCTAGGATTGCGAAAAACGCAATTGGCAATGAGAGGATTAGAATCCAGATTAGGTTACTTGCAAATTTTCTGCTCTATCAGTGGAATCCTTCAAGATAGGTTCCATTAAAAGTCTACAAATTCAAGGACTGCATCTTAGAAAAATAATTACTATGAAATGCATTTGATTCTCCTAGAAAACAACAAAATACCTGATCCCTTACACCATGGAAAGCAAAAGATAAAATCTTTCTTAAAAATATAAAAGGTCGGCTTCCCTGGTGGCGCAGTGGTTGAGAGTCCGCCTGCCGGTGCGGGGGACGCGGGTTTGTGCCCAGGTCCGGGAGGATCCCACATGCCGCGGAGCGGCTGGGCCCGTGAGCCATGGCCGCTGGGCCTGCGCATCCGGAGCCTGTGCTCCGCAACGGCAGAGGCTACAACAATGAGAGGCCCCGTACCGCAAAAAAATAAAATAATAAAATAAAAGGTCATCTCCCCTTAGGAGAACTCTAGTTGTGAACTGGATAGAATTTATTGCTGTGTGCTCACTCTTGTGATAAATGTTGCAGCATCTTGAGGAAGGTTAAAGAATTGCTGGTTAAAGGACCTGTAGCATCAAACTGTAGTCAACTTCACGTTGCCCGAGAGCTAATGTGACCTGTGAGCCTATGATGGTGACAGGCAGCCCGGCTGGTGCAGCTCTGTCCTGCTGTAGCTCCCTGGCAAAGAGGCCACTGCCATTCCAGAATGAGTGATTTATCCGTGAATATGCATGAGACACTAATTTGCAAGGATTCAGTGAAAACTAAGTGTTTTGATGTGGAAGACTGGAATAACAAGAAGGGAGGAGTGAGGAAATGGGGTAAATATACCATAAGCCTTGATTACCCTGAAAGTCTAGCAGGCATCGAGTTTACCTTTTCCTGAAGGCTTGCAGTTTTATTTGCTTGCCTATTTTCAGCATGACATGGGCCACTGAGAGAAGAGAGTCAAAACCACTCACAGTTTATTTTAAATGGAAAATAAATGGTTTATGAGCAGATTTCTTCTAACAACTTTAAAAAATAATTTGAGGCCTACGTTTTGAAGATCTCAGTTTTTTTTTGTTGTTAGCAACAAACTTCTAATTTACCTTTAGACCACAAATGGTTTTCTATATCTAATCAGTCTTATTCATTAGCTTTACCTTGCTGCTTCTTTTTTTTTTTTTTTGCGGTACGCGGGCCTCTCGCTGTTGTGGGCCTCTCCTGTTGCGGGGCACAGGCTCCGGACGCGCAGGCTCAGCGGCCATGGCTCACGGGCCTAGTCGCTCTGCAGCATGTGGGATCTTCCCAGACCGGGGCATGAACCCGTCTCCCCTGCATCGGCAGGTGGACTCCCAACCACTGCGCCACCAGGGAAGCCCTGCCTTGCTTCTTCATTAAAAAAAAAAAAAAGTGCTACAAGCAAATTCCAGAAATGGAACGTAGAGCACAACAATGTGGGGTTTTCTCCCCCTTACTGTTATTCTTCCTGAAATTGTAGTACTGTTTAATTAATTCTGACATATACTATGCTTTCTTCTGGAACAGAGTCTGTTATTTAAAATCAACAAGTAAGAAATAGCTATGAATGTACCTCCAGATGAACAGAATGAATTCCCTGAAGAGGATTCCTAATACTTTTTTCTTTTTAATTGAATTTCTCTACATTGTACCAACTGAAGCATGTACTCAGCAAATGAATAAATACTATAGAACCTCTCACAAAAGATTTACCTTGTACACGCTGTTCAGGAATCTTGGAGCTACATATCGCGCCCTGAGAGATGTGTGTATGTTTGTGTGTGCATGTAACTTCACAAATATCTGAGTCTAATGTTTAAAAAAGAAAAATAGATAATTAGAACTGAGTTAAAAATAATGAGACAGAGTGCACAGAAAAGGCAGAGCCGGCTGTGGTGGAAAAAACACTGGATTAGGAATTAGAAGATCTAAACTTAGACCTTGGGTCAACGGTTAATCATGTGATCTTTGGCAATCACTTAACCTCTCAGATAATCAATTTCTTATCTATAAATATGTATAATAAAGACCATTTTTTCTGTAAGAGAGTCTTAGGAGGATATAATCCAATAATATATGTAAATGTACTTTGTAAATTACTAAGTGCCACATATATTATGTTTCCTGTAAATTCAATTGATAGTGTCTGACATTCATGTCTTTGTATCTCAGTTTTCTCATCAATAAAATGAAAGGACTGGGATTAAATGCTTTCTCAGCATTGTTAGGAGATCCAAATGTAATGTTTTTCTAATACAAAATAAGGTTTGGGCATGTGCTCAAACAATTGTAAAGTCAAAGGGAAGGGATCAAAAATACAGAGGAGGGGCTTCCCTGGTGGTGCAGTGGTTGAGAGTCCACCTGCCGATGCAGGGGACACGGGTTCGTGCCCCGGTCTGGGAAGATCCCACATGCCGCGGAGCGGCTGGGCCCGTGAGCCACGGCCGCTGAGCCTGCGCGTCCGGAGCCTGTGCTCTGTCCGCAACGGGAGAGGCCACAGCAGTGAGAGGCCCGCGTACCGCAAAAAAAAAAAAAAAAAAAAATACAGAGGAGGGTGCAGAGCAGAGAGTGGAGGCTGCCATTATGGGGGAGGGGGAAGGTGGCAAAGGATAGAAGAAGCCAAAATAAAGGAAAATGTATTAATTAGTATTAATTATGAATTTGAAACAATGGACTCAAGTCATAATATTGATTTGAGGTAAGTAACAAATGCTATCTTACCAGATCTAGTCAAAAAATAATTCAGGAAGAAATATTACTCAGATGGCCATTTGAGACTCGGACATATTGACTTGTCAGTTTCCTTGTGTGTCTCTGATTGTCTTTTTATTAGATTTAGACCTCTCTTTCTCTCTCTGTTTCCATCTTTACTTTTATTTAGGCACATAAAGCTTCCAAATCCTACCATCTATCTTTATGTACACAAAATATGGGAAGTATACATGAGACCCTCCCTTCGCCTACAAGCTATTAATTGTAGCTTCTAGGTTCTAAAATACATTCTGACAAAGACAGGAAATCATATAAGCAATGGCCAGGAGAGGTCAGGCATTCAAGACCAACACTATAAATTCAAATCAGAAAACAGCTTAAGTACAGCAGATGTCTGGTCTTAACTGGGTAGAAAAAATGCTGCGTTCTCTCAAAAGGAAGTGAAGAAAACAGGCAGTAGAAGATGCCCATTCATTAACAAGCTGTGTGGAAATCTACCAAGGATCATTGCCCATCATGTTGTGGTAGCCCTAAAAAGTGGGTTACTCAAACAAAACTGAAGTAACCTATTATAAAAAAAATATATTTATAACCAGTTTCTATGTGCCACAAATTATCTAATTTAATTCTCATGGTGACCTTAGGAGATACAGGAAATTAAAGGCTCAGAGAAGTTAATTACTTGCCTAAGGCAATACTGGGAGTAACTAGAACAAGATTTCCACCTCAGCACTAAAGAATCTTATCCCCTCCAGGTGGTCACAAAGCACCGAGCTGATCTCCCTGTGCTATGCAGCTGCTTCCCACTAGCTATCTACCTTACGCTTGGTAGTGTATATATGTCCATGCCACTCTCTCGCTTTGTCACAGCTCACCCCTCCCCCTCCCCATATCCTCAAGTCCATTCTCTAGTAGGTCTGTGTCTTTATTCCTGTCTTACCCCTAGGTTCTTCATGACATTTTTTTTTTCTTAAATTCCATATATATGTGTTAGCATACGGTATTTGTCCTTCTCTTTCTGACTTCACTCTGTATGATAGACTCTAGGTCTATCTATCTCATTACAAATAGCTCAATTTCGTTTCTTTTTATAGGGAGGGTGGGAGGGAGGGAGACACAAGAGGGAAGAGATATGGGAACATATGTATATGTATAACTGATTCACTTTGTTATAAAGCAGAAACTAACACACCATTGTAAAGCAATTATACTCCAATAAAGATGTAAAAAAAAACAAAAACAGGGCTTCCCTGGTGGTGCAGTGGTTGAGAATCTGCCTGCCAATGCAGGGGACACGGGTTTGAGCCCTGGTCTGGGAGGATCCCACATGCCACGGAGCAACTAGGCCCGTGAGCCACAACTACTGAGCCTGCGCATCTGGAGCCTGTGCTCCGCAACGAGAGAGGCCACAACAGTGAGAGGCCCGCGCACCGCGATGAAGAGAGGCCCCCACTTGCCACAACTAGAGAAAGCCCTCGCACAGAAACGAAGACCCAACACAACAAAAATAAATTAATTTAAAAAAAATTAGTAATGAAACCCCCCCCCAAAAAAAAGAATCTTATCCCCTAAGCAACATTGCCTTTCTTAGGCATCAAGAGGCAGAGTTCCACATCATCCTCTGTTTTAGTCTGTGTAGCTGGTCCCTGTAATCTCCAAGAGTTTACCTTCAGGGAAATTGTATTCTTCAAGTCTATTACAAAATGTTAGTAGGAACTTCTTTTCTGATTAGTTGATTAGATACTTAATAAGAGCTTGGTACTTAACAAGATACTTGACAAAATCTCCTACTTTGCCCCATGGTTGATCTGTAGAATTCATAGAATAAGAGCATTTAACATACCTATTAATGCTGGACATTAGGGGAAATATAAGAATCTGAGCAACACCCATGGCTCTAAGATGTTGTAAGACAGGATCACCAGACAGTATCTCGAAAGACAAACATCTTGAATAAACTAGGGAGACAGTGTTCCATTTATAGGCTCACTTCTACTATCTTTCCTGAACATTCATCCACAGTTTATGGAGGGAATTGAGAATATGCGTTTGAGGCTAAAATGAAAGATGTTGTGATGGGGCGAAGAAGCATAACCTCTGCAAACTTTGCTCAAAATTAATTTCTTTGAACCGGTCTTACAATATTGCATTGCCTGTTCCCATGATGCTAGCAGACACCATGAGATCAAGAAGTTTACCTATATTCCATGAACCAACTCTTCTCTAGCTGTACTATATTATCCTATCATTCCAGGGAAGCCAGAACTCTAGCAACTGGTAGTAGATAAATATTTTGATTGGATAATTTCTGTATGGCAAATTCTTCACCATGGCCTCTGGATAATGAGAAAGGAGGCAATGTATTTTACGTCTCAGGATCTAATGATATGTAGTATTAATGACACCATAAGATGAGTCTAGAAGTTCTTAAATGAATACAGGGTAAGAGCTGTGAGAGTTCAGAGTCCAATGGTTTGGAAGTCTTCTTTGAGCTTGTAGCTTTCACTTGGCCTTGAAGGACGAGTAATATTTAAAGGGAAAAAAAAAAAAAAGAAAAAGAATGAGATCTTCCAGGCATGAGGAACTGCAAGAATAAAGTTGCAGAATTGGCAACACTGGTCATATTCAGGGGACTGAAAAACAATAACCATCTGGTTGGACCACAGGATTCATATTGCAGAGCATGTTCCTGAAAATGTAACTGAGAACTGAATCAATTAAGTTGTCCATATTTCTTAGTCAAATAAATGTGATATTTAACCCTGTATCTGCTACCCTGGACAAGTTAATTTCTCTAAAACTGTATTTTCTATCTGTAATATAAGGATGCTTGCTCACAGAGTCGGAGAGTAAAATGTGATTCTCTATATAAAGAATCTAATACGGTGTCTGGTGTGTAGTGTATCTACATGGTGTTTTAAAGTAATAATAATAAATACACTAATAGCATTGGATTATCCTCACTAAATTGAATTTTAGTTTTAATAAATTGATTGAACTGTGAAATTCTTTGATTGTTCTATAGAAAGCCTAGAAATTTAACTTCAGTTTTAGCTATAGATTTAGTACAACTGAACTTTTAGTTTCTGAACTTTTTGTTTCTTCATCACAAAAACGAAAGCTAATGGCCATAAAATTTAACGGAGGTTTCAAGGATATATACAGTAGCATTAAAAATAATTTTTAAAATGTCAAATCATAGCTGTCATTAAGTGTTGAGACAAAGCCCTATCTTAATAAATTCAACCAATGTTTCTTCTTTTTTTTAATAAATTTATTTATTTATTTATTTTTGGCTGCATTGCGTCTTTGTTGCTGTGCGCGGTCTTTCTCTAGTTGCGGCGAGCGGGGGCTACTCTTGGTTGCGGTGCGCAGGCTTCTCATTGCGGTGGCTTCTCTTGTTGTGGAGCGCGGGCTCTAGGCGTGTGGGCTTCAGTAGTTGTGGCACGTGGGGCTCAGTAGTTGTGGCACATGGGCTTAGTTGCTCCGTGGCATGTGGCATCTTCCCGGACCAGGGCTTGAACCCGTGCCCCCTGCATTGGCAGGCGGATTCTTAACCACTGCGCCACCAGGGAAGTCCCCTAATGTTTCTTTTAAATCAGACTATTGCTGGCACATTTTAGCATTTATTATGTATTTGTCTTTAAACATGTCACATTGCTCCTTGTTCTATTTAGTTTTAGTTCTATTTATGAAGTACACATTTTGTTACCCTAACATGTACATTTTCTATATTTAGAATTTAAAATTCAAGAGTTGATCTTTTTAATCACTTAGAACAACCTCTAATTAACGGAAGCCTTGATTCTTATTTTAAAACTTAGCCTGTCCAAAGAAAAAACATTCAAAATACAAGTACAATATATTTCAGTAATATATTTTTCTCAAAAAGAAAAAGTCATTCAGATTTAAAATTTTATTATAACTTGAGAGTGTTTTATATTAATCCTGTTAAGAGCCAGAACAGCTTTAATGCCTATTCATATCTTCTTTTAAGTAGTTACTGGAAATAAGAATACTGATATATAAGTAAGTTAATAACAGTAAGATTCAAAAATGTTTTCAGAGGGATAACTTTTATTAAAAATCACGTTTTTGGAATTTTCACATCCATCATTTTCACAGTTACTCTATCTACTGCTGTTATGCAAGATGATATTGAAATTTTTTTTTTCTAAGTAGAACCTCTCTATTCTGATATGGGTACTACACCTTCATAATTATTCTTATTGCTTGTGCCTGCCAGTAAGGTAAGTTCTGCTCATAAGATTAGATATCGCCTTCATGGAATTATCTGAAAGGCATCCCAAGACATTGTTGACCTAGAAGGAGAGGGTCTTTCTCTACTGTCTTCTACGGAAGCTCCTATTATTAAAGAAAATATACAAGAGATAGAAGACACTACTACAAGTCTCAAGGTAACCTGGGAAGCAGTGGGCAATTTCTTTCTGCCTTTTATAACACAGATGAATTTTTAAATGTTTTTATTGTTTATAATATATAATTGACACTGGGATTGTGAGCTCAAGGAACGTTCCACTTAATCCCCTCTTTAATGAAAGCCTACTATTCACGAACTGCTCTGGTGATACCAGAATGAATGAGAAGTAAATTAAGGTCCCTTGAGTTGACACAAGAGAGGTGGAGACCAATACATAATCAAATCATGGCAGCAGAGGGCACTGAAATGCTGGAATAGAGGTATGTATGAGGTGCTACTGGAATCCAGTGGGAGAGGTGGCTGACATCTTCTCAGTTAGGAAAAGACCCAAAGAGAGGCCGGGAGCTTCACCTTAAAGATGTCAGACATCACTCTTTTAATATGACACGTGACAAGTCCCACCTTTACTCAGTTGACACGGAAGCATCATCGCTTATTCTGACTCTACTATAGCAGGATTCTGAAGAGACTTCAGCGATGGCCAGCTATTGTGGAGCTTGGGTTGACAGACGCTAAAAGTATCACCAACAGTATCTCAGAATGAATGTCCCCAAATAAACAAATGCTTCGCCATATGAGAAATGCTTATTAAAATTGTTTACCCCGATATATAATACCACCTGGCTATATTACATAAAACATGACCTGATTTTTTAAAATGTCTGATTAACTAGAGTAATTTATAGAATCTCATTTGTATTTTCATAGACTCACTGGCATTGGAAAGAAGCCATCAAGCAAGATGGCTTATTTAATGCATTTTCCACCTGTGTACATCTTGACTCAGTGGAAGCAAGACAGGACCAGATAACAATCTAATTACCTTGCAAAGGCATTTAGCAACTGGCAATGGGATTCATATAATAATCAAATTCCAGCTGGAACTGACTGCAGTATTTGCTACTGTTTTATTAGAAAATGGTAACATTTCTGCAAGCAAATAAAGGCGCTTGAAGTAACGTAAGATAATAATTATGCAATTTAAATACTGATAAAACGACTAAAATTACAGTCTGTGAGAGAGAGTAAATGACCAAATGTGCAGATATGTAAATGTGTTTGGTTGTGCTGAGAGGAGGGGAGCTATTGCAATGACATCTATTTAACTAGAGCTGTGTCATTCTTAGCATGTGATTTACACGACGATTTAACGGCATTCACCAAGTATATGAAATGTACTTATCCAAAGTAGAATGAAATGATCTTTAACAATACCTAAAACAAGGAGAATGGATGGTTAACAACAGGTTGAAATCGATCCAAAATATGAACTAAATATCAAAATTTATGATATTGAAAGAATATTCTACTATAGATGAGCCTTCCATGGCAAGCAATAGAATGCATAATAGACAAGAAGTAAAAAAATTAGAAAGATGTTCTTGGTTAGTTATGTTTCTAAAACTAGCATTTCAGATACAGTTTTGTTAGTTTTGTGGGACAGTTAGGGAATATCTGAAAAACTCAACACAGCAAACACTCCCCGTAGGTTGTTAGCATTTGTTAGCAAATAAATCAGAAGCAAACACTCCAGATGTGGTTATTGTTATGCTTCAACTATGCTGATATCTAAAAAAATCTCACAAGTTTCTTCATTATCACCCTAGAGAATAGTAATGATTTTTCAACAGTGAAATAAGTTTCATTAGTGAAGCAAGGCGTGCACTTACGAAGATACCACATGGGAGGCCCTACCTCGCCTGGACAACACTCAGGACTGGTGTGCCTGGTCTCCTCTACTCTTCACTGCTGCCTCTGGCCACGAATTCCATCAGGTCCAAGAGCAACCACCTCCAGAGGATGCTTTGGCCTTATTCCAACTATGTGGTAACTAAATCCTGCTAACTCTCACGCATGGTGTTTGTCAAAGTATCAAAAGACAAAAGGCTGGGTATTTCGTGAATCTCTGAGCAGATTTTATGAATTTTTCTACTTGATTGCTAAGAAGAGACTGAATGGGTAGTAGACTTTCACTTCTGTGATTCACCCTCATCGTACTACGAGATTATATTATGATTGGGCAACAGAAGAACTATAACTCCCACCTCTAACAAGAGAATACCAAGGGATGCTGCAAAGGAAGTTATCAACTGTGGACACTCAAAATGGCTTAGGTCAATTTGCAACATAAACGCTCACACACAGAGCATGTGGATATCCAGGTTTCTCTAACTAGTGAGTGAGGAAATAGTTGATTAATAAAGAAGAGTATTAAGATATTTGGGCCCTAGTCTTTTAGTCTAGTCTAATTTGAGTCACAGGCAATTTTCCATAAAGCCTTTCATTTCCTGACAATTCCAGACTGTAGGACTCTTTGGTTACTTTCAACCCTAAAAGTTTGTCAATTTTACCAAAAATGTGATACCCCTAACTGTACTCTAGTAGACAATATGATTAATTATAAAGACAACTTTTCTGGAACAACCTTACAGAATACAGTGAGATTCAGTCGCAAGCATTCCTTTCTTTGATCATAACACCCAGTCCCCCAAATGGTGATCAAAACCAGTTTTACAAAAGTCAGTAGACTTCTTGCCTGGGAAAGTAACAACATAGTACAGACTGTGCCTGCCCTTGCCCCCATTCCTCCTTTGTCCCTTCTCTTCTCCTGCCCTTGTCCCCATTCCTTTCTTTCCCTCTTAAAAGTTTCACTCCTTCCATAACCTAAATACCAAGAGTGACTTTGACCTACAATTCTCCCTCTTATAGCTTTAATGGCATTATTGGGAGAAAAGTCAGAAAACGTGGATATCAATCAAATTGATCGTTAGGAAAATAAACATCATTATGTGCAACTATATTAATTTAAATTGTATGTTGCTTTGAAACCTTTCATCCTAGGAGTACAGTGATGCCCATATGCCTACTCCCAATCTTAATATTTGTACAATGTTAAAAGGGTTATTTTCCCTGTTTGTTTAATCAACCAGAATCATCTGAAAAGAACTTGACTGTGTAGAGTATGAGCCCTCAAGTCTAATGCTCCCATGTTTCTCTTCCATGTGGAGTTATCTGTACTGAAAGCTAATCTCTTCCACCGAGGGAAGTGAGATTTACGAAATAGCGCCAGCTCACGAATGTCAGATTTCACTAACTCTCTCATCTCTTTGCTGTCCTCTTTGCCCCTGTAAATATTACGCTTTGCTTCCTAGATAAATTGCGCAGCCATTCTTATGAGTAATGTTTGTTTTGGGCAAACACTGGTTCCAGTGAAATGATTAGAATTTTCAACCACCTTGTCTTCTCTAGACACGTTTTGCTCACTGACTCTTCTTACATGCCTTAGAATTTCTGCTGTGCTCCTTTGGTTCCTGGAGGTGTTATGGTCAGAACGATAGGAATGGAGGAATAAAGAAAGGAAGAGAAATTGAGGAAGGGCAATTAACATGTATTAAGCATCTACCATAATGCTAGCTCTACCCTACATCATTCACATGCATTATTAGGGCTTTTACTATCAGAACTGCGAGGTAATTAGTATTTTCCTTATTTTATGAATGAGTCTGTTAGATCTCGATGAGATTATGTATTTATCCAAAGTGAAAAAGCTAGTAAGGATCAAAGCCAGAAATCAAGACCCTGTATGTCTGGGATACAATCCCCTGTACTTTCCATTGTGTTTTGCTGCTTCCTCTACTTCCTTCTTCTAAACGCTTCAAAGGAATACAATATATAGTATTTTAAGATTATATTCATATGTTTGAAATAAGTTTTCAATTGCAACTTGAGCAAAAAGTAGTCTGACATTACACATTAGAGAAAAAATGTAACAGTGAAAAACCTTATTTCTGCAAGCATTGCTGGAAAGAATATTTTCTGGAATTCAATCGACACTGCTGACATAATACTGATATCTAATGAAGTCATGAGGTGTTTCTATTTAATGTGACTGATTAAGAATTCCAGGTGTGGGGCTTCCCTGGTGGCGCAGTGGTTGAGCGTCCGCCTGCCGATGCAGGAGACACGGGTTCATGCCCCGGTCCGGGAAGATCCCACATGCCGCGGAGCGGCTGGGCCCGTGAGCCACGGCCGCTGAGCCTGCGCGTCCGGAGCCTGTGCTCCGTCCGCAACGGGAGAGGCCGCAACAGTGAGAGGCCCGCGTACCGCAAAAAAAAAAAAAAAAAAGAATTCCAGGTGTGGAAAAAACAGCTCTTTCTTTTGAGTGTGTACCACATGCTACACACTAAGCTTCGGCTTTACATACATTAACCATTTCGTTTTTTGCAACACTTCTGTAAGTGTATGAGCATCACTTTGTGCAAAGTAGGTTGCGTGTCTCAGAAATTAGACAAGTCACTTCGGTCAGCCCGGTAATAACTGACAGAGCCAATTATTCACTCGGCTTCTGACACCGAGGCCAGTACTTTCAAACCACATCATAGGCTGTCCCTTAAATATCACACCATGTGCTCACACCACACACTTTGGAAGATGATTATATCAAATGTAATACTATTTTATACTCTTTTACTGTTCTCTAAATTTTCTTATATATAAATATATCTCTTTCTAAAGTCTACAATCTCCCTCATGGCTTTTGTTGTTGTGAATTAGTGTTTTAAAACACTTGCTATATTGAAAAAATGATAGATTTCAGGTAGATAGCTAGATAGGTAGATAAAGACAATATTATGTATAATCCAATACAAGACTTAAGTACAGTAATGTAAACCTAAAGCAAAGGCAAGGTTTATTTTCAAGGAGGAGGTGGGGTGGGGTAGGAAGGTGTGTCTAGAATTGATCAGACTCAACTGTTATCACACAGCATCCTTCGCTTTTCAGTTGATTTTACCTGTGCTTCCTGAGGCAGGGAGGGGTTATGGAAGGGAAGACTCAGGAATGGAGCTCTTTGGACCCATTCACTCCAGGACTCAGCTCAGCAACAGAGGACATGTAACCGCTGAGTGAAGAGTAAAAACTTTCAGACTCAAGATTTGACCCCTGACTCCATCTCTCCTTTGGCAAATGAATTAGCCTCTCTTAGCCCCCATTTACTTCATTTAGAAAGTAGGGGAAATAATACTTAAGTAGATCCCTGGATTACTGTGAAGTATGATGAAAAAAAAAAAGCAAGTGAAATGCAATGTGTGAACACTTGAGTGCTATATAAGTGCAATTTCCCTCTTTTGCACCCTGGCGAACACCTGTTTTGTCAAAAACGTCTTGATGACTCTTGTCCTGACCTGCCTCTGGGACTCTGTGCCATGCTGGCCACCTGTCTGAGCAGCTGTCCACAGCCAGTGCCCTGCACATCGAGTTTAGAGTGAGTAATAGCAAGAGAAGGTAGCAGGGCCAGTCCCCACGCTACATCCATTGCTCAGCAGAAAAGCAAGGAAGCCAAACACTCCACGGTCTTTAAAAAATTATACCAGTCTCACCCCGCTACACACAGTCAACCAACAAAATAAGAAAGAACAGAGGGAATGGAAGAAAAAAAAGTTGATGGGGCTTTTGAGGAACTCGTAGGGGGAAAGAAATAAAAACAATGTAACGTATCCTTTAAAAATATTTATCTTAGGGCTTTCCTGGTGGCGCAGTGGTTGAGTCCACCTGCCGATGCGGGGGATACGGGCTCGTGGCCCGGTCCGGGAAGATCCCACATGCCGCGGAGCGGCTGGGCCCGTAAGCCAAGGCCACTGAGCCTGCGCGTCCGGAGCCTGTGCTCCGCAACGGGAGAGGCCACAACAGTGAGAGGCCCGCGTACCGCAAAACAAACAAACAAACAAACAAATATTTATCTTAATTTTGTAAATATGAAGGACTACAAAACGAAAAGGTTTCCAATGAAAACTATGTTGTATGGTTTATTTGTTTTGGAGTGAAATCACCTTTAAGAAAATGTATTTTGAAATCAACATGAATGGTATCTAAGGCTTTAAGGGTGAGAAAGAATTCCCACACTGAGGACACATTACTATTGTTAGAAACTATAAGACGAGTATTTGTTAGGAGTTTCAAATCTCAGTACCTCAAAGCAAGAGCACTGGCAAAGTTGTATGACAAGACAGAAGGCTGAAGTTACTCAGCCGTCACAGTGCAGCTGAAAATTGTGTTAGCAAGGCTCCAGTTGTGCGCAGATGCTTTCTGGTTTCAATTCAGCACTCATCACACGGCATTTTCATCAGCCTGAGAGGCAGGAATGAGTGCTGAAAGGGTATTTGACCACCAAATGGAATGCCCCAAAGGACAACTATGTAACTCCTTTCTGTATGTGTGTGTGTTCACACACGTCTTGCATTTATTTAATCCAAACAACACAATAACAATGTCATGCCAATAAATGTGAATAAACCACATAACGTTTATATTTACCTAATTAAAGCTAGCACTTCCGGAAACACGTGCAGATCATGAGACCATGGATATTGGCAAGGTTCTCACTTCTACCTCAGAAGTGTAAGAACTCACACTGACACAGGAACACAGTTTTTAGGAGATGAAACCTCAGCATTTCTATAGCATTCTATTGAAATGCTCACTAAGTGATACACCAACTTTTAAAAGTATCATATTTATGTAGCAACCTTTTTATAGCAACCTCAATTGTACTAACCTAAATTTTCTTTCAAAATTAAATAAAATCATTAGTCTGAATTTTATGAATGCCAATCATTTCCTTGAAGAGAATGCAAATTAGACTTTCATATTGAAAAACAGAAAAGAATGTGTGCATCTAACTTCTTCTAATTTGAAATATTAATAAGTACATGTGCACTCTAGAAAAAGCATTTATTTATTGCATTAAAACTTTTTTCCACAAATATATCTAATACTAAACATTAAATGAAAACATTCAAAACAAAGAAAACCACTGCTAGAAACTAATACTGTAGTATTTACATCAACATTTTCAATCTGGTGTTTTTTGGTACTAAAATGTCAATTGAATCATATAAACTGTGAAGTAATAGAATTTTTAATAGACTTCCTACATGTTAAGGTCAGAAGATAAAGATAAATCTGTGTTCTAGTTTTCCAAATACAGTGAGAGCAATGTCAAATATTACCATGTAAACTGTGGATATAATTTCATAAATCCATGTATTCAACATATATTTATTGAGTACTTCCTAGGTATTAGGCACTGGTCTAGTGAAGGGGTTACAACAGCGAACAAAAGAGAGTAAAAGAGATGTTTCACGGAGCTTTTTCTCCAGTGGGGGAAAAATAATAATATGGTAAGATAGGGAATGAAAAAATGAAAAAATGTTGGTGAGGAGAGAGAAAATTTTAGACAATGTGGCAATGTAAGGCTTTACTGGGAGTGACATTCTAATGAATATTTTATGGGAAGTGAAGAAGCTGGACACACATTCATGTGAGGAAAGGCAGAGGGAATTGTACATACACTGTGTGGAGAATGCTCCTTGGTTAAGGACCAGTAAGGGGACCATGTGGCTACAGTAAAAACCAGAGGAGGACAGTAAGAGATAAAGACAGAGAGATAACCAGGAGCACAGTTCAAGAAGGGCCTCACTTTACAGTGAGGGACTTTGATTTTTACCCTGAATGAGAAGCCATCAGAGAGTTTTCAGGAAAGAAGCACCACGATGCAACAGTGATAAGCAGGACCTTTCTGGCTGCCATATTGTGGGTGGGAGCAAAAGCAGGAATCCAGTTAGAGATCTACTGGAAGATTCCAGGGGAGAAAAGACAATGGTAACTTAATTTGGGGGGTAGTTAGAAGTGACTAAACCCGGAAGATATTTGGACAGTGAAGTCAATGTGTTAGGTATAAGAGAGAAAGAGTAAGAGGACACAACAACAGTACCAAGATTTTTGATCTGCACAACTGAGAAAATGGAGTTGCATTAATTGTCAGAGAAACTGAGGAAGGAACCGTTGAAGGGTGTAGGGGTGGCATATGTGGAATCTGCCCTAGGATTATTTAAATTGACAGAAGAACAATTTTATTATAATATTTTTCAGAATATTATTGTTTCCAACGTATAGAAGAACATTACACAAGAACATTTGGGCATGATAAACATATAATGAACATATAATAATAGTTGCAACCTTGTTTCAGTGGTTCCCCAGGGCCTTTAGAAAGCTCTGAATTCCACAGAGTATTGTAGGACCCTTTCTGTTTAGACCACAGTTTATATCAATTGCTGGTTGTTGTCTATGTTTCCAGGGAAATATGTAGATATACACCTTAATTATATCAGTAGTCTCTAGTTGAAACTAAGCAGATCGTATCTTTTTTTTTTTTTTTTTTTTTTTGCGGTACGCAGGCCTGTCACTGTTGTGGCCTCTCCCGTTGCGGAGCACAGGCTCCGGATGCACAGGCTCAGCGGCCATGGCTCACGGGCCCAGCCGCTTCGCAGCATGTGAGATCTTCCCGGACCAGGGCACGAACCCGTGTCCCCTGCATCGGCAGGCGGGCACTCAACCACTGCGCCACCAGGGAAGCCCGGATCGTATCTTTTTACTCATACGATCACATACATTAAAATGATGACACATTAGCTGAACAACTCAGAAATGATCAATGCAGTCTGTCTCTGAAAGGGGGGAGAAAATGGAAGGAGGAGATGGAGAGATAAGGAGAGGAAGGGGAAGAACAGAAGGAAGAAAAGCAAGTTGTGTCTATGGTCATAGGCTGCCCATCCCCAGAAGGATACTCAAGGACCTGACTGTACAAATGTGGTACTGTGGTGTCAGTCACACAAAACCTGAAAACAAATAATAGCACGTGCATAAAAAAGACATGAAGTACAGGTCTCTTTCACTTACTGTTTTGAAACAATTCAGTTGAGTGTGAACAGTACTTTTATAACATGCAGCATAAATGTCTACCAGGGGTTTCCTTACGTCAATTTCTCTTGACTCCAAATATATTCATTATGATCAGATGGCCCTTACTAAAACATCACTTTCATCTTGCCCTGGTGAGGAATCTAAAATGTTTTGTGATCAACTTTAATTTCTGCCATTTACACATTTTCCCATAATTACGTCTATCACCTTGGTATGGTCATTCTGTTCCCTTCCTGCTTACAACCTTTGCTCCCTTTCTCTACCCTACTGGATTCTAGACCCTCTCCAAGTGCCACTTCCTCCATGAAGCATCCTCTGAATGTCACTCTTTAATGGCCCATAGAACAGATTTTAAGCACTAAACTGTTCCTAAATATCGTCTCTTGTTTATTGATATTTACTGAGTATAGACTATGTGAAAGCCCTGTGCTGGTCTCTGGAAGCAGAAAAAGAGAAAGAGAGAGAACACTTTTTAAAGAACTTCTTGGTCCGGTATCCCAAAACATCTTAATACATGCAAACACTGTGATACCTGCAGACACTGTAACCATATATGTTATAATATGGAAGAGGAAACAGTTGTTGGCATCTTGGGAAAGGGAAGGGAAAACATGCACACACACAAACAGACACACACACATCTTATTTAGGCAGCAATGTCTTAAAATCAGGAGTTCTAATGTTTCCTAGAACAGCATTTCCCAAGCACCTATATTATCAGATTCACCTGGGGGCACTTTATAAAATGAATACAGATTATAAATCCCACTGCCTTAAAGTTAAACTCAGGAATTCTGAGTTGCTGGCCCTGGAATGCATACTTTCAAAGCTCCCACTTCGATGCTGATGATGAGTCAGCTTTGACAACTAGGAGAGTCCCAGAAAAACCGGGATGAACCCTACTTACAGGTTTCAAATTGCTGACCCCTGGACACCTGGGGAATAACTCATTTCTCTTGGCTACAACAGTGTGCACAAGTCTTGAGTACAGAGGTGGGGCTCAGGAAGAACCCAACTGGTCTTCAAATAATCCACGTCTGATGCCTACTCACCCTGTTCTCCCAATTCCCATCAATCTTATCTCAACCCTTTTAATTTTGACATTGGAAAACTTCAAAGTGATTGCTTTTGACAGGAGCTGTTTAGGTGCCACACTGTCCTTTCTGATGTTTGCTTTAAGTGGATCCAATCCTTTGAACCTTAGAATACCAGGCTAATAGTGTAGAGACTTAATCAATAGACGGCATTAAGGTTATCTTCAACCTGTTACAGAGCTGGTTCTCCTGCTTGTGTGATGTCCTTGGCAGGGAAGTTGTTACATGGGTGTGTTTTACCTGGACAGGCTTCTGCCTCTCAGGGCAAGAAGTTTCAGCAGATGACTCTTTTACTTACTGATATTCTTTCAATCCTTCACTCTACTCTTTTTCTGTAAAAAGATCAGTGTATTGTTTCCCTAGACTGACAGGATAAATTTAAATTAATGAGATTGGTCAGGTACTTCAAATTCACATTAACATGAATTTATAGACAATAAGAGCCTTCTTCTGTGAAACTCAAAATAGTTTCCAAGTAATAATTTTATGCCAGGAAATCTGCTAATAGATTTATGCATACTCCATGAGACTGATGGAAAAAATCAGGCTCAAGTGACCTAGCCCAAACTATGAATCAAAATAATTGCTGAAGTATTGTTTTAACCATATTTACTGGTAATTTCTAAGGTTTTCAGTAACTTGATTAAGATCCCAAACCAATACGTTTTCCCTTGGAAAACAAATATTTAAAACACATAATCATGTTTTTGTGTAAAGATTTCCTTTAATATTGATTCCATATAAATGAATAAAATGCATTTTGCTCTGTTAGATTTAAATCAAAACAAGAACATGTCTGTAACTGAAATACTAAAAACTGTAAAGGATTACAGTAAAGAGATCTTACATCAGAACTGAATGTGGCATATATTATCAACTTGGTAATTTAAACTGTCAAGCATACGCTTTGCTCATAAAATGTATAGTATCAACAATTCTCATTAAAACGGCATGAAATGCATAAATTGAGAATAAACATTCTAAGAATTAAAGAAAAGTTTGAAGTCAGATTAACTTAGAAGCTAAGGCTTAATTTACGATTCAAAATAATAGAAAAGAAAATGATCATAAGAATACTAGATTCTTATGTAAAACAAGAATGCCTCTGGAAGCTGGACAAGTCCTGATAGATCTCAAAGTCCTATGAATCTCAAAGTACCCATGAAACTTGGACTTAGACTGTGGCTTAAAGGCCAAATTAAGTTCTTCTGACCTAAGTGGTCCCTCTGCTTATCTTCCTGTTCCTGGTAGATACTCAGATACCCATGACTATTGGAATGACCTATGCATGATAATTTCTGAGACCAAGTATTACCTAAAGGGCACTCATTAGAAGGAGTAGAAGGGGCGGCAACTGTATCACAAGGAAGACCAATCTCCTTACCTCTCCTTTAGAAAAGGTGGATTCAGTTAGTGGGGGCCTGAGCTTCAGGTTTTAATGTTGAAGCCATTTTTGATTTTGCAATGCCTCTAGTTCCACATTCGATTTTATCTTTAGATTTTCTACATTCTTTCTTTGGTAGCTTATCTTGCTGTCTATCCAACAGATCTTGCTAACACAACCCTGTATTGTACAACACTTGAATCATACATGCAACTCAACTAAACATATTTCCATCAAACCACCTTCCTGTTCAAGAAGAGCGTCAGAAACTTCCTCCCAAATCAATTTCAAAATCATTACTTCCTGTCATAACTAGCAGACATACCTCAGAATCTTTCGACCCCAGTCTCCCCCTCTAAGCTACACACACACACACGCACACACACACACACACGCACACACACGCACACGTGCACACACACACACCCCACTACCTCACATTCTTCATCCTGGAATGCTTTTCCCTCAATCTCATTCGGGTTCAAAACCCACATTTTCTTCAAGACCATGTTCCACATCCTCCATGAAGCCTGCTCTGAATGCCACAACCTCCCCAAAGCTCAAATTTCCCCCAAATCTGATCATATGAATTGGAATGTATCATAGTTCATCAATTTCATTGTTTTTTTATATCTTAAATTTGCTTCACTTGCCTGCCAAATACCGTAAAAACAACTGAATAAATCAGTTCACATTTTCTTCGATATGAAGGGAACCTAGAACAGTTCACAGTGCCTGGTAATTTTATATATACATATATATATATATATATACACAAAACATATATATATATATATATATATATATATATATATATATAAAATTGTAGTTCTTTCATTACACACATCCCCCAAATATTTTGAAGACTCCCATGACCCCGGGCAGAAACAAAATTACTTTATTTAATTAATTAATTAATTAATTTTTTTGCGGCACGCGGGCCTCTCGCTGTTGTGGCCTCTCCCATTGCGGAGCACTTCTCCGGATGCGCAGGCTCAGCGGCCATGGCTCACGGGCCCAGCCGCTCCGCGGCATGTGGGATCTTCCCGGTCCGGGGCACGAACCCGTGTCCCCTGCATCGGCAGGCGGACTCTCAACCACTGCGCCACCAGGGAAGCCCAACAAAATTACTTTAAATAAAGTACAAGCCCTAATGATTCTGGCCTCTACCTCCTTCCCAGACAGTTTTCCTCCTCACCCAAGAGTCTCCTCCCTACCCCGTTCCCCACCATGCGAGCTTCTCTTTGGTCACCATAAACCATCCCAAAGATACCTCGAATCTGTGCTCTATTCTTTTTGTCTGTGCGCTTTCCTCTGCCTAAACGCTCAAATCAATCATTTGCATTTTGCTTACTCAGACTAGCTCTTCATGGAACTTCTGACCAATGAAAACCAATGAAGGCTTTGTAATCAGATCCATGTTTTACAAAGATAAAGTCAGTAGCAGAATGAAAAATAAAGTTCATTGGACTATGAACTTACGATATTAATTAGGATATTTATTAAGATGTTGACAAAGACACAAGAAACATCAATGAAGAGGGATTAGAAGATATGTGAGCCCACTTACGCCATTAATTAGTTCTGTGATCTTGGCTCACTTAACCCAGGGTTTCAGTCTCACCTGGAACATTAAAGAATTACAGTAAACCACATCTGATGAACTAATCAAAGCTGGAGCTCCACACTTCTAGGCTGATGTTTCCTGGTCTCTGTCAGCCACCTTTAACAACCTCTCTCATGTGTGATGTCAAGAATAAGTAAAACGAATCTATGGGGATAGAAAAAAGGACAATGATTGCCTACAAGAGGGGACTGACTGGAAAGGGGCATGAGAGAAGGTTTTCGGTGTGAAAGACTGATGGAGGTAATGATTACGTGAATTTTACACGTGTCAAGATCACTGAACTGTACACTCACTTTGGATCTATGCCTTTTATCACATGTAAATTAAAGAGGTATTGCGGGGAAAATGTTCACGTCTTTAATCCATTGGTTCTCATGCCTGGTTGCTCATCAGAATGACTTGGAGAGACTTTACAAGATACTGTTATTTGGGTCCAAGCCCCAGAGATTTTGATTTAATATGTTTAGAGAAAAATCCTAGAAACAGATCATATATGTTAATTCAAAGGTTTACCTATCATATCTTACATGATTTCTAGTTTTATCTCTCATTTTTCCACTCCTCCCATATTACTTGTCAGAGCCTACTAACTAAGGACAACCATCAAAACCACTGTCGTCAAACTGTTAACTGATGAGCTGTACAAGGAAATGCATCCCAGCAGAACCAAGAGGTGTCGCTATAAGGTAGATTACGTTTAGAGTCTGGGGGCTAGAGGAAGTGATAGGATGGTCTGAGCAGGGATTGGTCTGAATTTATAAATGAGCAGACTTGCCAGAACAGGGCTCTTAGGATGCATGACTTTGCAGAGTTCCTGCTGGATCAGTTTGCCTCTAATCTTACCTTGGAACCTACAGATCTCAAGGAGCCCTTGTAAAAGGAGTTAGTGCTTAGACTGTCGGCGATGGTGGATTGGTTTGGTATAACATAGGTATTTTGTAAGTCACAGCACAGTTTATTTTGTCCATTGTGGTTTCTATTTCAATGCTCTGTACCTCTCTGAACACCTAGTTGCCGGCCAGGATGCTTTTCCCTTTATTACATTAAACTAACAGAACCCAAACATTTGCTAGAGCTGCTTAATCTCCAGAAGAATTAAACAAGAAGACACCAGAATGGAGAAGCCAAATGGGTTTAATTTTCTTGAGAGACAAGACCCGCCTTTCCCTGGCTGGCTGCCACTTTCTGGTAAGCACACTCCGCCTAATTTTTAAGGATTTGAGGACCTGAGGAAATGTTTATCTTCATGGCTAGATTCAAATCATAATTTCCGCCCTGAGGTGACTGTAGCTTTTTGTTCTATCAACCCCACTCACGGCTAGTTTTTCTTACTATTAATATTAACGTAGCAAGATGAGGAATTCAATAATATCCTGGCAATCAATCATTCATGGATAGCATGCCCAAGGCAGGGCAAGGGAAGGCTTTTCTGGTGAAAACGTTCCTTAAAAGATTCCATCATCTTTATGGGATTGTGTGTCCCTTTCCCTCATCAGTGACAGGAATGCAAACATCATCTTGTAGATCAGCATCTTCCCTAGTCATCTTTTACAACTGTCCATCATTCTATGTTTTGTTGTTGCTATTAATAACCTCTCACGTACCCAAAGGATGCAGTACTGAAAGAGAACAGCAGCTAAAAATGGGAAAACATCAGGCCTGCAGAAGTCCATGATGAAAGGAATGTTCCTATATAGAGCCAGAATGAAGTAGCAGAGACTGCCTGGGAAGCTTAACTCTCATGCGCTGCATTTTGATTTCATCATATACCTTTCTCCTTGTATTTAAAGATTTCAAAATATAGACGCTTCCCCAAAGATCTTCCTTTCACAGTGGATGCATATACCAAGTCATCACACTGTATACTTCAAATATCTTACCATTTTATGTGTCAATTGCACTTCAATAAAACCAACCAACAAAAACACAAAAGTAAATTATCTGAATGTTACAGCCACAGTAGCTGATAGATCTCTCCTTACTAGACCTGAAAGAAGAAATGTGGGATGCGGTGTTTTTTATTCAGTTGGGAGATCAACAAACATGGTACATGAGGAAATCCTCCATGAGACTTGTATTATATTGTGATTTCACAATATTTCTCTCACCAAAACTCTGGACAGGGCAATTACTGGGTCTATCATTTCTCTCTCCTGACAGAAGTAATTTTGTATTCATTCCTTTTTAGTTCTGAAACACAGGAGGAAGAAGAGGAGGGGGATAGGTGAAGGCAGGGGTGCTAAACTGTTGCTGTTTCCATATGGTCTGAAAAAATGGGTACTAAAAAGGATTCACGGTAGAGTTATCTCAAGCCTAATTATGTTTTACGGGTTTTCTAGACTCAGAGGAATTGCCATCAGAAATCCAAAATGACAGAGTCGAAGTTTATATTTGATAGCACCTTTGGGATGTGAAACTTGACAACTGAGCTCTCTTTGGATCAAATGAAACAACTTGCAAGTTCTTCAACCATAGGATATTCATAACAAAACACACATCTAATAATGGAAACATTTCCCAAAATGCAGTAGACACTTTTCTACTAGTAAGTGGGAGGGATGTTTCCTAGAAATAGGAGAAACAGGGGTGTTCAAGGGTTCTTATACCTGGTCCCCTAATTGTCTTAGCCCCCAAAGAGCAGTATTGCATGTCATATTGTTTGAGGCATTTCTTCTTCTTGGTAGCCCAGGAGTTTGGGTAATGCCCGGCTTCTAACCAATGTGGGTAGATTGTGATTGCTGCTTCTCTTTGGAGCACGTAGCTGTGCCACATTTTGATCTTACAGGAAGCCAGGAGACAGACAAAACTAGTGTCGAAGGGGTTAGAAAAGCAGAGGAAGGAGCTCCGTTGGTCTTAATAGCTTTCTGTCTTTTAGATGACAGGCGAATTGCAATCTTTCTTGCCATTATCAACCTCCTACTGTTTATAATACAATGGCGGTTTCAGCATTCTGTCATTCCTTCTTTTTATTTCCTTATCTGCTTTTACTTTTGTAAGGTTTTATTGAGATATTATAATTCACATGCGCTATCAATTTACCCACTTGAAGTCTGCAATTCAATGGTTTTGAGTTCCATCATTTCTTGATGAAATGTCTGGCAGAGGATGAGACCAGAGAGACTCTACTCATCTGGGACATGGAGTAGAATCTTCCAAAATCTCACAGAATTGGTAAGTTCTCAACTAGGTACTGAGACCAACAGAGTTGCCTGAGCCTACGTCGAACAGTGCTGAGGCCAATAAAGATCATTTAACGGCTTGCTCCTGGAGATAAGGTCATGAACCAGCTCAACAGCTTACTTGTCAAGACTAAGACCTTGCTTATCCAACCACTTTAAGATTCTTGCCTCATGGTGTCCCAGATCCAAAGCTATTAGGTCACTGACTCTACCCAGCCCTAACCAGCGCTCCTCATGTAAGACCTGCCTTAAAATCACTCAGCTCAGTCCCCACGCCTCTGTAAATATCCTCCTCCAGCTTCTCCCCTCCAGACATTGCTCTGATGAGGTAATGTCCTCTTTCAGTGCCATACATCTAATAAACTTAGCTTTGCCTCATCAACGGTTTTTACCTTTTTTTTTTTTTAAAGAAATTGACAGTCAACACAACACACATTTCTTGAGTCACACAACTGGTGACTTTGGGGACAGTTTTACTGTCAAGTGAGGAAATGAGCACCGCTCTGGACTCAAAGGCAATCTGAGGCAGAAATCCAACACAAAAACAGGAAGAAAAAGAACTGCTCTTATGCACAGAATTCTCAGATTGACTTTGGATGTCTGTGAAACTGAAAGAGTATCTTCATAGTTTTGTGTACTTATGTTTTTAAATTATCCTTGAACATGACTAGTATCTAATGGAACTTTTACAGATGTCTAAATCTGTTACCACACAACAGAAATATAAATTTAAATGATTAACAACAGTTTCTTTTTTTAAGGGAGTTGTACAAATTCTTTTATTCTCTACTCATAAAATTGTAATATTCCTTTCTTATCTCCTCTAACTCTTATAAGTAATCATTAATGAATAAAAAATTACATGCCAAAAAAAAAAGAATTGCTTACTCTTTGGAGCAGCAGGGGTTCACGGGGTTAACCCGCTCTCTCTTTTCCCATCCCATCTAAATGCAGGGTTCTCAGGCATCTTGATAGAAATCCAGTTTAAAAACACACACAAAAAGAGAAACTAAACCAAAAATCCCCAAACCCCATACTGCTCTACAATTTAGCCCTGTTTTCTTCTCTACTCTGCCAGCCCTCCCATAGCCCATACATATACATTTTTTTTTGCATGTTTCAATCGTAGCTTTGCATCTCTGAGTAATCATGAATGAATATTTAACCATTTTACCAGCATTCAGCAAAGGCTGAATTCCATTGAACTGGCAGATTGCTTTTTAATTTTCTGCTTGGATGGGTTGCTTTTTTTGTCCTGTAGTTTCCAAAATATTTTATGAGTCTTGATGGAGAGGCTAAAACGCCTGCAAATTTTGCTGATTTCTGCCAAAAGCTGATTAACCGTCCCTCATTCTTCAGAAACTCATGTACCAGCAGGCTTAGGTGATGTAAGAAGATGTGAAACAGTACTTTCACAAAGGCTGCAAAATACTACTTCTACACAAGGGATAAATACCTTGATAATTACCCTGTGCAAATTTTATACTGGTTTTCTGTTTCCGTAGTGGAGGGCGATACTTATGACTCTTAAAGGTGGGAAGGGCAAAGCAGCTTCAATATCATTGTCCCTTAAATGCAGCTGATGATCTGTGAATAATAATTATATGACTTTGAAGTGGGCTACCCTTATGAACACAGATATTTTTATGACACCATGTGAATTGTTCGGAACCGTGTAGCTATTTCACTTCAAATGATAACGATCTGGTACCTTGGTTATCTCGTGGCCTTTGTACAACTGATCAGACATCCAGAATAACGTATATTTTCCATATCTCATAATCGATTTTTTAAATGTTTAAAATAATGGAAATAATGTGATGTCGTTATTATCATTTTTTAAAATACATTTTTAAGTCTATTCCCCCCATTGTCTTTTCCATCTCAGTGGACCGCAACTCTTTTTCTCGTTGCTCAGGCCAACCAGAAAAACCAGATTTTTCTCTTGGTCTGTGATGAGGCAGGTTGTATTATGGTTTCCGATGATTTGCTCCCTTCTCTGTCACTTAAAGTGACCTGAGGGACCTCCCCAAAGGAGGAGTGTTTGTGTCCACCTAGCTGACCATGGGCTTGGCAATGGTGCTTTGGGCAATAGCATATGAGATGTGATTGACACCTTGTCTCCACACAAGTTTTAAGAGGAATGCCCACTTTCAAGAAGACTGCAAGCTCCCTAATTGGAACTGCTCCTCCAGCCTGAATTCTGGGATTCATGGAAAACAGGAGAAGGAGCAAAGCAGGGCCAGGCAGACCCACAGATGAGCAAACCCACAGCGGCCTGCATGTAACCTGAGCAAGAAATCAATGCTTGTTGTTGTAAACTTCTGAGATTTGGGGGAAGATTTGAAGTGGTCTGTAATTGCAACATAAATTAAAGTTGACGAATACAGCTCCTATCCAAGGTACTGGCTAATCCTGTACCTCTTTCTTCCAAATTCTTCCAATACCAGTCCACTTCTCACCTCTGTCATCTAGACCACCAAGCTCTCGTACGCAATTATGGTCATAGCCTCCCAATGGGCCTAGATGTTTCTTCCCTTATCATTTGACCCACCGTCTATTTTCAACATGGTACTAGAATGCTTATTTAAAAAAATAAATCCGGGACTTCCCTGGTGGCGCAGTGGTTGCGAGTCCGTCTGCTGATGCAGGGGACGCGGGTTCGTGCCCCGGTCCGGGAGCATCCCACATGCCGCGGAGCGGCTGGGCCCGCGAGCCATGGCCGCTGAGCCTGCGCGTCCAGAGCCTGTGCTCTGCAACGGGAGAGGCCACAGCAGTGAGAGGCCCGCGTACCGCAAAAAAAAAAAAAAAAAAAAAAAAAAAAAAATCCGATTGTGTCACTCCTGTGCACCAATCCCTTTGATAGCTTCCCACATTACCAAGATGGCAACCAAAATGCTGACATGGCTCACGCAGCCATCGGAGGCTCAGACAAAAAGCCTCTCTCTTTGGGGCCCTCCCCAGACTCCCCTGCTACTCACCTCCCTGTGCTCACTCCACCCAAGCCATCCTGGCCTCATGGCCGTATGTCAACCCGGCCAGCACGTGCCCCCGTCAGGCAATTGCTTAGTTCTTCATGCCCTTCAGTTCTTTGCTCAAATAGCATCTACTCAGTGACATCTTCCCAAACCACCCAATGTATTTATTTATTTTTTTTAACTTTTTATTTTATATTGGAGTATAGTTGATTAACGATTTTGCATTAGTTTCTGGTGTACAGCAAAGTGATTCAGTTATACATATACATGTATCTATTCTTTTCCAAATTCTTTTCCCATTTAGGTTGTTACATGATATTGAGCAGAAAATTGTAAAGTCTCTCACCCCTGGAACTTCTCCCCCTCCCCTTCTTTTGCTGTCTCCTTGGCACTCACAGCATCTGACATGATAGTGTTCACTTATTTATTTACACATAATTCTACTAGACTGTAAGCTTCATGATGGTAGGATTTTTTTTTTTTTACTGCTTTGTTTCTAGCTGAGGTCTATCATCTTAACGATAACTTAGTCAATACATGAATTTGTTGTATGGATGAAGAAAGGATTTATATTTTAGGAGATAAGTAAAGCACTATATTAATTTTTTTTCTGTGCTTTCTCTCGGAGATAACTTTTTTCCACATATTTTCAAAACATATTTTAAATTTAACATTTATAGTAGCGGATAGCAATTCTGTGTCAGGGTTATCTCCTAAGTACATTGTATCCCTCTAACTAGAACACATCCATAAGGTTTATGGAATAAAGATCTTGTCAAGTACATTTCAGAATCCAAGAAAATTTCTATCAAAACTTACTGCTGTATCCCTGTAGACATGCCTAGCACTATATATTATTAAATTTTTCCACAAACCCAGGCCTTAAATTATTAAACCCTGGGGGATTGGGGGTAATAACCTCAACCCCCCCAAATATAAATGTCTTTCCAACTTATACAAGATTCACTGTTAAGAAACAGCCAATTTCATATTTGGAATTATTTTAATGGCTAACTTTACGCATACTTGTCTGATTAAAATATTATGCCATTCCAGTGATTACAAATAAAGAAGTTTCTAAAATGAATGAGTGATTTTTCTTTTTTACATGCTTACTAGTATACTGGAGACATTTATTATCATCTGTGGTAGATACTTACAACAACTGTCTAATGACCCATGCCCCCCTGTGTCCTTGTCCCTTTGCAATGTGACTGTGGATGTCTTGGGGTACTTCATTACACAGCAATAGATAACTGATACAAGTACAGTATTTAGTCTTTCTGCTCTAAATGCATTAGTTTCTCCTTTGTAAATGATCAGCCTTTACGAATGGTGAAGTGATGGGGTGGTGAGAAAGCTAGGCAAGCGGTGAGCACTAAGTATATTATCCGTGTACTTTTTCTCATCCATCTTTATTTCTCTTCCACCTGTTTCCCTGCTCCCCTACCTATAGCCCTCCTTCAATGCACCATTGAAACTACAGAAGAAAATGCTCCATCACTGAACTCCCTGATTCTTCCTCCTTCGGACCAAAGCACTTAAATCTCAAACATAAATCCCAAGTTGGAAAGGAAACTCATTACTAATACCCATATTAAATCACAGGCAATCAGTTTCTCCTCCTACTCTCTATCTTATATGCATATGAGCTGTGGCAGGCATTGTTTCTAACCGGTAAACAATTGCAGAAAGGAAAGAGATTTAGATGGAAAGAAAACAGCTCCCAATGAATATCGTATAATTCTGAGTTCAAATCGCTGTCCTTTTGGAACGTGGCTCGAAATCATAATCTTTCATCAGGTGGCAGAACTTCAAATTGGATTAGGATCCATCCCTATCTGCTTTTCGCTCATTGTTATAGAATGAAGGAGGAAGAGGAAAATGAATGTGGCCATCTGACGGTTGCCTATGGTCACACAACACATTTCTTTTCTCACTAAAGTTCCTGGTGAAGGAGATCCTTTCATATGTTTCCTCTTTTAACCTCAATGTTTACCATAGTTCTTTATGGGAGTAATTAAGTTCCACTATAAATAAGCACCCCATTCATCTACTGAATGACCTCAAAGTGGGAAGCACAATTCCTGTGAGATGAATTTTTCTAAAGGGTGCTTTGAAAGGATTTACGTATCATGCTTCTCACAGTAGCCTACTGCGGTTATATAAATAGAAATACTTTTGAGTAATGGCCATGGTGCCATTTTTATTTTTGTTAAAAGAGCATTTTTTGCAAAGTACGTGAATAGAAAAGACGAACACAGAATGCCTAAGTATGGGTGTGTGTGTCACCTATGTGGAACTTTAGAATTTGCACACAACATTTACTTATGTTACTTCTCAAAATCTTTATGCCTAATCATTAAGTATTATTGTTTTTTATTTCTATTTTTTATTGTGCTACAGAAGAAAAAAAAACTGAAATCCTGATTGCCTAAGACCATAAAAGAAGAAACTGCTCAGCTTCGATTTGAACCCAAGTCTTGAGAGTAAAGGATAGAACGTGATAGAAGTAAACTGGTTATGTCTAAATTTTCTTATGTTAAGAGTAGGCCAAAAAGCAAGCTTTAAAATTATTGTAGGGCTTCCCGGGTGGCGCAGTGGTTGAGAGTCTGCCTGCCGATGCAGGGGACGCGGGTTCGTGCCCCGGTCCAGGAAGATCCCACATGCCGCAGAGCGGCTAGGCCCGTGAGCCATGGCCGCTGAGCCTGCACATCCGGAGCCTGTCTTCCGCAACGGGAGAGGCCACAACAGTGAGAGGCCCGCGTACCACAAAAAAAAAAAAAAAAAAAATTACTGTAGGTCGTTTATACATGCATTTTATAATATATGAAGCCAGTTTTCCAAGAACAACTATCTCTGTGGTCAGGAACGATAAGACACATGTTGCTGTCCTTTCCCTTTTATTACTGACCATACAGTTTAAACAAACAAAACTTTTCTACACATGGGCCCTTTTATCTGGGCCGAACACCTTTCAACCACGCTCCTTGACAAATTGCTGGCTGTATACATAGTACATTTGCAACTGATAAATGCATAGACTGTCATAAGTAAAAGGCACTCATACTGCATCACTGTTATTTCGGTGTCAACCAAGTCCACTTCCATGACAGCTGCTCCTAAAGCCTCAGAGGCCTAGGAAGTTTCTGGTGCTGTCTTTGTCTGTTTGCATATTTCACCTCCTTTAAACTACATAACAAAAGAATTGTCTCCAGAATAGGAGAAAAAAACCCACAGGAAAAAAAAATCAAGTTCGCTTTTAGTCATAGGCTTGGACTGTATTTTTACATTTCTACCAGGAAGGCCTCTATCTCCCCAGTTTTCTCCTTTTAAGTCTGTTTTCATACCAAAAGTCCTTCAAATGCAGTGAGTCAGCTATTGGATCATCCTGTAAAAAAATGCAAATATTCTTTGCAGATATCACACATCTACACTCTCTTAGTCATGGACATATGATAAATTAGTTTATGATATATCATCTAAAATGACAGATGCCTATGAGTAGAATGTCATTTTAGGTCTGATGTTCCCAGTAAGATTAGAATTTTGCCTAGACTATATTTTTTAAATTCAACTACATTCTTTACCACACTTTAATGCTATACACTCTTTTAATACACTATTTATGTTATTGCCAGCAATGACTAGTACATAATTTGTAATTAATAGCTATTCATTGAGAAAAACAACGGGCAAATTGGGGTTAAATAAGGCTAGAGAGGAAAATTTTTACGGTGTAGAGAACTGTTTCCTTGTAGAACATTTGGTTCCGTCCTAAACGTCCATGAGAAATTTGGTCCACACCAAAAAGTCTCCGAAATGTGGTCCTATCCAAAATGATCCTAAGAGACTACTACAAGCAACTATATGCCAATAAAATGAACAACTTAGAAGAAATGGACAAATTCTTAGAAAGGTACCATCCCCCAAGACTGAACCAGGAAGAAGTAGAAAGTATGAACAGACCAATCACAAGTACAGAAATTTAAACCATGATTTAAAAACTCCCAAAAAACAAAACTCCAGGACCTGATGACTTCATGGGCGAATTCTACCACACATTTAGAGAAGAGTTAACACCTATCCTTCTGAAATTATTCCAAAATATTGCAGAGGAGGGGACACTCCCAAACTCATTCTATGAGGCCACCATCACCCTGATACCAAAACCGGACAAAGATACCACAAAAAGAGAAAATTACAGGCCAATATCACTGATGAACATAGATGCAAAAGTGCTTAACAGAATACTAGCAAACAGAATCCAACAACACATTAAAAGGATAATACACGATGATCAAGTGAGATTTATCCCAGGGATGCAGGATTTTCCAATATCCACAAATCAATCAGTGTGATACACCACATTAACAAACTGAAGAATAAAACTATCTGATCATCTCAATAGATGCAGAAACAGCTTTCAACAAAATTCAACACCCATTTATGATAAAAACTCTCCAGAAAGAGGGCACAGCGGAAACCTACCTCAACATAATAAAGGCCATATATCACAAACCCACAGCTAACAACATACTCAACGATGATGAAAACCTGAAAGCATTTCCTCTAAGATCAGGAACAAGACAAGTATGTCTACTCTCGCCACTTTTATTCAGTATAGTTTTGGAAGTCCTAGCCACGGCAATCAGAGAATAAAACGAAATAAAAGGAATCCAAACTGGAAAAGAAGAAGTAAAAGTGTCATTGTTTGTGAAGATGACATGACGCTATACATAGAAAATCCTAAAGATGCTACCAGAAAACTACTACAGCTCAACAGTGAATTTGGTAGTGTTGCAAAATACAAAATTAGTACACAGAAATCTGTTGCATTTCTATACACTAGCAACAAAAGATCAGAAAGAGAAATTAAGGAAACGATCCCATTTACCATCGCATTAAAAAAATAAAATACCTAAGAATATACCTATCTAAGGAGGCAAAAGACTTGTACTCCAAAAACTGTAAGACTCTGATGAAAGAAATTGAAGGTGAGACAAACAGAGGGAAAGATACACCATATACGTGGATTGGAAGAATCAATACTGTCAAAATGACTCTACTACCCAAGGCAATCTGGAGTTTCAGAGCAATCCCTATCAAATTACCAACGGCATTTTTCACAGAACTAGAACAAATTTTTTTTTTTTAATTTGTATGGAAACACAAAAGACCCCAAAAAGCCAAAGCAATCTTGAGAAAGAAAAAAGGAGCTGGAGGAATCAGCCTCCTTGACTTCAGACTATACTCAAGCTACAGTCATCAATTGATACAGCCACTATGGAGAACAGTAAGGAGGTTCCTTAAAAAAGTAAAAATAGAACTACCACAGGACCCAGCAATCCCACTACTGGTTTATATACCCTGAGAAAACCATAATCTAAAAGGACACACGTACCCCAATGTTCATTGCAGCACTATTTACAATAGTCAGGACATGGAAACAACCTAAATGTCCAATGACAGATGAATGGATAAAGATGTGGTACATGTATACAATGGAATATTACTCAGCCATAAAAAGAATGAAATAATGTCATTTGCAGCAACATGGATGGACTTAGAGATTATCATATTAAGTGACGTAAGTTAGACAGATAAATATCATATGATATCACTTGTATGTGGAATTAAAAAAAATGATACAGATGATCTTATTTACAAAACAGAAACAGACTCACAGACTTAGAAAACAAACTTAGGGTTACCGAAGGGGAAAGGTTGTGGGGGGGGATAAATTAGGAGTTTGGGATTAATATATACACACTATTATATGTAAAATAGATAATCAACAAAGATCTATTGTATAGCACAGGGAACTCTACTCAATATTCTGTAATAACCTAAAAGGGAAAAGAACCTGAAGAAGAATATATATATATATATATATATATATGTATGTATATATACACACACACACACACACATATAACTGAATAACCTTGCCTACACCTGAAACTAACACAACATTGTAAATCAACTATACTCTAATATAAAATAAAAATTAAATAAACAAAGCCAAAATACCCATGGGCCCATCTGGTCCAAATGGTTTTGGGCAGGTCAAAATATCAGGGACCTACTGGCCTGAAAATATCAAGAACCTTTTGCTGTGAACCAAATATCTTATGGATCAAAAGCATTACAGTTGTTTTGGACAGGATCAAGTATCAAAGACCTTTTGGCGTGGACCAAATGTTGAATGGACCAAATGTCTTATGGACGTTTTAGACAGGACCAAATGTCTGCTAACCAACACTGCATATACAGTGACCTAGTTGGAACTGGAAAGACAACAAACAAAAACTGGATATTGCATACAAGCTTGCCCAACATAAAGCCGAGCTCCGTATCTGAAGAGAGAGGCAAACATTAAACAAATATTCACACAAATAAATGTAAAATTGCCACCAATGGGTGTTACAAAAGAGCTGGTAGGGGGCTGGGAGAATGTATAACAGAGGGATGTGACCTATGTGGGGTTCAGAAAAGGTTCCCTGAGAAAGTAATGTTTGAGCTTGGAATTGAAGGATATGATAGGAGATAAGTGGGAGGAGAGAATGTTGCAGGTGGAAAAACCAGCATATGCAAAAGCCCAGCGCCCTGAGAGAGCATAACCAGGGTGCAGGGCAGGAGCAGACCCCATAAGGGATGGGGCTTAGAAACCTAATAGCAGATGGAGCCTGAAATGGGGTCAAGAAGAAGGAAAATGGCACATAGGTGGGATGATAGGACCCTGAAGAGGGACTGGGATTATGGTATTTTTTCAGGACTGTCTCTGGAGCAAGAGTGAACATGATGAGTCATGGAACAAAAATCTAAGCTTATTTTCCCACAAGTGGCTGTATTCACAAGACTGTGTGCTTTGCAATAAATTATCCTCCTACCAGGAATAATCTCATTTTCTTTAAGATTGTAATTCTCCCCTTAGCAATGCACAAATGGACACGTTCAGTAATGTTGGATATAAATTAGTTGAACAACCTGTAAGGTTTACATTTTTAGTGTTTTCTTTGATTACTTTGTCCTCATCTTTTTTACAGCATGATTAACTTTTTTGGATAGCCTGTTTCCAAATTCTTTTACCCACATATAGCCTAGAGGTAGATTTACATTGAAGCAAATAACGTTTAAGCTTCAAGGCTGACTACCCCCAAAACCTGCAGTGGCACTAACAAAGTTCCACACGATCATATGTTTTTATCAAGTTGGAAAAGATGACTATTTTTTTAAGCAGCAGTTGACTGAGATGGCCACATCATTCGACGCTGACTTCCCTCTATGACACTTTCCTTGTGTCAGATGGTCCTACGCCCAGCCTCAGAAGAACATGGGAAGGGAAGGAAAGGAAAAAGAAGGTTTGAAATGTTCAGAGCCAGAAGCTAGTCTGTAGACAAATCTAATAAACAGCTGCACATAACTGTAAGCAAAGAATGTGTTTCTCTTTGATAACTAGTTAAAATGAGTTCTCCTCAGTAAACATAATTTTTAACATTTTTGTTGAGAATCACGCAATAATGTCTTAAAATCTCCACATTTTGGATGTACACACTGTAGAACACTACAAGTATAAATTCCAATTAACCATCCAAAAGAAAAGAGTAAATTGTCTATTTTCCCTATAGAGAAAAATCTATTGTCATATTAAGAAGGAATAAAAGTATTAATTTATAGTCATTTATCTCATTTTAGATACATATTCATTGTATACCTAATTCTGAATGACCATTTTTGTATTATTTTTCTTAAATTGTATGAAACTTGATTTCCCCTAGATTCATCCCTTTATGGCCAAGATTAGGTTTTTTTTTTCCCTTTTTCTTTTTACTGGAAACTGTCAATACTTTTCCAACATGCTTCCACAATCTTGTTCAACTGGACTCCAAGTTATTTTATTCTTTTTCATTCAATAATGAGACGTTGCTATTTCTGCTTCTTACATCTTTCCCCTCACATAATCAAAAAGTTGATGTTATTTAAATATGTTATCTATGATCATCTTTATGGCATTCCAAGTCAATCTGTTTCTTCCAAACTTTTAATGATTACTTTAGCATTATTATTTGCAAGACCATGAGTTTAATACATATGCTTTGTCTTTGTATATAACTTTCTTAGATTTCCTTTATCTGTCACTCTGTTGCACTCTATTGCATATTCTAAACTTTCCTCTTGTCTTACAGATTTTCTTTTCTCCAGAAAACTTCTTTTCCTTCTCATTTTTCAGTATTAGCCAATACAATATGTTTTTCGCCTTCCCTGCCCAGATGACCTTAATGCTCCTTTCTTCTAACCCCTTGGAAACTCCACTGAAGGCTAATCCATTAATATAAGCTGCATGTGTCATGTATGCATTAGTCATATTTAGTTATCTTTCTCCAGATCAGTTGTTTCTAAACTTTTGGGACAAGAATAATGAATGTGTTTGAAAATCAGATGAAAGCTATGGGCTATCTCTTTAGAATGACATCTCAGACACCAAACATCTTGCATTTAATCTCAAGGGTATTGACCCCATGTTAAGAATCTCTGTTCTGGACACAGAGATTCAAACTATATCCTGACCATTTTCTTTGTTTCCCAGAGAAGTCATCTCCCAGGTGATGATGGGTGTTTAGTTTTATTCCTCTTACTTTCAGATCGTTTCTCATTTTTCTCTTTGTGTATAAATAGAAAAACAGAACATTTTAAAATTGGGATTTAGCTGCCATAGAACATGGATAAAGAATATTATTCAACCAGGAGAAAGAAGGAAACCCTGCCATTGGTGACAACATGGACGATCCTTGAGAGCATTATGCTAAGTGAGATGAGTCGTACAGAGAAAAACTGAAAACACGTATATTGAAAAAATTTAAAGTCTCCCGTAAGAAGGACCACGTGCTGTGGACTCTACTCTGTTGGTAGAAGATTCATATAAGAAACATACAAGTAAAACAAAAAGAGTAAACTTCTAATTTTTGGCTGTAAGGTTCCTTTCAGGTTTATTTCATTTAGTCTGTAGTTTTGGCACTGTTTTACAGTGCACATCAAAAATACATCTCGCTCCACACCTTTCTTTTTGTATATACAATATCATGATATTTCCCTTTTGTTTCTTTCTTAGATCCTCCTTCAGCTTTTTTGATATATTACTTATGTATTTTAACTAACCCCTTTATTCCTGTTCTGTAACTACACTCTGACAATGTTAACATTCAGTGTAATTGGGCTCAGCCTGCATTTCACTGTCTTTTTTTTTTTTTTTTTTTTTGCGGTATGCGGGCCTCTCACTGCCGCGGCCCCTCCCTCTGCAGAGCACAGGCTCCAGACGCGCAGGCTCAGCGGCCACGGCTCACGGGCCCCAGCCGCTCCTCGGCACGTGGGATCCTTCCGGACCGGGGCGCGAACCTGTGTCCCCTGCATCGGCAGGCAGACTCCCAACCACTGCGCCACCAGGGAAGCCCTCACTGTCTCTTTTTTATCTTGACCTTCCACTTCTCGTATGTTTGACAAGGATTTTCTTAATGAAAGACTATGCATTCTCTAGTTACCATTAGTATCCAGTGTGTGGCTAGGATTGTCTCTTTTCCTTTCCTATCCATTGGTTTGCGCCATCTCTTTGCATGGCTTTGAAGAGAGAAAGAAAGGTCTCTCTATTCCTGATTTGGCTAATTTATTCCACTCAGCATAATAGAAATATGGCCCATATCGAGCCCTAGTCCTACTTAATGATTTGTTCTTAATATTGAGTGAGTGATTTCTGGGATGCTAGCATATTGCTATTGCTTACTTCTCGGCTTATACTATAAACCTTCTCAATCATATTTGCCATGTGCTGCATGGCTTGTTTTATTTAACCTTTATAACAACTATAGCTACTCCTACCCTGCTGTACAGATGAAAACTAAGGATTACAAAGAGAGAACAATGCATAGTAACTTAGAAATTGAACCCAACATCTTTACTCCAAAGTCCACATTTTAACCAATGTTCTTTAACTTGACTATACAAATTTTGTATCAACTCTCACCTTTTCTGCGTAATTTTTCCACTGGCCCTCCCTCTTCCAGGATGGATTTCTCTAAAAAGTCCCCTATCCTTTTTCATCCAGTCCTCTTAACAGGGGTAAAAAAAAAAGGAGCTTGGGTACCCTAGGGTTGTTTTTGACACCCTCTTCAAGAAGATTCTGGGAAGGATATGAATAGAAAGAAGACAATAAAAAGATAAAATTTCTCTTTCTATTCATTCACTTTTCATTATTGATTATGGCAGCATTTTAAAATAAGACAAGCTGTACCATGTAATATAGAGCTAAATTTCCCTAATGAGAATTTTGATTAAGAAAAATCTATCCTGGACATTGCTACCTTTAAATGATATAATTTTACTCCTATGGAAATAAGACTTTAACAATTCAATTTCAAATGATTTAATCACATTTAAAATGATTGAATGTGTAGTTCAAACAGCCCATCAACGACATCAACTACATGTCTAATATTATGGTTTTATGATGATGTTAACCTCTAAAGAAAAGAATAATGAAAGTTATACTATTTTTACTTCATTATCCCTTATATGGGATTTTGATGCCTAACCTTTCAAGAGATAATTCATTGTTGAAGAAAGTGAAATCCAATCCTCAAATGTGACAATCAGAAAATTAATGTGAAATCATCAATTTCCAATATCACGTTATTTTGGTGGTCTATCGGTAGTGCCTATAAATAGCATTTGTGTACAGATGAATTCCAGGCGTATGAACCTGAGTCTGATATCCACATGGTTCTCTTGCTTATTTTCTGTCTCATGCATGAGAGGGAGAACCCTGTCTATTTCACCTTGCTCTGCATTCTCAGAAAACAGGAAAGTGCCTACTATATGTTAGGTATTCAATAGCGATTCAGTGAACAAGAGAACAAACCCTGCTTTCAGAGTTCACAATCTAATAGAAAGCAAGTAGGTTATTACTAAATGCTTATATACGGTCTAAGCAGCCTTCTTGGTCCTTGTATTACTTTAAGGTATGTAGTGAATATTATTCATTATGTCTTTCCAATCGTGGTGCTTTTGCAGTTATGTAGACCGTGTTAGTAACTGAAGTTGAAAAGAAGCAAATAATTACATTTTTATAAATGAGTAAAGGAGGTTTTTTCCCTAAAAAAATGTTGTTAGAGGAGTTTTGCATCGTAAAAACTGTTGTTGTGATGGTCACAATGTAAACTGACCTACCCTTTTTCTCAAGCCGTTTGTAAATGAATGTAATGAGTCTTAAAATGTTTAAATTTTAATAAATCCCACTTCTGGAAATTTAATTTGAGGAAATAATACAAAAGTTTTGGATGTTTCAGTCTATACTGTCTACTAGGGAATTATTTATAATATCAAACAACTGGGAATAAGCTAAAGAGCCAAAACCAGGCAAAAGTTTAAATAAACAATTGCACACATCGTAAATAATGCTATTCATACATATAGACGCATATCAAAAGGAAAGCTAGGGGCTTCCCTGGTGGCGCAGTGGCTGAGAGTCCGCCTGCCGATGCAGGGGACACGGGTTCGTGCCCCGGTCCGGGAAGATCCCACATGCCACGGAGCGGCTGGTCTCGTGAGCCATGGCCGCTGAGCCTGCGCGTCTGGAGCCTGTGCTCCGCAACGGGAGAGACCACAACAGTGAGAGGCCCGCGTACCGGAAAAAAAAAAAAAAGGAAAGTTATATGCAGCCAAGATCTCAGCAACAGTTTTCTTTGAGTGATGAAGCCGTGAGTCCCTTTAAAACTTCACGTATTTTTCTAGTTTTCTTTCTATTCCTGAATTTCTACCATAATATATTTATTTTCAAGTAAGGAAAAAAAGACTTCTCTCAATTAAAAATCTCATGTTTACTCTCCCCCTGTTTCCACCTTCTCTCAGTGACGGCTTCCCCCAATTACCCCTGATGTGTGGCTTTCATCCACTCTATGGCTCCTGTGACCTCCTCCTAAGCAGATAGAACACATGTATTGGGTTTGTTTCACATTCACGTAAAACAGTAACACTCTCGCACCCAAGAGTTGCACTGATGAGGCGAGAGGGCTGATATCCCAACAGGACAAATGTAAAGTAATAGCTACTGGTATAAAACCAATAGACCCACAGCTGTCACCTCAGCTCCTTCACCAGTCCAACAATTCCACACATGCCTTGGAAGCAGCCTATGGAAGACCCCGAAGCAACATCCGAGGGGAAAAGAAATGGCACGGATTCACCAGTCTTCTGCTTCTTTTTCTTAATTATCTAGTTTTTAATGCATGATTGAAGACAATCTGCCGATGTTCTTGTTTTGGGCCGTACCACGCGGCACATGGGATACTAGTTCCCCAACCAGGGACTGAACCCATACCCCCTGCAGTGGAAGCCCGCCGTTTTAACCACTGGACCACCAGGGAAGTCCCTCACCAATCTTCTTTTACATAATAAGCTCATGCCTACCAGAATAATAAATACAGATAGATAACTAGAAAAAGAGAAAAAGCAAAGGATCATGTTAATTCTCTTTTCCCATTACTTCATTACACTTGCTTAGCTAAACATCCATCTCTTTCTCTTTTTCTTTTTTTTTTTGTGGTATGTGGGCCTCTCTCTGCTGTCGCCTCTCCCGTTGCGGAGCACAGGCTCCGGACGCGCAGGCTCAGCGGCCATGGCTCACGGGCCCAGCCGCTCCACGGCATGTGGGATCCTCCCAGACCGGGGCACGAACCCGTGTCCCCTGCATCGGCAGATGGACTCTCAACCACTGCGCCACCAGGGAAGCCCCTCCTTCTCTCTTTTTGATGCTTATACTTGATCCAGAGACTTGTTAACTTTGGCTGGAAACCCATTTTTAACGGTTATGCCATTTGTCTTCTCTATCAATAATTCTCAGAAGTAAACATGGGGCTGTTACTAAATTTTTTTTTTTTTTTACAAACAATGGACAAGGACAAAAAGCTTCATTTCTGTCTTTCAAAATCAGTGATTTGAAGATTGGTTAAGTGAGAGCCAGGAGCTTTAAACTGTGTACACAGGATTAACAAGGCCATGCCCCAACAATCCCATTTTACTGAATCACAATCAAATTATAATCTACTTAGCCATGATCAACTTTTCTCATTTTTTTCTCAGCTAAAACAATCACTAGGATTCGCTGGTCCTGTACACTCTTTACTCCTGAAAACAGCAGAGATTTTCAGTTGTTTCTGAGTTGCTCTGCTTTTCCCATGAAAGCTTCCCAATTAGAAGGCAGGCTATCATTTGTAGGGACTCCAGTGAAATTGTTTTTAAGACTAGAAAAGCTAGGAATCTTGATTGCCTACTCAGAAGCCAGGAGAGCCCTTGAATGGGTCTCCGCAATTGAAATAATTTTTATAGAAGAAATGGTAATACATTGTATCATGGAAATTCTATTTCATGAGATTTTCTCCAGTTGATTCTAAGGTGTCATAACTACATAAGTTTTGAACCCTGTATTTTATCACCCTCTTACATCTCCAAAGAGTCCTTTAGTTCAAATAACACAAGATGTAATGTAAGGTCCCTGGTGACATGTGGAGCCTTCTGCTCTATTCCAAGGCACTGGAGTGGGGGAACAAAAGCTATTCTTGTTCCTGGCATAGAGCGTTCGTATTTTACATTGAGTGATGCAAATTGTTAGGGGAAAAAAGGAAGAAAAGGTCAGATACAAATTGCGTTCTGTTGGCACCAATCAAAATCTTTTCTTTTCTATGACAGGACAGCAAATTGCAGTGAGTAATGAAGGTCCTTTGATATGCTACCATGCAAATAAGCTGCTATCACACAAGGGCACAGAATTGGAAAAGAATGAAACATGGTCATTATGATTTCTACCCTGAGACTCCTAGGGATGAGGAAAGATGATCCCAGATATCTGTCACCAATTTTTAAACTCTCTAGTATGACTTCAGGGAAGATAGAGAGTAGATATTTTACCAGAGATAAGGAAGAGTGATGGGATTACAGATTCATAGAAACTTTTTAAGTGCTTGGAATTTTCTTTATGGGCCTCATGTGAGCCATAGACATAGTTGGCCGATGTTTCAACAACGCATTTGACAGACTCACATGATACTCTTGTGAACAGAATGGCAAAAAGTTTGGTAGAGTTTTAACGGGTTTAATAAGAGAGCCCTGGGATAATGATTAATGCTTGACGTACACATGGAGTTTAGCTTACTGGAAATGTGCTACAGAATTTTGCTTGGACTTTTTTTTTTTTTTTTTTTTTGCGGTACGCGGGCCTCTCACTGTTGTGGCCTCTCCCGTTGCGGAGCACAGGCTCCAGACGCGCAGGCTCAGCGGCCATGGCTCACGGGCCCAGCCGCTCCACGGCATGTGGGATCCTCCCGGACTGGGGCACGAACCCGTGTCCCCTGCATCGGCAGGCGAACTCTCAACCACTGCGCCACCAGGGAAGCCCTGCTTGGACTTTTTTTGACTAGATATTTAATCAACAACTTGAAGGCACGTGCCAAACATAATTAAATTTAATAGGAAGAAACAGAAAGTACCATATTTAGAGAATCAACTACACAAATATGGAATCTAGTGGGATGGTGGCTTGATAATACCTCAAATTAAAAACAAATATTCTTAGGGATTTAACTGAAAAAGATCAGAATTATCCATTAATTTGACAGGGTTTCTATTAAGGCTTTTAAAATCTGAGGTTTTATCAATAGGCATTTACTATTTAGGTCAAAGACATACTTGTACCACTTTGCCATCCTTATACTCTATTTGTATTATTCTATTTGATTTTATATGAAATTTTTAAGGCTTTGATTTAACAACAAAAAAGAGGTATATGTCCAACATTATAATGGCAAAAAGGAACTGTAAATCTTATAGTAATAAAAGGGTTAAAAGAGGTTAGGAAGGTTATCTTGGACAAAATATGATTGGGAGGTGATAGTAGCAATTCATTTTATTTAAATATTTTAAAAGTGATTGGTGAGAAGTAAATAGACACTCTGTGATACAATAATGGACAACTAGATCCAGGGAGTACAAATTACAAGAAGTCACATTGTTTCCAAGTAAAAATTTGTTTAAAAATTTATTCATAAAATGGACTGCTCTCCATACTTGGGGGAAAAATACATATATATACTTTTATTTTAGTTGTTTGTTTGTTTTTAAGAAAGAGAACTTATCAACTTTAAGGAATAGCGTAAAGTGTTTTGAAATTGAGAATTGGACCAAAATTCCACTAATGATATAAAATATTTAGCCATCTAAATTTTTATGCTAGTCATTATAGTTAAAATAGTAGACTTTTACTTTATATATCATTTCAATAGCCCTAAGCTAGTTCCTAACATTGTGGAATAGTTTTCGTTCCTTATTTTTTCCAAATACTGTAACAACTAAAACACTTTGCTGGAATTTCAAAATTTGATTGCAACATGAAAACCATCCTACCTTGACCTCAAGATTTCAATACTCATTTATGTGCTAAGGCTGGGCTGCTCAAAAATGTTATTATTGGAAACAAAGAAGAGTTGCTTTCAGGGACCATCTCTCTTGTTTCCTCTGGGATTATATGATGTGGTTATGACACACTAGTGGTGTGTGCCATGTATTGACCCCTGCTTTGGTAATGAAATTTAAAGCTCTGGAACATTGCAGTTCCTTATTTCTATTTGGAAATCTACTGCCTGACTTGAAATAACTAAATTTTAATTAAATTTGATAGTTTTGTCTCCAGTATGACAGAGTATTTTATGAACAACAGGTGCTTCAATAATCGTTCTGAATAGGAATTCATAATCTCAGACAACATCCTTCTGTATCATCACTCAAAAAAAGAGACACTGAAATGTTAACTTAGGCAATTTTATCTACTGCAAACATTTCATTAAGTGGCCCTCTTCTCTTAAGGAAGAATGGCAACCTTTGAAGGAGGAGGAGAGACTAGCTCTTAAAAGTCATCAGGAAATTACTGGAAAAAAGACAGAGGATAGTGGTTTTGTTTTACAATGTGCTCTATTAAATAAAATGATTATGAGACTTGCATGGATTTACTATTTATTACTAACAAGAGTGAGAGTTGTCATCATTTGTGAATTTTACAATGACTAAGAATTGCCTCTGTTACAGAATTATTTGGTACTGAAGAAGGAACAGAGAGTTAAGGCCTTTGAATGTTTTAGAATTTTTTAAATCTAATATTTTGTAGTCATCTCAAGATTTGAAATCAGATGATCAAAGTTCAAATCTTAGATTTCCTATTTCCTATTTATTAGGTCTACTTTATCCTTCTAAATCTAAATTTCCTCAGTTGGGAAATGGTGGGTGGGTGTGAGGATTGGATTAAATATTTGTTGAATCTAAACGTGGCTGATGCTACATAAATATCTAATAGTTGGACTGTTGTCTATGGAAATATGGTAATTCTTGTTTTTAACACAGTGAGTGGGATATTTTTCTACTATCAGATGATGCTTATTTTGTATTGGTAATTCCCTTTTGCGGGCTTCCTCCCTATTTTAACCTCTTCTAGAGAGGTTACAGTAGAAAAAATAATGGAAGAAAAAAGTAAAGCATTCCAAATTGCTTTCGGAAATTCCTGGCAGAAAAAAAAGAAGCTGAGTGAAAGATCTTTCTGTACGCCAAACGCAAAGTTTATGCCATAAACCAGGAGCCAGCAAACTATACTCTGCAGATCAAATTCAGGCCACCACCTGTTTAGTAAATAAATGGTCTGGGTACAGTCACATTCATTCATTTACACACTGTGTATGACTATCTTCATGATATAATGGCAGAGTTGAATAGTTGTGACAAAGGCTTTATATCTTGAAAAGCCTCAAGTATTTACTATTTGGTCCTTGACAGAAAAAAATTGGCCAATCTCTGTCACCCACCATAGTCAGGTCAGAAATAATAATTGGGCAAGAGCCCCATTTGCCATCTTTTCTCTTTCATGCTACCTCTTCACTTTTTCCTAAACTGGGGAGAGATGAGGGATGATAAAAGTCAAGTTTTATAGAAGATAGTTAAAACCCCAGATAAATTTTGAGGAACTAGAAGGAAAGAGGGTATTTGTGTCAGAGTCCTGTCTGGAACATGAAAAGCCAGAGCCCTCCCAGAAGTTCCCCACAGCAGCACCAGTGCATCCAGTGACGGCAGTGGGGGTAGAGACGGTGTTTGGTGGCAGGAGCAGAGGCATCCCGATGTCTCTGAGAGCCAGGGTAGCCAGGGAGAGCAGTCAATAATAGACCAGGAGGCACCATGGGCATTTTGGAAGATGTTGCTATGCAACAGTTCCAGTTTTAAGGAGGACAGAACTGGGGCATGATATTTCCAAGAAGCTCATAACATTCTTGAAATCTAGGCACTGCACGTTAGGTGACGTAGATAGTCCCGAAAGACAAAATTCTTTACCAGAGAAAAATTATGATGGAGTGGCTGAAAATGTATTTCTTGCACTCATGTATATGTCATATAAACGTTTTTTCTTTGTTATTATTGTGAATCCACGGAAATTTGGGGGTTTGCTAAAGCAGCTAACATTACTCTAAATACACTTTTTTTGTTGTTTTTGTTGTTGGTTTTTGTTTTAACAGAATACGGGTAGCTAATAATACAAGACGTTCAAGAAGGCCTCCATGTAAGGAATGACAGCTTCCTGGGTGTCCAAGAGAGAGAAGTCACCATGGCTGAGACAGTCCCTGCAGCCAAATAGTAGGTTCAGACGGTGCAGTTAGAGCAACTGTGGTTTCAAAAGTTTGAAAATTAAGTAAAAGCCATATTGTGAAGAAACTTGAATGTAAGTGTAGATTTTATCCTACAAGCATTTAGCAACCATGGTTTTTTCAACTGGTGTTATGGGGATCAAATAACTTGAGGCAGGGCAAAAGAAAGAAGAGAACTAAATAGTTTAAAAATAATAGTAAATAATAATAGGATGGATAAACAACTGGGTCCCATTGTATAGCACAGGGAACTGTGATAAACAATAATGGAAAAGAATATGAAAAAGAATATATGTATATATAGCTGAGTCACTTTGCTGTACAGCAGAAATTAAATACAACATTGTAAATCAACTATATACTTCAATAAAATTTAAAATAAAATAAATTAAAAATCAAAAAAATTATAGTATATAATAAAACTATTAGAATAGTCCTAATCTACAACAAAGGAGGCAAGACTATAAAATGGAGGAAGGACAGTCTCTTCAATAAGTGGTGCTGGGAAAACTGGACAGCTACACATAACAGAATGAAAGGAGAACATTCTTTAGCACCATACACAAAAATAAGCTCAAAATGGATTAAAGACCTAAATGTGAGACTGGACACTATAAAACTCTTAGAGGAAAACATAGGCAGAACACTCTCTGACATAAATCGCACCACTATCTTTTCTGATCCATGTCCCAGAGTAATGGAAATAAAAACAAAAATAAACAAATGGTACCTAAGTAAACTCAAAAGCTTTTGCACAGCAAAGGAAACCATAAAAAAGAAGAAAAGACAACCCTCAGAATGGGGGAAAATATTTGCAAATGAAGGAACTGACAAAGGATTAATCTCCAAAATTTACAAGCAGCTCGTGCAGCTCAATATAAAAAAATACGAACAACCCAATCCAAAAATGGGCAGAAGACCTAAATAGAACTTTCTCTAAAGAAGATATACAGATGGCCAAAAGGCACATGAAAAGATGCTCAACATCGCTAATCATTAAAGAAATGCAAATCAAAACGACAATGAGGTATCACCTCACACTGGTCAGAATGGCCATCATCAAAAAGTCTACAAATAATAAATGCTGGAGAAGGTGTGGAGAAAAGGGAACCCTCTCGCACTGTTGGTGGGAATGTAAACTGGTACAGCCACTATGGAGGACAGTATGGAGGTTTCTCAAAAAACTAAGAACAGAGCTACCATATGATCCTGCAATCCCACTCCTGGGCACATACCTAGAGAAAAACATTGTCCAAAAAGATACATGCACCCCAGTGTTCACTGCAGCACTGTTTACAATAGCCAAGACATGGAAGCAACCTAAATGTCCACTGGCAGAGGAATGAATAAAGAAGATGTGGTACATATATATAATGGAATATTACTCAGCCATTAAAAAGAATGAAATAATGTCATTTGCAGCAACATGGATGGACCTAGAGACTGTCATACTGAGTGAAGTCTGACAGAGAAAGAGAAATATCGTATGATATCACTTATATGTGGAATCTAAAAAGCAATGATACAAATGAACTTATTTACAAAACAGAAACAGGCTCACAGACTTAGAGAAAGAACTTATGGTTACCGTGGGGGAAGGGTGTGGGGAAGAGATAGTTAGGGAATTCGGGATTGACATGTACACACTGCTATATTTAAAATGAAAAACCAACAAGGACCTACTGTATAGCACAGGGAACTCTGCTCAATATTATGTAACAACCTAAATGGGAAAAGAATTTGAAAAACAGAATAGATACATGTATATGTATATATGAATCACTTTGCTGTACCCCTGAAACTATCACAACGTTGTTAATCAACTATACTGCAATATAAAATAAAAAAAAAAAAAGAAAAGAATAGTCCTAGCATACGGTGATGAGCAAATTTCAAGACCCTGGTGCCAGTGAGTAAATGTTACCTATTGGTGTACTCTCAGTATCTAACACAGTGCTTAACAGGGAGAGGGCCCCCGATAAATAGTTATTTTATGAATAGATGTGTGGCTGTGTGACCAGAAGGGGCCATATATAAGATAGGATCTGAAAAAAGAATACATGATAGGATTTGGTCATTGAAAGGATGTAGAGAGAAAAAAGAGTCTTTGAGAACTCCAAGACTTTAATTCTTTCCCACCAAGACAGGAAGATCTGGAGAAGGACCTGTTTTGTGTTTAAAAAAGATAAACATTGTGTCATTTATAATGTACAAGGCAACTTTTGGTGTAAATTTTATCACTGCATATAAAGAGATTTTAAAATTATTATCATTTCAATGCTCCAATGAGTTAAAGAATCAACCACAAATATTGTAATTCTAATAGCTCTGTGTGTGTGAGTTTTAATAAATTTATTTATGTATTTTATTTCTGGCTGTGTTTGCTGTGAGCAGGGGCTACTCTTCCTTGCAGTGTGCGGGCTGCTCATGTGGTGGCTTCTCTTTGATGCAGCGCAGGGCTCTATGTGCGCAGGCTTCAGTAGTTGTGGCATGAGGGCTCAGTAGTTGTGGCTCACGGGCTTAGTTGCTCTGCGGCATGTGGGATCCTCCTGGACCAGGGATCGAACCTGTGTTCCCTGCATTGGCAGGCGGATTCTCAACCACTGCGCCACCAATGGAAGCTCAGTTTTGTGTTTTTAAATACCTTGATTTTTTCAAAATGGAGGCCAACGACTAATTTTATCCATATTGAAAGATAAGCTTAGTAAAATAAACAGGTAAGATAACATCATAAGGAGTACAGTCTGGCATTCTTCAACCCTAGAGGACAGCAATGTCCAGTTTTTGAACTAATTAAGTAAGGAAATAGAGTAACACAAGTAACACAAGGGAATATACAGAATAGAATTTTTAAAACTTTTTTTTTTTGATTGAAGCCTTTCCCACATTTCACCACTGTTATTAGTCAACAGTGTGTTCGGCTATAAATTTATTCATTTTGTCATAAACTGTATCTTTCCACTTAATTGTGAGAGGAGCCAATATAATTATAAGTACCAGAATCGATTCTGGGATTAAAAGACCAATTTCTACATCCCACATAAAGAGGAGCTAGGAAAGAGCAATTGCATTACAAAAATAGTTTAGGGGGGCTTCCCTGGTAGCGCAGTGGTTGAGAGTCCGCCTGCCGATGCAGGGGACACGGGTTCGTGCCCTGGTCCGGGAAGATCTCACATGCCGCGGAGCGGCTGGGCCCGTGAGCCATGGCCACTGAGCCTGTGCGTCCGGAGCCTGTGCTCCACAACGGGAGAGGCCACAACAGTGAGAGGCCCGCGTACTGCCAAAAAAAAAAAAGTTAAGATGACTAAAATATTATTCTTTATTATAGTAAGGGTTCTACCTTATTCCCTTTCAACGGATCTTCACAGGGTCTCAAAGCTGTAAAAGAAGGCAATTTGGAGAATAGGAACTTAATAGTAAATCTCAGAATACACATTGATTACTCGGCTTTTAAATTACCCCTTCCAATGTTTAAGTAAGTTATGGTACATCCATATAATGGGCTATTGTGCATCCAAATACAACCCAAATAATTTGGCCGTCCTCCAAAGCATCCTAAATCAGGCCAGTTCTCCCTGCGTCCCTCCTCTCTGTTGTTTGTGCTCTTTTTTTTTTTTAACATCTTTATTAGAGTATAATTGCTTTACAATGGTGTGTTAGTTTCTGCTTTACAACAAAGTGAATCAGCTATACATATACATATATCCCCATATCTCCTCCCTCTTGCGTCTCACTCCCTCCCACTCTCCCTATCCCACCCATCTAGGTGGTCACAAAGCACCCAGCTGATCTCCCTGTGCTATGCAGCTGCTTCCCACTAGCTATCGGTTTTATGTGGCACATATATACAATGGAATATTACTCAGCCATAAAAAGAAATGAAATTGAGTCATTTGTAGTGAGGTAGATGGACCTAGAGTCTGTCATACAGAGTGAAGTAAGTCAGAAAGAGAAAAATACCGTATGCTAACAAGAGGCAGGACGGGAATAAAGACGCAGACCTACTAGAGAATGTTTGTGCTCTTAATTGAACTAACTTTGGAGCCTCCAGGGTCATCCCTCTGCTTCCATTCTTGCCCATCAGCCAGTCCTTTCTCTATAAAGCTGCCAAAGTGAAATTTTAAAACACAGATCATATTGTATCACTCAGCTGCTTCCATCTCCCCAGTGGCTTCCAATTCTTTTTAGAATTAAATCTAAATGTATTCCCAAGTCCCTCCATGATCTGTGCCACACTCCACCCCGATCCCATTTCCGTCCATCTATACCTGAAGCACGTTGGACTTTCCCTGACAGTAATTTCCACCTTCTCACCTTCTGTTTCATCTTCCTACATTACTGTTCTCCAAGATCAATACCTATCTAAGTGCCATTCAAGTTTCAGCTAAAATATAGATTTCAGAGGAGCGTCCTGACTCTGAAATCTCACACTGTCCCTCTTCTTCAAGTCTCTACCATATAATACAAAATTATTATTATAACAACTGTTTAATTTAATGATACATGACACTCTCTGAAAAGGAGGATAAGTAACACTGTATATATAAGATTTTCATTACAAGTGGGATTTCAAAGAGGAGTTTCTAGAAGTACTGTCTGAATTTTATTTATAGCTGAGAAATACTGTCAGAAAAGCAAAGGAGACTAGCAAGGGAAGGGGAAGGTGGGCAAAGAAGGGGAGGTGAGTAAATCTAGTAGACTTTTTCACCCACCTTTTCACATCCCACCGTAATGGAGTTCACTCTGGGTTGCCTGGACAATGTGCTGCCCCCTCACCCCTCACCAGTTGTAGGGACTATGTCAGTCTCAGTCTCCCACAGGACCAGTGGTTTCCTTGCTCTGGCAGTAGGAGCCACAAACTTCCATAGGGCTCAAGGCCCTTAGGTTTTGGGCATATGAAAACCCTATGTTATCTAGCAGTCAAGAATGTTTCCATATTCTAGATTGCTCTTAAGACTTCCTTCATAAATAGGGAAGCAACAAAAGGGGTAGGGGTCTCTTCTCCCAGTTTGCCTCTGACTGTGGAAAGTCAGGAACTTTGGCATGTATATTCCTTAAAGAGTCTATTCCTTAACTCACGCTGTGTGGTGTTATAATACTGGTCCCAAGTCTGATGGATGACACAACCCATCAATTAGCTATAGCCAGGCAATCTATGGCATAGGATTAATTAATTACATCCTTTAAAAAGTTGCTTGGTTCTTTTTTATGGCTGAGTGTATAACTGAGTCATTTTGCTGTACAGCAGAGATTGGCACAAGATGGTAAATCAACTATACTTTAATTAAAAAAAATTTTAAGAAGTTGCTTAGTTATTGAGTGTTTGGTACTTTTAACTTGATATGAAAATTTCCTATGCTATAAAACTAGAAGGAAAACATAACTATTTTCAATAAAATAGAGTAAAATAGTAAATTCTTTAAAATCATTATATTATTTTTTCCCCTGCCTGGCCTCTCTTCTGCCTTTGCCTTTTTCTTGTCATCTTTTATTTCCCGAAATATTAATAATGACCTTTCAGAACAGCTCTCAAGCAGATGAGAATTTCAGATTTAACCATGACCAAACCCTTTGCTGTATTATCATTAATTAGCTTAACCAACAGTTCATTTGAAGAAAGTTCCTAAAATGCTCTAAATTCATAGTTCCCAATTAAATGATCCCTTCTCTTTTTTTTTAACATCTTTATTGGAGTATAATTGCTTTACAATGGTGTGTTAGTTTCTGCTTTATAATAAAGTGACTCAGCTACACGTATATGTATATCCCCATATCCCCTCCCTCTTGCGTCTCCCTCCCTCCCTCCCTCCCTCCCTCCCTCCCCCACCCTCCCTATCCCACTCCCCCACCCTCCCTATCCCACCCCTCTAGGTGGTCACAAAGCACCCAGCTGATCTCCCTGTGCTATGTGGCTGCTTCCCGCTAGCTATCTCTTTGACGCTTGGTAGTGTATCTCTGTCCATGCCACTCTCTCACTCTTTTTTTGTTTTGTTTTGTTTTGTTTGCGGTACACGGGCCTCTCACTGCTGTGGCCTCTCCCATTGCGGAGCACAGGCTCTGGACCCGCAGGCTCAGCGGCCATGGCTCATGGGCGCAGCCGCTCCGCGGGATGTGGGATCTTCTTTGACCGGGGCACGAACCCGCGTCCCCTGAATCAGCAGGCGGACTCTCAACCACTGCGCCACCAGGGAAGCCCTCTCTCACTCTTTTGAGAACAGTTGTGAGGAGGCGGCCTCTCTTTGGCTGTGCTGCAAGGTGTGGGGAAGAGTGAGAAAAGAAAGAAACCTGATATTGATCACGAGTCCTTGAAAGCTACAGATTCTGCATAGGAACCACTTCACATATTAAATTGCAGTGGTTTCAGCTCTAGAAAATATAATGAGGAAACAGTTGACAGTGTATGGTGCTATCTTATTTTCCTGTAATGTGCGATAATGAGATAATTTGGGCTGCGCTAGGACAAGACTAATCAACTTGAATTTCCACCGGATTTAGCAAAGCAGAACCTTTCCACAAAGATTTCATTTATGGCTCATTTAGTTACATATATAATACTCAGCTTTACTCTTTGCCATAGCCACATTGTGGCTTAATCAGTGCCGAGCTGCTGCAGGATACATTGTTTTGTCAAAACTCGACACAAAACACATTTTGTAGCATCTGTAAACAGCACAGAAAAGCAAGAGCTTCAGAAAATAGATATTAAAACGAATTCAGTTTTTGTTACAGCAGATCTTACAATGAACATTCCAGAAATATATTAGCCCAACTTTGGACTCTGATGTCTGAAGTCACTGTTCACTGTGTCTATAGAAACAGATGATGGGCCTCTGACCTCTATGCCTTTCTGTTCTGCTACATTAAAAGTTTTTGGGGGGCTTCCCTGGTGGCGCAGTGGTTGAGAGTCCGGCTGCCGATGCAGGGGACACAGGTTCGTGCCCCAGTCCGGGAAGATCCCACATGCCGCGGAGCGGCTGGGCCCGTGAGCCATGGCCGCTGAGCCTGCACGTCCAGAGCCCGTGCTCCGCAACAGGAGAGGCCACAACAGTAAGAGGCCCGTGTACTGCAAAAAAAAAAAAAAAGTTTTTTTGAGGACAGGGACTACATTTCATTTCATTTTATATCCTCTCTGCCAAATCTAGTGTTTGGCACATGGCTGATGATCAAAAAGTGCTTGTTCAATGTGTTTCTGTAAAACAGTATCTATAAGTAGGTTTAAAGAACAAGAGCCATGGAAGTTATACTTTTGGGCTGAAATCTTGGTGGTTAGTAAGTATGCATACATTTTGTGATTTTGAGGGGTAAAAGTCTCTAATTATTAAATCAGATTGATTTATTCTTTATGCTTTTCTTTCTAAATAAATACAAGGTCCTGTTTATAATTAATCTAATATTGGACTAAAATGTAAATATATGACTTCTTATCTTCCTTAAAAAATATAACTTTAATCTGATTTAATATTAGATTGCAATTATGTTTATTTGAATGTCTCAACAACTAGAACATGTGGGGAAGAGCTCTAGATAGCAGAGTGGCGTCTTCCTAAGAATAAAAGGCTGCCCTTGTGTCTTTCTTCTCCTCTGAGAGAGTGGCATGGACATACATACACTACCAAATGTAAACTAGATAGCTAGTGGGAAGCAGCCACATAGCACAGGGAGGTCAGCTCGGTGTTTTGTGACCACCTAGAGGGGTGGGATAGGGAGGGTGGGAGGGAGAAGCAAGAGGGAGGAGATATGGGGATATATGTATATGTATAGCTGATTCACTTTGTTCTAAAGCAGAAACTAACACACCATTGTAAAGCAATTATACTCCAATAAAGATGTTAAAAAAATATTTCTTAAACCAAAACAATGAAAGGAAACAATGCCTAAAGGATTAAAGGAAAGCCTAAGAATTTCCTCTCACCAAAAGTAATATCAATAAAGGACACAGACATTTTAAAAATACTTTAAATCAGCTATTATAAATATGTTCAAATAACTAAAGGAAACCATGCCTAAAGAATTAAAGGAAAATATAAGCGTTTTATCTCACCAAAAATAATATTCATAAAGGGGAGAGACATTTTAAAAAGACCCAAATAGCAATTACAGAGTCGAAAAGTGTAATAACTGAAATGAAAAACTCACTAGGGAGTTCAACAGAATATTTGAAATGGCAGATAAAAGAATCCATGGACTTTAATTATAGTCAGCTGGGATTATTAAGTCTGAGGAACAGAAAGAAAAAAGAAAGAAAGAAAAGTGAACAGAGGCTCAGAGACCCATATGACACCATCAAGTGTAACAAAATATGCAAGAGTTTGGAACAAGAGTTCCAAAAGTGAGAAGACAGGGAAAGGAGCAGAAAGAATACTTGAGGAAATAATGGCTGAAGAATTTCCAAATTTGATGAAAAACATTCATCTGGACATCAAAAATCTCAAGAAAATCCAAATAAGATCCAAGGGGATCACGAAGATATCCACATCTAGACATCATGGTCAAACTACTTAAAATCACAGACAAAGTGATACTCCTGAAAGCAACAAGAGAGGAGTGATCATGTAAATGTGACCCTCAGTAAGATTAACAGCTACATTCTCATCTGGAAACCGTGGAAGCCAAAGAGCAGTGGGATGATGTATTCTACATGATGAAGAAAAAAGACTGTTCAGTAAGAATTTTATATCAAGCCAAACTAGATAGACAAAAACGGAGAGAATTCATTGCTAGCAGACTTTCTCTACAAGAAATCGTAGAGAGTCCTTGAGGCTGAAATGAAAGGGACCTGTATTGAGAATATATATGTTACAACTTAACAATAAAAAGATAAATAACCCAATTAAAAAATAGGCAAGGGATCTGAATAGAACTTTTTCCAAATAATGCATATAAATAGACAAAACATATATGGGAAGATACTCAATTGCATTAGTCTTAAGGGAAATACAAATCAAAACCACAATAAGACAGCGCTTCACACACACTCTGACTGCTATAATTAAAAAAAAAAAAAGATGAATAATACGAAGTATTGGAGAGGATGTAGAAAAACTGTGATACTCATACATTGAAGTTAGGAATGTAAAATAGTTGGTCAATTCCTCAAAAAGTTAAACACAGAGTTACGTTATGGCCCAGCAATTATCCTTCTAGGTATATACCCAAGAGAACTGAAATCATATATGCACATGAAAACTTATAATGGATGTTGATAACAGCAGTATTCACTATAGTCAAAAAGTAGAAACTATCTAAATGTCCTTCAACTGATGAATGGATAAACACAATGTGGTAATCCCATGAACTGTAAAAATGAATGAATTATTGATACATGTTACAACACTGATGAACCTTGGACACATTATAAGTGAAGGAAGCCAGTCACAAAAGACTACATAGTATATGATTCCATTTATATACAATGTCCAGGATAGTCAAATCCATAGAGGCAAAGTAGATTAATAGCTACAAGGGGTTGGGATGAACAAGAGAATGGGGAGGGATTGCTAATGGTTATGGGTTTTTTGAGGGGGGTGATGAAAATGTTCTAAAACTAGATAGTGGTGACGGTTGCACAACACTGCAAATATATTAAAAGGTATTGTATAACTTAAAATGGGGAACTTATGGAATGTGAATTATAGCTCAATAAGGATTTCATTTAATCAAACAACAACAACAAACTGTCTCCTGAATTCTAGTCTTGTGGGATTTTTGCCTTAGCAATACATCTCTCTTCCAAAAGAAGAATTTTTAGAGGAAGACTGTGTTATCAATGTGAAGATAATTTCTGTCAGTAATTATTTAAAATGACAGCGTAACAAAAAAGGTCTATTATTATTTTAGATGTGATATGGTTTCACCAATATAGAACTCTTATATGGAACTGTTTTGGGAATGTGCAAGACTAAAGAGGTTCCAGTTTGAAGGAGATACGCACATACACACACACACACATCAGAATGACACATTATAATTCATGACAATAGACAGCTCAGTAAAAACTGATAAACTACAGATAATCTATTTGGGATAGAGTATGATGAAGACATAAAGAACTGTATGGAAGGATGAGTGTAGCAGACTTGCTTGGAGATAAACAGGATTTCTTCTGAATGCAGTGTGTAGTGTTAAAGATGTGACATCACACATCGTATGTCCTGATCCTTTCCTTCAGCAGATCATGTTTGGTTGGATTAGTACATTAGCGCTCTTGACAAAAAATTACTGTTCTAAGACTTTTCAGCAGCCATACCTTTGGAAATGTGTTTCTGTGCTACTTCCCCTCTCTAAATTGATATATGAACCATCCACTGGCATAACATCCATTTTCCCTCTCCAGAAAGTTCACAATATGATAGTAGGTCCCCATCTAAATGAACTCTGAAGCGTCAGGATATTATTGGCAGCATTTTTCCTGCACGTCTTCTTTTTCTATTATTTTTTGTTCACCGTGCATGTAAATGGATGAAAGAAAAAAATAGGTGAAAATGATTAATTTCATTACTAGAAGGAAATACAATTGGAAATGAAACGTTCTGCCACCCGAGTCCTATTTGATCCAAGTCCCTGACTTAGAGGAAAAAAGCTTGTAGAATTTTAAGTGATGTGAATTCAACTGGTTTATTTTACAGCAAATATTTTTCACAAGATATAGCAAGTCCAGTTTCAAAGTATGGTTTCAAACAATCACTGGTTGTTTCAGGTAAAGTACAGGGATCTCAAGAACAACAACAGAGTAAAGTAGAGCAACTTACCAGGTAGGAAATTTTAATGTTTTTCTCTAAGAAGCGATTGGAAGCATGCCAGGAAGGCTCCCAAATTCTCCATCACAGTCACTGAAATTCCATTCTTTCTGGGTAGATGCGTATGTGGTCTAGGCAAACCCATGCTATACCTCCCTCCTCCTCAAATATTCTTTCCCACCTTTACATTTCCAGATCTTTTATCTTTTACAAACAGTCCAAATGCCAGCTGCCCTATAAGGTTCTCCAAGATCATCTCCAGGTACCAGGAATCCTTGTTTATATTTACTCAATTCTTTATCTGCATCAACTGCATGCATTTATTTGTCACTTCCACTGTGAACATCTCTTACAAACTTGTGAATGCATTTTATTTCTGTCTCTTTATTCCCGCAGTGGTGCAGTGCCTTGCTTTTAGTCAGTAATCAATACGTAAACATTTATTTGTTTGAGTAAATGTTGTAAGACTACACGTGACTCGGGAGGGAGAACTTGAGAAATTACAAGGCGTGAATTCTTTGATGTGAATCAATTTGACAAGACACAGTCTTCTTCTGAGGGAGAGATGAACATTGGAAAGGTGAGAATTTTGATGAAGGGACGGAATGGCAGAATGGATATGGATCACGGGGCATTCACTTAGGAGGGAAAGTTTGGAGGAGCTACTGTGGAATGAGGTACTCGGAAACTTGAAGTTGGCTGAAATTGTTGGGTTCCCTCAAGAATGGAAAGTGTTGTTGACTGGAAGGAAGAAAGATACTAAGGCATTATTTATTAATAAATAGTATATGAAAGACTGTGCAATCCAAATTGGAGCATACAGTAACTTGAACTCAATAAAATATTATACAAAGGACAGATTAAGGATAAACCATGTTTTAAATCAGAAAACTAGTACAATCCTTTAAGAAATCGGGGATTTACTAAATGAAGATTTCTTCCCAATATTCATTATTTTTCACCAATAGACACAACTCCAATCAGCATTTAGAAACAGAAGAGACAAAAGACGAAGTTCCGTGACCACATTAAAGAAGTAGAAACGTTAAAAAGGTATTCACACAAGAGAGAGAACAGAGACTAAGACAGCGTTCACTCTGAGCCTCCGTTTTCTTGATTATAAAATACACAAAAACCCTGCTTCACAGGATCATTACAAAGAGGAAAGGAGATTATGTATACAACGCACTGCGTACATAGTAGGTGTTCACTAAAAGGTAACGTCCACTGTATAATTCAAATGGGCAGTTTCTGAATTCCTGCCTTATAAAGGCAAGTGGCATTAAGTTCATTATAACTCAAGTACTAAAGATGTATTAAGAGGCATTCTGCAACTCGATGATATAACTATACAGGGTATGGCAAAATTAAAAATACACTACTTACTTCCATTTTTGTTAAACTTGAGTGGCTAATATGCTCATTAGGCTGTTACTGTCAAATACCGTCTTCTAACAGATGTTCATTCCCATGAAATTCATGATAAGACCTGTGAAGTCCCGGGTAGACACAGGCTTAGTCTTTGACATTGAAATTGGAAAAAGTAGGTTTTTAGGGGATGAAGTAAAGGAAAATCAGGATGGCAGTATGCTCTGTTCAGATTGTCAGATCCTTGGAGGACAGAGCCCTTCTGTGAAGATCCTATGGGATATCTTACAACACTGCATTTCTAGCTTCACAAAATTCCTGTGTGTTATTTTTTCCTAGTTGGTTGTACTTTTTATTTCTTTCTTTGTTTTATTTCAATTGTTCTCCCCTAAAACCTTCCCTAATCACAAAACAGAAATGGAGTCATTGTTTTTCTTTCCTTTTTTTTTTTTTTTTTTTTCGTTTTGTTTTAAATAGCCATGAGCCAGCCAGGATTGGTTTCAATGTATTTACCTCTATTTGGTAAATGGTAGAATGTCTCATAAAAAGCAAAGTTTTAAGACTCAAGAAACTGACCAAGTACATGAAGGGCTTTTCATTTTTTAACTTTCCCATCCTTTAGCGTGTGTGTGTATGTGTGTGTATGAACCTGTGCCCATAGGCTTTCAAGAAAGTTGTACAAGTATCCACCACCTATACTGAAAGGCATGACTAGAGACCACTTAGGTGGAAACGGGCCTCAACTATCCCCTGAGAGGGCTTTTTTTTTTTTGGCCAACAAATAATCTTGGTGACATCAGGGCAGTGAAGAGCTAAGGCAAGGTCCCATTCAACACAGACACACTCTTGCCATCCTCTGTCCACGTACACGTGGGCTTCTGCTTAGAACCTGCAAACGTGGGAGAGGCAATCATGGCCTATGCCAGGAGAGGGTCATCATCCCACACTCCCTCCTAACAGAGCCCTCACGATATCACTAGTAGATCTTTGCTGCGCGTTTTCCTCCTTCCTCACCCTCTTTTGAAATTTTGGCAAGTTATATTTGAGATCCACCTTTTAAGAAGTCGATTGTGTCTCAGCATTTGTACCCGTAAGTTTATCTTGTTTCCTATACCTTCATTCTCCTCTACTCTTCTTCCTAATTTTCTTCACCCCCTGCTGACACTTCTGCACACAGAGTTAAGTATTCCTGGAATGCAAAGGGAAATCACAAAACATTTTAAAAGCTACCATTCCATCTCAAATAACATAATATAATCTTATCTCTATGCCATTCTCATCCTTGGAAATATTCAGTATACAAAAGTCAACTTAAGGCTTATATTTCAGTGCTCTTCACTGAAGCAGAAAGGAATGACACGTTACAGGTGGCAGGGCTCTTCAATATGGTTTAGAGCATCTTCATTATTTTGCAGTGAAGAGTCTGAGAAGAAAAAGGGTAAGAGAGTTTCCTCGAAGGTCAGAAGTTAACTAAATATCAAAGGCAAGGCCAGGACGTGGATAGTTCCCCTGAATTAATCTCCTTGACTTTCCCGCACTTCACCACGGCTCTCAAGATTTCTTGTCTCTAATCTGTGGCCAGCCAGAACATATCTTACTTGGAAAGCAACATGCAATATGCTTTATGCAATATGTATATATTTGCATATATTGCAACATGAAATATGCAACATGCAATATGTAATATATTTCTTACTTATTCAACATGGAAATGGGAAAACAATAAGGGGTTTTATTAAGAAAGCTGTCTCCTCCTTTGGATCCAAAGACAAGTCAAACATAAAAAAATGTCATTGTACCTAGGGGCCCAGAGGAGCTGACCCTGACTAACTGCACGCATTACAGGCTTACCGCAGATTTGACAACCTGGGTTATAATTTTATCAAGAGATGCTCTATTTCTACACTGCCCAAAGCATCTCCTTCAATTTAATCACTTATAAAACTCCATGGGTTCTGCTACAATGGATGATAAATTGATTTTATCCTCTGGTAGTTGGGAAGCACTAATCGCGTTTAGTTTTTGCTGTGAGCCTTCTACGGAGTTTGCATATGCACACAAAACACACACTAGATTTTGAACACATTCCTAAATGGGCAGGTGAATTGCCTTCACAGAGCAGTTCATTTTACTATTTTTGAGTGGGAAATGAAACAATGTGATCAAATGTGATTTGCATCTTGGTCAGCATAAAAAGGTCTATAGCAGTGATCATCTATCACAAAGGGTTCTCTCCTCCTAACTCCTGGCTATTTGCATTTCATATTCAAGTCTCATCCTGTTCTCTTGACAGGGTGTCAACGCTACTTCATTTAAAAAATAATTTATTGGGCTTCCCTGGTGGCGCAGTGGTTGAGAGTCCGCCTGCCGATGCAGGGGACGCGGGTTCATGCCCCGGTCCGGGAAGATTCCACATGCCGCGGAGGGGCTGGGTCTGTGAGCCATGGCCGCTGAGCCTGCGCGTCCGGGGCCTGTGCTCCGCAACGGGAGAGGCCACAACGGTGAGAGGCCCACATACGGCAAATAATAATAATAATAATTTATTGACAACTTCTGTAACCAGTTTGGGAGACGATATTCTTTATGCTTTCAGGAAAACTATTTTATTGTTACTGCTTAAAAACGGTTATTACTTAACATTTTCATATCTTCTAGTATTTTACTGCATACAAAACATTTTTATGGCTAATATTACCTAATTTAATGTTGTCCTATTTTATAGTGAATTGTAGGTTGAATTTTGTAAATAAAGTTGGTCAGGTTTTTCAAAAAATTGTTTATTTTCATTTTATTCTTTCTCCCTTTCCTCAACAATGACCTTATCAGTATTTGTTTTGTAGCTGGAACTCACCCAAAGATAATGGTTTGAGATGGCAGATGGGCAGATAAGAGGAACCTCTAAAGGCCCTGTTAACTGGCTTTTATAACTCTGGCTCAGTCTAGATATTTTTAGACCTGGGCTCTTTATTTCCTTATCTCCCCCAGAAACCTCAACATGCTGTTTTCTGTTTCATAATTACCTTCTTTCATCTCCTTTTAGGTTCCTTCTAGATCACTCCAAACAACACTGCCTAAACAACAACAGAAATACAAACACAACCTTTTTCCAAACCTATCAAATTTTATTTTCAAACTCCTTGAAGTGATTGAAGACATGACACAAATATGACCCCAAAGCAATGCATTCATTTTAGAGATTCATCACTGTGGAGCTGCTACTCTCCAGGACATTTTCTTTTTTAGAAGTTTTGAAATGATACTAGACAACAGCAGTAAAAATGCGCCACTCGTCAGGAATAGATTTGACATCATTAAACAAAACCTAGATAGCTTTTTCGCTGTTGCTAAAATCAATTTTGACTTGACCCACGTGTATAAACAGAAGTGTACCGATGAAAAGAAAATGTGTGATATTCAAGATTGATCTCAAACAGGGTTCATGGCAAGGAAAAGAAGTTACTCCTTTATTTACAAGGGTTATTATTTATATATATCTGCCTGGATTATAAGCTTAATAAAGTAAAAAGAGTGCTTACATTTCTCATTATATCACAAAGTTCATTTTGTTTTGTTTTGTTTTCCCCGTAGTCATAAAAACCTAGTAAATATTTGCAGACTCACCACTTCAAATAAAACCTCTGCAAGATGAGGCAAACCTGAGCCTTTACAATCACCACTGGCCAATGTTTAGCCTTGAATGTGTCCTTCCCCCATGAAGGTGCACTGTGATATAACCAGTGCCCACATACCTACGTGCAGAGACATGGAGCCGTGAGTCTCGCACGGGCTTATGTGTTTTAGAGCTGCCTACAAAGAATTCTGCCCAAGGAGTTGGGTTCACACCGGTTTAAGGAAGATGTGGGAAGACTGACAAACTGATGTCTAGAATAAACAACTCAAAGGAAGAAGCAAAGAACCATGATCAAACTCCAATTTTTTTTTAAAAGATGGATTAATTCACGATAACTAACGTAAATAAAAGAGTTTACCGAAGACATGAAGAGCAAGACGAATGTGAGAATGAACAGAGTTTGCCAAGGGAAAGTTGGTTTTTCAAGTTCTGTTTCTTACACTGTGGATATCAAAGAAATTACCTGTGTCTTTCTTTCTCTCTGTCTCTTTCCCTCCCTGTTTACGTTCCTCCCTCCATCCTCCCTCTCCCTCCCTCTCTCTCTGTCTTTTCTATATTTATTTGTCTAAGCAAACATTTCCAGTGGATAGTGGGTCATTGGGTTGTATAAAGATGAAACTTAGCAAGATAATTTTTTTTTTTGTTTTGATACTGTTTACTCCCATTCCAAGCACCGGGCTTCTAAGATAGCACTTCTCTTAGTTCAGTACAGAAAACCATAGCAGTTTTACTCTTCAGAGCTCCTTCTGGGAGTCAAGGGAGAAAGGCAATATGGCTTTTACTCACTTTTCTAGCAGTCACTGCCAATTTTGCATCCCCACATCTTTAGATTATGGATTCAGAATTTCAGTGCAGGACTATTCTTGGGTACGCTTATATAGGATATTCTACTAACAGACACATAATAAAAGCAGACGGCCACCTTTCTCTGAACATTTTGATTCAGGGAGTAGTTCCATTTCAGTTTCGGCATCCACAGAAGATTCACTTAGCAGCATCAGGTTTCTAAGGGATAGCGATGCTCTTATGGGTGCCTGGCTCCCTCTCCAGCAGCCTCCTTGAATGACTGAAGTGAGCGAGCCTTTTGTGTACAACCCTCGTACGCTATTATGTGTCCCTGAGGGTGTTAATCTCTTGGCACTGCAGCTCAGATAGGAAGTTTAAAACATGCTAATCTGAGCTGAAAAAGTGCCCTTGGGGAAAAAAATGAAATATATTAAAGAAAAAGAAGCTCACTTTCTGATTTCTCCTCACTTTGGGATAATTTTGTTTTCTAAAAAAAAAGAAGAAAAAAAAAAGGATCCATTTACTATGAGCATCACTGACAATAAGTAAGAGAAACTGGCAAAATTTCTCCAGTACTCCAAAGCTCACAGGGGCGTAGGTTAAAAGGAACTGTCTCAAGATACCATTCTGTGATGAGAGTCCACGTACAGAATGCCACTCATAAGTATCTGTAATCATTTCAGTTGTACATGAATTTATAGTATTTTCACATAAAGTCCTTATAGTTTCCTCATTTGGGTTTTTCCTTCCTTGCAGAAATCCAATGCTCTTATTCACATCATATGCATTTAGATACAATAAAATTTTAAATAATAGTGAGAGAAATAAAAGCCACATTTGTATATAAATGTCTACTAATGGACATGCCATATTTTTCCATTGGGATAATTATATAGTTGGCTTAGATTTTACAGAGACAAGCCACCATCACAGAATGAGGAAAACCTCACTGCTTCACTACTGGGAAGTATCACATCCCCAAGATAGATACAGAATCTTAACTGCTATAGTTGAAACCCAGTATTTTAAAGCGGATGCAGAGGTCCAGTACCATTCCAGAGTGAGTTTGGTAATTTAGAGAGAATTCTAGGGCTTCCCTGGTGGCGCAGTGGTTGGGAGTCCGCCTGCCGATGCAGGGGATGAGGGTTCGTGCCCAGGTCCGGGAAGATCCCACATGCCGCGGAGCGGCTGGGCCCGTGAGCCATGGCCGCTGAGCCTGCGCGTCCGGAGCCTGTGCTCCGCAACGGGAGAGGCCCACAGTACCGCAAAAAAAAAAAAAAAAAGAGAGAATTCTAGAGTTACAAACCTATTCTCACCTAAAGTGATCAATTTTTATTAAAAGTATTTATATGACATTTTAAGTGCAGTCTTTCATCTTAGTACTTTCTTACTTGCTAGTAGAGAACCTTATGTATAGTAGCGGTTTCATAAATATAATTTTCAATTGAATTTTGCACTTAAATGTCTTACTGTTTTCTTTTCATACTTGCTTCATTCAACAAACACTTGTTGGTCTTTACTCAAAAGCTACTGTTTCAGGAAGACGTACCCTGACCACTCTCCTAAATCTCTACCCTTAATAGTTCATATCTGTGAGTTTTTTTCCCCTATAACTTACCACTACCTATCACACTTTATGTTTTTCTTAGTTAACCTGTTTATTGCTTCTTTTCCTATCCAGAATATAGCTTCCTGAGGACACACATGTTTGTTTTATCCACTGCTGTATATTTTCCCTAGAGCTTAGAGCACAGCCTGGCATATAGGAGGTAAACTATATAAGTAAATATTCAATAAATATTGTTGAATGAAACAAATTAATGATTATTGAAACCTGTGAGGTGTCCACACAAAGGGATGATACAAGAATAAAATGAGAGAATTTTTTAATACTATATTGTTTCTAGTTGACTGTACACAATACCATCACTACTGTAAGAGCAATAAGAAAAAAGTTGTTTTCATTAGACAAGTTATTTCCTTTTTTAAGGCCTGTGTATCTTTCTACTCTGATCTCCTATTTCTTTCCAAGACAACACTTGAAATATTGAAATGTAATCAGAGAAAAAAGATCCTGACGGCAATGAATAGATGCTAAAGGGTTTTGAGATAAGAACTACTCAAGTAATGAATTGGACAGTAGCAGTTAAAATGCACATCTGGGGAAATGGCCCCAAAGCTACTGAGAAGTGGAGGGTAACTTAGGACATTTCAGATAGATGTGGCTTCAGTCCCCTCTTCGGTACAGTGCACAGGTGCTCTAAGTTAAATCACTAATGTTGCCATGTTTCCAGTAAGATATCACTGGGGAAGACTTTCCTGTTCCTGACATTGTTAAAAAAAAAATACTGTTTTATGGGGTTTCATTAGGCCGCAGCATATGGTTGATTGAAGAAGCAGTATACACAGGGTTGATTGAAAAAACTGTAAGTAGGGGGACCAGGTGAGAAGGTCTCAGGGTAGTATACGTAGTCCTGACAAAATAGAGGGTGTGGTTTTAAAATGACAGAAATGCCAGTAGCCCTGATTTACATACTTTTACTCTTCAATAAAGGTGATCTATGCCATAGGTAAATACACCTGATGCAATGTTATTCCTTTATAACTTTCCAATAATAAATGCTTGCATTAAATGGAAGGGAGGGAGGGAGGAAGGAGGGAGGACGGGATGAGGGAGAGGGGAAGGAGAGAGTGAAAAGGAATGAAGAAAAGGAAGGAAGGAAGGGAGAACATTCTGTGACAGTAGAAATTCTGCATGTGTGAAACACTCTGAAGAAACAGCAAGGGCAGCTCCAAGTCCTACTAGATGTGATGATAATACCTAGGGGAAGAAATCAAGGTGTGTTCCAGATTTTCAAAACTAAGGAATTAAGAAATTTGAAAGGAAAAAAAGAAGCCATCTGGATGGTAAGCTATATTTGGAGAAATAATGATGTTTGGTTCTTAGCCAACAGTCTCTTGTTAACACTTCTCAAACTTGTTGACAAAGTCTCTGAACATTAACTTCATGGTTCTATGAACTTTTGAGGTCCCTTCAGATTTGTCTGGGTCTCTCTCCACCTAACGTGTCTAATGTGTCCCCTACCTACTCCCCACCCCACTTGATAGCAGGGCTGCCTCTAAGAAAGACTGGGAATTAAGCAGGTTGACTCGGGTCTCTTACATACATCCCCTATCTCTGCCTCACCACCTTCTTTTAAGTACCAAGGGCCCAGTGACCTCATACTATTCACTCATCACCTGTTTTAGTCCCGCTGCCTCTTCAGTTCACTGCTTAAGCCCAGCTGCCCCAAACGGTGCCCAGACTTTACAGTGACCATGTATTCTGAATTTTCTTAGAACAGTCCCAGTGTCAACCATCTCCTTTTCCTATCTCAGTCTGCAGTTTGGAAAATTATCACCAAGTCACTCCTCCTCTCTTTACCTTCCCCTCTCAAACATAACTCATCTTAACTATTTGTTAAAGAAATTAAAGACATTAGCGTTAAGTTATAATTCCCTCTAGTAAGAGGTAGCCAGCCCTATGTAGCTGCCTTAGAAGGGCAACTACCCTCTTACTTAAAATAAATCCAGACGTGCTTGTCAGAATAAAACCAGCATCAGTATAAGATGTCTAATAAAATTAAGTGTCAATCATCATTTGACATTGAAACAACTTAGAATTTACGCTCTAGTCTACCATAATCAGCTTTTGTTACCTTCTAACATGGGTGAAATGAATCAATGAGTTACATCAGTGAGACCACGGTTTATGTGTATTGGTATTTAATCGAAGAGGATGCAGGCACTAGCAAGTCTCATCCCCTAAAGAAAAACATCAAGTTTAAAAATATTGTTTGGGCCATGCGTACCTGATAGAGACATCTAAGAGTGTCTCCAGTTTTATCTGCAATAAAACCGTGTTACATTCAAGTCACAGTGTGCAGTTACAGTACAGCTGGAAAAGATGCAATGTTTTCTTAAAGAAAATGCTTGGCATCCAGGTGAGGAGAATACATAAAGGAATAATACTTAGGGAGCTAAGAACAGATGTGAAAAAATGATACAGGAGCCATTTGACTCTCTGGGGCTTGAGGCAAGTCCCATCTGTCAAGCACGTCTCTTGGCTTCCCCCAAAGAATCATGTCTCCAGCTCTGCAGTTTGTCTTGGCAATTAAACGTGTTCCGAGACCTGTCATGTTTATCGTCGTAAACTTCTCACGCCAGGCTTCCACCTGCGCTCTGATTTTCCATGATTATCCATGATCTCCGTGGCCTGCTGGTGACCCTCCCAGACCCACCTAAGGTTTCTCCACAAGACATCAACACTATGGCAGCCACAACCAAACTCACCCCCAAAACACACTTCCCTTCTTTAAGTGTTTAAAGGCACATAAGCTTCCTGGGACTATGTTTTTTCACTGGAAAGTACTTGGGAATTGCTCTCCCTCGAAGGGATAAGCCCTCTAGCACACCAGGAAACAGGAAGGAAGCAGCACGTATTACAAAATCAGATCAATTGGGGTAAAATCCCAAGCCTGCATGATAGCATCAGAAGGTTGTTACACCTCTGATCTGATGACTTTCCTCATCTCTAAATTGGCATGATGATTCAAATTTCTTAGACTTCCTGTGAACACGCAATAGGCTAGAACACCGGACAGGAACACAGGACACGTCACAGGAGATGAATCCATCTCACATCCTCCCTTGGGGTCTGCCTGTCGGCCATGACATCCCCCAGTGAACAGGTAGTTAATAAAGGCTGCTTGACGATGGTGATGATGATTTTTCCCTTGTTCTATTAGCTTTTTTAAACATCACCACACTGTACTTTCCAACATTACAAAAAAGATGAGCAGTTAACAGTTGTTTACCCTTTTCTGCCATTTCTTTAAAAGATCGCAAAAGCCGAAAGTCAACAAAAGAGGGTAATTACCACCATTTGTAAGGTCACTGAGCAGTCAGAACATAATACATACTCTCACTGTCTCTTTCTCTGTCTCTTTTTCTCTGTCTCTCTCCCTCTGTCTCTCATACATACACAAAATTGTTATAATGCTATTAGCAAGACTTTTTTTCTCTTTTACTATTGCACTTTTGTCTACATGATCAATTTCTCAATTATGTTACGCCTTTTCGACCAAGAGAAAAGAAAATAGGAAATGACTGGATGAACAACTGCATCTCAAAAATAAGAATATGAGAACCTTGGGGAGGAAACGCAATGCTCTAACTTGCAGATTGAAAAATCATTAACAAGGAATCAAGACAACAGTGCTAATCTCTATCCATGAGATGTAGAAATAAAAGCACCTTCACTTTAACAAAATATCTGCCTTCTAAAAGACTAAAAAGTTTGGTTCCAAAGTAAGGATGTGTGCATGTGTATATATGTGTGTATATACATATATATATATATATTTACTGATTGTGAAATAATTTTTGAGAAATATTTTCAATACAATGCCTTTTTTACCTACTCATATTGTCATTCTTATAAAAAGATTTTAACAACTCTTTTGTGAATGTATCAAATCTCGTACAGCATCAAAGAATCCTGTGTCTACTAGGATAAACAAAGTGAAGATTTATGTGACGCTGTTAAGTGTGATGAATGCAAACTGAAAAATTCAAGACCAAAATACAATCATGCAAAGGGTGTAGATCCTAAATGCTATTCTGTAAAATAATAAATCCGCTTCAGGTAGAATTCAGGCTTTTCCAAATATGCTGTTTTCTAATTAACAATAACGTTTTTATGCCCCCGATTTCAGTAGGCTTAACTATACGGTGTGAAGAGGCGAGTCCATCTGAATGGTATCAGGGTGCACTTGGGCAAAGGAATTTACTCATTCTACCTCTGCTGTTACGCCAGCGTGTCATCTAACTATGATTATTATAGCCTGGCAGCATTGTTCACCTGTGTGCCAAAGCCTTTAAATGGATTAAGAAGTGCTCAAGTCCTGGGGGTGTACTCCAACGGGCATAAGGCAGAGGTCTCTTACGCACCCTACTCCTAGGGTCCACCCAGCGCATAGACATTAGTATATAAAAGAAGATTCACATGGTAGATGTATTCTCATTCTTGGAATAATCAATATAAACTAAAGGGGAAAAAAAGAGAAAGTTTGAAGTGTGATAATTTTCAAAACCCCAAATTACTAGGAAACAAAAAACATAGGCTTTAAAAATGAGACCAGCTCTTTAGGTCTTCCTTCTGCCATATTTATGACCTCATTTCTTCATCTGTAAAATAGCATAATAATGCATAGGTGTCAATATAAAGCAAAGCATATAATTAGCCACTTTGTGCTCAAATCTATTGTTTCTAAATTGTGAAGTGGCAAATGAAATTTATAGTATTGATAACACAATACACGAAAAACATCTGCACAGCTTAGATACTTTTGTCCACTATATATATTTGTTAGTAGAATACGATTATTCTCTAACCGTGAATGTATGCTATATCCTATTATATCCATTTCTTCAATTAATATCTTTCTCATATAGCTGATGTTAAGAAAATATTTTTTGGTTAAATTAAGATAAATGTGGGTATTTATGTGTGCATACGTGTGTATAAACATACACTGATACCTCTATATGTATGTATACACATAACAGAAAATCATATTTATCCAAATTGTATAGGTAAACTTATATGCATATACAAGATCTACATCTTCTTTATAAGCACTTTACGGTAAGTCCCCCACCTATTTTTAAAATCTGCCGTATTTCTTTTTTTTTTTTTTTCATTCTTAGTCTTTGGTTCTTCTACTGTAGGTCTTAGAACTAGCTTGTCATTTTGCAGTGAGCACACGGGGAATCTTATTCCTTTTTTTTGCATGGTTTTTTTTTTTTTTTTTTTGCGGTACGCGGGCCTCTCACTGCTGTGGCCTCTCCCGTTGCGGAGCACAGGCTCTGGACGCACAGGCTCAGCGGCCATGGCTCACGGGCCCAGCAGCTCCGCGGCATGTGGGATCTTCCCGGACTGGGGCACGAACCCGCGTCCCCTGCATCGGCAGGCGGACACCCAACCACTGCGCCACCAAGGAAGCCCCACACGGGGAATCTTAATTGCAATCTGTTACTGTTGCTTTGGCTGACCCTTAATTTTTTTTTTGGCTCTCTTACGCATTTTTAACTTATTATTATGTTTCATTATTGATCATTATATTCATAATGAATGGAGCTTTATATCTTGGGCATTCTTTGAAGTTTAGATTTACTTTCCTCCAGAGGAGATTTGTGTTTGCTTCTGACAGGCTTCTGAGACACTTCACAATAAATTCTGAGCTGAGCCTTTCTGTTCAAAGTCAAGGTCAAGTGTATTAGTGTATTTATCCTGCTCTACAAGACACACTACTGCCACCACCACTTCTACTTTTGTTGACAATCTGGCCCATTGGATCTTAGCTATATTAAGAGTCTAATCTCAGTCAAGAATGACTAAAGTTATAGTATTAGTACAAGGAGCTAAGAATAATTAATTCCATAAATCGATTCCTCTAAGCAACAGTAGAAATCATGGCATATATTCTTCTATAGTGCTTAAACCTCCCGGTAGACTAGGAATAATGGTTGAAAATAAAAACCATAATAATTCTAGTGGTAATGAACAGCAGGGGGAGAAATACATTTGAGCAAAATAACTATTTCCTAAAAATTGTGCTTAGTACTTTACGGTACTATTCAATTCTAAAAAAAAAACAAAAAACAAAAAAACCAACAACGACCCCAAACTGACTACTGCATAGTAGATGATTTTATTATCTTCATTTTATAACTGAGTAAACTGAAGGTAAAAGACAGTGAGTAACTTGCCAAAGGTCATGGAAGTGTTCAATGTGGCATTAAACTCCAGGTCTGTCTGACTTTAGAGCTGAGCTACTATGCTATATTGTCTTTGAAAAGTTTTGGTAATACGGATATTACCAAAACATTTCTCCTAATGTCAAGAATGTATAAAAAGTAAAGATGTTTGACCTGGGCTGTTTAGCAAGAACTAAAGCAGGAAAGTCAGGGGTATTGGGAGATATAGTAAATTAATCTACAGAATACCTATTTATATTGCCAGAATATTAACTGATGCCTCTTAGTCATTTGAAAGAGTTCATAAACCTTTTATAGGAAGGGTTTACTACTACCTGACAGTTTCTGTTTCGGCCATTTTTGGTAGATATTGGTGGAGTTACTAGATTTCTTAGATCTAGACTTAACTTTGAGATTTCAAAAATTCATTTCATTAGTATACCCAGTTTCTGAGAAATTGCTTCAGTCACAGAAATTGTGAAACCACTAGTGACTGTCTAATTGACAGTAGGCATTCTTCAACCCGAGAAACAGAATGTCTACAAAGGGGCCCTATCATCTATCTATCTATCTGCTGTCAATCATACATCTATCTGTCATCTGTCTGTCTATCTGCTATCTATCATCTTTTCATCATCTAGGTAGCTATCAACTTTTTAAAGTTAGGGCAACCTATTAAAATAGTACCTATCTTTATAAACACATGGGACTGGTTACCTATAATCAAATCACTCTCTCTTACCAACAACTTATTCTTATCGCCTTTTTTCTAGCCTCCAAACTTCTTTCTGTTCTTATACCTACAATGATTTTTTTTACAAACTTACACTTCTGCATTTTATAGTTCCTACTTGTATTACATTTATCCATTATGTCAATTATTTTTATATTTCAGATAAATGCTAAAATAGTAGGACTTGATTCTAGAAAATTTTTCCTGTAAGTGGATTCTTGTCACCTCAGTCCCAGAGGGCGGCACTCACATGGACACGACTTTCTTGCCTAAACTTTTGGGGGCCATTACTTATACCCACTTACATGCGTTCCTCTCAAAATGCTTAACAATTTTCTCTTTTAGTTTATAAATTTAATTGTTGACTGCATGCTTGTAAAGTTTACTTATAAAAAGTTGATAAGTTAATTGCTTATCAATTAATTGTTGAATTTATGCTTAAACACTGAGAAAGAGATAGCAGAAAGTACTTCTTTTCTCTTTAGGCCTTTTGGCATAAGAATAATCTTATTTACCATATGAGTATGATTTTTCATAATAAAGCAACAGTTTTAAATTCAGAAAACTTATAAATTTATGTGATATAGCTAATATGAAATACACTTAAACATTTCTAGGGAATGAATATTTATTGTTGAATTGAGCTTTGGAAAAAGAAGTATTAAATATAGGACTGCTTCTATTACACCTGTTTTCTGATGAATTTCAGGGATGTGTTTATTGAACAAAGAACAACTGATAGATAACTCATCTTTATGGGCCCTCTGTTGCCATGGTAATGGTAATGTGACATCCTTCCAAGGGAAGGTTTTGTTCCAAAAACAATAATGAGTAACATCCTGCAGCTTCCATTCAAAACCGAAAATGAGGAGGTTGGGCTTCTTTGCTGGAACAGGTGGGAATGCAGGATCCTGACACTCTTTCACTGAGGCATTCCTCCCTGTCACATCCTATTGCCTGCTATTCAGAAAATTTTTTTCTTTTAGTGTATAAAACTTCCTATTCAGTGTTTTCTTGCTAGAGTATTAACTACATAAAATAAAAACTTCTGCTTTGGGGGCAAAGAACACGAAAGGAATGAGTGTGCCTTCAACAAACTGTCCTATTTGTTGTAGCGATTACCTGGGAGGGGTCCCCATCTTCAACTATCAGATTGTCTAACTATATTAACTCAAAACAAAGAGACAATTTTAAACTAAAACACATTAACAGAAACCTTCCCCAAGTGACCCAAATTCCCCAAACGTTTACCTTCAAATGTTTCTCAGTAGTCCATTGACATAGAGGGCCCTTTATCATTTGTTCAATAATGTTGCTTCGAATTTGCCAGGCACATATTGGTCAGAACATAGCATTCTTCTGGGTGGTGGGGATCCAGAGTGAGTAGAATAGGCAGAAGTCCTTAGCAAGTAATAGTAAACCATTATGTGTGTGTGTGTGTGTGTGTGTGTGTGTGTGTGTGTGTGTGTGTGTGTGTGTGTGTGTGTGTGTGTGTGTGTGTGTTGTGCAACGAGGGGTGGGGTTGGCCATTTGGATTTCTATATTTGAAGGAGGAGAAGTTAAGCACGAGGTGGTGTGTATTGGATACGGCACCTGGATGATTCGTTGGCATGAAGAGTTAAGAAGTACTAAGTCAAATGAACCTAACTCTTTACATTCAGGACTAATACGTGGATCTCATGACAAGGGCGTTGTGGAAGGGAGGCCAAGTCAAAGAGGCTCAGTCCAGAGGATGTTTATATCCAGGAAGCCAAAAAGTTTAAACCAGCTTATAACTGAATTAGAGCTGTTAAGTATTGATCACCCTCTCCTGGGTTTTTATTCTCACCATTACTTTCTACCTGCTTGGTCTTTGCTTCCCTCATTCTTCCAATCTCTCTGTTCCTTTCACCTCTCCACTCTTTCTTGGGCTTTCTCCTTTAACTCTTTCCCCAGGCTTGGGGTGATCCTTAGAATTAGTTGATGAGATACAAAGGAGGAAAGAAAATGTCCGGACTTGGACTACATCTTTATACTTGGCCATAAAACTGCCTAAAACCAGTTTCCCACCTATGTAACCTAGCCACTCGCCCCCAAAACAAATTCTCTGACTAGGTTACAAAAAAGGAGAAGTTAAATTTTCTGCCACTTAGTCTTTCTGGGGCTTTCGTATTCAATGTTTATTTGGTATCAAAGGGCACGTGTGCTTGCAGGGAATGGGGAGGCACATGCACAGTCATTCAGGACCGACCATATCTCAGGTACTGTATTACTCACTCTGCTCCTTACCTCATTCAATCCTAACTTCAACCATCTAACTCAAGTATCACTGTCTCCATTTTAGAGCCAAAGACTCAAAACCTGAAGCAATCTGTGGGCGTCACATGGTCTGTGAATGAAGAATTTTTTCTAATGTAAAATTAATCTGAGTCAATTTTTACTACATAATTTGGAAGATTGTGTGTGTGTGTGTGTGTGTGTGTGTGTGAGAGAGAGAGAGAGAGAGAGAGAGAGAGAGAGAGAGAGAGAGAGAGAGGTATGGAGAGAGAAAGATTGCTGAAGGAGAATGATGACTGAAATCACTGAATACAGGAAGCTTAAGTGGAATTTCTAAGTAACAGTTAAATCAAAAATGATTAAGATAAATCCAGCACAACTCCACATATATGGTAAAAAAATCACATTATTAACACAGCTTTCTTATTTATAGTAAATCTTTATGCCAGAGACTCAGAAATGATTTAGCAAGCTTAACATTTCATCACCAACTTTAAAATATACAGAATGGACCCTTCCATGAGATAAATAATAAAATTATAATTATCTAAGGAGTATATTCATAAAGCAGTTACTTAGTTGCAGTCATTTTATACAATAAAGATAGTCCGTAGATCACATCTATCTACAGCGCACATATACCTTTTTGCCCTATACTTGGAGTCATTACCAACAAAATTAAACCATGAGATTCTACCTAAGGTTAGTCTTATTTGTACTTCAAAATAACCAAATCAACTGACTCTTAATCCAGTCGTTTCAAAAAGATTATCTCTAGTCTATATAGACTTTCCATATAAACCCTGGCAGACATTTTAGGGAAAGGGAACATGAAAACAAACTTCTGTCTACCTTCAAGTATACTCTCAGTTCATAGCAAAAACTCTTCACTTCCTTAAAATTAAAAATAATACTACTACAAACAATAAATGCTGGAGACGGTGTGGAGAAAAGGGAACCCTCTTGCACTGTTGGTAGGAATATAAATTGATACAGCCACTATGGAGAACAGTATGGAGGTTCCTTAAAAAAATAAACATAGAACTACCATACGACCCAGCAATCCCACTACTGGGCATATACCCTGAGAAAACCATAATTCAAAAAGAGTCATGTACCACAATGTTCATTGCAGCTCTACTTACAATAGGCAGGACGTGGAAGCAACCCAAGTGTCCATCAACAGAGGAATGGATAAAGAAGATGTGGCACATATATACAATGAACTTTTACTCAGCCATAAAAAGGAACGAAACTGAGTTATCTGTAGTGAGGTGGATGGACCAAAAGACTGTCATACAGAGTGAAGTAAGTCAGAAAGAGAAAAACAAATACCGTGTGCTAACACAATATATATGGAATCTAAAAAAAAAAAGAAAGAAAAGAAAAAAAAAATGGTCAGAAGAACCTAGGGGCAAGACGGGAATAAAGATGCAGACCTACTAGAGAATGGACTTGAGGATACAGGGAGGGGGAAGGGTAAGCTGGGATGAAGTGAGAGAGTGGCATGGACATATATACACTACCAAACGTAAGGTAGATAGCTAGTGGGAAGCAGCCACATAGCACAGGGAGATCAGCTCGGTGCTTTGTGATCACCTAGAGGGGTGGGATAGGGAGGGTGGGAGGGAGGGAGATGCAAGAGGGAAGAGATATGGGGACATATGTATATGTATAACTGATTCACTTTGTTATAAAGCAGAAACTAACACACCATCGAAAAGCAATTACCCTCCAATAAAGTTGTTAAATAAAAACAAAAAAAACTGGAGTTCAACTTATAGTAAAAATATATAGCTTACATGGAATTACAGAGTAGCTAAATTTTTATATAAATTAGTTTGCAATAAAAATCCCTGAACAAAACTTTGAAAAGTAATAATAATTACAATCATGTAAAAGAGAGAAAGAAGAATCAATTTTTTTTCAGAAAATAAATACCAAAAGTTAGACTGCTTTTATTTTCCATAGCAGCCATGGATTTTTCATATCTTCAAAAGTCTGAAGCTTGGACAAACAAGTATATAATTTTTCTTTTGTTGAAATTTTGGATATAAAATAGAATTTCTAATGAATATGAAAGTTTACAAGATTCCTTTGGTGACTATTGTAATTACTTGACAAGAGACACTGAAAACCTATTCTAAATCCATTCTTGTAACTGAAGATTGAAAAAACAAAACACTGTATGTTTAGGCTTAAAGGCAAAGCAGCGAAAAATAAAGGTAAAAATGATATTCTTACTTTATCAGAAACCAATGAAAATGCCCAGGTTTTTATACCGAAGAGTAGAAACCTTAATGGGAAACACCTTTCAGTGAGCGCTGGTCCACAGTATTTGGTTTCAACTGCTACCTATTAAGAGACAGCTCCCCAATCAATATCTATTTACCTGACATCTCACTTGGGCTACATTTCAATTTAGAGTGCCTTTAGGATAATTTAAGTTTTCTAACCTAAAAAATAAAAGTTCAGTTGAAAACTAAATTCTTCATCTTCTCTGAGACTTTACATTCCCAACCAGCTGTGACAACATCATTAGCTCAAACTCCTTGGCTAGAAATATATGTGATATTTTTTGGATATTGGGAGGAGTCAAAGTATGTTCAAATACTGTCAGTTACTCACTTGCCATTTTTCTCAGGTATACGCATTCCTTTCCATTTCTCTTGTCACCACTGTGATATAGGTTCTCGTCACTTCCTATTTAGATTATTACAACCACTTCCCATTGATATGCTATCAATTTTCATCTCCCAAATTAAACTGCATACAATTCACTGCCGGAATAAAGGCCCCCAAACATCAATCCAATCATTATACCACCCTGTCCAGAACCACCCAATGACTAGTCCTGCCTCCTGCAAACTGTTTAACATAGCCTGGTCTTTAGAAGCTCTTTAGTCTAAATTTATCTCCCCCTATTTCTCAGTGAGAACACCTTCATTCCTTTCAGCCACTCTCTTCTCATCCTCAAGAAGTGCTGTAAACCATTTTAATGCAGAATTTTCTTCTTTTAGGCTTAGGCTGCCTTCTTTCCTCTGCTCTAGCAATTTACATCCTCTTCTCCAATTAACCTCATCTCTGACATGAAGCCTCTCCTTACCAGCTTAGTGCCCGGTGAGCCAATGGATAGATGAACCGAGCAAGCTAAGGACAGCTGCAAAGTGTATTCAGCAGGATCACGCCATCAAGTAAATTTGTTATCCAAAGTTTAAATGCTTCAAAGACATGCTTTTTTTTTTTTTTGCGGTATGCGGACCTCTCACTGTTGTGGCCTCTCCCGTTGCAGAGCACAGGCTCCGGACGCGCAGGCTCAGCGGCCATGGCTCACGGGCACAGCCGCTCCGCGGCATGTGGTTATCTTCCCGGACCGGGGCACGAACCCGTGTCCCCTGCATCGGCAGGCGGACTCTCAACCACTGCGCCACCAGGGAAGCCCCAAAGACATACTTTTTTAACATTCAGTCACAGAAAAAGAAATAATGTGTGTGTGTGTATTTCAGGCCAATGATAGAATCATAGAATGTTAGGAAACCAAGACCCAGATAGGGGAAGTGACTTGCCCAAACCTGCATTTGTGGCAGTTGAGACTTAACCCAGCTCCTCTGTTGACTATGATTGAGATAAGAAGCTGCATCGGATTAAGAAATCTACTTTTACCAGACAAAAATGTCAATATCTTTCTTTCCTGAATCTAGATGCATCCAGGTCTAGCTTTACTTTTCTTTTGCTTCATTAAGTATCCATTATTATTATGTAAAATGCAATTAACATGAAAATAACTTAGATGTGCTTAGTTTGAAAAAGGTGTATTTTCATTGTTGATACTGAGACTATCATTTTCAGATCGATTTGTGATTTATAGTTCATATAAAGTCAATAATTAATCTTTTAGCAATAACAGAGATTTGTTTATAAACAGGAAAGATTAGAGCAGAGACTGTCATCTTCCTCAAGTGCTAAAGTTCTAACCATGCAGAAAAATACAGCATCTTTCTTCCCCCTTGGGGTACATATATATAGGACAATACGAACAGAGGTAGATGGTGATAAAAATAATTTAAAATAAAGATGTATACATATATTACATTATAAATTTTATTATATGAATTATAAATTTTATAAATTTAAAACTTATAAATAATTTAAAATCCAGATCTATCTATCTATAACTGTCTGTCTATCTATCCACCTATCTAAATAAATACAAATCATTTATGTGGAAAAGTAGCTTAATAAATTGGGCTGTGCCCTCTCCTGGAAGCATACATCCAGAGTGCAAAATAAATAAAATAAGGCAAATACAAATACACTTTGAAACTGGAACAACCCAAATAAGCCCCTAAATATCTTGAAATACGTTGTGTAACAACACTGATTAGTACTCAGAATCTTCAAACACTCTATTTCAATCTTTACCTGCATCTTGGAGTTCATTCCAAGTCAGGCTCCGTACTGAGCAAAGAGAGTTACACCAGCCAGTCATGGTAAAATCCTCTATGCCACCCACTCTGTCAGCTAGGTCAGATTCTGACTGAAAGACGGCTCTTAATAAAAATAAATGCTGTTATTTTTACTGTGGACACAACACTGAAACCTTTCCTCCATGAGCCAGAAGAAACCAAGATGAAAATATGAGTTTTAAGGATGTTGATACTGGAAAAACAAAGAATCTGGGGACAGACCTGTGGTACTCAGGAGACTGGATCTCACTGTGAAGGACTGAACTGAACGAACTAATGAAGAAGAGCAGTTGAAATAGATATTTAGAGATACACTGTATCAGTAAAACGATTACATTCTTCAGATTTGAATAGTTTTAGTTGTAGGTGGAAAGAATGTTAACTGAATACAGGTAGATCACGATGAAAAATAGTTTTAAATTAAGGGGAATTTATTGAGAAGAATTTCCTAAGAAAATTACAGTATCCAAGAATGAAGAATATTGTCCCCCAGGCAATCAAAAGATTATTTAGAGCAAAATTCAACCAAAATATACAATGAAGTATTTGGTTTTTTGAGGGAACAGGAAAGAGAGAAGAGTGCTTTTGAAATCTTTATATGACACAGGAGAAATACAAAAGGAAGAAGGAAGAAAAGAAAGAAGGGATAGAAGGAAGAAAAAAGTCACACAAAGCCATGAGATGATACAAGGACCTTTTTTTTTTTAATACATTCTCTCCATAAATCACCTAAGAAGCTATGACCCTCTTAACTTTTCATACAGTACTTCTAGGCTTCTAGAGTTGTCTATGGGCACTTTGAAAGGAATTGAGGCCTTTTTTTTTAAACTTAGGCAGGGATTGCCCGCCACAGAGTCTGTAAACTTCCCTTCAGAGATGCTAGATCATGGATCATTCCCATGGGATGTTCAAGGTGTGCTCTCAGCATAGACCTCTCAGTCTAGATACTTTCCTTTCTACCTTCCATTCAGTCCACCTTCCATTCACTTTTCCTGGAGCAGCATCCAGCTATAGGGAGCTTTCCCCTCCATAAATTATAATAGTGCCTTGTACCATTCGCTTGGAACGAATCCCATATTTACATCTAAGCAGAAATCTAAAGGATAGTATAGGACATGGGTGAGAATACTGTAGGCAAATGATATGCCTTATATCACAGTAGAGCATTTCATTTTGAGAAACGGATAGAAGGTCAATTCAACTGCAGGATAGCATGAGGGCAAGGAGCAGTATTAGGCTGGAGGTGAAGGACACATGCTAAGAGGGGCCCTCAACACATGGTCCCTCTCAAAGAGTCAATGACATTTTCCCTTAGGGATTTGAGTAATATGATTTGATATTCATTTTACAACTTTGAACATGCATATGGAGAACTGTTTGGAGGGGCACAGGAAAGTGGTGCTTAAGCCCAAGCTTTTCTTTATGTTCATGACCACTACGGGAGATGGCTTGAGTTTAGAGTGACCAGGAGAATGCTCAAATATTCTTCAAATCTCAAATGCTGAAAATTCATGCAAATATATATCCATTTCTCTCAATATGAATAAAATTATTTCCTATCCTTTCTAAACACACACATAACAATTGTGCAGAAAACCTTGGGTAGATGGGTTATTTTTATCATTTGGTTCCACCGATTCATTGCCCCCTTGCCTATGCCATTTAGGGTCTAATCTTCCTTGTTTAAATGATAGTATATAAAAATGATAATATTACAAAGGTCTCTATGGCACTAAAAAAGACATACAGACCAATGGAACAGGATAGAAAGCCCAGAAATAAACCCACCCATCTATGGTCAATTAATCTATGACAAAGGAGGCAAGATCTTTTTGGATCTATCTCCTATGGTAATGGAAAGAAAAACAAAAATAAACAAATGAGACCTAATTAAACTTAAAAACTTTTGCAGAGAAAAGTAAACCATAAACAAAACGGAAAGACAACATACAGAATGGGAGAAAAGATTTGCAATCGATGCAACCAACAAGGGATTCATTTCCAAAATATACAAACAGCTCATGCAGGTCAATATAAAAAAAAAAAAAAGAGCCCCAAACAACCCAATCAAGAAATGGGCAGAAGATCTAAATAGTCATTTATCCAAAGAAGCCATACAGATAGCCAAGAGGATCATGAAAAGATGCTTGACGTCGTTAATTATTAGAGAAATGCAAGTCAAAACTACAATGAGACATCACTCCAGTGAGAACAGCCATCATCAAAGAGTCCACAAATAATAAATGCTGGAGAGGGTGTGAAGAAAAAGGAACCCTCTTACACTGTCGATAGGAATGTAAATTGGTACAGCCACTATGGAGAAGAGTATGGAGGTTTCTTAAAAAACTGAAAATAGAGTTACCGTATGGTCCTGCAATCCCACTCCCGGGCATATATCCAAAGAAAACTATAATTAGAAAAGATACATGCACCCCAATGTCCATTGCAGCACTATTCACAATAGCCAAGACATGGAAGCAATCTAAATGCCCACCAACAGAGGAATGGATAAAGAAGATGTGGTACATATATACAATGAAACACTACCCAGTCATAAAAAAGAATGAAATAATGCCACTTGCAGCAATATGGATGGACCCAGAGATTATCATATTAAGTGAAGTTAGCCAGACAGAGAAAGACAAATATCATATGATATTGCTTACACATGGAATCTAAAAAAGGGATACAAATAAATTTATTTACAAAGCACAAAGAGACTCGCAGACATAATAAATAAACTTATGGTTACCAAAGGGGAAGGTGTGAGGGGGGATAAATTAGGAGGTTGGGATGAACAGATACACACTACTGTATATAAAATAGATAATCAACAAGGACCTACTATATAGCACAGGGAACTCTATTCAATATTTTGTAATAACCTATAAGGGAAAAGAATCTGAAAAAGGATATATCTACATACATATGTATGTATATATATATATATATATGTATAACTGAATCACTGTGCTGTATACCTGAAACTAACATAATATTGTAAATCAACTATACTTCAGTAACTAAATAAATAAATGTTCTCTAAGCTAACAAAGTAGAATTACAACTAGGATTATATTCAAGGAGTCAATGGTATTTGGTTGCCAAAGTACGATCTACTCAAACTAACCAGACTCTCAGCTGGGCTAATTGACTTTTTAAAATATCAGCTATGTCCCCAAGAAGGGAGAATATCTTCATCTCTTTTAGAAAAAATATCTTTTAATCCAATAAAGATGCAAGAGAAAATATTTTAATTTGCTTGTAAAGAATCTATCATTTTAAAGTTTGAACACACATTATATATTTTCCCCCATCGTTATGTATGTATTATACTTTCTAATATTTATACTAATTTATTCTATGGTATATATGAGTGTTGGGTGATAATAAAGTTTTAGATTAATAGTGAACAAATAAATAGTCTGAAAGAAAATTGATTTGAATGACTATGTTCTTGAGGTCCTAGTAATTATCCAAGTTCAAGGTAATTGTTGCTTTAACTTTGAGGCTGCATATTATGTTTGGTTCAGAAATCAGTTATCTACTTAGAAAGCAATTTTCTCCAGCAGAAGAGATGTGATTTTTCTTTAAAACATGGAACATAATAAGTGTAATTATTTGGATGCAGGATATACAAAACTTCACTGTAAATGGTGCATAAATGTGGCCTCATTTTGTATTGATTTATGAGCCATATACAGCCCAGCCCTCCATGTCCCCTGCATCAGTTATAAGTATATCGAGGTGGAAGTGAAAATTCATATCCACCCACTGTGAAATAGAATTACCTGAAACGGTACAGAATAGTAGCCTATGTAATGGTACACTTACACAATGGAGATAACGTAGGGATGTTGAACTGACCTACATAAAATGTTGATAATATTTCTCCAAACCAGAACACCCATGAGAGCTTTTATTATCACAACTTTGGGGTCATTTTCATCCAAACTAGCAAGTCCATTTTCGATTCTGAAGAAATCTGGGCAACTGACAGAATCTTCTGGAATTTTATTTATTCAACTACCCAAGTTGGTAGTGGTGGTCCCCATTTCCCACAATAAATGACCCATGGACTTTAATTTCTGAACTTTAATTTTGCTATCCACGGAACCCCTGTAATTCTTAATTACAGGTAATCACCAACACTCATAGGAATGAAAAGTCAATTCTCTGGATAATTAGAAATGTGCCTAAGCTGTCTGAAGAGCTCCTGTAAAAATAATTTTATGTGAAATATGTTTGCTTTAAATGACAAATCCAAACACACAATTTATCTTGTAGAGGTGTCATTTGAATGTTCACTGATTATGGAACTTGGAAACACAAATTGAGAGAGACTACTATGTGCAGGGCTTTATGCTAGAGCAGGTCCATGAGGAAATGGAACCAAAAGGGGTGTTGTCCATGCATCACAGCCAGTGTCGTGGAACTCATTACCTTTTTGCCATTGGAAAAAAAATTCAGGTTTGATTAAACTCAGAGGCTATTTCTTCATTTTTGCTTCATAGCTGGGATACTTCATCATTCAGAAGCAGAGAAGCAACAATGTTCTAAGACCTATAGAAACCCAGTGCATACAGGCAGATAAAGAGAACTTGATCTCAGATGAGAAACCACAACTTGTCTGAACTCTGATTCAAGGGAGTGACCTCCACGGGGGAAGACTCGGGAACACACAGAGAAGGATCAACAGACAACGCAGAGCAAAAAGCACACCGGATTATGGTTTCACTAAATCCTCTAGTAAATAGGGATTAAAATATTTATCAGATCCACTCTGTACTGTATTTGCAGTTTGTTTTCACTAGAACTAAGAGTTATCTAACTCTTCAGGAAATTATATGCAATTCTCATTCCATTCCAACCATTTTGTGGACTTTATAATTTGTTCATTAACCCAGGTCAGTAGAGTTGCAAACAAAAATGGTAATCAGGTCCAAGATTCTGAAAGCCAGGGTGGGACCTTTTACAGAATTCTGTCTCAGCAAGGCTTATTTCTATCTATCTGTACTATTTAGTAAAATAGATGCTTGGGATTCAGGTAATAAAATAAACTATGGCTATCAGAGAGAGAGCAAGAAACTCAATCAAGGAGAATGAGGAAAAATCATTCAGGGAATGATATTTGGCCAAGGTCTCTACCAGGTAGAGAAAGGAACGAGGGACAACTCACGTAGTGGGAACAGTATGTGCTAAGCCTTTATCAAGTATAAGTTGTTTCTTTCTCTGCCCTTTATTAATAATGTGTAACTTTTCATTTGTCTGTTTTTTCTTGTGAGCTCATTTTTTATTTCCTTGAACCTTCAGATGCCTTAGTAACATAAACAAAATGAAGAATAGGGCTTCCCTGGTGGCGCAGTGGTTGAGAGTCCGCCTGCCGATGTAGGGGACACAGGTTCGTGCCCCAGTCCGGGAAGATCCCACGTGCCGCAGAGCGGCTGGGTCCGTGAGCCATGGCCGCTGAGCCTGCGCGTCCGGAGCCTGTGCTCCGCAACGGGAGAGGCCACAACAGTGAGAGGCCCGCGTACCGCAAAACAAAAACAAAAACAAAAACAAAATGAAGAATAACATCAACAGGCTAATTCCACGCATTATAAATTTCAAAAATGTGCAAAAGAAAACATGATGTAGGATTAAAAATAGAGGATTCAATTCACAAAGGAAAACAAGAGAATGGTATATTTAAAAAAACAGTTAAGAGAGTGGTGACCTCTGCGGTAAGTGGGAATCATTCAGCATGAGAAAGAGTTATGCACATGGCTTCAAGGGAAATGGTTATATTCTAATTCTTAAATTGGTGAGTGGCATCATTTTTTATTCTTTAAACATTGTCTTAGGGTGGGTTCTTTGGGAAGCAGAGTCTGAGATGGAGTGAGCATGTAGGGCATCTACTGCAGTTTCCCTTTGGGATTAACACTGTGAAAGGGAGGGGAAGGAGGCAGGATTGGGCAGAGGGAGAAGGCCAGCTGTGATGCAGGCCTGCCCCCCTCAGCTGAACTCAAGGGAGGTCCAAAGCTGAATTGTCAGTCATCCCCAGGTAGCCTTTATAACCTGCTTCATCAGTCATCAGAAGTGAGCCATCCCCAGAAAGACATGATCCCCTGCAGCTGAAGTTACCCCTGAAGGGGCTGACAGCTAAAGGCTGTCTACCTACAGCATTTCCAACAGCTGGGACGGCAGAGCTTTCCTTGAAGGGTGATCTGAATGGGGCATATGACCTTGTAAAATACAGTATTTTAGAAAATATATTTAAAAATAATTGGGAGATTGGGACTGACATTTATACACTACCATGTGTAAAACAGACAGCTAGTGGGAACCTGCTGTATTGCACAGGGAGCTCAGCTTGGTGCTCTGTGGTGACCTAGATGGATGGGATGGGGGGTGGGTGGAAGGGAAGTCCAAGAGGGAGGGAATATACGTATACGTATAGCTGATTCACTTCGCTGTACAGCAGAAACTAACACAACACTGTAAAGCAACTACACCCCATAAAAAAAATATAACCTCAACTTATCAAGGTTTTGATTTTAGAATCAGATCGTTTCTTTCACTTGAAATTAAAGAAAACATACATTCTACACAGTATACGGTGCCTCTTTCTCTTGATGGAAACACATTTTCAAATGCTTTCATTACCCTGGGACATACGGTCAGGTTCTAGAGGCTAATCTCATTTAGTTTGGTTGTTCAGTCCCTTACATTTTTGCTTCACCTTTATCCGTCTATAATTTCCATCTTAACAGTATTGTTTGAACTCCTTCAGTTTCCCGACCATTTCTTCTTGCTGAAGAAGTTTGAAGCAAAAGATGAATCACCTTTTGGCCTCGCTTTTACAGTTGCAATTTAGCATGTCACACTTTCCCAAGCAGAGGGTGTATTTTTACCTTGGTATTCTGTTTTTAAAAACTAAGTATGTATTTAGCAGTTTTTCATGAACCTCAGCACGACGGTCTAATTCCAGCTCATATTTATCAGATACAGCTTTACTTTCATAGGCTCTTGCCACTTTGCACATACTCATGAGACTAGGTTCCACACCCTTCCCAGGACCTTCAACACTTCCTGCGGAGTACCTATTGTGATCTTTAACACACTGCGCTTTTATCACCAGCTTTATTCTTTGTCTATACGCTAGACTGAGATAATTTTGATGTGCTTCTATTTAACCCTAAATATCTAGACCTACTCTTCCCCTTGCCCCAAAGTCTCTTTCTATACCTACAATTAAAATTTATTTTCTTCTTGAGTTACTTTTCTTCTTTTAAAAGAATCATATTAATGATTCAATTAGAGAACACAAATACCCATTCTTCATGAAAGTGTTATTTTTCCTCTTGAATATTTTGTCTCCCAAAATAAAAATGTTTGTGAAGTCTACAAGTATACGTGTTTTTAATCAACTGTTATTACATTGAACAGCGTTTCCTCCACACTGCCCCAAAGTATTAGTTAATACTTCAATAATATGACAATTTTTATAAATTTGTGTTTAGTAATTAGTAATTTTATCTAGCAGGTGGAAATGTAGAGATATGTGAACAACAGATTCCCATGGATCAAAGTTATTCTACTTAACTGTGTCTCACTTGAGATTCAAGGGACTTGTATAACGTTTATTTGGGATTTACTTAAATACTTATTTCTCAAGGAAACTCAATAGTTATGAAACAGAAAATTAACACTCTTTGAAATATATTCTTCTCCATCTTGGCAGGAAAAAGAAACACTCCAAAGCCATTTAATCTAAAGACAGCACTTTCTTTAAAATTGCCCAGATTATTTCCTGTAGATCTTATTGAACAGGCTGTTCCAAGAGATGGATGGACAGTCGAGAAAGAATGCAGAATGAGCAACTGAAATGACAACGACATTTAACTTTATCAGAAATGACCTGAAAACCCCATTTACCACAGTCATCTTTTGCATCAGCCTGTGTAATAGTGCTTTTAATGAAAGAGACAAGCATAACTTAACTAATTACTTATAGACACTAAAATCAGTCATGTCAATGACTCCATCACACACATTCACTTGGTTTTTCCAACAGTTTTTCTTAAAGACGAACTATTTATCAGAAAATTCTATATATTAAAAATTCTATATATTAAAATATCACCAAATGGTGATATTTTTAAGTATGCTTAAGATTTACCTAAATTAATGCAATAATTTTCAAATATGATGGAGTTTGTAAATTCTTTAGGATAAGTTGAATATTTTAAGAATAGTTCATATATTTCACTTGTTACACTGAATTATTAAATATCCTTCATTCCCCCAATGACAGATTACAGAGGAAAAAATCTGAAGTAAAGAAGAAAAGAAGTAAAGAAGTGAAGAAATCTGAATGTACGTAAAAGACATTTCTAAACAGTTCTCTGTAAGTCATACTAATGTTCATAAATATCAACATAATCATCAAAACCATAGCTGTCTTCAAAGATATAATAGTGTTCTAAGTACAACACAACATAGAGATGTTTTAGATCTGACCTTCCAGTTTTAGTATTCATTAGTTGCCTGTCAATAATTTACCAATTGATCTGATCAAAAGGTCAAGGCTAATCAGACTTTTCAGTGGCTAAAATAACCAAACTATGATTAGTGACTTCAGACATACGTTATGCTTGAAATTATTACCCTTTTATTGGGCTTAAAATTACTGATTACTTCAAAATCAGCATTTCCTCATGGCATCCGGAATCAACATTGGTAAAGGGATGAAGACGAAGGGATCCTGACCAAGGGCGAGAAGATAGATGAAATTTACTTATTTACCTGCAATAAGTATCCTTTCCGTTAGTTCATAAGAGGTAAAATTTATCAGTTGACCAATGTTGAAAACAACTGGCTGTTAATAAATATTTGTTCAGCATTGTTGTAGTCCAAGCTCAGGCCCGCAGCACTGAAGCTTGAATAAACAAGATGACACATCAAGAGACAGAGCCAGGATCCCTAAGTGTCGTACATCAGGGACTTCTTTGAAGTGATCTCGCCCCCAGACATTAGCACGAAAGTCTGCAAATCCATGCTTCTCAGTTCCTCCGACCTGCTGCCCTCTTCACGTTGTGCGCATTGCTGAGATGGCCAAACATCAGCCTGCGAACGGCTTCCATCAGGGAGAAACGGAGGTCTAGGGATCCTAATCTACTCCCTTGGTATGTCGCTTCTTTGCTGGACCCATAGAACTAAAAGCAACCTTAGGCTGGCTCGAATCATCATTCCATCCAGTTTTTATAACAAAACCAGCTTTCATGGTCTAGCTTGGCGTAAATATCCAAAACCAGACTGCAGGTCCAGCACAGGCCTCTGACTCAAAAGCCTACTGCTCAGGTAAGTAGCAAACACTGTCACTTAAAACAATATGTGACCCAGTAAAAAAGCAAACAAAACCGTTTCTGACTCTCAATTAACAAAGATTTGCATAGTCTTCTACATAATAACTCCAAATTAAATTTATTTTAATTACTGGATTTGAGTCTTAAGGTCTTAGCCAGAGAACCATACAAACACTACACCAAAACAAACCACATCGATTCCCATTTCCTGAACTATGAAAATATTTTCATATATTAACCTGTCCTAGAGTACCAGTCTCTAGTCCTCTGATCTAAACGAGGTGTGAAGAGAGCACACAAAATCTCAGAACATCAAATTTTAAATGACTCTCCAGGAGCTACTGGAATATTTAAGCACCCTGTGTAAAGGGAACTGATTCCACCACATTTATATGGAATGGACAGGATAAGCTCTACAATTTGATGATTTGGAGAGACCAGAGCACAACCCATTTAATACTTCTCTAGAAACTAGTCCTAGGACTTCAGTTTACCTTAGACACATTGGTAAAGCTCACATTGAGTAATTAGGACTAGAAATGCTAATGGCTCTGGGACTTGGATGGAGGGAAAAAATGACCTGTATCCAGGTAGGTTTCCAACTGCTCTATGCTGGAGACTTGCATCCTAATGCTTTGCTCAGGCCCCCTCCACAATACGAGCCCTTTTTGCTGTTCTCCCCTATCCTAATACCTTTAAAGAAAAGGGAGAAAAAAAAACAACTCAGCAACCTTTGCATCATAGTAGAAAGGAAAATGCAGCTAGCTACCATCGTCCTTTCCAGTCTCTGAACATTTGGGCTCAAGACTGCAACATCTTACACCAGAAAACCCAAATTTGAACGAAGGGCTGTGGTTTCATTTAGACAAGTGAGAGATGCTTTAACAGATGCTTTAACGAGAGATACTGTGACGGAAAAGGCTTCTGATGGTCTTTCTAAACAGTTCAGAGATAACTGGGGCCTCTAAAGGGGGCCTATTAAAGCAGAAGCCAGACTAGGTTCAGAACTGAGTGATCACAGACTGAAAAAACTGAGTGATCACAGACTGGAAAAAAAACGCCGCCTCCAAACTGAAGTAAGGTTGATGAGATCTAAGCACTGAGACAGACTAAGAAGCCATTAAAATTCAGGAAAGCACCTGGGACCAGACGACACAGTAACACAACTCTCAAACTCATTCCCACTTACCCAGCCAATTTGAAACCAACAGATCCTGAACAGTCTGTGACCAGAGTTGTCTGTAACGTTTTTTCAACATACTGCACTAAGTATGGTGCCAGGCTTCCCATCTATCTGTTAGACACATAAAAACAGTCTAGAAGGATGAGACATTCAATATTAGAATGCATGATAGATCACTTCAGAATCACATTTTTAGTATTAAAAAGGATGATAGGGCTTCCCTGGTGGCACAGTGGTTGAGAGTCTGCCTGCCGATGCAGGGGACATGGGTTCGTGCCCCGGTCCGGGAAGATCACACATGCCGCAGAGCGGCTGGGCCCGTGAGCCATGGCCGCCGAGCCTGCGCGTCCGGAGCCTGTGCTCCGCAACGGGAGAGGCCGCAACAGTGAGAGGCCCGCGTACCGCAAAAAAAAAAAACAAAAAACAAAACAAAAAAAACACAAAAAGGATGATAAGTTAGCAAATGCAGGAGATAATTCATGGCAGAATTGGAAGAGGAGAAAAGAGGGAGGAGATGCAAGTATGTGTTTACACACTTATTTTTTTTCAGAAAGGATCTCTCCCATCTGCCTAATGGGTTTTACGGATTATTCTTAATTAGCTAAAGTTTCTAATTTCCACAAGGGAGATTAGTTAACAAATAAGAGCTCTTCTTCGGGTCTCCAGTATCATTCATTTTAGGAAAATATATTCAACATGCTTTATTATGCAGATTTCATCTACCATCACTGTAATTATTTCCTTCCATAACTAACTCCCTTTTTCAATATTCTCATAGGGTGGGAAAAAGGCTATAAATCTGCCTTAAGAATTTTACCTGGAATGATGGGTTTTTTGTGGTTATTTGTTTGCTTCTTTGTTTGGGGAGGGAGAAAGGCAAGAAGGGCAAAACAAGCTTCAGGAACAGAAGGCATTGAGTAAAAAAATGTATTCTGTGAAGGTGGCTTACTAATGAACTATTTTTAAAGATCAAACTTTATTTTGAACATGCGCTGTGACCAAGTTGAGTATAAGAAAATGAGTGGGATGCTATATAAAATAACGGCAGGATTATAGCCAGGATTCCTGATCTGCTCTCAAATTCAGATGTTCTAAAGCACTGCTTCCCAGACAACCTCCCCTTCTGAAGCCACCTAAAACCATGTTGCACTCCGAACAGATGATGTCAACTTTTTTTTTTCTATTTTGGTTTGAAAAAAATAAGTGAGTGGACTATATTTTATTCATTTTTACATTTCTCCCATTTTTTCCTCACATTTTAGCACTTGTTAATACCTATGTATATTAGAATTTAGTATTGACGGCCAACTAATTTCCTCAAAGTAATATTTTAAGTTACGTTAGGATGTCAGATTTTGTATATCACTTAAATACTGTGACATTTAGTTACCTCATCACAGTCACATTTGAGAACAATGTTCCGGACATGTAGTTAGTCAATGTGGAAAAATAATCGAGCACTTTGATTCCATGGTGTTTTTTAGCAAAATAATCATTTCTCTATATTGACGGGGAGATGATCTTTTCCTTGAATCTGGAACTGATGGGGGCATGAAGGGAGAAAAAAGAGATAAGGAGGAAAGACTAAAGAATAAAAGAATGCAGGTAAACACATGGACACCAGGGCAAAATTATAATACTGGCAAAACTCATTTAACATAACAAGCCCTTGAGAAAGCTTGGAATAGATCCATCAGAGATGAAAAGAACCCAGCAAGATGATTATTCCCCTTCATTCTTCTCTCTCCTTTTCTTTTTCAATTTTTATTTCTCCTCTTAAATTTCCTGTCTATTTCTTCCCATTTATCCTCTAAGATTTTCTACTCGCTCCAGGGTTCTTTCCTTTTACACCTTCCATCACTCTCCCCATCCGTGGAGATCTGGAGGGTCATCTCACCTGGAAAGAAGGAAGGGTGATGTCTGATGGTCAGCACTCTTTCCTCTCCTACCTATTTGTAATTTCCCTCTAAAGGAGACTCCGGGAAATGGCTGGCCTGACACTGAGTAATTTAAAGGACTTCTAGAAATAGTACTTGTTTCTGAACTATTTGGAAAGAGATGACATGAGAGATATCCAAACTGGGGATCAATGACGCAATCCAAAATGCTATTAAGTCAACAAATCGTTCCCCACACAGCGAGCAAAGTAAGTTTTCCTCAACGTCGACAGCCTTGTGTGGGCCTCATCTGTATTTTATCCTGTATTAATCACAGATTTTGACTACAAAATCCTCTTTTCTGATACTCTGGAACAGATCCTATTTTGCACACTATACTCTATCTGGCTCTGATAAGAAATATTCTGAAAACGAAGTGTATTGACGGAGCACATCTCAACATCAGGAGAGGTATGGCTTTAACAAGAAGACCAACTAGTGATGAGCATCCTGAGATGCTCTGAAATGAGAACTCCAAGGGGAGAAGTGAAGAAACATGTCTGGGTTATAAGAGGCTCCCCCCTTATCCCCAACATTTGAAGGGGGAAAGCGTCTGTGTTGGAAAAGGAAGGGTCATCTGTTTTCCTTATCGGGAGGCTGCATATGAGCAACGCTGGTACTCTTATTTGTCATTCAGATCTCTTCTTGAAGAAAGGGAAGACAAATTGCAAAGGAGTAACAAAGAAGAAAAGAGAACTGATAAATCATACAGCAAAGCAAGTCTATGCTTTGCAGTTTAAGTAGAAATGAAATGGTTTGTTACATGCCGAAAACAATTAATGAACCCAGGTAGACATATCTGCTGTTACTCTTTTCAAACCTAAACTAGTCTTTGTATTACATCAGGTACTTTGGAAGCTCTTCTAACTCATTCAGGTCTCAGAATAAGCCCTTCAATGTGCTCAGTTAGAAATATCTTAATTGAAAAACTATAAGAAGAAAATAGATTATTTTAATGGACATTTGCACTGTGTTTCAGAAATAAAAATTATGTGTGGAGGAGTGAAAAGACTCCTTAGGGAACAAGAGAATTGGATCTTTTCCATTTGTGGTCATTTTTAATAAAGACAGATCACACTGGCATAAAAAGAGTCCAGGGCTTCCCTGATGGCGCAGTGGTTGAGAGTCCGCCTGCCGATGCAGGGGACACGGGTTCGTGCCCCGGTCCGGGAGGATCCCACATTCCGCGGAGCGGCTGGGCCCGTGTGCCATGGCCGCTGGGCCTGCGCGTCCGGAGCCTGTGCTCCGCAACGGGAGAGGCCACAACAGTGAGAGGCCCGCATACCGCAAAAAAAAAAAAAAAAAAAAGAGTCCAGCCCACATTGACTTTTTCTTTTTTCCAGAAAATTGACCTACAAATGGTTAAATGTGAGCATTATGTGTATTTTGAATGCTCTCTAGCTCTGTGGGTTTAAATTATCTATCCCCAATTCACCTACATTTTGACAGCACTGAATTCTTTTTTTCATGTATTTCTCACCGCATTCAGCATACAGAGTCAAAAGACAAGGAACTGAATTCTGACTCTACCACTTACTAGATTTGAATTTAGATAATTTACCTATGTTTATCTAAACACGCTTTGCCACGGTTTTCTAACTCCCTTATAATATTTTTATGAGAATTAAAAATTTTTAAAGTTTTAAGGTTTTTGCAAAGAAATAAAGATGCTAAAAATTATTATTGTATCTTCTTACTCATTTCTTGTTGAAAGAAATAATTTGCTGAATGCCTCTCACTGAGGAGGTGGATTTAATGCTCTTCACAATTTCAGAATATTGTATAAAAACAGTCACAGGTCCTGTCAAGAACCTCTTGAGATTTGGCCAGTTTCGTAACCTGATCTCGTTCCAGTATTTCTAGACTTCATGCTTCGTCTCCACTGTGATGTTAAACTTTCTCTTCACTCCATCTTTTATAAGCATCTCATGGCCTCTATTTTAAAACCTCCTCCTGGCCTTTTGTACCTTCTTGCCTCTCCTCATCTCATAATAACCAGACACTCAAAAGCTTATACAGATGTCATTTTCAGGAAATATTTTACTTTCTGACCCTCTAACACTTCATTGGCTTAAGGAAAGTTGCAAGCAGCAGCTAGTTCCTTTGAGGCAGGGGAAGGCATCGAGAGAGTGACCTGAGCTAGGTGCAGCGTACGCTCTGATGTTGATTTTATAATCGGGTCCAGTCCTGAGTCTTGGCTACATCACTATCAGAATCTGAACTAGCAGAGGTGGTGAGGTGGTGGAGTCTGCTGGGCCAGTATCCTACAGTAAGTGCTAAAAGCATGTGAAAGTTCATGTTCACAGTGGCACACACACCTATATTAATCATTCATACGTTTTCTCTTTCTTGGAGAAAAGTGAAAGAAGTCAGCACGCATGGGGAGAAATTCAATCCTGATACGTATTCTGAGAAAATCAATTTCACTTGTAAGGTAGAGGCCAAGTACAGATGACATATTAAGCAGGCTTGATTTCTCTACTATATTTTAGAAACTGAAAGGGGGGAGTTCAGTAAGTCATAACATTTGAATGAAATTTAATCTTGTTGCTCTCTGATAGTTAATTAGCATTGGGTGCTGAGAAAGTTTTTGAGATCTGAGGTTGTATTTATAACGCCAAGAAAGGCATAATTTATACGAGTATTGAATCAGTCAAGGCTCTTTAGAGAAACAAAACCAATAGGATGTCTACGTATATAGAAAGAGATTTATCATAAGGAATTGGCTCATGTGATCATGGAAGCCTAGCAAGTCTTCCAGGGTGAGCTGGCAGGCTGGAAACACAAGAAAGTCAATCGTGCAGTTCTAGTCCAAAAGACGGCAGGCTGGAGACCCACGATATTCCATTTCTAGCCCAGAGGCCGTCTGCTACAGAACCAGAGAGAGCCGATGTTGCCCATGAGCCTAAAGTCAATCTGCTGGAGAATTATCTCTTGCTAGGCGGAGGCTGTTTTTCTTGTTCTATTCAAGTCTTCATCTGATTGGATGAGGCATACCCACATTATGGATGGCAATCTGCTTTACTCAGAGTCCACCAACTTAAATATTAATCTCATCCAAAAGCACCCAGAATAATGTTTGACCAAATATTTGAGCACCCCATGTCCTGGCCAAGTTGACACATAATTAACCATCATAGGTATTTTATATAAATATGTATTATTTATATAAACACCTGTTATTTATCTAAATAAAATATATATTATTCATATAAGTCATTACATTAAATATAATAACTGAATATTCCATAAAACCTCAGATACTAACATACCATCTAACACTGTCATATGCACCGCATATCAAAATTCCAGAAAGAAGTACATGTGATGGTGACTGGAACTTTGCTTCTGTTAACGTACATTCCTGGGTGGATTTTTTTATAGATGGGATTTTTTAAAGCGGACTTCAAATAAAACATGGCATTCACTTCATCACTGAATGGTGATCACATTTTAAATTAGCGTTTCTTAAAAATAATTTTTCACATATTAAAAATGAAAACACATTATATTGATTCATTTATACCTTCAGAAATGTAAGTATTAGCATAAATCTTTAGAACATCCTTTCTGATTAATTTTTTAGTCATTAGTTTTATTCATCATGTGAAGTCTCTAGATGATATTGCACTTTGCTTCAGCTTCTGAAACAATCATGATTCCACACTTTATCTACCTCACATGTTCTTTACTAGCTGTAAAGATCACAGAAGTATTGAGAATATGAAATCTAATTCAACACTTCTAAAAACTACATCTGTGACTGCAGAGTTGTCTTTAAGGCATTTATCTTAAATTACTGCTTGACATCGCAGTTAGCAAATGACAAACAATGATTCTAATCCACTTGGGCCAGATTCCACAGTGCTTTCCACACCAAAATAAAGTTTAACTTGAATGAGGTCATCAAAATAAAGACCAAAGTGTCATGCAATACAGTTTGAAAGAATACATTTAAATAATAGTTAAATTATGGGAAATGTTTTGTACAAAGCACAGAAGGTTGTCTTTGATACCTTGTGGATTAGATCATTTCTAAGACTGTCTTTCCTGACAATTTCTTTACACTACTTTCTACCTGTTCTCTGTCCAATTACAGCAAGACTGTAAGTGGGCTACTGCATATATAGAAAGTATGTCATCTATACTAGGATGAATGCTTATGGAGATTTTCTATTTTGAGTAAAACCCTAAGATAGAGATTAAAGGGACACTCCCTGAGCTCTTTTAGGCCTGATGCTCAAAAGCTAGCACTTAGCAATATCACACCTGGAGAAAACGTCGTGAGACCTTAAGGAGAACTTGGGAGATTTGGGGAAAGATTATATAAAGATCAAACCTCAAAAAGAATAATTCACCCAGGCCTGAAATGTTCAGATTTGGAGGAATCTGGAGATTTTAGTTCTATTCTCACATCATCCAGCCCTTTACGAGGATTTAGGAGACTTGGAAAAGTTTATATATAGATCAAGTCTCAAGCAGAACAAGTTTTCACATCCCAGCTTTCAGATTTGGATGAACCTGGAGTTTTTTGTCTATTTCTGATTCCATCAAGCAAGTTACCCTTTGTAGAAACACTTAAATTACAAGTACATTGGGGGCTTTCATTTAACCACCAGGCCTGCCTGGAAATCGTATCATAATTTGAAGGTCCATCACTTTGTTTTCAGGTTTCCAGGTGGCTTTGCTCAAAAAAAATTTTTTTTAATCTAAATAAATAAATAAGGAGACTTCTTACTTCTGATTTTGGAAAGCAACCAACTTTTTTTTTTTCCTGCCATTTGTAAGCTTCCAAAAATATCACATTTAATCAGTCACTATTCAGGCATTGTCATGATGGAGATCAGTAAAGAGTTTCCATGTTTGTAGGAAACTGAGCAAGTATATTGAAAAATAAAACTTTTTTTCATTTTTGTAAGAAAAAGTTATGAGGGATATGTGTACACATGCTCAGAGCTCACACTGGTTCATGGTTTACACTTAATATAGCATAACTTTATAAACATAACAGACTACAGGGTTCAGATGCTCTATATACCTCACTTTTTAAGTGACTTTTAAGGTTATTATTGTCTGATTATTTTATTATTTATTTTCCACTTATTTGCAGGTTTTTGAATTAAAATACAAAGAACTGACCATTTTTTTCATCTATACGAGTTAACAACCAATGATGAAAGCTATTAAAATATGCAGTTATCTAATTATTCTTTTTCTTTTATGCCCAGGACAAATAACAAGCTGGATCTATTAAATTAGTTTTTCTACTCTAAAATGAGTTTTCATTTCCTATGCCACTCAGTGGTGTCTACCTTTCTACATAAGTCTCTATACACTTAAAAATCATGCCAATTCTATATGGAAAAAGAGAAGGTCTAGCAGGAACTACCAGAAACAAGATAGAGATGCCCCTGTCTCTTTAACCAGATGCCTGCGCTCATTCTCTTTTCTAAGCTCCTGTGAAAGGTGCAGATGTTTGTTCCAAACTGGTACTTTGCCCTGTTATCTGGTCCACATTTGTTTATTGACTAGGTCTCATCCAGAAGAGGCTGTGAATAGACATTTTTGAAACTGAAAAGAAAAGCATACAAGTATTTGTATTAGGGAAACCAATGATGTAGACTAGAAAGAGAAGATAGACATAAGGGGCTTCCCCGGTGGCGCAGTGGTTAAGAATCCGCCTGCCAATGCAGGGGACAGGGGTTCGAGCCCTGGTCCGGGAAGATCCCACATGCCACGGAGATACTAAGCCCGAGCGCCACGACTACTGAAGCCCACGCGCCTAGAGCCCATGCGCCACAACAAGAGAAGCCACCACAATGAGAAGCCGGCACACCGCAATGAAGAGTAGCCCCCGCTCGCCACAACTAGAGAAAAGCCCGCACACAGCAAGGAAGACCCAATGCAGCCAAAAATACATAAATAAATTAATTAATTAAAAAAAAAAAGATAGACATAAGGATGCATTAGTAAGAGGAAGGCAGGGCTATGATGACGTTCTGAGGTCAAGGATCAAGTCATCCTTTAGAAAGAATTTTTTTTTTTTGCTGTGGCCTCTCCCGTTGCGGAGCACAGGCTCCGGACGCGCAGGCTCAGCGGCCATGGCTCACGGGCCCAGCGGCATGTGGGATCCTCCCGGACCGGGGCACAAACCCGTGTCCCCTGCATCAGCAGGCGGACTCTCAACCACTGCGCCACCAGGGAAGCCCTAGAAAGATTTTTTAAAAACAGAATAAAATTACTTTCTGTATGCCCACATAAAGCTATTGTTCTCTGCAAGGGTTTTTAATATGACTGATTTACATGGACAGTAAAGTTGCTTTTGTATGCTCATTACATACAATGCACTAAGGCTCTAAGAGAGCCCACAGTGGGGAACAAAGAGAGATGAATTACACAATGGACACACACTGGGCAGCTAAATTAGGACTGGCTAGTGTTTCATGCAGGTTGGTTTCAGACAAAGAAAGGAACTTCGAGGGAAAAGTATAGTATAGTTCCTCCATTAATGGATATCATTTATAAGTTAATATGTATTTATTATACTCAATCTATTCCCTCCAAATGTTTTAATCCATCTGTCTGTGTATGTATGTGTTTCCATAAATGTATGTGTCTACGTATCTACCTATGTATTTATCGTCTATCTTCTCATCAGCTGTCTATCAACTAGGCATTTTGTTTAGCATCATTTTGAGAGTTCAGCAATTCATTTGTTTTACCTGCTCTGTGAAACTAGCACTTCACTTTATCTGACCTAAACACGCAGTGGTTAACCAATTAGTGTCCCCTTCTTAATGTAGGCCCAAGATTAAGTACTTGGATCCCTACTACCTTTTCAGGTTTCTTAATATATAGTGAAATTTTTAAAAGGTGAGTTACCAAGTTGGACTCAACTAGGTCATTATCCTATTGAAAACAAGACTTCCTTTTACAAAATCTATTACTTCTATATAAACAAATTCAGTTAAAACTTTCATTGCAAAATGATTTGCCTTATGTCACCTACCCTCCTATAAATATGTAGAGGAATAAGAAACACTTCTAAGAAGTACTCAAAAATGGCAGAAAGGCCTTCTGAGGTTTTAAAGATTATACCAAGAAGCGATCACATTTTATAAAATTAATCTATGAGTATGGAACAAGTAGCAATTACATGTGTGTTACTATGATGAACCACATTCAATAATACCTGAGAGGGCTTCCGTGGTGGCACAGTGGTTAAGAATCCTCCTGCCAATGCAGAAGACACGGGTTTGAGCCCTGGTCGGGGAAGATCCCACATGCCGTGGAGCAACTAAGCCCATGCGCCACAACTACTGAGCCTGCGCTCTAGAACCCGTGAGCCACAACTACTGAAGCCCACGAGCCTAGAGCCCGTGCTCCACAAAAGAGAAGCCATCGCAAGGAGAAGCCTGCACATCACAATGAAGAGTAGCCCCCGCTCGCTTCAACTAGAGAAAGCCCGTGCAGCCATGAAGACCCAATGTAGCCAAAACTAAATAAATAAATTAAAAAATAATAATAATACCTGATAAATGTACAGTATGACCTCAAAGAGCTTAATATTTTAAGTTTATCTTTAGTTTAAACAATTCGATTATAATCTACTTTAGCGTAGTTTTCTTCATTTCTCTTCTAGGTTTGATGAGATTCCTGGATTTTTAAACATAGCTTTCATCAAATTTGGACATTGTTGAAGTCATTATGTTTTTAAATATTTTTTCTACTTCTCTATCCTTCTATATCTCAAAGTTATCATGCCCAATCTTTCTTCTAGCGTCTTGAACTTATGATAATAACTGTCTTAATGCCCTTATCTACTAATTCTATTATGTTATTTCTTTGTCCATGTTGTTTTCTTTGTCTTCATTATGGGTTATATTTTCCTGCTCATTTCCACCCCTAGCAGTATTTGATTGAATAGCAGACACTGCTCATTTTACCTTGGTGCAGCTGGAATTTGCATATACCTATAAATATTCCAAGTTTTGTTTTACGACTCAGTTAAGTTTCTTGGAAATATCTTGATCATGTGGGGTCTTGCTTTAAAGCTTTGTTGAGTGAGATCAAAGCAGCATTGAGGGCTAAACTTGCTCCACTGCAAAGGCAAAGATTCATGAGGGCTCTATCCCATGTCCCATGAAATATGAGGCGCTCCTCTCCAGCTGGTGGGAATAGGCACTGCTTCCAGCCCTATGTGAGCTCCATATATCATTCCTTTTATTCATTTACAGACGGTAGTTCATCCTCCAGCTGCTGGTGGTTTCCTCACACATATGCACAAATCAGGACCCTACTGAAGAGTCCAGAGGGATCCTTTTCAGAACTCCGGAGCTCCCTTTCTATGCAGCTCTCTCATCTCCAACACTCTTCCCTGAGAACTCCAGTCACCTTGGGCTCCCAAGATGCTCAGCTCTATCTCCTCAAACCAGGGAGACAGCTGAGCTCCTCCTATATCTGCACGGCAGCCTGGAACCTAGGCTGGCTCTGGAAATGAGCTCCAGATAGTAAGCTGGGGTAACCATAGGTCTCTCCTCAATTGTTCATAATCTCTCAAGGATCACTGTACTTTCCTGACTCTTGTTCATGTCCTGAAAATCATGACTTCATATGCGTTCTCTCATTTTGTGGCTGTTTTAGATGAAAGAGTAAACTTGGTCCCTGCTATTTATTCCATCTTGGACAGAAGTAGAAGCCTGTCCATGAACTTAGAATCTAGTTGTGGATGAGTATGCAAAGATGTATTAACAAAAACACACAGGATGTGGCACATCAGTGAGTGTTAAACTGTCTGCATGATTCTTGCTGCCTCTGGGAAGTTAAATTTAAAGGAAGAATTTAAATTCAACTAATAATGGCGTGAAGGTTGTCGAATACCTGGTAACAGTATGTTTTATATTTCCAATAAGAAACAAATGGGGGCTGGAACAAAGATCTTAACTGAGAGGTTCTGGTAGGGATAAGAGGTAAACACAGCAAACAAATTTATCTGGTGTTGAAACTACAGTGTCTGCTCATAATATTTTAAAGACAAGGATACATAACTACATTGTTTCATCTAGTCATTTGTTCTTTTATTTGATCAAAAATTTATTTAATATTTACCATACATGACATGGACTACATACCAGGAAATTGCGAAGACTGTAATAATGAATAAGGCATGTTTTCTTAAGCACAACTAATGGAGGAGAAAAATGTACATGCAAATATTCATTAAAAAAAACAATTACTAAAAAAAAATTACTAAAAAAACCCACAATTACTGTAATAGAGGTTTATGGCATGGAACCAAGATATATAGAGAAAAGAGCCCCTTATTCCCTCTGCAGGTGGAATGGGGGAATCCTAATCATTTTCAGAGGCAAGGCGATATTTAAGCTGCATCTAGAAAAATATTTGAGAACTTGCCAGGTAGAACATTGTGAGGAGTAGAAAGCTCATTCTAAAGATAAAAATAAGATCAGCTCACAATTTGTGGAACCCAGTGCAAAATGAAAATGCAGCCCCCTTGTTCCAAATTGTTAAGAATTTCAAGATGGAGGTGTCAGAGCACTGAACCAAGTGTGGAGCCCTTTGAGTGCAGGACTCTGGGGACTGCACAGGTCATGTGCCATGAAGCTGGCTCTGCTGTTCATGTCTGAAGCATAGGGTGGATAGTGGTGGCAGGGCCAGGGATGAGCCTGGAAAATACATAGAACACATGAAGGGATGGGATGGTTAGACTGAGTTCATGTCAGAGAAAAGGGAAATTGAAAACTCTTAAATTTTCTTGAAAAACTAACAATAGAGTTAACCATATGCTCCTGCAATCCCACTCCTGGGCGTTTATCTGGAGAAAACCATAATTTGAAAAGATACATGCACTCTAATGTTCATTGCAGTACTATTTACAATAGCCAAGATATGGAAGCAACCTAGGCATCTACAGACAGATGAATGGATAAAGAAGATGTGAGATATACAGAGATATATAGATATATAAAATGGACTATTACTCAGCCATAAAAAAGAATGAAATAGTGAAATAATGCCATTCGCAGCAACATGGATGTACCCAGAGATTGTCATATTAAGTGAAGTCAGTCAGACAAGGGGAAATATCACGTGATATCACTAATATGTGAAATCATAAAAAAATATACAAATGAACTTACACAACACAGAAACAGACCCACAGACATAGAAAACAAACTTATGGTTACCAAAGGGGAAAGGGGGAGGAATAAATTAGGAGTTTGGGGTTAAAATATACACAGTACTATATATAAAATAGATAACCAACAAGGACCTACTGTAGAGCACAGGGAACTATACCTATAATGGAAGAGAATATAAGAATATATATATATATATTATAGATATGTATAACTGAATCACTTTGCTATACAGCAGAAATTAACACAGCACTGTAAGTCAACTATACTTCAATAAAAAAATTATTGTTGTTTTAAGCCAGTCAGTTTTGGGGCAATTTGTTATACAGAAATAGAGAATTGAAACAGAAATTAAATCTACCCAGAGATACAAAACATGATGTTATCATTATGTGCACACTTCACATGTTTTCTTTAAAATGCAATAGATTTTAAACATGCTACTAATTACGTTTAAAATGTTATTAATTATTAAAAAGAATAATGACTATTACCTATTTTTGCTGGGTTTTTTTTTTTAATATCAGTTTGGAAGGACTAACTTTGTAGCAAACACAACACATAAGTAGTATTTGTAAACACCTTGAATAATACCATATTTAATAATGTGAACATAAAATAAACTGAGGAGTAGCAGGAATGAAATTAAAATTGGGTGCTATATATGGGACTGTTGACTGCTAACTGTAACCAGGCAGACGGTATGTCAATGTTCCCCAGAAGTCAGCTGGTATGAACATCGCTGGCAAATAAGATCTTCCCTCACCTAAATGCAACGAGCGTGGATCAGAGCTGACAGGATGGCGCAACCTCTCAGTCATCACTGATTACAATCTGTAACCTGACAGATTTCACAAACCTGTCAACTAAAACATCATTATTTTATTTTATTTTATTTATTTATTTTTTTGCGGTACGCGGGCCTCTCACTGTTGTGGCCTCTCCCGTTGCAGAGCACAGGCTCCGGACGCGCAGGTTCAGCGGCCATGGCTCACGGGCACAGCCGCTCCGCGGCATGTGGGATCTTCCCGGACCGGGGCACGAACCCGTGTCCCCTGCATCGGCAGGCGGACTCTCAACCACTGCGCCACCGGAGAAGCCCCAACATCATTATTTTAAAAGGCAAATCAACCAGCTTAATATCATGGATATTTGTGAAATATGCAAAAACCTATGACGCCACCTTAAACATCTTCCGACGTTCATTTCCACTCTTTCACTGACAGCCTCTATCATACATATCATAGAGGCTCACACTACCTGGGTCTTCCACCTCTAGACTAAGATGGAACAGACACACATGCTGTTATTCTTGCTGCTACGTGCAGTCCAACCCCTTGATACCCTAAATAAAACAAGTGTACGATGACTGAAAATCGGAGGTGGGCTGGCTAGGGACATTGGGCTCTGAGGAACAACATGGCAATGATTTGTCAGGGTTTTCTTTTTGCCTCACATATCCCAGAATGGTTGCTGGGTTCTCCAACAACCCAGAAACATCAATGGACACAGAAAAAAAAAAAAAAAAAACCCACAAAAGCCAGCTTCCTCTAGCCAAAGGACTAGCAAAGGGGCAGCCTAGCAAGACAGAACACTTTCATACAGTAAACACCTGATCCAGCAAACCATCATAGTAAAAATCCCACCTCCATGCCCATCAGCAGGGGCCAAATGGCAAGCCTATACTCCCACCCATGCCAGGCTCCACCCAGACATGGCTCTAGCCTCTCCCCATCCCATGGCAGAGTGGTTGTCAGAGAAGAGTGGGAACCCCTGACTTCTACCCCACCCAAATGAAGCAGCTCCCTTCCCTCCAACCAGGACAGGGACCCTAAAATTCCACCTCCACCAAGCAGTTAGAAAGTATCCCTCCCCACAGGAGGTGTCAAAGGAGGCTGAATGAGAAACCTGGACTTTCACCACATCCTGGCAGTAACAAGGTAGTGTAATGTCAGGGAAGAACCACTAAAACAGAAAATTTAATGGATGTTCAGAGTCTCATAACATAATACCCCAAAATGTCCAGGATAATTTCAAAATCACTCATTATACCAAGAGGCAGGGACATCTCAACTTAAACAGGTATATAATTGACATATAATTGACAAATGCCAACCCTGAGATGACACAGAAGTTGGAGTTGTGTGACAAGGATTTTAAAGTAGCTGTCATAAAAATGATTCAACAATTGTGAACATCCCTCAAACACACAAAAGAATAAAAAGTCTCAGTGAAGAAACAGAAGATCCAAACAGAAGTTTTAGAACTAAAAAATACTATAAGCAAAATGTAAAACTCTAAGGACAGACTCAACAGCAGAATGCAAAGGGCAGAGGAAAGAACCAATAAATTAGAAGATAGAACAACATAAATGACCCAAAATGAAGCTCAGAAAGAAGAAAAACAGACCGGAAAAAAACAAAACAACAAAAAACAAAAACAGAGTCTCAGGGACCTGTGAGACTATAACAAAAGGTCTACCATTCATGTCATCAGAATCTTAGAAAAAGAGATAAAGGTGGGCAGAGCTGAAAGATTATTCAAAAGAATAATGGCTGAAAAGAACTTGCAGGGATTTAAGATTTCTACTGCCAGTACACTGTCATAAAATCATTAGGTGTGGGGCTGGTGGGTGGTGGTAGATTTGGCTATAACAGAGTGACGTGTGGAAAATGTCTGTGGTGACAGAGTACCTCTGTATCTAAACTGAATGGTGGTTACATGAATCCAGACATTTGATAGATACTATACACACATTGTACCAATGTCAATTTATTGCGCTGTAGTTTTCAAAGATGTAACCATTGCAGTAAACTAGTTGGTGGGTACCATCTCTGTACTAACTTTGCAACGTACTGTGGATCTATAATTATTTAAAAATAAACATCTAGGGACTTCTCTGGTGGAGCAGTGGTTAAGAATCTGCGTGCCAATGCAGGGGACATGGGTTCAAGCCCTGGTCTGGGAAGATCCCACATGCTGTGGAGCAACTAAGCCCGTGTGCCACAACTACTGAGCCTGCAGTCTAGAGCCCGCAAGCCACAACTACTGAACCCACGTGCCACAACTACTGAAGCCCACGCACCTAGAGCTCGTGCTCTGCAACAAGAGAAGCCACTGCAATGAGAAGCCCGCGCACCGCAATGAAGAGTAGCCCCCGCTCGCCACAACTAGAGAAAGCCCGCACACAGCAAAGAAGACCCAACACAGCCAAAAATAAATAAATTTAAAAAATAAAATAAAATTGTTACAAAAAATATCTACTGTAACGATTCTATATTTCCTGTCCCTCTTTTGAGACCATAGTAGAGTACAAGGAAAAGAATTTTGAGCTGGAAGACAGGAGACTCAGATGTAGTTGCCACTTTGTGGGATGTCATCTTGGAACAACATCATGACTTTTCTATTTCCTTAACTGTGAATAAATGTATAAGACGAGATTTCTGACATCTCTAATTTTATGATTTGATACTTTTGTCACAGTTAACAGTCATACTGTGTGATCTCACTATGTTCACTAAGTACGTGTAGGTAGCATTACAATCTTGTCTTTACTCAGTAATTACTATTTCAAGATACTTCACAGGAATCTCGTGGATAAAGTTAAAAATACATAGGGGGGCTTCCTGTCCACACAGTTATTTAGACTCTGAGAGACTTTCTAATTATCATTCAGTTATGGAAGCCGCTGTTAAGAAAAGGTCACAAATGTAGAGCCCTATTTTCTTAGACGAGTGTATCACCATGTAAATTCAAAACTCTGAGAATTAAGGAAAGAATGCAAGTGGAACTTGAAAAATAGAATTGATTCTTTGATCTGATTCAATTTAAATCCCCAGGATAACAAGCAAACTACACTGATATTCTTTTATCATAAAGAATCCATTTGGGGATGTTTATTAACTCTAAGAATCTTCTGCTTGGTATTTGAAACTAGTAAAATAAACACTCCTGTGATTATTGCAATTTGAAATATTACTTTGGCAAACTGTTAAACCTCAATTTATAGCACGGGTGTTAATGAGGCATGAAAACCTTCCCAGCCTGATTTGCAGTTGCAAGATTCTTATACTTTATAGCAGTGCAATTGTTTTTAAGTTTACATAATGCCAAAAAAAAGGACACTGTCTTTGCCAGTATATACTCTGTAGTAGATCATCAAAACAGCAATTCAGGGGACGATTTGAAAGTACTCAACTCATTCTAAAATAAATAGGACACAATAGGGAAAACTTAAGTCCTGAGGTCTTTAGAGAGGCCATTCAAAATTTCCCCAAAACGAATGCAGCTGCTAATATTCAACCTCTGAAATGTACATCCCTTCCCCGAATATAACATAAGAATAGAGTTAGCCCTTGAGACAATAAAATATCTTTCCTCCTTCACTGAAGCTATATTCTTGGCATAATTGTGCTGTGGCACATACTCTCAATTAAGCAATAAAAGTTAAGCCCGCAGCAGCATTTAAAATCATGTTAATACATCTGTCCTTAACTTTTAGATTCAACGTAAAGCTAATAGAGGTATATTATTTAAAATGTGACTTGAGTAAATAGTAAGGCCTGTTTTCTTAGGCACACTGACAAGTACTTTATGAAATATTTTAAAAAGTTATCTCTTTAAAGTAAATGGCTTCTAAGGTGAAATTCAAAATAAAATAAAAATTTGATCTCTATGTATGTTGAAATAATAATTATGTAAATTATGAATTTATAAATAGTTTAAAAAAATTAAATGTCTTAAAATTAATATCCTGTATACAGAGCTGGACTTGGGTAAAATTTTATACGAAGTCTACTTCATAGCGTCTCTGGGGCTTTTCATAGGGTATAAAACAATAAAAGCAGTGAGATGTTTTGTTTAGCCAGGGCAAGACATACAGACGAGTGTACTGTATATTCCAACTAGATTTCTCTGCAGGCATTGAAATAAGAACCTTCAAAAGCTGCTCAAGTGCTCTGTGCCATATTAAATATTCAGAGTCGAAAATAAATCTACATGTGATAGAACCCACCTGAGAGCTGCCTTCACCAACTTCTCACTCACTGTTTCAATGTCTCACACATTTTGTTTCGTTTTTTTCCCCCTAAAACCAGTTGACCTTTTTCTTAGCTCAGTGACCACAAAGGCAAAGAATAATAGGCATTTGTTTTGAAGAATAAATGTTCACTGATGTGAATCTGACACCACAGTATTCTCAAGAAAGTACCAGGGTGCTCACAAATATAATTTCTTTTTTCTTTTTTTCTGCCACACCCTTGGCCTTGTGCATTGAAAAAGCAACAACAAAAAAAGGCTTTTAGATCACTGTTCATACCAGCGATTTCTCTAGATACTTTGGAACTGAGTGCAATATTAAAATGTTCACAGCCATCATCCTCTGAATTGGTTTAGTCCTTGATAATAACTTAGCAACTGCTACCAGTCTTGTATTTTAGTTTCAATATGCTTACTCCATACTGTGTCATAATTACCAAAATTATTATTAAACCATAATATTTTTATTTAAACTGAAGCACTTTACATTCACGTAACCGCATGATCTCAAGTTGAATTCTTTGGGGTAAAGATTGCCTTGCACAATCTTTCTCAATTCACATGCAAGATCAATTCATTTAGTAAGAAAGATCTATGATTCTTTTCTACTCTGGAGGTAAACTGATTCTTATTTTTCACAATGTAATCGGCAAGAAGCAACATGGTCATTTTACCAAGATTAATGCCATTACCTGAAGGGAATTTTAGATAATATATTTCTAATGATTCCCCACATAAATTTCCTACACACACACACACACACACACACACACACACACACACAAATTTCCTACACAAAACATCAGAATTCTATTTAAAAAGAAGAGCAGCAACAGATATTTGTTATACCTTCAAGTTAACCTAGCTATTATAAAAACTCCTACTGCCGTTCCTGCTATAAAGTGGGCTTTTAGTAAATGTTATTTCCACTCCTAATTCATTCTTCATTCTTTCCCCTCTCCTCTGCTTTCCTCTATTACATGCTATCTTTACTCCACAGAGATTTCAGAAGTACTGCTAAAATAAAAGCAGAATATTCAGAAATTGCCTAGATATGTGAGCAAACAAACAACAAGAAAAGAAACTATAAAGAGATAAATACATGCACATAAATGTACACACACACCCCCTCTTCAGTTATTTGATTCGCTAATGGAAGAAAGATTTCTTCTCTTGAACAATTTAAAAAATTATCTTTGGGCTTCCCTGGTGGCACAGTGGTTCAGAGTCCGCCTGCCGATGCAGGGGACAGGGGTCGTGCCCCGGTCCGGGAAGATCCCACATGCCGCGGAGCGGCTGGGCCCGTGAGCCATGGCCGCTGAGCCTGTGCGTCCGGAGCCTGTGCTCCGCAACGGGAGAGGCCAGAGCAGTGAGAGGCCCCGGTACCGCAAAAAAAAAAAATTATCTTTATCCTATACCTCAGACTGCTAGTGATCTGGAAAATCTTTGGGGGAATTATTTTGCTACCTCACACGAAACTGTTTACTCTGGGTTTGTATTATATAAGATATCCTGTTCCAATAATTAAAATGCTATCATGTCCTAGGTATTTTGTTCTTTTTGATGCGATGGTAAATGATGACAGAGTTTTCTATTGAGAAATGGGATAAGGCTTAATTTCCAACAAATTCAAATTCAGCAAAAATTTACTAACCACCAACCTAGGGGATGATACCAGTCATATCCATAGATATTATTGGTTTAATTCAGGTTAAAGCTCAAAACCATCACGAAATGGCTTTTATACTCTCATTTAACAAATGAGAAAATTGAGGCACAGAGAAGGTACAGGGCTTCTAGAAGGTCACACCACTGACAGAGCTAGTGTGCCAACTATGAACGTCTTTTACCTCCAAGTCCAGATGTCTGTTTTTAAAAAGAGACTGGTACTCAGACAGATCTGAATATAAAATATGGGTCTGCTATTTACTAAATTTGGGGTTTCAGAAATCCCCAAACAACACTGCTTTCACTTATAAAATGGCATTACTAATCTCATTAATTTTATATACTAGTTGTTAGGTGGATTGAATGAATTACTATTTTAAAAAGGTTCACAACAGTCATTGCTCCTTTGTCCTTATTTCTCTTACTTCTCACCCTGAGCTTCTGCAGCAGCCCTGAAATTTCTAAACAGGGAGGTGTAAGCACAGTGATCTAAATGAAAGAGGGGAGAGAGGGCCAGGGCAGTGCTAGAAACTGCTTTGTTTTTCCCTAAAATGTTTATGAAATGTCCGTTTAACCCTTTAAAGATGGTGGTAGACTGCAATCATTTTTAGTCAAGTTAGCAAGCTCAAAACATATGTTTTTTTATTTTTAATGAAAACAAACAATCAAAAGGACAAATGATGGATTATGAGTGTATATTGGAAAATACTGTGAAATCTGGATCCAGGAGAGGAAGAATGCTGAGAGCTTACACTCACCTCCTCAGTCCTCAAGGCCCAGGTGTAACTATTAGAATCTTGAATCGACATGTCAAGATCCAAGGGGGACACGGTGTGCAGGGGTAGGTGTCAGGGGACAGGACAGTACTAAAGGACAAAGGATGTTCACAGGCTATTTCTATTATGATGAGGTACCCACTCCCCCCACCCAAGATGAACCATCCCTACTTGAGTTGGGGATAAGATGTCCTTAAAGAGGCAACAATTTAACACACAGAGCTTTGGGCCTATTGAACTGTGTTGTAAGGCCAAAGGGCCTGTAAGATCAAGATTCTGAAGATGTTACACACACACACACACCCCCCCCAAAGTGATTCTGAGGACTTCCCCTAGTTCCCTTTACCCCATTCATACCTATCTCAGCACTAACACACGTAAGAGGTAGAATTAAAAACCTACTCTTAAATCAAAGAGGAAATCAAAAAATACCTAGAAACAAATGACAATGAAAACACGATGACCCAAAACCTATGGGATGCAGCAAAAGCAGTTCTAAGGGGGAAGTTTATAGCAATACAAATACAATCCTACCTCAAGAAACAAGAAACATCTCAAATAAACAACCCAACCTTACACCTAAAGCAATTAGAGAAAGAAGAAAAAAAAAAAACCCAAAGTTAGCAGAAGGAAAGAAATCATAAAGATCAGAACATAAAAAGAAATGAAGGAAGCAATAGCAAAGATCAATAAAACTAAAAGCTGGTTCTTTGAGAAGATAAACAAAATTGATAAACCATTAGCCAGACTCATCAAGAAAAAAAGGGAGAAGACTCAAATCAATACAATTAGAAATGAAAAAGGAGAAGTAACAACTGACAATGCAGAAATACAAAGGATCATGAGAGATTACTACAAGCAACTCTATGCCAATAAAATGGACAACCTGGAAAAAATGCACAAATTCTTAGAAATGCACAACATTCTGACACTGAACCAGGAAGAAATAGAAAATATGAACAGACCAATCACAAGCACTGAAATTGAAGCTGTGCTTAAAAATCTTCCAACAAACAAAAGCCCAGGACCAGATGGCTTCACAGGCAAATTCTATCAAACATTTAGAATAGAGCTAACACCTATTTTTCTCAAACTCTTCCAAAATATAGCAGAGGGAGGAATACTCACAAACTCATTCTACGAGGCCACCATCATCCTGATACCAAAACCAGAAAAGATGTTACAAAAACAGAAAACTACAGGCCAATATCACTGATGAACACAGATGCAAAAATCCTCAACAAAATCCTAGTAAACAGAATCCAACAGCACATTAAAAGGATCGTACACCATGGTCAAGTGGGGTTGATCCCAGGAATGCAAGGATTCTTCAATATACACAAATCAATCAATGTGATACACCATATTAACTAATTGAAGGAGAAACACCATATGATCATCTCAATAGATGCAGAGAAAGCTTTCAACAAAATTCAACACCTATTTATGATAAAACCCTCCAGAAATTAGGCATAGTGGAACTTTCCTCAACATAATAAAGGCCATGTATGACAAACCTGCAGCCAACATCGTCCTCAATGGTGAAAAACTGAAACCATTTCCACTACGATCAGGAAGAACACAAGGTTGCCCACTCTCACCACTCTTATTCAACATTGTTTTGGAAGTTTTAGCCACAGCAATCAGAGAAGAAAAAGAAATAAAAGGAATCCAAAACGGAAAAGAAGAAGTAAAGCTGTCACTGTTTGCAGATGACATGATACTACACATAGAGAATCCTAACGATGCTACCAGAAAAACTAAGGCTAATCAATGAATTTGGTAAAGTAGCAGGATACAAAATTAATGCACAGAAATCTCTTGCATTCTCATACACTAATGATGAAAAATCTGAAAGTGAAATTAAGAAAACACTCCCATTTACCATTGCAACAAAAAGAATAAAATACCTAGGAATAAACCTACCTAAGGAGACAAAAGAGCTGTATGCAGAAAATTATAAGACAATGATGAAAGAAATTAAAGATGATTAACAAATAGATGGAGAGATATACCATGTTCTTGGATTGGAAGAATCAACATTGTGAAAATGACTCTACTAACCAAAGCAATCTACAGATTCAATGGAATCCCTATCAAACTACCACTAGCATTTTTCACAGAACTAGAACAAAAAATTTCACAATTTATATGGAAACACAAAAGACCCCAAATAGCCAAAGCAATCTTGAGGAAAAAAAACAGAGGTGGAGGAATCAGGCTCCCTGACTTCAGACTATACTACAAAACTACAGCAATCAAGACAGTATGGTACTGCCACAAAAGCAGAAATATAGATGCATGGAACAGGATAGAAATCCCAGAGATAAACCCACGTACATATGGTCACCTTATCTTTGATAAAGGAGGCAAGAATATGCAAGGGAGAAAAGACAGCCTCTTCAATAAGTGGTGCTGGGAAAACTGGACAGTTACATGTAAAAGTATGAAATGAGAACACTCCCTAACACCATACACAAAAATAAACTCAAAATGGATTAAAGACCTAACTGTAAGGTCAGATACTATAAAACTCTTAGAGGAAAACATAGGCAGAACACTCTATGACATAAATCACAGCAAGATCCTTTTTGACCCACCTCCTAGAGAAATGGAAATAAAAACAAAAATAAACAAATGGGACCTAATGAAACTTAAAAGCATTTGCACAGCAAAGGAAAACATAAACAAGACAAAAAGACAACCCTCAGAATGGGAGAAAATATTTGCAAATGAAGCAACTGACAAAGGAGTAATCTCCAAAATATACAAGGAGCTCATGCAGCTCAATATCAAAAAAACAAACAACCCAATCCAAAAATGGGCAGAAGACCTATATCTCCAAAGAAGATATACAGATTGCCAACAAACACATGAAAGAATGCTCAACATCATTAATCATTAGAGAAATGCAAATCAAAAGTACAATGAGATATCATCTCACACCGGTCAGAATGGCCATCATCAAAAAATCTACAAACAGTAACTGCTGGAGAGGGTGTGGAGAATAGGGAACCCTATTGCACTGTTGTTGGGAATGTAAATTGACACAGCCACTATGGAGAACAGTATGGAGGCTCTTTAAAAAACTAAAAATAGAACTACCATACAACCCAGCAATCCCACTACTGGGCATATACCCTGAGAAAAACATAATTCAAAAAGAGTCATGTACCAAAATGTTCATTGCAGCTCTGTTTACAATAGCCGGGACATGGAAGCAACCTAAGTGTCCATCAACAGATGAATGGATAAAGAAGATGTGGCACATATATACAATGGAATACTACTCAGCCATAAAAAGAAACGAAATTGAGTTATTTGTAGTGAGGTGGATGGACCTAGAGTTTGTCATACAGAGTGAAGTATGTCAGAAAGAGAAAAGAAATACCGTATGCTAACACATATATATGGAATCTAAGGGAAAAAAATGTCATGAAGAACCTAGGGCCAAGACGGGAATAAAGACACAGACCTACTAGAGAATGGACTTGAGGATATGGGGAGGGGGAAAGGTAAGCTGGGACAAAGTGAGAGAGTGGCATGGACATATATACACTACCAAACTTAAAATAGATAGCTAGTGGTAAGCAGCCGCATAGCACAAGGAGATCAGCTCGGTGCTTTGTGACCATCTAGGGAGGGTGGGAGGGAGACACAAGAGGGAGGGGTTATGGGGATATATATATATGTATAACTGACTCACTTTGTTATAAAGCAGAAACTAACACACCATTGTAAAGCAATTATACTCCAATAAAGATGTTAAAAAAAAAACCTACTCTTAGATATATCACAATAAATTTGATGTACAGAAAACAGAAACATTTTAAAGGCTTTCAGAAACATGGAGCAAAGGAACAAACATCAGATGAACATTAGATGTCCTAGCTGCAAAAAGATAAAGGATAAACACTTCTAAAATATAAAGGGAAAAGAACCTGTGGTCCATAATTTTACATACAGCTATTTCATCACTTAAGAGTGAGGATAAAATCAATATATTCACTTCATAAGTTTTTGCCACACACAAATATACATAGAAACAGTATTTGAAAGTACCCACAGAGGAAGAACCCCACCAAGAGGAGAAATTATTCCAGAAGCAGTACGAGGGCAGAGACAGGAGGGTTGGGCAAATATATTAAGGTGCTTGTCATGTTTTGGGAGGGTGTAATGTACTATCCACTTTACAGCAAAGATAAGAAAAATTAAGATCATTAAGTGTTTTACCTTTCCTTTGTTTCTTCCACAACATCTCCAGGGAAGGAGGTGAAAGGGTGTGAACCAGTGAATACCTGATAATCTCTGGCCTGTTTCCTCATCTCTTGGCTGGAGACAATGAAGTGAGTGAAGGAAAGACAAGGAGCAGTGATGAACGGGGAGAGGCTGGTGGATGAACTCCCTGCCTCCTTCTCAGGCAGAGCCTTTGGGAAGTAGCAACAACCCAGAGAAGACTGGGAGATTAAAGCGCCAAGAGGATAGTCCTGAGTAGACCCCAGAGGGCCAGCAAGACCTCAGAGCAAGATGCTTGCTGGGTTTAGGCAGACGGGCTTATCTTGTACATACTCACATCCAGTGGTATGGAAACCAGAGGATGTGGTCCATGCCCACACATGTAATCAGCAGCAGAGAGACCCACTATAAATGAAGTGGTCCTGTAGATAGGAAAGAGAGTCTGTGAGTGTCTATATTGAGGATCAAACAGGTTGATGGACCTTTCTGGAGATGCCTGCTTGGAGAGATGACTTGATGACATCATGTATATTCATTATCTAGCAATACGTAAGTCCCCTGAGACTTAGTCACAACCCCAAGAAAAACACTTCTTTGTCCAACTCAGAAGAATAGGGATTGGGATAGTTCTTAATTCTTAAGTTGGCTTCTAGATAAAAGTTCTTGCCCAGCTTTATTTTTGAACTGAAAGGCATACCCGTTACATATGCTTGTAGTATTAATCTGCAGTTTTCATACTAATATAGTTTAAATAAAGGTCTACAACATTGTTGAATGTATCCTATGATCAATTCTTTGATCTCTACAAAGTCTTCACTGTATGAGTATGTGAAATACACCTAAATTTCTGGATCTTAATTTAGAAATCTAAGATAAGTTGTCAACGTAACCTTTTGATTTACATCCAGAGGGAACTAGAATAAATTTTGTGACATCCCAAGTATGCAATGAACTGTCATCTTAGATATTTGATAATAAAGGTGATGCCTCACTGAACTGGCATCTCTGTGTCTCAAATTCCAATATTGAGTTTTTCAGTTAATGAGACAAGCAATTGACATGAAATAATAATGATAACAGAATCAGAGATGGGAATCTACTTATATTACTGTAAATGAAGTGTGGGTTCTCCAGGATTGCTAATATTTTGAAAGATTTGGGAAAAACACTAAAGAGTATTAAATAGTTTTAACTCTATCATCACTGGTAAACTTTAAACAATGTGAAATTGTGGAATATTTTCAGAGATAATGATTTGGCGGAGAGCTAAGTAACAAACATTCCCCAGAGATCCTCATAAAAGATGAGGATACCCACAGAGACCTTATAGCCAGTGTGACTTTCAATCCTCACATCTTCTCTTCAGGTAGGAGACATATCCATCCCCTTCGTTAAATGTCAGCCTATATTGGTATTTCACAGTCATTATCTTAAGGGCTTTCATTAGCTCCTTTGGATTTTAAATTGAATGTCAAATAGAATTTGGGTAACAGAGAAATAAAAAATCAAGAGTTTCTTCTAAGAAAAGTGAACGGATAAGGTTCAATACTTCTCACATACTTTATTAAAATTTTAAAAATTTTAAAACACTTTAAAATTTAAAAGAATATCATCTTCATATTCTCTTTTATTCCACCAAACTTCTTATTTCTATGGTGCATGTTTTCAAAACCCAATTCAAACAGTGAGGCAACTGGTTAGGCAAATTCTAACATACTTATGTTAATAACAGGAGACACACACACACACACACAAAACAAAATAAAATAGGCCAGAGTATTTGAATGTGAGTTTATCTCATAAATCCAGAACATATGCTCAGTATACACGTAGTACAAGGAAAGCTGATGTGTTAAATAATCGCTCCAAAGCATGTAACCAAGCTGAAACCTGACTTGGACAATAGTCATATCACTCCCAGACAAATGGAAGGAAGGAGGAAATTCTACTTTGTGGCAAGTTATAGAATGTGTAAGCCCTGAACATGAAGAAGTGGATGTACTGGAGGGTGCTGATGGAGTTGTGTTTGGGAGCATCTGGATATACGAAGTGAGTTATTGAAATCTGGACTGGACAGGTGATCTTCAAATCACCTACGTGCAAGTAATGGTTGAAGGTAAGGAAGTGACATCTGAGGGAGAGAAAACAAAACAAAACAAAAAGTCAAGTAAGTACCTTAATGATTGTCTATATTTATGAGAAGGAGTAAAATCTGATATTGTCTCTAAAATTGGTATGAGAAATAGAGAATAGCAACTCTCATTTTTATATCAAGGAAATCAGTGACATCTACATCAATAAGTAATCCACTAAACACTTTAGCAAGCATACTACACTAGATAAAAGACAACATAATTTTGATATATGGCCTTGAAATTGATGAGAAAGTTTAGAAAATTGTCTTAGGTACAGGAAGGATAAATATAAGGAAGGGAAAAATATTCCCTTCTCTGAGCAGAAATGTACTCCCTAGTAAAGAAGATGTATCAATGGTGGATACTCCAACCATGAGTGTTTGTACAGTATTACTTTTAATAAGTGATCCAAAAAGTGATATAATGAAATACCAAAGATTATAGATTATCTTACCTTGTTTTTGAAAATGCAATGTCAAGCTAACACGAATAAAGGAACGATTTGTCAGGTTATGTAAATAGACTGAAGAATAGAAATGATTTTAGAGGATAAGAAAATTATGCTTCAGATGATAGGCAACAGTCAACAAATTTCAAATTTCTAAGAGAATCGGGAAGCAAAATGAATCCTATTTTTTCCACTGTTCTCTAGTGTCCACTCTAAATCTTTAAAGATGTCAACAGAAGCCCAACAGAAAAAACTTATCTCACTCCTTTATAAAACATATTGCAAAACATTTGTAGGAAAGGCTTTTGAACATCTATTATGAATAAGAGAGCTCAGGAAAATCCAGAAAAGAACAACTAAAGACTTGGAAAATTACAAAGGAACTATTATTATTATTGTTGTTGTTATTTCAAGGAGAATAACCTAAACCATCTGAAAAGGTGAAAAATGAGATAAGATCTGATTAAAATGCACAGTAGTAAAGAAAACATGATCGTGGATTTTCAGTTCATTATAAATATGTATCCTCAAATTCGGAAGGTAATTTTGGACAAATAAAAGAAAGTGCTTATTTTATCCAGTGGACGATAAACCTTCAGAGTGCTTGATCCCACACAGTTAGAGGATGATAACATTAAGTAAGGTGAAGAATCATTTAAAATGAGTGTTTCATAAACTGTGCTACACAGAACACCAGATCAAAAGAATATGAATAGATTCTGGGACAAAAAGGGGGTTTCTATAGTCAAATACATTTGGGATATAAGAGAGAAACAATTTAACAGTTCCCTTTAGCATAGGGCTTCTAAGAGTTTCTCTTACATAATATGCATTATACATAATTGTATGGTCAATATAGGCTAGATTATTTCTTGGCAACAAACCCTGAACTCCTAGTGACTTAACGCAATAAATGTTTATTTATCATTCACACTACATGCCCGTCACAGGATAGCAATGATGTTTTTTCCACAAAAATCCCTGACTGGGTACCACCATCTTGCAGTTGCACCATATATAATGGGGCTTTTTTCCTTACTATGGTAAGAAAAGGGCAACGAACAAACAAACAACCACAAAACAAAGATTGAAGAGTTTTCAAGTCTTATTGAGTTTTCCAATGTCTTATCCCAAAATTTACTTCACTCTGTTCACATTTTTTATGGTCATAACTGGTCACATATTCCAGTATCCAACGGGGACTGGAAAATACAAAGAAGCAAAATTACATTTGGTGAACATTATTATCTTTTTTCCCTAGTATCCCAGAGGGAATTTTCAAATGCAGCCTTTCCCAAACTTATTAGAGTGCAGGATTAATTTTCAGTATGGTATTTCATAGAATTAAGTGTCAACGACACACAATTTGAGAAATAACCAATTTAAATAAGCTTTTGTTTGAAAAGAAGGAATTTAAGCAATAGGCTTACAATTCAGCCATACTATTTTGATGTAAATACATGGAAGAATGGTAAACAGATAAAGAGATTCTTTTCCTTCCAATATTTCTACAGTGCTAGTGTTCACAATGCTTGCCTTTGGTATTACTTGTCAACAGGGAAGTCAGCTTAGCCCCTTATCTGTACTATATTCTCCATCCCTTAGTATCACTGAATAACATGAATATATTTAAGGTTCTATCAAGCTCATATACCAAGCACTTTATGTTGTACTGTTTAAGAAATTCTGTAAACTGTTTTATAGTTTATACCTCGAAGTCAAAGCTGGATTCTGAAAAAATATCTACTAAGTTTTAGAAGCTTCCATTTTCAGTAGACAAATATTTCCTCTGCATTTTACGTTTCCTCTGTTTATATTTTAGCATCATCGTAAATATTTATCATTCTGCTTTTAGTCATCTATTGGAGTTTAATAAGTATGCTAACCTATTTTAAACTGGAATAATTTTCTTTTTATCTGTTTATTCTGTCGGTTTAGGTGCTCATTTCTTTGTAAAAATTAAGTATTTTTTCTTGTTTTGTATTATATGTATCAACACAAAACTTTTCATAATAGATGTGTTGTTTTCCAAGTATACCATTTGAAGAACTATGAATCCACACTTGTATCATCACCAGGGCAACAGATATAGTTTCATCCACCATTGTTAGTATTTATACCCTAATTCTCTGCACAGACATGCCTAACAATATCAATAGCATAAGAGCATATCTACTTTGCAGACACTGTTTGGTAATTAACTCAAGAATTGTCAAGTTGCAAAAAGGGAAAAAAAAGACTTTTATTCACTTTTCCATCACAAATGTAAAACTTTCAAAGTATTATTCTGATTTGGACCTACAGTTCATTCTATCCAAGAGTCTACTTCTGAGAGAGATACACAACACTAGTTAGAGGAGATTATCAGTACTTCCATTGTGAATTCAGAATATTACAGACATTCCCTAACAGTTGTCACTGTTTCCCTGAATAACTCATCCAGTGTTCAATGACTGGATTATTTGCAAAGAGATGGTATATAGCGGTCATTTCAACAAGTTTGGGATTTGATTCAGTGACATCATTTTGGTATATCACTTATCCAAAATAGTATTTACTAGCTATTTACCTTGGGTTTGACCAAAAAGCAACTTTTTGCAGATATGCTGCTACTGCTACAGGCTCTTAGGCGCTAAATCATCTCTTTTAAATATATGATACCATATGCCCATTTCTTTCTCTGAGGAAAGGAAATGACTGTCAGCAACATATCTCCAAAAAAAAAAAAACACTGAATAAAAAAGCTGGAAATATATATTTATGAATAAGTGATTGGCACACATGACATACACATGTATTTGTTGAGTCTCTCAGAAGCACTAAGTACTTATGTAATATATTTGCTGAAATGCAGGTACTATCAATCTCCCTTTATGTAGAAGAGCCTAGAGGTTAAAAAGTTCAACTAGATATCCTCACAGCCAGTAAATAACTGATGGAGGTGGGATCGGATGTCAAGTCTAACTGATGCCATATCATGTGCTCTTAAAAACTCTGCTCTCACAAGGCACAAGATTAACTAAGAGACAAGAAGCAGAACTAAAATGAAAACTAATAAAATGTCGACCATAGGTTTTTAGTAGGTGCTGGAAACAGCTGGTACTACCACATTACTACATACTTTCTTGCAGTGGTGGAGGGGCGTGTTAAAATAATAATTTATAAAAATTATAAATTGTAAAAATTATTACTAAAAATCTTATATTCTTGGTACCAAGTTTGGGGTTAAAAGAAATCAGTGCAATTTGATGCTTAGTAACACTACATTTTAAATTCCAGACTTTATATCCTCTTCTCACCATTTAAAGCTATCATTAAAGCTTTAGTCACATTAATAAAGAAGAAAACTCGTAAGATTGCCTCTTAGAAATTCTGTTGAATACTTTGGCTCCTATTTTTATGTCACTTTATTGAGTAGAACCAAACCAAATGTAACCTCACAGGGTAATTCTCTCGTGAATAGCTCCTGCAGATTTAGATTAAAATGGTATCTGGCCGTATAAAGAAAAAGCAGTTTAATGCTACAGCGGACACCATTCCCTAATCCTCATGTATCATTTGTGAAATTCAGAGACTGTTTGGCAAAAATAAATGCCCTTTGCCCTTAAGTATTCTGCAGAGATGGAGTCTGAAAAGCATACCCAGGACTTGGCTGCTTTTTGGGGAAAGTAAAAAACTGCGGTGGTCAAGACCATTATTTTCATTCCAATAAACCAATACACAATAAGCTTTTTCAAGAATAAAAGGAGAAATTCTTAAATGTGGAACCTGTGGCTAAGTTTGCTGCTTCTACACGTAAGCCTGGCCTTCTTCTAAGATGGTCACGTTTCTGTGTGTACATTCAACAGACCTTGACCAAGTCCTCTTTCGCCCCAGGCACTGCGTGGCAAGAAGTGACAGGCTCCACCCTAGAGGTTTTCACAGTTGTTGTGTCACACACCACAACACAGCAGGCGGAGGGAACATCCGGAGAAAGGAGCATTTTGCAACCTCTTTTGAATTCATACCCTCTTACTGGCTTTTTCACTCCATCTTCCGCATTCCCCCACCAGGCAAAAAATGTGTACCTTTGAGTTTATATTATGAGAGGAAGAAGTACAGAGAATGCCTTTTTCAGGTCACATCCCCAACTGCACCCCGACCCTACCGTTTTCCCCCTGAAGGTTTCATTGTGTTTAAGGTCTGTCTTCTCATCCTTTCCTTCTCTCCAGTCTGTCACTGAAGTGAAGTTTTGAATTATAAGATGTGGGCTGACCCCAAACAAATTAAGTTAAAAGGGACCACCAGTGTAGCTTTTCTTTTCTTTTTTTTTTTTTTTTTTGCGGTACGCGGGCCTCTCACTGTTGTGGCCTCTCCCGTTGCGGAGCACAGGCTCCGGACGCGCAGGCCCAGCGGCCATGGCTCACGGGGGGGCCCAGACGCTCCGCGGCACGTGGGATCTTCCCGGACCGGGGCACGAACCCGCGTCCCCTGCATAGGCAGGCGGACTCTCAACCACTGAGCCACCAGGGAAGCCCCAGTGTAGCTTTTCTGTTTCTAATTATTCACTTGCTTTCTTTCTGTGGATGCAAAGGTCCCAGCGATCACCAGTAGCAAATATGCTAAATTCAATTTGTCAGAGAACACATGGACATTGAGATCATTTATCACTCGATGTTCTGGACCCGCCAAACACTTTGTAGTCAAAACAAAAGCTATTACAAAAGAGCACTTATGGTTAGAGAATGCAAGACACCTCTTAATATTGGAGGAAGGAAAAGTCAGCCATTCCAAACATAGCCGTTTGGGGCTTTAGTTTTCATTGGCTCCGGTCTCTGTGACAGATGGCCAGGCCATGGAATGATACTGCGTTAATAAGTGCACGTACACCTCATCGGTGTTCCAAAGTCAACCAGAGTAGACAAAACTATAATTTGAAAAGATACGTGCACCCCTATGTTCATAGCAGCACTGTTCACAATAGTCAAGACATGGAAACGTGGAAACGTCCATCGACAGAGGAATGGATAAAGAAGATGCGGTGTATACACACACACACACACACACACACACACACACAGTGGAATACTACTCAGCCATGAAAGAGAATGAAATAATGCCATGTGCAGCAACATGGATGGACCTGGAGATTATCATACTAAGGGAAGTAAGTCAGCCAGAGAAACACAAATACCATATGATATCACTTATATGTAGAATCTAAAATATGATACAAATGAACCTATCTATGAAACAGAAACAGATTCACAGACATAGAGAACAGAGAGTTATGGTTGCTAAGGGGGAGGGGTGGATTGGAGTTTGGGGTTAGCACATGCAAACTATATTGGGTTGGCCAAAAAGTTCATTCTGGTTTTCCATAACACCTTATGGAAAACCCCGAATGAACTTTTTGTCCAATCCTATATATAGGATGGATAAACAACGAGGTCCTACTGGATAGCACAGGGAACTATATTCAATATCCTGTGATAAACCACAATGGAAAAGAATATGAAAAAGAATATATATATATGCATAACTGAATCACTTTGTTGTACAGCAGAAATTAACACATTGTAAATCAACTCTATGCCAATAAAAATTTTTAAAAGATATAAAAAAAAGTAAAGTGGTGTGGCCAGAGTTAGTTTCTTATGAACCCAACACCAACACTGTAAACTCTATTAAAGAGAATATAGCTAATTAAATGTTTTCACTAATTGTTATTTTGGTTTTGCTCTTCACACTTTGAAAACAGAGTAGACAGCAAAATGTATGTAACAATACAACTTCAGAACTAAATGAACCCTTTGCAGCCATTCAACCCCACTACTCCATTCTACCAAATGAGGAAAGAGGTAAATTAGTATCAGAATTTGTGTAGAACTCTTATTTTCTGATTATCTGACCAGCATTCCTCCCACTATAAGAGACACTCTCAAAATTACTTGAAAGAGATTTATTTATTTATTTTTGGATCATCCAGAGCATCCCATAGAATTTTTGGTTCCATAGCTACTACATTTATAGTGTTTTATCATGAGAATTTATATTTAGAAGACAACAAAGAATGGGAGAATTCTGAATGAGCAAAACACATACAGAATTCGATTTATTTAGACAGAGAGAGCAGACTTGTGGTTGCTAAGGGGGAGAGGGGGTGGGAGAGGGATGGACTGGGAGTTTGGGGTTAGCAGATGCAAACTATTACGTTTAGAATGGATAAACAGCAAGGTCCTACTGTATAGCACAGGGAACTATATGCAATATCCTGTGATAAACCATAATGGAAAATAATATAAAAAGAATATATATATATGTGTATGTGTATAACTGAGTCACTTTTCTGTACAGCAGAGACTGGCATGGCACTGTAAATCAACTATACTTCAATAAAAAAAAGAAAAAAAGGATTTAATTTATTTATTCTACTGAACTTACTGAGGTAAGAAAGAAAAAATAATGCCTTAAGCTTTTCAGTATGTAAAAATAGTGAACATGACTCAAGATGATAATTCATTGCAAGATGTTCTCTGAAAGACTACAAAAACAACTTTCTCTGTTCAATCATTATTTAACAAGAAAACACCCCGTTCTCTTGATCTTCTGATTTAAGTGTTTTTTTCTTGAATATGTTTTTTTCTCCATATCACTGAGTAGGTGGAATCAGTGAGTTTGACTTTTCCATGTGACTGTTGAGAATTAGGTTGTTTGGTTCAGAATAGCTTCTGTATTACGATTACTTTTTAATAGGGCCATTGAACAAGATTTCCTGTTCTTTATGATGCTTCAATATGACCACAATGTAAAAAAAAAAAAAAAAAAGAAGCTAGTTTGGCCAGTTTAATGATTGGGCTTTTCTGTTTTTCCTGTGCATGAAATAGCAAAGAAAGAGGAAAGGGAATGTTCAACATAATAGTAAGTATATTTCTCAGATTCTAGGAAAGATATTTTTAAAGAACTTAGAGTTATAGGGATATGACCCAATGACTAGGGATTTAATAAAACACAAAAAGAAATTTATTAATTTACAGGTTAATAGCTCAGGTCTTAGAGCTAGACTGCCTGCGTTTGAATTGTGACTCCCCATTAACTAGCAATGAGACTTTGTTCCAGCTACTAACCCTCTCTGTAACTCACGAGCAAGCTCTGCGGCTTTAGTATAGCTATTAAACCTCATGATAACTCAGACTCCTCATTATAAAAATGGAAACAGTAATAGAAGCCACCTCATATACCTGTTATAAAAATTATCAATACACATAAAACATATAGATTTGTGCCTAGCTAATAGTATGCACTCAACAAACATTAGCTATAATTACTATAGTAAGAAACATGGAAGTCACATCTTATGAAGAATAGTTTGAGCAACTTTTATGACCAAGAGAAGGTAGATGTCCACAGAGTTACTCCAAAGAGCAGAGCTAAAAACCAACAAATGGAGGTTTTAGGACCACAGACTTAAACGGCACTGGAGGAAACACTCCTTGATAACTTCTAATGTCTACGAAGAGGATGAATGACTTCCAGAGATCCTAGAAGGTGTTTTTATCCAAATTGCCACTAGATGAGCACAATAGCCGTCTCTCTGATTTTAAGGGTCAATGAGCTTATATGAGCAAAAGGGAGCAAATCTTACTAGAACCTATGTGCTACCTGAGTTAGCATTTCTCTGGCCACAAGCAGTGGCAGACCTAAGTTCTACCAAGCCTATCCAACTCCCACTTCCTCTTCCCAGGTGGAAACATTTTTCTTAAAGGTTTCACCCAGAACTGAGCATAATACTATTATTCTACTAACACAGAAAAATGGAGTTATTAAACAGGTCTGAATCTGTAGTCTACAAAAATAGACACAGGAGCCTGGGACTTAGCTTTAATATTTCAAAGAGTCTAACAGGACACTTACTATTTCCCACGGTGAGGATGAATGCATTAACTAAACTGTTAAGTTTATTTTATTTTATTCTATTTTATTTTTTGGCCATGCCGCACGGCATGTAGGATCTTAGGGACCAGGGATAGAACCCGCGCCCCCTGCAAAGGAAGCGCAGTCTCACTGGACCGCCAGGGAAGTCCCTAAGTTTCTTATTTTAAATTGAATTATCTTGATTCTATTATATTATCTCAGGTTTTCCATCATATGAAGCTCTAGATGTTTTCATTACTATAAACCAAGAAAATTAACCACTGATTTATACAAGCACTTCAGTGTTTACAAACTTTCAAAACATGGAGTGCTTTGGTTAAAAAATAATTATAGTAGTAAGAAGATCAAAAAGATTGGTAACCTTACTCTCTGTCTATTAAAAGTCGGTTAAACATTAGTTCTTTTAGGAGACAAGACGTCTTGGAGTCAGAAGAACTGGGGTTTGTCCACACCGTGCCGGTTGATTGTTTAGACACCTTGAATAAATTATGTAACCTCACCCAATATCAGCTACTGCCTCCTTAAAATGAGGAGAATGTCGGCATTTGCTTATTGATTTGGTCACATCTTGCCTACTTCCATGAAAGATTTGATATATATCGTCAAATCAAAGATAGATTACATTACAAATGGAAAATACTCAAAAACTGGTTTTACCTTAAGAAATATTTCTCTTGCTCTCAAGATATTCTGGTCCCAGAAAACCTATTTTTTTTAAAAATTATGGATCTGTTAGTAACACATAGACAGTTTCTGTGATTATCACCGGGTTTGTGGATGGTTTGTAGTCTTTCTGAATACACTGGCATTTCTTAAGGAACACATCTATGGGTCAGACTAGAAAACAATGAGAGAGGTTTACAATGTCAGTTTAATATTTTATGATCAAAATCATAAACAACTGAAAGCAGAAACAAACAAACAATCAAAACGCAATTCCTTTGCAGGGTTAAGCAATCATGGATTACCCTCAAAGTTTTTAATTATTCAGACTCAGGAACAGTGAACACTGGCCCTTGGGCAAAAACCTGACCAACGCCTAGATTTGCTAGGTCCTCGACCTAAGAATGGTTTTTATGTTTTTAGTGGTTGGAAACAATCAAAGGTAGAATACAATTTTGCGACACGTGAAAACTATAAGAAATTCAAATTTTATTGGAACCCAGCCTCACTTATTTATTTACATATTGTCCACAATGGCACTGTTAAGTGATTGTGACAGAGATTGCCCCCCAAAGCCTAAAATATACTTAGTCCCTGGCACTTTACCAAAAGTGTTTGCCCCTGATCGAGGTGGCACAGAAATGAATCACTTCCACTGTTTATTTCCAAGTCATAAAGTAAATATGACTTTGGAAGTGAAAACCTACAAAATATGTATTTAAAGATGCATATGTGTAATCTTTTTAATCATGATGAAGGGTCTGAAAAACAACCTTACATTTTCAGACATTTAACATGTGGAAGCACTTAACTAGAAATGAGAAAGTTTTAGACAATTAGTATAAGAGAAGCAGTTATTGAAATGTCACTGAAATACATTTTGACTTAAAATGGATTTAACTGACTTATGCTTTTAAACTTTTTAAAAATATTTTTTCAATGTTTTAAGGTATATATACATATATAATACACACACACACACACACACACACACACACTTTTATCCCCCTGCCTACACATAAGAACACTGAGGCAAAAATTAAGCTAAAATGGTAACATCCAGCCTCTGGTATCACAGTGCTAGTACCTGAATCTCTACTCTGCTCCTCTAGCAGATATTTGGGGAATTACGCTGTCCTTGCCTCGGTTTCTTCGTCCTTGAAATGTGAAGGATGATAATTATGATAATAAACACCTATGTCATAGAGCTGATTTAGAGAATTAAATGAGGTACATATAAAGCAGGGAGAGCAGAGCGTGGCACATATTAAGCTCCAAACAATGTTAATCAACAATTATTCTTGTGGTTGTTTTAGCTGTTACATTTTCCTTTCCCCACCATTCAGAAGGGTCTACAAATACATAAAAACGTCTTCAGGGACATATCATCTGTGTCGTCAACCTAAGGCAAGAAAGGTGCCCACTAACCTGAATATTTCACTCTGTAAAAATAATCACTTATGTCATAAAAGGTATCGATGGGGTGGAAGGGATCACAGCTGCTAGGATTTTTTCCTTTCTATCATCTTTAGCAATGCTGATTGCCCTGCAAATGTCTGCTAGTTAACTGTCTTTATTGGAAGGAAGCTTCTGTAAGAAAAAAGGAGAAAACAACTGTGAATGTTTTCCTCTTTCTTATAGGGATTATGTCAATAAGCAAGAAAAGCTTACCTTTTCTTAAAACAAGATTTGTTTTTATCATTCATCTAAAAGTGCAAAGAGCATAATAGTAGACTACAAAAATAGTATTAGGAAAGGTTTAGAAAAGTATGAGGATATTCTGATAACCAAACCCCAACAGAATACAAAAATAATTTAAAGAGTCATAAATTTTGCTTGTGAAAATTTAAGAAAGAGGCAAAAACCATATTTTGGGAGAAGAGATGCTTTTTGTTGTTTTGTGTCATTTGTTCTGTTTGTTTTGTTTAATCTTTCATCTAGTGCTTACATGTATGCAGATAATGTTGCCTCTATCACATTTCTCCTGCTGGATTAGATTTTTGGCCAATGATGAAGAATAAAATGTAAGTAAGTTGTAAATGTGTTAGACTATGAACCATTGATAATTATAAAGCTTGATTTGTAAAACTGTTTTTCAATATATATCTGGAATGCTTGCAGCAACTGTTTATAGACAATATTGTAATGGCTGTGTAGGGTAGAATCTGTCTTTCAATGACAGGTTTACCGTTCATGTTGGTTCTTCACTACTAGAATCTTTTCCCAAAATGCTTCTCTGCTGCAGTGGAGATACAACCTACGCAGAAGCAAACAAACAGTACGCTTGAGGCTGCTATCCTTGCAAAGGGCTGCTTACAAGGCTGGCACTCGGCAGTTGTCCATGACCTTGAACGATAAACAGTTCCTACACTAATGTAAAACTTTCCCTAAACGAAAAGAGCAGTCCACTGTGCCTAAACTGTGTGTGCCAACTACATGGTTTATAGTGAATACCTGCTTTCCTTCTGGGACACTGAATCTGTTATTTGCTAGATGGAAGGTGCCTATCTATTGACACACCCAAAAAACCCCTTGACTTTCTAGTCTCAGGCCAGCTTCCCCAGTAGATGACATTTCTCATGTGTTGTCACAACTCATTGCTGGAGGAATTCAGTGCCTTCTGTGTGACTCCAGTAGAAGATTCTTGGAAGGTTACACCTGGTGTTCTCTGGATTTCACCCTCCCTGTCTTTTCTCTTTGCTGATTTTGTTTGGACCCTTTTGCTGTAGTGAATCATAGCCATGAGTATGACCATATGCTGGGTCCTGTGAGCCGTACCGAACCATATAAACCGGGGAAGGGAGAACAGGGGGAGTCTTGGAGATTCCACACACTACTCAACTTGACCTTGCTGAGAATCTGACACAGATGAATCCCATGGCGTATAGCTGTTCTATAATTTTACATTAACTATGAAATTGAATTTCTTAAGTTCAACACCACAGATTGGGAATGCTTTATGAAATTTCTCCCAACTTCTCCTTGAAGGAAGTATGAAAGGTACTGACAGTCACTGAATATTCTGAGTGACTCAGATATATTACAGTGATGCATTTAATAGCTATATTAACTAAGTTTAATCTCAGGTTTGTGTGCCTTTAAGGCCTGTGCTCTTACCATTATGCTACACAAACTTTCCTGAAAATAGCAGAGAAAAGAGCTGCCTTCTGTTTTGCTCTAAAGATGTTTGTTGCAACTGTGTATGGATTTAACTGCTGTTGAACATAATGAATACTTAGTGTGCAGAAATGTCATGCCCAGAAGAACAGTGCAGAGACCTAAGGAGGTCAATCGTGTGACCTAGAGCATTTGGATAACAGTTTTGGTCATTCCTCACATGCGTCACTGTCACGTGTCTTCCCCTGTGACGGGTTGCAAATTGGGCGGTTGCTAAAAAATTAGAACACAGATATCCTGGATTTGTAAGTAGGATGCTCAAAATGGGAAAGTAGAGATCCCTTGCTCATCTCTCCAGCCTCCCCTCCTTTATAAATTCACATCTAAAACTTCTGGCATTTTCTACATGACTTTTAACCCCGCAGCTTTTCCCTCATGGAGTTAACTAATAATAATGATATAACCATTAATCATGAAATGCTTGTAGGCAAAGACTGTACTATTCATTTTTTCCAAAAAATAAATATAAGCAAAGAAGCTAAGGAAGCAAGCAAAGAATCTACTCACAGAGTTTTGTCTCTATTGTAATTATAACATGCACTGAATATTTAAAGGATGCAGGGTTCAAACATCATTTCACATATGGCTGTTGTTCCTTCCCAAGAGAGAATAAAGAAATAAATGAAAATGTGAACTCTGCAATAAGAAAAGTTGCCCTAGAGATGAGAGACTCAAAGGAAAGGATATCAGATAACATGAGAAAAAAAAGACATATTAAAAGGTTTTAACAACAGGTATTAAGTAACCAACATTAGATAAATTTTGAAGGAAGCTAAAAAGTAATTCTAGTGGTGTCATAACAGTATTTTCTTCATAGAAAATACAGACAGTTAAAGACAAATTCTTAAGTGACTTTGATTTATGCTTCATCCCTTTTATCATACAATAAACTACATATAATTCAGAAAATTTATGTTTTAAGGAATTGTTAAGATATTAATAAACCAACTTTTTTTTTAATGGGCATGGTATGGCTAGCTTGGAAGAACGCATTCATACTATTTTGTGTTCTATGCTACCAGACAATTTATAGGAAAAATAAAGCATGGTCTTTCAGGTAGCATAAGAAAGAGTTTGTAGGGTATAGAAAGGCCAAAATAGCATAACTCCACTTTGAGGATAGAGAATAAAGCCCTGACACAAAAACTGTGACTTAAGTGTCTCCCTTTTTCATATGTTTTACACAAGAATGAAAAAATGGCTGTATAAGAATGTTCACTTCAATACTGTTTGCAATAACAAACATCATATAAAATTTTCTCCATAGTGAAATGATACATTGATACCACTTCTACTAAAAAGAATGAAGTAGACCTTTGTGTGCTATTATGAAAAGATCTTAAAACTTATACTCTTTCCATCTAGAAAGGCTCACTGTATAAAAAAAAAAGGATCTATCTATCTATCATCTACCTATCTATCTATTTATATATGTGAGTGTATGTGAATGTGTAATCGGGAAATTTCAGAAGAGATACAAAATAAATTGATGATACACAGAATTGATGATTCTTTGGAAGATGACTGAGTGTCTGGAATAGGAGAACTCTACTTTTTCTTGTATGTTTGAAGTCTCCTATGGTTCTAGATATATTTTATATCTATATTTTAATAAATGGTGGTTTGACTTTTACTATATTTAGGTGATTTTTACAATATGTTTTAAAATTCTGAAAATTGCTCACTATTTAAAAAGTGCAAAAATTTAGATTAACTATTTAAATGACTCAAAATATTGAGATGAGTAATATTTAAATGACTATTGAAAATAATTAGGTGATTATTTTCTGAATACTATACCTTACCTACATTTTTTACTTGTTGTAAAGTTCAATTTGAAATTAATTGTATCTTTGATGAAACCTTTTGTATTTACATGAATACACATTAATATTATTCTAAATGATTATTAAAATCGATCAATGGATTAGAAGCTAGCTAATCAAGAGCTGTGAAATTTTTGCTTAAATTTTTCATGTCTAGTAGTATGCTTCATCCTTTCTCTATATCTATTTAATAATACAATTAATAGCCAACTTTTGCTATTAGGATAGCTTATTCTATTTCTAGGTCAATAACATACTGTACATACTTGGGAGAGGAGAAATGTAGTCAATATCAAGATAGATTCCATTATAAGATTTCATCATTTTAGGAGCAGATATAACAAATGGCCAACCTGAAAGTATTTCTATAAAATCAAAATACTTTTTCTCATTTTTACTCCTCTTGACATGATGGTTTTTTCTACTGTATACCTGTGATACCTCTTTCATTTTGAAGTCCATTTTTTTCCAATGAATCCTTCATATAAATGCAGAAAACCTTTGCATAATATAAGTTGATATGTGTATTGTCATAAAGTTAGAAAATGACTATCAGACCATTCTGAACATATCAACACAAAGGCTTGCATAACTTTTCTTCTTTTCTTCATTCATTAGTCCTCAATGATATCTAAGAGCCTACAAAGTTCTAGGAATGCCATTTGACCAAAAATAGAACAATGAAGACCAGTGACAAGTCCAACATTCATGTTGTATCTTATGTAAATCAATGCAATTATTCTAATATTATGAATAAATTTCACAGGTTTGGAGCTGCTGTAAAATGGATCACACACTTTTATGAGCTCCCTACCAATAGGAGTGTTCAATGGGAAAATGGATAACCACCCACGGAGTGTCATAGAGGGGACTTTGTTTAGGGTGGGAGAGTTGGACAACTAAGGCCACATCCAACTGTGAGGTATTGTTTTCAGGTATACTGCCATTTTTAGTTTTTTGTTTGTTTTGTTTTGCCAAAAATGTATATTGTCAGAAAATGCTTATTAAGAATATGTTTCACCTCAATAATGGAATATTGAAAATATTGAGAACTACCTTTTTAATACAAATTCATTATTTATTACAAATTCTCCTCATGAAGATGGATAAGACAGCAAGGAAAAGACATTTTAGAGAAAAAGTCCATGCTCATTGGACTTTGCTCATTAAAAGAGACACTTGCAAAGACACATTAAGTCCTTGACATAAATTCCTTCTGAAGTCAAAAGACAAGTTCATTCAGCACCCTCAAGCTTGAAGGTGAGATTCCAATAGCTAAGCTATACAAACTGCCTTGGCTTTTTCACCAAATAAAAGCTAGTAGTGAAAATGGAAAAAAGGAGAAATTTTTCAAGTCTCTGCAGGCTCTTTTAAAAATCACAAAATCATAAAATTTCAACATAACCTTAGAGTTATGTAATCTAATACTCTCATATTATAGATCTGCTAAGTGAAGCTCAGAAAAATTAAATGCCTAGCTTGGTAACTTTTCAATTAGCAACTTCCTTGGTTTATTTATTGTCCTCTGGCCTTAAAACTTTTCCATTGGTGCTTCTTCTCACCAAGGAATAATGGATCTCATTATCTAACTCTGCATTTTAAAAATTGGCCTTGTCTAAAGAGGTTTGGCCTTTGCCCTTGGGAGGTAACCTATGTCACACCCAACAGGATTATCTTTGTTTAGAGTGAGGATTAGCCTTAACCAATAGTCTTAGGGTGAGGGCTGCCCAAGTCAGAAAGACCAACCATGTGATTTAGGTTGGGGGCTTTGGGTCATGAGGGATCAGTTGACCTGGAGACTGAATTCAACCATGCGGGCAATCATTCTATCAAGCTTGCCTATGTAATGAAGCCCCAGTAAACACTCTGGACACCCAGCTCAGATGAGTATCCACGGTTGGCAATACTCGGTGTACTGTCACACACCATAACCAGGAAGAGACACACCATAACCAGGGAGAGTCACACCACGCATGACTCAGTGGGGAGAGGGTGATCCGTTTCTGCCCTATGTGCTGCTTCCCTTGGCTGATTTCATTCTACCTCCTTTCCCTATAATATACCATAATCATGAGTATAATAAACTTTCTGCGGTTATTTGAGTCCTTCTAGTGAATTAATGAAACTGTGGGTGGTTTTTGGGAATCCCTCCTCGACACTTGCAGTTGATGTCAGAAATCAGGGCAGTTTCGTAGGGATGGTTCCCTCAAATTCTGCAGTTTGGCTAACTCTGTACACTGACTTAAATAGTCACATATAAAAATGTCTTCAAAGTTACACTGCCTCATTTTTGGAACTGATAAAATGAAGTTACAAGAATCAACACTCCCTATACAAAGAAGCTGTGATGGTTAACTACCCAGATATTTGGTCAAATAATATTCAGATGTTTCTGTGAAGGTATTTTTTAGATGAGATTAACATTTAAATCAGTAGATTTTGAGTAAAACAAATCACCCCCTACAATGTGGGTGGGCCCACACATGCTCTCTCTCTCTCTCTCTCTCTCTATATATATATATATATACATATACACACACACATATACATACATATATACGTATACACACACACACATACCTATATACATATACACACATATATACACATATACATACATATATACGTATACACACATGTACATACATATATACATATACACACATATACACACACACACACACTTCCTATTGGCTGTGTTTCTCTGGAGAACCCTAACACAGGGGCATTTCTGTGTATGAATACCACCAGTAGGCCCTCTAAGCTTCAAGATCTTCAGAAGCTGGGAAATCCCAAATGATAAAATGAAATTGACTGATGTGAGATTTCTAAGTGATTTCTTATACTGTTACATCAACAACTTCCAGAGTTTGTAAAGCCCTAAAGTCATGTGTAATAGAACAGATATTTACAATTCATTTAAAGTACTCTTACATCAAACATCATTGACTCAGCTTGGCAATAATCTACATGAAGACTAATACAATCAACAGGAAATAAGAAGGAAGTTAAAATCAGGACAAAGGAAAAAGTACTGACAACTGCCTCATTTTTCCTCTTCCTTGCAGCTACAAATATGTCTTGAAATTCCTTTGTGCTACAGGAGGCTAAGAAAAAGTTATTTGACAAACCTCTGCTTCCTCTTTCCCATACCATTCCTAGTGGGTGGCCCAGAGGAAAACAGTTCTGTCAATGAAAAACTCTTTTTTCATAAAGAATTTTCACAGACCTTATCTATCTGTATACTGTGTATAACAGGGTCTTACCCACTGACTTCATTCATCAGTTTTCTTGGTAACAATTGACAGCATCTTAACAATTCAACCGTAACAAAATCTTAGGGAAGATAGTATATTATATTATTTCATGTAACACTGGTTTCCTTGGAGTTGCAGGTAAGGGGAAGAAAGTTACTGAAGAAGGATCTTTTCATTGTATATTTCAGAATATTCGTGTACTTCATAATAAATATATATGTAATATATTTATTATATTATTATGTGATATATATCTTTATATATATACATATGTATGAATTATTTACCTATTTTTTTAAGTAAGCAAAATATAGTGGCAGATTACTATATTTTCTAATACAATTTCTGCAAAAAAAAAAAAGCCCAGGAAGTTGTTTATACAACTATTTAGAATATATTTAGAAAAACGCAAACCCAACAGTTAGTAGGAATTACCTCCGGGAAGGAAAACTTCGGTTGTAAAAGAAGTGTACAGGGATTTAATCTTTTATTTTTCTCCCCTTTCTATTTAAAACCCATTTATGATTTAATTTCATAGTTTAAAAAATCTTTTAGAGACCCCCACTAGGATTCTTTGAAGGGTCTGAGTCAGTGCTGGGAAGTGTCCTGCAACTTAATAGTCTCCAGCAGAGTGAAACAGAGCTGCCACAGAAAGGAGCTCCTGAGATCACCCACCTGCACACAGAGCCCAGAGCTTTGGGCTCTAGCTGAAAATGGTAATTTTAACTGTATTGCTCTGTAAAAGAGGCAAGTCACACATTCTAATTCCCTTTCCCAGAGGAGGAAGAAAGTCTGAGAAGTCAAAAGAGGAGAAAAGGGGTGGGAAAGAGGAGTTTAACCTGCATCCATTTGTCCATTTGTTTCCATGACTTCACTGGTCCACAGATCTCTTTCTTGTTTGTGCCTTTTCTCTCCCCACTGGAAGGTATGCCTTCAAGAACAGTAGCCAGCACGTCTCTCTTACCTCTGCCCCGACAGCCTAGGGTGGTACCTGCCACCTAGTACACGCAACATATCTGTGTTGAATGAATGAATGAGGACTTCTAGCAAAGATGCCTATGATGTATCTAACCAGAATGACTTCGTATCTAATAAATAACCACACAGTATACATAAGTATGTATAAATTTATATACTAAACTGCCTCTTCAAACTCCTTGTAAACTTCAGATCTTATCATTTTAACTAATAATGAATTTTAAATATATATATTTTTCATGACAATGCCAAAACACACAAAATTTTAAAACTATGTAGTAATAGATAATTAAAAATGATCTGAGGAGAAATATGTAGGAAGGGAGTCAAGATGGAGGTGTGGGAAGACACGGAGTTTGCGTCTCTTCACAACTAGGGTACCTGCCAGATGCTGGTGGGGGACCTCGATGTCCAAGGAGATGGGAGGAACCCCCAAACGACCTGGTAGAACATGGGAAGACTGAGGGAGGAGGAGAAGTGGAGGCCGGACAGGACAGCTGCCCCTGAGGGGTGGCTGGGATGGGGGTGGGGTTCCTACACCTGGAGGGACCCTTGAGGGCTCAGATTGTGGGGGGAGCGTACCTAGAATTTCCCTGCCCAATCATCCCAGAAAGCCTGCCCGGCTATTGGGCCAGGTTCTACACCCTCAGAGGCCCCCTCTGGGCCACACTGGTCATGTGGTTGTAGGAAGGAGGCCAGGGAAGAACAGAAGTGGCAGGTAGGAGGGGCCCTCCAGGACCAGAGGAGGGGGAGAAGAGCTGAGGGTGTTTGCCCTGCCCACTCGGGCCACAAAGCCCGCTGGACTCCCAGGCCAGGCCCCACGCCCTCCAAGACCAGAGGCATGGTTGGGCCTCTTCTGTTGAGAATAAGCCCCACCCTCTGCCACACCACTGGCCCCCAGGGCATTTTCCAGCCCTATGGATCCTAAGCATAGGCCCCACCCACCACCTAAACCCTGTCCCTGCCTAAGCCCTGCCCCCCACAGCCAGGGCCTTTTCACCCTTCTTTATTTTTTCCTCCTCTTTTTTATTCTTGTGGTTCTGTTTCACCTTCCGCTTGTTGTTTCATGTATATTTTAATTTTTATATTATTTCTAACATATTTGTTCGTTTCCTGGTCTAATTTTATTTTTTACTCTGTTACTGTTCTGCTCTTTTTCTTTTTTTTTTGCCACCCTGCGCAGCTTGTGGGATCTTGGTTCATGAGACAAGCTGCCGGTCAGGCCGAAACTCCCACAGTGGGAGCTTCAACTCCGAACCACTGGACTAACAGAGAACCTCAGACCCCAGCGAATATCCACCAGAGTGAGGTCTCCCGGAAGTCCTCATCTCGGCAACAAGACCCAGCTCTACCCAACAGCCTACAAACTCCAGTGCGGGAAGCCTCAGGTCAAACAACCAGTAAGACAGGAACACAATCCCACCCATCAAAAAATAAAAAAATGAGAGGGCAAAAAAGTATGTCACAGATGAAGGAGTACAGTAAAGACCTACAAGACCAAATAAATGAAGAGGAACTAGGCAATCTACCTGAAAAAGAATTCAGAGTAATGATAGTAAAGATGATCCAGAATCTTGGAAATAGAATGGAGGCACGGATTGGGAAAATACAAGAAATGTTTAACAAAGATCTAGAGGAACTAAAGAACAAAGAAACAGAGACGAACAACACAATAACTGAAATGAAAAACACACCAGAAGGAATCAGTAACAGAATAACTGAGGCAGAAGAATGAATAAATGAGCTGGAAAACCTAGTGGTGGAAATAACTGCCGACAAGCAGAATAAAGAAAAACGAATGAAAAGAATTGAAGACAATCTCAGAGACCTCTGGGGCAACACTAACCACACCAACATTTGAAATATAGGGGTCCCAGAAGAAGAAGAGAAAAAGAATGGGTCTAAGAAAATATTTGAAGAGATTATAGTGGAAAACTTCCTTAACGTGGGAAAGGAAATAGTCACCCAAGTCCAGGAAATGCAGGGAGTCCCATATAGGATAAACCCTAGGAGAAACACACCAAGACACATATTAATCAAACTAACAAAAGTTAAATTCAAAGAAAAAATATTAAAAGCAGAAAGGGAGAGGCAAAAAATAACACACAAAGGAATCCTCATAAGGTTATCAGCTGATTTTTCAGCAGAAACTCTGCAGGCCGGAAGGGAGTGGCAGGATATACTTAAAGTGATGAAAGAGAAAAACCTACAACCAAGATTACTCTACCCAGCAAGGATCTCATTCAGATTCGATGGAGAAAACAAAAGCTTTTCAGATAAGCAAAAGCTAAGAGAATTCAGCACCACCAAACCAGCTTTACAACAAATGCTAAAGTAACTTCGCCAGGCAGGAAACACAAGAGGAGAAAAAGACCCACAAAAATAAACCCAAAACAATTAAGAAAATGGTAATAGGAACATACATATCAATAATTAACTTGAATGTAAATGGATTAAATGCTCCAACCAAAAGACACAGACTGGCTGAATGGATACAAAAACAAGCCCTGTATATACACTGTCTATAAGAGACCCACTTCAGACGTAGGGAAACAGACAGACTGAAAGTGAGGGGATGGAAAAAGACATTCCATGCAAATGGAAATCAAAAGAAAGCTGGAGTAGCCATTCTCATATCATACAAAATAGACTTTAAAATAAAGACTATTACAAGAGACAAAGAAGGACACTACATAATGATCAAGGGATCAATCCAAGAAGAAGATATAACAATTGTAAATATTTATGCACCCAACATAGAAGCACCTCAATACATAAGGCAAATGCTAACAGCCATAAAAGGGAAAATCGACAGTAGCACAATTATAGTAGGGGACTTTAACACCCCACTTTCACCAATGGACAGATCAACCAAAATGAAAATAAATAAGGAAACACAAGCTTTAAATGATACATTAAACAAGATGGATTTAACTGATATTTATAATACATTCCATCCAAAAATAGTAGATTACACTTTCTTCTCAAGTGTTCATGGAACATTCTCCAAGACAGATCATATCTTGAGTCACAAATCAAGCCTTGGAAAATTTAAGAAAATTGAAATCGTATCAATCATCTTTTCTGACCACAATGCTATGAGACTGGAAATCAATTACAGGAAAAAAATCTGAGAAAAACACAAATACATGGAGGCTAAACAGTGTGCTACTAAATAACCAAGAGATCACTGAAGAAATCAAAGAAGAAATAAGAAAATACATAGAAACAAATGACAATGAAAACATGATGACCCAAAACCTATGGGATGCAGCAAAAGTAGTTCTAAGGGGGATGTTTATAGCAATTCAATCTCACCTCAAGAAACAAGAAAAATCTCAAATAAACAATCTAATCCCACACCTAAAGCAACTAGAGAAAGAAGAACAAAGAAGGAAAGATATCATAAAATCAGAGCAGAAATTAATGAAATAGAAACAAAGAAAACAATAGCGAAGATCAATAAAACTAAAACTTGGTTCTTTGAGAAGATAAACAAAATTGAAAAACCCTTAGCCAGACTTATCAAGAAAAAAAGAGAGAGGATGCAAATCAATAATACAGAAATGAAAAAGGAGAAATCACAAGTGACACCACAGAAATACAGAGGACTATAAGAGCCTACTACAAACAACTATATGCCAATAAAATGGACAACCATGAAGAAATGGACAAATTCCTGGAAAGGTACAATTTTCTAAGACTGAACCAGGAAGAATTAGAAAATATAAACAGACCTATCACAAGTAATGAAATTGAAACTGTAATTTAAAATCTTCCAACAAACAAAAGTCCAGGACCAGATGGCTTCACAGGCAAATTCCATCAAACATTTAGAAAAGAGCTAACACCAATCTTTCTCAAACTCTTGCAAAACACTGCAGAGGGAGGAACACTCCCAAATTCATTCCATGAAGCCACCATCACCCTGATACCCAAACCAGAAAAAAATATCACGGAAAAAGAAAATGATAGACCAGGATCCTGCAAAGATCCTGAACAAAGTACTAGCAAACAGAATCCAACAACATATTAAAAGTGTCATACACCATGATGAAGTAGGGTTAATCCCAGGAATACAAGGATTCTTCAATAAATGCAAATCAATCAATGTGATACACCATATTAACAAATTAAGGAATAAAAACCGTATGAAAAAAAGTGAGAGAGTAGCACTGACATATATACACTACCAAACGTAAAATAGATAGCTAGTGGGAAGCAGCCACATAGCACAGGGAGATCAGCTCGGTGCTTTGTGACCACCTAGAGGGGTGGGATTGGGAAGGGTGAGAGGGAGGCTCAAGAGGGACGGGATATGAGGATATATGTATGCATATAGCTGATTCACCTTGTTATACTAATGCAGAAACTAATGCAACACTGTAAAGCAATTGTACTCCAATAAAGTTGTTAAAAATAAATTAATTTTAAAAAACATATGATCATCTCAGTAGATGCAGAAAAAGCTTTTGACAAAATTCAACACCCATTTATGATAAAAGAACTCTCCAGAAAATGGGCATAGAGGGAACCTACCTCAACATAATAAAGGCCATATACGACAAACCCACAGCAAACATCATACTCAACGGTGAAAAACTGAAAGCATTTCCACTAAGATCAGGAACAAGACACGGATGTCCACTCTTGCTACTCTTATTCAACACAGTTTTGGAAGTCCTAGCCATGGCAACCAAAGAAGAAAAGTAAATAAAAGGAATACAAATTGGAAAAGAAAAAGTAAAACTGTCAGAGTTTGCAGACGACATGATACTATATGTAGAAAATCCTAAAGATGCCACCAGAAAACTGCTAGGACTAATCAATGAATTTGGTAAGGTTGCAGGATACAAAGTTAATGCACAGAAATCTCTGGCATTCCTATAGACTAACAACGAAAAATCAGAAAGAGAAATTAAGGAAACAATCCCATTTACCATCACAACAAAAAGAATAAAATACCTAGGAATAAACCTACCTAAGGAGGCGAAAGACCTGTACTCAGAAAACTATAAAACACTGATGAAAGAAATCAAAGATGACATAAACAGATGGAGAAATATAACCTGTTCTTGGATTGGAAGAATCAATATTGTGAACATGACTATACTACCCAAAGCAATCTATAGATTCAATGTAATCTCTATCAAACTACCGACGGCATTCTTCACACAATTAGGACAAAAAAATTTACAATTTGTATGGAAACACAAAAGACCCGAATAGCCAAAGCAATCTTGAGAAAGAAAAACGGAGCTAGAGGAATCAGGTTCCCTGACTCCAAACTATACTACAAAGCTACAGAAATCAAGACAGTATGATACTGGCACAAAAACAGAAAAACAGATCAATGGTACAGGATAGAAAGCCCAGAGATAAACCCACGCACATATGGTCACCTAATTTATGACAGAGGAAGCAAGAACATACAATGGAGAAAAGACAGCCTCTTCAATAAGTGACGCTGGGAAAACTGGACAGCTACATGTAAAAGAATGAAATTAGAACACTACCTATCACCATACACAAAAATAAACTCCAGAAGGAGTAAAGACCTAAATGTAAGACCGGACACTATAAAACTCTTAAAGGAAAGCATAGGAAAAACACTCTTTGACATAAACCACAGCGAGATCTTTTAATGGAAATAAAACCAAAAATAAACAAATGGGACCTAATGAAACTTAAAAGCTTTTGCACAGTAAAAGAAACCATAAACAAGATGAAAAGACAACCCTCAGAATGGGAGAAAATAGTTGCAGATGAAGCAACTGACAAAAGATTAACCTCCAAAATATACAAACAGCTCATGGATCTCAATATCAAAAAAACAAACAACCCAATTAAAAAATGGGCAGAACACCTAAATAGACATTTCACCAAAGAAGACATGCAGATGGGCAAGAGGCACATGAAAAGATGCTGAACATCATTAATCATTCGAGAAATGCAAATCAAAACTACAATGAGGTATCACCTCACACCAGTCAGAATGGATATTATCAAAAAATCTAGAAACAATAAATGCTGGAGAGGGTGTGGTGAAAAGGGAACCCTCCTGCAGTGTTGGTGGGAATGTAAATTGATACAGCCATTATGGAAAACAGTATGGAGGTTCCTTAATAAACTACAAATATAACTACCATACGACCCAGCAATCCCACTACTGGGCATATACCCTGAGAAAAGTAAAATTCAAAACGAGGCATGTACCAAATTGTTCACTGCAGCACTATTTACAATAGCCAGGACATGGAAGCAACCTAAATGCCCATCGACAGATGAATGGATAAAGAAGATGTGGCACATATATACAAGGGAATATTACTCAGCCATAAAAAGAAACAAAATTGAGTTATTTGTAGTGAGGTGGATGGACCTAGAGTCTGTCATACAGAGTGAAGTAAGTCAGAAAGAGAAGAACAAATACCGTTTGCTAACACATATATATGAAATCTAAAAAAAATGGTACTTATGAACCTAGTGGCAGGGCAGGAGTAAAGACGCAGACGTAGTGAATTGACTTGAGGACATGGGGAGGGGGCAGGGTAAGCTGGGATGAAGTGAGAGAGTGGCATGGACATATACACACTACCAAATGTAAAATAGATAGCTAGTGAGAAGCAGCAGCATAGTACAGGGAGATCTCGGTGCTTTGTGACGACCTAGAGGGGTGGGATAGGGAGGGTGGGAGGGAGACTCAAGAGGGAGGGGATATGGGGATATATGTATTCATATGGCTGATTCGCTTTGTTGTACAACAGAAACTAGCACAGCATTGTGAAGCAATTATACTCCAATAAAGATGTATGAAAAAATGATCTTAGTTTATGCTGCTAATAGCTTCCAAACAAACAAACAAACAGAAAAAGAGAACTCAGATAACTCCAATGGTAAAGAATACATATTTGACTTCAGACAAAGATGTAAAGTTGTCTTCATGTTTAACCTGGGTCTGCTTTAGAATTCTGCCTTAAGCACAAAGGGTAGCATAAACTCGCTGTTTTTGAGAGCTCCTCTTAGCAGAGAGGCACTTAGCATGCAAATCTGTAACATAAATTTAGTTTACAAATGGCATTGCAGAATGATTGCTGCTACATCTTACTTTTTAGTCACAACGGATGTGAAAAGGATAACTAGTGAAATAACTATAATTCAAGTAGAAAACTGACTTAAGGTCCCATAAGCTTCTCCAAGTAGCTTTACTTTTTGACATAGAGTTCTTTTCACAGATATATCTTTTGGTTCCATGACAGTTTTACTAGAATAAAGGATGGGCGAGATTTAAAGTGCCCTAGGGTGGTTAAATATAAGCAGATATAGTTAAGAATTCTCTTCTGCTGTCCCCTAATTCTCATCAATTGTCAACCTATTGTATACATGTGAGAATGAGTCCCATGCATAGTATTTTTGGATAGAATCCAACTTATCCTCACTTAGTTTTCCTAAAATCAGGGGATAGAATGTCACATAATATGTAGGAAAGAATCTTCTTGCTTGGGGGATTCTGAGTTGCAATTTAGTGTGTCAGTTTTTCGTCCATAGATGCTATGTATTTTATTATTTTTAAAAATTTTTATTGGAGTATAGTTGATTTACAGTGTTGTGTTAGTTTCTGCTATACAGCAAATGAATCAGTTATACATACACATATATCCATTCTTCTTTAGATTCTTCTCCCATATAGGCCATTACAGAGTATTGAGTTCCCTTTGCTATACAGTGGGTCCTTATTAGTTATCTGTTTTATATAAAGTAGTGTGTATATGTCAATCCCAATCTCCCAGTTTATCCCTCCCCCCCAAAGACAAATATCATATGTTATCGCTTGTATGTGGAATCTCAAAAAATGGTACAAAGGAACTTATTTACAAAACAGAAATAGAGTCACGGATGCAGAAAACAATCTTCTGGTTACCAGGGGATGCTATGTATTTTAAAGAGATGAAAACAATTGATTCATCCTTATCTTCATTTCAAAACTATAAGTGGTGGATCAAATATGATCAGAACTTAAAGTAGGTGGCATTTGAAATATAGTAGAAAGATAGTCATTTCTGAATAAAAGGAACTCCGATAAACAGAGACACAACTAGCCATAAGAGAGTAAACACAAAGTTTCACAAAGTCTTATCCCCTTATACTAATTGTATGGTTATAAGTTGAATGGCTACAGAGTTGTTTTTTTGTTCTGTTCTGTTTTGTTTTGTTTCAGATAATAAGCTACACAGAAATCCCTACAATTAATTTAGAAATAAAGTGTATGTATATAATATGTATACTGTATATTGTAAATTATGGTGTTCAAAATGCAATAATACAGATTTATCCAAATGATCATTTTAGATGTAATTTCATTTACATAAAATAAATGGCAGTTGAAATCTTATATATGAGAAGATACGAAATTATCAACTTTTCAAACAGTAATAAATATAAATAATACAATGGATATTCTTTCAGTGTTACTTTGTAACTAAAATATTTTTTGACATGACTTTGAATAGAAGTCCTTTAATTTTATAGAATATCACACACAAAAAATCTATTCTCTAAAATAGAATTTGATAAGAAGAAACTTGAAATTGTGAAATTATTTATTGAGGTGAATGGATAGTCATTATTGTCACCTGGAATACAATTTATATTGACTTCTTTTTTTTTTTTTTTTTTTTTGCGGTACGCGGGCCTCTCACTGTTGTGGCCTCTCCCGTTGCGGAGCACAGGCTCCAGACGCGCAGGCTCAGCGGCCATGGCTCACAGGCCCAGCCGCTCCGCGGCATGTGGGATCTTCCCGGACCGGGGCACGAACCCGTGTCCCCTGCATCGGCAGGCGGACTCTCAACCACTGCGCCACCAAGGAAGCCCCTATATTGACTTCTTAACAAACAAGAACAATTTAGTTCCATAGTTTTAGAGATTTCCTAAATTCTAGATATATAAATAACATTTGCCGCTTTTCTTTTTTACTAAAATATGAAGAAAGAGTACTAAAATGAGAAATAAGTGAAGTCTTTAGTGGCAAAAATATTTTTACATGGTTTTCTAAACTTATAAGGAAAATAAAATGTAAGAGATGTTCCTACAATTTTAAAGGGGAAGTGTTTCAATTACAGGGACATTAAACCCAGTGGGTTAAATACAGCAGATACATTTAATGGAAGTCAGAATGTGTTGCATTAAGGTAACAGCTACAGTTTTCAAAGAGTTCATTAAACATTACATTTAATTTTTCTTTGGGCAATAAAAACCATTAGAGTTTCATTTTATTAGCTGTCATATTTTTATAAGTGCAAATAAAGAAATTTTACTTAAAGTGTACCTATCCAATTATTTTGAAGTAAAAATGCAATGTGCTTAAATCGATTCCTATTATTGTAAGAAAACAACATACTGGAAATGAGTACATTCAAAGCTGGAAATACCAGAGGAACACAAATAAGAATTCATCTGAAAATCTACCACTCTTCCTTCAGTGAAGCACTCATTTTGTTCTGAAGCTGAGTGCTCACCCGGGCGGTTAATTTCTTCGTGGATCCTGGTGCTTTGTTCCTTATGAACTGAAGCTGTCAACTGCGATTTTTTTCACTTGAAGCCCTGTTACAAACTAACATGCTTCGCTGGGCGCACAGCACTTGCAATCTAACCAGACCGCATTCTACCCTTTGCTGCCAAGGGACTCCTACGTTACTTTGGCAAGTAGTAGTCATTACAGAGTACTCTCCACTGTTTCCGCATAATCCTCCTTTTCTTCCACTCTACTCCTTCAAAAGAAACGATACTTATTTTCTTTTATTTCAAATTTTACTTATGTAAAAAAGTGGGATGGAAAACCTCTATTATTCTGTTCTAGAAAAGCAGGAAAGGATATTTTCTTCCACATATCCCAGACGTTCCTCAGGATGAAGGCTTTTAAAAGCATCTCTCTCTCCTACAAGCCTCTCCCACACCCGCAGCCTGCTGTCCTGTCCCCAGCTGCTGAAGAGTGCTCTCCCCATTCTTCTTGTGGCTGCATCCCAGAGCCCACATATTTCCAAGGCCAGCCCTTTTGCCTAAAGCCCTCAAAACTCTCTCCCATCCCACTCTTTCCAATCCCCCTCCAGCCACTCCTTATTGATCTAGGCAGGTGGTAGCTCCAATGTCAACAGGGCAAGGACTAGACATCAGTGAGTGAAGCCCAGGGGTAAGAGAACGGGCAGATGCCTGGATGGTCACCTTCCAGGTAATGGTGTGGGGGAATGCAGGTCCAGACCTGCCGGAGCCTCCGGCTTCCCAAGAGGAGTCACAGTCTCCGGATACGTCATAGAGAAGAACAATCTGACTCTGTATTTGCTCTGTTTCTTTAACTTTTGTATTTTGCCTTGAGTTAAGACTATTGCCTATAGCCTGAAATATACAGGACAACCCGTTCTCAAAGCTCTGGCCTTTAAGAGTATAACACTTTTCCATTCATATGGAGAGATGAAAAGTTGCAGAACAGAGAATAACATTTGTCTTCTTGAAGGTTTACCGGAACTTTGTGCCCTGGCCTACGTGGACAGCAGCAAGAACGAAGGATTCCCACGCCAAGCAGTCTGCAACAACCAGCCACGCCCCTTCCTCAACTTGCCTTTGAAAATGTTTTGCTGGGCTTCCCTGGTGGCGGAGTGGTTGAGAGTCCGCCTGCCGATGCAGGGGACACGGGTTCGTGTCCCGGTCCGGGAAGATCCCACGTGCCGCGGAGCGGCTGGGCCCGTGAGCCGTGGCCGCTGAGCCTGCGCGTCCGGAGCCTGTGCTCCGCAACGGGAGAGGCCACAACAGTGAGAGGCCCGCGTACCGCAAAAAACAAAAAATGTTTTGCCAAAACTCTTCAGGGACTTCAGGAATGCGGGGCGGGGGGGGGCATGAACCACACGTTCTCCCTTCAATAAATCTTTCTCCGCTCCAAACGCCAACGTTTGGGTATTGTTTGGCCTCACTATGTGTCGGGCCCAGGAACTTGCATTTGGTAAGAGATACTCATGAAAAGTTTATCAGTGTTTAGAAGCAGACCTACAACTATTTCTAACAATATTATGTGGGCTAGACAAAACAGTTCTGTGGTCAGATTCTTAAACTTAGAATACTGCTTCACACCTAGTTGATAACCCCTAGGAATTTATATTATTGTACATATATGTATGTACACATAGATACGTATACAGTTGGCCCTCGTGCTGCAAACATTACGTTTACAGAAACATAAAGGCTGGCAAGCTTGGCAGTTAATAGAGTTGATGTGCCTGGGTTTTGTCCAAAAACAACAACTAAGCTTTGTGAGTTTTGTGTATCCAAACAACTTGACAAACTCTAGAGGCGGCAGGATGTCTGGTCTTTGAGGTCATTAATGCTTCACTGAGGCTGACAGGGGCCGACACAGCTTCACAAAAATAAATGGTCTTATAATCTCCAAAAACAAGGAAAGAAGGATCAGTAAACGTTTTCCTTTTGCAGGGCTTATGTCGAAAGTTTTCCCTAAGGGAAAAATCTGAGTGTAATTCATCTGAGTAACTTAAATCTCTTATGCAATCACTGTGCAGAAAGGGTAAGAGAAGAATAACCAAAAATGTTAAAATGTGAAGAGATGAGTTCACCCAGAGAAGAGGCTGTGAAATTCTTACAAAGACTGAAGATATTTTCAGCCTTCACAGCTATCTAGAGCCTTGTTTACAGTGTTCCTTCCCTACAAATAGAAAAGAACCTGCTTCCAACAATGTGTAATGAGTCTTTACTCAGCTTATTTTATTTTGCTTAGAACGACTGAAATTTCTCTCCTTATTTCTCTTTCAGGAGTTTGAGAAATGCACGATAATAACTCCACACCAAATTCCAAGTAGAAAACACAACCTGATGAAGGGGGTATGGTGATTCCAAACAGCATTCAACAACTGTCCCCCCATGAGCTCAGACCCTCTCCTTTCATAACACCGCATAGTAACTTTTGATTATTTTCCTACCTGAGTCCTTCTCATGCATTAGTTAAGAACGAGTAATAACCCATCTGAGGGCATTTTTCATTCTATGCACTAGAAAAGACCCATTCCTTTACCATCATATGGCTATATTTTGCTGCTTTTTTCATTACTTCAATGAAAATGGCTTTTTTTGGTTTGTTTTTGCTTTTGGTCTACAACCCAGCCCGTGCAACTGTAATAACCTGATTAGTCAACAACCAGCTGTGTTTTGTGGCTGATCTAAGCTGAGATGTCTCCTTTTCCCATGGGTCAGGATCTAAAAGCTAGTCTCTCTGACTAGAGATAGAAAATGTACCTATTTCCATGAGCACAGATGACAGTAAGGCATTCATCCCAGGACTTGAGGTTTCCTCTATGACTAAACTGAAATCCTTCATCTTCAGCTTTAAGATTTCACAGTAATATCTGAGGAGCTACAGAAAATTCATTGGCTTTATGAACTAGCACATTCTACTTCTGTCAGCTGGCTATAACTAATGAATTGATTCAAAGCAAGACGTCACAGGGACTTAGAGCTCCGCCTCACAGATAAGGCATCTCTGCTTTAATATGCAACTAAAAGAAACTGCCACAGTAACTTTAGACTTCTCTACCACACATCTTCAGCACTGTGGAGGGAAGAATGTGACCTAGATCTCACAAATGGTGGAAGGAACACATGGCTGGAGTGGGCATTATTCACCGAGGAATGGCAGTCACATATGTGCCCTGAAGAAATCTAGTCTAAGCCTTGTCTGAATTCCCTGTCCTGATTTGACTGAATTAAATCAAACAAGGAGTATCTCTTCCTGACACTCTTCCCCTGGTCTTGAGCCCCGAATTGACAGAAAAATAACAAAGCACTTGCACAAACCTAATCTTTATTGCATTGGAACATCTTTCCAGGCCGGTAGTGCACCAGCGTTTTCTCTGATTTACAAAGAAGAAGCCTGCAGCTGTGAAAGCAACAGTGACTTTAAGACTCCCAACCTGGTGGCGGGGTCTGGGTTCCTAGTCAGCCTGAACCGACCCGCAAGGCTCCAGGTGGAAGGTAGCTGCTTTTGTCCGCGATGCCCGCCCCCCGCCAAAAGAAATTCAAAATAACAATTTGGGGGGTGTTCAAAATAACCTCACAAAATGACAGGTCGATCTACTTAAAGCCGATTTTATACCAAACCACCCTCTCTATGGGATTATTTATCACTTTTATTAATGGGAAAAGTTGTGAATTTGGGTACAGTATGATTGAGGCTACTATAACTATTTTGGCAAAAATTAATATCTTACAGATAATTTAAAGGGCTCGCTGGAGTTCCAATCACATCCACCCATGGGGATTCATGGGGTTTGCATGTAATCCTTTAAGACAGAGGTCAGCAAACTCTTTCTGGAAATAGTCAGTAAATATTTGGGGATTTGTGGTCTGTAAACTCTCTGTCACAACTGCTCAACTGTCTTTGAAGCATGAAAGCAGCCAGAGGCAACAGTAGGCAAATGGGTGTGGCTGTGTCCCAATAAAAGATTATTCACAAGAACAGGCAGCTAAAAGGACTGCGCCCACTGGCATCCTTAGAGACCGGCATTTGCGATGACATCAAAATCACCCTGAATATTTAGCATGAAGAGAATATGGAAAAGTCCAGAGAGTAGGTGAAAGAGAAAAGCAAGGGCAGTAGGAATGAACACTTTTCCTGAAAACAGATAATTACTTTGATTCTTAGGTCCCTTCCAGCTCCAACTTTCTCATTTACAGGACCACGTATTAGTCATTACAGAGGCCTTGGGAGACACACAGGCTCTTCAGACAGAGACAGAGTTAGAAGGACATGGAAAGTCATCTCATCCAGGCTCTTGCCCTCTTTTGATATTACTGAGATCTTGGAAGGTTAAGTACCAAGTCTTGGTCCATTACTATTTCTGCTCTTTCACCCAGGTCCAGGTAACTGCCTAACAGTGGTTCTTAAAGAAGATTTTATGGCTTGAACTAGGAATGAGATGCCTTAGCGGCAGGTCAGAAAGCCTTTTAGGAGGAGGATCCAGTGATAAATTTCGAATAAGGCAGAATATTAATTACTTATGGGTAGGAGAGAAAATCAAGAAAACTAATAAATCTAACACTTGAATGTTCTATTCATGACTCAGTTTTTGTGATAGGTATTTTATATGTCCATTGACATTTCTGATATTTAAAAGACAAGATGTCTGAAAAGTCTAATTAGTAGGATATTTTCTACTTTACTTCTTGGATAATTTAATCAAGTGTTTATCCTGTGATACATGGATTATGCTGTCAACTATTAAATATGTCTACTGTATTTTTAAAACTAAATTATTTAGTTGCTACTAAAATTCTATGAAAAAAGTTGTGTTTTCAAGTTTGTTTTTAAGTGATTTCAAGTAACTTGTTTTAAGTAATTGTTTTTTAATCATAAATAATAAGACAATTACAGTTGCTTCTCAAAACAACTGAATTTTTCAGATTTTTTAGTACTGTATATAATTTATGGAGAAAAATCAAAACTTGGCTCAAAACTCAAATAGCCTGTTAAATTACTTCATGAAATTTATTTAACGTCCCCAAATAGAGTTGTGATGTGCAATATACAGGCATACCTCATTTTATTGTACTTCACAGATACTGCATTTTTAATAAATTGATCGTCTGTGGCAGCTTTGAGTCAAGCAAGTCTATCGGCGCCATTTTTTCCAACAGCTTTTGCTCACTTTGTGTCTCTGTGTCATATTTTGGTGATTCTCACAATATTTTAAACTTTGTCATCATGACTAGATTATGGTGATCCGTGATCAGTGATCTTTGATGTTACTGTTGCAAAAAGATTATGACTCACTGAAGGCTCAGAGGATGGTTATCATTTTTGAGCGATAAAATACTTTCTAATTAAGGCATGTACATTTATTTTAGACATAATGCCATTGCACATTTAACAGACGACAATATAGTATAAACATAACTTTCATACGCACTTGGAAAGCAAAAAATTTGTGTGACTCACTTTATTGAAATATTCGCTTTATCGAGGTGGGCTGGGACCAAACCTGCCAATGTATCTGAGGTGTGCCGTAATTTACTTATGATAAGTGATAAAACAATGTAAAATATAACAAAAATTTGTGAAAAAATAAATACAATGGTGTAGCTTTTAGAATTGTTGCAAAGATTAAATGAGATAACCATATATTAATCGTTTTTGCCTCTCTACTGATGGATGAGGAAGCTGGGTTCAGAAACTAAACTGGCCAACGGCGGCATGTTCACTCGGTTGTGGATTTGAATCCAGGCCGATATGTTTGCAAGGACTCTCTCTTTCGTTGACTCTATTGGCTGTTCACCATCAAGGAGATATCCAAATTTTCAAATTACTGTGTGTAGTTAATTTAAAGAGATCGCTGTGATAGTTCTCATTGTTTCTGAAGAACGTAAAAGCTGGGTTTTTGTGTACAAATTTTTGCAACTAGTTTCCTTTAGTAAACAACCCTTGACTAGAGGAGGAAGAAGTGCTATTTTTATAAATGTATTCTGTCAGCTGATAGTCTCTATAGAGAGAAATGGACTACTTATTTTAATGGTTAATTTTGCTTCAATAAATTAATACTCCAATGTTTTCTCATCTTTTGTAGAAGATTTGCAAGACCTTTTCTGTATATATTATTTAACGTTCAGTGCCCAGGTTACCCTAGGTGAGCGTTCTCCAGTTTGGGATTATTTATATACTTTATTCTTAAATTCCAAAATACATGACTATTATTGACAGTCTACAGAACTCTCAACATATTTCATGTCTTTAATCACAAGAAAAGTGCCTGAGTGGTTTAATAGAGCTCTTGTTCAAGGAAGTCACATGTTTCTGAGCTTCTAGAAGAGCAGGTAGTAAATGATTATGAGGTCAAAGAAGTACCCACGTCCATGACTATTCCAGAAGCTTCCTGGAGGAGGTTGCCTTTATGGACTTGTTGTACCAACTGAGCTCATTTTCTGCAATTGTCTCCTCAAAGTTGCCTTATAGCCACAACACTTCAAAATAATTTCACAAAATTATAACTCACAACATAAACCACAATATACTAGAACAGAGTGGATTAAATGTGTCAAGTCTTGACATACTTATGTTTGAGTTGGCACACGGATGCCTGATTGTTCAATGCGGGGAACACGCTATACCAACAGAACCCCAGAGATGAAATCATTTCATGATTTTTACCACTATGCTTATCTCTACATCTTTTATTATTTCACCACATTTAACTGATTACACTTTTTCCACAAGACACCAAATCACTTGAAATCAGATATTAATAACAACTCTTTTTAGTATTACCAAAAAAAAAAAAACCCAAATTGTTCATTTCTGATATCGTTATAATGAAAACCATAGGCAATATTAGAAATTCACCAACTTTATTCTGGGTCCATCACTTTTCCTTTCTACATCCTCTTCACACTGCTGATGTCCTCTGTGGCTAGGTACCCAAGGCCCTCCTTTGGCACCCAACAGAGGCCTACAATAGATCAAAACTACCATCCCATCATCTATCAGTGTTTTTAGTAAGAGAGTAATCTACAAAAATAAGCCATTTTTTCAAACCTGTGACCTAGGTGATGAGTTGAAGAACATACACCAGAATTTTACGACTGTTTAGAACATCCTTTCACCTGGAAATATAAACCACTATAACCTCTATAGTTCTCCATATCCTATGTGTATACATGCCACCATCCTTCAGACCTTAGGATGTTCACCCTGAACAATCATAGCAGTTGCTCTGGCTTTCCAGTCACCTTACTCTAATACAAAAAGTTCTGCCATTTTGACTCATGAAATCCCCATGAGGATGACACACACCACCTGCTATGACACCATGTGACACTGCGCTTCAACCCAACCATGACACACCCTTGCCCTCCTGGATGCTTTCATCCAGCAACTCTTGACTGGGTCCTTCAATTGTGCACATCCATAATTTCAGTCTTTCCCAGATCTCAGCTTTTCTATACCTCAAGATCTTAGTTTCTTAACCTCTGGGTTTTTGTTTTTGTTTTGTTCTTGTCTTAATTTTATTGTTTTAGTGAACCAGAGAAGAAGAAAATAAAAACCCAGTTTTGTAACTGTCCTAGTTAGGAATATATTAAGAGTGTCATCCTCAGAGATAGAGCCTCAACTATTCTCTGAAGAGACATAATTCACATGCTATTTAAACGATTAATTTGTCTAATGGATTAACACCTGCTCATTTTTCCGTTAAATCTGTACGTATATTTTTAAAACATATGCAGGACTTTACAATAAACCTTTTTGTTAATAAACAGAATTGAGGGATTTTGATTTTAAATGGCATTTGGCAAGCAGTGCCTGATGAGTCCTATCTCAAGGGAACCACAATACACTTAAGAAGAATCAAGAAATTTAAAGAGTGAAAGATGGATGGATGGAAGGAAGGAAGGAAGGAAGGGAGGGAGGGAGGGAGGGAAGGAGGGAGGAAGAAAGAGAGAGAAAAGGGAAGAAAGGAAGGCGGACAGACCTTTAGAACATATCTTAATTAGGAACCATTTTTCTAATTCTAATACATAACTAAATATTCATGTAGCTCTGAACCTCTGGCCCATGCTTTGACCATTAGACCATCATTTTCAATTACAGGGAGTATGATTTATTTTTTTAGGTTCATCTTAAAAGGCTCTAGCAATTAGCTTTTGAGAATGAATTCTCAAATGCCGCATTTCCAGGTACAGTAGTGGAACCAGTGGGTAAGTCGCTGTGTTCAGTCAAGGTTCCTCACTAGGGGAGTTAACCTCTCCCAGTGCTAGCACTCATTCTTCACTACTGTGTGCCCCTAGTTGCCACAGTGACAAGATAAGGTTATCTGGGGATTTCTTCCTTAAGTCAGATTGTATTGGGCCTCATTCTGCCTTTGCAAAGTTAAACATTTACCAAGCGTGTGTAAAATGTGATTTGTATATCTTAGGTCTAAACAGTAAAATGGTTTTGGTGAAATAATCAGATATAAACCACTTAGATGAAAATAAACAAGAGGGACTAGACCAAACTAAAAAGCTTCTGCATGGCAAAGGAAACCATTAGCACAATGAAAAGGCAACCTATGGAATGAGAGAAAATGTTTGCAAAAAACATATCCAGTAAGGGATTCATATCCAAAATATACAAGGAACTCCTAAAAAGTAACAGCAAAAAAAATAAATAACCCAATTTAAAAATGGGCAAAGGACCCGAACAAACATGCAAATGGCCAACAGGTACATGAACAGGTGCTCAACATCACTAATCATCAGAGAAGTGCAAATCAAAACCACAAAAAGCTATCACCACACACCTGTTAGAATGACTATTATCAAAAAGAGAAGAGATAACAAATGCTGGCAAGGATGTGGAGAAAAGGAAACCTTTTTGTGCTATAGGTGGGGATGTAAACTAGTATAGCCACTATGGAAAACAGCATGGAGAATTCTCAAAAAATTAAAAATATATGATCCAGAAATCCCACTTCTAGGTACATATACAAAGGAAACAAAATCACCTCAAAGAGATATCGGCATTCCCATGTTCACAGCAGTATTAGTCACGATAGCCAAGGTATGGAAACAAACCAAGCAACTGTTGACAGATGAGTGGATAAAGAAAATGTGATACACATACATAATGGAATATTATTCCACCTTAAAAATGAAGGAAATCCTGTCATATGCAAAATGGATGACCTAGAAGGCATTGTGCTAAGTGAAATAAACCAGACAGAGAAAGACAAAACCACATGATATCTCTTATATGAGTAATCTAAAAAAAAAAAAAGTTGAATAGGAAAACTGGTTGCCAGGGAGGGAGGATTTAGGGATAGGGGAAATAGGGACAGGTTGGTTAAACAAACAACCAAATAAATTCCTCTCAAAAACCTATTCAAGCCATTCTGAATCTCAAACACATAAAAATCTGATTTTCCAGAATTTCAAAAGATTCACTAACTTAAGTGTGTGTTATTTGTAACCTGTTTGTTTTCTTAATCATTTTCTCTCTCCATGCCTAACTAGAAATTTACACAGAAATATATGTGTTTTTTCTTTAAATTCAGGTACCCTGAAATACTTCAAAAATATATTTCATCTATCCCACATTAAAAAAGGGTAATTATAGGCTCTGTCTACCAAAAATTTTAAAGGGGATTGATAATTTCGTAACATGTATTCATTTTCAACTTTTTACTGAGTACCAACTTTGCTGAACAAAGCAGGCAAGATCTCAGCCCCTGTGGAGTTTATGGTCTCATAACATATGGTTGTTGGTGGTGGCGGTGTTGCTGTTTTTATTATTTGTTATCCTTGCCCCTGAGAGAAACCTAAGTCAACTGGATTAGAAATCAAAGTAGAATTTTTATTGACTTACGTTACTGCAGGTGGCTTCAGGGAAAACTGCAATGTCCACCAGATCACCTCCACGTGCCTTCTCTCTTAACTCGGCATTCCTCTGTAGATAAGTGTCTTTCACCAAATAGTAACTATATTCCCTTTCTTTCTTCCAAGTCCAAAAATCTTGAGGGAAGTCTCTGATTTGCCAGAGTGTCTCATGTACCCAGACTGTGCTCCACGGGGCCAGATTTGATCACCAGAAATCCTTATTAAGAACTTCTTTTCTTAATCATGGCAAAAAACACGATGAGATTTATTCTCTTAAAATTTTTAGGGCTTCTCGGGTGGCACAGTGGTTGACAGCCCGCCTGCCGATGCAAGGGACGCGGGTTCGTGCCCCGGTCCGGGAGGATCCCACGTGCCGCGGAGCGGCTGGGCCCGTGAGCCATGGCCGCTGAGCCTGCGCGTCCGGAGCCTGTGCTCCGCAACGGGAGAGGCCACAACAGTGAGAGGCCCGCGTACCGCAAAAAAAAAAAAAAAAAAAATTTAAAGTGAACAGTACAGTACTGTTGACTATAACAATGTTTTAAGCAGAGGTCTAGAAATATTTCTTCTTGTACAACTGAAATGTTACAGGCATTGAACAGTTACTTCTCATCTCCCCTCGATCCCAGTTCCTGGCAACCATCTTTCCAGTTTCTGTCTCGGATTTGAGGACTCCAAGTGCCTCTTACAAATGGAGTCATGCAGTATTCGTCTTTCTCCGGCTGGCTTATTTCACTTAGCATGATGTCCTCAAGATTCATCCGTGTTGTCATATATGATAGGATTTCCTTCTTTTTTAAGGCTGAGGTATGAACGAGATGTGGAGGATAAACAGAAAGCTAGGCTGAGAGGGTTGACGCAGCGCAAACTCCAGCTAATGGCCAAGTAAGGAAGAAACACAGTGTGTCCGAGGATCTGATAGACGTTCGTGGACTGGGGTGATGGGAATGAGAACCCAATGGCTGAGAAGGACCAACAGAGCAGCAGAATGAAGCTGGAGACTTGTGCAGAGGCCAGACCCTGCATAACCTGGGTCTGCCTACCTGCTCCCAGCTTCTCTTCATTTCCCAGTTTCCTTCCATCTAATTCAATCCACAAATATTGTGAAACACGGACTCCGCACGAAGTGAGACTCTTCAGGAGAAAAACAGACCTCTTCAAAGAGTATTCGTTTTCATCTCCTTAATTCCCTGTTGCTAAAACCAGGAGGATATGTTCTTTATTCTCCTTAGATTAAGTCGGAAATTGTGTCCTTAGTACAGGAGAAACTCTGGAACGTTATGACTGTCACAGCGGAGCAAGTGGTGGTCTTGATTCTACTCCTGTTACCGAAACAGACCCGTTTTGCCTGATGCACAGCAAGCCGAAACGCTGAGATGCCAAGGTTTGCAGCAAAGAGAGGGTTTACTCACAAGGTAGCCAAGCTAGAAGACAAGAAGTCGCACATCCACCTTCCCAAAGGCAAGGGGCTGAAGTATTGGGATAAAGAGTAAAGAAGCAGGGCAGTTTGAGGCGTGGGGAGCGTGGAGAAAGGTGATTGAGAAAAGGTGTGGGAATCATCATTCTGCACAGGTGTAACGAAGCTACTGACCTCTGCATGTTCAAAAGCGCGAGAGCTTGGTACGATCTGAGCATGGAGTTTTCAGCCCTCTGACGTAAAAAGGTCACCTAGGGGACACTTGCGCATGCCCAGATGGCGGGTTGGCGGTCCTATCCAGCCTTAACAGGCTCAGCTTGAACTAGGCACAGCTGACTCCAAGTTTCTGGATAACAGCTCCGGCAAACATCTTATTGTTTTCGGCTACGTGCTACTTGGAGGACAAATTTTTGTATCAACAATTAAAACGACCTTGATTAGTGAAGGCAGGTTACAGGTGAAATGTACTTAATTTAATGATTACCCACGATTGCACTTCTATGTTTGGGAAGAATTTTTGTAAGGTTTTCTTTTGTCCAACAGTGTTATTCAACATTGTCAAATATTAGTAGAGCTTAGAGGAACTCGATTTAAACTGTTACTGTCTGGGCTTTTATTAGGTGAAGGTTTTTTGTTGCCAGTGGGTATTTTTGTCATTTTAAGATAACATCTATTTTCAAAAATAGATTTCAGTTCATCAATGATCAACTTTTCCCCCAAAAGTAAATATATTAACTAGAAACTAATCAAAATTTAAAATAGCAAATTTACTTAATTTAAAAGTGTGTTTCAAAGTTTTATTACAAAAAAACTTTAACCTAATATTATATAACTCCTATAAATTAACTCTCAAATAATTATAATAAAATAAAAGGGAGCCAGCCATTAATCAAATGACTAAAACTCTGTTTAAGATATAATTAGTTCATCTGATTAAAACAGTAAATGCCCTCTGGTAATTACTGACTTATCACTCACATTATTTTGTGAATTTCATAATTGATAATATTGAAAAGATTATAATTAATTTTTCAAAAATTCTATGAGTACCATGGATAAAATCTTAATGTGAGTTGACTAAACTCTCTAGTCATGCCCTTAACAAAAATTGATATACATTTAAAAGTAAAAATGACAAGTGTAGGTGTTGATTGAAATTCATTAAAAGCTCGAAAATTTTCATTCAAGTATAGGTGCCTTCTGCAAAACACACAAATATATAAAAATGAGCTACGAAGTAATTAATCATATTGTATAGCGGATAATTAATAAAGAATTACTTCAGTAATTTAAATAAAGCAAAAGTAGAAAATAAAATGACACAACTATAAACTATAAATTGTAAGTTACTTAAATTCAAGGATTTGAATCCATGAAGTGTTCGAAGATTTATATTTAAAAAAAACTTTATTTGCATTCATTGTTAAACTTTCCAAAGTTTCAAAATTTTCACATCCAGTCTGCAAGTTCAATTATTTTACATCATAAATGTCTTTCCCTCATTTTCATGTTTATGTATGTATAATATTAATACATAGAAACCTAGCTGTACTTAAGAAGCTTTTTCAACTCCTACAAGAACCAGTCTGAAAGCTCACAGTACGTGCACTTAAATTGTTTACTGACTTATCACACTGTGTTATAATTACTTGCCCATTTGCCTCTTTTTGTAGATAGATACAGATGTCACGGTTATACTGTTAATGTACATAATTACTTCAGTGAATAATTTTATCTGTAGTATGGTTAACCTATCCTTCTGATTTTACATCTTATTTTAGAACGATTAAAAGAACAATGGCTATATCTGATTCTGGAGAGACCCTATTGAGCATCTGGTCCCTGGACTCATGCCTAAGCAGGAGAGATTCTCTCTGACCCCTTCGGTATTGAGAAACATGTGGATTTAACAGTTCACATACAAAATTCAGATTGTACTTTTAGCTCAAATACACAGAAAAGAGCTGGAGTACACGTTTAAAACCCATATGTCGATGGTGCTCTACAAAGTACAACGTCAATAAAGTAGTTGGAAATTTGAAGGTTTATTGCAGATATTAACAATGTGAAATAAACACACACTCCTCTATTAAGAATACCTGTTACAGCTGCCCAATGTAAAGATGATTATATATGAACACATTTTATGTGGCAGATTTTCAACTTCTGAGGAAAACTGATCTCTAGATGTAATATTTATAATAGTAATACATATATATATCATGCCCTTAGTTGAAAATAAAACACATTTTCATCTTTTAGATTGTATGCTTCTAATATTATGGCTATAAATATGAGAAATACATTTTCTAAATACCAGCTTTACACTGTGACCAATTACAGTATGAGTACCAAGTAAATGTCTGATCACAAAATACTGTGTCAGGAAAAAAATGAGGGAACGTATGAGTTTCCTACCTGTCAAGTCCATTAGCTGCATATGTTCTTTTCTACTGTATTCTACTTAGTTCACTTATTTCTATTTTTCTCTGCCACCAGCTCTGTTACTTGCCTAGTCTTTGGCCATATCAACTAATAAATACATTGATTTGTAGCTTCTGCCTGCCCTGCTGTCTTAATTTTTTTTAAGATTTTTTTGATGTGGACCACTTTTAAAGGCTTTATTGAATTTGTTACAATATTACTTCTGTTTGATGTTTTGGGTTTTTGGTCACAAGGCATATGGGATCTTAGCTCCCCAACCAGGGATCGAAACTGCACCCCCTGCATTGGAAGGCAAAGTCTTAACCACTGGACCACCAGGGAAGTCCCTACCCTACCGTCTTAGAAATAATTATACCCTCCTCTGTTTTTACTTTACAAAGTGAGTTCTAGCTGCTAGCCCAGTAGCAGGTGGTATGTATAGGAAATATTAGGACAGTTACATAGACTCAGGAAACTACAAAATGGTACTATTTAAAGTCATTCCAGGTATGCAGTGAAATTTAAATGGTGCTGTTTGTTCTTCATCTATACCCCTTTTCCTGACTTGTTCTCTCAAACGTTTCTTTGGAAGACTTTCTGGTTGGTTGGTGTGTTACTAACGACCCTCAAACAATACTAAGCCACTGAAACTATTACTGGGATTTTGGTTGGTGTTGGTTTGCAGTTGGGTCAAATAGGATTCTCAGTTTTTCAAAATCTGCCTGCCATCCTTTGCGAAGAGAGAATTTCCTTATCAACCTAAGAGTTTTCAAACCACTCCTGTAAAGTAACACAGATTTCTGTGCCTAAAAGTTCCAAAGTCTTCAGCCCTTGGAACTGCTTACATATCGTAAGCCCATTTTTCTATATCCTATTTGGGTTTCTGAGATGTGATTAACAGCTAATTGTTAAAGCTGGTTCTACCCATATATGATGTTCACATCATTTAGTTATTATTCAAAGCTTGTTATGTGATGGATTTTGAAAGAAACAATCCCAAATGTCCACTCTGTGTGTCTCATTGGGACCTCTACTGACAGTTAATTCCCAGCTGCTTTGCAGAACTGGAAATTCCTTTCCCCTGTTAGATCTCACACTAAATTTCACTTTATAGTCATGTTATATCCTTAGTTCTCAACTCATTGAGACAAGTAATAATTAAAACAACTTACGTACGATGAATATCCAAGGCTTCTTTTGCATCCAGTTATCATGTCTGTCTGTTTACCCCAACTGAATATAATTCACTAGAGCAGAAGTAACAGGCAAGAAGAATGTCTACTGTTGAAGAAAAAGGTAACTCAGGGAAAACTAGTAACAGTTTTTCTATTGTCTTCCAACATCCTCGTCATTCTTAATTTTTACTAGAATCGTTTTTCTTTAACTTATTCAACAAATGCAGGAAACTCTGCTTCCATTTCCCTTCTAGAAGTTTCAGTGAATAGTTGAGAGAGAGTTGTAGCATAACTGGACAGTACAGGATGAGGACGTTATTGGTTCACTGTGGTCATAAGGAGGGAGGATTGCCTTAGGGACCATCCCTGGCCCAGGGAAGATATCGAGGAAAGAGTTCTCTTACTAGAACTGGAATTTTTATACTCTCTCGCGCACAGCTGTGGTTGGCCACCTACTTCTGTTTTCTCAAACTACTACATGAGTGTTACGGCCCATGCTATTCAACCAACAGTAGTCTCTGCAGCGTGGACATATATACACTACCAAATGTCAAATAGATAGCTAGTGGGAAGCAGCCGCATAGCACAGGGAGATCAGCTCGGTGCTTTGTGACCACCTAGAGGGGTGGGATAGGGAGGGTAGGAGGGAGACGCAAGAGGGAGGAGATATGGGGATATATGTATGCATATAGCTGATTCACTTTGTCATAAAGCAGAAACTAACACAACATTGTAAAGCAATGATACTCCAATAAAGATGTTAAAAAAAAAACAGTAGTATAGTTGAGATATATTTCCCTTCTTAGTGAAGTGAATCTGAAATAGAAATAATAAAATTAGGATTAAAATGTGCTCTGTCACACAAAAGTAACTACCAGTGAACGAGCAGAAACATGTCTACTTAACAGAGGAAAAAAAAAATTAAAGTTCAAGGTATTCTATCTACATATGTGGTTGTGATAATATAGAAAACAGAAATCCTATATATTTTTACTTAAATAGTGATTCAAATATTTTAAGAGGAAATATTTTTAAGAGGAAATATTTTCTAAGATTTTAAATTCATAAGAAAAATATTTATTTTCAGCTTCTCTCTACCCTGGCTGGCTTCAAAGTTTAGAAAGCCAAATAAATGTTTTGTCAAAGTAACCAGGGTTGACTTGTTACAGAGTCAACTAACTTATTCTCTTGAGGGACAGACTCAGAGAATACAAAACATGTTTAGACATAGCTTCACCTCACTCCAGACAGGAGAGATACTCTCACTTGTGAACTCTTCAACAAAGCATTTTTAGATTCAGAAAAATGCAATATAAGATTCTGGTACGTAAAAAAATTATGTAAAATTCTGGTAGCTAAAATTATTTTTGGCATTCTGCTAAAGAAAATGTCTGAGTTATTCCAAAGTACCCTCAAATTTTGTTCCCTTTCACCTTTGTGACATGTTTTTTATGACCGTGGATTATTTCTACTCACACACTGGCATGACTGATGTAATGCTTCCTTATACTGATGTTGAAAGTTAACGAGGGAGGAGAGTATATTTCCAGATATTTTGAAAATATTAATCTCACAATTACTCAAAGAATTGAGAACATGGGGAGTGTAGATACTTAGGACAACAAATCATCCTAACTGCCCAGTTCAGTCATTAGTAGCGAGTTCTTTCCTTATTATCTTTCATGGCCATTTTCACAAGTTGCCTCAGAAACTTTCATTTGAACCTGACTCATACTGTGGCCCTGCTGGGTTAATTGACCTTAATGTTTCAGATTCTTATACATTAAAATAACAAATAACTCTTTGAATGACATCTAGGCAGTAGGAATGACAGGCAATCAACAATATCCTCTGGAACGACATGTAACTACAGTACCTGAAATGCCTAAGGATCACTGCTGTCATCAGTAACTACTATAAATCTTGCCTCCGGGAAATGTATTTATGTAAATCTGCACAAGAATCTACTGACAAGCAGCAAAAAAGTCAAGGCCTCCACTATGACATGTGGAAGTGTGAATACCAATCAAGAGACAATCCAGTCAGTGTAAAATGTTATTAAAGCCACGGGGTCTAAAATTTTCAGAAAGAATGAAGTCACTTCACAGTGAATTTCAAGTAATACTCCGTCCACTCATTGTAATAGAAAAGTGAAATAATAGAGGTCAAATAAAGGATCAAAGGTCAATATTATTTGGAAGTCCATTATAAATTGTGAAAAATAACGTATTGCATGAATCAAAAGGCTGCAATAAATTTATAAACTTAAAAAGTTAAAGTGATATGTTTCTCAGGTAAGAATTAGAAAATTTATTCCCTTATTTATTAATGCATTAAAGGAATAATGTATAAACTACTGTTCTCACTCTCAAGCAAATAAATACCTTTACTTCCTGTTTAATACCCATACATTCCAGTTGTCTAAAAAAGTTTTAAAAAGTAAAATATTATTTTTTTCCTAACAGTACTGATCTAAGAGAAAAAGCATATATTTTACAGAATATATACATTTGACATTCTTTTAAAAAAAGAAAGACAGGAATTCAATAAAGAAAGGAATTATTTCCAAAATTTAAGATGAAAATGTTTTTGAATAATGACACCTATATTTCTACAGCATTGCTATTATCACATTAATTCCACACAACATTTAAACTCACTTCATTATTCACTCACACAAAAAATTTTGTTTTCTTATAATTCCCTAATCAAGTAAATCCTAATTGAAATAGGCTGTGAGTACCTTTGATAATGATTTGAAATTCTAACCTAGAATTAATGATCTGGTATCAATAGTAGTAATTAAACTTAGAAAATAAAACTACATGGTTCATTAAAAAAAACAACAGATGTTTTAAAATAGCATATAATTATATTTAAAATTATGACATATGAAACAGTGGAAAAATAAAGTATGTAATTTAGGAAAATTGTTGAAATGTTGCAATTAAAATATTAAATGAAATATATATATATATATATATCCTAAAAGGAAAAAATATTTCATGAAATATGTTTCTAAAAGTCTTAACAAAATATGGAAACTGACTAGATGAGTGTGATTTTCTCAGAAATCTGAGTAGTAGAAATTTTATTTAATACATGATGTAGGCTATAGTATGTTAGAAGAAATGATCTATCAGGGGTGAGGTCAAATATGGAAGGAGGGAAGTATATTAATTCAAAACATGGCACATTTACTCTGTGCCGAAAATATTCAGGAATATTAACTCATCTAAAATTGCAGCAACACTATAAATGAAGACATCCTCCAATTTACACATGAACTCAACTTAAAATATTCTACGAAGATTTCCCTGACTAATGCTCTCTACATTTTCCTTTCTGAGATATTCATTTTGCCCTTCCCTTGTAGGTAAAGCTAGCTAGCTAGATATTTATCTACCTGTCTATCTGCCTCCATACCTTCCTATCTACCACCTTTTCATTTTGTTTTATATTCTGCTCTGCTACATGGAACATTTATGGTTGTGATGCTCTTATGAACTTATCAATATAATTATTCATACCGAGTACAACTTTTAGCTGTATTGCTATTTATTCATATCAATCTAATATGATTTAGAATATTAGTTAGGAAAGTACGGACGCTGTTTGTTCAATTCATTTTCTATAGCAATACTTTCAAACTGCGATCTGTCTAATATTTAGTGCCTATCCTCAGGGCTAAGGAATATGAGTGGGAAACCTGTGAGGCCCCGTCTGCCCCTCACCCTCCAATGGGAAGGTACCAGAAGAAACTATTTAGCATCATTATGTGTTGAGTATTTACCGTGTACAAAACAACACCTGTACAATTCGGTATATACAAATTAAAGAATAATAAAACACCTCCGCTTCCCTCTGCATGAGGTGAGGTAGTTAAGACTCTGGCGTTGGACTCCCTAGGTTTGAATGTCACCTCCGCTGCTTGCTAAGCTCTATGCCTCAAATTCCTCAGCTGTAAAATAAAGTGATGAAAGTACCAACCTCATTAGGTTACTTGTGTGGAATAACCACACCACTTTTTAGGTGTGTAAAATACTTAGAACAGTTCCTGATACATACAACGGATGGTATTTTTATTATTGGTGTACAGATGAGACACGAATATAAACAAGTGCAAGAAACAAGCTTTGACCTTAAATACTCTTAGTTTACCTTCTTCAGCCACGTGGTCACTTAACCTTTCATGAAAACATTTATTAAGCGTCTTTCTGTGCCAGGCCCAGAGTCACACACTGGACTTGCAAATAAGAAGAGATGAAGCATTCTACCACAGATTTCACAATCCCCAGAAAAGACTCTAAAACCATATTTATAAAATGGGGAAATTAGTCTTGTGCTCTGGATTGAGCGATAGAGGGTAGTTGAGATTCTTCTCTCCAATCCAATCCAGTTGCTACTATTGTTCACAAACTCTCAGGCTCTGTCTTATCTTCCATGTACCTTTCAAGTCTGGTATAACATTACTTAAAAACAAGCATTTAGTTACCTGCTCCCCAGCCTGCATCCCACAGTACTCCTTTATTCCATGACTATTTCAATAGCAGATCTTTGTTTTCCTTCCCTTTAGTCAAGGAATCCAGATACATTTCCAGATGAACTCTGACTAATTTAAGAAATGCCATCTGAAGGCCCAGGGCACTCCACAGGCGGCACTAACCCTGGCAAGAAATCTCATTCCTCCAAACACAAATTGCGATGGGTCAGCCAGATTGATTCATGTACGTCAATCAATCCCTTTGAATAAAGCAACAATAAACAGGCTTTGAAAAGATCTAAAAGAAAGTCACTTAGTGACAACTGTATCATAAGTACCTATTAATAAATTCTGTCCCTTTGTAAATGAATGTAACATTAAAATTAGACTGCCACTGAATGTATTTAGGTGTCTGGCTCTTTTTAATTGTTGTAATTTTAAATGTTTATATTTTATTTGGTCAATTTTCAGGTGTTCATCACCCAATTTTTGTTTTTTCTTTTATATAAGGCTAACCAGAAAAAAACATTAATCACATGGTATTGTTTATCATCCATATCTATAAAGAAGTATTCCAGAGAATTAGGCAAGAATCAAGAGAAAACAAACTGGACTTCCCTGGTGGCTCAGTGGTTAAGAATCCGCCTGCCAATGCAAGGGACATGGGTTCAAACCCTGGTCTGGGAAGATCCCACATGCTGTGGAGCAACTAAGCTCGTGCACCACAACTACTGAGCCTGAGCTCTAGAACCCACAAGCCACAACTACTGAGCCCACGTGCCACAACTGCTGAAGCCTGTGCACCCAGACCCCGCACACCTAGAGCCCATGCTCTGCAACAAGAGAAACCACCACAATGAGAAGCCCACGCACAGCAACAAAGAGTAGCCCCCGCTCGCCACAACTAGAGAAAGCCCACGCGCAGCAACAAAGACCCAATGCAGCCAAAAGTAAATAAATAAGTTTATTAAAATTTTAAAAAATTAAAAAAAAAGAGAGATAACAAACTATACTAATGTGGCCCGTGCATGGGCTTTCAGCTCCACTGGGAGAGGGTAGATTGTGGTAAGGAGGCTCCAACATGGAATTCCCCAAGTAAATAGATACACTCTTCCAGGTCTATATCAGCAAATGAGGCATGAATGGTGTCAAGGACATCCATGATTCCTCCCCACTGATTGGCCCTATTATCTATTTTAAAAACCTCACAGAGGAAGACGCCCTCATAGCTATACTGACGTGTGCTTTATCAAATCAGTATGAAATCTCTCCCAGGTGGATTTATTTACTCATTTATTTTGCTACTCCAAGCTGGAATAAAGCATCTATTATATCATACCGAACTCTCATTTGGGGGTGAAAACTATAAATAAGTCATCTTGTTTCCAGATGGGAAGAATACTAAAGAACTTTCCACTGGAAAAGCACTCCAACAGATTTATAAGCACCTGCCTGACTATCACCTGCTTAGTCTGTCCTGTTATCTTACATACTTGACGTAAAGCATTGCATGGAAAAATACCAACAGACTATACATGTTATCAGCTAGAAGGTAATTGCAAAAAGCAGTATTTTCCTCTTTATTTCATTTAAGCTCTGTCCTTTGGATGTTTTGAAGGTGAGCCATTTCTCTGGGTCCTATGGTTGCCAGCAGGACTAGACTCTTTCCCCTTTTCCTCAACCAAACCTCAACTATTTTGCGAAACTCTGCCTGAGTGCACATGATTACTCGGCAATCACTTTCTTTCAAAAGAAGATTTGAACATGATTGGAAATCTTAGCCCGAGGGAGTTTTCTAACCTCCTTTAGATGAGGCACGATTACTCTATCCCCACACGTAAATGCTAGTACTGAAAACCACAGTTTTGGTGAATGTTAAGACATTGCTCTAAAAATCAAAGAGAAAAACAAGGGAAAAAATCCCTATCATTATATTGTAAGCTTTATTAGGAAAAAGAAATATGAACCATACAAGAGAGCTCCACTCTGCAGAATGAACCCTCAGCGTTATCCAAGTGGACACATATTTCTAACATTTTCTCAAATACGCGAAATTCCCAATTTCTATCTCTGTGCTTCCAACTTAAAAACAGAGTAGATTTTGTCAGAGAGGTAAAAATGGATTCAGATTTGGTCCAAGATTTAGAGGATATTTGTTATTATTTTGATTCATCCTTCTTTAAACTTTGTCATGATAACACACACTCCAGTTTTCTTGGTTTTGTTTATTTTTTGTGTTTGTGAACCATCTTTACTTTCTTATACTTCTCAATAATGGGATGATAATGATAATAACAAAAATAATAATACCAATGGTAAACATTAAAGCTATGTTAAGTGATTAATATGCATTCTTCCTCATTGTAACACCATAAAATACACCCAATTATTAAATACCATTTAAAAGTTGAGAAAATTGAAGCTTAGAGGCATACACTTATCTCCAAAGTGGATTTTAACCCAGGTATTCGACTTTAGCTCATTTGAACTTAACCAGTACCGAAGTTTTTAAACAGTACCCACTGTCCTATAAATACACATGATTTCTACAGAAGTTTTCTTTCTGCCTGTTTGAAATTTAGAGAAAACATTTCATCCCTCTTCCAGTTTATTTTACCCACTTAGATTAATTAAAAGCAATTAAATGAACAGGAATCTTTTTAAAATGAGGTGACAGTTCTTTGAGCATTTGACTAGAAAGTAGAATTACTTAAAATGTATATGGTTAATGTATAGGATACAGGATCAAAGTTGGGCATATAGAAAATAAGTTAAATCCTTAAAAAAGTCTTGGACTTCCACTTAATAAGGCTTATTGAACATAAGTATATATCCCTTCTCCTTCTGGAAATCCCATAAAATTATGAGAATAAAAAAATTATAAACCCATAGGGAAAAACCAGGGAGGCGAGAGTAGATGAGACATGGAGATGAAAAGTAGACGGATGAGGGCGGAAAAGCTCAAAATATCTGAGTGCTGATGATGTTTGTCAGCTGCAGGGGTGGGTTGCGGGGGGGAGCCACCATAAAAAGCAAGCCTTTCTTCCTGTAGAACTAGAATGGACCGTTAGACACGTGAAAGAAACTGTGCGAGCATTAGTTACACACCCTGGAACGTGTTCCCCACCCATACTTTTCCAGGATCAATGAAGAAGTATGCATTGCATTTATTTGTCATGTTTTCTTAATTCTAGAACAGCCCCAGTCTACCTCATATTTTTTTAATCTCATGATGGATATACTTAAAGGGTCTGAGCCAGTGTCTTGTAGAATTTGCCATAATCCAGATGTGTCTAACCAACTCTTCAGTGTTAGATTTGGGTCACACAGTGAAGCTTTGCACTTCTCACTGGGTCTCACAGAAGGTGTATCCCGTCAGGATGTTGCATTATTGGTGATGTTCAGTTTAATCACTCAGTTAAGATGGTCACCTACTTTTCTGTGCCTTACTCTTTTTATTTTCTCTTACCATGACTCTATAATTTGGGTAAGTTGACAAAGAAAAAAGGAAGAGATCAATTTTATTTTACACAAGCAAGGCTTCCTTCCAGATGTTTATTTATCGAAAATCTGTCCAAATCAAATCCTCTGTTCATTGTAGCACAAAAAAGTGAATAACACCTTTTCCCCCAGAGATGAAAACATTTCCATTGTCAAATTATAGTGTCATTTCATGAGTCTGAATAAAAAGGAATACTCTGTCAAAAACAACTGGCGTTGTCATCAAACATGCTCTTCTGACGGGTGTGCTTCATTCAAATGCTATGTGTGATGAGCAATGAAAGAGTAAAACGTTCTAGCACTTTCTTACCATCACTCCAACTTTTTACCCCTGTGCCTGAATTCTAAATTCACTGTGTTCTGAATTCCAAAGGCATAAAAAACATTATGACTTTCCAAAAATCACAGTACGGAGAAATTATTTCCATTTTTTCCTAGATTAAAGATGGTACCCCCGTTCTAAATATATCTGATTTAAAGAAGACTATCCCTTCAGTCACAACTCATGGAAATGTATAACATTAAAATGTGTTGTGGATGTATGCCTTACTCTTAATAGTAAACAAATCAAAACCAAACTAAACTAAAAGTCAGTAGGCAAGTGCAGGTGCGTCAAGTGTAAAATATGAAAGGCATAGACCAAGATAAAAGGAAACAAAGCACAGAAAAATTGCAAGGAGCATAAAATATTAAAGCCTTCAAATGTGAAAGAGATTTTAAAAATGTTAATTCTATGGAAATAAAACAGATGTTATGAAAAGCAGAGAAAGAGAACAAACAAGAAAATATTCTTATATTAAAATAAAATTTTTAAATAAAAATATTTTAAATTCTAAATAAAAAGTTGAGATGAACTGGACAAACGTTTGAGAAACGTTTCCAGAAAGAACAGCAAAAAGACAAAGATAGAAAATAGGACAGAAAAGATAACAGTAGAAGGTTGATGCAGAAAGAATTACAAAGACGATGAGGACGATATTGGGAAGAAAAATATAATTCAAAGACATTTGCTAGAACTGAAGAACGTCAATCTTTAGTATTGAAGCAGAAATAGTTGTTGCTTCCAATGATTAAGCACTTTACATTCTACCATCAGAAAAACACAAACCTGTACCATTTTATACACTGAGATAAATCTAAAATAATAGGATTGTCCTGATTAGTTCTTGAATATTTCCCATATCTGGCTTCCTAATAAAAATAATTATATGCCTAATTTTTGCTATACTGATGTCTGAAAATAAGTCAGGCCCTCTGTGCATACGATAATCTTGTGAGAAAGTTGCTGTTTTCCACTATGTATAGACTAATTAAACCGATAATTTGAATATTTCACAGGTTTGTTTGTTTATTTTATTTGGTCCTTTAAAACTTGTTTTCTATTTGGCAAGATAGTTCTTCTGAATTCTGACTCCCCTGAACTCTGTGTAACTTCTTTTCTTTCTGAAATACTTATCTCTGTCTCTCCTTTTGACCCCAAATTGAAGGGAACCATACCAATATATACAACCACAAAATTTTAGATACTGTGGGTCAAGAGAAAATACTAAAAGCTTTCAGACAACTCAGAAACAAAGAACACACACACACACACACACACACATACACACGTAATATATCAGAAATAGAAATCAAAGTGGATAGAGCATCTCAAAAATAAGATGCTAGAAGACTATATAGAATGCCCTTAGTATTTTGAAGGAAAAGTATTTCCCCCCAGACATCTAATTAGTCAAATTAACTACGAGTGACACTAAACTAAAGGCATCTTTTTGACATACAAGTCTCAAAATTTATCCCCCATACACTCTTTCTCAGGAAGTCTGTGAAGGAGCTCCACCAAAATGAGAAATTAAAACAACCAGAAACAGATACCAAGACCCAGGAGATCTCATATGAGTACGAGAAAAAGAAAGCTCACAACGGGATGGAGAAATTAAGTCCTACCAACGAGGCAGTGGGCCTGAGGAACAATCTGTCTTTTTGAATGTGCTACCTAAGTCTTCCAGAGTCATTTCTTCACAAAGTGAGGAAGAAGAAAACACATGACTTCATGAATGTGACCATCTGTCCTACCAACAAGATGAATTATTAGGAATCCTGGCATCCTCTTCCAAGGTCCACCAATCCAGAGGAATTAGAGAAGAAACAAAAGAAAGAAAAAAAGAATGACACACACATGGTGAAAACCTTCTGGGGTCAAGGGGAAGTGGTCTGTTCTAAGCTTGTTTCATGAACCACCTGGGGCAGGAGACAGAGGACCAGGCTATGGGAGAACAAGAATCTGGAATGTTTGTTCCTGTCCCCTTAATTATTTGGGACAGAATAGTTCCTGCTGTTAGCTAAGACCTCGGGTGCAGGTGTTCTGGCAGTAGAGACTAGAAAGCCTCAAAAGCCCAAAAGTCATTGCGAGGAAGTGAGAAAAACTCATGACGGTTATTCATTCGCTCCTCATCTTCCTCAGAGATCCAGGGCTGGTGAATTACAACCTAAAGAATATCGCCCTCGGGGCTTCCCTGGTGGCGCAGTGGTTGAGAGTCAGCCTGCCGATGCAGGGGATACGGGTTCGTGCCCCGGTCTGGGAGGATCCCACGTGCCGCGGAGCGGCTGGGCCCGTGAGCCATGGCCGATGAGCCTGCGCGTCCGGAGCCTGTGCTCCACAACCAGAGAGGCCACAACAGTGAGAGGCCCGCGTACCGCAAAAATAAATAAATAAATTAATTAATTAATTAAAAAAAAAAAAGAATGTCGCCCTCAAATTCTGTTTTGCTGAAAGTGCAAATGGTGGATGAAGTCCTGAATTAGGAATACTTTTGGGGGCGGTGGGAGTGGAGACTGGTTTTTCTGGTACCTCTGGGTTCTCCACCCTAGAGGCATCCATCCTCTGCTCCCTGAATTCTTAAGGGCAAACAGGACTTGGGGTGACCTTCTTGCTCTCTTGAGCCTGACCTAGCAGTCCATAACCCTCAGGGAAAAAGGCAAGCCATTGGAAGGACATACTATTTCAAAAAGAAAATAACGTATTGGATTACAGATGTTATGAATTTGATCATTCTTGTAAGTATTTTACGGTTCTTCTGGAAATTTTGGAAAAGAACTAAGGATACAGAGAACACAAAACAAATGTGAAACTGAGGCAATCATTAACATCAAAGAGAGAAAAAGTTATAAAATACAGGACTTAAAAAGAGATTATCATACTAAGTGAAGTAAGTCAGACAGAGAAAGACAAATATCATATGGTATTACTTACATGCAGAATCTTAAAAAATGATACAAATGAACTCATTTACAAAACAGACTCACAGACATAGAAGACAAACTTATGGTTACCAAAGGGGAAAGGTGGGGGGGAAGGGATAGATTGGGAGTTTGGGATTGACATGTACACACTGCTGTATTTAAAACTGATAACCAATAAGGACCTACTCTACAGCACAGGGACTCTGCTCAATATTCTGTAATAACCTAAATGGGAAAAGAATCTAAAAAAGAGCGGATATATGTCTATGTATAACTGAATCACTTTGCTGTACACCTGAAACTAATACAATATTGCATATCAACACGAGTCCAATATAAAATAAAAATTTTTAAGAAAAGCAAATGAAAGCTATTGCTGTGGGGAGCAGGACATAGGTTGTGGGAAAGGATGAGGCTGAAATTTCTCATTTTCCACTATAAGCCTGGTTGTAGTACTATTTGATTTTTAAACTACCTATGTGTGATATGCTGATAAAAATAAAAATTCAATAAAGCTCTATTATTAGTTCATTAACTACCTGCAAAGCAGTTCGGTTTTTCTCTGTCTTTTAAAGTAGCTAAAATACAGTGACAGCTTACTACAGAAACCTCACCCAAGGAAATGCAGATGAAGTCCACTGTTGCAAGTATTTTAGAAGATACATTTTTACAACAGAAAGAAAACTATTTCAAGTCTTATATGACAAGAAAACAGGCTACTCTGAAACCCCAAGGAATCAGTAACTAGTGAAATTCCTACTCTCAACTGACTAGAAAACAGGAAAGCAAGATCATCTTCAATCCTGAATGGAGTGTAGAAAAGGAGGCCAAGGACATCTCATCCAATTTAAGCTAGAAAAGAGATTACTAGGCTTGAGTTTACATTAGCTTTTTATTCTGTTTCCTATTTTGAAATGATTGTACTTAATCATGAAATATAATGTGAATAAATTGTTCCTAGCTGACTTACACACAAACATTCATATATGTAATGTTACTGGTATATTTGTTTTTAGTTATTTAGTTATGAGTTTATTAGTTTTAAATCCAAGATAAGACCGAGATCATTTCCTGGGAGCAACACAGCCCAAGCACCTATAGGTAGAAATACAGTAGGGACACAAATGTGATCCCTAAGCAAGGCCTTCAGGACTTTCGCTAGCCCTGGAAAAGCATCATGATTACAAGAAATAGGAAGTCATAAATAATTGAAATTGGTAGGATTAAGGAATTTTAGAGCCAGAAAGGAACTTAGAGATGGAAAAATGCAATCGAAATGGGAAAATATCAATATTCTACCCTTACATTTGGTGCAATCTGGGGATAGAACATCCATAGTCTCAAGGAAATTACAGATTTGAGTTCAGTTTAACAAGTGTACACTAAGCAGCTTCCATTTACAGGCTCTGGTCTAGAGACTGCAGACATAAACTCTCACTCATTCACGAAATGTACGAAGCCAGCTACGTTCCTGGCTTGCTCCAAATGGTGGTGATAAAACAATGAACCCAATAAGCACATTTTCTGCCTCCAGTGATTAATATGGCCAGTCTGGCAGGTAAGCAAACTATTAAAGAATGATGAGATTATGGTAGGGGGAAGGGAAATGTTCTCTGTGAGTGCAGAGAAAAGAGCCTAACACAATCAAGGCATCAGGGAACTTTCACAGGCAGCAACCCAAAGGTTGAAAGGCAGAGTTTCCTGTCTTTAAGCAATTCCTGGGTTAACCAGAACACCTCAGCCCAAATATATGGCTTGACTGAGGAATTAAGATATGTACAACTTTTTACCATTCAGCTTGGCTATCTGTTGTCCGCAGCACATTGCTTAATGATAAACAAACTGAAAGAAACCAACTTTCTCTACACAAGATTATACAATGATGGTTGATTTGAAATCAAGACCAAATCAAGACCTCTTGGTTCACATGCAAATTTTCAACTACTCAGCACATTTCACAACTACAGGGGGAAAAGCAGCTCAAAATGAAATTAGAAGATAATATGTAAGAAACCACCATTTACAACTCCATTAATAAGTACTTATTGTCTTTGATGACTCAGAAAAGGGCAAAAGCACCAAACACCTTCAGCTCGGTTTATGCTTCTCATTTCATGACACCCTGGATGCCTTCACTGCTTGAATAAACGTTGCAAGCTAGGAGTCCTGTGCTCCACTGAGCTTTCTATTTCAATATGCAGAAATAATTTCTGTACAGTGATGGTTCTAACAATAAGAGTGGCTAGAGAATGACATTAACTTTGCTAATTACTCTGAGAAGAAGAGAACCCAATTAACTTTACATTGCATTGTATTGCATTGTTTCCATCTTTCTTTTTCTTTTTTCAGATGTCTTTCCTTGGATTTTTTTTTTTTTTTTTCTTTTTGCGGTACGCGGGCCTCTCACTGTTGTGGCCTCTCCCATTGCGAAGCACAGGCTCCGGACGCGCAGGCTCAGCGGCCATGGCTCACGGGCCCAGCCGCTCCGCGGCATGTGGGATCTTCCCAGACCGGGGCACGAACCCGTATCCCCTGCATCGGCAGGCGGACTCCCAACCACTGCGCCACCAGGGTAGCCCCCATTGATGCTTTTTATGCTGCCAAAAAACCTGTTGAGACTACAGATAATAGAAGCCCTGAAAAATGATTCCGGATATGCTAACTCTTCCCAGAAAGACATCTCCAGCCTCATAAAACATGGAATTTAACATAAAAAAACATAGCTACTTCCCAGATGATATAATGTACTTTAATCCAGAATATCCAGGGTCAGAATTTATTGAAGACAATCAAAAAAATTTTTAAGAATGAGCCAATAAGAAAGCATGCCAATTTAATTTCTTACCACTAAACAATGAGACATTTACAATAAGTGTAAAGTGTCAAACTTATAATTTGAGAGATCGGGTCCAATCATGTCATGCTCAAAAATGAATCTGTATCAAAAGTATTCTACAATTCAGAAAGTACGGGGTACTTAGAGACCATGTAACTTGAATTTTTTGAACAGCTTTATTAAGGTACAATTAATATATAACAAAAACTGCATCTTTTTAATATACAGGTATACCCCAGAGATATTGCGTGTTCAACTCCAGACCGCAAAAAAGCAAATATCACAAAAAGTGAGTCACACAATTTTTTTGGTTTCCCAGTGCATATAAAAGTTATGTTTCATTAAAGGTAGTCTATTAAGTGTGTAATAGGATTTTTATTACGTCAAAAAAAAATCATTGTACCTACCTTAACTAAAAAATACTTTCGTGCTAAAAAATACTTTATTGCTAAAAGAATGCTAACCATCATCTGAACCTTCAATGAGTTGTGACAGTAACATCAAAGATGCTGATTACAGATAACCATGATCATATTTCATTAATGTAATTATAACGAAAAAGTTTGAAACATTGCAAGCAATAGAGACAAGAAGTGAGCAAATGCTTTTGTAAAAATGGCACCTATAGACTTGCTTGATGCAGGGCTGTCAGAAACCTTCAATTTGTAAAAAACCCAGTTTTTACAATAAAGCAAAGCTCGATAAAGTGAAGTATGCCTGATGATTTTGCCATATGCGTACACCCGTGATACCATCATCACAATCAAGGTAATACACGTATCCATCACCTCCAAAAGTTTTCTTGTGTCTTTTTTGTGTGTGTGTGTCAAGAGCCCTCCCAGCAAAAAAGCCAGCTGCATGATTTCTGCTTTAATGATCTTTTCAGTATGCCACACTGCTTGTTATATGATGTGTGAAACTACACTGAAGGGCTAATTTTAAATAGCTATACAAACCTAGTTTATAATTGTTGATTAACTGGATTAAAAGTGATTTGATGAACACATTTTAGCAAGTCAAAGCTACACAAAACTAATCAGTCTGTGTCAGCTACTGATGTCTTCCTTAAAATTGGCACTCTTGTGTATGATTCTTCAATTCCAGAGTCAAGTGCATCAACGTCTACAACGTGAGCTATTTCACACCCATCCTCATTGTTTCCATGACGCTAAAGAAACACTGAGTTCAGTGAACACACTAGCTAGAACAGATGACCTTTTAGCTACAACGGAATTTCAAAAGAATACAATAGATTTGGGGGCAAAATTATCTGTGAAGGGGTAAAATCATATTCCTAAACCAAAAAGAAAATCTCTTTTATTTCTGGAGTTCAATTCCAAAGATTCTATACAGTTGTTTCAAATTTTTCATCTATGTCTTGCCACATATGCTTTAAGAATATTTTTTCTCAAGCACTTGACTATAGCATACTTATTTCCAGGTTCATCCTAACTCGTAACAGGACAGTTCTGAAAGCATCTAAGTGTAGTTCACTGCACTCATGAGAACAGCTAACTTTATTTATTTAAGCAGACCTTGATATGGAGATTAGATGGCTACCTTAGGTTTATGAGATGAATTATTCTGTTTACAGAGCACTATGCATTTCCATAGCCAAGTTGGTTTAAAAATCTTTAAATGTTATTTATCTATTATATTTGTTAAATTAATAGATGGAACTACCTGGAAAGTAATTATATGTACCCTGAAGGGTAATTATGCAATTTTATTGATAGTAGGATTGGTGTAGCCTAATGAACACTGACATCATTTGCAAAAAACATCAGAAATTTCTACCTCGTTTTCAAGCAAACTTCCCTGGCAGAAGACAGGCATAAATGAAATGGCACAGGGAAGCCTTCAGAAGGTGGGTACTTTCCCCACTAAACTACCTCATTACCGTGTCCTTTTCCTGCCATATCTCTGCAAATTATTTCATCCCTTTCATCTCTCCAAGTAAAGTTGCCACCTTCCTTTTCCATGCACCATTTTTCTTGTTTTTCTCACTGTCTGCACCTCACTCTTCAATGCAAAGGTCGCAAACAGTTGGAAGTCTGTGGCACCCACCTGTTCTCAAGTGTATCTTCTTGGTCCCTTCTTTCTATTTTCCCAGTCTACTTTTTAGTCCAAGCATTGATTTGTCAGAAAGCTTCCAACAGGCGTAACCTGACAACACTTTGCTTCAGCTGTCCAGAAACTCTCTTGATATTTCCAGTAAGTCTTTTCCGATGCCTCTGCAATGGCCACCTAGAGGAACCCAACCCCAAATCCCTTGTTAACAACATGCGATTTCCAAGGAAGTTATCATCCTAGAGTCAAACTTTGATCAATGAGGAACGGGGGCCAGTGAATAAATGCTCCTCCCTCATTTTTTGTGGGACACATAGTTCTAAGGTCCAGTCTACATTGCTTTAGTCAAGGTCAAGCCCCATGGACCAGCAAGAGAAACCACTCTTGCATTTGGACTTCTCTCCAGCTTTGTTTCATTTTCTCCTGTCCTCTACTTCTGACCCTGAGATTTCTTCCCAAAATAAAACGAATTCCTGTAGCCCTTTATCTTTGGCTCTGTTTCCTGAGATCTGACTCCTTAACTGACCGAGTTCCTTGAACTGTTGCAAGGAACTTGTCCTCATAAATTTCTCATGTCTAATCCTCATCTATTTATCTGACAAATAGTTATACAATACATGCAGCATGTACTGTTCTAAAGATCATAAAGTATTAACTCAGTTAATTCCTCATAAACCCTATGAGGTAGGTACTACTATAATCACTAATTACAAATGAAGAAATAGGCACAGAAAGTTTAAATAACTTTCCCAAGATTACATATCTGGTCAGTGGGGCAGCCACAGTTCCAAATCATGCAGTCTTGCTCTAGAATACACAGTCGATAAATAAGCTGGAATCTTCTTGACTGCTGTTGTAACTCTGTTATAGCGAGTGATATGTCAATAAGGGCCTTACTTGTCTCAAGTATGTGTTTGTTCTCAACTTTCTGAACAAATCCTTTCAGATTTGATAGTCTTTACGTGGCAACCTCAGGTCAATGATCAAAAAAGCACATCCCAATATGCAAATGCTCATTAAGTCTTTGCCTATGCCATGTTTGCTGATGTCCCATTGGCCAAAGCACATCACACACGGCCAAGTCCAGAGTCATTGTGAGGAGGGAATATATAAGAGCATGGATGCCAGGAAGTAGGACAGGTTTTTTTAAAATGTTTACTTTGAAGTTAATAAGTTCTTATGTGTAAATACAATAAAAATAATGCAAATGGAGACTAATGTTGTACTGTTTGCTACCATGATAGACAGAGACAGATCAATGGAAAATGCAAAACAACTCACTGAAACATTTTGGTATGTTTAACGCACCAGAAATTTATTATAATGACTAAAGAAAAGAGTAATTGCTAGGATGGTCGGCTTTTTAAGAAGTCTTTTGGAAACTGGGTGAAGAATAATGAAGAGACAAAAGTAGAAATGTTTCAATAGTCATTTTGTTCATCTTCCCTTACCTAGAGAAGATGACATAAATTACTTTTAGCCAAAAAACTACTTCTGCTACTTCTGAAATTCTCATTTAACAATTCTGCATTTACCTCATTTTTATTTAAGTCCTTCATAGAAATATGACACTTTTACTAATACTTTGAAATGCTCAAATAAAAAGCACTACTAAACAGTAATTAAATGCATTGCATCATTACCTTTTATAGTTGCTATAGGCAATTTGAGTGTATTTTTTTTTTGCAGTATACAGGGATATGCTCAGTTAAAAAGCAAAATCATTGTAAGACTGATTGGTCTCAACATTTTCTAAGCAGAAATTTAAGATTTTTTATGCTCATTCAAGAAGTCAGCATTCTCAGAAAACAGATTAAGTTCAACATATTCAGCTGTTTTTAAGTTACCTGAAAAGGGAAAATAATGTACTTTCTTATTCTAGAATAAAAGAATTGCAGACAGCCTGTACATAATTTAAAAACAGCTTACATTTATACCTTCAGGCTCTCTAAGTGTTGATTATTCAGTAGGAAACAAATGCTTAGCTAAATTTGAAAGCTACCAAAAAAATCCTATTATGAAAGTGTTTCCCTTTTATAAGGCTGACTCCTTTTTACATTTTTGAAATGTATACAAAATCTCAAGGTGTGACCCAAATTTTGGTCCCAAGCACTTACAAAAGTATACTAAGTGATCCTCAGATGATTTTCTTGTTAATCTCATGTCAGAGTTTAAGGGGGGAGAGGAAATCTCTTAGGTGAGGATGTAATGTCCACAAAAAGGCCAGTTTCAGTATTCCTCTTCTTCAAACAGATGTGACAATGGAAGCCCTTTCTGCATCGTCTTATAGCAACTCAAAATGAACAGCTTGTACTTTTTTGAGAAAATTCACTGGGGAGTCTGAGAATAGGAATGGGAAGGAGTTGCCATTATTCAGATACCCTAAGATCACAACAGTATTTTTAGGGTCTCACCTCCAATTCAAGATTAACTCTCTATCTTCTCAAGATCAACCTGTCCACCTTATCTCTGGAACAGCTGATTGGTTCAAGTTCCATGTACACCTCCTCCCAGCAAAGATCTGCCTCCCAGTCATCACAGGGAGAACCACTCTAGGGAAGCGTCGCACAAGCTCTGTAAATTGGAAGGAGCCCATTAGCAGGAGATTCCAAGGTCCTGTGTACCCAGAGCGTGCTTTCAAAGAGGGGTATGGAGGCACAACCCCAGAGAGACAGATCTCCTAGGTCCCATCTACTCTGTGCCACTTGGGGTACAGGCAGAGGGGAGCCACATAGAGTCACTGCAAACCCTGCAAGAGCAGGGCTCATGTCAGTGGCTCTGACTGCTCAGTCTAAATACAGTAATCTTGATCTGCTGCAAATTCATCCTCTTCCTTACCTGTTTTTTTCTCTCTCTCTCTCTGCTTTCTTGATTCCCCTAAAAGGATTACTTTTGGAATGTTTATATGACATTTGTTTCCTCTGAACAAAGTTTACTCCTTCCTTTGCCGTATATGAATCCTATGTTCACGTCATTCGGCTGAGCAATATTTTAAAAATAACATGAAACACAATTCTACTTTAAACTGTGGCTTGTAATGTGTATCCTGTCAACAGAAGTCAATGGTTAAGAGCCGAGAGTCACATGGCCTTCGTTTAAATACTGGCTACACTATGTACAGGTTGACTGTTATTAAGAAAGTTATATACCATTTCTGTGCTTCATTTCTGTCACTTGCCAAATAAAGAGAACAGTATCTACTCCACAGGGTTCACACAAAGGTAAAATAAGTTAAAAATATAAAGCACTTGAAATCGTTTCAAATAAACAGCAGGTACCCAGTAGAGGGTGGTTGCTGTTGACAACACCATCATCATCATCTTCATCATAATCATCTAAGGCCCCGGTTCCTAACATTGCTTGCAAATTAGAATTAGCTTGGGGAGCTTTAAAAAAGGCAGCATCTCAAACCAAATTAAGCCAAAATTTTAGAAGTATGACCCAAATATCAATCATTTGTAGTCCCACAACCAATAGTACTTTTTTCAGTTTCTTTCCCAGTTTCATGACTATGCCCTATTAGTCAGCCCAACATCTAGTATGCATCTGTTACTGTTGCCCAGGTTGCCCTCCATACTATTCTGTTATCAATATTTACTAAGTACTTACTCCCCATGCACTGAGCTGTATCTGAGATGTAGGGGTAGGTAACACAGGTAAGATGCATGCCCTTATGGTGGGAAAAATAAACAATTTACAGGAATAACAGACAAGCAAATACATATCAACACTGTGAAATTCCCATTAAGGAAAAAAAAGAAAATGATGTCATAGGGGTATCTGTAAACATGGTAGAGGGAACTTAAAGTAAGACCTCATTTCTTTGCTCCTCTGCCCCTGGTAGCTTGTTAGAACTGCAGAAACTTGGATGCCACCCCAGGCCTATTCAGAATCTGCATTTTATGTTCCCCATAATCTAACTTCAACAATTATAAACTCATGGCCAGTGTTTCTTTTATAGCCCTTGCTCTAATTATTTTGAAGCAAATCTTCAACATCTTATAAGTATATCTAGAAATATTTTTGTGTGTATTGTTAAAGATAGACTCTTCTCCTGGGCTTTTCATTTGAGTCACTGAGTGGATGCAGATACTATTTAACATGATGTAGAAAATGGAGAGAGAAATTGACAGGGTGCTTGCGGAGATGGGCAGGAAATAATGAGGGGAACAAGGGTTATCCTTTACACATGGTGCTCTTATTAGGCAACCCAGTAGAGCTTCAGGGATGCAGCTGGATGTATGATCCAAGAGATCAGGGGAGCCCTCAAGGTCAGGGATATACAATATCTAAGTGGTATTTAAAGTTATATGACAGATTTGAAGGAGAGGGTAAACAGAGAGTGAAGGAAGTCTACTCCTAGGCACTTGGACATACAGATGACAGGATGACAGGAACAGAAGACCAAGCCAATCAGACTAGAAGAAAAAGGAGTGTGGAGCTGTAGGTAGGGCCTAAGACAGGAGAAGGATTCCAGGAGCGAATGCTCCATGGTATTGAATGATGCAAAATAAGCTGAGTACACATTACTGTCTGTTGGATTTGGCAACTGGTGACATTAACAAAAGAAGTTTATGTGAAGAGGCCATAAACCAAGATGGAATGAGTGCTAGATTAAGTCAAGAGACCAGCAGGGTTTTCTCAGAGTTTCACAACCTACGGATGTGTCCAGATCCATCACATGGTATGAGGAAAATACCAAAGTTTTTGAATGATTTCCTTTTTTCCATAAACTGGATAAAAGAATGAAAATAAATGCAGATGAAATACGAGAAAATAAAAAATAATCAATATAGACAACTCTTATGAGACATTTTGCCATGTAGGGAGCAAAATAATGAGATAAGAGCTGAGAAAGTTTATGGTGTCAAAGATTTGTGCTTTTAACTGTTTCCCTTTGATTTATTAGTTTTTCTTTAATTTATGGATGAGAGATAATCACAGCATGCTGTATCCTGAGGGGAATGATTGTGTAGAGGAGAGATGAGCGATGCAGAAAAAGAACAGGAGTAGCAGATACATTAAATCTTTAAGAATGAAAAAGGGCAAGGGATTCAGAGCCCAAGTATGGGATGAAACTTAAAAGGAGAAGTAGCGGGGATTCCCTGGTGGCGCAGCGGTTGCGAGTCCGTCTGCCGGTGTAGGGCACGCGGGTTCGTGCCCCAGTTCGGGAGGATCCCACGTGCCACAGAATAGCTGGGACCGTGAGCCATGGCCACTGAGCCTACGCGTCCGGAGCCTGTGCTCCGCAACGAGAGAGGCCACAACAGTGGCCCGCGTACCGCAAAAAAATAAATAAATAAATAAATAAAAGGAGAAGTAGAAACATTTTTTCCCCCATTGGATCCAGAGGAAAAAGGCAAAGGTTATGGGTACGTGTGCTGCAAATTTGCAAATCACGTAGTGGGAAGGTGAGGGTGGTTGTCTCTTGTAGTTTTGTTTTCACTGAAATGTCAGAAAAGTAGTTAAGTGAAAGTGGGAACTCCATTTTATTAGGAAGAGGTAGCAACAGTGGCTTACGATGTGGAGTGTCAATTTGAGAGGACCTGCTCAATATTTTAAATGAAGCCAGTCACCCAGGTTGTGTGACTTTCTTCAGCAAAATCTATCTGTTTAGGCAAAGGCAAAAAAAAAAAAAAAAAAAAAAAAAAGGTGAAGAGCTGGGTTAGGTCTATGGGGGTTTCCTCAGTTAAATACAATGTGGGGGATGGGTAATGGATTTAAAGGAAATTTCCCTGGAAGTGAATAAACGAAGCTTAAAAGAGTCTCACCAGGGGACCTTATTTAATATCATTCAGAGTCCTGCATTAGGGCCCACATAGAGTGAGATCAAATCTAGATCTGCAGACTTAAATAAGTTTAAATGAACTGACTTAAATGGAAAATAATATTATTTCATTGTCTGGTTTTCTTTATAAGTGCTGTCAAGAGTTTCTCCTGAAGACATGCCAAAAACAATAAAATCTGTCAGAAGAAAATATAAATGGACTAATAACTGATTAAGATTTGGAGATAGAAATAGAAACTGCTCTGTATGCCTCCGACTTTCCATTATTCTTTCATCTGAGGACTCTAAGACTGTGGTTCAATGAAGACTCCAGTTATGTGAACATGATTCACACCATCTACAGCAAAAGACACTCACTAATCCCTGCTCTGACCTTGCTGAGGCTGGTGCCCAGTGTGTGGTTTGGCTTGGAAGAGCATTACTGGTGATTGTGTGGGCGAGACTGCTCTGGTCCCCACAGGTCCCCACAGATGTCACAGGGGTATATTCTGGTTGGAGTCCACACGCCTACCACGTGAGTGGTGAATGCTGCAGAGAAGATGCCAAATGGGTTTCTTTGAACAGATGAGGTAAAATCAGTGGTTGGAGCCTTTCTTTTTTTTTTTTTTAAACAACTTTATTGCAGTATAATTGCTTTACAATGGTGTGTTAGTTTCTGTTTCATAACGAAGTGAATCAGCTATACATATACATACATCCCCACATCTCCTCCCTCTTGTGTCTCCCTCCCACCCTCCCTATGCCACCCCTCTGGGTGGACACAAAGCACTGAGCTGATCTCCCAGTGCTATGCAGCTGCTTCCCACTAGCTATCCATTTTACATTTGGTTGTGTATATAAGTCCATGCCACTCTCTCACTTCGTCACAGCTTCCCATTCCCCCTCCCCGTGTCCTCAAGTCCATTCGCTACATCTGTGTCTTTATTCTTGTTTTGCCCCTAGCTTCTTCAGAATCATTTATTTTTTTCTTTAGATTCCATATCTATGTGCTAGTGTATGGTATTTGTTTTTCTCTTTCTGACTTATTCACTCTGTATGACAGACTCTAGGTCCATCCACCTCAGTACAAATAACTCAATTTCGTTTCTTTTTATGGCTGAGTAATATTCCATTGTATATACGTGCCACCTCTTTATCCATTCATCTGTCGAAGGACACTTAGGTTGCTTCCATGTCCTAGCTATTGTAAATAGAGCTGCAATGAATATTGTGGTACGTTACTCTTGTTGAATTATGGTTTTCTCAGGGTATATGCCCAGTAGTGGGATTGCTGGGTCGTATGGTAGTTCTATTTGTAGTTTTTTAAGGAACCTCCATACTGTTCTCCATAGTGGCTGTATCAATTTACATTCCCACCGACAGTGCAAGAGAGTTCCCTTTTCTCCACATCCTATCCAGCATTTATTGTTTGTAGACTTTTTGATGATGGCCATTCTGACTGGTGTGAGATGATATCTCATTGTAGTTTTGATTTGCATTTCTCTAATGATTAATGATGTTGAGCATCCTTTCTTGTGTCTGTTGTCGATCTGTATATCTTCTTTGGAGAAGTGTCTATTTAGGTCTTCTGCCCATTTTTGGACTGGGTTGTTTGTTTTTTTGATATTGAGCTGCATGAGCTGCTTGTATATTTTGGAGATTAATCCTTTGTCAGTTGCTTCATTTGCAAATATTTTCTCCCATTCTGAGGGTTGTCTTTTTGTCTTGTTTATGTTTTCCTTTGCTGTGCAAAAGCTTTTAAGTTTCACTAGGTCCTATTTGTTTATTTTTTTATTTCCATTTCTCTAGGTGGTGGGTCAAAAAGGATCTTGCTGTGATTTATGTCACAGTGTTCTGCCAATGCTTTCCTCTAAGAGTTTTATAGTGTCTGGCCTTACATTTAGGTCTTTAAGCCATTTTGAGTTTACTTTTGTGTATGGTGTTAGGGAGTGTTCTAATTTCATTCTTTTACATGTAGATGTCTAGTTTTCCCAGCATCACTTATTGAAGCGGCTGTCTTTTCTCCATTGTATATTCTTGCCTCCTTTAACAAAGATAAGGTGACCATAGGTGCGTGGGTTTATCTCTGGGCTTTCTATCCTGTTCCATTGATCTATATTTCTGTTTTTGGGGCTTCGCTGGTGGCACAGTGGTTGGGAGTCCGCCTGCCGAGGAAGGGGACGCAGGTTCATGCCCCAGTCCGGGAGGATCCCACATGCCGCGGAGCGGCTGGAACCGTGAGCCATGGCCGCTGAGCCTGCGCGTCCGGAGCCTGTGCTCTGCAACAGGAGAGGCCACAGCGGTGAGAGGCCCACGTACCGCAAAAAAAAAAAAAATAATATATATATATATTTCTGTTTTTGTGCCAGTACCATACTGTCTTGATTACTGTAGCTTTGTAGTATAGTCTAAAGTCAGGGAGTCTGATTCCTCCAGCTCCGTTTTTATTTCTCAAGATTCCTTTGGCTATTCGGGGTCTTTTGTGTGTCCATACAAATTGTGAATTTTTTTGTTCTAGTTCTGTAAAAACGTCATTGGTAGTTTGATTGGGATTGCATTGAATCTGTAGATTGCTTTGGGTAGTATAGTCATTTTCACAATGTTGATTCTTCCAATCCAAGAACATGTTATATCTCTCCATCTATTGGTATCATCTTTAATTTCTTTCATCAGTGTCTTATAGTTTTCTGCATATAGGTCTTTTGTCTCCTTAGGTAGGTTTATTCTTTTTGCTGCAATGGTAAATGTGAGTGTTTCCTTAATTTCTCTTTCAGATTTTTCATCATAATGTATAGGAATGCAAGAGATTTTTGTGCATTAATTTTGTATCCTGCTACTTTACCAAACTCATCTATTAGTTTTAGTAGTTTTCTGGTAGCATCTTTAGGATTCTCTATGTATAGTATCATGTCATCAGCAAACAGTGATGGCTTTACTTCTTTTCCGATTTGGATTCATTTCTTTTCTTCTCTGACTGCTGTGGCTAAAACTTCCAAAACTATGTTGACTAATAGTGGTGAGAGTGGGCAATCTTGTCTTTTTCCTGATCTTAGAGGAAATGGTTTCAGTTTTTCACCATTGAGAATGATGTTGGCTGTGGGTTTGTCATATACGGCCTTTATTATGCTGAGGTAAGTTCCCTCTATATCTACTTTCTGGAGGTTTTGTATCATAAATGGGTATTGAATTTTGTCAAAAGCTTTTTCTGCATCTATTGAGATGATCATATGGTTTTTACTCTTCAGTTTGTTAATATTGTGTATCACATTGATTGATTTGCATATATTGAAGAATCCTTGCATTCCTGGGATAAACCCCACTTGATCATGGTGTATGATCCTTTCAGTGTGCTGTTGGATCCTGTTTCCTAGTTGAGGATTTCTGTATCTATGTTCATCAGTGATATTGGCCTGTAGTTTTCTTTCTTTGTGACATCTTTGTCTGGTTTTGGTATCAGGGTGATGGTGGCCTCATAGAATGAGTTTGGGAGTGTTCCTCCCTCTGCTATATTTTGGAAGAGTTTGAGAAGGATAGGTGTTAGCTCTTCTCTAAATGTTTGATAGAATTCGCCTGTGAAGCCATCTGGTCCTGGGCTTTTGTTTGTTGGAAGATTTTTAATCACAGTTTTAATTTCAGTGCTTGTGATTGGTCTGTTTATATTTTCTATTTCTTTTTGGTTCAGTCTCGGAAGGTTGTGCTTTTCTAGAAATATGTCCATTTCTTCTAGGTTGTCCATTTTATTGGCATATGGTTGCTTTTAGTAATATCCCATGATCCTTTGTATTTCTGCAGTGTCAGCTGTTTCTTCTGCTTTTTCATTTCTAATTGTATTGATTTGAGTCTTCTCCCTTTTTTTCTTATGAGTCTGGTAATGGTTTATCAATTTTGTTTATCTTCTCAAAGAACCAGCTTTTAGTTTTATTGATCTTTGCTATCATTTCCTTCATTTCTTTTTCATTTATTTCTGATCTGATTTTTATGATTTCTTTCCTTCTGGTAGCTTTAGGGTTTTTTGGTTCTTCTTTCTCTAATTGTTCTAGGTGTAAGGTTAGGTTGTTTATTTGAGATGTTTCTTCTTTCTTGAGGTAGGATTGTATTGCTATAAACTTCCCTCTTAGCACTGCTTTTGCTGCATCCCATAGGTTTTGGATTGTTGTGTTTTCATTGTCATTTGTTTCTAGGTATTTTTTGATTTCCTCTTTGATTTCTTCATTGATTTCTTGGTTATTTAGTAGTGATTGTGTAGCCTCCATGTGTTTGTATTTTTTACAGATTTTTTCCTGTAATTGATATCTAGTCTCATAACATTGTGGTCAGAAAAGCTACTTGATATGATTTCAATTTTCTTAAATTTATCAAGGCTTGATTTGTGACCCAAGATATGATCTATCCTGGAGAATGTTCCATGAGCACTTGAGAAGAAAGTGTATTTTGCTGTTTTTGGATGGAATGTACTCTAAATATCAATTAAGTCCATCTTGTTTAATGTATCATTTAAAGCTTGTGTTTCTTTATTTATTTTCATTTTGGATGATCTGTCCTTGGTGAAAGTGGGGTGTTAAAGTCCCCTACTATTATTGTGATACTGATGATTTCCCCTGTTATGGCTGTTAGCATTCATTCTTAAGAGTTTGATAACAGAGAAGCAATGAACTAATAAAAGTATTATTTAAAAAAAAATGAAACTAGGAAAGTGAAATTGCTATAGGGAGTTTTCTGGTTTTCGTTAACACAATTCAAGTTTTAAAACTAAAATTTTTAGTGCCTTTTTAAAGGCAATATGAACAAACAGAATGTGTGTCTCCTTTTGTGGTTCTATCAGTAGCCAAAATATATCTTTGATATATTTTCCCTAGAACTAGGTACTTTTAAGCTAGCATATCAACATAAATATCTGTTAATAAGGCTTTATAAGATTTAAAATAAATTCTAGAGTTGAACATTCACTCTCAATTATATATTCCATTTACAGAATCATCATACTGTTGAAAAGACCCTTAAAATACACCAGAACCACAAATATTGAAATCTTAGCTACTTTAATATGCACGAATGGTAAGACTCAAACAGATTTGAAAATATGCCTCTGTTTCATTATTTTTATATGCTTTAGGAAAAACTAAAACACATTACTTAAGTTACACATCCCCTCTGACCCTAATTACCAGCCCAGCATATTTGCTTGTATTGTAAGCATCAATTAAAAAGGTTCAGGGGCTTCCCTGGTGGCGCAGTGGTTGAGAGTCTGCCTGCCGATGCAGGGGACAAGGCTTCGTGCCCCGGTCCGGGAAGATCCCACATGTCGCGGAGCGGCTGGGCCCGTGAGCCATGGCCGCTGAGCCTGCGCGTCCGGAGCCTGTACTCCGCAACGGGAGAGGCCGCAACAGTGAGAGGCCCGCGTATCGCAAAAAAAAAAAAAAAAAAAGGTTCAGGTCACATTAGCTATGCATTTATTCTGCTACATCAAAGGCCTTATACTAAGGACATGCTCTTCCTTTAAATCCTTCCTTGCAGTTAAAGTGAATTTTTAAATTTTAAGTTTTTAATGATAATTTTTAAAGCTTCTTGTGAATATCTTTCTTGTCATTCCTTCTCTCAGCTATTTTGGTGTATTTGTATATTTATAAGCATAATTTGATCTTTTAACAGCAAGTAGATACAACAGATTGAGGGATAAGGCCTTAACTATGTCTATGGCTATTGAGAGTGCTAATATTTGTAAGTTAAGTTCTGATAAAATAAAATCTATGCACTTCAGAAATGTTTTTAATTTGGAGGCCATTTACCATGTGTGATTTTAGACCTTTCTAGTTAACTCCTTTTTAAAAAAATTTAAACTTTGACATGTATTTTATTATTTTTCATAGTCATAAACAAAACTTTAAAAGTCAAATTTGATTAAGAACATATACAAAAGCATTGTGACCACCTGGAGGGTTGGGATAGGGAGGGTGGGAGGGAGGGAGACGCAAGAGGGAAGAGATATGGGAATATATATATATGTATAACTGATTCACTTTGTTATAAAGCAGAAACTAACACACCATTGTAAAGCAATTATACTCCAATAAAGATGTAAAAAAAAAAAAAAAACATATAGAAAAGCAAACCCTTTTTCTGCTTTGCTACCCAGAAGCAGCCATTTTCTCTTTCTTGATATAGATCCTTTTTAAAATGAAATACATCATCAGACAAGAGAAAGTACGTAAATTGTTAAAAATTTGCGCAATTGAAAATTTTTAAAATAAATTCTCACATTTGATAAGGTGATTGAAAAACCATTTTCCTTCAAAAATTTAAAGGCTTTGCTCCATTTGCTTCCAATATTCAGGATGGTGATTCTCACACAATCTCAGAAAATTTATATGGGATTTTTTTCTTTCTAGAAGCTTTTTTTGAGTTTTCTCATTATTCAGTAGTAGTATGAAATTTCTCAATAATGTTTTAAATCTGGAGACTTGGGTATTTCAGTTCTGGGATATTTTCTTTATTATATTTTTGATAATTTTTCACCGCCATTTGCTCTCTTTTTCTGAGGTTCTTATTACTTAGATTGGTTTTAAAGTTAAATTCAAAATAAAATAAAAATTTGATCTCTATGTACACTGAAATTATAGTTGTGTAAATTATGAATTTATAAATAGTTGAAAAAATTAAGTGTCTTAAAATTAATACCCTGTATACAGAGCTGGACTTGGGTAAAATTTTATAAGAAGTCTACTTCATAGAGTCTCTGGGGCTTTTTATAGGGTATAAAATAATAAAAGCAGTGAGGTGTTTTGTTTAGCCTGGGCAAGACGCATAGGTGAGCGTACTGTGTATTTCAACTAGATTTCTCTGCAGTCATCGGAAAAAGAACCTTCAAAAGTTGCTCGAGTGTTCTGTGTACAGAGCTGGACTTGGGTAAAATTTTATGAGAAGGCTACTTCATAGTCAGTCTCTTGGGCTTTTTATAGGGTATAAAGATGGGTTGATACTCCAAGTTTCTTATCTTTTCTTCATATGAGTCCATCTCTATCTTTTTGATCTATTTTATAGGAGATCATCTCACTTTTCTTTAACACATCTATGATGTTCCTATTCATGAATTTTGTATATAACACCATCAACATTATACATCATTGTAATACAACATCATATTACCTCTTGAAGGATGAATTTGGTTTCTTTGAAACTTTATCTTCCTGCCTGAATTGTGAGTATGTTTTGTTTTTGTGTTTATAGTTTCTATCTCTCCTCTTATGTCCAAGGATTTCTTCAGATTCCTGGGGGTATTTGGGAATGTGTTTCTGGTTTACGGTGAGGCACTAAATAGCTAAATAGAAATTCTGTGATACACAAGAGGGCTCTGCTCATCTCATAGATTCATTCTTGTGCCACCAGTTAGCTATTTACATTTTTGCGGAAGATCCCCAAATATCTGTAGTTAAACATCTTTTCTCCAGGGCAGATCTGATTACCCTGAGAAAGATCTTTTAATGTCTGCCATGTTTCTGAAATAGAATGAAATGGGCAATTGTACCATTTGGCATGTTCGCTTTTCTTAAGATATTAATTTTCTTCAACGTGTATTACCATCCTGTTTATCATATGATCCTATATCCACAGCCTGTCACATGCTTTTTTCAAATACTATGTGACCTGTCTCACAGACAGCTGGAAGAAGGGTAGGCGCCTGACTGAACCAGGTTTGTACTGAGAACCTAGGAGTCTACTGTCTCTTCTACAAAGTTGAAAAAAAAATCTCCCTGCCTCACAACTGCTTACAAAGTACCTTCTTTTTGGTGTCTTATACCCCTTAGCTTTTTTTCAAATGGTCTCTTGTGGTTTTCTCTAACTGAAGAATCTTAAAATTGGGCGCCCAATTTCACCCACTCTCTGTCTTCATTTAAAGTTCAGAATTGTAGATTTCTTCCAGGTTTATTGAGGGTGCAGTTTATATTTCTGCTCTTTATTGTCCTCTACATTTGGGATTATTAACTGGGAAAATGAAAATGACTTTGCTGAAACTAAAAGTTGGATTCAGTTACTTTTAAAATATGTGATGAATTTTTCCATACACATTTATTTGATGAGGTAAATAAAGAAAAGGTAGTGCAAGGAACTGAATAAATAAAAAGTAGATAAATCCTGAGAGAACTTTTCTCCAAAAACTTCCAAGTGTTTTATTCATCTAGCTTTGGTTTGTTCCCTTTGTTGCTTCCATAGAAACCTTAGACAATCTGCTATTCTGGTAACCGCTTACAATACATAGTAAAGCCATTTTATGGCACTAACTAGAAAGAAATAGGAACTTGTGAAGTTTCTTTAACAAATTGCTATAGGTGGCTTTATACTCATTACTTACTCAAAATAAAGATATACTCAATGTAAAGATGAGTATTGAGAACATTAGAAATGGGCCTTTAAGGGTGTTTCCTAATAGAGATGGTTTATTACAACTGTTCCTTGCCCTCATTCTGTCCTCAATCAGTACCCTTTTCATCAATCCTGTAAATATAGGTCTTCCAATTTTATTTCTCTCTGGCTTCTCTCATTAGGCAGTAACATTTAAAATATTTATATATGTAATATTTGTTCCAAAAAATTTATAAAACAATTAATATTGGCATGTGTAATACTGCAAAATAACTACAATACAACCAGTAAACAAAGAATAGATATTTGCACTTGTATATGTATATGAAAAGTTGTATTTTAATATTGTGCTTAGTCAAAGTAGCAAAAGCATTCCTATAAAACGTCCACAATCACTATTATTAAACATTTTGCTATAAGTAATAATTTCTGCATATGTATAGGCAAAAAGATAAAAATAGCAGATGCACACAGGCAATGGATAAAGTAGAATTATACAATAATAATGATAATTATAGTATGATTGCCTACTCAGAAAACTCAAAAGACGTAGAGAGATCATTATTACATCTTACAAGAGTATTCAGTATGATGCTTAGTATAAAATTAAAATTTTAGAATTTGTTAGCTATCATATACTAACTACATTCACAACTTCAAGATAATTAAGGAAAAATACTGTTTACAGGATAACTACTATCAAGTTTTAAAATTTACAAGAAATGTACAAGATCTATGTAAAGATACTTTAAAACTTTACTGAAATACATATAAAAAGCCTTGAAAAAATGGATTTTTATCCATTTTGGATAAGATTTAATATTATAAAGTAACAATTATCACCAAATTATTCTATGAATTTACACATTCCCCATACAAATATTAGACAGTTCTTTTGTTTGTCTTCTTAGTTTTGTTTTTGTTTTGGAACCAGTCAAGCTGACACTAAAATGTATATGGAAATTTTAACATTTAAAAAAGAAAAAAAGATTAAAGAGTGGTGAGTAGCACTACTAAATATTTAAGAATATTTTAAGATTATATTAATTCACAGTGTGGTGCTGTTGTCTGAATAGACAAAAAAATTTGTTACAAAATATAAAGCCCCCAAATACAATAAAATGCACAATATTTGCTTAGTTGATAATAATGATGACACTTAAAATCATTAAGAGAGGGCTTCCCTGGTGGTGCAGTGGTTGAGAATCTGCCTGCTAATGCAGGAGACATGGGTTCGTAGCCCTGGTCTGGGAGGATCCCACATGCCGCGGAGCAACTGGGCCCGTGAGCCACAACCACTGAGCCTGTGCGTCTGGAGCCTGTGCTCCGCAACAAGAGAGGCCGCGATAGTGAGAGGCCCGCGCACCGCCATGAAGAGTGGCCCCCGCTCGACACAACTAGAGAAAGCCCACACACAGAAACAAAGACCCAACACAGCAAAAATTAATTAATTAACTAATAAACTCCTACACCCAACATTTTCTTTAAAAAAAAAAAATCATTAAGAGAAAAGTTTTTCAATAAATGCTCTTTACATGACTAGAAAGCAATCTAGATGAAAAACAACAATAAAACAAAATAAAAGCAAAGTTGAAATTATATCACTTCTTACTCCGGAATAAACCCAGATTTAGCAAGGATTTAGACATGACAATAAATAAAAATACACAAAAATCATTGTTTAGGAAAAGCTTTTCAAAGCATCACCCTAAATCCAGAGGCTAAGAAAGACAATACTGGTGTAGAGAATAAATATTAGCAATCTGTGGATGTTACAATTTATAAAAACAGTCAAAGGTAAACAATAATTGTGATAAATGTGATATATTAAAAAAATCCTTTTTTTTAACAAGGAAGAGACTTCAAAATCAGTAAAAGAAAAAATAACTAGCAGTCAATAAAGAAAATGAGTGAACTACAGAAAAATAAATGGTTCTGAAACCTATGCTCTATGTGCTATTACACTCATAAAAAAGTAAATATTTATTTAAAATATAACATTGTTTTTCAGCATTCATAATGACAAAAATTGTAAATTTCCTTTCAGTAATAATGTGTAGATACAGGACGTGTTATACATTTTCGGTGAAAACATAAATTCCTATAACTTATTAAAGGATAATTCTGCTGCACCTATCAAAATAAAGAGTGCTCATGCCATTGACCTTAAAGTTATTAGAACATATCCACAGGTATACTTGCCAAAATGTGTTTTATTTACTGCAACTCTAACTATTGTACAAAATATCAGAAAATGTCTAAATGTCCACGAAAAAGAGAGGAAGTGAATGATCAGATTCACATCATAATTGCCTGTGGGAAGGAGAATGAGGAATTAGGGTTTAAAGGTGGGAAAGGACATTTTCACTGTATTGTCCTTTCTGCTGTTCGATGTTTTAATACATGCAAATATTACTTTTTAAAACATACACACACACAAATAATGCTGGTAAAGGTAAGTAGTCCAAAGGGAGAGTGAACAGTGGAAATTACATATAATGAAGCCAACAGTGAGACTAAGAAACTGTATGAAAATTTATTATATGAGGTCTACATATTTGCAAAAGGTGGGACCCAAATATGTCTGTAATGTGATGATAAGGGCATAGCCATATATATAAATTGGTAACAATAAGATTAAAAACAAAAACAAATTCTAAAAGAAGTGTAACTATGTGTGATACTGAAACCTCTCCGTTGGAATAGATGATACGTAATACACTTAACAATATCCTTACATTAGAAAGTGACATAATTTACAAAAAGCTCTCTTTTTATAAAATGTTATTTATCATTCCAAAGTATATCTCAAATTTTAAAATATATATTTTATAGGAGACTATTATGATGGGTTTCAGACTTTCTGACTTTACGGCTTAATTCAGTAATACAATTTTGAATGTCTACAAGCTTGGAAGAATGGCATGGGTGTTATTTTTCTCTACTGAGGAACTGAGTGATATACTCGCCGACAATTACCTGGAATACAGCAATTCTATGTTCTAGGTAAATGCAGAGCTGTACAAATCAACAAAACTGGGGGATAGGAGAATGATTTGTTTGCGAAAACTGAAGAGCCACTAGGACGTTTATCTCAATGAAAGCCAGCGCCATCTTGTACCGTGTAAGGTTCATACAGTTTGTAAAGCTCTCTGACATAAATCGACATTTTATTTTTGACTGGAGAAGCAACTCTGAGTGGCAAGGGAAGCTATGGATGAAGAAGCTACTTTGTGGGCTTCCCTGGTGGCGCAGTGGTTGAGAGTCCGCCTGCCGATGCAGGGGACACGGGTTCGTGGCCCGGTCCGGGAAAATCCCACATGCCGCGGAGCGGCTGGGCCCGTGAGCCATGGCCGCTGAGCCTGCGCGTCCGGAGCCTGTGCTCCGCAATGGGAGAGGCCACAGCAGTGAGAGGCCCACGTACCGCAAAAAAAAAAAAAAAAAAGAAATTACTTTGGGTCAATATCAAAGGACATTTCCCCCCCCCAGGGTATTTTGGTGTATTGTTTTCTTTGCTATTTATTTTTTCTTACTCTAAATCTGAATAATTCTTTTATGATTTCTGGGAATCTATTTTTTTGCTTGGCTGGGAATTTGGATACAAAAAAAGCCATAGCTAGAGAGGAATATGGGGTCAAAGAGGATACACATACCTACCCACCCCCACCTTCACTCACACACAGGCACAAACATGTGTAAGGACAGAACATATATGATTCCTGTTGAGGAGAAAGGAAGATATTGGGGATTAGAGAAGAGAAAATGAACCAACAAGAACCTACTGTTTAGCACAGGGAACTATACTCAGTATTTTATAATAACCTATAAGGGAAAAAATATGAAAAAGGGTATATATACATATACATGCATATGTGTGTGCACATATATATGTGTATGTATGTGCATATATATGTATAAAACTGAATCACTCTGCTGGACACCTGAAACTAACACATTGTAAATCAACTATACTTCAATAAAAAAAAATTAAAGGTAAAAAAAGAGAAAATGCTATCTAATATATAGACATACCTGAGAACACAAAGCAAGAGATAATCAGAGAAGAAATGGAAGGTTGAGCCTTTGAAGGAGGAGAGACTTTTCTTACTCATCATAGGAGAGAAAAGAATATGGGTGGAAAGAACTTTGGCCAGTCGGTCCTTAATCTGCTTTCTTTAAAGGTGGGTACCCAGCCAATGTTCAGATTATATTGAATCACCAGTTCATGACAAATACATTGTATTTCATCAAATAATGATATTGAAATAATCATTTATATATATTCATATATATTATATATGAACCTCTATTAGTACTAAGGAGGAAGATGTAATCAAAATGTTTGTCTTAGTTTTAAAGTTTTAATGGATTTATTAGGGGGATAAAAAGGCAATCAAGCTATGTTCAGAATGGACTGAGAGGTATAGACAGATTAGTGATGAAAATCGTTGATACGGTAAAAATAAAATTAAACGTCTGAAAGAACTGTGTAAACTCTTAAGCCTTACAGAGAGGTAGAGTTTTGTTGTGAACATGTGTGTACCTGCTTTACCCCCAGTGCTAAACTGCAAATATCCTAAGAGTGAAAACCTTCTTTTCCATCCCTCTATCTTCTTATAGTACATTGTTTCATATATGCCCATGTCATGTACAACCTTTACATTCTCACACTAAAGAAATTTTTTGTTTGTTTGTTTTTGTTTTTCCTTTTTTCCTTTTTTTTTGTTTTTGCGGTACGCGGGCCTCTCACTGCTGTGGCCTTTCCCTTAGCGGAGCACAGGCTCCAGACGTGCAGGCTCAGCGGCCATGGCTCACGGGCCCAGCCGCTCTGCGGCACGTGGGATCTTCCCGGACCGGGACACGAACCCGTGTCCCCTGCATCGGCAGGCGGACTCTCAACCACTGCGCCACCAGGGAAGCCCAGAAGTTGTTTTTTGATATATAAATATACCAAAGACATATGTTTGTGTGTTTGTTTCCTGAATCATACAGGCATGAAATGAAATGTTTCATTGCATTGGCTCTGCCACTTACAAACTGAATAGGTTGTTTAACCTGAAATAAGTTTAATAACAATTATCCCATGGCTTTTTTTTTCTTTATTGGAGTATAATTGCTTTACAATGGTGTGTTAGTTTCTGCTTTATAACAAAGTGAGTCAGTTATACATATACATATGCTCCCATATCTCTTCCCTCTTGCGTCTCCCTCCCCATGGCTTTTTAATGAAGATTAAATTAAATAATTCATGTAAAGCACATAGTACAATGTGTAGCCCATGATAAACCTGCCATAAATGTGAGCAGCCATCACTTAGTACTCCTCGTGAACTGATCGATTGATCAGTTGATCAGCTGATGATGACGTTGCCTAAAGGATGAAATAATGCTCTCTTTCAAAACATGGGAGATGGGAATACTCTGGTCGTTCACTGGGTCTCCTACAATGCTATAGTTTGGTAATTCTCAAAGCAGCTACTTTTATGCACTTCATAACTTTGAAATTAACTACTATATAGTCTTCCAAGGTAAGATACAACCGAGAAAGCTTACAACAGGTTTAGTCTCATGATTTGAACTGACAAAAAGTTCACCTCTGCCTAAAAATGGACTCAGGGTTTCCTATGAACTTTATGTCATTCTCCAAAAGTAGATCTGAGCTGCAAGGCTCCAGAGCCCTGTGAAGTACAACTTTTCTCCCAGAAACAGGATGTATTTTGGCTCCAAATTGCTTTTTACAATTCTTACCTTCAGTACATGACTGAAATAAAGATCAATTCAGACTCCAGTCTCACTGCAGATAAATAAATGATGGGCGATATCTCCAAGACAGGTGGAGCTCTTGATGGATGGACAAGCTGAATACATAAGCACACATGAAAGACCAGTTCTGAGCACACATCCTAAATCCCTTTGGTTTTCTTAGGCACATCACCTGATGTCAAAAATTCTTTTTGTGGAGGAATTTTCTTTGAGGTTTTCATGGTATATGTAGGTTTGTTTTCTATTATCGTTGTCTAAAGAGTAATGTGATACAAGTTTCCTGTGGATTCAAAGCAACTGAGTTACCTGATACACATATATGATTTTTTCAGGATAACTTTTATCAAAAAATATTACAAGTGCATTATGAAAATCTAAATGAATTCATTATTCTGCATTTAGAAAATTCTTGATTGGTTTTTTTGGATAAATTCATTTTAGAAAAAATTTTCAGCACTAAATTCTTACTGTGTCAGAAAGTATGAAAAAAATAATTAAATCCAACAGAATGTACGCTGTCACTTTTTATATATGTAAATGACTACCAGTATGCAAATATCTATCTATCTATGTATTATCTGGTTCAGATTCAATTTCATGATGAGAAAAAAACTGAAGAAAAAATAAGGACATCCTCATTATTATAGATACTGACAGTGTTAGTTCTTCAGTTAAGATACAGCCCTGATGTAGGTCATAAGCATTCTTTAATTTACTATAATCTGGAATTGCCTGCTGGGTACTCGACACAGGAAGAGACACACATAGCTGTTTACCGGGTAGTACAGGACCAATGACTAATTCATTCTCAGGCTTACGTTTATTCATAGCACAAATTTAAATGCTTATTTGGCAACCTTTCTCTCATTTCTACTTCTGATGATAGCAGCTCATTCAGTTTAATGTTGTCTTATTAAATGAACAGACATGTCCTCACAGTCTAATGTTAGGCACGAAACAGGGAAAGGAATTGATCACGAGACTGATTTAAACAACATAACACAACTGACTCATGTTACCACATTATTAATTATTAATTAGTTCTTAATTAGTTCATATTTTCCTCATTTTTGCAGAAGGAGGTAAATGCCAGTATCCTAAACAATCTAAAACATTTTCTTCTAACAACACAAATAAATGTAGACAAGTAGGTGAAAAACACTGAAATAAAATTATATGTGTATGTATGTCTGAATGTTTTAATAAAGTGAGTTCGGTTTGGGCACCTGGATGTGAAAAATAAGGACATATGTGCCTCTATTCATAATAGCCAAGACATGCTAACAACCTAAATGTCCATCAACAGATGAATAAAGAAGATGTGGTACCTATATACAATGGAATATTACTCAGCCATAAAAAAGAACAAAATAATGCCATTTGCAGCAACATGGATGCAACTAGAGATGATCATACTAAGTGCAGTAAGTCAAAAAGAGAAAGACAAATACCATATCATATCATTTATATGTAGAATCTAAAATATGACACAAATGAACCTATCTATGAAACAGAAAAAGAATCAGGGACATAGAGAACAGACTGGTGGTTGCCAACGGGGAGGGGGGTGGGAGAGGGATGGAGTGGGAGGTCAGGGTTAGCAGACGTAAGCTTTTATATACAGAATGGATAAACAACAAGGTCCTACCATATAGCATAGATAACTATATTCAATATCCTATGATAAACCACAAAGGAAAAGAATATTTTTAAAAAGTACATATATGTATAACTGAATTACCTTGCTGTACAGCAGAAATTAACACAACCTTGTAAATCAACTGTACTTCAGTAAAAAAGACATAAGTGCCTTCTTTTTACGCTTCCGCAGATAGAAATTTAATTATTGTCGGTGTGCTAGCCTGGGTCATGCCCTTAGTTTATTTGGGAATGCCATCCTGGAGCATGTGTGAGGAATGAGGGAAGGAAAGGGAAGGAAAACCAAAATGGGTTTCTATTATGAAAGGTGGCTGTCATTTTGAGGGACAGATGTGCAATCTTTGGGACTTTCATTGGATCCTTAGAGAGAAATTTAGTCCGCAGGGTCTGAGATGCTGTTAGGTTGCACCTGTGATAAGCTTTTTGATGACCCTGTGAAACTGGCCACCACATACACACTAGCTGGAGTAAAAGACGTGCGTATTAAATGGTTCATTAAAAGGAGTTCAGAAAAAAATTAAAAGTCGAGGATGCCACATTAATATAACTAGACTGAAACTATACAATAAATAATATTATTGAATGGAAAACATATAGCTCCCATAGAATACTGAATGTAAAATTTCTCTTGGCATTTTATAGTAAGAACTTGCAAATTTGACAGAGATTCCATTGGAAAAATTTTAAACAGAAATCTCTCTCTGTTCTATAGGAAAAAATATGAACACACACACACATAACCTTTGAAAAACAGCCACTGCTCTTTTAAATCAGCTCTGCTAAATGAAGAACTGTTAAACTTCCTTTAAATTGCTTCTTTGGTGCATACGTGTTCAGAAAAGCAGAACACTGCCTTTCACTGCATTTTCCCTTATATGATCAGGCTGTGTCTAATCACCTGAGTATCCTGATTAAAAGTTAATCAGGCACTTGAAAAACTCTTTTTAAAAACTAATTGTATATACAAGGAGTTCTCATTAGGAAAATCTATGCCAGTCACACGGAGTCCTTTGACTTATTTTTCATCTTACAAAACAATTATATCTGCATTTCATGATTTAAATGGTTACAATCTCCACCGCAAATTCCACTAAATTTTCAGTGAACAAATTCATAATCCGTAGTCATATATTTTATTTTAAAGAGCCTCCTGCCTCTAAAGCAATGGAGAGTTACGTGGAAATGTTGGGGGAAAAAGCTGGGCAGGGAGTGAAAAGACTGGAGTTCTACCCTAAGCCCTGTCGGTCCCCGGCTGCACACATCTAGGAGGCTGCTTAAGTTCTCTGAGCTTCACCACTTGAGTCAATTTCTAGCTCAAGAATGAGTTTGGAGCCAGGCTAATTGCTCAGATTTTATCTCCAGCAATTGCTGGATTTTTGATTTGGGGCAAGTCACTAAATTGCTCTGAGGCTCAATTCCATCCGCTGTTAATTAAAAACTAAAAATACTGATTCAGAGTTTTTGAGAACTAATTGAAATAATATACGTAAAGCATTTAGCATAGAGGTTGACTCATTTTAAACAGTATGTAGCTGTTTCTCTTTATTTGCCCCTTTCCAGAATACAAAGCAAGAACCCACTGGCCAAAGTTCTCTACTAGCCTAGCACACATCTTTTCTCACATATGCTAAGAAGGGAGCTCCCTCCTCCATCAAAGGCTGAAACGTCCTTTTCTTCCCTGAATCCCCTCTTGCTTTGTTTCCTCGAAAAGGCTTGTATATTGACATTGTTTTCCCTTCTGCATCCTCAAAGGCTCCCTTTTCTCTCATCCTCAAAGGCTCCCTTTTCTCTCCTCTCCCTTTTCTCTCCTTTTCTTTTATCTCTCAGCATAGACATATGTTCTATTGCTCTATCTGTACCCATGTGTGTGCATTGTGTGTGTGTGTTGTGTGTGTGTATGTGTGTACTTCTCCCTGACCCAATATATCTCTCCAGCTATTTCTCTCTGTTATCACCACAAAACTCTAAAGAGCTGTCTACATATTCTATCTTGATTTTATCTCTCATTCACTCTGAGAAAAAAAAATTAACATTTTTTAAAAGATTTAATTGAAGTAGAGCTGACATGCAATATTATTTTCATTCACTTAATCTCATCTGTCAGGGTTCTTTTCTATTGTACTATTTCACGGAACCTTCTCTTTTCAGGGTCAAGAACAATTCCCACGGTGTCATCCTATGTCATCTTATTCACTCTTCGCGGCACTCAGCAGAATCTACCCCTCATTTTGTCTTAGGACACTCCCCTATCTTAGGTCCCTGTCAACCCTCCATCCTGAGTTTCCTCTTATTACTGGTTCACTGATGTTCCATCCCCTTTGCTAGTTGCATCTTTTTACCCACCTGCACTGTTGGGGTCACTCATGGCTCAGTCCTGGGCTACTTCTCTCAAAACTTATTCCCTAAAAAACCCTCATATAGTCTCATCTTAAATGCCATTAATGCTGCTTATACACAGCTTTTAAAAGATAGAAGATAGATGTACCTAGCTAGCTAGAGATACATAGTTATTATTTAGGGCATACAACTGCTCGAGTTTAAATCCTAGATCTGCAACTCAGTAGCTACACAACTTTGGCAAGTCACGTCACCTCTCTGTGCCTTACTTTAAATCTATTTCATCAAATTATTGAGAGTATTAATAAACGTTGAGTCCTTTAAGAAGTGGCATATAATGTGCTATGTAAATAGTTAATATCATTGCTATTTTTACAGTAATTCAGATTTTGTCACTCCTCCACTCAAAACCCTTCTTTCACTGTACTTAGAATAAAATTCAGCGTCTCTGTGTTAGTTTCCAAGGCTCTACATCATCTGACCCCGGATTTTCCCTCCATCTCAACTCACACTCCCACTCCCACCCCCCACCACCACCTCCTTGCCTTGTTCACTAGCCTCTAGTCACATGGGTCTTTTTTTTTTTTTAGCTCCTCAGACATGAAAACATCTTGTCTCTGGGGATTTTGCACATACCTCAGTCCACCCTGCTCTCCTAGGCAGCTCCTTCATGTCCTTGGGTTTACGTGCAAGCCTGTCTTCTCATTCCTTTTATGCTTATTCCACAGTCACATATCAGTGGCTGCGCCCCGCTTCCGTACCCCAATTATTTTCTACCTTGGACCCTTCTTTGTTTCCTTCATAGCCCTTATCACAATTTAATAGTTAATGCTTTTGTTTTTGTTCTTCCCTGCTAGAGCATGAGTTTGAGAAGGTGAGAATTCTATCTTTCCCTTCACAGTGCCTCACACTTACTAGGCACTTAAAACTATCTGTGCAATAATGAGCAAATGAAGATATAGGAAAGTAGTTTTTAACCTCAATATAAGATAAAACTTTCTAACAGACCCGTCGTAAAGCATCTTACAAAGCAGTAAGTTCAAGCAACATTACAAATCCAAGGGCTGGAGTGAAAATCTTCTTCATGTCTGTACCTTGATTTCTCTATTTTTTAATGAACAAAGAAAAGGATCAATACTGTTTTGTAACATTTTTGTGTACTATCACAAATAGTCCGTGCTTCTGAATAATAATGATAGGCAGTACCACGTTAATAATAAAATTCAACTACCTTGTTCTCACTATGCTTACAAAATTTTTAATATTTTAAATATTCTAAATATTCTCTTCCATGTCCTTATATTTACATATTGGCTTTTCAAGCTTTCATTGCAGGCATTTATAGCTTGTGATAATCCAATCATGACTATTGCATGACACTTTTGCCGAGCGTTAGCCTGCCAATCATATGGAATCTAATTTCTCATTTAAAAATGGATCCTGTTTTACAGAGAGCCACTGGGAGTAATCTACTTTCTACCGGAGAGCAACTGAAACATCTGAGACAAATTCAGTCTTTTAGAGCAGCAGGGTACCATTTAGTAATTTACCTCCACTGGGGCATTGATCGGTACCCTAAAGCACTGTAAGAGTTAATTTACTTCATACACTGAACACGTGAATCCTAGGAAAGGATGCTTAGTTTAGCTCAAAACAAAGCAGGATTAAGACAAATTAAAAGTAGCTTAAATCATGTACTCTAACATATTTAGGTAAAAAAAAGTACTTTGGTTAAGGTGTCATTTTTCTTTCACAGGTATTTTAGGAATTTGTAGTTATTAAGCTCCATGCCTCTTTCCCCTCCTTGAAAAAAACAGAATTCCTGTTGCCAAATATTGATACATTTGCAATTAATATAGGGTGTTGAGTCATTCTCAAAGTGAAATTCTACTGAAAGCAAAAACAAAAAGAATCATGGGGCTTCCCTGGTGGCGCAGTGGTTGAGAGTCCGCCTGCCGATGCAGGGGACACGGGTTCGTGCCCCGGTCCGGGAGGATCCCACATGCCGCGGAGCGGCTGGGCCCGTGAGCCATGGCTGCTGGGCCTGCGCGTCCGGAACCTGTGCTCCGCAACGGTAGAGGCCGCAACAGTGAGAGGCCCGCGTACCGCAAAAAAAAAAAAAAAAAAAAAGAATCATGAATGCACTCAGCAAGTGTATAGTATCCTGAGTGGCCCTGGTATCACATATGGCCCTAAACTGATGAATCACTATTTCACTTCAGTGACTTGGGTAACAAGTGCCACTATCAATTGAGAAGGTCTGCTTACTATCCACAAATTTCCTTGAAAGTGAGAATCAATTTGAGAATTCCTACTAACGTCACAATGCACTATCATTCCAGTAGAAAAGACCTGTGGTTTGCAAACTTTTTTAAAGCCATAGAAAACCAGGGGAATTACTCTGATTGAACTGGAATTTGGAGGTCTAAGACATGCGCCACAACTACTGAGCCTGCGCTCTAGAGCCCGCGAGCCACAACTACTGAGCCCGCACACCACAACTACTGAAGCCCACGCGCCTAGAGCCCGTGCTCTGCAACAAGAGAAGCCACCGCAAAGAGAAGCCCACACACCAGAACAAAGAGTAGCCCCCGCTCACCACAACTAGGGAAAGCCTGCACATAGCAATGAAGACCCAACGCAGCCGAAAATAAATAAATAAATATTTTAAAAAAGAAATGATTATAATCTTCTTCATTGAAAGTCAAACTTACCCAGCTGAAACCTGAAGGAAGAAAAGGATTTTGCTGCCATGAGGCAGGAGAAGGGTATTTCTATCAAGGGAGACAGACATGGTAAAGGCTTAACACTGGAAGAAAAAGAGATTTCAGGCGTCTGAAAGTAGGTCAGCATTCCTGGAGCTTAGATTGCGTCAGAAACAGAAATGGTGGTGGACATCAAGCCTACAGATGTTAGCAGAAGTCTGGTATTGAGGAACCTTTTATTTCAGGTTAAGAGTTTTGCATTTTATCCTAAAATAATGTGGAACCCTTAAGCTGAGAGAGATCGTTCCAGATCTGTAAATCAAAGAGGTCAGTCAGACTACAGGACTTTATGTTAGCAGTGAAGAATACTGAAGTCACTGAATTTGTTTATTTATTTTCTTAATGATGTATTTCTTTTTTAAAAATTTATTTATTTATT